>NC_030686.2:38845460-40100460 GCF_000004195.4 Xenopus tropicalis | reverse complement strand
AAGTTGCTTGGAATTATGATTTCTTTTGTTAGGCAAACAATTATTTTTTGGGTAAACATGTCTTTTAAAGAGGATTTATCATGAAAATGTAATATTTTAAATATTTGTAATTGTCATCTCGCTGAAATAAAAGCTTTCTAAGTGTAATCAATGATACATTCTGTCTCTCAGCAATGTGTTTCTCCTTATTATCTCCTTATGCAGGAGTCAGATTTTGTTTGGCAGGTAGGTCTAATGCACCCTTTGCTTATTAGATTTATTAGAGCTCACTCTTTCCAAATAACCAACTCTGACAGAAATCCCGCCTCTCTACATGCAGGATGTGTGTCAGAGTCAGTTCTTTTGTTAGATTTGGTTTGTGCTGGAGTCGGCTATTTCAGTGAGCTCTAATATGAAATTTAATGGGAAATGGAACCCCCCCCTAAAAGATGTTTCTGTCAATCAAAATCTGACTCCAACTTCTGCCTGAAGAAAGACATGTTGCTGAGTGGGAGACAGCGAAGAGTAACTTGAGTATTTCAGAAACTGTACAGACTTTTTATCTGATTGTATTTAGAAGGTTTTGTGGTTTAATAAGAGAAACTCCTGCTTCTGAGCCCCACAAAACACAAATACCCCTAATATCCCTATCACTGTAATCTGTTCCTTCAAAAAGTAGGAATTAATACCATTTTATATGCTGAAATCCAGCTGCAAAACAGTTCTTCTCTTTCTGCATCATTTGAAACCCTGGCAGGGGAGGAGGGACTAAAACATTGATGTTATAAATTGTAACAACTTCTCCACAGTTTACAGACAGCATGACAGGAATTGTGGGATTGGGAGGAGGCAGGCTGAAGGCAGGCTGAGGGCAGGCGACTACTGTTACATTTTTTTTTTGAGTCTTTAAGTAGTCAGCCAGATCAGCAGGGGAACAGGGGGCGGGGCTTAGGGAACTGTTCCAAACCATATTATTACATTAAAAATTATGAAAAGGCTGCATATTGTATATATATTGTAAATCGGGGCCACAGTGTGAGAGAACAGGCTCTGTGACCCCAGGGAAGAGTAGGGGAACAGTGGGGAGGCAAATTGGAAACCAGTGGAAATTTCTAGCAGGAGTTGAAAGCCAACAAATAGGAAAGGTAAAAAGGCATAATTACAATAAAAAAAAGATTAAGAGAAAGAGATGGAAATCACGTTATCTCTGATAGCAAGGGAGGGGGAGAGACAGCGGGGGCGAGGGGGAGAGACGAGGAGAGCACAGGTGTGTGTGGCCATAGCGCTTTATTGCCTTTCCCTGATGAGTATACCCACTCCCAGAATTCTCTGCTCTCCGTAACCCTTTGTTCCTCTGGGGCAGGCCAGGAACCCCTTTAGGGCAAACCCGTACGTCGCTGCAGGTCTCTGAGCATCTGCAGAGCTCATTTCTACCTATAAACACCTCAAATCATGTTTGTTTCTTTCAGCGGATTGATGTCATTTGTGTGTTTTTGAGGCAAAAGCTGCAAAACCAAATCGCCCTATTTTTTTTCCCCCCTCCAACTCCCTCCCAAACAGGCGATTTTGCTGCAGAAAAATAGTAACGAGCTCTTAATTAACTCTGCCGAGCACAAAGCCCCTTCTAATTTGCAATCCAATTAAGACTAATCTGCTGGCGAGCATAATGAGGAAGCTGCATACTTGGGAAAGGTGGAAGCTGGGTATTCGGGGGGGGGGGTTATAAGGTATGTGTAGTTGTGCAAGGAAATGGGTAAATTAGTATACATGTAAACAGTCTGCTGCGGGTAGGGGAGAAGCCATGTATTTCTGTATATTTCAGTATTTGCTTTTATATGGGTATTACAAAAATATAAGGGGAAACTGCCCTATGCATGAATCAAAATGAAGGGCATAGTACAAAGGCTGGTAATGGATAAAGAAGGACATAGATGGATAGAGCTATTGCATGAAGGTAAAAGGCAGAAACCCACGTGTGTGTTATAGAAGATTCCGAGAGCACAGATTGAGTTCCATGGCCCCCTTCTGCCTCTGCCCTTGAGCATGCAGGCCACGGAGGATATTCATTGCATATGACAAAGGGCACAGGAGGGGATCATTAAACAAGTGTCACACTGCCTTTATTTTCCTTTCCCAACTCCCATAAATCAATAGTTGCTTTATTGGTGCCTATTGAGAGGAGATAGTGGAGGGGAGCTCTCAAGGCATTGCTGTCTCTTTAGTAGTTATAGGCTTGTATTGGGGGCATCAGACTCCCATGAATTCCAGGTATGTGACTCAGTAGTGAGTTCTAGGGTGCTGCCGTTTATATATATATATATTCCTAGCTGAGACGTGCACATTCATTGGTGACAGATTCCTTTGGTTATTAAAGATGACTGACTTGCGTTCCCGTACATGTTGCATTTACTGAAACTCTGCATTGCAAAAAGCTAATTCACATATAGTTTTTTTAGCTTTATAAATATATATAAAATAGCCTGATTTTACATGCATACATTCCATGGTATGTTGGCAATGATAAATCCCATTTTACTACAGAGGAAATAAAACTGCCCACTGAGTCAGTGCAAAGGACCCTTGGACCCCTCTGCAACTGCATTCCCCTACCTGCCCCAATGCAACCATTCGTTGGGTTTGCCTGCACAGCAGCACCACTTCCATTTTCAACTTGGACTGTTCCAGTTCCTGGTCCCATTATTGGAAGGATGTATCTATGTCAGGGATCAAAATATTCTAAAAAACGGATTTCATATAAATTGGTCTGTGGAGGTGTGGGGCATTCTGGGGGCAGGCTGAATAGTGCCCGTTCTTCCTCAGGAGGTCTCCAGTCAAGTGAATGGGGGCTTTAATTGATTTCTGGTGCTCCCCTTGCTGCCTTCGGTCGCAGCTGGCCAAACTGGGCTGGAAAGCTGTAGTTCTGTTCAAGCCTTACGTTGCCAATTCCTAATATGCTGGGAAGGTCAAACTTTAGTTTAGCTTTATACAATACATTCAGACATTATGGGGGATAAATTGTCTGCCCGTGCAGTGTATTTGGAAGCAGTCCTAGTCCTCACTTCTGTCTCTACCATCAGGGTGACCTCTCTGTGGAATAAATTGCCGGGGGCTGACGGCTGCTGGTTTAGCTGTCAGGGCGAGCGCTTTCTGAGCGGCCTTCGCAAGCCGATGAAGAACAAAGGCTGTGAACTCCATTAGCAGACAAATTGCTAGTGTCTTTCATCCCCCAGGGGCTGAGAGGGGCTACCTGACCTGTAGAGCTGACTATCTATAGCAGCGCCTTCCAAACTTTCAGCTTTCACTGTCCCCTTTGTGGTTTGTCATGGCCCTCCTGCCAAATATGAAATCATTGCTATCAGTAATCTTGCTGTGGATCCAGGAATATATAGGACAAATATATAGGACAGCAAAATATTCACCCCATATCTTATAACAAGATTACAAGTAGATAAACGTTAGGGTAACCAGCCACCCTGCTGTATTTACTGATGAACCTAGGACACAAATAAGCCCGAATCCCCCCCTAACTGGCCTTCAGGCTGGGCCCCCTTAGCTCATAATAAGGTTACAGATATATAGAAACATTGGGGTCACCCTGCTATAGTTCCAGGGGTACCCAGGGCACAAATAAGCACTCACCCCAAATCTCCCCCTAACTGGCCTTCAGGCTGGGCCCCCTTAGCTCATAATAAGGTTACAGATATATAGAAACATTGGGGTCACCCTGCTATAGTTCCAGGGGTGCCCAGGGCACAAATAAGCACTCACCCCAAATCCCCCCCTAACTGGCCTTCAGGCTGGGCCCCCTTAGCCCATAACAAGGCTACAGATATATAGAAACATTGGGGTAACAGTCACCCTGCTATAGTTCCAGGGGTACCCAGTGCACAAATAAGCACTCACCCCAAATCTCCCCCTAACTGGCCTTCAGGCTGGGCCCCCTTAGCCCATAACAAGGTTACAGATATACAGAAACATTGGGGTAACAGTCACCCTGCTATAGTTCCAGGGGTACCCAGGGTACAAATAAGCACTCACCCCAAATCCCCCCCCTAACTGGCCTTCAGGCTGGGCCCCCTTAGCCCATAACAAGGTTACAGATATATAGAAACATTGGGGTAACAGTCACCCTGCTATAGTTCCAGGGGTACCCAGGGCACAAATAAGCACTCACCCCAAATCCCCCCTAACTGGCTTTGAGGCTGAGCTTCACTTGAACAGGGTAACTGTAGACTAAAACATTGCTACTGTAGTGGTCAGAAGCGTGTAATATAAAGTGCACAGCAGCCACCAAGAGGTTAAGTTGTTGTTGACTTACATTAACACAAATTTCCTCTGCTAATCATCTTTTGGTAAATACCCACTTCTCTGCCCTCGCCCCGCTTTTCTGTTGCCCCCCCCTCCTCAGGTAGTTACACATTCCACTTCATTATTATGGTAATTGCTTCCATTTTCATGCCAATTAATTCAGTGGCACAATTTGCCCAGTCCCGGGGTTAGCTAACGCTTCTGGGAATCGGTGCCCGCTGTATAGAATGCTATATAGTTATATACTGTCACAGCAATAGGTATCTGCATTACACTGTTTGTATCACTATTGGACACAATGCATTTGTATGTATATTTGTATTATACACAGAGCAGGCAATTTAACTGTATTCAGGGCTGTATTTTTGTCCGGTGCCCCTCTAGGCATTAGATCAGACTGGCCCCTTTGGCAACTGGCACAAGTGCAGCACGTAGAAGTAAGAACCCCCTCACAGCAGCGGTGGAGACAGACAGGGCCGTACTTATATATAGGTATCCCCCTTAAAACTGCCACTTTAGGTATGGGCCACTGGGTGTCTATATATAAACATGGCCCAGTCTGTACTATACATACTTTAGGGCAGGGGTCCCCAACCTTTCTTACTCGTGAGCCACAGTCAAATGGAAAAAGACTTGGAGAGCAACACAAGCACCATAAAAGTTCATGGAGGAGCCAAATAAGGGCTGTGATTGGCTATTAGGAGCCTCTATGCACACTATCAGCTTACAGGGGCTTTATTTGGTAGGAAATCTTGTTTTTATTCAACCAAAACTTGCCCCCAAGTCAGGAATTCAAACATAACTCCCTGGTTTGGGGGCACTGAGAGCAACACCCAAGGGGTTGGGGAGCAACATGTTTCCCCCGAGCCACTGGTTGGGGATCACTGCTTTAGGGGGATATTTGTATTCTACACAGACCAAGAGGCATATGTGTATTTTACATGGTATGGGCTTACAGTGTATGACAAAGTGCTGCAGTTCTGCTGATACAGCTTCTCAGTCCCTGGCCCTTGCCCTGGCGCTGGGCCCCTGTATGTGCTTGGCTCTGTTAATCACAAGGAGGCTAATAGGGGGCCAGGCTGTTACAGGTCAGATACTGGCAGTCACATAGAACTAGGCCTTGGGTGCAGAGCCGAATGCGGGAATATTAGTAACGGCAGAGCCGTGTGACAGGGTCCGTGTTCGCTTGGACTACAGTCATGATTGGAATTGTGGAGCCGTACTGCAGCAGAGCAATAATAAAAGGCTTATGGCTAAGGCAGGAGATGTTCAGTGCTGGGAAATGTTAATGCCTTTGTTCCATTCCATCCTTTGTATCCTAAATCTGCCGTCCTGTGTTTGTACCAGTCACGAAATGGGTTTCATCAGAGGGCAGAATTCTCCTCTTGTATATGGGTCGGAGGCAGTGCTGTACTCACAGTATAAATGAATTTGCATGGGTGCCAGCTCTTTTAACTATGCTGTTACTTTTAAATGTCTTGGGGGGGGGCTAGGGCTGAGAATTAGGGGGTCATTTATCTAATGCAAAAGCACCCCCCTTAAAAAAAAGAACACTTCCTGGATAAATTTGCACTGAATAAAAATGGTGCAAGGTGCAGAATGTAGCACTGACAGGCGGAAGGCAAGTGCAGGGCTTGTACCCACCAAAACTAGGTGTACCCCCTCCTGCCCCCTAACTTATGCATCATTCTGACGTATGGGATAGGGTGCTCCCACATATCTGTTCCTGCCTAATGTATGCAGCACTGCTGACCGCTGTAGTTAATGGGGGGAACACAGGTTTTGGAGTGCAGAGACGTGCAGATAGATAGATAGAGACTAAATAGATAGATAGATAATAGATAGATGATGATAGATAGATAGAGACAGATACAAAGAAAGACAGATAGATAGGTGATAGAGAGACAGACTAAAAGAGAAATAGATAGATGATAGATAGATCGATAGACAGATGGATGGATAGATAGATAGATAGATTGACGGACGGACGGACGGACAGACAGAGACTGGGGATGGCACAGTGCTTGTGTCTGTATATGGCAACCCTGTGAGATGGCTGATTATTGCAAGACCACAGTGGCCTTTTGGGGGTTAATAATGAACAGTCGGTCAGTGAATTGCTGACATTGGGGCTGAGGGCATTAGGAAACCCATGCAGCAGGTGTGAAGGTAAGCCTATCATGGCCCGTAAGCCTATTATGGCCCGTGTTTCATTTACTGGGTGTCAGGATTCCAGCAACACATGCACTGACAGCAGGAGAACTGAGATCCGCACCCTTCCTTGCTATTTCTCCAAGCTCATTAATTTCTGCTGGTTTCCGTTGTTATTCATTCACTAAGCATTATTCTTCTTTTCTGTTTTATTACTTAGCTTTTCTATAGGGTTCTTTGAGATACAGAATTAGAAACCATGTCATATTATTATTATCATTGGGTGCAAGGCTAGGCCAATCCACTGTTTGTACACATGAGCTACTGCCAGGCCCAGGGTGGAACTAGCCCCATGGTTCCCCAGCATCCAAAGCACCAGTCAGTAGGGGAAGGACAGATGCATTGGGCACAAGGAGGAAGTGCAGGAGTATGTTTGGACTTAAGTACCATCAAGGAGAAGGAAAGGTTAACTGGGGGGTGCCAAATGTTATAATTGCCTACCGCAGGGATCCCCAACCTTTTATACCTGTGAGACACATTCAAATGGAAAAAGTGTTGGGGAGCAACACAAGCATGAAAAAAGTACCTGTAGGTGCCAATAAGAGCTATAATTGGCTACTTGGTAGCCCCTATGTGGACTGGCAGCCTATAGAAGGCTTAACACTAGGTTTTATGCAACCAAAACTTGCCTTCAAGCCAGGAATTCAAAAATAAGCATCTGCTTTGAGGCCACTGGGAGCAACACCCAAGGGGTTGGGGAGCAACCTGTTGGGGATCACTGCCGCTGGTTGGGGATCACTGGCCTACCTGATACCCCTAGCCAGTGCTCCTGGTCGCTGAAAACTGTACTGACCTGGGGTTATATCTGTAGGAACACCTCAGAGCAATCATCTTCCGCTTTTTCACTCTTCATTGGCTCTGGGCCGATACATCAGGCTTTTCGCTTAAAGTTCGTCTTTTTACTCTACTACACTTACGCTGGCCCAGAAGAGAAAAAGTACAAGAAGCTTGTGTGCTGCTCCTACTGACGTACCCCGGGCGGGTACAGTTTCAGTAACCAGGAGCCCTTTGCCCAGGTATCAGGCAGGCACCCCCACAATGGCTTCACCTCTCCTTCTCCTTTAATAAAGTGCATGGCTATATGCTCTGAATTGCACTCATTTTATAGTAACTGATCTTGTTACTGACTATACGGTGCTATCTGTGCTATTCCATGATAGAAGGAGATTAAACAAAGGTATCACATTCACTAATTCTCCCATAAATCTTCCATTAAACTTTGACATCTCAAAGTAATTTATGTCACGTACGGGAGCGATCGACAATTCCACAATTAATTATTTCATCGCCAAATTGCAAAACATGCATGAGCGGCAAAATGGCTGTTTGTTTTTTTCTATTGAGTCATTGAACGAATTAGTCACAATTGATTAGAGGCAATGTTTTTTTATTTACAACTAATTGATAAATATCCCCCCCCCCCTTCAGCATCAGCGCAGTAATGGAGATCTCACAGGATGCCCTCGAGATTAGCGCCTCGCTATTTGCACACAAGCAGCCGGAGGGATAAAGTGCGTTTATGGCAGGAATGCATGCAGCGAGCCTGCTTGGGAAATAGGCCTAAAATGGATGTTTTCTGCTCTTTGATGTGGATTATAAAAGAATAAGTATTATTCTTTGTAAAAGCAGAGCACAAGTGGCTCGCTAATGGAAGCGCAGAGTGTTGTGTAGGAGGAAGCACAGGTGTCTCCGTACCTGTCTCTGTGCAGCCTATGGTGTGTGTGCTGCTGTAGCTATAGGAACAACACAGACCGTTGCACAGTGCTGGCTTATGAAACTTATTGGCATGCACGAAACGCAGGCAACCGCATACACAGGATTTCTACTGCATCAGACAATGCACGAACAGTCTGCGGCCCACTAGCTATAGCTCAGACTTTCTGAAGGATGCTGGGAGTTAGTAGGTTACCTATTGTGTTTGTGTGTGGAAGAACTGTGCGTATCGCTAAATGCACTTCAATTAAACTCCGTGGGGCATCTTTATCATTGAAAGACACTAGAACACACCGGAGGGGAATTTCACCAATCTCTAGTCACTTGTATGGGATTATTAAGAGCATTTTCATCAAAGTGTGATCGTTCCACCTTATAATAAATATGGAAATCCTTGCCATTTACAGTAATGATGGCACTGGCTACTGCAGGGTTAAGATACTACCATATACCTGCAAACTTGTACATAGCACAGGAAAAATGACTATACAGGGATTGGAATTACAGGAAGCCCATCTCCCATAGGCTCCATTATAAGCAAATAATTCTAATTTTTAAAAAATGATTCCTTTTTCTCTGTAATAATAAAACAGTACATGTACTTGATCCCAACTAAGATATAATTACCCCTTATTGGGGGCAGAACAGCCCTATTGGGTTTATTTAATGGTTAAATGATTCCCTTTTCTCTGTAATAATAAAACAGTACCTGTACTTGATCCCAACTAAGATATAATTACCCCTTATTGGGGGCAGAACAGCCCTATTGGGTTTATTTAATGGTTAAATGATTCCCTTTTCTCTGTAATAATAAAACAGTACCTGTACTTGATCCCAACTAAGATATAATTACCCCTTATTGGGGGCAGAACAGCCCTATTGGGTTTATTTAATGGTTAAATGATTCCCTTTTCTCTGTAATAATAAAACAGTACCTGTACTTGATCCCAACTAAGATATAATTACCCCTTATTGGGGGCAGAACAGCCCTATTGGGTTTATTTAATGGTTAAATGATTCCCTTTTCTCTGTAATAATAAAACAGTACCTGTACTTGATCCCAACTAAGATATAATTACCCCTTATTGGGGGCAGAACAGCCCTATTGGGTTTATTTAATGGTTAAATGATTCCCTTTTCTCTGTAATAATAAAACAGTACCTGTACTTGATCCCAACTAAGATATAATTACCCCTTATTGGGGGCAGAACAGTCCTATTGGGTTTATTTAATGGTTAAATGATTCCCTTTTCTCTGTAATAATAAAACAGTACCTGTACTTGATCCTAAGATATAATGAATCCTTATTGGAGCCAAAACAATAATATTGGGTTTAATTAAGAAAACCCCAGGTCCCATACCTGTACTATTGTAGCTTTATGGTATCACTTTATACAGGCAATTATAATGACACACCTACTATTGAGAAATTGCAGTTATAGCCCCAGTCAGACCATGATAGAACAAATCCCTTTTTGCCTTCTTAGAAAGTGGTAACACAATAGGAGGCCTGTGGAAAGCCAGAGGATTATCTGTCTGTAGCAGGTGAATGGTGCTGAGCATTCTATGCCTTTTCTGCAGTGTGTATCTATCCGCCTCTTTAATATCCACCCTGCTCCCCTCTATAGACACTATCCTGTATCTCCACGTCTTTTATTTCTATTTCCTGACACGCAGAGTTTGCCATGTACAAAGCATGGGGGTGAGTGGAAATCAAAGTGTGTGATCTTGTTGCTGTGTGTTCCTCTGTTGTTTCTGCGCTTTCCTGGGGAAGGCACTCTGATATTGGCTCATTAATATTCCCGCAGCCTGCTTGTAAAACTCCATTCTCATCTCCTGTAAACATTCCCACTTTGCCAAAATCTATGTGTTTGAAGAACAAATTACAGCTAAGTTCATCCTACATTGATTTTTTTTTTCTTTATTACTTTGAGTTTGAAACTGGCACTTTGTTGCTGTTCTCTCTGCCCCCCCCCACCCCTTTGTTCCACTTACAGCCTCAGTATGATATATACCTTTTCCCCATTTGCCTTCGGCCTTCCATTCCCCCGTGTGATATTGGATATTGATAGTAGATTAACATTAGGGGAGAGTCAGAGACTCCTGGTTCCAGATACTGGAGGGATTCAGGACAAATAGTGAAATGATCCGTGGCTTTAGAATACCTGCATCTACATCACACTAAATAAATACATTTATACTAAGATAAATACTCGTGTACCTGTGTGTTATGGATTTGCTCTCTTATTATTGCTCCTTTCCTTGCTCCATGAAATCCCTCATGTACTCATCTTTTTAACACCTTCTACTCAACATTATAAGCACTTCCCATAACATAGATTATTGTTCCATATTATACCCTAGAAACTAAGTTCACTGTATTATTCCTCTCTATAGGATTCCATATTTGCCAGTCATTTGTCATTTAAATCATGCCATAGTTCCATACAGCCCTCTCTAGTAGTCCTCCTGTTACTCCATAGCAGCATGCCTTATTTATATATATATATATATATATATATATATATATATATTATATATATATATATAAATAACCCACTCATTAACGGATTCATGTTACTGTATAAACTCCAACTGATCCTTATAGCCCTCCCTATGTCTCTACCTATTGTTCCATATACCCCTCCCTATAACTCCTCCTATTGCTCCATAAACCCCTCCCTATAACTCCTCCTATTGCTCCATATACCCCTCCCTATAACTCCTCCCACTGCTCCATATACCCCTCCCTATAACTCCTCCCACTGCTCCATATACCCCTCCCTATAACTCCTCCCACTGCTCCATATACCCTTCCCTATAACTTCTCCTATTGCTCCATATAACCCTCCCTATAACTCCTCCTATTGCTCCATATACCCCTCCCTATAACTCCTCCTATTGCTCCATATACCCCTCCCTATAACTCCTCCTATTGCTCCATATACCCCTCCCTATAACTCCTCCTATTGTTCCATATACCCCTCCCTATAACTCCTCCTATTGCTCCATATACCCCTCCCTATAACTCCTCCTATTGCTCCATATACCCCTCCCTATAACTCCTCCTATTGCTCCATATACCCCTCCCTATAACTCCTCCTATTGCTCCATATACCCCTCCCTATAACTCCTCCTATTGCTCCATATACCCCTCCCTTTAACCTGCCATGTTTTTGTTGTTCCTATTTATAATGCATGCCTATACATTTAGAATATTCTGTATAACTGTTTCTCAGAACTTTGTTTTCTTCCATTTGTAAGCCCCCACACCCCCTTGTAGCTGTATTAGTGTAAGAATTTAACCAAATAAATGTACAGTAAATAGTTAGATTGTTCCCCTCTTTAAATATTGTATTTAAGGATAAAATTGCATCTCGTGCATGTAGGAGCTGTGACAGGAGCCTCGCAGCCTGTAATTACGGCTCTCCTCTCTCATTTGCTCCTCTCTGCAGTCCCAGAGTTGATGGATTGGGATGATTTGGGGAATAAAAGAGAAGCTTTTATTCCTTGAGAGGGGAAAAAAAACTCACTGTCTGGATATAAAGAAAAAATATATAAATCCTGTAAAGAACATCTCCCTCCCCAAAATTGCTCACCAATGTGGTTTTCCTGCAGAAGGCTGCACTTTGATTGTGGGCTCAGGAGTATGGGAAAAGGTATACGGCTTATATCCCCCTCATCATCTACACTCTCAGCATCTATACCCTCTGCATCTACACTCTCAGCATCTATACCCTCTGCATCTACACTCTCAGCATCTATACCCTCGGCATCTACACTCTCAGCATCTATACCCTCGGCATCTACACTCTCAGCATCTATACCCTCGGCATCTACACTCTCAGCATCTATACCCTCGGCATCTACACTCTCAGCATCTATACCCTCGGCATCTACACTCTCAGCATCTATACCCTCGGCATCTACACTCTCAGCATCTATACCCTCGGCATCTACACTCTCAGCATCTATACCCTCGGCATCTACACTCTCAGCATCTATACCCTCGGCATCTACACTCTCAGCATCTATACCCTCGGCATCTACACTCTCAGCATCTATACCCTCGGCATCTACACTCTCAGCATCTATACCCTCGGCATCTACACTCTCAGCATCTATACCCTCGGCATCTACACTCTCAGAATCTACACTCTCAGCATCTATACCCTCGGCATCTACACTCTCAGTATCTATACCCTCGGCATCTACACTCTCATCTTCTGTAGTCCCAGCGCCAGGGGGCTAACCGTAGGGAGCAGGCCCTGCAGGGGGATAGGGCACTGAGTGATAAGCAGTTCAGTATGTGTTAATGAAAAATGCTATGAAAATTGTTATGGAAGTTTATGGGGCCCTGAAATGATTTGGCTATGGGGGCTTGGTAGGTTCTAGTTACTTTGGAGTCTGTTCCTTCTAATTCAGCCTAATGCAGAATTGCTATCCTTAGTACACTGTTTGGGGGCAGAGAGAGGGGCCCATACTCCAGCTCTTCCATTCTGTGTGGGTAACATTGCTCCCTCCCCACTACTCCGACTTGTTGCCTCTCATCTTCCTCTCTGAATCCTGGGGTGGAGAGGTTGTTGCAGCCTCAGTAATGAGGTATTAGAGCTGCTGCACTCACATCTAAGGCCCTGTCTGACTCCTCAGCAGTGACATGAGAGAGGTGGGTAGAACAGACAGATGAGAAGGCCTCAGACACAGCGCTAGACTGCACACCACTATTGCACTAGGCTCCTTACCTGACTGGGACACAGGAGCGAGAGGATCCGCTGCACAGGCCTACAGTGTGTTCTGACGAGCCCAGGGACACTCGTCATACCTTTTGTAGCAGGGGGCTGTAGAACATACACAAGCTGTACTGCACAGCGACCCCAGCCTGGAATGTATTAAGTATTTATAAAGAACCAATGCAGTCTGCAGCACGGAGTGTATACCTCAAACATTCAAATGACAATGTATAGCTAAGATCTACTAGAGTAGCCCTAGCTCAACTGGTGACATTCCAGGAGTCTTTTGGAGAGAAATTAGCATTCTTACCATAATAACCCATCAGTCTGGGCTCTGCAGTTCCCTGCTTTGGCACTAGGGCACCAAACCCCAGTTTAGAAATCTTTTACTTAGGGGCAGATTTAACAAAATATAGTTACATAGAGTTGAAAAAAGACCAGAGTCTATCAAGTTCAACCCTTTCAATTGAACCCAGCACACACAAACCTATACTGACCTATCTATCCTCTCACATACAGACCCACACTGACCTATCTATCCACTCACATACAGACCCATACTGACCTATCTATCCACTCACATACAGACCCACACTGACCTATCTATCCACTCACATACAGACCCATACTGACCTATCCACTCACATACAGACCCATACTGACCTATCTATACACTCACATACAGACCCATACTGACCTATCTATCCACTCACATACAGACCCATACTGACCTATCTATCCACTCACATACAGACCCATACTGATCTATCCACTCACATACAGACCCATACTGACCTATCTATCCACTCACATACAGACCCATACTGACCTATCTATCCACTCACATACAGACCCATACTGACCTATCTATCCACTCACATACAGACCCATACTGACCTATCTATCCACTCACATACAGACCCATACTGACCTATCTATCCACTCACATACAGACCCATACTGACCTATCCACTCACATACAGACCCACACTGACCTATCTATACACTCACATACAGACCCATACTGACCTATCTATCCACTCACATACAGACCCACACTGACCTATCTATCCACTCACATACAGACCCACACTGACCTATCTATCCACTCACATACAGACCCATACTGACCTATCTATCCACTCACATACAGACCCATACTGACCTATCTATCCACTCACATACAGACCCATACTGACCTATCTATCCACTCACATACAGACCCATACTGACCTATCTATCCACTCACATACAGACCCATACTGACCTATCTATCCACTCACATACAGACCCACACTGACCTATCTATATACTCACATACAGACCCATACTGACCTATCTATCCACTCACATACAGACCCACACTGACCTATCTATCCACTCACATACAGACCCACACTGACCTATCTATCCACTCACATACAGACCCATACTGACCTATCCACTCACATACAGACCCATACTGACCTATCTATCCACTCACATACAGACCCACACTGACCTATCTATCCACTCACATACAGACCCACACTGACCTATCTATCCACTCACATACAGACCCATACTGACCTATCTATCCACTCACATACAGACCCATACTGACCTATCTATCCACTCACATACAGACCCATACTGAGTGTCGTCAGCAAAAATACACAACAGTACTTTCTATTTCTACCTCCAGGTCATTAATAAACAAGTTAAAAAGCAAAGAACCAAGGACTGACCCCTGCGGTACCCACTAACCACACTGGCCCAATTAGAAAATGTTCCATATACCTCCACTCTGTGTAATCTATCCTTCAGCCAGTTCTCTATCCAATTACAAATATTATGTTCCCAGCCATTATTCCTCAATTTTATCATTAACTTTCTGTGCGGTACTGTATCAAATGTAAGATTAGAATTCACCACAGAAAAAATCATGCACTTTCTGTTCATGTCTATGAGATTTTTAGAAGCATATTTACCAACGGGTGAAAATGAGAGTTCACCATTTGATAAATATGCTTCTAAAACTCCCATGGAAATGAATAAAAAGTAGGTGCTCTTTATCCAATAAGGACAGCCAAAATATAAGGCATATTGGACTTATACAGGCCCAGACTGGCAATCTGTGGGTTTAGGCAAATGCCAGAGGGGCTGCTGTAAGGTGCCATAGACACTCACTATTTATTGGGCTGGGGGGGCTGTTTGTGCCTCTGGGTACTTGGAATGCCAGGACCCAGGCCCAGACTGGCAATCTGTGGGTTCAGGCAAATGCCAGAGGGGCTGCTGTAAGGTGCCATAGACACTCACTATTTATTGGGCTGGGGGGCTGTTTGTGCCTCTGGGTACTTGGAATGCCAGGACCCAGGCCCAGACTGGCAATCTGTGGGTTCAGGCAAATGCCAGAGGGGCTGCTGTAAGGTGCCATAGACAGTCACTATTTATTGGGCTGGGGGGGCTGTTTGTGCCTCTGGGTACTTGGAATGCCAGGACCCAGGCCCAGACTGGCAATCTGTGGGTTCAGGCAAATGCCAGAGGGGCTGCTGTAAGATGCCATAGACACTCACTATTTATTGGGCTGGGGGGGCTGTTTGGGCCTCTGGGTACTTGGAATGCCAGGACCCAGGCCCAGGCTGGCAGTCTGTGGGTTTAGGCAAATGCCAGAGGGGCTGCTGTAAGATGCCATAGACAGTCACTATTTATTGGGCTGGGGGGCTGTTTGGGCCTCTGGGTACTTGGAATGCCAGGGCCTGTTTTGAATCCCAGTCCAGACGCGGACTTGCACTTCTAATACTACTATAAAGCTTTATAGATATCCTTGTTGGCCCCATTTCTGCATAAGGCCAGTGAACCCCCTTTATTTCTATGGGGCTTGGGATGAAACAGCTCGAGTGCTGCCGGTTGTTCCTCCCTGCTGATATACTAAAATTATCGTTAAACTGTATTTGTCCTTTGTACTTTTTTTCTTTCTACATGTTTTCCCCCATTGGGTTCCTGTGATGTGGGGGTCCCTATAGCCTTAACCAACCTTTATGAGAGAAGGCATTAATGTTAATGTGAGTGGAGCAGCAGCTGCGTGTGTATGTGCGACACTAGCTGACCTCGCCAGAAGGCATATCTGTGTGCATATCCACGTGTTTGTGTGACAGCCAGCCCCTGTGGCTGTGTTCGAGAGAGAACACTATAATTTACTGTTCTTCCTGAGCTCTTTGCCCAGTTCATATTATCATGCCCATCCCCTCACAGACACACATAAGCTGAGGGGCCACAGGTGCAGCCTGGCACAATCTGGAGTTCACTGAGGTCTGGAAATGCATTGGTTCCCCATGGGTTGTGGGAGGGTTGGACAAGGGCGCAGGATACGGCAGATTCTGCCACTTTTCATTCTAATCAGAAGTTTAGTAATTAGAGCTTAAAGACAGGGACCCAGGGAGATCCAGTAGAACCCATGCAACAGATGTTCATTGTAAAGGGGGACTGTATAGGGGGCAGGCACTCGCAAACCCCCCCCCAGGTGCTTAGATACATGCAGGAGAAGACAATGGACATTTTCAGTTCCTGCTAGGCTAAGAGATATAGGCTAAGAGATATAGGCTAAGAGATATAGCTGCTGCGAGGGGATAATTGATGAGCCTCAGCCCATATTAGAAACCCTCATAAGTGGTGTCTGTGGGAGCAGTAGAAGTGCCCTCGCCTTCAGCCCCCCTCTCGTAAGGGGATTATTTGTAACAAGCTGCAAAGGACACACTCAATTAGTGTTTCCTATGATACGAAGAACAAGGGAACATGTTAAAGAACAAGAAGGGGAAAGAGTTTTCCTCCGAGCAGAAAGCACATGTCAGATACTAAATCAGTGTATATTTATCTGGGCTGCCTGGAACCTCTATGCATATTTCCAAGGTTGTTGGGAGGAGGCAAATCAAACAGAGCCATGCCAAGGCATTTTGGCAGTGGAGGCAAGGATGGCACCCTTTACCTGCCCTTCTGCCCCTGCCACATTGATACCTTGAAGAGTTAGTGGCAGATACAGACCAGTTGACAAGGTGCTAGCCTAATCATCACCTGATCAGATGGTGCACTAAGCCATCAGGAGGCTGGCAGCCAACACTGAGTGCATTGCGTTCTTCTCAACTCTGCAGGCACCTTAAATGTTGGAAACCTTGTTCCTAGGGTCTTGTTTAGAAATAGTTCATTGGATCTGGACAGACAAATGGCAACAAACATGTTTTCTAGAATGGTGCCCCTCCTTTGTTTTTCCACACATGCCTGTGCTACATAAGCCTAGTTCTGGCCTGAAAGCAGATGAGTTGGACCTTGAGGATGAGGAATGGAGAATGTTGGGACCATAAGATTAGTCCTATTACTGAGTATGTGGGAAGCGGGATAGCAACCCAATGCTCTGCAACACATTAACTGGGCAAAGTTTCCTCTGTGGCTTTATTTCCGCCTGACTTTTCAGTTGTGAACACAGAATTTGGCCAGAGTGCAACATTTCCTCAAACAACCTCTTGCCTTTTCATTGCCCGTATCCAGCTCTGTGCAGCTGGGGTCTTGCAAGGATCGTGAAAGACCTGGGACACAAGCCCAAAACCAAACAAGATGAGATCTAACTCCACCAGCCCTAGCCAACCTCCTGATTGCTCAGTACCCCAGCATTCTAAAACTTGCCCCACGGCTTTGTTGAAATCCCATTGAATGGAAAGTGATCGCTCTGTGTTAGATCGGCACCCAGTATGGAGACTGCCTGTTCTCATTCGCACACAAATGACCTTTCTTTATTAGAACAAAGCTGACACTGACATTGTATTGAGTTTGCCAGATTGGCCTGTGCTGAGCCTGAGAATCTATTGGCTGCCTATCACTGTACATTTGGAACCTATGAAATGGTTATTTTAGAAGATTGAATGAGACAGAAACTGAACAGAACCAGATCTTGGCCTCATTACCTGTGGGCAGAATTGTAACCCAACACAGACCTGTCTGGAGAAATAGCCTCATGTTCCACCTCAAAGCACTTGATCTGCAGGCACCTATACAATGGGATTATGGGGATACACAGCTATTATATGATGCCAGCATGATGCAGAGGTGACAGCGATGGGTGGGGGTCAGACAGTGCATCATAGAAGCAAGCTGATGAGTTTCTAACCATGCCACGCAGCACCCAAAGAGTTAAGATCCTTAGCCTCCTCTGTTCGAGGCATCCCACGTGCCTGCACATCTGCTAAATTAAATTAGACAATTAGAGAGAGCTTTTAATTTATGCCAGTCTGGCTGCAACCACATCCGCTGGGCAACATCATAAGCAGTTTATCGAGTTTATAATTTACTCTGCCGCAGAAAAAGGGAAAGAAAAATAGGTCGCGACGTTGCTTTGTGCACACTGTGTGCGCCAGGCCAGTGGGGACATGTGTGTGTGTGTGTGTGCCTGGCCGCGGGGAGGTGTGTGTGTGTGCGCCAGGTCTGCAGGGACGTGTGTGTGTGTGTGTGTGCGCCAGGCCGGCAGGGACGTGTGTGTGTGTGTGTGTGCGCCAGGCCGGCAGGGACGTGTGTGTGTGTGTGCACCTTTCTGTGTGACTATATAAATATGTGTGTGTGTCTGGGGCTATGCATATGGACATGTGTGCATAAAGGGTTGTTTGTAGATGAATGCATTTGTGTATACACAAGGAAAGTGTGCCACGCACCAGTATTTTATGCGCACTGTATTCCTGCTACACTGGCAGGGTGTATAACCTACTATAAGCCTTTAACAGGGAAATATACAGGTGCTCATTTATTAACACTGCCCAAATTTGCACCTGGGTGGCAACCCATAGCAACCAGCTATACCCCATAACACACGCACTGTTTCCTGGATTATTTCCTGGTGGATCTGTTGATCAACTCGGCCCGGATTTGTGGATGACAACAAAGGCCCGGGACTAAATCTGTATAAATCGTGAGGTGGTTGAATTGTCTGCCCGGTCAGTTGCCAGTGGAGCTGATCATGCAAGAGCATTAGCGGATGAGTGGGAGGTCCTGCGAGCAGTGGATGAGTGGGAGGTCCTGCAAGCAGTGGATGAGTGGGAGGTCCTGCGAGCAGTGGATGAGTGGGAGGTCCTGCGAGTAGTGGATGAGTGGGAGGTCCTGCGAGTAGTGGTTGAGTGGGAGGTCCTGCGAGCAGTGGATGAGTGGGAGGTCCTGCGAGTAGCGGTTGAGTGGGAGGTCCTGCGAGTAGTGGTTGAGTGGGAGGTCCTGCGAGTAGGCAGTGGTTGAGTGGGAGGTCCTGCGAGTAGGCAGTAGTTGAGTGGGAGG
This sequence comes from Xenopus tropicalis, assembly GCF_000004195.4. Taxonomy (NCBI): domain Eukaryota; kingdom Metazoa; phylum Chordata; class Amphibia; order Anura; family Pipidae; genus Xenopus; species Xenopus tropicalis. The sequence continues at coordinate 40,081,234 of NC_030686.2, read as the reverse complement.
TCCTGTGAGCAGGGGGCCTTGGGGTACACAACCCCAGTAACTTTAATTCTGTATATCAGATATGGAGGCACCATTAGCTGCTGCCAATCTGGGCCTCACTGTGAGTGGACACTTCTCCAACAAGATGTGCCGTGTGTGTATCTCTGTTTCCTACAGGGAGGTGGGAGCGTGCCTTGCCGGAAGGTGTTTATATCACATTCCCCGGCCCTTATTGTCTGGCTTCTGCCGACTGTTTCCCTGCACTCGGCATTGTGCTTCCCTCTGGTTGCAGGAGAATTTCAGGGAGAATAGAAACGATATAAGTTGTGATTGAGTGTGGGTGGCAGCAGCGATTTGTGACAACAAGCGCGCACATCTAAAGGCGCGGTGCAACCATTTTGCATGTATAAAAGACAACATTTCTCTGTGATTAATTCCTTTCAGAGAAGAACTTCAAGTGGATTTTAAGATCTTTTCTTCCTCCATTACACTTTCTGTCTGCTGAACACTTTATACCGTCGGCACAATGCCGCCTATTCAGCGCCAGTCGAGGAGGAGAGAGAAAAATGGAAAAATTACGGCATTTTTACTACCCGTGTGAAACTTTCATTATGTGTGCAAAGCTAAACTCTGCCTTGTAATTATCCGGATTTCTGCAAAATGCCTTTGTAACCTAATAAAATAAGGCACCTTATTCCCAGAACCCGAAATTGAAGGTTGCCTAATAGGTACAAGTGAAAGGGGGTATTTTATATAGCGAGTAACCAATCAGAGGGCAGCTGTCATCTCTGTGCCACTGGCACTTCCCCTGCTCCCTTTAACTCCTGTCATTTCACTGCAAAAGGAAAATTGCCGATTGTAAAATAAAAGGCCATTAAGGTGCAGGTTTTTTTTTTTTTTGTTTCTGCGTTTTTGCTTCATATAAATAGGAGGAACTTGATTTCAATGGATAAATTGCCCCTATGAAATCTGCGTGTGTTTGAAGAACGGTATTGTGGATAAAGTGCAGCTTGCTAGCTTGGCATTTGTCATGGTGTAACTAAGGGGCTCTGGGGTCACATAGTGGGAAATGAATCAACTGGCTGCCATTTAACTGCACTCATCAACAGCTCCCGGTCCCCAGCCTTCCCAGTATCTGATAGCATTGTGGTGCCATAGATTGGATAAAACAGATTCTGTTGTAGATTCGGTTGTAGGCTCCACTTGGGCAGGAAAATCCTGACATTATTTCTGTTTTTCACAAGAGTATTTTTTGCTCTAAGAGGCTATTATCCCCACTACTCCGCTACTACAACATCTCTCCCTACTATACCTGCTATCCCACAGCCCCAGTCCCTTCCCAGAGGCTATTATCCCCCCACTGCTACTATAGGCACCATCTCTCCCTACTATACCTGCTATCCCACAGCCCCAGTCCCTTCCCAGAGGCTATTATCCCCCCACTGCTACTATAGGCACCATCTCTCCCTACTATACCTGCTATCCCACAGCCCCAGTCCCTTCCCAGAGGCTATTATCCCCCCACTGCTACTATAGGCACCATCTCTCCCTACTATACCTGCTATCCCACAGCCCCAGTCCCTTCCCAGAGGCTATTATCCCCCCACTGCTACTATAGGCACCATCTCTCCCTACTATACCTGCTATCCCACAGCCCCAGTCCCTTCCCAGAGGCTATTATACCCCCACTGATACTATAGGCACCATCTCTCCCTACTATACCTGCTATCCCACAGCCCCAGTCCCTTCCCAGAGGCTATTATCCCCCCCTGCTACTATAGGCACCATCTCTCCCTACTATACCTGCTATCCCACAGCCCCAGTCCCTTCCCAGAGGCTATTATCCCCCCACTGCTACTATAGGCACCATCTCTCCCTACTATACCTGCTATCCCACAGCCCCAGTCCCTTCCCTGAGGCTATTATCCCCCCACTGCTACTATAGGCACCATCTCTCCCTACTATACCTGCTATCCCACAGCCCCAGTCCCTTCCCAGAGGCTATTATCCCCCCACTGCTACTATAGGCACCATCTCTCCCTACTATACCTGCTATCCCACAGCCACAGTCCCTTCCCAGAGGCTATTATCCCCCCACTGCTACTATAGGCACCATCTCTCCCTACTATACCTGCTATCCCACAGCCACATATTTGTGCTTCTTAGCTTTTTCAGGGGTGGGATTGGACCCCCAAACACAGCTAAAATATTATATGGCAAAATATTATAGAAAAGAGGAGAACATTTAAGAGTGGGAAATGAATAACATTATACCAATGCTCTCTGGCTTAGAGAACAATAAATGCAACACTATCAGCTTTTACATTTTCGCTATTCATAGCCTTTTGCTGCATGATGACTTTCTGCCAACCAAACAATCTAAAATGGGAGAAACCTGCCATATGGAACAAATGTAAAATAAAACAATAAGTAAAACCGAAAATGTCTTTGAAATGCACCCAGCACGGAAGTAATATATGTGGAGTCCCAGGTGCACTTAGGATTGTGCCGCAATACAAACACACGGAAAGCCGCTCATTCCAGCCATTCGCTTATTATGGATCGAAGGGTATTTGTGTCGAGCTTAAACAGACCCTGAATTCCGAGCTCATTTTTAATACTGAGGCCCAGAAGGTGATTGGGGAAGTGCAAAGGATGTAAAAAGATTTGTAAAACATCTATTTATATGTAGTGTAACAGACTCACAGGCAGCGGTGTGTGTAGGTTCGACATTTACCCCCTCACTGGCTCTTTTTTACATTATAGAGATATTATTAAATCAGAAAGGTGTTTTAAAATACCCCGAAAACTATGGTAAACTACCAGATCAAAGTGTGTACTAGTTTTTAAGCCATTTCTGCATAAGAAATATATAGTGAATTATGTACCCCCTATTGTAAATGATAAGGATATTAGAAATCACTGAGGGGTTCTGTGACCATATAAAGGCACGAGGCTGCAGGCTGAGTTATACAGGGAACTCTGAGTATCACTCATGTATTATAAGGGATAATGTACCCCCTACTGTAAATGATAAGGATATTAGCAGTCACTGAGGGGTTCTGTGCCCATATAAAGGCACAAGGCTGCAGGCTGAGTTATACAGGGAACTCTGAGTATCACTCATGTATTATAAGGGATAATGTACCCCCTACTGTAAATGATAAGGATATTAGCAGTCACTGAGGGGTTCTGTGCCCATATAAAGGCACAAGGCTGCAGGCTGAGTTATACAGGGAACTCTGAGTATCACTCATGTATTATAAGGGATAATGTACCCCCTACTGTAAATGATAAGGATATTAGCAGTCACTGAGGGGTTCTGTGCCCATATAAAGGCACAAGGCTGCAGGCTGAGTTATACAGGGAACTCTGAGTATCACTCATGTATTATAAGGGATAATGTACCCCCTACTGTAAATGATAAGGATATTAGCAGTCACTGAGGGGTTCTGTGCCCATATAAAGGCACAAGGCTGCAGGCTGAGTTATACAGGGAACTCTGAGTATCACTCATGTATTATAAGGGATAATGTACCCCTGACTGTAAATAATTATAAGTAAATGTAATGTAAATTCAACAAGCTGAATTGGTTTAAAGGACCGATATGGCCAGCTAGAATCTCCCCGTGTATGGGCACCTTTACTTACCTACAGCCCTTACATAATCTCCCTGTATCACCTACAAAATCCCAGCTTTTTTTTTTTTTTCTTTAGCACCTTCCTACATTTCCACTCCTGGGCCTTCATGTTAACCGCCCCTTTGCCCCAAAGGCCTGCTTGCTTATTGCCCCCTTTCTATGCAATCGTCATGCCTCTGCCAAACCCTTGCTTCCTCCATGAGAAACACCAATGAGCCCCCAAAGCTTTTCCCCCAAGTTGTAGGGATGCAGTAGGGGCACTAATAGTGATCTGGCCAGTGTGTCCCTGACATACAAAGCAAATCACAACCATACAGCCTTCATTGTGATGATGATGATGATGGTGCCTTTCTCCATCCCTCGCTCTCATCTCATATTCTGACTCCTTTCTTCCACTGTTGACAATAATAAAATAATCAAACAGGTTTAGCGTCTCTGAAATCCTAACATTTGTTGTAATTAGTGAACACGAGATGGAAATACAATCAGATGTGCGCTTGAATAAATACTGATAGTGTATTACGCCTGTGTTTGTTTAGATTCCATCTATTTTTTTTGCAAAGCCGTTTTTCAAACATAAAAAAAACAAAACAAATAGTCCTATTAATTAGAAGTGGGAATTTCATTCGTAGGCTTCACAGAACATAGCAATGCGCTACTTTCTGCTCTTTATTGGGTTTGTATTGATACATCGCATACACCATTTGCCATTAATCGTATGGGCTCCGGTCCGGATATCTGGGGAGGGGGTGCTATTTGTTACCCATTATTGATCCGGCAGAAGGATATTGGAAAAGGTGATGTTAGAATGACACGCATGATTGACTTGCTGAATATGGTAAAGTATTTCAAACCTGAGCAGCATACACCATAAGTTGCACGTAAGCCGTGAATCTGCAGCTTGCAGGCAGCACCGTTGTTTGTGGGACTTGTAGTTCTGCCGGGGAAAGCAAGCTGGGATTAGTGTGTAAGGGGGACTTTAATCACTGCCTGTGCTGTTTGCTCTCTGTTGCTGCCACATCTTTACTTTGTTCAGTGTTCCACATGACAGCCCTTTCTAAATCTGCAGGGAGAGACAGGGAAATCCTTTGTTGGCAGTGCCAGTCCTGCCTTGTGTGTGTATGGAGTCCCCGTAGGCCCCTTCCCCACTCGCTGTGCCTGTGCCTCTCTCCTTCTTCTCCTACCTATTTGGCCCAAGGCTTAGAAATCTCCCACCGTACTTGCTGCAGATCTGCAGTCCTTCCCTGCTCTCTGTCTGGGACAGTTCAAAGGATTCGTCTTCCTTTTCCAGCGCAGCTTGGGGTTTATTTCCCCCTGAAACAACCAGTCGTCCTTTCTGATGAGTTACTAGCAAATATCATCCACTGGATGAATGGAGAATATGTTAATAAAATATCACCTTGCCTTTTGTTGTTTTCTATATTCTTTGTGCTTCCCTGAAGTGTTTTATACCTTCCATTTCTCTTTTCATTCACTTCTCCTATTGTTTTTGCTTTCTGCTTTCCCCATGTTGCCAGCCACCACTCCCAATTACAGTTTTCTTGATATAATGTCTTTTCTTTTTGTTAATTGCTCTCCCTTTTGGCTTTTCTGGCTTCTTTATTCCACATGTCTTTCTGTGCTTTAGCAGGCCACAATCAATCCTGCACTGCACCCATAATGTTGTTGTGTAGAGAAAGGTAAGTCTACCCATCCATAGTTATTCCCAAATCTCTTGCTCGCCCCCTACAGGTGGTTGCACATTTGAAGAACATTACAATAGTTGTGGATACAGCGTGGCACTGGGCACCAATGGCTTCACGTGGGAGCAGGTAAACACATGGGAGAGACCCCCGCTGGATCCTTCTATACCAACAGGTGATGCACACATCTAGTTACTTGCATGGCCTCCCCTGTTTACATTCCTCTGTTTTCAGTACTTTGTTTAAATCTGTCTTTTCCAGTTAGATTAGTGCATTTATCTCTATTAACCTGCTCCTTTCCCTCTCTAATATCTGCATTTCATCATATCCTGGACTTCGTACTGTGTCTCCCCAGGTTCTTTCATGGTGGTGAACAGTTCTGGCTTTGCTTCTGGACAGAAGGCCCATCTCCTCCTTCCCGTGCTCAAAGAGAACGACACTCACTGCATTGATTTCCATTACTACATGTCCGGCCGCACCAGCCCAGGCTCTCTCAATGTCTACGTGAAAGTGAACGGGGGGCCCCAGGGAAATCCGGTATGGAATGTGTCTGGGGTAGTTACGGAAGGCTGGGTCCATGCCGAGTTGGCCATCAGTACCTTCTGGCCCAACTTCTATCAGGTAAGACACACAACCAATGGCTAGTTGGAGTTTTATACTGTTACAGAAGTGACCCTTCTTGCAAATATCAAGTCTCCTTCTGTGGGTCTCTAACAGATCATATTTGAAGCTGTCTCCGTTAAGGATCACTCTGGGTACATTGCTGTGGACGAGGTCCGGGTTCTGGCTCACCCCTGCCGTAAGTGCACTCAATACTATGTGCAGCCCTTTCCTTTCCAATCCTTCCCATTCTCCTCACTTCTCTTAATCTTTCCTTCTCTCTTCCCTCCATCATTCTCTCCTCTTTCTGTTAGTAAGGCTTTTCCATTCTTTGACTCATCCTTCTCCCCTTTTACTGGAATTTCCAGTTTTACGCTCTATTTCTCTTCTATGAATTCTCCAATATTTGCTCTTTTGTCTTTCACTCAGTTCTTATTCTTTCATCCCCTTTATACTACATATTCTATTTTATAGATTCATTTTGTCCTTTCTGCTACACACAAAACCCCACTCAGAGTTATTCTTTGCCAATTCTCCTCAGTTACAGTAAAATCTCTCTCTTTCCTTCCGCCTCACCCTGCTTCTCCCCACTCTCCATCTTTTCCCTTCCTTCTAAAGGTCAGAACTGTTTAAACACCACTTGCTATTATATTAAAGTACAAATCTTACAATGAGAAGACATGCAGGTATTACATTTCTCTGCCTCAAGTTTATTTTATATATTTTTTTTATTTAATTTCCACTGCCGCATATGACTTTTTGCTTACCTTTCCCTTTTTTTTTTAAATTGACACTGTGCTTCAGAGCTAATTCCTCCCCTGCACATAGGGCTGCCGTACACAGTGCTAATGCGCACACACATCTGCCTCCATTACTTGCCAAAGTTGGGCGCAATTGCATTTTTCGAGAAGTTTTAAGCCAGTCAGGCAGCCATCAGCTCTACAGTGAGATAAACAGGCTGTCAGACGCTGGAAAGGTCAGCATACATTTTCAGAAATCCAGAATGTTAGAAACCTTAGAGTGCTTTTTTTAACTTTGATATGAGGGTTTTGTGTTACTATATATATATATATATATATATATATATATATATATATATATATATATGTGTGTGTGTGAGTCTTTTTCTTTTGTTTTATTTTAAAAATATCCTTTTTTTTTTCAAGTCAGTTCAAAATGATTTTTTTTTATCCAGTTATCCGCTATCTTTAAAATTGTTTGGAAGGGGTTAACTGCACAAGAGGCGAAATCTCATAAAGTGTTTCTCCAAGGCAGGGTATCTCATTACTTGCAGGCTGCAGTCACCTTAAGTGGAGCAAGATTCAGTGCCTTAATAATACAATGGTGATGTTTAGTGGGGCCGCGGGGGATTGGGATTCCAGGGACTGTTTACAAATCGTTTGTGTTGTTTCCAAAAGAGGGGTCATTTTGTAAGGGGAGCTGATCAATGTGACATATTGGATGTACCTGTGGGGAGATGCTGGGATTTGTAGTCATACAACAACCGGAGAGACACAAGTTTCTGATTCCTTGTCATGGAACTGATCAGGGCAGACCCCCTAGATTGTAATCCCTTATGGCCAGGGCTGTCGGGCCTCACGTCTGGTTTGTTCCAATTGTTCTGTTTCTGTCGCTCATATTGTTTGTGTTCTTCTCTCCGATTCACTTTACAGCGCCGGTGCATTCCATCTGTGTCCCACCGAGATAATAATGCCTCATCTTGCAACTCCACTGCCTCTGTATTTTTCTTCCTTTTTGCTCCAGACACGCAATCACAGGCAGCACTACTTTTATGGAGAAAGAAGCAATCCCATTTATAGCTGGTTTAGGAATAAGTGGTAGAGTCTGCCTATATAGCATACACAGCCGGTTAGTAGGCAATAGGAGGCTCGTGATTCTGGTGTCTGCCCACTTATCACTCTCTTATACCGAATGCAGAAAGTCTGTATAATGGAAAAGTGGATGGGGGAGAGTTTGTTTTTTTTGGGGCTCTGTATTAGGGTGAGAGGAGGTCTCTGTTCATTCAAAATGTGGCAAATAAGAACTGTTTCTTTGACAGACAAATGGCATTCCTGCTTTTTTGATATTGGGTTTCCGGATAATAGATCTTGAAGGGAGCTCTGGCCAAAGGCAGGACCTTCAAAGGGGGGCTCTGGCCGAAGGTTGGACCTTTAAGATGGATGCTGGCCAAAGGCAGGACCTTCAAAGGGGGGGCTCTGGCCAAAGGTTGGACCTTTAAGATGGATGCTGGCCAAAGGCAGGACCTTCAAAGGGGGGGCTCTGGCCAAAGGTTGGACCTTTAAGATGGATGCTGGCCAAAGGCAGGACCTTCAAGGGGAGCTCTGGCCAAAGGTTGGACCTTTAAGATAGATGCTGGCCAAAGGTTGGCCCTTCAAGGAGGCCCTGGCCATAGCTTGTAGCTTTAAGGAAGGCCCTGGCCAAAGGTTGGACCTTCAAGTTAAATTACAGCTGAACAAGTTTGCCAACCACTGCGTTAAAGAAACCCCAAACCAGTCACACCAAAGCTCCTGCACCGCCCCGCACCCTCCCAAATCACTGCAACCTTTAAGCAGCTGCTTATATTAGGCGGTCACCAAAAATGGGTTTACACATAAATCTGTTATTCTCCACCCAAAAATATATATATTGCTTATTAAAAAAAAATAAAATTCTAAGCAACTTTCTGCTATGTTTACAATCTTTTTGAAGTCCTTTCTAGCTGTGTTTGCAGTGAAAGCCATGTTGTCCCTTTCTGTTGCCTGGGTCTGGCCCAGTGGTGGATTTTGGCTTCATTAACCCAACCAACCGATGCACTTAAATTGCCATTTTCTCTGTGCCCCAAGGAAACGCACCCCATTTCCTGCGCCTGCAGAACGTGGAGGTCAATGTGGGACAGAACGCCACTTTCCAATGCATCGCTGGGGGGAAATGGTCCCAGCACGACAAGCTTTGGCTGCAGGTAAAGTCTCCATGTGGGCCGGGAACTCCCCATCACTACACTCACTGCTTCATGGTTGGCTTTGTAGTGTTATAGTTATAGTGACTGGGCAGTGTCCAGCCCGGCCTGACTAAACCAGTAACACTCTTAACACCCCAGGGCCAAACGATCGAATTAGTGGGGATATTGGGTGAAGATCCGCTCGCTTGGCGATCTCGGAATCTGGAATCTTCACGTGTATGGGGACCTTTAGTTACAGGGAAGCCCTTCACACATTTTCAGGGAAAGCACAATTCAAGCAGCACTTACAGGGAGTGTCCCTGCCTGGGGGCTACACGGCGGCGCTCTTATAATGTGACTCATGTGTCGGAGGCCGCGCTTCGCCAACATCGGCCCACATTGCCTTGGCTGCCTCACCGGGAGATTTATTGCTTTAATTTTGTTTGACCTCCACAGATACATTTATCTTAAACAGAAACATCTCCTTTTAAATAGATTTGTTTTGCTGCTTTAATGGGGAAATATCGGGGAATAACGAGATTGTTTTCCCAAACTTATAAGCGGAATGTCAACTAGAAAGGAGAGCAGATGTCCCCACCCGCAGTCATGTATAACATTCACACTGACGTCTGTGTTAGTTGCCTGCAGGCCTGTTGCCTCCTCCTCATGTTAAATCCTCCCTCCACTGCTAGTACATTAACAGGGCTTTAGGGTACAAAGGGGGGGTATAATCATTGGGTACAATAACATAGTAACATAGTAAGTGAGGTTGAAAAAAGACACACGTCCATCAAGTTCAACCATAATGCCTATATATAACCTGCCTAACTTCTAGTTGATCCAGAGGAAGGCAAAACCCCATCTGAAGCCTCTCTAATTTGCCGTAAAGGGGAAGAAATTCCTTCCTGACTCCAAGATGGCAATCGGACCAGTCCCTGGATCAACTTGTACTAAGAGCTATCTCCCATAACCGGCCCATAATCAGGACTAGAATGGCATTAACCACAAGGACTCATTTTGTGTGTCCAACACAGATAACTGGTTGAGTAAAGCAGGGTTCCATTCATCATTGTGGTTTCCCCTAGGAGGCCTACACTGAACAACAATTTATTCTGTATATAATTAGGGTGACCAGATCACTTGACAGGTCTAATTAATACATGTTGCGGGGCAGCACTGATTGCATTTAAAATAAACTGCAATCAGTTTAGCCTTGCTGGCTGGTTTTTATTAGATGTCCCTGATTTTTTAAGTGATCTGGTCACCCTAGTATATATTACCCCAGATTATTAAATGAACAAGATCTTAATATAGTGGGCACCTGATGGATAAATACAGCCCTAACTTGGTATCTAATTCAAGGGCAGCTTTATGTATATTGCCCCAAACCCCATGGATGAATAAATGAAATGCCAGCTGCTAATTTTACGGCATAATAAATCCAATTTTAATTCCATGTACAATACCCTGGGAACACATGGCATATTAATTGCTGAGCCTCTTTCATGTATATTAGCACCCAAAACACGTAGCAAAAATAAATGGCGTTTGTCCGTCATGTGCCTATATATGTAAAGGACATTTCCCTGCTGGTTTGGGAAGGTTTAGCTACCCCCAGCCTTCAGTAAAATGCCCCTATGATTATACAGGAGAGGTGGGAATGAAAGGTATGAAATATATATATATATTGGTTATATATCTTTGACATTTACATTTCCCTTCACAGCAATGGAACGGACGTGACACGGCCCTCATGGTGACACGGGTTGTGAACCACAGACGGTTTTCTGCCACGGTCAGTGTTGGGGACACGTCTCAGCGCAGCATCAGCAAATACCGCTGTGTCCTTCGCTCCTCGGGGGGATCAGGGGTCTCCAACTACGCAGAACTCAGTGTGAAAGGTGAGATTGGCTCAACCTGTCAGCCACAGACTAGTCACGTGGCATTTATTCTACACTCCTGTATGCCTTGGTATATAACACGCTAAAGGGGGGTGCTGGGGGGCATTTGTGGCCCATGTTGGTTCTTTTGTCAGTGTCCTTAGCAGTTTATATGGGTTGTAGATCCAAGTCCTGTTATACCTATAGGCTTTGACAAAATTAGAGTGGGAAACTTCTTTATTAACAGTCTGGAATGATCCACAGTGTTCATCGCTTCCTAATCAGGACCACTACAGGTTAATTAATAGCAAGCTCTTGGCTTTAGGCTTAATTGTTAATGTTTTTTGTCATCAGTCGTGGCATCTTTGTGGGAAAACTAAAATCCAACACACTACAAGGTGATAATGCACTAAAATAAATATATATATATATATATATATATATATATATAGATAAACGGAGAGGAACGGCACTCACAGGGAATTTTCACACCAAGGACATCAACAAGTTTGTAGAAAAGTGAGGTTCTTTATTAGTCCGACGTTTTCAGTTCCTTCAGGAACTTTCATCAGGGACCTGAAACGTCGGACTAATAAAGAACCTCACTTTTCTACAAACTTGTTGATGTCCTTGGTGTGAAAATTCCCTGTGAGTGCCGTTCCTCTCCGTTTATCTACAGATTACTACACTGTCCTGGCACCCAGGTAGCGTCTCTCACTTTTGGTGTGCAGCTTATGAACTGTTTATATATATATATATATATATATATATATATATATATATACCTATAAACAGGACCAGCACACCATTTTATATATATATATATATAAAAAGTTGACTTGAAATGGTAAATGATGAATTCTCAGCGCAAGCCATGGGGGTTTTGGCACGTGCCGTAACTCTGTTTTCTGGTCCCACTGGGATGTCTCAGACAGAGAAAGTCTGGCATATGGTCTTTGACAAATGTTTAAATCCCTGCATTCTTAATAAATTGCAGGGAAACAAGTGTTTGTCTAAACTCTTAATGCCTGCGGTAGAGCCTGGAGACGGCCATGAAAAGCACATTCCCAGATATAAATGGAAATAAGGGTGGATGCTGCTGTCCGACCACATGGGCATCATAATCATACACAGATAGACAGAGAGAGAGTGAGCGAGAGAGTGAGAGAGAGATAGCCCCAAATAAGTGAGACATATTTTGAATATTTGAAGCAGACATAGCCAGCTGGTAGCCAGTAGCAAGCTTGTTATCTTGTTTCTAGTGGACAAAATAATACAGACCTGACATCTGGATAGGGACAGGCAGCCCCTGATTGGCAATCTGGGGATTTAGGTAAATGCCAGATGGGCGGCCATAGACAGTCACTATTTATTAGGCTGGTGGGGGATTTGTGTATTTGCCAGGGCCCAAATATCCGGTTGTTGGCTGTGGGCTTAATGTGCTGGTTTGCCAGTTGCTTATGACAGAGATGTTTCCATTAAACCCTTTTGGGTCATATGTTTACTGTTACCTTAGACTTAGACCTTAATGTTTAGGGGCAGAGCCCAAAGGCAGCCTGGGACATAACTACCTGATTAAAAGCTGGTGTAAAATACCGGGTTCTTAAGCTCGCCAACTGGCCTGCCCCGACCAATATCTGCCCACAAATCGTTCAGATTCCTATCGGACTGGTTTAAAAATCCCATCTATCAGGCCCAACTTGGCACGCTGATAAGGTCCTTTTCCCTAGAGCCTGCTGTGTGATATAAAAGTATAGTACTGGCCCTCAGTGGGGTAACTACTCGGCACCGGGTCCCCCTGCAAAAAATCTGTAGAAGAGCCCGGCGCAGAGTTGCACCCCAGCATCAGGGCAGCCAAATCTGCCCAAGGCATAAGCATAGTCGCCAACAGGCGGATATCACTGTGTATGGCAAACCTTTAGGCACTGCAGTACTGATGGATAAGTGCTGCATAGACCTGTCTCCAATACTGTGTGTCTGTGGGGGTGTCTATCCAGATGCCACGGGTACGCCTGTCTCCTGAAAGAGTCCTCTAACCCCCTGGATAACTCTGTAGATCCTTTTAACTGAAACAGAACTCGTTGAGATTACAGCATTGTGTTAAAGGGAATCTATTTGTGATAATTATAAAGCTTTAGGCGACCAACCAATGCTGTATATGAAAGCCGCTTCCATCGACAGCGCAGAAAAAGCCTAAAGCTTCCGAATGGCAGATGAGTTGAACTTTATAGCGATAATACCGTGCGGATATCAGTGTATCATCAGGAGAAAAGGCCTTTGGGAGGAATGTTCTGCAATCAGTTATGAGCTAAAGCAGAGCTGTACAATGTGGCCCTGTTTGATACAGCAATTCTCCTACCTTGATATGAAGCAGCCTGGAATATCCTGCAAGTGTAATGTAATGGGGTAGGAAATGAGAAAGGACTTTTGCCTTTGCCGGAGGGGTTTGAAATTAACCCTTCCATTACCCAGATAGTTGATCGTCCTGCCCAAAGACGTACAGCTTGATATTCTGAAACAATTTGCAGTTGGTCTTCACTTCACTTTCTGTGGTTTCTGAATGGTTTAGCTGTTCATCAGTTTGGAATCTCAGCCCTATCTAGTTGTTATGGTCCGAATTGCCCTGGCAACCAGGCAGTGGTTTGAATGAGAAACTGGAAATTGAAATAGGAGAGGAAATTGAATAGGAGACTGGAAATTGAATAGGAGAGGGACTGAACTAAAGATACGTAACAAGAAGTGGCAATAATAATATTAATAATAATATTGTAGCCTTTCAGATCCATAATTTTTGCCTGCCGAGGCCAGTGCCTCCCCATTTGGGTAAGAGGCAGAAGAAAAAGGCAAATAAAAAATGAAGACCAATTGGAAAGTTGCTAGGAATAGGACATTCTTTACTAAACGTTACAAGTATGCTGGCGACTGGACATTGGCAGAGACAAGACTAGTTCAGATCGGGGGCCCTCCTGCTGGAGAACATATGACCAATATTATGGCAGCCCCACGCCTCTGGCCTGTAAATGTGATGGGCGGCAGGTTAGGGCATTCATGTTTCCAGCAGGCAAAAAGAGATAAGCGTCCAAGCTGCTATGTGTACTCAGTGCCACACAGGTACGTTAGCCCTGGCATTTAGTAGCTGGATAGGAATAGGTGTTCTTCCTTCTGCCTACCTATCCCGTCTGGCTTACTGGCTGGCCATTCCTTGTCTGTAAAGTTCTGTGATCACTGAAACCCATATAAAATATGTTGATCGTCAAACTTTGTACAGTATGTTAATGTAACTCTCAGAGGCACTTGGGGCCCTGCAGCTGTTGTGAACTATAACTCCCTTCGCAGTTGCTGGGCCGCACAGTAACACATAAATAAACTTTATTTATGGCAGTCAGTTATGGATATGGAGATTTGGCCCAGAATGAAATCCTCAAGCTCTGATGTGGATTTATTTTCGGTGGGAGACCTTCAGAATGTAGGATGTAGGCTATTTGTTGTTTGTGTGCACTGGAATTCCCAGGTGGGGCTACGTTTCCCTTACCCTTTCTTGCCGTTAGTACATCATGGCCTAGATTGAGAATGATGGAGAGCCCCTAGCCGCCGCTCTGTGCGCTTCTGTCGGACAACTGCAATTCTGTTGGAGAACTCTCACTCTCTAACTCACGGCTGTGAGATGCACCGGCTGGGATGTGTAGCCCACTCGCAGGGATAGTATGTACACACGCGTGTCTGTGTATATATACACATGGACTGGCAATCTGTGGGTTCAGGCAAATGCCAGAGGGGCTGCTGTAAGATGCCATAGTCACTATTTATTGGGCTGGGGGGCTGTTTGGGCCTCTGGGTACTTGGAATGCCAGGCCCAGACTGGCAATCTGTGGGTTCAGGCAAATGCCAGAGGGGCTGCTGTAAGATGCCATAGACACTCACTATTTATTGGGCTGGGGGGGGCTGTTTGGGCCTCTGGGTACTTGGAATGCCAGGCCCAGACTGGCAATCTGTGGGTTCAGGCAAATGCCAGAGGGGCTGCTGTAAGATGCCATAGACAGTCATTATTTATTGGGCTGGGGGGGGGGCTGTTTGGGCCTCTGGGTACTTGGAATGCCAGGGCGTGTTTTGAAGCTCATTCCAGACCTAAATCCAACACTGTGCCAGTCAGTGTATGTTAAAGGGGTTGTTTACCTTTAAATTCACTTTCAGATATTTTGAGACAGTTTGCAATTGGTCTTCATTTTTTTTTATTGTGTGTGGGTTTTTCAGTTATTTAGCTTCTTGTTCTGCAGCTCTCCAGTTTGGAAATTTAGCAGCTCTCCGGTTGCTAGGGTCCAAATTACCCCAACGACCACACAGTGTTGTGAATGGGAGACTGGAATATGATTCGGAGAGGCCTGAATAGAAAGATTAGTAATAAAATAAAACAATAACAATAGCATTGTTGTAGCCTCCGGAGCTAACATTGCTAACAATAGCAATGACCCCCCCCCCCCCCCAATTTACAAGCTGGAAAGAGTCAGGAGAAATAGGTGGAAGTCTGGTGGAAAAGTATTGCTTATCCTATAACTAAAAGTTAACTCAAAGGTAAACTACTCTTTGTTGTACAGCGAAATGGGCAAGATGCTTAAAATAAGAAATAATTCCTATTCCCTTTATTCCCACTATATCCCTCTCTCTGGGTCCCATTAATGCGTTTTAGTGTCTCTCTCACATGCGTCATTCATTTCTTATTCTCCAACTTTTCCTGTGTATTATATATATATCCCCGTATTCCCTTCTGCCTATGTAGGGCTTTATTGCAACCCATAATCCTCCCTCTCCCATCCCGCAGAGCTCTCCATTCCCCTCAGTAGCCTTCCCCATACAGCCCCAATGTGCCCCTCCCCATTCAGCCTTCACGCTCCCATCCTTCAATTCTTTTCCATGTTTCATTTTTCTTTTTATTGTCCTTGTTTCTGTACGACTCCCCACTGACGCTCGCCTCGTGCTGCTTCACTAGATTTACTATAACCTCCCGCACTCCTGGGGCTTTAGGAAGTGGGGCTGTAATAATAATAATAAGAAGGAGCCATTAAAGGACGGAGCTTAAGCAGATAGTGGAATAGCAGTTAGGGGGTGAGTTAGAGACGTGGCTGAGTGTTGTAGCTGACAGGGGAACGGAAATAACCCTGGCGCAGGACACAGTCATAATCGTCGCTAAGAGGAGAGCTTTGTAAGGTTTCATCATCATCATCATCATCATCATTTATTTATATAGTGCCAGCAAGTTACACTCATACACAAGCAACGATCTAAACAAATAAACACGGCAGAATGAAGCAATAGGATTAAGAGCTTGGATCACAAGAGCTTACACTCTGGATAATTAATTACCCCTTATTGGGGGCAGAACAGCCCTATTGGGTTTATTTAATGGTTAAATGATTCCCTTTTCTCTGTAATAATAAAACAGTACCTGTTCTTGATCCCAACTAAGATATAATTACCCCTTATTGGGGGCAGAACAGTCCTAGTGGGTTTATTTTATGGTTAAATGAAATCATTTAA
Source organism: Xenopus tropicalis (assembly GCF_000004195.4). NCBI lineage: Eukaryota > Metazoa > Chordata > Amphibia > Anura > Pipidae > Xenopus > Xenopus tropicalis. Next base: position 40,064,982 of record NC_030686.2, on the reverse strand, counting down.
CCATTAAATAAACCCACTATGACTGTTCTTTTTTCTCTGTAATAATAAAACAGTACCTGTACTTGATCCCAACTAAGATATAATTACCCCTTATTGGGGGCAGAACAGCCCTATTGGGTTTATTTAATGGTTAAATGATTCCCTTTTCTCTGTAATAATAAAACAGTACCTGTACTTGATCCCAACTAAGATATAATTACCCCTTATTGGGGGCAGAACAGCCCTATTGGGTTTATTTAATGGTTAAATGATTCCCTTTTCTCTGTAATAATAAAACAGTACCTGTACTTGATCCCAACTAAGATATAATTACCCCTTATTGGGGGCAGAACAGCCCTTTTGGGTTTATTTAATGGTTAAATGATTCCCTTTTCTCTGTAATAATAAAACAGTACCTGTACTTGATCCCAACTAAGATATAATTACCCCTTATTGGGGCAGAACAGCCCTATTTGGTTTATTTAATGGTTAAATGATTCCCTTTTCTCTGTAATAATAAAACAGTACCTGTACTTGATCCCAACTAAGATATAATTACCCCTTATTGGGGGCAGAACAGCCCTATTGGGTTTATTTAATGGTTAAATGATTCCCTTTTCTCTGTAATAATAAAACAGTACCTGTACTTGATCCCAACTAAGATATAATTACCCCTTATTGGGGGCAGAACAGCCCTATTGGGTTTATTTAATGGTTAAATGATTCCCTTTTCTCTGTAATAATAAAACAGTACCTGTACTTGATCCCAACTAAGATATAATTACCCCTTATTGGGGGCAGAACAGCCCTATTGGGTTTATTTAATGGTTAAATGATTCCCTTTTCTCTGTAATAATAAAACAGTACCTGTACTTGATCCCAACTAAGATATAATTACCCCTTATTGGGGGCAGAACAGCCCTATTGGGTTTATTTAATGGTTAAATGATTCCCTTTTCTCTGTAATAATAAAACAGTACCTGTACTTGATCCCAACTAAGATATAATTACCCCTTATTGGGGCAGAACAGCCCTATTGGGTTTATTTAATGGTTAAATGATTCCCTTTTCTCTGTAATAATAAAACAGTACCTGTACTTGATCCCAACTAAGATATAATGAATCCTTATTGAAGGAAAAACAATCCTATTGGGTTTAATTACTGATTAAATAATGTTTTTAGCAGACTTTAGGTAGGAGATCCGATTTATGGAAAGACCCCTTATCCAGAATACCCCAAGTCCCGCGTATTCCGGATAATTGGTCCCATACCTGTACAGGGGTGACCCCAAAAATGTGTGTGTTCTTACTGACAGTCCATATGGGGCCCGGTTTAGTGAGGGGATTCATCAAATGTGTGAAGGTAGCGCCCAGAGGGCAGGATTTATTTTTATGCTTTGTGTTTTATATGCTGAATTGGTCACCCCTATGTTAAATAAACGTGTCTGTAGTGATTCCTCCAAGTTTACAGACCATATAAAGGCACAAGGCTGAAGGCCATTTATAATGTATAGGGTAGAATATAATTGACAGGATATTTATGGCTCTTGTTATGTTACTGTACTAATAATGGTAATTTCCTGGTGATAAAACAGGGCTGAAACTAGGGGTAGGCATAAGAGACACGTGCCTAAGGTGCAACTGGGGGGCAGGCCTGGAGTGGGATTTAAAACAGGCTCTGACATTCCAAGTACCCAGAGGCCCAAACAGCCCCCCAGCCCAATAAATAGTGACTGTCTATGGCATCTTACAGCAGCCCCTCTGGCATTTGCCTGAACCCACAGATTGCCAGTCTGGGCCTGGGCCCTGGCATTCCAAGTACCCAGAGGCCCAAACAGCCCCCCCAGCCCAATAAATAGTGACTGTCTATGGCACCTTACAGCAGCCCCTCTGGCATTTGCCTGAACCCACAGATTGCCAGTCTGGGCCTGGGTCCTGGCATTCCAAGTACCCAGAGGCCCAAACAGCCCCCCCCCCCAGCCCAATAAATAGTGACTGTCTATGGCACCTTACAGCAGCCCCTCTGGCATTTGCCTGAACCCACAGATTGCCAGTCTGGGCCTGGGTCCTGGCATTCCAAGTACCCAGAGGCCCAAACAGCCCCCCCCCCCAGCCCAATAAATAGTGAGTGTCTATGGCATCTTACAGCAGCCCCTCTGGCATTTGCCTGAACCCACAGATTGCCAGTCTGGGCCTGGGTCCTGGCATTCCAAGTACCCAGAGGCCCAAACAGCCCCCCCAGCCCAATAAATAGTGAGTGTCTATGGCATCTTACAGCAGCCCCTCTGGCATTTGCCTGAACCCACAGATTGCCAGTCTGGGCCTGCTGGGGGGCATTAGTGCCCTGTCAGAACTGTCAACCCAGAGACTAGAGAACCCCAGGGACCCAGTGGGGAGCAGGTCAGTACTGGCAAGCAGGCCCATGTTACTAGATTATTTGGCAGTTCATATACATATAACCAGCTGGGCCATAGTTAATGGCCTGTAATTATTGCACTTATTAACAGAGGTTCTTGCCCCAGCCATGTGACTGACAGCAGCCAACCATATGCTTGCTTTCAGCATTCCAACTGCCCTTCATCATTAACACCTGGTTTGTTTTCATTATCATTTATTTATAGAGCGCCAGCAAGTTACACCAGGATTTAATAGGATTTCTATAAACGATAATTATAATTATCTAACAAACACTCTTACAATCTAAAGGAGTATCTGCAGGTTACAGGGGTGGGGAGAACTTGGGAGTTGTAGTACAACAACATTTACAGGGCTCAGCGTTGCCCAGGATACTCTATTATCTATTTATAAATGATGGGAAGCAAAATCTCTTGTTTTCAGTTCTACGTGTCAGGCTGATCCCAAGCTGGCATTAGCATTGCTCAGTATAAGGGCAAACCGACGATAAAAAATCCTACATTTTGCAGAACAAAAGCATCTTAGCTTGGTTGTCGTGTATCAGGGGCGCCGAGGGGGTTAATTTGCCTTTTCACGTTACTGGGGCTCATGTGTGGCACAGAGACGACCCCCCGCAGGGGCCACAGCTTCCAGCAAGGTTCTTCCGCTCAGCAGCCCTCTCCCTATAGACATCCCCTGGAGCGTGCTGATGGCAAATGATCTGTGAATGTGCCCCCCAGTGAGGAGAGACCTTGTGGGGGGACACAGCTGGGGCAAAGCAGCCACTGAAAAAGTGCTGAAAAGTGCAATGTGTGGATATAACAAGGGTCAAGGTATTGCGGCGTTACTGCAAGAACATGCAGTGCAGGTGGGGTAACTGTTAGTCCTGCTCACCCTCTATTCCAAGTCCTCCCACTGTCTGAGCCTCTTTATTTATCTGTTCCCTTGGGGAATAGGTGCTGCACATCAGCCGTTGTAAGGCCATAGCCTCCCAGTATCTTCTTTGTTGAAGAGTTTTAAATTGGGGCCCGTGGGAGTTGTAGTTCTGCAGTAGTTGGTTAAAGACGGGTGTGATATCGCCACCGTCTCGCATATACCAAGCAGCTGGAAATTCCATATGTGAATCTACACTGGGCAAAAATATAAGGTGCTTCTATAAGTGTGTGGCCTGGGCTCAGTAATACATAAGTTGCCACTAGCAGAGGATTGCTGTGGTCTTGTACAGGCACCCAATGTCACCTAATCATTGGCCCAGGGGCTTATTACCCCCCTTTGCCTACCACCACCACAGTGATAGAAGAGTGGGTGCTGGGATAAAAATTATGGGAGAATGGATTCTGGGATAAGAATGATGGGGGACTGGGTGCTAGGATGAGAATGATAGTAGAGTGGGTGCTGGGATAAGAATTATGGAAGAGTGGGTGCTGGGATAAGAATTATGGAAGAGTGGGTGCTGGGATAAGAATGGTGAAGAGTGGGTGCTGGGATAAGAATGATGAAGGGTGGGTGCTGGGATAAGAATGATGAAGGGTGGGTGCTGGGATAAGAATGATGAAGAGTGGGTGCTGGGATAAGAATGATGAAGAGTGGGTGCTGGGTTATGCAGGTCATTTTATCTTGAGGGTCCTTATTTTCTCCTTAATCCCCCATCTTCCCCTCAGGCCACTCTCCCCCCCCCCCCCCGACCCCTCTCATAAAGTTTGCAGTGGAATCACATTGCGGTGCTTTGTCTCTGTCACACTGACGGCGCTTCATCTTCCCTGTTATTCCTGGCTGTACAGCTGCTATTTGTCTCTGTATAGTGAGTGGGGTTGGTTGCCCAGGGTAGCTTGGCATTTCTGTTCTGCACTGGGGATTCCTAATGCTAGTCTGATGTAATAATGAGTGGGCAGTGGGTGTCATACTATTGGCCAAAGAACCAACCAATTGTTTTCTGGAGCCCAAATTAGTTCTGTCTCATTATATTTCCTAAAATAAATAACTGCCCATGAAATGTTTGATGCCCACCCAGGGGTGCCCACAAGCTATTCTTTAGCCCCCCACTGTGGCCGACAGGGGACTCAGACAAGTGCAGTTCCAATACAGCCCTTTAACCCCTTCCATGCCCTGTGCTACTGTGCACCCCCGTCTGGCTATAGTCTGGATATTGGCACTGCTAATTGTGCGTTATGATTCACCATCAGCTCAGGGGCTGCCCTGTAAATCAATTATTGATTGGCGTATTTCTCCGCGGAGATAATTACCCAGGTATTATTCTGGAGACGCTCGTTATTAACCTGGGGGATGAGCGTCGAGAACACTCATAAAAAGCAGATATTTTATTTATTAGCAGCTTTGTTTGCACTATAGAGCGCGGCGCTCTCATGATCCGAGCGCAAATACTGAGTGTTCCGTATGCGCTTTAGCTGCTTGGTACCACTGGGCATTACCTACAGTGTGTGTGTGTGTGTGTGTATGTGTGTGTATGCTGAGAATCCTAATCTAATAAGCGCTTATTGATACTTGGTATGCTCACAATCACCATACGCCGGAGCTCATTATGGATGTGCCAGAAGCTCACTCCCATTCCCAAACCGACGCAGAAACAGATTTGTCCTTGACAATGTATGTCCCACATCTACGCAATTAGAGGTTCCGTGTGACAGTTACACCTACTTGTCTTGTTAAACAATGACAGCATCCATTTACTGCACTGCTGTACAGGACTGCTTTCTTTCAGTTAGGGCTTCCCTAAAGGCCTGAAGGTTGGTACAAATAATTATTCAGTAGGAGTCTAAGAGAGGCCCATTCTGGCACAAAAGCACATTAAAGCTAGGGTCTGTGGAGCAAAACTGTCACCAAATCTTGTTCCAATGTATGCCTTTGTTGTTAATAAAGCCCCTCCCCCCCCCCCCCCAATATGACTGGTTTGGCTGAGCATAATGGCATAATCAAGGTGTTCTCTCTCCTTTTCTTCCTTCCCTCCCCAGCAGGCTGGGTATAACATACTGATGTTCCTGTTGTTTAATATGTGCTTACTACTGAATTCCACTGATAAAGTGCCCCTTTCTGTGTCCCTGCAGAGCCTCCCACCCCAATTGCACCCCCTGAGCTCCTTGCCGTGGGGGCCACCTACCTATGGATCAAGCCAAATGCCAACTCTATCATCGGAGACGGGCCTATTGTCCTGAAGGAGGTGGAATATCGAACCACATCAGGGAGCTGGGCGGAAACCCACGTTATGGATGGACCCACGTACAAACTCTGGCACCTAGACCCCGATGTGGAATATGAAATCCGTGTCCTCTTGACCCGGCCAGGGGAAGGCGGAACAGGACCACCCGGCCCCCCTCTAACAACAAGAACAAAATGTGCAGGTGGGGAAATCCTTTTATTATCAGTGTGCAGATATATACAGGTCCTTTTCAAAAAATTAGCATATTGTGATAAAGTTCATTATTTTCTGTAATGTACTGATAAACATTAGACTTTCATATATTTTAGATTCATTACACACAACTGAAGTAGTTCAAGCCTTTTCTTGTTTTAATATTGATGATTGTGGCATACAGCTCATGAAAACCCAAAATTCCTATCTCAAAAAATTAGCATATCATGAAAAGGTTCTCTAAACGAGCTATTAACCTAATCATCTGAATCAACAAATTACTCAAAACCGCAATCAAAAAGTGTGGCAGAAAATGCTGCACAACGAGAAGAGGTGACTGGGCCCTGAGGAAGATTGTGGAGAAGGACCGATTCATGACCTTGGGGGACCTGCGGAAGCAGTGGACTGAGTCTGGAGTAGAAACATCCAGAGCCACCGTGTACAGGCGCGTGCAGGAAATGGGCTACAGGTGCTGCATTCCCCAGGTCAAGCCACTTTTGAACCAGAAACAGCGGCAGAAGCGCCTGACCTGGGCTACAGAGAAGCAGCACTGGACTGTTGCTCAGTGGTCCAAAGTATGTCATTCGGAAATCAAGGTGCCAGAGTCTGGAGGAAGACTGGGGAGAGGGAAATGCCAAAATGCCTGAAGTCCAGTGTCAAGTACCCACAGTCAGTGATGGTCTGGGGTACCATGTCAGCTGCTGGTGTTGGTCCACTGTGTTTTATCAAGGGCAGGGTCAATGCAGCTAGCTATCAGGAGATTTTGGAGCACTTCATGCTTCCATCTGCTGAAAAGCTTTATGGAGATGAAGATTTCATTTTTCAGCATGACCTGGCACCTGCTCACAGTGCCAAAACCACTGGTAAATGGTTTACTGACCATGGTATTACTGTGCTCAATTGGCCTGCCAACTCTCCTGACCTGAACCCCATAGAGAATCTGTGGGATATTGTGAAGAGAAAGTTGAGAGACACAAGACCCAACACTCTGGATGAGCTTAAGGCCGCTATTGAAGCATCCTGGGCCTCCATAACACCTGAGCAGTGCCACAGGCTGATTGCCTCCATGCCACGCCACATTGAAGCAGTCATTTCTGCAAAAGGATTCCCGACCAAGTATTGAGTGCATAACTGAACATAATTATTTGAAGGTTGACTTTTTTTGTATTAAAAACACTTTTTTTTTATTGGGCGGATGAAATATGCTAATTTTTTGAGATAGGAATTTTGGGTTTTCATGAGCTGTATGCCACAATCATCAATATTAAAACAAGAAAAGGCTTGAACTACTTCAGTTGTGTGTAATGAATCTAAAATATATGAAAGTCTAATGTTTATCAGTACATTACAGAAAATAATGAACTTTATCACAATATGCTAATTTTTTGAAAAGGACCTGTATATATACACACACACAGTTACATGTCCATTACCTGTGCCCATATACTGAATATATATAGTGTACCCCCCTATTGTAAAAGATAAGGATATTATAAGGAGGAGCAGTTCCATAACTTTTATACAGGCCATGGGACTCCAAGGTGACATCTTTTTAATATCCTTATATTTTACAATATTATTTATTGTATAGTATAGTATAGTGCCAGAAATGACATCACCAAGCACGGATTATAACTGATGACATCACCAAGCACCATTGATAAGGATATGATTTACAAGTTATTCATGGCTATTTCATGATATGTCCATTGGGTGAAGATACTTTTGTGGCATTACATAATGAAACATTTCTAATATCAGTGAACAGACAACCAGGCAGACATGGCTGGGACTAAGGGTAGCCAGCATAGGTACATGCCTGGGGCATAACTGGTAGGGGGCGCAATAGGAGGTGGCGCAAGAGAGTGTGCGGAACCTTGTGGACCACGTGGCATGCTCATATCTGTGTATACTCAGTGTAACTATATGGCGCGGCATGCTCATCTCTGTGTGTATACTCAGTGTAACTATACAGTGCGGCATGCTCATCTCTGTGTGTATACTCAGTGTAACTATATGGCGCGGCATGCTCATCTCTGTGTGTATACTCAGTGTAACTATACAGTGCGGCATGCTCATCTCTGTGTGTATACTCAGTGTAACTATACAGTGCGGCATGCTCATCTCTGTGTGTATACTCAGTGTAACTATATGGCGCGGCATGCTCATCTCTGTGTGTATACTCAGTGTAACTATACAGTGCGGCATGCTCATCTCTGTGTGTATACTCAGTGTAACTATACAGCGCGGCATGCTCATCTCTGTGTGTATACTCAGTGTAACTATACAGCGCGGCATGCTCATCTCTGTGTGTATACTCAGTGTAACTATACAGTGCGGCATGCTCATCTCTGTGTGTATACTCAGTGTAACTATACAGTGCGGCATGCTCATCTCTGTGTGTATACTCAGTACAACTATACAGCGCGGCATACTCATCTCTGTGTGTATACTCAGTGTAACTATACAGTGCGGCATGCTCATCTCTGTTTGTATACTCAGTGTAACTATACAGTGCGGCATGCTCATCTCTGTTTGTATACTCAGTGTAACTATACAGCGCGGCATGCTCATCTCTGTGTGTATACTCAGTGTAACTATACAGCGCAGCATACTCATCTCTGTGTGTATACTCAGTGTAACTATACAGCGCAGCATACTCATCTCTGTGTGTATACTCAGTGTAACTATACAGCGCAGCATACTCATCTCTGTGTGTATACTCAGTACAACTATATGGCACGGCATGCTTATCTCTGTGTGTATACTCAGTGTAACTATACAGCGCGGCATGCTCATCTCTGTGTGTATACTCAGTACAACTATACAGCGCGGCATACTCATCTCTGTGTGTATACTCAGTACAACTATACTCATTATTAGATGCACATTTATATACAAAGCAGAATCAGTGCCTCTCACTTCTAAGCAGTATATGGTGGGAACAGTAATAGCTGAAGAACAGCCCCCCTATATATGCTAAGTGGGGGGGTATTGTGGATCACTAATCCTATAGCAAGCCATGGAGCTTGTTTCTAGGCAGCTACAAGTAGCGGCTGCAAATCTCCCTGTAATGATTATAAAGTGCTTTATTGTCTGTGTCTGGTTACTGAGCATCTTCATGCAGTAAAGAACCCCCTTTATTCTCTTTCTAATGATATTATCAAGTGCTGTTATTTTTATCATTGCAGGAGCTTAGAAATAGGTGAGCATTCATAATTACCATGTAGCTGCCCCTTATGGGAGCGGTTTGTGCTCGTTATCAGCGGAGAGGCCTTTATACAATCATACAGGGAAGGCAGAAATGTATAGTCCGTATCATTACAGGGGGCTGTGCATTTATTATCTTTGTCTAATTCCTTTGTGCCGTATAATGCTGATTAATTGTGTGCAAGAAAAATTACATGGAAAATGATTTCTTACTTTCACTCTTGTTGCAGTTAATAATCATGCGTTCTGGGGTGTATAAATAATATGAATATTATAATAATTATATATGTAATAAGCTTCTGTTTCCTATGTTATGAAGTAGGGTAGAAGCTAAGGTGACCGAGTCGGCAGTTAGTGACCTGTGTATGTGGCCGCCCGACGGATAGCTGGCTCATAATTGGGCAATTATTAAATGGCAATGTTGGTTTTTCCATCAGGGCGAAGACCAAATTGGCTCGTTAATGTGTTTCTCTTCCAATGGATTTCATTATCATGTGATCCAGAGAGCCAGCAAATATTGCCCTACTCACAGTGGCTGTATCGGGGGGGATATATTGGGGGAAGATCTGCTCATTTGGCAACTTAGCAGATCATTAGGTGTATGGCCAGTTTTAGCTTTCCATTATGAGTCCTTGTCAAAAATGTCAATTGTTAAAGATACAGAAATATAAAAAAGGATCATTTACTCATTTTGCTTCCAAACATTACACAGCAGCGGTGCAGCCATTAGCACACAGGGCCCTAGTGGCACCTTATATTGAAAAGATGTGTAAGGGGACTCCCAGGCGCCAGTGCTGGGCATCCTAGGCACCCCGGCCAGCCCCATGCTCTGCCCCCCAGTGCAAGTGCATCAGGGATTGGGTGGAATGGAGATCATGAGCGGAACTGGAGGGACTCAAGTAATTGGACTAGGGGTAGGCAGGTACATCCCCCAGCATTGTGCCTATTCTGCCTACCCCTAGTTCTGGCCCTGGACAGGGCAATTGTTTGCTAAAAGGGTACCATTTTCTGTCAGGCACAAATCTTTGTATTCCTGAGTGTTAGTAACAATAAGTTATATATACACTGAGCCCAATAATCACCACTCAGGGCTGTATTTTCTATCTATGCACCTGAGTCTCTCAGCCTGTTGTCCCCCCATGAAAACAAGAATAAAGGAATCCTAGCCCACAGGCACTTGTTATGAGTGTACAGAACTTGGGGGACTCAGAGCCATTGCAGTTTGGCCAGATACAGCATAGCTTGCTCCTGCCTATTGCATAGAGCCACCGAGTGCAGTCCTGGGGGAGAGATGTATACTCAGCACCGCTATACAGCATAGCTTGCTCCTGCCTATTGCATAGGGCCACTGAGTGCAGTCCTGGGGGAGAGATGTATACTCAGCACCGCTATACAGCATAGCTTGCTCCTGCCTATTGCATAGGGCCACTGAGTGCAGTCCTGGGGGAGAGATGTATACTCAGCACCGCTATACAGCATAGCTTGCTCCTGCCTATTGCATAGAGTCACCGAGTGCAGTTCTGGGGGAGAGATGTATACTCAGCACCGCTATACAGCATAGCTTGCTCCTGCCTATTGCATAGAGTCACCGAGTGCAGTTCTGGGGGAGAGATGTATACTCAGCACCGCTATACAGCATAGCTTGCTCCTGCCTATTGCATAGAGTCACCGAGTGCAGTTCTGGGGGAGAGATGTATACTCAGCACCGCTATACAGCATAGCTTGCTCCTGCCTATTGCATAGAGTCACCGAGTGCAGTTCTGGGGGAGAGATGTGAGAGTGCCACACACAACGTGAGGAGCGAGGAGACATCTGCTTCAGTGCAAATCCCCCCACAGCCTGTCAAGTGCTTTATTTGCTGTATGTCAATGAGCTGATGATCGGCCCAGATGGAAAAGGGGTTATTTGATAATGACGCTGAACTACTTCACACCTCCCAGACCCTCTGCTAATGCTCTTTCTCAATAGTCTCTTCCAGCAGGATTCAAGTGGCCACTTTGGGAATCAATGGGGGCTGGCAGGCAGAACCAGTATTTAGGGGCTGGGGGGGGTGCGCCATCCTAATGGCACTTTGCTACAGATTGGTACTCCCTGTCCATGTCTGCTCAGTAGCGAGTATCTCCCCCTGAGCTTATAATGGTATATACCCAATATTACTCTTTCTTCCCTTCCAGCTTTCACCTCCTCTGCTCTTTTACTGTGTGCCAGAGAGATTCTAACCTGTGCCTTTCCATGTGCCGCTCACTTGTCTGCCATTCATGGGCCAATAAAAGCTGCCGACCAAACCTCTCCAGATGGGCAGCTTATTGGGCTGTGCAGGTTACAAAATCATCTCCTCTCCAATAGATGTGACCACTAACCCAGGGGCCAATGATTGAATCAGCCCATCATCATTTATAAGAATATTATTATATATAGACATATATCCACATTTATATCCATGTGTACGAGAATAGGTGTGAATGGCTAGGGTACCAGCTCCTAAGCAGTTAAGCCCCTAGATTCCATTCCGTTTGCTGCAGGAGGGGCAGGTGCTGGATCCCTGCAGGTAAAATGAGGTGTATTTATTGTAATGAGAGGAGTGCAGCGCTGTCTTGGCACGGAGAGACACAGCCCCATGCCGCTTCATGCACAATGGCTGCACCCCGGGAATCCACTCTCTCTCTCAGCCCCCCATACGGCTCTGTGATTGTGAATAAGATTTCTTCCTAATCATCCAGAACTCGGGGAAAAAATGGGCTGTGGTGTTTAACTCTGCCATAACCAGAGAGCCAACTGTTTAACCGTATCCATTATCACGTAGAACCGGACTAAATATGGCGGCTCCAATATGCAGCCCCCCAGCTGAAATACTGCTCCCCCATCATCCATGGTAGGGAGGATCAATATAATACGTAGTTTAATTGGTCGCCACCAATGGGAGATCCCATTGGCTGGTGAATATTATTACTCTGCTTGCAAAACAGCTGAAGTTTGGATCCTGGCTAATTCTAATTCTAGGGCACAATGCATGGCTTCCTGCAAGGTGATGCCCGGGGTGTCTATTTACTGACTGGGGTGCCTATTTACTGACTGGGGTGCCTATTTACTGCTCAGTGTCTGTTCCATAAATAGCTAAGAAAGGCAATGGCAAGAAATAAGCACTGACTGGAGTGGAATAATGAAGGCACGAGAGGCTTAGCTCATTCCCCTTTCATGTCATTTATATCTCCTTGGGAAAACCCAAAATGGGTACTTGCATTTGCTATTATGCATTCTAGCTAAGTTGGGTGGCACTTGTGCATTTTATCCAAGTTGGGTGGCACTTGTGCATTTTATCCAAGTTGGGTGGCACTTGTGCATTTTATCCAAGTTGGGTGGCACTTGTGCATTTTATCCAAGTTGGGTGGCACTTGTGCATTTTATCCAAGTTGGGTGGCACTTGTGCATTTTATCCAAGTTGGGTGGCACTTGTGCATTTTATCCAAGTTGGGTGGCACTTGTGCATTTTATCCAAGTTGGGTGGCACTTGTGCATTTTATCCAAGTTGGGTGGCACTTGTGCATTTTATCCAAGTTGGGTGGCACTTGTGCATTTTATCCAAGTTGGGTGGCACTTGTGCATTTTATCCAAGTTGGGTGGCACTTGTGCATTTTATCCAAGTTGGGTGGCACTTGTGCATTTTATCCAAGTTGGGTGGCACTTAGGTCACTCTGTCACCCATGACGGCAGTGACTTTGGGACCAGCTTGTGCATGCTAGTACAATCACCCCACATCTTTTTCCCTGTCTCTGCTGGCCTTAATGATTATGTTGTGATTATTATAATGTAAGTTGACTTACACTCCTGGGATCCCTAGCAGTCGGACCCCGGAACCCCTAGCAGTCGGACCCCGGAACCCCTAGCAGTCGGACCCCGGAACCCCTAGCAGTCGGACCCCAGGACCCCTTGCAGTCGGACCCCGGAACCCCTAGCAGTTGGACCCCGGAACCCCTAGCAGTCGGACCCTGGAACCCCTAGCAGTCGGACCCCGGGACCCCTAGCAGTAGGACCCCGGGACCCCTAGCAGTCGGACCCCGGGACCCCTAGCAGTCGGACCCCGGGACCCCTAGCAGTCGGACCCTGGGACCCCTAGCAGTCGGACCCTGGGACCCCTAGCAGTCGGTCCCCGGGACTCCTAGCAGTCGGACCCCGGGACCCCTAGCAGTCGGACCCCGGGACCCCTAGCAGTCGGACCCTGGGACCCCTAGCAGTCGGTCCCCGGGACTCCTAGCAGTCGGACCCCGGGACCCCTAGCAGTCGGACCCTGGGGCCCCTAGCAGTCGGACCCTGGGGCCCCTAGCAGTCGGACCCCGGGACCCCTAGCAGTCGGACCCCGGGACCCCTAGCAGTCGGACCCTGGGGCCCCTAGAAGTAGAACCCTGACCAGCAATAGGCATCTGTTGCTAACTTGCGGCAGAGTCACCGGGACAAGGCTTGAGTAGCTGAAGCTTTGGGAACACACGGTACGGAGATCCCAGGTCTCACCTACTGGTCTCTGGCCACTGAAGGGTCACTTGCCCAGCTTTATTTCAGCCAGAATGCCAAAGTTTGTGTTGCGGTTGCTGCTTTGTGCTGATAACAAATCCGGTGCCCGGCAGCACGCAGACAAGAAATAAATGCACATAAAGGGCATCGGCAGCCTGGCTGTTGTATAATGTATGAGGCGGCCGGCTATTGATATGTGGGCAGGGGCAGCTAGCCTTCCCGCACACACCGGCCTCTATTCTGCCTTTTATACATTGAATTCAGTATATCAGCATTGCCTATATTTCTGTTCTATTCTTTTTCTTTCCTCCTCATCCTTTAGCTTGTGTCTCAGGTCTCCCTCAAACCACAGGTTCAGTTTGAATTCCATGCACATTCACATAGAGATACACGTGATGCTTGGTACTGCTGTACATTTCACAGAGACCTGCCTATATCTCACAGCCACTTATTACATATGTTCTTGGCTGGTGATATAAGCAGTCCTGAGAGTTGTAATTCAACCTGAAAGCCTCAGGCAGCTCATCACTGACCTGGAACGAAACCTAGTGCCATAGAGCCGTGACTGGGCCTCATTCATGGACCCACAATCCCAAACCCAAAACCCACTTTTTAGCTGCTAAATAAATGAACAGCGCATAGAATGTTGCAGTCTTTATAGAAACCCATTTACCCCCGAACCCTCAGTAAATGATCTGCCCCCACCCAGTACCTGCACTGCATAATTCTAACACATGGGACCACTCAGTTTTACTCCCCCTATTCATTATTAATATATAGGGTTGACATATTTTGCCATGGTATACACAAACTGTCAATTATTCACATTAATCCCTGCCCCACTAAGCTTACAATCTATTCCCTGCTACATGGCTACAGACAAGCAGAACTGAAACCCAGGATCTAGAACTCCCAAGCCGGCAAAGCTTACACCCAATGCTGCCCGTGTAGCTATAACCTGGGAAGACATACCATAATATGGGAAGGGGGGGGGGGGGGGTTTATTTTGCATCAGTCTGAGGCAGACTCCCATTGTATCGTAGGAACAGAAAGATCTGTAGTAGCAAAGGAACGGAATTTGCTCAGATATTTGCAACTCCATTATAAATGACCCCGGTGTTCCTTAGCGACTAACACTGTCTGCATTCATTGATTTCCCTCTCCCAACAATATCCGTCTCTTTATTTCTTCCTTATTCTTCATCTCTCTCTGTTGTGTTGCAGTTTGTACCCTCTCACTGCCCCCCCATGATCTAAATGCACCCCATCTTTAAATGACTTCCTCTCCCTATCCCCTCATCCCCACTCACTGCCCCCCCATGACCTAAATGCACCCCATCTTTAAATGACTTCCTCTCCCCTCATCCCCACTCACTGCCCCCCCATGACTTCCTCTCCCCCATCCCCTCATCCCCACTCACTGCCCCCCCATGATCTAAATGCACCCCATCTTTAAATGACTTCCTCTCCCTATCCCCTCATCCCCACTCACTGCCCCCCCATGACTTCCTCTCCCCCATCCCCTCATCCCCACTCACTGCCCCCCCATGACCTAAATGCACCCCATCTTTAAATGACTTCCTCTCCCTATCCCCTCATCCCCACTCACTGCCCCCCCATGACTTCCTCTCCCCCATCCCCTCATCCCCACTCACTGCCCCCCCATGATCTAAATGCACCCCATCTTTAAATGACTTCCTCTCCCCCATCCCCACTCACTGCCCCCCCATGATCTAAATGCACCCCATCTTTAAATGACTTCCTCTCCCTATCCCCTCATCCCCACTCACTGCCCCCCCATGATCTAAATGCACCCCATCTTTAAATGACTTCCTCTCCCTATCCCCTCATCCCCACTCACTGCCCCCATGATCTAAATGCACCCCATCTTTAAATGACTTCCTCTCCCCCATCCCCTCATCCCCACTCACTGCCCCCCCATGATCTAAATGCACCCCATCTTTAAATGACTTCCTCTCCCCCATCCCCTCATCCCCACTCACTGCCCCCCATGATCTAAATGCACCCCATCTTTAAATGACTTCCTCTCCCCCATCCCCTCTCACTGCCCCCCCATGATCTAAATGCACCCCATCTTTAAATGACTTCCTCTCCCCCATCCCCTCATCCCCACTCACTGCCCCCCATGATCTAAATGCACCCCATCTTTAAATGACTTCCTCTCCCCCATCCCTCCATACCCACTCACTGCCCCCCCCATGATCTAAATGCACCCCATCTTTAAATGACTTCCTCTCCCCCATCCCTCCATACCCACTCACTGCCCCCCCCCATGATCTAAATGCACCCCATCTTTAAATGACTTCCTCTCCCCCATCCCTCCATACCCACTCACTGCCCCCCCCATGATCTAAATGCACCCCATCTTTAAATGACTTCCTCTCCCCCATCCCTCCATACCCACTCACTGCCCCCCCCATGATCTAAATGCACCCCATCTTTAAATGACTTCCTCTCCCCATCCCTCCATACCCACTCACTGCCCCCCCCCATGATCTAAATGCACCCCATCTTTAAATGACTTCCTCTCCCCCATCCCTCCATACCCACTCACTGCCCCCCCCCATGATCTAAATGCACCCCATCTTTAAATGACTTCCTCTCCCCCATCCCTCCATACCCACTCACTGCCCCCCATGATCTAAATGCACCCCATCTTTAAATGACTTTCTCTCCCCCATCCCCTCATCCCCACTCACTGCCCCCCATGATCTAAATGCACCCCATCTTTAAATGACTTCCTCTCCCCCATCCCTCCATACCCACTCACTGCCCCCCCCCCCATGATCTAAATGCACCCCATCTTTAAATGACTTCTTCCACCTTCATAAAATATGTCACTTTTCCTTTGTACCCTTACATCTCTCTCATTGTCCCTATCATCCCTGCTCTTCCCCCCTGAGTGCCCCCCATTCTCCATTCCCCCCTCATTGTTCTTCCCTTTCTCTCCTCCTTCCCTGGTGCGAGTTTAACATTCGCTGCACGCTTGGCGCCGGCCGGATTTTCTCCCCTCTCTCTCGGTAGCTCTCACTTTCATGAGTCAGCTCGCAGAGCCGCGGCCCCATTGTCTGAGCCTGCGAATATGTCATGATGAAAATGTAATCACACTGAAAATAAGACACACAATTTTTCCAGGGACAGAGCGAAATAAATGAAGCAGAAAGTGTATGATAATGTGCGGAAACGACTTGGATCCGAACGCATTCGGGCGAGATTTAAATAGGTCTGAGGGAGGGTTCCGCGCTTAACCCTTTCCCTGGGCCTCAGTAAGGTCACTTGTACCTGCCAGGTGTAGTGCAGAGGGACTGGTGTATGGGGAAAAGGCACTCGACTGTTGGGCGTTACCCCACCACCTTCTTCTGGGTTTCAAAGCAGGTCACATGTTGATTGGCTTATAGAAGGACAAATGATAATGAACTACAGCTCCCAACGTCCTAGGAGCAAACACAGAGGCAGGGTCAGAGCTGGCCCATCACAAATAACATGCCCCCAGCATCATCTTGCCCCCCACTCCAGCATCTCCTTTCTCTGACTCCACTCCCCAACTCACTGCTCCCCAACACGGGTTTTTCCCTCCCCCTGCTGCTGCTGCTGAAGCTCAGGGCCATAGTGATATGTGCCTAGGGTTCTACCCCCCACTGTTGTGTCCTAGTTCTGGGCCTGGGCCAGGTTAATGGCTAAATGAGGCATAAATGTTCAATCACTGGACTGAGAGTTGTCAGTTTGATTCCGGTGCCAGCTGACTGTGGTGCTGCTTACAGTATATAAAAAGAACAGTGATAATATTATTAAATACTTTTATTCTTCAGTATAATAATAATGCCTAATGCCACCCTGAGTTTTCTAAATGTGACCCCGTAGTGACATATTGGGGTGCAGCCTTGTTCTTCTCACTCTCATTAGTCAGAGTGCAGTAATTACCCTGGGCTGTATATTTATGTTCCGACTAGGTTACTAGGCCATGTTGGCAGTTTCAGGGCACACAAGGGCTGCATTAAGCTTTAGGTGGCAGTCAGCTCAGGCATTTGGTGTATATTTATGGAGAGGAACGATACTCCTCACATTTAATAAAAGTATGGGTGCCACCTGATTGTGTTGTCGGACGGCAGGAAAGGGTTACAGCACCCAGGAATATTACTTATCTGTAACCTTGCAAGGGCATCGGCCTTTTATGCCCAGCGCAATGTCACCTTCCTGCGGCAGCACCCTTGTGAAATGAGAAACGCGAGACGACAATGGAGAGGCAAAAGCGGCGATGTTATCAGTAATAACCTTATCTAGATTCCCAGCTACGCTCGCCGCTGCTATTGTGCTGCTACAAAGGGCACCCCGCCATCCCTCAGCGTTGGTTTAACCCTAAATGAGAAGCCATCGCATTGCTTTGCCGCCGAGCCAATGAGCATCTCAGTACAGGGGCCTACGTAGCACTGTCAGGGAGGGGATCACACCAATAATCCAATGTGGTTCTTGCCCAACGTAAAACTCTAACATCAGAAGTGTGTCGGGGAAGAGCACGATCCATACTGTATGCAACGGGGCAACCACGTGCGCTTTCTGCCCCAAATCTGCCCCGTGTAGTGCAGCGCCGGGGGAATCTCATTCATTCCTGTCACTCTGCTTACTGGCCGGGGGAAGGACAAGTCAACTATTTTAACGCCAGAGGAGAAGCCACACTTTAAAGTGGTACAAATGGAAGCTGCAAGGCCCTGTGGCAAAGTTAGCGGGAAGCCCCTAATGTGAGATTGGCCCATGCTGGGTGCTGACAAAGAACTCGGCGGGGGGGGGGGGCGGCACAGACATGATTATGGGCCCATGTCTGAAAGGTACAGAGGAATGACAGCATTGGTGCAGCGGGGGGGGGGGGGGGGGGGGGGGGGGGGGGGGGGGATTTAGCATTAGGGCCCAACAAGCTGCCACCCAGGCATCAACCCATAGCCCCTCCCCCACTCCTCTTGATTTACATACATGATAAATATGGCCTCATAATGGCTTTCTGCATCTTGATTCAGCGTGCCATATCTATCTATGGCTGCTAAGGAATCAGTCAGCCCCATCTTCTTCAACCCAAAGTGTTTGCCACTAAACGCTGCCTTTTAAACATTTTTAAGAGCAGGGTTTAGTGGAGAAACACAACCCCCCACCACCCACAGCACCAGTCAGCAGGGGTGGAAATTACAAATTCACAGGCAAATATATTGCCCCTAAATCTGTAATACCATCCGGGTTGGTAAAATACCGACCAGACGGCAACCCTAGACCTAGTGGAGGATTTTGTGGCCATCGGGCTCAGGTCCTCCCTGAAGACATTTTTGATGAAACCCTAGTGGAAGCTTTGGCTGAAACCTGGGGGAAGGCACCCTCCCTAGCCGCAAGGTGAAGAAGGGTCTGAAGGAACTTGCCGCTTTGTGCCTTTTGGTCAGGAAAAGCTTTTCTCCACTGGCATATGACTGGTGGGCCATTAGCCCAGGCAGGTTAGTCCTTTGATGACGCCTGTTTGCCATACACCCTAGTTTCAAGATCAAACTGACGCTCACTCGCACGCTATTCGCTCACTCCCCCCCCCCCCATTCACACACAATCATAGAACAGGCCAAAATACATCAGGATTGTCTCAATTAGTTACTATAATGAGCTGCAAATCAGCCCCAGAAAGAGCTTTGTGACAAACCCGTCAAACAATGAAAATTGATTATAGCATAGAAATAGCTGTGTCCTTGATACAAAGTGCGCCAGCAAGAAGGGAGCTTTTTCTTCTTTTCAATGGCCATTAAAATGTTGGAACAAATATGTATTGGAAACAAATGGAATAATAATCTGTCCTATTTATCATCCATTTAATGTTTCTGCCTTCTGCCGCGTATTCAGTTCAAGTATGAAGGTTCAGCTATGTCCCACAGTACATTCCTTCTCTGCATATTTGCCTTTACACGTAGATTGGGAACCATATTGGGGACAGCATGTGACTACTAAAGCATTGCCTACGGTACGTCACCCCTAGTGGCCATAGATAGATCTGTCTTTGTTATTGTGCCCTCTGAGGTGTTTCTGCCATAAAGTGAGGTGATGAGCCTAAGGCAACACTCCTGCCATGGTGGCAATAGCCCTTTTACAGGAGACTTTATGAGCTGAACATCCTATTTCTTGCCTATGTAAATCCTGGTTCAGAGCAAGAGTACAGGTAATCAGGGTCTGGGAGCTGCAAGGTAGACATTCTGCCACCTGTGGCCTTATCTCTATTACTTATCTTTATTACCCTCTGCCTGTTCTAAATATGGCCTTCTCCCTTACTCGGTATGGCCTCCCTTCTCCCTCATTCAGCGTGGCCTCCCTCCTCCCTCACTCAGCGTGGCCTCCCTCCTCCCTCACTCAGCGTGGCCTCCCTTCTCCCTCATTCAGCGTGGCCTCCCTCCTCCCTCACTCAGCGTGGCCTCCCTCCTCCCTCACTCAGTATGGCCTCCCTTCTCCCTCACTCAGTACGGCCTCCCTCCTCCCTCACTCAGTACGGCCTCCCTTCTCCCTCACTCAGTATGGCCTCCCTTCTCCCTCACTCAGTACGGCCTCCCTTCTCCCTCACTCAGTATGAATACAAACAGAGAGAGCAGGAAGGCGGCTATTGTACTGCCTGGGGAAGCTCCTACCCCCATAGACAAATAAAAGAGAAGGGGTACACAGCGTACACAAGAAATCAATAGCTCTTGCTTTTTACTGCTTTACTGTCCTTTTAAGGGAAGATAAATGCATCTGTTCTTTTAAGCTATTCACATGCACGATTGCCTTTTTCTTTCTAAATAAATTGGATTTATTTTTATACCATTTTTTTCCTCCTGAAAAAGTAACCAGAAGTCAATTTGAAGCAAATTGTATTCTTTTATCGCTGCATTATCTTTCTATATGCAATTTCCCACTCACCCTTTGTCCCCAAAGCACAATGGGAGCCCGGGCTGTTATGACAGTGACACACAGTCAGTGAGATGGCATTTTGTTTCCCCATTAGGACTTACTGACTGTCCCTCCCCAGAGGGAATAGCCCCCTTGCCCCCAGACTGTGAGCGGCTACAGCAATGCAGTTATCATAAGTCTAAAGAGGTTTCCTGAGCAGTTGGGAACAGCAGGATAAACCCAAGCAGACTGGGAACCAAGGCACGTTACTGGCACACAGATATAAAGCTGGACACTGCCATAGGCCATTGTGTGCTGGGAACTCCCACTGTATCTATCATAGCTGTTTCCTGTGCAAATGTGGCTTGTTGCATTAACTGTAGGGTTGGAAACACCAACCAATGGATGTGAGATTGAATTGGCTCTACGGAAAAGCCATGGGAGGCTCTTAAGCAAAGTCCATTTAGAAGCACTTAAATGTGAGATGTGCTCGGCCTCCCTTCCCTGAAACCACCAAACCCTGCAGGAGAACCCCCATTATCACAAACCACTGTAAGGGAGGAATGTCAGCAAAAAGCTCTGCCCAAGGCTTATGTACAGTTTGCCCCTACAACTGGGGCAGAGGACAAGTGATGGGTCCCTATAAAAGTCCCTATAAAGATATAATCTGTTGGCACACAAGACAAGACTACTTTTTCTTTTGCTTGCCAACCCCTTCCCCTTGGTGCATATGGACCCCCCATCTCTCACTCCTCTGCCAGTCGCACCCCAAACCCACTGCGTCCAAAGCATATGCCCTGCCTGCCCACGCCTGGGCCTGGCCCTGCCTCTCAAGCACCAATGAAAATACTTCTACTTACTATGCCTATGTACTAGATACGAGTTCTCTCCAGTACAACATCATAAGTGGCTTTAAAGCATAAATACAAACTTATTCTGATAA
The DNA here is from genome assembly GCF_000004195.4 of Xenopus tropicalis. Taxonomy (NCBI): domain Eukaryota; kingdom Metazoa; phylum Chordata; class Amphibia; order Anura; family Pipidae; genus Xenopus; species Xenopus tropicalis. Next base: position 40,043,684 of record NC_030686.2, on the reverse strand, counting down.
TAGTGTCTCTTTATGAGGTTAATTGGAGCCATTTAAGTGAATGTTATAATATATTGGCAGTTTTTTGCTAGTTCTTTAACTGTGGCATAGCTCCAGTTGGCTTCTATATGCTTCACTGGTGTAGGGTTAAAAAGGTTATTAGCAGCCCCCTCTGGGGCAAAGAGTGATGTGCAACTCCCAGCTTAGCGATAAGGACAGGCGCTGTGACCTGGAGCGTAAGTGACAGTGCGAGTGGCAGCTTCTGGCAGTGTAGCGAGACCTGCGCCTGTGTGAGTGGCATCAGCCGTCTGACATGAGTTGTTTAGAGGGGGGCCGGCGTCAACTAGCAGCCCCCACTGTATCATAACATCCTCCTAGTCTGCCATTCAGCAAAACATGGACACCTGAGTATGGAGGGATGCACAAGGGAAAGTGGAAAGAGGGAAGGAGAAAAGAAGGGATAAATGGTGGGAAGGAGGCCACACACTGAAAATGAGAAAGAAGCCGAGATGGAAAAGGCGGGGGGAGTGCGAGAGTGTAGGGGACAGCGATAAGGACAGAGAGACAGGCAGAGAGGAATTCAGGTGAAGGCAGAAGATAAGAGTTTAGCAGAGAGGATTACAGGGAGAAAGCCGAAGCAGATAGGGAATGCTGGGAGATAATTACAGGAGAGCACATTACCAAATGCACAGAGAGAGGGGAATTTAATTCAAAAGACACAAGAGAGCGGCTGAACGGAGAATGAAAGGATGGGGGGAAAGGTCTAAATAACTGTCAATATCATATAAACTGCGGCGAATGGAAAACAAAGAGAGGGATTGTGGATCTGTGGATGCAGCAAAATATTACGCGCAGTAAAGTCTCTAAATGTCATAAGGTGGCACACGTGGGGGCAATTCCCAATGCAGTCGGCACTTTGCCCTCTGGCCATGTAGGGCAGCATACAGATAGCTCTGATTTACTCACCACTGCCTGTTTATACTAATCCGGGGGCCCTAAACATTGGCCATAGCTTTTCACTTCTGGGCAAGTAACCCATAAACGAGAATGTTGGCACTGATAATTAGCAGCTGCCGAGCATTCTATATAATGCACATACTGTTACTCACAGGAGCAATGTGGATTATACACGGAGCAGGGGCATTAATAGCTATGTGCCGTCTCTTGTTTCTCCCACAGACCCAGTCCATGGGCCCCAGAATGTGGAACTGGTGGATATCCGAGCCAGGCAGCTAACACTGCAGTGGGAACCCTTTGGTTACTCGGTCACTCGGTGCCATAGTTACAACCTGACCCTGCACTACAGCTTCCAGCTTGGGGAGGATCGGGTAGAAGCAGAGGAGTTGGTGCTGACCTCCAGCCATTACACCCTGCGGGGGCTGCGGCCCCACACCGCTGTCTACTTGCGCCTTGCTCTGTGCAACCCCGAGGGGAGAAAGGAAAGTGGGGAGATTGTGGTGCACACTGAAGAAGATGGTGAGTTTGCCTCCTGTGTTTTAGGGGGTTGTAATATGGCAATGTAACCTGCAGAGCCACAGGCTTGAACGTTTCATATATATAAACTGGATCGTGATCATTAATAATAATATAATAATCTGTTGCTTTTTCCTTCTTGTCAGTACCCGGACCCATCCCACTGGAGTCCATACAGGGGGGCCCTTTCGAGGAGAAGATATACTTACAGTGGAAAGCTCCGAACGAGACAAATGGGGTGATCTCCATGTATGAGGTACCAGGCGAGTGGAAACTGCCACTCACAGTCAGACATTACACAACAACACCCGCTAGCCAACATGGGCCGCCAACCATCTTTGTGCCATAAGCAAACTGCAAACACAGTAATTAGCCCTCATTGTAACGAGCAGTCTGGCTTCTATTAACCTTATGGTCTTAACACTGGGTCCATCCATCCACAAACACATGACATGTAATTCCCCCGCATACAGCAATGCCAGCCTTCCTCGCCAAGTGACAGCCTCTCTCTTCCTCCTCTCTCCCACTCAGGTTACCTATAAGGCCGTGGGCTCACTAGATCCAAGTGCTGATCTGTCCAACCAGAAGGGCCGGATATTCAAGCTGCGCAATGAGACTCACCACCTGTTTGTTGGGTTGTACCCAGGGTCGACCTATTCCTTCACCATCAGAGCCAGTACCAGCAAAGGATTTGGGCCACCGGTCACTGCCCGCATCGCCACCAAGATAGCAGGTCTAATTCTTTATCTCAGATTTGTGTGTGACTGCCTTGGCCATAAGCCCACAACATGATACATCTGAATTATAACTCACAGTAACATATTTGCTAAATGTTGCCCCTCATCTCCCAGATATATATGTGGTTTTCCATCCACCTCTCCGACATTCTTCATCCCCCCCCCTCACAGCCTTCTCTTTTGACAGACTTGGTGATTTGAAGAATAGTGGAGCTTTTTGTACTTCTGGTCGAAGCTTATTGATCCATCTTTATAAAAATAAAACAGTCAATTGATTCTTATAGATTTCTTTTTCTTAGAAATATAAAGCAATTATTCTGTAGCAGAATTCCTAGTCCTCCCTACGTATACAGTATGGCCAGTAACCCAGCAGCCTTATCTGTACCCCAAGAGCCTTCTAAGCTTATCTGTACCCCAAAAGCCTTCTAATCTTATCTGTACCCCAAGAGCCTTCTAATCTTATCTGTACCCCAAGAGCCTTCTAACCTTATCTGTACCCCAAGAACCTTCTAATCATATCTGTACCCCAAAAACCCTCTAACCTTATCTGTACCCCAAGAACCTTCTAATCTTATCTGTACCCCAAGAACCTTCTAACCTTATCTGTACCCCAAGAGCCTTCTAACCTTATCTGTACCCCAAGAGCCTTCTAACCTTATCTGTACCCCAAGAGCCTTCTAACCTTATCTGTACCCCAAGAACCTTCTAACCTTATCTGTACCCCAAGAACCTTCTAACTTTATCTGTACCCCAAGAACATCACGGTAACCTTCTGCCTTGCTTTCTCCCTAACAGCTCCCTCTCTCACCGACTCTGAAGCTGAAGCCCCCCTCAATGAAACTGAAAGCACAATTACAGTTTGGCTGAAGCCAGCGCAGTCTCGGGGGGCACCTGTAAGGTCAGTACGGCCCAGTGTAAAGCACTACATTTAACCCTCTTTCTATATTTTGCCCTTGCTGCTTCCCTTCTATGTCTCTTTTAGCCATGCCCCATTATGGCCTTGCCATCCCTATTTATTTAACATCTTCCTTCCCTTCTTCTGGGCACAGTGCATACCAGCTGGTGGTGAAGGAGGAGAGGGCGCAGAGGTCCGGGAGGGCGGCGGATGGCAGCGGATGTTTCCCAGTGCCAGTAGGTTACCGCAATGCTTCAAGCCTGGAGTCGTCTCATTACTTTGCTGCAGAATTAAAGCCGTCGCAACTTGCAGTCACTCAACCCTTCACTGTGGGGGACAACAGGACCTACAATGGATACTGGAACCCCCCTCTGTCACCTGTGAAAAGTTACAGCATCTACTTCCAGGCCCTGAGCACTGCCAATGGGGTAAATCAGACTATTATACTGTGTCCATTGCACAAATGCCATTAGTACACTTGCCCTCATATATTATAAAACGCACACATAGTAAAGGCCACATAAGAGGCTGGTTCCCACATATGATGTACCATACAGAATAACCAGTGCACAGCAGGCTGTAACACATGTGCAGACTACCATGCAATATACATATATACTGACATACATGTGGTAAGTGGATATGAGGGCACACTGATACAGATATACACATACAGTAGAACCCCAAATATACATTTCCCAGGGGACAGCGTCAAAACGGCATAAATTCTGGGACAAGGTAAAATCCTGGGGGGGAAAAACCCCACTTGCCTGCATGGGGCCACATAAAAATGGCGTCAGTTCTGGAAAAACTGGGTACATAAAAGCACGCATACTTCTGGGTGACATCTTCTCCCCCGCAGCCCCGTGAGTACACTAGTGAGGCTGTTTGTCACCAACTCTCTATCTTTTTGCAGGAGACAAAGATTGGCTGCGTCCGTCTGGCCTCCAAAGGTAAATCCCTCATGGGGGGGAAATGTGAACATGAGATTAACTGCACCATTTTCATGTTTCTCTTTTGTAAAAGAAAAGTTCTTGCAATTATTAAAAATGTGCAAATATTCACATTCATTAAGAAAAGAAGGATACAAGCCTTTTGGGCCAGCCGCATACTTGCCATAATGTGGCTGATAAATCCCTGCAGACCAGGCTGGACTGGCAATCTGTGGGTTCAGGCAAATGCCAGAGGGGCTGCTGTAAGATGCCATAGACAGTCACTATTTATTGGGCTGGGGGGGCTGTTTGGGCCTCTGGGTACTTGGAATGCCAGGACCCAGGCCCAGACTGGCAATCTGTGGGTTCAGGCAAATACCAGAGGGGCTGCTGTAAGATGCCATAGACAGTCACTATTTATTGGGCTGGGGGGCTGTTTGTGCCTCTGGGTACTTGGAATGCCAGGACCCAGGCCCAGACTGGCAATCTGTGGGTTCAGGCAAATGCCAGAGGGGCTGCTGTAAGGTGCCATAGACAGTCAGTATTTATTGGGCTGGTGGGGGCTGTTTGGGCCTCTGGGTACTTGGAATGCCAGGACCCAGGCCCAGACTGGCAATCTGTGGGTTCAGGCAAATGCCAGAGGGGCTGCTGTAAGGTGCCATAGACACTCACTATTTATTGGGCTGGGGGGGCTGTTTGGGCCTCTGGGTACTTGGAATGCCAGGGCCCAGGCCCAGACTGGCAATCTGTGGGTTCAGGCAAATGCCAGAGGGGCTGCTGTAAGGTGCCATAGACACTCACTATTTATTGGGCTGGGGGGGCTGTTTGGGCCTCTGGGTACTTGGAATGCCAGGGCCCAGGCCCAGACTGGCAATCTGTGGGTTCAGGCAAATGCCAGAGGGGCTGCTCTAAGATGCCATAGACACTCACTATTTATTGGGCTGTGGGGGCTGTTTGGGCCTCTGGGTACTTGGAATGCCAGGGCCCAGGCCCAGACTGGCAATCTGTGGGTTCAGGCAAATGCCAGAGGGGCTGCTGTAAGGTGCCATAGACAGTCACTATTTATTGGGCTGGGGGGGCTGTTTGGGCCTCTGGGTACTTGGAATGCCAGGGACCCAAGATTTGAGAGTTGCTTGTGACACTCATTGTCCCTTGGCTCATAAGGACCACAAAGTGGGTGATGGCCATAACAGAAGAGGTGCTAGAGCACCCATTGTACACATCCTACTGTTCATGGAGCAACTTGTAGAGAGGAAAGGGATTCTCCTACCAGAGCCTGGCAAACACTGCCCTAATAATATGTCTCCAAACTGTAACTGTAAGGAAAGCATGTCTATAATATCTCAGGGATGACTTAGCTCTTTTATGCTTTATGTGCCTTAAAAAAACAAAAGAAAGGAAAAAAAACAATTTTTTTTCAGGACTTAAATCAAAAGAAGTGGTGGATGCTGGGAAATATAGTCCACTAGAAATATCTGCAACCAGGGGCTCTATAGTATTTGCCAGACACCCCACTGAGATACATCAATACATCCTGCAGGAAGGTCGGCAGGTTAGACGTCCCTGAAAGAATGATCCGGGAGCTACACGTGCCTCCCAGTGAATTCCCCGGCATTAATACCCACATTAGGCACAGAGATGCAGGCCGTCTAATAGGGAATATTCTTTAATGAGAAAACCCACAGCCGTATTTACCCACGGGATGGTCAGCGCTGGCTGTAATGATGAGCGCAAAGTGCTGACTCCATTGGTAGTTGCTATTAAGCCTCCCAACAGGAGGTCTTCATAGGAGGGATTATATTTTGCCTCCAGCCGTGTCTCTGACTCCAGCGAAAGGTTCCCCGCAGAGCGCGTTTTGCTCTTTAGATCACTTTGAGCCTCCTCCATCTGTAATGAGGGACTCGCCCCACTGGGTATTCTATATCAGCATACGTACGGCGATTATTGCGCCATAAAGCACCTACACATAGAGCAGTGCGTGCTGCAGTTGAAAAAAGACATATGTCCATCAAGTTCAGCCTTAATGCCTATATAACTAGGCAAGTGCCCGCAGAGCATCTCAGTGTGCAGAACATTTTCTGGCTGTGTGCGGTGCAGCTATAGAACATATGGTGCCTATAAGCTCTGCAGTAGTAGTAAGTGCCAGGGTGGGCCCGGGGGCTTCTCACAACAGTATGGGCCAGCAGAATCCTGTACCATTGCCCTTACAAAGTGGACCGGACTCTCCCTCACCCACTGTAGACTTCTATTGCCATTTGTGGGGATGGACAGCCAAACAGTAGCCCTCTTCAGCCGTCCTCCCGTCTCACTCTTTTTTCCTCTCCTGCATGCTGTCTGATGGGATCCCTCCCTTATGCTTCTTAGCGGCAACTGCTGGCCTGCTTCCCATCACCCGCCACCCCCCAAGCCAACCAGTCACAGGTGACTATGCATCCTGCCATTGCCTAAGCTTTTTTTAATTATACAAACCCCCAATATTCTGCCTGTTTACTTTCCCATGTTATATAGGGCATGCTACGTGGTTTTACCCCTTGGTCATCAGACCACATCGCCTTTGTGGCAAAGAACTGTTTATGTTGTCCTGTTTGGTATGCCCTAATACAGATGCCCATTGTGGCATCAACACTTAAATCCAGTGTGCACCAGTATGGTTATTTGTATTGCCCTCTATAGTAACATATACGTCTTTCTCTCTCTTTTCTTAAAGGGGCCTCCACCCTGAATAGCAACACGGTGGAACCTGAGAAACCGGCAGACAGTACAGTACAGACGGCTGGAGTGATTGCTGGAATGTTAATGTTCATTATTATCCTCCTTGGAGCAATGATGACTATCAAAAGAAGGTTAGAGACAGTTACATCGTACAAAAGCTCCCAAAGGCTCGATGAGGGCCTTTACTTGGGCGTCCATCACTGTATCTAGTGCTGCACCTATGTATAATTGAAATGATCCAATCAAAATGATAATTAGATAATGTAAGGGGGTTTATGCAGCCTGAGATAGCGCTACATCCGTCAGCTGTTTAGGCCCTTGTCCAATAGCATTTTACAGCCTGACAAAATGATGTCTTGCTTCTCAGTAAATGATGTCAGTGGCCAATGTATGACCAGATTTAAGGTTATGTCCCACTAAACTGCTTCTCCACCTCTTGGAAAAATGTAGGAGATGGAACAGCTGATGGGAGCAGATCTATCCATGCCAGGGCCGCCCCTGAGAACCTTGCCCCAGATGGCAAAGAGCTGACAGTTACCAGAAGAAGACAGTCTTCTTTTAAGTTGAAATTCGGCTCTTCTTAAGCAAAAAGCACAATAGCGATGTTGCCCCCCTGGACCTGCTCGGAGTGGGGCAGTGGCATTGGGGCTGCTGCCTCAAACGATTTCAGGGTGAAAATGCACACCCACCCCAACACAGTGCCTGTCAGGATAGGTGCAAATCTGCTCTAATTGGTCGTGCCTCCGCCTGCATTTCTGTACAGGCAGAGAAACAGCTTAATGTGACATTAGTCTTTTTATTGAGATAAGTAGCAAGACCTTGAGGTTATGTATTAAAATGCCCTAAATCTGCCCAATAGCAGTAACCCATAGCAAACACAATCACCAGGTAGCACTGACTGGTCGCCAAACATCTTATTGGTTGCTATGGGTTACCGCTCCTGGGCAAACTTCCTGCCTTTTATTACATATGGGGGCTTTAATTAGTAGTGCAGCAGGCATGGGATCACTAATGTATGTGCTGAAGAACAAGCACTCGGCTATTTACAGGAGACCTTAATACATCCAACATATGAGAAATCACAGTCCAACAATTCCTGCAAACGTTATTCTGCACTGAGAGGCCAAGGAAAGCCTTGGCCAGATCCCTGCGTGCCCACTGTCGCTCGCTCATTGCTGGCAGCCTGCAGTCCTCTATTGAATCAAATCCCCCACATCCCATAATATTCTAATTGTGGCGCCGTGCTAGCAGGTCAGCTTAATGGGCAGCAGGATTGTAATACCAATGAGCCACACATTAGAGGCAGTAATATGCAAGAGCGCCGCGCTGGCCTGTTCCTGAGAGATGAAAATGTAATTGCAAATGCTAATTGGGTTCCGCAGAAATAGCGCGTTATTATATGTATTTATATACACTATCATAGTCACCATTGTGACGTCACTTCCCGAGTTATCAATACCCACGTAGCTGTGCAATTAGGCGGCATGTTGATAGATTTTATGTAGCCCGGCAAATATTTGGTTTCCCAATGTCTTAAAGCATGTAAAGCGTCCCTTAACTGTATATGATTATAATATATTAAAAAAATATATTTTTTATCTCTTTTTATTCCCCTAAATCATCTTGGTCCCAACCCACTGCCTCTTGCAGAGCTTCTGCCCTTCTCTCCCTGTGTTTCTTTGTCTTTCCTCTGTCTAATTTACAGGCTGCCCCTCCTCACCTACATATTGTGTTGTTTTCTCTGCCGCTCAGCGCGTCTCTTCCGTCTCTTCCTTTAGGCAGAACTTCTACCTTTGTGCTGTAATTCCATTTCCCACTATGTACCTGCAAACTGTGTATTGTGCCGAGTTGAACATCTGCTCTGTACATGTGTAGAATTTGTTGGGGACCCCCCTGGGCTCAGAGTTCTGCTCACTACACGTCCCTCAGGGTGGCAAACCCCCCACTAACGGAGCAATACAAACTGCACAGAAAGGGATTCTATGGATATATAGTGGCTCCCATGTTTGTGCCCACGTGCCACTGGGCAAACCAGCATTCCTGCATGTTGGGGAATGGACACAATAGCTTCAACCTGTATGTTCATTAGTGACTCTCTTATATAACCATGCAGCCTTCTGCCACCCAGCAAGCGCACTTGCCCCTTGCACACCACCCAACTCTGCCCCAGGGCTGGAACTAGGGGTAGGCAGAAGAGGCAGTTGCCTAGGGTGCAACTAGGTGGGTGGCACAACATGGTAGTTCGCTAGTGACCAGCAGGGGGAGTAAAGGAGTGAGTGACCGGGCAAGTGGTTGCAATCTAGTGCAAGCAGGGGTAGGTAGTGCCAGCACTTGGGATACAAAAGATCTTGGCTTGGCACCGCTCTGTATACTGTCACTATTGCTCCTAATGGCCACAGATATGAGCCAAAGGATAATGTCACATTTGGCATTTCTTGACCACTGTGGTGTAAAACGGTCTGAAATGTGTATACATTCTTATAGGGGGGTGAGAGACAGCTGTGTATCTTATAGAGAGAGGGCAGAGTGAGAGACAGCTGTGTATCTTATAGAGAGAGGGCAGAGTGAGAGGCAGCCATGTATGTCATAGAGAGAGGGCAGAGTGAGAGACAGCTGTGTATCTTATAGAGAGAGGGCAGAGTGAGAGACAGCTGTGTATCTTATAGAGAGAGGGCAGAGTGAGAGGCAGCCATGTATGTCATAGAGAGAGGGCAGAGTGAGAGACAGCCATGTATGTCATAGAGAGTGGGCAGAGTGAGAGACAGCCATGTATGACATAGAGAGAGGAGAGAGTGAGAGACAGCCGTGTATTTTATAGAGAGAGGAGAGAGAGTGAGAGACAGCCGTGTATGTCATAGAGAGAGGGGAGAGTGAGAGACAGCCGTGTATGTCATAGAGAGAGGGGAGAGTGAGAGACAGCCGTGTATCTTATAGAGAGAGGGGAGAGTAAGAGACAGCTGTGTATCTTATAGAGAGAGGGGAGAGTGAGAGACGGCTGTGTATCTTATAGAGAGAGGGGAGAGTGAGAGACGGCTGTGTATCTTATAGAGAGAGGGGAGAGTGAGAGACGGCTGTGTATCTTATAGAGAGAGGGGAGAGTGAGAGACAGCTGTGTATCTTATAGAGAGAGGGGAGAGTGAGAGACGGCTGTGTATCTTATAGAGAGAATGGCGTGTGAAGCAATCATATTTTGAGTCAGTTTCTTTAGAAACAGTGTAGTAAGTTCCCATTCTTGCACTCTCATCATTTAGAGGTCACATTCACACATCTAATTATTCCTTCTTTTTCTTTTTATTTCATGATTTTGATCCCCCATGTGACCGCTCTCCATCCTCTAGAAGAAATGTGTACTCCTATTCATACTATCTGTAAGTACCTGTGGGAGATCTCACTCCCATAATTCTGCCATTCATCTGCACGGGAAATCCTTCTTTCTATCCATCCACCCATCCCGTCCTCTCATCCCTCCTTACAGCTTCTCTCAGTCTTTTACTATTCAAAAACAGCCTATACTATATAATAGGAGGAGTTATAGGGAGGGGTATATGGAGCAATAGGAGGAGTTATAGGGAGGGGTATATGGAGCAATAGGAGGAGTTATAGGGAGGGGTATATGGAGCAATAGGAGGAGTTATAGGGAGGGGTATATGGAGCAGTACGAGGAGTTATAGGGAGGGGTATATGGAGCAATAGGAGAAGTTATAGGGAGGGGTATATGGAGCAATAGGAGGAGTTATAGGGAGGGATATATGGAGCAATAGGAGGAGTTATAGGGAGGGATATTTGGAGCAATAGGAGGAGTTATAGGGAGGGATATATGGAGCAATAGGAGGAGTTATAGGGAGGGGTATATGGAGCAATAGGAGGAGTTATAGGGAGGGTTATATGGAGCAATAGGAGGAGTTATAGGGAGGGATATATGGAGCAATAGGAGGAGTTATAGGGAGGGATATATGGAGCAATAGGAGGAGTTATAGGGAGGGTTATATGGAGCAATAGGAGGAGTTATAGGGAGGGATATATGGAGCAATAGGAGGAGTTATAGGGAGGGGTTATATGGAGCAACAGGAGGAGTTATAGGGAGGGGTATATGAAGCAATAGGAGGAGTTATAGGGAGGGGTATATTGAGCAATAGGAGGAGTTATAGGGAAGGGTATATAAAGCAATAGGAGGAGTTATAGGGAAGGGTATATGGAGCAGTAGGAGGAGTTATAGGGAGGAGTATATGAAACAATAGGATCAGTTATTGGGAGGGTTAATGATGTTTTTGGGAAAGGGAGGATATGTTGCTTTTATGTGTAATTACTAAATTCTCTCTCGTTTGAGTTTGTTTATATCCATACTGCTCAGCAATCTGTCCTGTTTTTAAATCAAGCCTTGTTTTGTCTGGTCAGAATCCCCCATCCTAATGAGATCCTTCCTTGCCTCCCACATCTGTTTCGCCAACCCCTAGGGAGAGATTTGCATTTTAACATTCTTTAACTGCCTGGCAAACTGCAGAATATAACATCAGCCAACTGACAGTTACAAGAGACAGTAATTCAGCTTATGACATCTTGAAAGGCCAGAAGCACATTGTGGGGAGAGTTAGGGTGAGGCAGGAAATTACAGTAGAAAGGGAGAGACAAGAATAAGGAATAAGTGAGAGAGAGTAATAAGGCAGAGGAGAGTGAGAGTGCGTATGTGGTATCTCGGTGTGACTGCTCATTTATGCTCTAGAATCCTCTATCAGGGCCCTAAGCTGCCCATTCCCGTGCCATTTCCCTTAGATCCTGCTCTTTGTACCTTGGCTACATGTGTATGGCCAAACTGCAGCCAACTGATCTGTGGATCAAACAAGCTGATCTCTAGGGAAATGGCCCCCCCATACAGAACAACTGGAAACGATCCATAGATTTCTGATTTTCTGTTCAGAATACTTGCATGACTTAAAGACTGCCCAACCTGTGGCATTTCAGCTTTTATTGAACTACAAGGGAGGGTCACAGGTCGGAATGATACAATTATATATATACAATACTCCTGCCCATGGCTAATCCTACATACAGCTGCTCCTACTTGTCTATCTATCTGCACCCCCCAATGAGACAGCTCTGTGGCCAAATAACCTCCCACTGTGACTGGCACATAACCCCAATGTTCTAGGAGCCCCAAATCTATGAAACTGGCCTGACCCTAAATGGTTGACCTAGAGGTCCAAGCTGCAGCTAAACTACACATTATTATTATTATTATTATTATTAACATTTATTTATAAAGCGCCAACATATTCCGCAGCGCTGTACAATAAGTGGGTTACATACATGGGACATACAGAGTAACATATAAAGCAATCAATAACCAATACAAGAGGTGAAGAGCCCTGCCCAAAAGAGCTTACAATCTACACTTCCCAGGAACTTTCAAACACCAAAGGGCTGCATGTTTGACTAAACCCCAGCTGAATGGGGCACGGTTACATGAAATCAAGCATTTCCTAATGAGACAGATCCACCAGAAAAGCATCAGCTTCCTTGTGATAAACAGTGAAGCCTCGCAAGAGCCACTTGAGCCCACGTTTTCTAATTAACAGTTGGGAGATGTTTGTTAATGATCTGCTGATTAGTATCTCCATGTCGGCTGCTAATCACCAAAGCAAGAGGCATGGGGCTGGCACAATATGATTACCCGTGGCTGTGGGTGCCCTCTATTCATGCCATTGTATCTTACTGTAGGTTCCCCCTCACTACCCTTGTGTTCTAAAAAAATCCTTCTCTCTTCTCTGTGTAGAAAACTGGCCAAAAAACAGAAGGAGACACAGAGCGGGTCTCAGAGAGAAATGGGCTTGGTGGCTTCGGATAAGAGCTCCAGCAAACTCAGCTCCACTCGCAATGAGGACACCTTCTCCAGCTGCCAGGACGTGAATGGATTCAGTGAGAACTGCATGGGGTCCGGGGAGAGGGGTGGGATAGAAATAGACACTACACTAACTTAAAAACATTACAATCTGTAGAAACATTGCACTACCAATTGGGAAACCCAAGAGAGAAGCCAACACAGTGACTGAGTGTGCAGACTTTTGACTTATGGTCATTTATCTCTGTCTCTGCAGGTTCATCCTCTCCTTGCTCCTTCTCTGTACAAAGCAAGAATATTCAGGGCAAATCTCTACTCAGCTCCTGTTACTCAGGTGAGGCCCCCATGGCTGGTAGGTACATGCCCAGTGCCGGGAGTAGTGGGGAAGATAGATATACACCTCCTGCCTACAATGTAGGAACCTATTTCATGTGAGAAAGGAATTCCCCAGGTCAGTGCTGTCCAACTGTAAAGTGGGGCGATTATTGATGAGATTATAGTGAAACGATGATACAATATAAAGTGGTCAGTGGAATTTGTGAGCAATGGGGGGAGGGGTGGGGGGGGATAAGAGTCTCTTGAAGGGCCACACCTGGCTCTTGGGTCTCTGTTGGACAGCCCTGCTCCGGGTAAAGGGTTTGCTTAGGGACTAACCTTGTTCTGATACTGTGCTTTGTCCCTTTTTCCCCCCACACATTCTCCATGGACCTCACCCTGCTGCTCTTTCCTGCCAGTCTCCTCAGACACCGTACCATCCTTAGCCCTTCTAGGTAACAACGTCATTTCATCAAGGCAGTCACCATTTTGCAGTGAAATAGCTCAGTTCTATTGGATCATTCCCAAGAATAATGAGATATGGACCCATTACCAAGGCCCTGATTCATACCCCATCTCCCAGCTCATGTGACCCGTGCCGTACCCTATACCATACAAACCAACCCTGTTCAGAACTGCACCCCATCACAAATCCACTGTCCACGTACTGACAAAGAGCAGTCTCTCATTCTATGTTCCCTAATGTGTTGTCGCATCCACACACACATGTTCTACCATGTTGCATTTCTTTATTTGCATGGATGGAGTTCCAGGTGTGTTCCAAGCATGGGTGTGCAACCTCCACCCTCCAGCTCTTGTCCAACTCCTAGCACCCCCCCTGGCAGTCCCCCCTGTAAGACTCTGTGTGTGTTTTATTTCATCACCGTCATGTCTGATTTCTATTGGCCAACCCCTTGTTTTGTTTTAAAGACAACAGCCACGTGGATATGAACCAGCCAACATTAACCATCCAGACCCACCCATACCGCACATGTGAGCCCCTAGAGATGGCGTACCCCCGCGGGCAGCTTCAGCCTGCCATTCGAGTGGCAGACCTGCTGCAACATATCACCCAGATGAAGAGAGGACAGGGCTATGGTTTTAAGGAGGAATATGAGGTCAGTGTTTATTCTTTAATCACACATTTGTCTATTAGTTCATAGAGACGGGACAAAATATCCACGGAGCTTGCAATCTAAGTCTAAACCATTCCTGTATATTTTTGATTGTTGAATGAAATGAATCCACGTAGGTAGAACATATAATGCAAATTCAGTGCACGTAGCACCCTGGCCCAAATCAAACCCAGCACCCTGATTGCTCTCAGGCAACAATGCCCAAGTGCCAGGGTGCCCCCTACAGCATTACCACCATTATGGGTTCCTGCAGTATTATCCTATTTTTAACTGAGTTTATCCCTCTACCTACTCTTTATATCTGCGTTTCTTCCTTTCTTTTCTTCTCTCCAATAAACCCCCCCCCCAGTTGCAGTAAATCATTGTTCATTGGCTCTGTGATCTTATAAATATCCTAGTGTGCCAATCATAATGCCCGACACGCTGACAGCCATTTAGTCAATGTGGATGCACAAAAAGCATTAATGACCCCAGAGAGCTTGGATCAGTTCTTGTGCGTTTAATCAGTACAAGCGTATAATCTTACACCTACACAGACCCCTAATCTGTTGCTCGTCCCTGCAGATCTCATTCCTTCCCCAATATTCTCAGCCTGCACTGCTCATCCGCCCCGCACCCCCCGGCTTTGTCCTGCCGCAGCCGCCTCTGAAGTGGTAATTTTGCCGCCTCTTTCTATTAAATTGTTAATCTTCTCTAACCGGAAGCATTAGAATGTACGCTGTGGGCTGTCATTAACCCAGCAATACTGCTCTGGGCGGTGACTGTACCCAGGCTGCTCAATGAGAGCCAATCTCCTCTCCATTAGGACCATCGAGAGCATTTGGCAGATGCCCCCAGGAGGAAGCCATTAAATACAAACACACAGGCAGGCCAGCTGAATGCACACAATTTAACTACCACTGCACTGGGCCAGGCACAACCATGGCTGGTCCCTCCATCTTTCCCTTTGGCCCATTTGGGTTCTCTGCCTTGTGCGCCCCATATAACTGGCATATCCTTCATCCCATTAAGGTGCAGATTAATCAAAAACTCACCACAGAATACTTTCCATTCATTCCTATGGGGTTTTTAGAAGGTAATTTATCGGTGAACCCTATATTTTACTCATGGATAAATACATAGTAATGAATAGAAAGTTGGTGAAGTTTTCTGTGGTGAAATCTCACATTTTGATAAATCTGCCCCTACATCGTGTCCCTGATCAGCTCAGATTTAAGATCAGTCAGTACAGTAAAGCCTGTAAGGTCCATATTACCCCCCCAGCACTTACTAACTGGAGAATTCAGCCCCCCACCGCCCTTCTGCACCTTACAGGCATACTCTTTAGTGTCACCTACATATTACAAAATAACCTCCCCCCAGAACACCCACATTTTGCTGACAGTACAAAGCCACATTTGTTTCCAAACACACCAGCAGCTGCTGTAGATAAACCTGTGGGTGAATTTTCTGTAGCAATAGGAAAAAAAAAAGCCATTAAAAGCAGCCTCAGCGCACACAGGCAGCCCACGACTGGGATCTGAGCTTATGTGTGAAACGGCTGTGCCTTGATATAAAATGAATGTGAAGGTGTGGAACCTGAGATCCGTGCCGGCTGCAACGTGGCGCAGTTGTTATTAGGCATCCAGGCGGCAGTCAGGCAATCGGCCATGTGACAGCTACTGCAACAGGAGAATATGTGCCGATGGCCTGCGTTATATCATAGGTGCAGCCACCAGGGAGTGTTTATTATAATGTTCATTATATACAGTATATACCTTGATTATAAGGAGTTAATGGTATATTATACATACGTGCTGGGCCATAGCAGGCTAATCCGATCGTTTGGGCATCAGCCCACAATCAGATGATAATGGGCACCAATGCAGGCCATTAGGGAAGGGCCTCATATTAATACAGTTCTTCCCAGACAGAGTTTGTACTGACAATGTACTTGCTAGCAAATTTGTAATAATTATTAAGTGCACTGCCAGCCTGCCTGAGATCTGCCCCTTTCTCACCTTCTATATTTACCAAATCCTCAATTGATTCCATACTTAACATGGTTCCACCAATTTACACCACTACCCACCCCGTTGCGGTCTGCCCTCAGCCCCAGCTGGTATAGTTCTTATAAAAAGGGTATAGGGCCCATATGTGGCTAGCTACACAGGGACCATATGTGGGCAGAACTGGCAATTACCCATACAATCAACCAACACCCAAACAGACACATATCTTGTGATGGCTGATCACACTAATGGCCAGATGAGATATGAGCAGACATTCTGCTGCTGCCCCATCTACATGTCAATAAGGGCCATAGGTACATGCAATGTTTAGTTGGGACTGGTACCCGAGGTACCATACATGGCCAGACAGCTGGAGAGTATTGGTCATGGCCAGACAGCTGGAGAGTATTGGTCATGGCCAGACAGCTGGAGAGTATTGGTCATGGCCAGACAGATGGAGAGTATTGGTCATGGCCAGACAGATGGAGAGTATTGGTCATGGCCAGACAGATGGAGAGTATTGGTCATGGCCAGACAGATGGAGAGTATTGGTCATGGCCAGACAGATGGAGAGTATTGGTCATGGCCAGACAGATGGAGCGTATTGGTCATGGCCAGACAGATGGAGAGTATTGGTCATGGCCAGACAGATGGAGAGTATTGGTCAAAACCAACCAAAGAGCCCAACCCGATGTGGCCACCTTGCATTCAGGGGAGCCTTGGCTAGAATGAAATGAGTAGAGGCAGAAAAGGGAATGGGATAACTCTATTCTGAGCCCGCCTCCCATTCATGAAGCCACGCCCAATGTTCCCAAGCTAGTGAGCGCATTTCGCACCTTCGCCGATTGCGCTATTACTGTCTCTCGCCTCCGTTTATATTTTCTCTTAATTATTTCAGATCAGGTTTTTCTGTTGAACGTGAGTTTTTGTTCACTCCCGGCCTGGCTCGTTCTATTATCATCTTCCTTCTGCTACAGATCTGCACCAATCATTACACCGGCTTTATGGCTCCCATCTCCCCGCTGAATGTTTGGGTTTCTCCTATCTCTCCTGCTTGGCGACTGCGTTCCCTCCCCACTGCCGTCTCTATTTCTCCTTAAGCAACTTCTTTCCCCCCCACTTCTGCGCTTATCTTCATTTTAAGCAGCTTTCACTTTTTATTTCAGATTCCTTCTTTCTCAATTTACGAAGCTCTTTGCGGTTCCTTTGTGTTCCGCCGCCCCCGTCTCGCAATCCCTCTCATACAATATCTATTTAGTGACCCTGCCACTTTGTGCTTTACAACTCCGTCACCTCACTCTCTCATTTTGCCTCTCTCGCCGGCTCTCTCTCTGCCCCTTTCCTCGGCTGGCCCCTCTCTCTCTTGCCATTTTATCTTTCTTTTCCCTTAGTCTCTCTCTCCCTCTGCAGAATTGCAGAATAACTTTATAAATATGTATCAGTTAGCCCTCTCAGCGCCGCTTCTATTCGGAGATATTGAGGGAATTAATGGGGAGAAAATTTCAGCACAAACGGCGCATTTCTTTGCTTACAATCAGTGCTGATTCAGAGGCTCCTGCAGCATTTATTCGCTGCCCGAATTACATTTGTTGTCAAGGAAACCAGGCTTAGAAAGCCATGATTGCTTATACCGCGCGTTTGCGGTGATCACACCGTGTGCAGACATCTTTATTACTGGGCCTTTAATGTGTGGCGGGTATGGCGAGTGCCCGGTGCCAGGAATAGTGTTACACACCGGCAGCACTAAATTCCCTGTGTCCTTATTGCTATCACACTGCCCCCGGTACTGTGGCCCCGGCCCCCGGATCAGCTCAGACTGACGGACTCCGAGCCCGCTTATTAAATATAAATGCTGTTTCTCTCAGGGCACAGTTTGATTTGCGCAGACGGCTTTGCCTCTTGTGTTAGAGAAATACAAAAAGTCGAGTTGTGCTGCTGATTGGTGGGGAAGGCTTTATAGTGCAACCAAATGTGCCCCAGAGCAGAATGGGCAACGGTCTGGTCTGTAATGGGTAGAAAGACGGGTAAAATATATTCTGCGAGTATTAAAACTTGGTACAAGTTGGTTGAAATACACAGTGGATTTATTTGGAAGCTCTGTCGTAGTCATTTAAAGGGGTGGTTTAAGTTAACTTAAGTTAAGTATGTTGTAGTGGCGTAACTAGTCAGCACCGGGCCCCCTCACAAAAAAAATTTCAGAGGGGCCCGGTGCACAGTGCCAGTTTCCCGGCCCCCCACCTGCAACCTCAGGTCGCCCACATCCACCACAGCTAGAAGAGTGGCTGGGGGTCTTTACAACTATAAGAAGAAGACTCCATGGTCCATCAGATGGGGGTGACAGAACCCACACACAAAAATGTATGGCTCTGTGAGGCTACAGTTTCATTGTTATCGCCATTTTTATTCCTTATCTTCCTATTCAGGCCTCTCCTATTCATCTTCCAGTCTCTCACCACCTGGTTACTAGGGTAAAGTGGACCCTAGCAACTAGATGTCCTACAGGAGAGACATTTCAGCCGCTGGTTGCCAATGTTTATTTGTCCCTACCAACTGGGCAGCAGCTCTGAAGTTGGAATGTTACAAAAAGAATACCAACAGAACCTAAGCCTCTAAACCAACATGATTTTTGGTTGGCGGGGTCACAGACCCCAGCATTTCCAAATGTTAACTTTAGAATATTGTGCTTTTTGTTACAGCTATGTTTATTTATTGTTTTGAGTTCAGCCGTGATCCCCCCATTGTGGTTCCCTCTCACATAAACCGCAGCGCTTTTCTATATTACACACAAACTCCTAGTAAATACACGGGGGGCTTTATTCTGCACGAGTTTCCTAGTTGTGCTCCTGCTAAATTGGTCTCTGAGAGCTGCATGTGTGTCTTTCCTGCGCTACTTTGTTGTTTAATTTATTATCGTTGCTAAGATACCGTGTGAGCCTCCTCTCTTGGTTGCTAAGCCGCCATCTTGGTAGAACGCCAGGCCTGTTATGTTGCTACGGCTCCATATTTATAAGTGACATTATGTTTGGCAGCTCGGTAGCATTATACGCCAGCGACGCTCCGTACTCTGAAATAACGGCGGCCTCCAGCTATTCACAGATAAAGTGATTTGCATAATTTTATAGCGACGCAAAGCCGTCTCTCCCACTAAATAACGCGCTATAGATCCCCTTATCTGATTGGGAGCCACTTCCAAGTCTGGGATTTCACGCCGCGGCTCTTGGATTATTCATGGGGCTCTGAGCAGAACATCTCAGCCGAGTATCTGTGAGGAAGGGCAGGGCTGTGCGGCGCGCCAGGAGAACTTCCCAAAATCTTATTATTGTGAGGGGCCATTGTCGCTTAGGGGTTAAATACGTTGAGTGGGAGAGAAAAAAATCTCTTTGTAAAGACTTAAGTTGCGCATACACATTGAGATCTGCTCATTTGGTGAGGTGGCCAGACAAGCGGATCTTGAGCGCCTACATTCTGGCCCAAACTGGGCTGATCCAATCACAATAGCCACCTGTGCAGGCCTGTCGGGAGTGCGTCAGTGTGTATAGGTGGTCCTATCCCCCAGCACTATATTCTCCCTAGGGCCAAACAATCAGATTAGATTCATATCACCCACATTTGGTGAGAATATCGGGGGGAAAGATCCAAAATGTATAGTGTAAAGGTGCCCATACACGATTGCCGATTCTAGCTGTCGATATCTGTCCCTTAGACCGATTCGGCAACTAATTGGCCCGTGTATTGGCACTACCGACGGGCTTGCCCGACCGATATCTGGCCTGAAATCGGGCAGATATCGATTGGGCAGGTTAAAAAAATCTACTGGGATCAGGGACCGCAACGGCTCGTTGATGAGGTCCCTGAACTGACTTTGCCTATGCCCGTCGTTATAATTCCATCATTTGGCCCCAGGGCAAAACGATCGACTTAGCCTGAATTCTCCCGATGTCGCCCACCCGTAGGTGGGGATATTGGGAGAAGATCCGCTCGCTTGGTAACATGGCCAAGCGAGCGGATCTGAAGGTGTATGGGCACCTTAAGGCCAGTAAAGCTGCCCATTGACTTCCAAATGTACTCGTTTGGCAAATTGGCCACCCACACTCTGGGCCAAACCAGGCTTATCCAATGGTTGGCCTGGGGCCAATAATCAGATCATACAGAGGGGCCTACAGGCTGTGGTCCTCATCAGACAGGAAAATGTAATCTGCCCACTTGATATATGGGTGATTTTCTGCCTGATAGTGATTGAACAGCACCTAGAATATTGTAGTCATCTTTGCCTCCGTTTTTGGTTCTATGAAACTGTGCCACAGTGCTACCCCTTGTATGCCTAGGGTAGGGGAATGGCTGGGTGAACCATAGACGAGGAGAAGGACATTGGCCGTGGGCATCTACCGGGCCCATATTCTAAAGGGGGTGTCTCTGGGGAGCAGAAATTAGGCCGGAAATCAGACTTGGCGCTGTACGGGTTTTAGTGACATATCTATAAACCAGAAGCTGACATAAGCCTATCCCCCGCCCCCCGCAGGACCCCACTGTTTGATAATACTGTCTGTTTTCCCCTCGACTGCTTTGAAGTGGGATGGAAATGAGCTGTTACTGTGCGTGGCGTCTCTGCTGGGAGATTAGCTGCTATTAGGATGCTGGCTCTTTTAAAGGCAAATAGACCTCTGATCAAAGCAGTGTTCCCAATTAACCGCTCATTACCTGTCTGTCTCCATACAGAGGATCGGTCTGTGGCAAATAGGAAGCATTCGGCATAGCTGTTTTGCCTGTTTTATGTGAAAATCTATTAACCTCTGTGCCGCCAATTTGGATTGTGACACATGGGGTAAAGGAGGGGGGTCACAAGGGATAAAAATGCAAAAAGAGGAGGTAGAGGATGGTGAGAGGTGAGCGTAGAGCAGACACGTAGATGGGAGAGAAGGAGAGAGAGATCAGGCAGGGGGAGAGTATTAGAGGAGATTACGGGCACGGGGCTGCACAGGGACACGCCATTGTTTATTGTGCCACCTTTCTGTTTGCCAGATGGGCTTTGCTGTGTATTTGTACTGCATGATGGATTCTCATAAATAATAAGCAGTGTGTGTGCTGAAGGAAGCACCATGGAGATCAGGTGAGGCAGAGACGGAGCAGTATATGAAATGGAGAGTCCTGGTGGGGCCCCGTAGAACTGAAGGGCTCAGAGACGGAGCAGTATATGAAATGGAAAGTCCTGGTGGGGCCCCATAGAACTGAAGGGCTCAGAGACGGAGCAGTATATGAAATAGAGAGTCCTGGTGGGTCCCCGTAGAACTGAAGGGCTCAGAGACGGAGCAGTATATGAAATAGAGAGTCCTGGTGGGTCCCCATAGAACTGAAGGGCTCAGAGACGGAGCAGTATATGAAATGGAGAGTCCTGGTGGGGCCCCATAGAACTGAAGGGCTCAGAGACGGAGCAGTATATGAAATGGAGAGTCCTGGTGGGTCCCCGTAGAACTGAAGGGCTCAGAGACGGAGCAGTATATGAAATGGAGAGTCCTGGTGGGGCCCCGTAGAACTGAAGGGCTCAGAGACGGAGCAGTATATGAAATAGAGAGTCCTGGTGGGTCCCCGTAGAACTGAAGGGCTCAGGGACGGAGCAGTATATGAAATAGAGAGTCCTGGTGGGTCCCCGTAGAACTGAAGGGCTCAGAGACGGAGCAGTATATGAAATGGAGAGTCCTGGTGGGGCCCCATAGAACTGAAGGGCTCAGAGACGGAGCAGTATATGAAATGGAGAGTCCTGCTGGGTCCCCATAGAACTGAAGGGCTCAGAGACGGAGCAGTATATGAAATGGAGAGTCCTGGTGGGTCCCCATAGAACTGAAGGGCTCAGAGACGGAGCAGTATATGAAATGGAGAGTCCTGGTAGGGCCCCGTAGAACTGAAGGGCTCAGAGACGGAGCAGTATATGAAATGGAGAGTCCTGGTAGGGCCCCGTAGAACTGAAGGGCTCAGAGACAGAGCAGAATATGAAATGGAGAGTCCTGGTGGGTCCCCATAGAACTGAAGGGCTCAGAGATGGAGCAGTATATGAAATGGAGAGTCCTGGTGGGTCCCCATAGAACTGAAGGGCTCAGAGATGGAGCAGTATATGAAATGGAGAGTCCTGGTGGGGCCCCGTACAACTGAAGGGCTCCTCCAGGCAGGAGCAGAAGAGGCCTTGGGCATAGCTCAGTAACAAAGCCACATCTCTTAGATCTAAGGTCCCGATAGATTTACACAGTATTTATGTATCCCTTCCGTTCTGCTCCACTCTTACTTGTGCTTAGTTGGTGTGTGTTCTTCCCTCTGCTTCTTCATGATGCCTCTTACCCTTTATCATCCATCTGCTAGCCTCTCCTTCCTTTTACTCCTCTCTCCTTTCTGCTCTTCTTCCTCTTTTGTTCCTTTTCTGTTCCAATCAATTTTCACTTTCTCCTGATCCAAGTCCCCCTCTCTCCAGTTCTGCTCCACTTTGTCTTTTGCTGCTCTCCTTCCTCCCTTATCACCACATCACTTACTTTCACTTTCTCCTTTTTTTTTCTTTCCACCATCACATCTCACCTCCGTGCCAATCAGTTAGGCTCCACTCTAGCCTTCTCTCAGCCTCTCTGTTTCTTCTCAGTTCTACTTCACTTCATCTTCTGCTTCAGTCCATTCTCTATTTGTACTTCTGCTTCACTCTATCATCTTCTGCTTCAGTGTCTCTTCTCATTTTGGTTCCATTTTGTCTTCTCTCTCTTCTGCTCTAGTACATCTTTTCTTCTTGCTCCTGCTCCATTTTATCCTCTTGCTTTTCTCTTTCTATTATGGGGAAAAAAAACCAATTTATACAGGGTTGTGGTGACGTCACATTAAGGAGAATACAAACAGGCAAAGTCTTCTGTTGATGGAACAGTAAAGATGCCAAATGGTCACTGTTTGTGGCGTCACCCCTGTGTGAGCTTCAGGCATAGCATTCCCCAAATATGAATGTGGGGGTAACTGGCAGAGTGGGGTGGGAATGCTGCTATGTTCCAGCGGGTGGCGGTAGCGGACAGAAGCCATGTGTGCCATTACCCTGAACTTTAGCAAATGGGTTTCTGCTGTAGTGTAATGGGGATTTATAGGTCTCTTCACTGGCAGAAATACTAGCCCCCTGGGGAACTGGAGAATATGAAACGTCTTGAAATCTTTTCACATCCTGATATATTTAATGGAAAGAGCCATTTCTGAAAATGTTTTATCATGGCTTTAAAATGAAAAGAGAAATGCAGGAAGGGAAGGCAAAAGGATGAGGCCGATTCCGATAGAGACGAGACTTTAAATCAGACAGAAAGAACCCCAAAGTGCCACTTATATGGACAATCTTTGCACAAATCCAAACAAAGTAAAATATATATATTTATATATATATATATATATATATATATATATATATATATATATCCTAAAAATGTGTTGTATAGAAATACCCATAATAATCATGTGGTGGGATTGCACTCATGTTACTTATCTGCTAACAAGCAGCCAAATCAACTTGCGAGGGTCTGAGCCACAGCTATGGGCAGTGTTATGGGGGGTTCCCACTAGGAATAGAAATAACTTGTAGCTCCTCTTACATGCTTGCCCCAGGTATGTACAAGCACTCAGGCCAGCCATCTAACAGAAACCTGCCCACTTACCATGTTGAACTGCACCGACCTGGGACTGTCCCACCATGGAGGTACAATATTAGTGATGAGTCTGTACGTTTGCTCCCCAAGATATACAGCCACGTCAAAGGGCTCCAGTACAGCTGCCCATACATGTTAAGATCTGATGAATAAGTGGTTCTTTAACCAATTTAGACACTAACGCAGTGGGTTAAACTGGGATGATCCAACTGTTTGGCCACCAGGCCAACAATTAGGCCATAATAGCAGCTTAGGGAGAGTAGTCAGGAGAGGACTGCGTTAACACTCTCATGTGGACCTCAAAAAATTGTGAAAATATCAATCAGACAGGACCTTCAGCAGCCTCATATATTGACCAATAAGCTGCCAGCTACGTATGGTCAACTTCAGTTGACTTAATGGGGAGGTTTTCCACTGATTTGCAATTGCATTAGAATCTTGTTTTTATGGGGAAATAGCCCCTTAATAATAGGGCCCTGAGTGACTATGCAGAGGGAGAGGAAAGAAATTCCATTCCACAAATTGATCTCTTCAGTTGTGCAGACAGTGGCAACACTAGAAGTGAGAGCAGCCTCCAGGAACTAGTCACTACGGCAAGCTTGGCAACTATGAACAACAGTTTAATTCTAATTAGCGCCTTTGTCCCTCGTTAGGCACTTCCTGAAGGTCAGACGGCTTCCTGGGACACTGCCAAGGAGGACGAGAACCGCAACAAAAATAGATATGGAAACATCATCTCCTGTGAGTACTTCCACCGGGAACCCAAAGTGGTGGAAATATGAAGTCCTGATAGGACCATAACTAATAACCATCTACACAGTATTGTTTTCTCTTTATCTGTCCCATGGTTCCACCCGCCCTTCAGCCTTCATTCTTCTCTCTGCAGCCTTTTGAGCTCATTCTTATTATCACCAACACATATGTTCTTCTTTCTGCCCAATTTTCCAACCTTCCCAGTGACCCCAGTTACAATGGTTACTATAAGTCCCATACCAGTGCCTTACATTTCCCCTTCAGCTCTGGCTGTGACATTATGAGCAACTTTGCCAACCGTGACACATGTCATTGCTCCAGGCTGATCCCAGGATGCGCCCAATTCCCCTCTATTGACCTTGGGGTGTGCGTTTGTTGTGACATCTCTGCCTTTCTCCCCAGATGATCACTCCCGTGTCCGGCTCCAGCAGATAGAGGGAGACCCACACTCTGATTACATTAATGCCAACTATGTTGATGTAAGTCACCAAGATAATCAGGTACATACGGCCATGTGGTCAACAGGTCTATTTCATTAACCCTTTCCATTCTGTAATTGCGTTTTAGGGCTATCACCGCCCACGATATTACATCGCCACCCAAGGTAGGGAAAAACTTTCCAATGTTATTACATATATGATCATTAAATGTGGTCAACAAACGACAGTTGTTACTGTTATTCTCACTTTCATTTCCAGGTCCCATGCAGGAGACAGTGAAGGATTTTTGGAGGATGATATGGCAAGAGAACTCAGTCAGTGTAGTCATGGTGACAAACTTAGTGGAGGTTGGAAGGGTAAGAGACAGAGAGAGAGAGAGAGAGAGAGAGACAGAGAGAGAGAGAGACAGAGAGAGAGACCAAGCAGGGACATTCCAAATAGGGTTCCTAAAAATTCCTTCCTGTTGTGTCTGCAGGTAAAGTGCGTCCGATATTGGCCTGATGAGACTGAAGTCTACGGGGACATTAAGGTGTCTCTCATAGAAACAGAACCGTTAGCGGAATATGTCATCCGAACGTTCACTGTACAGAAGGTAAGTACATCACCCAACCAAGTGCTCCGCTCAGCAGCAACTGGGATAGATGCACCGGGGGGGTTTGTACTTTGGGGAGAGTGAGATTGTGCTCTGTGTCCCTCAGAAAGGTTCCCATGATATCCGGGAGATCCGTCAGTTCCACTTCACCAGCTGGCCGGACCATGGAGTGCCTTGTTATGCTACTGGGCTTCTGGGCTTCATCAGGCAGGTCAAGTTCCTCAACCCGCCAGACGCTGGACCCATCACTGTCCACTGCAGGTACTGCCTGGTCCCCTATATCCGGTTCTCTTGATCTGTGTTCCAGTTTGTAACTGTGGCTGCAGAACATCATTAACTGTAAATCTGTCCCACAGTGCTGGAGCTGGCCGGACTGGCTGCCTCATTGCCATTGATATTATGCTGGATATGGCAGAGAACGAGGGTGTTGTGGACATATTCAACTGCGTGAGAGAGCTCAGGGCACAGAGGGTCAACATGGTGCAAACAGAGGTGAGGAACGGAAACGAGAAACCCCAGCTGTACCAGTGCAGGGCAACAGTACATTATATTGGAATTACTTTTATATACTTTCATTTCTTGGTGCTACTGTTCCCTTAAGGCTAAAGGCCAAATAAGCAAGCAGGCACTTTCACACAAACTAGAAACCTTTCCATTGTTGGGACACTTGTGCTTATCTAGTTTCTCTGCCCCTGCAGGAACAGTATGTGTTTGTGCATGACGCCATCTTGGAAGCCTGTCTGTGTGGTAACACGGCCATCCCTGTCAGTGAGTTCCGCTCTGTCTATTACAACATCAGCCGAATGGACCCACAGACCAACTGCAGCCAAATCAAAGATGAATTCCAGGTGTGTAATAGATAAGGAACCCCACCCCCCTGCACCAACAGTATATACACTAGTACATAAAGCAGCCATGTATACGAATAGGTGCAATTACACTGCAGTTCAGCTGATGAAACACTCATATTTTCCCCCTTTACAGACCCTAAACATTGTGACCCCAAGGGCCAGGCCAGAGGATTGCAGTATTGGCCTTTTACCCCGCAATCATGACAAGAACCGAGCTTTGGATGTCCTACCACTGGACCGCTGCCTGCCCTTCCTAATCTCAATGGACGGAGAGACCAGCAACTATATCAATGCTACACTTATGGATGTAAGTATGAGTGGGGGCATATCGTGGGGTGGGGGTGAGTAAGTATGAGTGGGGACATACCGTGGAATGGGGGCGTGTAAGTATGAGTGGGGACATACCGTGGGGTGGGGGCGTGTAAATATGAGTGGGGACATACCGTGGGGTGGGGCGTGTAAGTATGGGTGGGGACATACCGTGGGGTGGGGGCGTGTAAGTATGAGTGGGGGACATACCGTGGGGTGGGGGTGTGTAAGTATGAGTGGGGACATACCGTGGGGTGAGGGCGTGTAAGTATGAGTGGGGACATACCGTGGGGTGGGGACATACTGTGGGTTGGGAGCGTGTAAGTATGAGTGGGGACATACCGTGGGGTGGGGGCGTGTAAGTATGAGTGGGGACATACCGTGGGGTGGGGACATACTGTGGGTTGGGAGCGTGTAAGTATGAGTGGGGACATACCGTGGGGTGGGGGCGTGTAAGTATGAGTGGGGACATACCGTGGGGTGGGGGCGTGTAAGTATGAGTGGGGACATACCGTGGGGTGGGGGTGTGTAAGCATGAGTGGGGACATACCGTGGGGTGGGGGTGGGTAAAGTATGAGTGGGGACATACCGTGGGGTGGGGGTGTGTAAGCATGAGTGGGGACATACCGTGGGGTGGGGGTGTGTAAGCATGAGTGGGGACATACCGTGGGGTGGGGGTGTGTAAGTATGAGTGGGGACATACCGTGGGGTGGGGGTGTGTAAGCATGAGTGGGGACATACCGTGGGGTGGGGGTGGGTAAAGTATGAGTGGGGACATACCGTGGGGTGGGGGCGTGTAAGTATGAGTGGGGACATACCGTGGGGTGGGGGTGTGTAAGTATGAGTGGGGACATACCGTGGGGTGGGGGTGTGTAAGCATGAGTGGGGACATACCGTGGGGTGGGGGCGTGTAAGTATGAGTGGGGACATACCGTGGGGTGGGGGTGTGTAAGTATGAGTGGGGACATACCGTGGGGTGGGGGTGTGTAAGCATGAGTGGGGACATACCGTGGGGTGGGGGCGTGTAAGTATGAGTGGGGACATATCGTGGGGTGGGGGTGTGTAAGTATGAGTGGGGACATACCGTGGGGTGGGGGTGTGTAAGTATGAGTGGGGACATACCGTGGGGTGGGGGTGTGTAAGTATGAGTGGGGACATACCGTGGGGTGGGGACATACTGTGGGTTGGGAGCGTGTAAGTATGAGTGGGGACATACCGTGGGGTGGGGGCGTGTAAGTATGAGTGGGGACATACCGTGGGGTGGGGACATACTGTGGGTTGGGAGCGTGTAAGTATGAGTGGGGACATACCGTGGGGTGGGGGCGTGTAAGTATGAGTGGGGACATACCGTGGGGTGGGGGTGTGTAAGCATGAGTGGGGACATACCGTGGGGTGGGGGTGTGTAAGCATGAGTGGGGACATACCGTGGGGTGGGGGCGTGTAAGTATGAGTGGGGACATACCGTGGGGTGGGGACATACTGTGGGTTGGGAGCGTGTAAGTATGAGTGGGGACATACCGTGGGGTGGGGGCGTGTAAGTATGAGTGGGGACATACCGTGGGGTGGGGGTGGGTAAAGTATGAGTGGGGACATACCGTGGGGTGGGGGCGTGTAAGTATGAGTGGGGACATACCGTGGGGTGGGGGTGTGTAAGCATGAGTGGGGACATACCGTGGGGTGGGGGTGGGTAAAGTATGAGTGGGGACATACCGTGGGGTGGGGGCGTGTAAGTATGAGTGGGGGCATATCGTGGGGTGGGGGTGAGTAAGTATGAGTGGGGACATACCGTGGAATGGGGGCGTGTAAGTATGAGTGGGGACATACCGTGGGGTGGGGGCGTGTAAATATGAGTGGGGACATACCGTGGGGTGGGGCGTGTAAGTATGGGTGGGGACATACCGTGGGGTGGGGGCGTGTAAGTATGAGTGGGGGACATACCGTGGGGTGGGGGTGTGTAAGTATGAGTGGGGACATACCGTGGGGTGAGGGCGTGTAAGTATGAGTGGGGACATACCGTGGGGTGGGGACATACTGTGGGTTGGGAGCGTGTAAGTATGAGTGGGGACATACCGTGGGGTGGGGGCGTGTAAGTATGAGTGGGGACATACCGTGGGGTGGGGGTGGGTAAAGTATGAGTGGGGACATACCGTGGGGTGGGGGCGTGTAAGTATGAGTGGGGACATACCGTGGGGTGGGGGTGTGTAAGCATGAGTGGGGACATACCGTGGGGTGGGGGTGGGTAAAGTATGAGTGGGGGCATATCGTGGGGTGGGGGTGAGTAAGTATGAGTGGGGACATACCGTGGAATGGGGGCGTGTAAGTATGAGTGGGGACATAGCGTGGGGTGGGGGCGTGTAAGTATGAGTGGGGACATACCGTGGGGTGGGGGCGTGTAAATATGAGTGGGGACATACCGTGGGGTGGGGGCGTGTAAGTATGGGTGGGGACATACCGTGGGGTGGGGGCGTGTAAGTATGAGTGGGGGACATACCGTGGGGTGGGGGTGTGTAAGTATGAGTGGGGACATACCGTGGGGTGAGGGCGTGTAAGTATGAGTGGGGACATACCGTGGGGTGGGGACATACTGTGGGTTGGGAGCGTGTAAGTATGAGTGGGGACATACCGTGGGGTGGGGGCGTGTAAGTATGAGTGGGGACATACCGTGGGGTGGGGACATACTGTGGGTTGGGAGCGTGTAAGTATGAGTGGGGACATACCGTGGGGTGGGGGCGTGTAAGTATGAGTGGGGACATACCGTGGGGTGGGGGCGTGTAAGTATGAGTGGGGACATACCGTGGGGTGGGGGTGGGTAAAGTATGAGTGGGGACATACCGTGGGGTGGGGGTGTGTAAGCATGAGTGGGGACATACCGTGGGGTGGGGGTGTGTAAGCATGAGTGGGGACATACCGTGGGGTGGGGGTGTGTAAGTATGAGTGGGGACATACCGTGGGGTGGGGGTGTGTAAGCATGAGTGGGGACATACCGTGGGGTGGGGGTGGGTAAAGTATGAGTGGGGACATACCGTGGGGTGGGGGCGTGTAAGTATGAGTGGGGACATACCGTGGGGTGGGGGTGTGTAAGTATGAGTGGGGACATACCGTGGGGTGGGGGTGTGTAAGCATGAGTGGGGACATACCGTGGGGTGGGGGCGTGTAAGTATGAGTGGGGACATACCGTGGGGTGGGGGTGTGTAAGTATGAGTGGGGACATACCGTGGGGTGGGGACATACTGTGGGTTGGGAGCGTGTAAGTATGAGTGGGGACATACCGTGGGGTGGGGGCGTGTAAGTATGAGTGGGGACATACCTTGGGGTGGGGACATACTGTGGGTTGGGAGCGTGTAAGTATGAGTGGGGACATACCGTGGGGTGGGGGCGTGTAAGTATGAGTGGGGACATACCGTGGGGTGGGGGTGTGTAAGCATGAGTGGGGACATACCGTGGGGTGGGGGTGTATAAGTATGAGTGGGGACATACCGTGGGGTGGGGGTGTGTAAGCATGAGTGGGGACATACCGTGGGGTGGGGGTGGGTAAAGTATGAGTGGGGACATACCGTGGGGTGGGGGTGTGTAAGTATGAGTGGGGACATACCGTGGGGTGGGGGCGTGTAAGTATGAGTGGGGACATACCGTGGGGTGGGGGTGTGTAAGTATGAGTGGGGACATACCGTGGGGTGGGGGTGTGTAAGCATGAGTGGGGACATACCGTGGGGTGGGGGTGGGTAAAGTATGAGTGGGGACATACCGTGGGGTGGGGGTGTGTAAGCATGAGTGGGGACATACCGTGGGGTGGGGGCGTGTAAGTATGAGTGGGGACATACCGTGGGGTGGGGGTGTGTAAGTATGAGTGGGGACATACCGTGGGGTGGGGGTGTGTAAGCATGAGTGGGGACATACCGTGGGGTGGGGGCGTGTAAGTATGAGTGGGGACATACCGTGGGGTGGGGGTGTGTAAGTATGAGTGGGGACATACCGTGGGGTGGGGGTGTGTAAGTATGAGTGGGGACATACCGTGGGGTGGGGGTGTGTAAGTATGAGTGGGGACATACCGTGGGGTGGGGGTGTGTAAGTATGAGTGGGGACATACCGTGGGGTGGGGGTGTGTAAGCATGAGTGGGGACATTAGCCCAGCTTCCTGCTGTCACTCTTGCAGAGATGAAAATCTCTTTTTAAGGTTCCTGTCTGGCAGCAACCTGATTGGCCAGCTTGTAAAATAATAAATCACCTGGCCAATTAGATTGATGTACAAGTGACCTGGAAACCACAAAACTGACTGTGACCCAAGAACAGCAAAATTGGCTTATCAGGCCCCCGGGGGGGTACTGGGCTGGGCATGAGTGGGGACTGGAAGGGGCAGCAGCTCAAACTGTATGACCCCTTGACAGCTCTATATCTCTGCCCAGTGGCCATAACTAGATACTATTGGGCCACAGCAACTTAATTTTCGAGCCCCCATAATGTCCACAGGTTGCCCTGTTTCACCAATATATATTGTTCATAGGGTCCCCTATACCCCCTGGGCTTCCTCTGTAGTTTTGCCTCTGCTTCTGCCATTATTGGGTCACCCTGAAATGTCAGGCCACCTTGCACTGATACTGATAGGGCCCTGAGCCGGTGCATGAGCGGCTGTGACAGGACGCTAAGATTAGTAAATAAGCATTGGGCAAATAAACAGTTTGCTGCACAGAGGTGTTTGGGTGGCGGATGTGCCCCCTCGCAGTGCTTTGCTGTCACAGAACATAGAGCTGTGAGTGTCACTCTCCGCAGTGCGATGCACAGATCTGTCACGGGGAGCGGTGTCCTGCTTGTCACATTCCCAGGGGGTGGCCCTGATCTCTCTGCTTGTGTCACAGATCTGACAGCCGCCGGCTGTGCCAGGAATATTTCTACAGATTATCTCATACACACGACTGACAAACTGTGTGATCTGATGCCGCCCCGTGCCTGCCAATGTATATGTATTTATGTGCCTTTTGTCACAGTCTGCAGCGGTGGCTGCTGGGTAATATAGCCACAGAGATGAGAGCTGGCGTCTTATTGGTAGCAAGATGCTGTCGAAGAGACTGCATGAACCACAGGCCCTTTCTGTCCCAGAATATTCTGTTAATCTGCCACTTTGTCTCACTGTCATCTTCTGTCGTTGTTATATAACGTCACGGCCTGTCTGTTTGGTCCCCTAGAGCCATAAGAAACCCGCTGCATTCCTGGTCACACAGCACCCGTTGCCCAACACTGTGCCAGATTTCTGGAGGCTGGTGTTTGACTACAACTGTTCCTCCATAGTGATGCTTAATGAGATGGACTCCACTCAGGTAACGTTCTGCCGGGGACTCCCCCCTTGTTCAGTAGCTTTACAGTTTGGAATTTTTGCAGCTATCTGGCTGCTAGGGTCCAAATGACCCTAGCAACCAAGCAGTGGTGTGAGTGAGACATTGGAATATGAATAGGAGAGGCCTCCTAAGTAATAAAGTCTAACAATAAAACTGTAACCTCAGTGAGCAACAGTGACCCCATTTAAACCTTTCTATTACAAAAATGAAGACCAATTGAAAATTGGCAAATAATTACTCATTTTATGCCATACTAAAAGTTAATTTGAAGGTGAACTAGCCCTTTAATGTGCCCAATGGGTGCCTCTCATGCCCTATAAATCCATTTTTCCTCACCGCACTATTTTCCCTTTACCTTCTGTCTCAGTTGACCTGCCCTTTCTTAGCAGCATCTTCCAAACAGTTAACTACACTCCCCGTACTCCCCCCCCCAACAGTGCTTACTATGTAGGTAGCCGTATCCCTTGCTGTTCATGCCACCCTGGCCTGTGCCCTCTCTGACTGATGTGACTCTGCCCCCAGCTCTGCCTGCAGTACTGGCCGGAGAAGACCTCGTGCTGTTATGGGCCTGTGCAAGTGGAGTTCGTCTCAGCGGACATCGATGAGGATATCATCAGCAGAATATTCCGGATCTGTAACATGGCCAGGGTAAGCCAGACGCAGAGGGGCCACCTGGCACTTTAGCAGTGAGACAATACAAAGAAGTAATGACGCTTGTGCCAGCAAAAGGCCTGACCAAGGAAGCTAACATATTTGGAAGTGAGAAATAAGGCATTGCCTGTTTTGCAGCCGCAAGATGGATACCGCATTGTACAGCACCTGCAGTATATCGGCTGGCCGGCCTACAGAGACACCCCGCCTTCTAAGCGCTCCATCCTCAAAGTGGTGCAGCGTCTGGAGAAGTGGCAAGAAAAGTACGATGGGAGGGAAGGCCGAACAGTTGTGCACTGCCTGTAAGTTACTTTCCTACCTCGGCCTTCAGCCTACAGTTGGGCAATGTTATGCCAGCCGGGCAATGTTATACCAACCGGGCAATGTTATGCCAGCCGGGCAATGTTATACCAACCGGGCAATGTTATTCCAGCCGGGCAATGTTATACCAACCGGGCAATGTTATTCCAGCCGGCAATGTTATACCCAAAGGGCAATGTTATACCAACAGGGCAATGTTATACCAACAGGGTAATGTTATACCAACAGGGCAATGTTATACCAACAGGGTAATGTTATACCTGCAGGGCAGCGTTATACCAACAGGGTAATGTTATACCAACAGGGCAATGTTATACCAACAGGGTAATGTTATACCAGCAGGGTAATGTTATACCTGCAGGGCAATGTTATACCAACAGGGCAATGTTATACCAACAGGGCAAAGTTATACCAACAGGGTAATGTTATACCAACAGGGCAGCGTTATACCAACAGGGCAGCGTTATACCAACTGGGCAATGTTATACCAACAGGGCAGCGTTATACCAACAGGGCAATGTTATACCAACAGGGCAATGTTATACCAACAGGGCAATGTTATACCAACAGGGTAATGTTATACCAACAGGGCAGCGTTATACCAACAGGGCAGCGTTATACCAACAGGGCAATGTTATACCAACAGGGCAGCGTTATACCAACAGGGTAATGTTATACCAACAGGGCAACGTTATACCAACAGGGTAATGTTATACCAACAGGGCAATGTTATACCAACAGGGCAATGTTATACCAACAGGGCAATGTTATACCAACAGGGCAATGTTATACCAACGGGGCAGCGTTATACCAACAGGGTAATGTTATACCAGCACGGCAATATTATACCAAAGCTCAGCTAAGACCCTGCTGGCAGTAACTTCCCTACAGAAATTCCAGTACCTGAGAAACCAAAGAAAAGCTATGGCACTACAATGGCAGAGAGTCTATTGGCTTGTGGTGATTGAGATCACAGCACTGTATCTCTCCTTCTGTGCTGGCCCAGTCCCCCGTAGCAGTGCTCTATGGTGCCCATCACAGGACCATTCACTTACTGTGTAGAAATGAAAGGAATAGGGGTTTGTATTTGCAGGCACAGACCCCAAGTATATTTATTTTCAAAGGTTTTCAGGCTACAGGCCAGCAATCACTGGGGCTCTGGCCAGTGTAACACAGCTAGTCATGGATCGTATATATGGCCAAATGGGATTTTGCATCAGAATCCCATAAAATCTTGGGATTAAATTAAATTCCCAATTAAAATGGTGTATTTGGTGCTTCTGTAATTTAAACCATTCCTGTGTCTTCCCCAGGAATGGAGGGGGCCGAAGCGGAACGTTCTGTGCTATCTGCAGTGTGTGTGAGATGATCCAACAGCAAAACATCATCGACGTATTCCATACCGTGAAAACCCTGCGAAATAACAAAGCCAATATGGTGGAAACACTGGTGAGTATGGTCTGGTATTTTCTTCTTACACACACAAGCGCTATTGAGCAATACCTTCAACCCCTTTAGCATCCCGAGTAGGTACGAAAAGCTCCAAAAAAGCATTTTGGGACCCCTAATTTACTCACACACACACCATAATGATTTTCTCATTCTCCGCTGATGTTTCCCTCTCCCCAGGAGCAGTATAAATATGTATATGACGTTGCCTTGGAGTACTTGAGTTCCTTCTGATACTGTTGCTTCTGGGGGAGCTGGAACCCTGTGGGGTCGGAGGAGAACAAAGGACACTGCTGATCTGGACCTTGCCCTGGGGACACAATATCACACAATCATTTCAGGCTTCCACGTCCATAAGAGGCGCTCCTGCAGATGAAGAGAAGGGGGTGTGGAAGAGGTACCCCATAAAAACCAATGCCTTTTTGTCACTTGTTACTGTGATCCTGTTGCCCAACTCTGTCCATGACTCTTTAGCACAAATCCTTGCAACGATTTACTGAACATTTGCCACTCTTTGCCCTCCTGTCCGGTTTCATACATTCTGCTCTATATATATATATATATATATTTTCTAAATATAACGGCACAAAATTCTGAGACAGCCTGAAACCTATTTAAAAAATGACTCCTGATTCCAAACTCCAGCACTTAGGGTGAAATTAGCACCCTCGCAGCCACGAGCAGGCCCTGCAGATTATTTGCCAAACCGCTGCTCGGTGATGCCACTGCAGCCAATCATAGGGTAAGCGATGGGGTGCCCAGGGTAGAGGTGACTGCAGACCCTCCCCCACCCCCCCGGGTTGCAAGCGATGTGGTCTTGTCTTCTTTATAATGAACATGTCTTTATTTATTGCTGTAAATGTCCTGGGGATGAAAGCTGTTTGTATTTTGGGGGGGAAATGTCTTGCAATGAAGCGTCCGATAAAATTGTGATGTCTCTTTTCTTAATAAAAGTCTGTAAATGAGTTGCCTTGTGTACAGGGGGGCATGTTCCATTCGCTGAGAGTTGGGCCACTTCTGATCCACTATAAATGGCAGTGCCAGGGAGAGGGAGATTGGCACAGAGATAGCCACAAGAAATGGAAGACGCCTGCTTTCTCTGACATAGAATAAGAGAAGTTCCTCCTACACAGCTGGCCATATGCAGGCAAATTTAAGGTACCAATTTGGCCCCTTCAGACCGAATCAGTATCTGCCCTTGTGTGGGCCCCTGGGCAGGTTTGTAAATCCTGTTGGGCCAAGGACCGCATCGGCACCCATTATGATCTATTATTTGCCCCAGCATGTAGGTGGCCAAATTGGGCACAGATCTGCTCCCAGACAAGCAGATATTAATGTGCATGGGCAGCTATACTTATGGGCTGTAAGGCCAGCTAGCAAAGGTCCAGGTAAGAAATAGTTCTTGGTGCTCTGACAGATGTTCAAGATTGCCGAGTGTGTATCCAAATGCCATGCCGCTAAGCAAGACAGGGACACTAGTACCCAGGCAATACACACCCACACACAAGCACTAAAGTAACTCTATTAAATCATTAAATGACTCCACTTTATGCATTACACACTTGTTTGTTAGGCACAAGGAAGCACCATTCCTGCTTCACACGGGGCACTTACATGGGCCTTTGCCTTTACAGGCAGCTACTCATGGCCGAGACTTGCAGCGAATCTGCCTGGGATTTTCTAAAGGAAAGAAATGTTCTTTGTTCTGCTTCCAAGAGGGAGAGCTGCTCCAGACCTCCAATTGTAAGAATATTTTGAAGCCCCCACCCCAGAGTAGAAAATAGCACTTCTGAGTTTAAAGCCACAAAACTTTAGCACAAATGAATTTTGCATTTGATATGGCGGCTAAATGTACTAAGGCTATCATTTCCTGTACAACGCACACTTTTATGCAAATAATGAGGCATTGAAAGCCCTGTAAGCTATATTTTTATTTTTCTCCCGCCTTGTAATTACTTGCCAGGTGCAATTTAGTGCCGTACAGCAAAGTGAAGTCAGTGCAATCAATGGTCCATAATAAGGCAAGGCTTTCATGGCAGCCACAAGGATGGAAATACAACGGAATACAAGGTTTCTCAATAGCACTGCAACTGGAGCTTCTCTGGAGCAGATTCCAACCCACAGCATGATAAGCTTCCTGTGATGGCTGCCTTGGGTGCAAAGTCTGCTCTGCTATCCACCAAAGTTCCTTTGGCCAAGAGTCAAACTCTTAACCCAGATTGTTCTACAAAGATTAACTAATGGTGATCTGCCTGATGACTCAAAGCTACACTATGGCTAAGGGTATCCAGGCAGCTGCCTAACTGCCCCTACTCTTCTGGGAAGGTTCCCTCTAGATGGTGGAACATTGCTGGTGGGATTTGGATTCAGTTGAGCCACAAGAACATTAGTGAGGTTGGGTGCTGATGTTGGGCATCAGGCTGGGCTCACTGTCAGCATTCCTATTCCTCCCTTAGTCCAGTTGGGTTGAGGTCAGGGCTCTGTGCAGCTCAGCCACGTTCGTCCAATCTCATATCTGCAAACCCATTCTGTATGAGCCTCAATTTGTACCTGGAGTCATTAATGGGCTGGAATAGGAAAGGGCCAAACTCGCCACAAAGTAGTAAGTAGTAAATTGTCAGAATTGTCATTTGGGCACCGCCGACGGGCCTCTCCGACCTACATCTGGCCTGAAATTGTCCAGATCCCAATCTGGCAAGTTTGATTTTTCCATCAGATCAAGAAAAGCATCAGCTCATTGATGCGGTCCCCGATCCGATGGTGCCTATGCCCCCCATTTTCACCCATAGGTGGGCACATTGGGAGAAGAAAGGAGCAGATCTTACAGTGTATGGTTGCCTTTAGGATAACAGCCCCAGACTATTAAGATAAGGTCAGGTCGGCAAAAAATGCTGTGTGCGCCATTAGCCTTAAGGTGGCCACACACGTGGCGATTTGCGATCTTTCGTGCGACCATCGCTCGCACGAAAGATTGTTAAATCCGCCACTAACCTTCAGGACTGAAACGGCAGATAAGGAGGTAGAAACAATAGGATTTCTACCTCCTTCTGCCGATTCAGCCCTGATGGCAGATTTTGCTCAGGCACCTTCTATGGTGCCAGATCAAAATATTTTAACCGGCAGCAGCTTCCTGCGATATCGGTTGACTCGCCGACTTGCCATACACGCACTGAATAACGAGGTTTCCTATGATATTATCGGTGCGTGTATGGCCAGCTTTACACCCCTCCAGCCAATGCTTGCCATTGCCGACATTAAATTTGCCTCTGATCACCTTCAAAACTTCCCACACTCCCTACAAAAAGTTCTTGTGCCGACACTGCTTGCAGAGGGGGGCCTGTGTCACCTTTCCGCTTATACACCTTTGTCCCTTTCTGGGCCCCCACCTGTAGGTTAAGGAACCCTACTGCTACTGCAGTTTTACATGAGCAAACAAACAGCAGCTCCGAGTCTTATAGAGTTTTATAGAGTTTGTATCAACAAAACTATCAAGTGAGAGACATCTGCTCCTCGTATGTGTGAACGAGCGGATTGATGGGTGGGCGTGCGTCTCCCAAGCGCAGTAACGCAACAAAATGGGCCCTGAAAAACCTGTCAGCATTGCAGGTGGGAGAGATGGAAGAGATGGGAGAGACTCCTAAGTAGCTGAGATGTGCATCGCACGCACCAGAAACAAAGGCAAGAAGAGCCGGAGACGTCACTGTAGCATCAAGAGAACTTGGGTCTTCCAAGGTAAAACAGAATTCATTAAAAAATGAAAAGAAATACGTGTTCCATCATTTTGTGCCATTCTGTCTCTCCCATCAGCACCCCCTCAACTTCCCACCCTTCAGTTCCCCCTCCATCCTCATATTTGCCTTTGGAAATGTCCCCTTGCCCATAAGTAAAGAGTAGGGTGCTGTGTCTGCCCAACTTGTGTCCCCCATGAACTCCTACCCCTCCCGCATCCGCTAACTGTCTCATTAACTCTCAGAAATCAGAAAAGCAGTGAGGGGACAGGAAGCTGCAGGGATCCAAGAGCCTGGAAACTGCTTTACAATGTATAGGATTAGCAGTTCATCCATGAGTAGCTGCCTCTCTAAACAGCAGTCTAAAGAGACTGAGTTATACAGGGAACTGTGAGTATCACTCATGTATTATAAGGGATAATGTACCCCCTACTGTAAATGATAAGGATATTAGAAGTCACTGAGGGGTTCTGTGACCATATAAAGGCACAACTCTACACAGGGAATGAAAGCCAAAGTAAGTGGAAAAAACACCACATAACAGGCTCTTGCCCACTTTGCACCACTTGCATTTAGATGCGTATATTTTCCATTCACCAGTTGACCCATATGGCATTCTGGCTATAAAAACTTATTTTAGTTTCTCCAGGAAACCAACATGGCACATTCTGCAAGTCAGTGCAAAGAATCCGTACCAGTGTTAGAGCTGCGTGTCCTTGACAAATGACCCCCCAGTGCTGCCAGCTGCAGAGATGGAGACATGAATGGGGCTTTGGCCAGAGAGTTTGTCACTAAGCTGGCAGGGGGGCTGACACAAACAGAAGGGAGAGCTGCTGGAGTTTGTCCTTCTTGCTACACCATTGCTTCATCACAGCCCATTAGATATTTCTCCCGCTGATGCTGATAATTTGTTTTAATAATTCTCACGAAAGCATCTCCCCGGGGGGCACGAGGGTAAGGGAGGAGGAGGAAGATGGTTGAATAGGTTTATCTGATGCAATTTGGCAGCTGGCAGGGGGGCCCCGGATAAGAGGAGGTACTGTGAGCCAATCAGCTGCACACAAACATAATCCCTGTCGCCGAGTGAATCCGCTGAGCCGCTCCTTTCTCTGGGAGAGAAACCTGCCCCTCAAACGCAACCTCAACTGCCCCAGCCACCCACAGACTGCCCCTACTGACCGCTAAACCGGCACATCTACAAACTCATGGGGGGCTGCGTCAGAATTATTTCTGCTCAGAACAACAAGAGATAATACACGAAATAACATCCTTACGTAGCTTATATCCAAGTCCCAAGCTTTGGGCAGGGCCCCAGTGGGCCCTATCTGCACACACCCTAGAGACAGCTCAGGCCAAGCTGATTGATTGGTGGCTTGAAGGCTGAGCATTTGGAATTGGTGGAAAGATTCTGGCCAAACCAACATATTCTGTCATTATTGGGCTATGCTTTATTCAAACATTGTACCAGATAAAAGGGATGATGGTGGCCCCATTGCATTGGTAGGCTCTGGTCAATAGCCCCCTTTGCCCATTTATTAAAATGGCCCGATAGCCAGTTTCGCCAGCAAGTCTACAGCTGCAGCGGTATCAGAGAGGTGATTGGCTGCTGCCAAGAGAAATGCAGTCGGCCAATGTGCTGAGCCTTTGTTGGTTGGTGAGACGTAATGTATTTAGAATTTACGCTATGAAGACAAAGTGCAACTTCAGACACAGACTGGGCTCCTGGATATAATGACCAGTGTTGGATATTTTGGCACGGAGTACAGCACTGCTCACAGCTCAATCAGTTTAGTTCCAACCCACATACAGTGTGCTGAGCTTCCCTATCAATGATGGTACCAATAAGTCATGCTAAAGAATGATTCAGGGTGGCACCAAACTGGCACAATAAGAAGGTCTGAGCCTGGTTCTATCTTGGTCACAACTCTGCATTGGCCTATCTATGGGGCTGATACAGCGCGCCAGGGGCCCAGTGCGGCCAATTCACATCGGCAATAGTAATAGCCAATTATTAATGTAATTCAAACAGACACAAAAGAACCCCTCTGGCTTTTACTGGGAAATAAACCATCATTACTGAAGGTGCATAACACACACGTGTGCATGTAACAGCAAAGGCGCAATATATAAAGCAAAGGCCTCAGTAAATGAGCTGCTGGGAAGAGTCCCACGTGCCATAGAGACGCTAAATATCCCCATTCTCATCATCTCCTCTTATCCCATTAGTGGCAGTTTCATAGCTATTTCTATTTTCTACATTACAGAATCAAGCTGCTCCATTGCATGCAGTGTTACTGTTATTTAAGGGATCTAATCGCCAAGCGTACGGTTCCTCCGCTGGCACATTTTAAGCCACTAGAGAAAGGAAACACCCAATACTCCTTTGTGCCGCCATTAGTTATCACCCCCATGCTACTAAGTTAGCAGAGCCCTCCTCCCAGAAAGGTGATTGGTCACCTTGGCCCTGCCAATAGGTATTGTGGGGCCCTGTACATGCATGATCATGCCTCTGACATGCCCTGGCCATTACCCATTATACCAAAACCCTGTCCATGATCCTCACCTCCCCCCACCCTCCCTCCCACAAAAACTGCCCCCTTTGCACCTTTTGAGGGCCCGCACCCCTTGTACAGTAAGTATTTGGGTTTATGGTTGAGCCACTGTGGATCTGCAATACATATACATGTAGTCACGGTCACAGCCCCCCTTCCCCCCCATTATTAATTAAGAAAGGTAAGCACCAACAAGTTTATTTTTTTGGGGGGGTGTTACTTGGAAAGAGTGAGTTTTGCAGTTTACATATCACTGCTCAAGCCGTTACATACCTGGGAATGGTTTGATATTTGTCCCCTACCAGATTGAGGACAGCTCAGTCTCCCCTCCGATACCCATGGGATACCCGGCTCCTAATGCTGCCAACCACAGATGGACTTATTCTGATCGCCGGAGTATGTTGCTTATAAAGCGTTATGGCTGCCAGATCCCACCTTAAATACTGGGCACCTAGAATCCCCAGACCATGTGTGTGCCTATCACTATAATGGTATTGCTGCCCGGCAGCTGGCAGGCACATTGGTCACATTAAACCCACTGAGACGCAGCCATAACCGCCGCTCTAATCACATCTCCTCCTCATGGCTTTATAAGTGAATTAAAGGCACAATGAACTGCAGGTCACTAATGAGATGGCAGCCCTCTCCGAACTGTATGAAGCAGACTCAGCAAAGTGAGGGTCGTACCATTATGTTGCGGCTGGCTGGTAATGTTGCCGACATCTGTGGAATATCAATAGAGAGAGATAGGGGGAAACCTGCTTGTGCGGAATGGCTCGGCCCTGCAATCCAGCACGTTAGAGGTTAATGAATCCCTGCTCTCTATTCTTGTACGCTCAGGTATCATCTGGGGATCCGGGAGCAGATGCGCTGCTCTGTAATTAATTAATTCTGCCTAAAGAGCTGGGAAAATTATCATCTTCAGGATAATGATCTCAATATTTGTGGGGGTGATTGCCAGCTATTTAAAGGGTCTACGGTGTATTCAGGAGGAGGCGGCGGCACTGGAGAATATCTGTCTACTCTGCCCCAAAACTATCCCAATCTGACCCATAAATATAAGCACTTATGTGTTGTGACAACTGCACTTTAACAAAAATGAGTCTCCTTTCCCAGCATGCAATTTAGGACTGTATTTCCCCCATTATGGAGTTGCTCACAGCAGATGTGCCCTCATTTTACCCATGGAAGGTGTATATGTATATATATATATATATATATATATATATATATATATATATATATATATATATATATATATACAGTGGAGGAAATAATTATTTGACCCCTCACTGATTTTGTAAGTTTGTCCAATGACAAAGAAATGAAAAGTCTCAGAACAGTATCATTTCAATGGTAGGTTTATTTTAACAGTGGCAGATAGCACATCAAAAGGAAAATCGAAAAAATAACTTTAAATAAAAGATAGCAACTGATTTGCATTTCATTGAGTGAAATAAGTTTTTGAACCCCTACCAACCATTAAGAGTTCTGGCTCCCACAGAGTGGTTAGACACTTCTACTCAATTAGTCAACCTCATTAAGGACACCTGTCTTAACTAGTCACCTGTATAAAAGACACCTGTCCACAGAATCAATCAATCAAGCAGACTCCAAACTCTCCAACATGGGAAAGACCAAAGAGCTGTCCAAGGATGTCAGAGACAAAATTGTAGACCTGCACAAGGCTGGAATGGGCTACAAAACCATTAGCAAGAAGCTGGGAGAGAAGGTGACAACTGTTGGTGCGATTGTTCGAAAATGGAAGGAGCACAAAATGACCATCAATCGACCTCGCTCTGGGGCTCCACGCAAGATCTCACCTCGTGGGGTGTCAATGATTCTGAGAAAGGTGAAAAAGCATCCTAGAACTACACGGGAGGAGTTAGTTAATGACCTCAAATTAGCAGGGACCACAGTCACCAAGAAAACCATTGGAAACACATTACACCGCAATGGATTAAAATCCTGCAGGGCTCGCAAGGTCCCCCTGCTCAAGAAGGCACATGTGCAGGCCCGTCTGAAGTTTGCCAATGAACACCTGAATGATTCTGTGAGTGACTGGGAGAAGGTGCTGTGGTCTGATGAGACCAAAATAGAGCTCTTTGGCATTAACTCAACTCGCTGTGTTTGGAGGAAGAAACATGCTGCCTATGACCCCCAAAACATCGTCCCCACCGTCAAGCATGGGGGCGGAAACATTTTGCTTTGGGGGTGTTTTTCTGCTAAGGGCACAGGACAACTTATTCGCATTAACGGGAAAATGGACGGAGCCATGTATCGTGAAATCCTGAACGACAACCTCCTTCCCTCTGCCAGGAAACTGAAAATGGGTCGTGGATGGGTGTTCCAGCACGACAATGACCCAAAACATACAGCAAAGGCAACAAAGGAGTGGCTCAAGAAGAAGCACATTAAGGTCATGGAGTGGCCTAGTCAGTCTCCGGACCTTAATCCAATAGAAAACCTATGGAGGGAGCTCAAGCTCAGAGTTGCACAGAGACAGCCTCGAAACCTTAGGGATTTAGAGATGATCTGCAAAGAGGAGTGGGACCAACATTCCTCCTAAAATGTACATTGGAGCTCTTTGGTCCCTGAGGGACTGACCCACCCAGCGGGAGACATGACAGGCCAATAATAGAGACTAAAATAATGTTTATTACTGTTATACTGTCTTCTCTTTTCTCCAGGATTATTATTATTAACATTTATTTATAAAGCGCCAACATATTCCGCAGCGCTGGATCAACCACTAGGGCCGCCACCAAAACAGGTACCCTATCCCACCCTCTCCCAACTCACACCCAACCCTAATTGGGGCACCGCAGGTTCTCTTATACCAGGGCCTGGCCCACCCATGTCTGATGGCACTGGGGCTAGGGAGGGGCATGGATATATAAGATTGTGGCATCAGGGTTTAGTCTGGGGGGTTTGGTCCGGAGGGGCCATGAGAGCCAGGGATCGCTGGAGGTTTTTCCTGTTACGCCAGTGGATTACCCCAGTATGATTAGATTATTGTCCCGATTGGCGCAGTGCACTAGCGGCCAATCTAGGCACAGATCCTTTTGTTTGGCCACCAAGTGGTATATTACGCTGTGGTGGTACAGCGGGCGCATTGCAAGTAAAATGCCACTCT
Organism: Xenopus tropicalis; assembly: GCF_000004195.4. NCBI lineage: Eukaryota > Metazoa > Chordata > Amphibia > Anura > Pipidae > Xenopus > Xenopus tropicalis. Next base: position 39,999,917 of record NC_030686.2, on the reverse strand, counting down.
TGGCTTGGGTGCCGTAGCGCATTGGCCCAAGAGCTTACAGTGGAAGAGGTGACAAGGTTAAATGTAATGCTAACTGCTACTGGGGATTGGGAACAAATCCTTTCATATTGGATCAGTTTGTACTTTATATTTAATGCAGAAACTGGCACCGTAACAATAAACTGGATCAGTATCTCTAATAAAAACAGAGCCGCAGTTGCCTGCCTGAATTGGGGACAGTGAATGGTGCTAAAATTCCATTTCCCAGAATGCACTGGCAGGGAGCTAATTACGATGCATCGGCGGGAGTCCCAAGGTAAAGCCGGCCTGCATTCCCACAGATAAACAGCGACAGATACGCGGCTATAATACCGCTCCTGTTATGGTTCAGCGCCATTTGTCAGAACCAGAAATTCTATTCTACATTTTAACAAAGCAAGTAACTGGCATGACTAAAACATGAGGCAGGGCTCAGACTGAGGAGGCCATGCTGCCAGGACATGCTGAGGTTTGTAGTCCAACAATAGCGTCTGGCTAATGCCCTGCTTGCCCACCCCGGCTCTGCTCCAGAACCTGGCGATGCTGTGTGACTGCCAATGGGAGCGGCAGGATGAAAGCAGAAATCCATTCCCTGAACTCTGTCAGAAATACAGGGATTATAGAGTGCCCCCCCCCCAGCCCCTCTTATCTCAGGTGGAAAATAGGGTCTTGCCCTGAGAGCCGCTGTTCTCCCCTGATAACGGATTCAATTCCTGCCGGCACCACGGCGGCTCCTGCTCTTCACATTAACCCTGCGTGTCCCGAGTTCCCGTGCAATTGCCTCTGTATAAAAGCAGCCATTCAGGCGTGTGTGTAGCGGAACCTGTAATTCATATTAGTTCTGCTCTGCCATTATTGAAAAATCACCTTTTTGTTTCCCTAGTTGATCATGTGGAGCCAATCCGCCATGCAAAGCCACTGAGTATTTCCCTAGACACAAAGGTTGGCATTCTCCTACTGAGCGTCTCATACCCGGGCGCCACGGCCCAGCGGGGCTCTTATGCCGCTGCCAGCGTGAGAGAATTCTGCGCTACCAGTAATGAACCAGAGAAATGCCTGGCAAACTCCCCTCATGGTTTGGCAGCCGCTCTGCTCTGAAATGCCATAGGTCTGAATGGGGGTAAGAGACGGTGGCCCAATGGCCCCCAACAGCCCAATGCCCTGCTGATGCCAACGCATGCCATGGCTGAGAAATAGGAGATATAGGGGGCACAGTGGGACGCTGAGCAGTTGTAATATGTGTTTATACAATATAATCTGATGGCATTTTTAGAAGGGGTCTATCCAAAGAGCAAGGGTTCATCCCTAAAAAACATACAAGCTGTTCTCATAATACCCTGCCAGACTGTCCTGATACCCGGGCAGATACTTATGGTTCCTAGGCAGACTCTCCTGATACCCGGGCAGATACTTATGGTTCCTAGGCAGACTCTCCTGATACCCGGGCAGATACTTATGGTTCCTAAGCAGACTCTCCTGATACCCGGGCAGATACTTATGGTTCCTAGACAGGCTCTCCTGATACCCGGGCAGATACCTTATGGTTCCTAGGGCAGGACTCCCCTGAAACCAACAGATACTATGGTTCCTAAGCCAGACTCTCCTGATACCCGGGCAGATACTTATGGTTCCTAGACAGGCTCTCCTGATACCCGGGCAGATACTTATGGTTCCTAGGCAGACTCTCCTGATACCCGGGCAGGTACTTATGGTTCCTAGACAGGCTCTCCTGATACCGGGGCAGATACTTATGGTTCCTAGACAGGCTCTCCTGATACCCGGGCAGGTACTTATGGTTCCTAGACAGGCTCTCCTGATACCCGGGCAGATACTTATGGTTCCTAGGCAGGCTCTCCTGATACCCGGGCAGGTACTTATGGTTCCTAGACAGACTCTCCTGATACCCGGGCAGATACTTATGGGTTTCCTAGGCAGGGCTCTTCCCTGAATAACCCGGGCAGGTACTTATGGTTCCTAGACAGACTCTCCTGATACCCGGGCAGATACTTATGGTTCCTAGGCAGGCTCTCCTGATACCCGGGCAGATACTTATGGTTCCTAGGCAGGCTCTCCTGATACCCGGGCAGATACTTATGGTTCCTAGGCAGACTCTCCTGATACCCGGGCAGGTACTTATGGTTCCTAGGCAGGCTCTCCTGATACCCGGGCAGATACTTATGGTTCCTAGGCAGGCTCTCCTGGTGAGATACCGGAGATACTTATGGGTTCCTAGGTGTGTGTCCTCTGGCGGGTTGGGTACTATGGTTCGTGTGTGTGTGTGTGGCCCGGGCAGATACTATATGGTTCCTAGGCAGGTCTCTGGATCCGGGATACTTATGTGTCTAGACGGACTCTCCTGATACGCCGTGTGTGAGTTGTGTGGGAGGGCTCTCTGAGTGGCTGTGTGGTGTGGTGTTCTAGCAGGCTATCCTGTACCGGGCGATATTATGGTTCCTAGGCAGACTCTTTGATACCGGGCAAGGTTACTGTGTGTGTTGTGACAGGCTCTCTGGATCCGGGGCAGTTACTTGCGTTCGCTAACGGTGTGTGAGTGGGTTACCGGCAGGTCTTTATGTTCCTGACAGTGTGGTGATGTTTGAGTTATGGTGTGTGCTGTGTTTTGTAGATACTTTATGGTTCCGTAGAGCATCTCCTGATGTGCGTGGTATGTTCCTAGACAGGCTGTCTGATTACCCGGGCAGTATCTTATGTTCCTAGATCAGGCTTCGTGGTCGAGGATACTTTGGTTCGTCTGCAGTCCTCTCACTGTACCGGGACAGATACTTAATGGTGTGTGATGCGCAGCTCTCTTGTGATACCGCGGGGCAGGGGGGGGGTGACTATATGGTTGCCGGAGCAGGCTTTCCTGATACGGCAGATATTATGAGTTTCCTAGACAGCTTCAATCGAGTCCCCATTCCCGGATAGGTACTTGTGGTTCTGTGTGTAGTGTGAGTGCTAATCTTGAATTTACAGTCATGGTTCCTCGCGTTCCTGATACCCGGGCAGATGGAGTATGGTTCTTAGCCAGACTCTCTGATACCGGTGGCAGGTTGAGTGTGTCCTAGACAGGGCTCTCCTAAGTTAGGTTATCTCTCGTCCTAGACAGGCTCTCCTGAGTACCCGGGCAGATACTCTATTTGGTTCCTGGCAGACTCGGTTCCTGATACCCGGCAGATTACTTGTTGGTCTAGGACGGCCTCTGCCTGATTACGGGCTTCTGTTCCTAGACAGGCTTCTGATACCGCGCGGGATTTACTTTTGGTTCCTAGGCAGACTCTCCTGATACCCGGGCAGGGTACTGTTGTTCCTGACAGGCTCCTGATACCGGGAATTACTCTATGGTTTCCGTGTGGCAGCTTCCTTACCCGGCAGGTACTTTTGGTTCCTAGACAGCTTCTCCTGATCCGGGCAGACTTATGGTTCCTAGAGCAGACTTCTTCCTGTACCGGGCGATACTATATGGTTGCGTGATGCGAGAGCGCTGCCGGATAGGGGGCATGGTACTTATGGTTCCTAGAGAGGGCGCTCCTGAATACCAGCAGGCAGGTACTTTGGTTCTAGAAGGCTCTCCTTGATAACCCCGGCCAGTGTGAGTTGTGTGGGTGTTCGGGGGGGGGGGGGGAGGGGGGGCGCGGGCGGGGGGTGGGGGGAGAGGGTAGGGGGGGTGGGCGGGGGGGGAGTCGGGGGCTGGGGAGAGGCGGAGATGTATTGTCCAACAATATGAAAAATGGGCTAGGCAGACTCTCCTGATACACCGGGCAGATACTTATGGTTCCTAGACAGACTCTCCTGATACCGGAGGCAGATACTTATGGTTCCTAGACAGGCTCTCCTGATACCCGGGCAGGTACTTATGGTTCCTAGACAGGCTCTCCTGATACCCGGGCAGATACTTATGGTTCCTAGGCAGACTCTCCTGATACCCGGGCAGGTACTTATGGTTCCTAGACAGGCTCTCCTGATACCGGGGCAGATACTTATGGTTCCTAGACAGGCTCTCCTGATACCCGGGCAGGTACTTATGGTTCCTAGACAGGCTCTCCTGATACCCGGGCAGATACTTATGGTTCCTAGGCAGACTCTCCTGATACCCGGGCAGATACTTATGGTTCCTAGACAGACTCTCCTGATACCGGGGCAGATACTTATGGTTCCTAGACAGGCTCTCCTGATACCCGGGCAGGTACTTATGGTTCCTAGACAGGCTCTCCTGATACCCGGGCAGATACTTATGGTTTCCTAGGCAGACTCTCCCTGATACCGGGCAGAGTACTTATGGTTCCTAGACAGGCTCTCCTGATACCCGGGGGCAGAATACTTATGGTTCCTAGACAGGCTCTCCTGATACCCGGGCAGATACTTATGGTTCCCTAGACAGGCTCTCCTGATACCCGGGCAGGTACTTATGGTTCCTAGACAGGCTCTCCTGATACCCGGGCAGATACTTATGGTTCCTAGCAGACTCTCCTGATACCCCGGGCAGATACTTATTGGTTCCTAGACAGACTCTCCTATACCGGGCAGATACTTATGGTTCCTAGCAGGCTCTCTGATACCCGGGGCAGATACTTATGGTTCCTAGACAGGCTCTCCCCTGATACCCGGGCAGATACTTATGGTTCCTAGCAGCTCTCCCTGATACCCCGGGCAGATACTTATGGTTCCTAGGCAGCTCTCCTGATACCCGGGCAGATACTTATGGTTCCTAGACAGGCTCTCCTGATACCGGGGCAGATACTTATGGTTCCTAGACAGGCTCTCCTGATACCCGGGCAGGTACTTATGGTTCCTAGACAGGCTCTCCTGATACCCGGGCAGATACTTATGGTTCCTAGGCAGACTCTCCTGATACCCGGGCAGATACTTATGGTTCCTAGACAGACTCTCCTGATACCCGGGCAGATACTTATGGTTCCTAGGCAGACTCTCCTGATACCCGGGCAGATACTTATGGTTCCTAGGCAGGCTCTCCTGATACCCGGGCAGATACTTATGGTTCCTAGGCAGGCTCTCCTGATACCCGGGCAGATACTTATGGTTCCTAGGCAGGCTCTCCTGATACCCGGGCAGATACTTATGGTTCCTAGACAGGCTCTCCTGATACCCGGGCAGGTACTTATGATTCCTAGACAGGCTCTCCTGATACCCGGCACGATACTTATGGTTCCTAGACAGGCTCTCCTGATACCCGGGCAGGTACTTATGGTTCCTAGACAGGCTCTCCTGATACCCGGGCAGATACTTATGGTTCCTAGGCAGACTCTCCTGATACCCGGGCAGATACTTATGGTTCCTAGACAGACTCTCCTGATACCCGGCAGGTACTTATGGTTCCTAGACAGGCTCTCCTGATACCCGGGCAGATACTTATGGTTCCTAGACAGGCTCTCCTGATACCCGGCGAGTCACTTATGGTTCCTAGACAGGCTCTCCTGATACCCGGGCCAGATACTTATGGTTCCTAGACAGGCTCTCCTGATACCGGGGCAGATACTTATGGTCCTAGACAGACTCTCCTGATACCCGGGCAGATACTTATGGTTCCTAGACAGGCTCTCCTGATACCGGGGCAGATACTTATGGTTCCTAGACAGGCTCTCCTGATACCCGGGCAGGTACTTATGGTTCCTAGACGGCTCTCCTGATACCCGGGCAGATACTTATGGTTCCTAGGCAGACTCTCCTGATACCCGGGCAGATACTTATGGTTCCTAGACAGACTCTCCTGATACCCGGGCAGATACTTATGGTTCCTAGACAGACTCTCCTGATACCCGGGCAGATACTTATGGTTTACCTAGGCAGGCTCTCCTGATACCCGGGCAGATACTTATGGTTCCTAGGCAGGCTCTCCTGATACCCGGGCAGATTGTACTTATGGTTCCTAGGCAGGCTCTCCTGATACCCGGGCAGGTACTTATGATTCCTAGACAGGCTCTCCTGATACCCGGGCAGATACTTATGGTTCCTAGACAGGCTCTCCTGATACCCGGGCAGGTACTTATGGTTCCTAAGCAGGCTCTCCGATACCCGGGCAGATACTTATGGTTCCTAAGCAGGCTCTCCTGATAACCGGGCAGGTACTTATGGTCCTAGACAGGCTCTCCTGATACCCGGCAAGATACTTATGGTTCCTAGGCAGGCTCTCCTGATCCCGGGCAGATACTTATGGTTCCTAGACAGGCTCTCCTGATACCCGGGAAGGTACTTATGGTTCCTAGACAGGCTCTCCTGATACCCGGGCAGATACTTATGGTTCCTAGGCAGACTCTCCTGATACCGGCAGATACTTATGGTTCCTAGACAGGCTCTCCTGATACCCGGGCAGATACTTATGGTTCCTAGGCAGGCTCTCCTGATACCCGGGCAGATACTTATGGTTCCTAGGCAGGCTCTCCTGATACCCGGGCAGATACTTATGGTTCCTAGGCAGACTCTCCTGATACCCGGGCAGATACTTATGGTTCCTAGGCAGACTCTCCTGATACCCGGGCAGATACTTATGGTTCCTAGACAGGCTCTCCTGATACCCGGGCAGATACTTATGGTTCCTAGGCAGGCTCTCCTGATACCCGGGCAGATACTTATGGTTCCTAGGCAGGCTCTCCTGATACCCGGGCAGATACTTATGGTTCCTAGGCAGACTCTCCTGATACCCAGACAGATACTTATGGTTCCTAGGCAGACTCTCCTGATACCCGGGCAGATACTTATGGTTCCTAGGCAGACTCTCCTGATACCCGGGAAGACCCATTTTAGAGCTCGAGTACGTGCAATAACTAACAGAGGATTCATTGCTAGCTGTGTGTCAGGATGGTGAGAGATAAGGAAAGCTCGGGAAGGCAGGAGGGGTATGTAGCTATTAGGTGCTGTCGCCCATGCTGTATTGGGTTAATGGGTGCAGGAGGGGTATGTAGCTATTAGGTGCTGTCGCCCATGCTGTATTGGGTTAATGGGTGCAGGAGGGGTATGTAGCTATTAGGTGCTGTCGCCCATGCTGTATTGGGTTAATGGGTGCAGGAGGGGTATGTAGCTATTAGGTGCTGTCGCCCATGCTGTATTGGGTTAATGGGTGCAGGTGCACATTCCGCATTCATTAGTGTCGCAGGAATTGCTGCTGTGCCGCCTCACAGGCATGGGCACTGGTGCATGGGTTAATTGGCACCGCAGGGCTGAGGCATTTGTTCAAAGGGGGCGATTTTCACATCTGATTCAAGAATAGAAAGCACGTTGGGGGGGGTCATGTTTTTCTTAAGACATCTTAGGTGTTATTCTGATGTGATTTAAAGAGTCATTATTTCAGTTACGGTATCTGCCCTTTTTAAGGCAAGAACATTAATTTCCCTGTCCTCCCCCTGCGTGCCATTTCTGTTCCTTCCTACACCCCTCACCTTCAGAAGTATTTCCATTAGCCTCCCCCTCCAGCATCTCCTTCCCAATTAAAGTCTGCAGAATCTACTATCTACCTCCAATTCGGGGGTTCCCCTCACCTTTACCTTATCAATAATAGAAACAATCACGGCACATTCCCCTCTTTAAAGGAAAACTAACCCCCACTTTTTATTTTTATAACTTCCATGCCTCTGTACAGCCCCACCTGCCCCTAACGACAACAAAGGAACTCCCCATTTGTTCCCCATAGCTAATCTTTAAGGGCAGGAAGCAGGTAACATGTACCCCATGGGCAACAAAGCACCCAAATCCACCAGTTCATTGAGAGGAACAGCAATAGCCACAAGTAAAACATATGAATCACGTACTTGCACCAAACTGCCTTCTCTTTCAAATGTTTTACCCCCAGCAATTGCCATTCATGTCAAATAAAGGGTATTTGCAGACCAGCGGGGTGCATGACTCCTCTGTGGACCCCAAAGCACCCTGTGTGCAATCCCGCTAAAGGCAAAGCTGTCCAGCAGGGTTGGAGGCGGCCATATTTGGTTGGGTCTCTTCCTTCCCTGATTCCGACCAGGAATATGCATATTGACAGCCATGACCAGATCAGTTCCAGAGTACGTGCAACTTCTCAGTGATGTTCCAGAGAGCCTATAGAAGGCCAAACATGCTAGTCACCAACTCGACTGTTCAAGTCTGCCTTTGGAGATCAGGAAGATAATTTAATCAGGAATGAATGGAGTGTAGACAGGATGGAGTCCTTACACTGGGCAGCACAGGAGGGGGCAAATTCAATAATGGGCCTTGGTCAGGGAAGGTGACAGGCAAGCATATTTTAATAAACAGGCCAAGGCTAAGACAAGTGGCAGGCAAGCAGAGTCCAATAAAAAAGCCAAGGTTAGGGCGGGCAGCAGGCAAGCATAGCCAAAAACAACCCAATGTTAGGGCAGGCAGCGAGCAAGTGTAGCCAAAAACAACCCAAGGTTAGGGCAGGCAGCAGGCAAGCATAGCCAAAAACAACCCAACGTTACGGCAGGCAGCAAGCAAGCGTAGTCCAATAAACAAGCCAAAGTCAGGGTAGGCAGACGGAGTCCAATAAACAAGCCAAAGTCAGGGCAGGCAGACAGAGTCCAATAAACAAGCCAAGGTTAGGGCAGGCAGCAGGCAATCATAGCCAAAAACAACCCAAGGCAGGAGGAAAAGGCAGAGTATAATAAACAAGCCAATGTTAGGAAAGGAACCAGGTAAGCACAGTCCAATAACTCAACCAAGGTCAAGGTAGGCACCAGGCAAGCAGGATCCAAATAACAGGCAGACTTCAGAACCAGCAATCCATAGCAGACAAGAAATGTCTGGGACTCAGTAAGAGGCAGGAGTACAGGACCAAGGACACAGGAATACAGGCAACAGGCTGGATATCAGTGAGCACCGGTAGCAGCCAGAGGCAGGATTATACAGCCCCTCCATTACTAGCACACAGGCTGGTCCCTCACTGGTTCCTCACTGGAGCACACTCTCACATCTCTAATAAAGTTGGCCCATCTACTTTGGAGGAGAATTGGGGAATTCTCTGTAGAAATCTTATGGAGGTTATACATCCCCTTTAGCCATCTTTCCCTCTAATTAACTAGGAGATTGCAAATTAAAGGGAAGTCCTGAACTTTTAGTAGAACATGAAGCAGTTTCCAAAAATAAACAACTTTCCTCCCACAAAACAAGCTTTAATTGCCCCCAAAAAGAAAGTTTGCAGCAAAAGAAAGTCCGGAATATCGGGCCCATCAGAGGCCGATGCATCAACAAAGCGCCTGTCAAAGGCAAATTGATTTCCCTAATATAGCGCTTTCCTCCTAATGAGAGACAAAAAGCTTTACAATTCTGCAAATAAAGGAAGTCATTAAAATGACAGAAGCAACAGAACACAGGATAAAAATAAGACATGAATAGTGTGACAAGCCGGGAGACAGTGAGGGAGCAATCAGCATTAACCACTTGGGGGGGGGCATACAGGGGATTATGTAAATGGCAGCCCCAGCAGCCCGGGGGAGATAGCACCAACTAGAGGCTGCCAATAGGAACGGCTGCAGAGAAGTCAAGCAAGGAGGGTGAGGAGCAAATATGACTGCCTAGCTTCTTGATCCTGAGGAATTTAAAAACCCATCCAAACTACGTCCAGTTTGTCTCAGAGGGGGAAGAAATTCCTTCCTGACTCCAAGAAGGCAATCAGACCAGTCCCTGGATACACTTTGTGAGTGAATTTCAGTAACTTTGTATGTTTAACCTTAATAAAATGCCAAACAACCCCTTCTAGGATGGCCCTACTGCCCCACTGTTTAGCCCAGTCATGCCTCTTACCTCTGGGCAGAGTATAATTGGTCTGTGGGCAAGGGGTCAGCAATATTCAGTGTCCCGCTCGTAAAGGTACACACACTCCATATGAGTGCATAAGTGTCCTACAGGAGACCATGGCTGCTCCTACTAAAACACTGTCTATGGCATTACGCCCATTTTACTTGCCCTTCAGAGAAGGAAGCTTTTAGCAAGCTGCATACATGAAACATCTCTTAGAAATCTTGGCAACGCACCCACTATACTTCTAAAATATCCCATGGTGAGTTTGTGTGCACCCACACCACCATATGTTACCCACCTAAAATAATATGCAAGAGGGGGGATTATTAGGGACAGGACTGCAGTTTCTATAGCAGTTTCTAAGCTTGGTTTGCTGTTGTTGTGGGATTGGGCACATGAATATATCCCCTCCCTATACAGTTCTGAGTCTGTGATGTGGCGCATCCATGCCTTGTCCTGGTTGGCCCACAATCCACTCCTTCTTTGCCTTGTTCCAGTAGAGTGCTGCTTTAACTGACCCAGCTTGAGCGCAGACCTGCCTTGGTATTAGGGGTTAATGCACAACCAGGTAGGGATGGGGGGTAACAAGCATGAACAATGGGTTGCAGCCGGCCAGGGACAGGAGGGCAATGGTCCTGGTCCCTTTAAATTGAGGGAGTGGGAAATGGGGGTCATTAAAATGATTTCTTTATGTTTTTATGGCCTACTAAAGGGTTAAAGGGTAGGAGGACACATAGGAAGGTAAAGGGGTTCATGAAGCCTGTGTTGCCCCAGGCCAGCCATAGCCCCTTATTAATATTATGATTATGTTGTGCCTGTGTCTTTCCAGCCCACTATAACTTGCACAGACTGCGGGGGCCATACATATGAAAGAGAAGAGAGGTCAGGCGCATGGTAGACGCAGCCAAATAAAGAATGCGCTGTTTATATGCGTCTGACACGGGGGCAGAACTCCGCTTGCCATGTCACTGACCTCCACACTCCACAAATGCCTCCGTGGGCCCCCTACAGCTAGCTTGGGCAGTAACGGGGTTTCCGCTACTCCTGTGCTACTGGTACTGACTGGCGCCGGAGGATGAATCTGCCCCAAACATAACCTGGTGCAAGAGTAAAGGCCCCCATACACGTTGAGATAGCCAAGCGAGCGGATCTTCACCCGATATCCCCACCTACGGGTGGGTGATATCAGGGAACATGGAGCCAAACGATCGAATTATATTGGCGTCAATGGGGCAGTTGGTTCAGGGACCACATCAACGAGCCGATGCGGTCCCTGATCCGACTGAATTTTCTAACCTGGCCAATCGATATCTGCCCAATCGATATCTGCCCAATTTCAGGCCAGATATCGGTTGGGCAGGCCCCTTGTTTCTGCCCCTACACGGGCCGATAAGCTGCAGAATCTCTCTAAAGCTGGCCATACACGTGGCGATCTCACGATGTTTCGTACGACCATCGGTCGCACGAAACATCGTCAGATCCGCCACACACCATTCAGGGCTGAATCGGCAGGTAAGGAGGTAGAAACAATAGGATTTCTACCTCCTTCTGCCGATTCAGCTCTGAAGGGAGAATTTTGGTCAGGCGCCTTCTATGGCGCCCGATCAAAATTTTCTAACTTGGCCGATCGGCGAGCCGACCGATTTCAGCAGCTTCCTGCGATATCGGTCGGCTCGCTGACATGCCATACACGCACCGATTATCGTACGAAACGAGGTTTCGTACGATAATATCGGTGCGTGTATGGCCACCTTAAGGGACTGATATCGGCAGCTACTATCGGCCCGTGTATGGGGACCTTAATGAACCAAACGCTTGCCCTTTATTTATTTATTTATTTATGTCTGCCCGTCCTATTGCTGGTTGGTACTAACAGAAAGGGATCATCTGGGTGCCATTCAAAGAAAAAAAACAAACAAATTCCCACTGCAGTGGGTGCCACTTACCGAAAGTAATCTGCCCCCCCTTGGTAGCGTGATGTTATGTAGTGGAACCAACAGCAAGGAATACCCCTTTCTACCACAGGGTGGCATTAACTGAAAGAATTGCCCCACCCACAGCAGGGTTCCTATGAAAGACACTACCCCTCACCCTGCAGGGTGGCATTGGCAAAGCCCTAATATCACAAAAAAAAAAAATCTGTTAAGAGATATATATAAAGGAAAAAGCAAAGCCCCTTTGCAATGAAGATACAAAGCCATTAAATCCCAAGAACAGGTTTGTAAAGGGCAAGTGGGGAGTGTGGAGGTGGCATTCCCACACTGAATTCGCTATGTACTACAGAACATTGCATGGCCTTTAAGGAGGAAAAAAAAAAATAACATTTTGGTTAGTACATCTCCCCCCACAGGGTCTCTTCTTTCCACCGGGCTGTTTACTGAGCATTTAACATTTCCTGAAGCCTTGAAGGAATCAGAAGTTTGTCAGAGAAATACTTGCAATGATCCATCACGCTGACAGCCGGCGCGGGTTAAAGGCACACAATGAATTCACTCCTGAGCGACTGTAATACCTTTTCAAACTCACATGAAAGCGACGACACAAAGTGGGAAATAAGTGCATGCAAATTTCATTTCCTGGCAGTTGATGGAATAGTTATTAGAAAAAGTCCAGTGACCAAAGGAACAGGCAGAGCTGATAAGTGATAAGGCAAGGGGGACACCCCGCGGGCAGGAAAGGGTTACGCGCCGCCGGCAGGAAAGGGTTACGCGCCGCGGGCAGGAAAGGGTTACGCGCCGCCGGCAGGAAAGGGTTACGCGCCGCCGGCAGGAAAGGGTTACGCGCCGCGGGCAGGAAAGGGTTACGCGCCGCCGGCAGGAAAGGGTTACGCGCCCGCAATCGGGCAGGAAAGGGTCGCCGCCGGCAGGAAAGGGTTACGCGCCGCGGGCAGGAAAGGGTTACGCGCCGCCGGCAGGAAAGGGTTACGCGCCGCGGGCAGGAAAGGGTTACGCGCCGCGGGCAGGAAAGGGGCACAGGCCGCCGGCAGGAAAGGGGCACAGGCCGCCGGCAGGAAAGGGGCACAGGCCGCCGGCAGGAAAGGGGCACAGGCCGCCGGCAGGAAAGGGGCACAGGCCGCCGGCAGGAAAGGGTTTAGCGCCGCCGGGCAGGAAAGGGGCACAGGCCGCCGGCAGGAAAGGGGTACAGGCCGCCGGCAGGAAAGGGGCACAAGGCCGCCGGCAGGAAAGGGGCACAGGCCGCCGGCAGGAAAGGGGCACAGGCCGCCGGCAGGAAAGGGGCACAGGCCGCCGGCAGGAAAGGGGCACAGGCCGCCGGCAGGAAAGGGGCACAGGCCGCCGGCAGGAAAGGGGCACAGGCCGCCGGCAGGAAAGGGGCACAGGCCGCCGGCAGGAAAGGGGTACAGCCGCAGGCAGGAAAGGGGTACAGGCTGCGGGCAGGAAAGGGGTACAGGCCGCCGGCAGGAAAGGGGTACAGGCCGCCGGCAGGAAAGGGGCACAGCCACAGGCAGGGAAAGGGGTACAGGACGCCGGCAGGAAAGGGGTACAGGCCGCCGGCAGGAAAGGGGTACAGGCTGCGGGCAGGGAAAGGGTACGGCCGCCGGCAGGAAAGGGTACAGCCGCCGGCAGGAAAGGGGTACAGCCACAGGCAGGAAAGGGGTACAGCCACAGGCAGGAAAGGGGTACAGGCCGCCGGCAGGAAAGGGGTACAGGCCGCCGGCAGGAAAGGGGTACAGGCTGCGGGCAGGAAAGGGGTACAGGCTGCGGGCAGGAAAGGGGTACAGGCCGCCGGCAGGAAAGGGGTACAGGCCGCCGGCAGGAAAGGGGTACAGGCTGCGGGCAGGAAAGGGGTACAGGCTGCGGGCAGGAAAGGGGTACAGGCCGCCGGCAGGAAAGGGGTACAGGCCGCCGGCAGGAAAGGGGTACAGCCGCAGGCAGGAAAGGGGTACAGGCTGCGGGCAGGAAAGGGGTACAGGCCGCCGGCAGGAAAGGGGTACAGGCCGCCGGCAGGAAAGGGGTACAGCCACAGGCAGGAAAGGGGTACAGGCCGCCGGCAGGAAAGGGGTACAGGCTGCGGGCAGGAAAGGGGTACAGGCTGCGGGCAGGAAAGGGGTACAGGCTGCGGGCAGGAAAGGGGTACAGGCCCCTTGGATGAATCCCATCTGGTCCTGGACCTTTGTTTACCTTTACATGTTCAAGTCTCTTTTGAATTCCCTCCCGAGTGACCCACGCGTCAGTAGTTATATTTATAGAATTGTCTATTAAAAGAATTTCTGCTTTTTCCCTGTTCGCATCAACCAAAAATCAATCTTACACTGCCCCCCCAATGATAATAAGGTTCCCACCCCTTTTTGTTTCATTTTGTTACTATTCACATATTTCAAAAATAATTTTGGATTCCCTTTACTCCTAGCTGCAATATCTCTTCCCATCTCTATTTAACTTGCCTGATAGTTTTTTTGCGGTTTTATTTGCCTTGTACCTGATGAAATTCCCAGCTGTCCCAGTTAACGTAAATGCTTTACAAGGGGAATATACTGACCTGTATATTTGCTAAGCAATATTTTAAAGATGTTCCATTTTCCTTATGTGTTTAACCCTGTGAAAAGCCTTTCCCAACTGATATATTGCAGAGATGCCCTTATACTGGCACTGCACTTCTAAAATTGAGACGTGCAGACTTTAGAGCGTCTGGCAGGTGTGATATTGGGATGCATTAGGCACCTCACATATAATCCGGGTAATTACTGGAGGTGCATTAGAGCGACTGCTGTCAGATCTCTCTCACGTCATTTAATGATAATTAAGCTGTGCAAAGGAGAAGCGGGGGGCTGTAAGGAGCTGCCGGATGCTGCAGGTTCCAACACAAGCAAGGTGCACAAAGGGAGGGTAGTAGAGGCAGGGTTTGACATGCAAGAGTGGGTCCCAGCCTGTAGGGGGCACACTTCCTTATACCTAAGGGCTTATGTGAGCTTGTGATTTCTGCTTCCCTGTCTATATCGCTACATATTGGCCTCTCTCCCAAACGCAGTATGTGATATGATTCTCTCAAATATATCAGCTTCAGCCCCCCCATACCCAGTTCATCAGCTACTCTGCTACTTAAATACACTGGCTTCTACCTCACTCTATCCACCAATTGCACCAATGTCTGCATCCCTATTCCCCGCCAAATACATCAGTCTTGGCACACTTCTCCCACCCAGATATATCATACTCGTACAGGTATGGGATCCCTTATCCGTAAACCCGTTATCCAGAAAGCTCCGAATTATGGAAAGCCCGTCTCCCATAGACTCCATTTTAATCAAATAATTCAGAATTTTAAAACTGAGTTTCTTTTTCTCTGTAATAATAAAACAGTACCTGTACTTGATCCCAACTAAGATATAATTACCCCTTATTGGGGGCAGAACAGCCCTATTGGGTTTATTTAATGGTTAAATGATTCCCTTTTCTCTGTAATAATAAAACAGTACCTGTACTTGATCCAACTAAGATATAATTACCCCTTATTGTGGGCAGAACAGCCCTATTGGGTATTAATGTTAAATTGTTTCCCGTTTCTCTGTTTATATATACAAAACACCTTGTACTCCCTTTACTTGATCCCAACTAAAGTATAGACAGGCAGATCGTGTGATTTGGATTAATCACACCTACTAATTCCATTTGCTTCCAATTGCCGCTATTTGATTGTAGACTAATTATAAGATCCAAAATACAGAAACACAGTGCCGGAACGCGCTGGTACCCTTTATCCGTCCTTCCCTGTTCGGCCAGCATTCTGATAATTGGTCCTATACCTGTTACCGTTATAAGTGGGAACCATGCTCTGGCTAGAAGATGACGGGAGGGCAGAAAATGCTGTGACTTAAATGCGCCGCTTTCCGGTAGAAAAAACTTTGATGTTATAGTCTGGGCCGCGGCGATAGTAAGCCCTAAATCTGTGTTACACCCCAGCTTATCTCCAGATGTGACCAGGAGATTAACACCACAGGGCGCGCCTTTCTGTAACGTCACGCGCCCCTTTCCGCATTGAGCTAGATTGGCCGCGTTATAGTCAGCCAGGGAGGCTCGGTACCCCCTTTCCTGCGCGCAGCCTGTACCCGGCAGTTTATTGATGTCTCCACTCGTAGTTGGAACTGCTGCAGCAGCGAACAGGCAGCCTCAGCACTAGACATTCAGTTAGTAGTTAGGACGCGTGTACCCAGCCTTTGACAGATGATCCCTGCCGGCTATTGCATGGCACAGCGGAGGGATTTACAGGATTCCTGTGCTCTCCAGTAGACCCCCTCTAGCATTGGTCAGTCTGAGCTAAGCCGCACTTAGTTTGAGACTAAGTAGTTTGCACTCTACTCTGTTCGGTGGCGATGAACGGGACGCGCAGTGGCAATAACCAGAGGGCACCTGAGCTAGAACCACCGCGACAACAATTAACAGATGCTCGCCTGTCCCTTCCGAGGCTAGAGAGCATTCGACTTACGTTACTCTCTAACCTGTGGCCTGAGCCGGGAATTATATCACAAAGGTGGCCAGTTTACTAGGTACCAGCAGCCGGTTTTTACTAAGCAAAGTATCTCCACCGCGGGGCCTGCTCTTGGAGAAAAATATGTACGCTCCTTTCCTGCCCTGGTGGCTTGTACGCCCTTTCCTGCTCGTGCTGGTACCTTTCTGGTACGTCATCGATTAGGGGATCTCTCAGGGCAGAGATTACACAGGTTCAGTGTATGCAATCGTTCAAAAAGAAAACAATAATTTTCCTCCTAAATGAGATGACAGACGTGAATCTGGGCTGCAGTAGAAAGGTGCCTTATGCTAGTGCCAAGAAAAAAATTACAATAATAAAAAACCTAGACATTAAAGGACCTCTGGCTAGTTACACCAAACCAAATCTAAGTTCCCAGTCTGGTGGCCAGTGGCCATAAGGGCAGCACAATACAAGTACCCCTTTCCTGGCAATCACTCACTGACGCGAACCTGTCGAGTTCAAGCATTGCCCCTTTAAAGAACTAGGCCTCATAACCGAGATTACAGCCTTTACAGAGAATGGCCACTTAACCTCTGTGTCTCATCACCCGCTATCTCCTTTCAGCGCCAGGAGAACAGCTCCCTAAGGGCGTAATTATTCATCCATGCACCTGTCACTTAGAGACTGCATATATTAAGTAACGCTTATGGCGCATACGCGACCCTTCCCTGTACTTTAAGCTACAACTTTTCGAGCAGAAACGCAGGCCCCCCTCCAAGTTTGCCATAGCCTGTTTACCAGAGAGGATATAACCATTTTCCATGCCGTGGCCGTCATAGGATTCCCCCTGTACTAAGCAACAATCTAGCAGGGAAACAACCCTCCCCTTAGTTGCTCATTAGTGCCTTACACCGAGACAGAACCATACTGAATACTACCTATACACCAGCCATCTTCCTCCTGTCACTGCAGAGCACAACTTCTGCAGAACAGCCTCAGACAGTTCTCCGCTCTTACCTATGCCTCACAGGAGACGAACGCGATCACTGAACTATGCAATAGGTATTCCCCTTACTAAGCATCCACACCTTCTAGTCATACACAGTAGCGCTTACAGTTGTCCTCATAGCTGCTACAGGGAGACTACCATTTAGAACTACGCAGCGCACTACGTGTTATTAAGCCCACAATTCTCGCAAACAGGCGCCCTAGTTTGGCTCACTTGAGCCTTATACCAACACGAACCATCAATATTACCATTTTGGCAGCATTAGGGATTGTCCCTTAGGCAGCACAAGGTTCACAGGAAACCGTACCCCCCTACAGTTTGCTCATAAGCCGCCTTACAGAGTGCAGTAGGCACCAGTGCAAAACCTCATGGGCAGCATGAGGCTTATGTCCCCCTGATCTTAAAGCCCATTTGACCGACACCGCCCTAGGAGTTGTCTAACCGCTACAGAATATACATGAAAACTTATTAGCACGCCCATTGGTATTCCTTCGCCCTGCGCAAGCGCGAATTCAGCAGCAACAGCCGCCTTAAGGCTCCATACCCTGTACATGATTCCTAGCACGCATAAAACGTATCGGCAGCATTATATTTCCCCTGTACTAAGCACTAGACTCTCTAGCGTGAGGAACAGACCGCAACGTTTGCCTCTTCTCCCTGTTACAGGCAGCAGATACCAGTCTAAACTGTATCATGCTGCCCCGTCTTAGGTTATTCCCCCCTGCGTCAGCTAAGCACAATTCAGCCTGAGAATTCAGGCCCCCTCTAGCTTTTGTCCTCACTAGCCTGTACGCAGCTGATACCACTAAACTATCGCGCCAGCCATGAGTATTTGACCACCCTCTACTAAGTCCATTCATATTCAGCCCGATGCACAGCCCCCTGTTGCCTAAGAGGCAAGATCCTTAAACGTATGACCTCCATGCTCCAACCGTTTTGTGCGCCGAGGTCGGCCACTGAGAGCGTTATCATTAATCTCCTATTTGTCTCTTCCACGTCACTGTTTCTTGCTGAGTTAATAGTCCCTTAATTAGAATCGCTGCTGCTCGTGGAGAATGCAGGGCCGCAAAACGTTCTCCCAGTTAGTCATCATCCTGCCCCTTACTGCGCTGCTCCAGTAATCAGCCGAGCACGCGATGCACACCACAGGGTCTTGTCGATCTCGCGCATGCCCCTTTGCCCGCGCCTAGTCACTCTCAGATACGACTGTTCATCCTCGCTTCTCCCTACCGCTTGCTTATTCACCCACTTCCTCGGCATTTTGCGCCCACACCCCGCACGACTAGCCTTTCTTTTTTGCTGCAGAGAAAGCGTGGAAAAGCTTGCGACTTAATGGGTCCTCGATTCGGTAAAACCAGAAATACCACGTGAGACTAGAGAAGAAAGCGGAGCATATGTAACGTCCGAAGAGACCGGGTAAACGAGTCAATAAACACGAACGATGTTCCTAGGAGCTAGGGGCACTGCGCGCTGACCCGACACGGACAAGCAACAGAGAACAAAGGAGGAGGAATATTTGAGAAACCACGTGGGGTGTAGGGTTGGCCGATACCAGCCAGGCACAGAGACAGTGTGGGGCGCGAGAGGTGTTGGAGTATCCGCTGATAGTTGTCAAGTGCCCCCCCGCCCCCCCCATTGCACCCCAGCGCGGTCCGACCTGCACCCACCGGTCCTAGGACTGAGTCCGCCCTTTTCCTACTGCCCGCGGCGTAACCCTCCTGCCGGCGGCGCGTAACCCTTTCCTGCCCGCGGGGCTGTCCGCCCGTTGCGTATCACTTATCAGCTCTGCCGTTCCTTTGGTCACTGGACTTTTTCTAATAACTATCCAGATCAACTGCCCAGGAAATTGAATATTTGCAGCACTTATTTCCCTTGTGGCGCCCTCGCTTTCATGTGAGTTTGAAAGTTTACAGTCGCTCAGGAGATCTTGTGTGCCTTAACCCGCATAGATTAGTTCTCCTTTTCTCGCGCCTTTAGACATCCTTGTCAATCGTTGTAATTTCCTTAGGTAATTTAGACCAAGTCGTGCGTGACGGACTAAATTTTGCCGCTAGGACAAAAAGCACCAATATAGCTCTCTTGGTAACATACATCTCTCACAACAGAGAGAGG
This sequence comes from Xenopus tropicalis, assembly GCF_000004195.4. Classification (NCBI taxonomy): domain Eukaryota; kingdom Metazoa; phylum Chordata; class Amphibia; order Anura; family Pipidae; genus Xenopus; species Xenopus tropicalis. The sequence goes on along the minus strand of NC_030686.2, from coordinate 39,980,608 downwards.
ATACAATAACCATGGATGATTCCTTCACGAAGATTGAGCAATCAAACATACATGGTCATAATGGTTTAGAGGCTCTGTTTTAGTAGCCGCGTCGAGACTTAACAAACACACAGTCCGAAACACTAAACACACACAAGCCTTCAACTCCTCCTCCTATTAATTCCTTCAGGAGTGCGTGTAGCGAGCTGCGTGAGGAAGAAGAGACCCTGTGGGGAGATGTACTAACCAAAATTTGGGTAGGTGTCTGTAGTAGTTTTTGCTGTCAATATTTGTAGTGCTCACTATCCTCTCTAAGCGCCTAGATGAGTCTCTATTGCGTGTCAATAAGCTGTAATCAATGTATGGCGCCTACTTTACGAGTACATAGTTGCAAGATCGGCCAAACCCCTTGCCCCCTACATGCAAGTCAAGCAGGGTCTAACTGGAATCTTGCCAGCACATCTTCAGACCCATACATTATTTACCCTTTCCAGTGACGGCCCAAACCCCATCTACCTCTGCATGCGCTGGCGTGGGCTCAGTATGATACGATCATTTGATCTGAAAAAAAATACCGTCTTACTTTCTAGTATGTCTATCATCTTCTGATTAAAAATCATTGGGAATCAAACATACATCTCTTACTGGCCATGCTGGCAACAACAATATCTTTCTAGCTTAGGGCCCTCGGCAGGCCTCTTCTTAAAACATAACTTGCGCCATTACAAAGCTTCATTCTGCTAGCTTGGCGAGTTTTCGTAATGTCAGCAATCTTAATTCTTCTCCCGATTCCCCACTGTCTAACCTCGTTCATTGCATGAGAGCGAGTATCGGGTAAAATCGCTTTGCCCTATCACACTGGTCTCCCGTTAATTTCTATATACCGTAAGTTTTATCTATTTATACGACTCAGATTTTTTTTACCTAGATATCCGTCCATCACTTGAGATAATAATCTGTTATTTGGCTGCGAGCTTTCAGATCGTACTGCATCCATGGATCCTAGTTCTCTAGCAACCCACACGTCAGCAGAATTGTCGGATGCAGCTCACGTATTGCAGTTGTGGCCCCAGTATGCACTAGTCAGGTCGTAGTTTCTATTCTCCACAGCAAACAAGCCGCTCGCTCGGGCTACATGTTGCCTCCCCAACCCCTTGGATGTTCTCTCAGTGCCCCCAAACCAGGGAGTTATTTTTGAATTCCTGACTTGGGGCAAGTTGGTTGGTGGTCTAGAATAAAAAACTAAGTCTCTTATCCAAATCGGTGTGAACTGCCTCGTACCTTACCCGTTTTGATGGCCAGTTAGCTAGACCACAACAGACCCAACTCGTTATTCAGCATATCCTGTCCTAAGTTCTCATTCAGCTGCTAGTTTTGACCCAGGGGTGCGCCCAGGCTAAACCACATGCAGGTCTCCTATCCGTGAAGCCTGTAACATCACCCGTCTGCCGCCTGACTCGCAACTCGCAGAATCAATCTCTGCGCGTCATTATTTACAATCTGTTCAACAGAAAAGGTAAAAAACACAAAAAGAAACCCTGTAATAAAAACACGCATTTATTATGATGTTGCTACCGTCGTGCTCATCAACTCTATATATGCTTGCCAACCTCTGTTCCAACAGTCGACAGCGCTACAAATACAGTTAATAATTAAATATATTTACTGTCACTTCCGGATCCGCCCACTTCAGCTTATGCAGTCTGCAACTGAAATATGTTGATGAGCCCTTAGATTCTGTTATCTCGCACTTTCAAGCCGTTATTGTTGCACCAAAGTCTTGATGCACCCAGATGTATACACTATTGGAGCCACCTTTCTTTTTAAGCCTATGCAACTCCATCATATCACCAGGCACTCCTATCATGTGTTCCAGCGCCATAGAATAAAGACATCCCTATCTTCTCCAGTTGCATTCTCCTCAGACTAATTAGAGTTTACCAAAATTTGTGACAAGCAATGGACTCTCAGTAGTACACCATTAAAGCAGGCAGTCACATCAAGCCCCCCCTGCACAACAGATATAATCCAACGGCCGAGGTAGACAATCTGTGCCCCAACGGCACCGGTATTTTCAATCCTCTGTTCTAACCAATCACACCTCTTTTTGTGTGCTACCAGAAACATTCTATATAATATAAGCTGATGTGTTATTATTGCCTCTCCATATAGCAAAACATTACAATCGTATATGTTGACTTATGAAATATCACATTTATACACCCACACCCATATATATATATACACCCCCTCTTTTTTCTTGTTAGTTTCCCATTTACAGCTCCCTATCCCCACTACGGATCATGATAATCACTCTTCTCCTCTATAGGTTTATGGGGATCTCTCATATAAAATCATAGTATTAATCTGACTCTGCCCTATATACAAGTTTGAAGTCAGGTTGCCAATGAGCAAATTTTACACCTCTATGACCACACCTGTAGTGATGAGCTAAATTAACATCATCGCTGAAAGAGTTTCAGCTAAATTCCTTCGTTATATACGACTGTTAGTATGAGTAGGATTCTATTCTGAGCAATTTGCAATTGTCTTTAAGACTTTCATTATTATCGTATATTTTAAATTATTTATCTTCCTTTTGCAGTGCTCGCCTCTCTCACCTTTGCATGACTTCCAGCAGTCGACTCTGGTTGCTAGGTCCAAATAATCTAACCAAGCAATTATAGTTTGAAAAGAGAATCAAGCGTTAAACGCTAGAAGATGAACTACCCCTCATATTAAAGCCAGTTCTCCCGTTATACCATTGCCTCATATTCTCTAATATGAAGGCAATTCAGAAACGCATGGACAGTTCCTGAGAGCAGTACTGTAAATCTACTTACATTCCATGGCCAACATATTTGGATACCGGTGCCTACCACGAGGCTCATGTCTGCTGGCCTGTAACCTAAAGCTGTCGGATCCTTGGATACATTTGTTGCCTCAACTTACCATAAAGACCCACTTTTTCTACTCGACAAATTCAGTAGGGTCTTAGGTGCTTATCAGAGTTCTGTAATCGGGACACTTTACATTTGTTGCGATTAATAACTCGGAGAAATGCGGTATCTCTCAGTAAATCTATGCCGCCTAGGTATTGGGTAGAATACACCAAAACATATGCTAGGCGCCAATTAATTCTATCCAGGGATCATTACAGAGTTTCCTTGACTTGAAGCCAACATAGAGAAATTTGCTGTCTCTCACATATATTCAAGATAATCCTAGTTACGAATTTACTTGGGCAAGAATTCCATGAAGAATGACTCCGAGAATCTATTGTTCCTTCTCTACCTCCTTACCTATCCATACCTGTTGGGATCAATCTCAGAACCTGCCTGTCAGTAGCTGCCAGGCAAACACCGGTATTGTCTTACCTTAAATCGGTAAATGTCCACCCTAGGGAAAATCGACTCATTCTTACCCCGTTACAACTGCGGTTAAGACCAACCACCTCCAATGCAGTTTTGGTTTGCTGTGCTTAAAAGTAATATTAATGAAACAGAGAAAGTCCAGAAGGAGCGACTAAGCTGATAAATTGAATGGAAGGTCTCTTTAAGAGGAAAGGCTGGCCAGATTGGGATCGCTAACACTGAAGAACTTAGGGTTGGGGTGGGACATGATAATTAGGTATAAATATAAAAGGGGATCATATAATAATCTCTTTCACTCAAGTACCATATTGCCCTTCCTTTTGGATCACTCTCACAGATAACACAGTCTATACAATTTTAGGCATGAACCAGCCAATCACAATTTCTAACCTTAAGCTAGAACTGGACATGCCCAGGGTAATCCAAATATAAAATTTATATCCCTCCAGATGCCCGATTATAAGTAAAACTCATACTGGTCATTTTCCAGTCAAGATAAGAGCTTTTGCTCCCGAGAGCTATTAAAATCTTTTCTTAGAACAACCCTTATGAAATCCAGCTAAGCCATTTTAGTCCTCCTAAACCCCTAGCACATCCATGTGAGACTTTGGGTTTCTTATCCAGAGCTGAATGGCTGATTCCCAGACATCATTATTGAATGACTGCCATAGAATAGCACTGCACACCTGGCCCTATCAACAGTACCTGTCCAATACAGCGGCATGTGCTGCCTGGCAGCCTGATTATATCTGCTAAGGGATTTATTGCACTGCACAGACCCTAATGCAACGATAACAGCTACTGAGCCAAGTGCCAATAGCCCACGTATCTATATATATTGTGTATATAGATATCCTTGCTACGTCACTCTATTTGATCCACCCGTTAAGAGAAAGCGTGTGTTAGAATCTACTGCTGTGAAGCAAGCGTTATTCGAGATGTCAACTTCAACTACCGTATAACGCACATTATGCTCATCACAATAGCCTGGATAATTAAGTCTAGAAGTATAAATGTATCCGTGCTAAAAACATATAATTATCCTTGCTCTTTAAAGTGACACACATCTGCAGATTATGTAATGTATGTGTCTGTGCCACAGCTACCTTATTTTCACTCCTATGAGATGATTTTATATTGGTAAACAATAACGAAGCATACAGGTCTAGCGCTTGTCCCCAGTAGGGTGAGAAAAGCAACCCACCTGGACCGAGAGAATTAGCCATACGCACGACGCTGTAATTCCAACCTAGACAGTGAAGCAAAGAACACGGCGAGCCGAGCAATGACAGCATACGAACTGACCTTACAGCGTGTGGATATGGAAGAATCGCAAAAGATATTTATTATATAGTATCGACACAGAGATAATAACGAAAACATTGCATATCACCATCATTTGTAATCTACTCTCTCTTGCAACGTCGTTAGCAAAAACAAATATTAACACCTACCCCGGCCTTGGCCATCAAACATGCGATAGCTGTAGATTGAATAACTCACTGCGATATTTATGCGAAGATTGCTTTCTACTTGCACGAGCGCGAAGCAACACCCCCTCCTTGCCCCAATCTTTATCAGTCTCTTTATAAGTACGAATCAATCTCTCCGAGTATTGGTTCTCCAAGGATGAATACATTGTCACTTAACAGCGAGTTGCCCAGAGCTGACAATAAATACTTGTGTCAGCGCAAATGCCAGAGAGCCGCTTGCTGTAAGGGTCGACGCTCAAGACCAGTTCAGTCATTATAGACTCCCGCGGGCTTGTTTCAACTCGGCTCCTCGTGATGTGGCAATACCTTTTGGCAATATCCAAGTCTCTGAATCTCGCAGGCCAATTCAACTTCTCAAAATCTGGTGGGTTCATCAAATAGCCAGCTACAGTCGGCACCCATTTTGATAACCAGGCCATGAGACACGCTACATATCTCCTAAGCTCTTCTTGGCCTAGTTCTGATTGTCTTCTAGTTCCTCCATTTTCGAGTACTTCGTCGAATGTTCCATGGGGCCAAGTTCAAAGGCCCTCTCTAGTTGAATCTGAGCAAATTTCCTGTTGTGTTGCAGCAATATTTCACAGACGCGGTAGCGAGCTGTCTCGATAAAAATGTCCCATTAATCAGTCAGGCTCATTCACTGTGGGTGGGCAGTTCACTCGCTTTCGATAGCGGTGGCATGTTCATATTACTTCGTGAAGTGCTTTCGACAGGGGCACCCAGACCGCAACAAACTTCAATGTAATGCGCAGAGTTTCTGTGGTCGCCTATCAAGCACATATGCACAAGGAGATTGCCTAGCTTGGTAAAAGAAATCCCAAAGACAGCCACTATTAATTGGGCGACAAATTGGCGCTTTTGGCCTTTACTATGTCACCAGGAACCTGTTTACTCCTAGTCCAACGGGACCGAGCCGCTAGGCTGGGTCATCCAGTTATGCAATATGGCGGTGTTTATTTGTGCACAAAACTACACTGTGAAAATTATGGTGACATAGTACACCAACATTCTTCCTTTAGCTAAAGTGATGATGTACACAGTATTACTACAGGCAATCTGAATCCCACTAACATCTGTCCCTACTCAGACTATGTTGTGCTTTGGATGCCCCAGGAGGCCTCAACATGTTGCTGCATTAACAACTTCCAAATGTGAGATACTGGAGATGTAGACTGCAAAATCAGAGAACAGAGGCTCAAAAGACTAACCGGCCCGCATGGTTTAAAGAGCATAAGGCAGATTTGGTATAGAACACGTGTTCTTAATTAGGACAGAAAGAGTAAAAACTATGCGGGAGAGAAACCTTTAATAATTTTCCACCTAACAATGGTTGGACCATTCTGTGCACTTTCCATAATAGTAGATTGGACACCCAGTTGTTTCGGATTAGAGAAGGAGTAAGATATAAACACGCAAGGAATAGTATGGCGCAGAGAGTTAATATCGGAGCATCGATACAAAAGTGCCACAGGACTGCATAGCCGAAGATATCGTTTAAGAAAGAGGAATAAAAAATACTTATTTAACGGAAGATGAGAATGATTGCATTGAGATGTTCCGAAATCATCCCGCACTGCAAGTTAAAATGATAACTGACTTTCTATGAGAACAAATCTAGGACAATGTGGTCAGCATTCATTGTCTAAATATAGAGAAAACTTTCCTTGTATCCCAGCAAGCTAAAGTGGAGCGACACGTCCAAGAGAAAGTGATCCCCTGCAGCATGTCTATTGCCTATCTACCAAGATTAGCCGCACCTAATGGCTACCAGTTTGTTATCTTAGATAAGCTACAGTCCCGAGGGTTAAGCTGCACAATCTTGTCATTTACATCAATCAGCTAATCACCCACTATGACTTCATGCTGAAGTAACCACCATATACAACTGTCAGAGTACACCGCAAGAAACAACACAGCGGAGGCGACCCGACCGGGAAAGAGCCACCCAAGGCCTTCTGCATAAGCCTAGAACGCCAGCAAACAAAGTCATCCATTACCAAGAGCAGCCGGGCTGCACTGATACAATATAGCAGATAGGCAAGAAACTGCTGACATATATTAAACAGAGCAAATCACCCTCCCCAATAAGCGAATTAGGAGGTAAGCTAAGAATGTGTCAGGAGAGGCCGTGATTCTGCATCTATAAACACCGCAGAGGCCAGTTATCTGACTATCAACGAATAGCCAGGCACTGATGAGACTATATACAAGAAGCCACCTCATCTATCTGCAATTACCAGAGGAGCCAGGACCTACTGACATAAGAAACCGCATTCTCGGATACAGCACTAAAAATTAAACGAAGTCTAATGGATACGAACTCTAATAAGTGTTGACTCACTGTATCATGCATCCGAGTCAAGGTCAGTACCAGACCAAAGGCCAGACCTCGCGCATAACATAAAATTACCCACTTGAGCCCTGGCTCTGCATTTAGTAGCAGTAACAGGTGAAAAAAAGGACCAGAGTCTGTCAATAGCTACAAACCACAGAGCAAGCCAGGACTATAAATGGCATTATCTAAATTCATTGGGGCCCTCCTGTATCGATCAGCATTTGTATGTAAGATGAAAATTCCCTTCTGCTGTACAGCACTGTGAAATCATCAAACTTGATTTCCAGCTTGGCTGACCACTGAACTCAATAAGGCCTGCAATTGGCACAAATCGTTAACTGTACCATTCTTTAGTATTCTTGGAAGCCGCACTGCCGACGCAGGATCCGTAACTTATTATATGTTCCTATCACCACACCCAAAATTTAACTATTGTCATGCCCATCGTATATCTACAAGATCCACTAACTCGAAGAGTAACACCACTAATATAAAGCCAGCTTCTTCCTACTTCTAAGATGATTCTCTGAAATGAATCTACAAAACACAGGAGCCACATGAGCGCAGCCGATCATTAAATTTCTACCTCTATTATCCCTCAGTCGCCAAGGATTTGTTGAACTGAGCAGATTAACTATCACCGCTTATAATATAAAGGTAAGGTCATAAATAAATGATAAAGAGTGAATAGAGTCCAACCTGCTGTCTTCCCTACTGAGCTACATCATGTTCATGACTGTATATCCTTTTAATGGATCAGACGCTGCATATCCACAAAAGATCTCCCTACTTGTTTATTTGAAACTCTAGGCTTTCTTATCCTAATGAAGGCCAATTGCAACTCAATTTTTAGCGCTCAGTTTATGATACCCCCATAATAACAGCAGGCAGCTAATTGCCTAGGTTACAGTAACCCAATGAGCAATAGAAACGGCTGATCTAAATAGAACTTGCTATCTTCTTAAAGAATAGTATGAATCTAATCTTGGAATAAAGAGAGTTTCTATCCTGATCCATGCCTTCTGCATACAGAACTTGTAGTCAAACCATAGTTCTGTTGTTAACCCACTATTACTAGACCAATTAGCGCCCATAATGACGGTAATGAGTTGGAAACGACGTGAACGTGTTTTTAAAAAACACAGCTCAATTAATAATTATTATCACGGCGCCACTCAGGGCAAGACCGCCCGTAAGGCTGCAACCCAATAAGTACAGCCCTTCGGATAGCCTATATATCATCTTAGACCAGGCGTTGAGAAGCTTTCAAAGCCCCATATAGGTAGATAGATGACACTGCTACCTATAAGCAACTATACTTCACCAGCTTACTAAACCTCCATGGTAGATAATCCTCCAGGTGCCGATCCAGACGCACAACTATAAAGTGCAATTAGCCTTCGGTAAAAGCAGCGAACCTATCTAAGATGACTGTTTTATAAGGTAATAAACTTTCAGACATTCACTAAATATGGGTGTCCAGAAGTGCCTTACGTCCCTACACTAACTTCCTGGTCATTGATAAACCTCTATGCCGTCATCTTTGGCGAGAACAGGCCGACGGGTAGAAAGCGAATAACTCCAAATCACCAACGACCCGTTGCCATCTACCGGTCCCATGCGCCACCGCAAATCGCCGAGCGTTGTTGGCTCCGCAAAGTCCCATCCCACCCGATCGACTACATGTTACAACCGGTGGCCGATGCCAGGGACACCCCACTCCCCGAAGGGAATTAAGTCCACCCGTGCAACACGGAGGTTGTTCATGACGACGCAGCCTTGACTAATCTCCCCGTAGTGCCAGAGCAGAGAGAGCGCATTGGCTCTCTCATTCAGCCTGAGCTATTGGTGAAGAAAAAGACACAATACAGTGTATGTTGCACTCCGTGAGGAGAAGAAGCCACAGACACACGACGCGCGAGAGACAAACTAAATGTTATGGCACTAGCCTATACTTGCAGATTGTTAAACCTTGGCTATGGACCATACTATTGATATTGAGCACTTTTTGTCGGTGAATATCTGCTCAACCAGCATATGCGAAACATCCCTTATACTATAAACCCTCCGTAAGCGTATGAAAGATCACCAAGATGGTAACCCAAAGAATGTTCAAACATATCCCTTAGTCTCGCACAATACAACTTGGATCCGCAGATCGTTCTGAAGTCCCACAATCTAGTTTATGAACACGCCCTCATATCGATTACACAAAAAGGCTGGTGCACACGCATATTCACACAGCATATGGATTAACAAGAGCAACTTTAATCACCACCAGAAACCCACGAAAGTGTCATTAACCCAAAACAGCCATCAGGAGACAGCATGCATCCTGAACTACAGCCCGTTTTTTGTCTTTTTTTTTGTTTTTTAACGACCAATAAGGGAAAAAAACATATATCCCAGCCACTTAAATAATTTATTCTGCGAGATTGAAGAATCACACAGCTAACGGTCAGACCAGAAAAAAGGAATACTGAAGCTGGCCCATCGAACATAGTCTCGACAACCTACCCAATATATAGAAAACAGCTCAGGCAGTGCAAGAGAAAACGCTTGAACAATATAACGATAATGCCAGCAATAAGCTTTCAAATGCTTATTTACCATATATCCACGCAAAAAACAAAGCTCTTAGAACGAATACTTTCTATCATGTAGAGATTAATATATTCAAATGATTCTTAGGATTATATGTGTGAAAGTTCAATTGTTTATTCCCACAAATTACACATGAGTTCACCACATCGATTATGAGTGAAAAACCCAGCGCAGGCTAACTTAACAAAAAACATCGGATATAATAGCTAAATCTCGAATTGTAGCATTAATTATATTGATAGTTATTCTTCCTATCCGATGTTTGTTAATTCAGTGCATTTGCGGTTTTTTTGTGATGATTACATAAAAGTGGCGATTCGAGTAGAGAACGGTAGTTACAAGCTGAGTTTATGTGCCCCTTTATGGTTTACATTAAAGGGGAACTATACATTGAAAACAGAAACTTTACCAACAGATCATTTATATCTACTTATCAAAGAATCTTACCAAACTGGAATAAACATATCCGCAATTATTGCCCTTTTGTAGCTTTTACTTTGAACTGCCATTTGTGTGGGTGTCACTGTATTAGAATATCCACCAACTTCCATTAATTTGCTGATGCAACCTAGCATGTCTGCGCACCCTTAAGGTGGCCATACACGCACCGATAATATCGTACGATATTCGGTGCGTGTATGGTATGTCGGCGAGTTGACCAATATCGCAGGAAGCAGGACCAGTTTGAAAATTTTGATCGGGCGCCATAGAAGGCGCCTGACCAAAATCTCCCTTCAGCGCTGAATCGGCAGAAGGAGGTAGAAATCCTATTGTTTCTACCCCCTTACCTGCCGATTCAGCCCTAAATGGTGTGTGGCGGATCCGACGATGTTTCGTGCGACCAATGGTCGCACAAAACATAGTCAGATCGCCACGTGTATGGCCAGCTTTAGTTTGTGTGTGAGCGCAGAGCCTTAGGCCAATGGCACACTGGGTTGTGTCTCGGCTTCTCTCCACCTACATGTTTTTCCACAGGCAGAGAGAAGCCAATGCGCTCCCCTCCTCTGCTCCATGTCTCTGCACTGACAGGCATGGCGTCGGCCTATCCATGGATAGCGGCACATAAACTTTAACTATGCATTTTCTGCACACAGACCAACGGCACAGACCAATTTGCTTTTGGCTTTATACAAAGTCAATTGTGTTTCCTCAGAAAAGACCTGACAGGAACTAATGCAGGTTATAACTGAACCAGGAAGTAGTGAGGGAGTAAAGGACACATTTCTGCCCATTACGTAGCTGAAGTAACCAAGAATGGATCAGTGCCCATTTTGGTTTATGTGTGAGCACTGCATCCTATACAAAGTCAAACGTGTTCCCTCAGAGATCACTTGACAGGAAATAATGCAGGTTATAACTGAAATAAGAAGTAGTGTTGGGATAAAAGACCCAGCTCTGTCCAGTTATTGGCTGATGTACTGTAACTTAGCATGTATTCATGCTTGTGTGAGCACAGAGCTTCGTACAACTCAAAGAGATGGACATTAACACTTAAAAGAAAACTATACATCAGAAGAAATACTTAACAGACAGTTTATATCATATATATCATATAAAATGGAATATATATATATATATATATATATATATATATATATATATATATATATATATATATATATATATATATATATCAGTAAATATTGCCCTTTACATCTTTCCCTTGAGCCACCATTTTGTGATGGTCTGTGTGCTCCCTCAGAGATCAGCTGACAGGAAATAATGCAGCTCTAACTGTAAAGGTGAAGACACACAGAGCTACTTAGTAGCAGCTACTTGTCACAGCTACTAAATGCCAGAAAATCCCCTGCCATAGACAATACTGAGAATTGCCTCTACTAAAATACACATAGAGACAATTATCAGTAAATGATCAGCATTGGCTATTTCAGTAGCGGTGACCAATAGCTGCTACTAAACTCCAGAAAATCCCCTGCCATAGACAATACTTAGAATTGCCTCTGCTAAAACACACAGAGACAATTATCAGTAAATGATCAGCATTGTCTATTTAAGTAGCCATGACAAGTAGCTGCTACTAGTAGCTCCGTGTGTCTTCACCCTAACAGGAAGTAGGGTGGGAGTAAATGACAGAATTCCATTAATTGGATGATGTGACCTAACATGTATATGTGCACTGTGAATCCTATGATCCCAGGGGGCGGCCCCTTAATACTTGTAACGGCAATTTTCTATTTAAGATTACCCAATGGCACATACTACTGAAAAAGTACAGTATATTTTAATAAAAAAATAGTTCATTTAGATGAAGCAGGGTTTTACATATGAGCTATTATATGCAAAATATTTTTATAAAGACCTAGATTGTTTGGGGTATAGTTTTCCTTTAAAATTGCAGTGCTTCAATATGGAACTCTTTATTTATAGAAAACTGTTTCACATATTTTTAGAGAGACCAACCATGTTCAGGGGTATAGTTTCCTCTTTAAGGAGTCATATACCAAATGAGTCATTTATACCAAAAATAAGAATGTGCATCAAATACAAAGCACATTACTGGGCCAAGGGACAGTTTATATAACAAGGATTTCATAGGAAAGTGTAGGTTGAACTAAAAGAGTTGCAGTGCAAAAGGCATTCTTTTCATAAGGGATTGCGGCGAAAATAACTGTTTATGAAACCAGGGTTTCAGAGGAAAGAGCACTTGATATCACAAGGACTGCCAATGAAAGACAGATCCTTTGTACAGGAAAGGCTGGCTTATAGCATGTGGATCTAAATAGTGCTCTCATGCGTGGGCACCTGAAACACTTTATAGCAGAGTGCCTGAGTCCCGACACACCCATTCACAGAGTATAAATACTCTCCATTACTGCCAGTCTGATTAATCATTGCAATCATTTATAAAACCATAGGTGGAGAACAAAAAAACCCCAAATATTTATGCAGGTTTGAAATGCCCAAAGAGACTTGAAATGCCCAAAGAGGCTTGAAATGCCCAAAGAGGCTTGAAATGCCCAAAGAGATTTGAAATGCCCAAAGAGATTTGAAATGCCCAAAGAAACTTGAAATGCCCAAAGAGACTTGAAATGCCCAAAGAGACTTGAAATGCCCAAAGAGACTTGAAATGCCCAAAGAGGCTTGAAATGCCCAAAGAGACTTGAAATGGCCAAAGAGATTAGAAATGCCCAAAGAAACTTGAAATGCCCAAAGAGACTTGAAATGCCCAAAGAGACTTGAAATGCCCAAAGAGACTTGAAATGCCCAAAGAGACTTGAAATGCCCAAAGAAACTTGAAATGCCCAAAGAGCGGTCAGTTGCTTAAATATCCAAAGGCCTGTAGGACTTCCTTTTGGCAGAACCAACAGGGTTTCCAATATGAAGGAGAGTATGGCAGCGTGCCCTGTGTGTGCACCAATAGAGAAAGCAAATGGGAAAAGATGATCATTTATGAGTTGCGTTGGAAAGAGTAGCTTTGTTTTGTGTCGCTGTAAGATTGGCAAAGAGCAGAAAATGATGTGAGCCTTGGATTACTGTGAGCAATAAAGGTCTCTCAGGGAAGGGCAGCGTGTGTTGGGGCCGGTTTCATGCTATGGTTGGAATTACAGCCTGCGTGGGGATTTTGGAGGCTGCCTCCCCCTACTGAGAAAGAACCCCTCTCTGTATTCCATACACACTCTGCAAGAAACAGAAGCCAATTGCATAAACAGAGCTTTTATGTTTTAGAGTAGCATTCCGCACACAGCGTTAACATTAAAGCCTATATAAACTTTAATGCATCTGTTAAATCTAAAGCATGTTTACTCTTAACGGATCATATAAAATACTGGCAGGCGTCCCAAATCTACCTCCTGCCTGTGTCACTGCAGGGACACAATCCATGTCCCATGGCTGCACCTCGTCTGTGGCGCCGGGTATAAGAAAGACGCTGCAGCAGGCACATGTTAATAAAAAATCCTTTGTCTGATGAAGGCAGGTTGGTGCAGAAATTAGCAAAAGAAAATAACTACAGTAAATGTGTGATAATTAATGAGAAATTACATGTTGCCATAACAACATGACCTAAAAAAAATTTACAGGTGAGAAATGAAAAAGTCTTGCTTTTAGAACTCTGCGGAGGCAATTCTGACCCTGGCAGTTGCCAGCCAACAGATCAGGTGTGTGCCCAGCCCTGTATGAGCCTGTTCTAATGTTTTTGTTTACATACCAACCCTGAATTCCCTGCCCTGGCTTTACCAAACTCTAACTAGGGGTCACAATACATTAGGCATAAATCAAACCAATAAACACCAATTGCCCTGATAATCTTTAACATGGAGAAGACACTACATTAGAACATAACCCAGCACGAACTGGACCTGTCCTGATAAACCGCCACTTTCCCGACGGCTTCTCTTCACTTTCCACTTTTCAGATCAGTTGGGCATCTGGCACAATCAGTACAATAGGACGGGGGCCATACCATGAGTAGCACACTCTAAATCTGGTGGGTCCCTGTACCAATTGGTTGGAAAGCGGGCATGGGCGGCCCATGTATGGCTGCTATGCAATGTCTTAGCCAATATTAAAACAGTGTTTATGCCTGTCCACTCCACAAGAAGAATGAGCACCCTTTGGGCTTGCACCTCGAGTCATTGCCCTAAATTAGACAGAAAACCAGAATTGTTTGGGCCTGTTCTGTATGCCTTGGATTGGTATCCAGCTATTTCTAAACCTGTCTTGATAATCTTCTGTTAGAACAACTGTATGGTTTTGGATTGGCTCCTGCCCCAGGGGCCCTGCGTGTGCCCACGCTGGCCTTGTCCCCTAACCCCCCCCCCCCCGCAGGGTCCCCCACCCGACATCCTCCCCTGAGCGCGCATAAGTTTCAGTATTCAGTACTTAAGCATCAGGGGAGGAACAGTTAGGCAGGGGAAGCGCCAGCAAGGGTCGGGTCTATGCCGCTGGGGCCCACCGGGATTTTTCCTGGTGTCCCAGTCCGACCCTGCCTAAACCTGTCCTGATAATGTGCTATGAGGGCACCGGTATACACCAGACTGACATGCAGTTAATCCTACATAAACCTGGCCTGATATTCTGTAGTCGGGGGGATATACCCCATAAGAATTACTCTGGCTCTTCATTTGTAAACAGCAGCTGCACCAAGCCTGGCATTATACACTATTCACCAAACCCACACAGATGCCAAGTGGGCAGCAGAGGTGCAATATATTTCCGAGTATATAAAGATGATATTTAATATATAGAAGGTTATCATGCTTGCCAATTAGCAATGAAAGTATGAAAAGAGTAGTTACTTTCAAAAATCTAGTGCTGGCAGCAGCCTCGCATTAAATGATTTTTCCCAAGCTTGGGTGTCCCCCAAAATTCTTGGGGCCCCATTGTCACGTGTACTGGATTCACTGATAGCAGTCAATGCTGTGTGCTGCCTGGCACAGAGAAAAGGATCTTGGGAAAACTCATTTGCCTTTTGAGGACCTCTCAGGGATCCTTGTTAATGATTATGCTAATTAACGCTGGATTGAGGGTGACAGTTATATGAAGGGATGATTTGCAAAAATCATATTTTTCCGGCAAGGTTATTATGAGACTCATTAAGCAGAGAACAGAACATTACACATAGAAACTCCATCCCAAGCACAGACTTTCTAATTATTTGCTAAATGGACTAATGAAATTGTTGGGAAACTGAAGCGGATCGGGCGTAACAAGGGGTGGGCGGAAGATGTTACACAGGGGAGGGGGGAAGGGGAGCCCACCCACTTGGCAGAAGAGATTTAAATAAATAAAACTCTCAATCTATGTCTAAAAGCTTTACAGTTGTCTATCTCTGAGCATACTCCAAGCATCAGTGAGCTTTGGCACACCGACCACAACTCCCAGCATTCCCCTGCCATTGAAGCTGGCAAGGAGATTCTGGAAGATGTAGTTTCTCCTTGTTAACAAGGTTGCAAATGGCTGTGAGATTTCAGTGCAGAGGCTGAGCTTTTCTGCCAAATCCAATGCAAGTTGCAGAGCACAACGTTGTGGGCAAAATGCAACCGTGCATGTCGATTTATAAGCAGTTGGGGCTCCCTAGCTCGTGCAGTGAAACGATGCAGAAGCAAGGTGGGCTCCCAAGATGAAACCCATTTTTTTTTACCTCTGCTTACCCCTCGTGAGTACCGCAATGCCAAATACAGTCAGTGTGGTATATTGGTAATGGCGCAGGTCCTTAAGTTCCATTTTGGAGCACAGAGATGTGGTAGGTATGCAACTTACAGAGCAAGATGCAAAGTGCCCACTTTTTGCACCCCACTAGGCTTGATACATTAGGCCCTATATCTCTGAATTGTAAAGAGGTGATTTTTATTTCCCTACTGTATGTACCAGTGTACCCTAATGCACTCTGGTGAGTAAGCCTTCTTATACACATTCGTTTTTTTAACGCATGATTTTTTAATGAAATCAGAAAAATTGAGCTGGTTTTGAGGGTTTCCCACTATCATTATGAACTGGGGTTACTAGTGCTGGCAAATACCAGCCTTTATAGGTTATACAGGAAGCAGACCCCCACAGTCCAGCCCCCCCCCCCCCCCAGGGCTCCGCATCCTCTGTAGTTATGCCACTGTTACAAACAAAACCACATGTGTGGGTGCTCAAAAATGGATGCAACAGGGAGCACATATTGCTGCAATTCATCATGGTATTTTGTCCCAGCACTTCAAAATGGTTGCTGATGCGTCCTTCCTGCCCCTTCTGATGAATGGTGAGCAACATGAACATATTGCATACTAAAATTATAGATACATGGAGTTAAAGAGGGCCCTGTTCAATAAAGCTTGATCCCCAACCAGTGGCTTGTGAGCAACATGTTCACCAGCCCCTTGGATGTTGCTCTCAGTGGCCTAAAAGCAGTTGCTCATTTTTAAATTTCTGGTAAGGAGGCAAGTTTTGGCTGCATAAAAACCAAGCATAAAGCCAAACAGAGCCTTCTGTAGGCTGCCAGGCCACATAGGGGCTATTAAGTAGCCAATTATAGCTCTTATTGACACCCCCAGGAACCTTTTTAAAGCTTGTGTTGCTCTCCAACGCATTTTCCATTTCAATGTGGCTCATGTGTATAAAAGGTTGGGGATCCCTGGCTTACAATCTAACGAAGGGGGAGAGGCAAAACCAAGAGTGAGCTGAGCGAGAGATATGGCCTTTGACAATAGCACTTGGCAGTGGAATATGGCGCATACTGAAGGAGTGCCAGGCTACATGAGGATAAGCTTCTCTAAAGAAATGTCAGGTCCATGTTGTTGTGCAGACGTCTAACGTTAGTTTCCTCACCTCCCGAAGGCCTGCATGCGTCCACCCAAACAGAAAAATGTTGTCTGTTCCCATCCATAGCCCCACTTCTTGTGTGTGTGTCTGCACTGGGCAAGGTGAAGCAAGTGGGTCTCACAGGGGGATCCCGAGGGGATGCCTCCATAATCGCACGTGCAGTTATTAACCAAGACAGAGGGTTCTCTCGCCCTCCCTGCACCCCGGGGGTTGCCTTCCTGTCCACACTCTACTCTCTGCACATGTGACGGTGCTGCAAGAAAGGTTATGCGTGACTTAGGGGACAAGGAGCTCTGCATATCCAACATGACATGCACAGGGCACCTCGGGCTTTAGGGGCTGGGAAGGTGAAGGAACAGGAGTTTTTCATCTTTTTCTTTTCAAATAAAAGTAATGAATCTCTATGCAATGAATATGCCGAGGAACAACTGTGTGATAACTAATATCAATAAAACCTTGGCTTCAGAGAGTCTGCTCCCCTAGACCGGTGGTTTTTTTATGTTTTGGACATCTTGAGTTCAAATATTTGGCAATCGCCCCACTTCCCTAATAAAAGTTTAGATTTTTATGAGAAGTCATCCCACAAAAGCTACAGTAATATATATGGCAGTAAATACTTCAAACTGCCTTGGTATCTGAATTGGTTTTCCTTCTACAACATCCACTACTTTAGGTAGTCCAGGTCCAGGGTATTGGGGCAGATTGACTCTAAAATATCCACAGCTGTCTCTCACTCTCCCCTTTCTCTAAGATACACAGGTGTCTCTTACTCTCCACTCTCTCTATAAGATACACAGCTGTCTCTCACTCTCCCCTCTCTCTATAGCATAAACATCCGTCTCTCGCTCTCCCCTCTCTCTAAGATACATAGCTGTCTCTCACTCTCCCCTATCTCTATGAGATATACAGCTGTCTCTCGCTCTTCCATCTCTCAATAAGATACTCAACTGTCTCTCACTAGCCAATCTCTATAAGATACACAGCTGTCTCTCCCTCTCCCCTCTCTCTAAAACATACACGGCTGTCTCTCACTCTCCCCTCTCTCTATAAGACACACAGCTGTCTCTCACTAGCCTCTTTCTATAAGATACACAGCTGTCTCTCACTTGCCTCTCTCTATAAGATACACAGCTGTCTCTCACTAGCCTCCCTCTGATACACAGCTGTCTCTCACTAGTCTCCCTCTATGATACACAGTTCTCTCTCACTAGCCTCTCTCTATAAGATACACAGCTGTCTCTCACTAGCCTCTCTCTATAAGATACACTGCTGTCTCTCACTAGCCTCTCTATAAGATACACAGCTGTCTCTCACTAGCCTCTCTCTATAAGATACACTGCTGTCTCTCACTAGCCTCTCTCTATAAGATACACTGCTGTCTCTCACTAGCCTCTCTCTATAAGGTACACAGCTGTCTCTCGTTCTTTCATCTCTCTATAAGATACACAGCTGAAAGAAGATTTAGATGCAGCTTTCTCAACGTCATTATAAAGTATTTTAATAAAACATGTATTAGATAATATCTAGATATAAGAGATGGTCAGAAATCTGAGGCTATATAAGAACTAGTGCACCTGCCTGGAGAAGTACCTAGGGCTGTAAGAGATATTTGTAGCTTCTCGTCTGAAGCTGTTACCTCTCGCTGTGCACTTAGAGGGTTTTATCGACTCTTATCGACACAGACATAAATAAAATAGAATAAGGCAGAATACACTCTTTGCAGACTCTACTCCCTCTGCTGGTCATGGAGAAAACTGCAGTACATGTGATTAGGGGCTAATTTAACATCAGAATATAGAGGGATTATGCGGGCATAGGTGAAGTTATACTAATAAATATATGGAATAATGGTTATAATGAGGGTTATATGGAGCAATAATGGGAGTTATAAGGAGGGTTATATGGAGCAATAGGAGGAGTTATAGGGAGGGGTATATGAAGCAATAGGAGGAGTTATAGGGAGGGGTATATGAAGCAATAGGAGGAGTTATAGGGAGGGGTATATGGAGCAATAGGAGGAGTTATAGGGAGGGGTATATGGAGCAATAGGAGGAGTTATAGGGAGGGGTATATGGAGCAATAGGAGGAGTTATAGGGAGCGATATATGGAGCAATAGGAGGAGTTATAGGGAGGGGTATATGGAGCAATAGGAGAAGTTATAGGGAGGGGTATATGGAGCAATAGGAGGAGTTATAGGGAGCGGTATATGGAGCAATAGAAGTTATAGGGAGGGGTATATGAAGCAATAGGGAATGGTATATGGAGCAATAGGAGGAGTTATAGGGAGGGGTATATGGAGCAATAGGAGGAGTTATAGGGAGGGGTATATGGAGCAATAGGAGGAGTTATAGAGAGGGGTATATGGAGCAATAGGAGGAGTTATAGGGAGGGGTATATGGAGCAATAGAAGGAGTTTTAGGGAGGGATATATGGAGCAATAGGAGGAGTTATCGAGAGGGGTATATGGAGCAATAGGAGGAGTTTTAGGGAGGGTTATATGGAGCAATAGGAGGAGTTATCGAGAGGGGTATATGGAGCAATAGGAGGAGTTATAGGGAGGGTTATATGGAGCAATAGGAGGAGTTATCGAGAGGGGTATATGGAGCAATAGGAGGAGTTATAGGGAGGGTTATATGGAGCAATAGGAGGAGTTATCGAGAGGGGTATATGGAGCAATAGAAGGAGTTTTAGGGAGGGTTATATGGAGCAATAGGAGGAGTTATCGAGAGGGGTATTTGGAGCAATAGGAGGAGTTATAGGGAGGGTTATATGGAGAAATAGGAGGAGTTATCGAGAGGGGTATATGGAGCAATAGGAGGAGTTTTAGGGAGGGTTATATGGAGCAATAGGAGGAGTTCTCGAGAGGGGTATATGGAGCAATAGGAGGAGTTTTAGGGAGGGTTATATGGAGCAATAGGAGGAGTTATCGAGAGGGGTATATGGAGCAATAGGAGGAGTTATAGGGAGGGTTATATGGAGCAATAGGAGGAGTTATCGAGAGGGGTATATGGAGCAATAGGAGGAGTTTTAGGGAGGGATATATGGAGCAATAGGAGGAGTTATAGGGAGGGGTATATGGAGCAATAGAAGGAGTTATAGGGAGGGGTATATGAAGCAACAAGAGTTGTTAAAGGGAGGATTATATGGAGCAGGAGGAGTTATGCAGTAGGAGGAGTTATAGGGGGAGTTATAGGGATCTCTTTGAGAAGCAGTTTGGGGAAAAGAGGGTCAAAAAAGAAGAATGCATATATATAACGTAAATAAAGCAGGTGCAGAAGGGGAAGATAGAAGAGACAAGGAAAGAAAGAAATAGAGTAAAGAGATATAATATGGGGAGAATATATTAAAGAGCAATGACGTGGGATCAGAGTGAACATCGGGTTATACATATTGGGAACAATTCTGCAGACTGTTAAGCCGCAAGCCCTTTACATTAAGCAAGAGCTAATGATCAACATATGTCTCTTCTTTATGGTAAAGGCTAATTCATAGCTGCCCGTGCTCTGAATATCAGATGTGATTAGTGAAATCATCTTATGTCAGCAGACGATGATAAAGCAGAAATGGCTAATTCTTATCCCACAAACATCTGCCCATAACCACGCTCCCCACCCCCCCTTACAGAGATACCAACCACGCTGCACCATCCATACTCCATATTTACCTATCGGGCAGCTCCAATGCCTCTTATATTCAAGGGAAATGCACCTTACAATGAGGGATTTATTTCTCCATTATTTAGTCATATACATACAGTAGGTATCAGAAGCTTAATGCATGTATAAAATGACATTTTTTATATCAGTACCAGGAGTGGGAACTGCCATGCTGCCAAAAAGGCTTCCTATGTGGAAACCACTGTAATAGCACCTCTATAAAGCATTCATAATTTGATGCTATTGTGGTATGTATAGATGTGTTTATGAATGGATCTGTGACCAGGACATGCCTCTCCTGGCCCCCCTGTACTGCTAAAACACTGACTCAGGCCCTTAGCATTTCCAGCACTGACTACTGCAATGTATTTATATCTGTTCTCCCAGATTCTCACCTAAACCCACTTCAGCCCATCTTCGTGCTTCTACCAACCTCAGTGGTGCTTACAGTGGAAGGTCCCTATTTTATTTCTTCACAGTGGCCAGTTGATCTGAACATATGTTTTTTGAGATTGGGAAAACTGGAGTATCCGGAGGAAAGCCATACAATCAATAGGAAACTCTATGTAGACGGTGCACACTGGAACTAAACCTAGGACTTATGCACTTGAGAGTAGGACAACTTTAATGACTAAATATATACATGTTAACAAATTTGTCCAGTTTATATCTTGGGTCTGCTGTACAGTAGTTATGCCACTGGGTATGGCAGTGTCCGTATATACAACATTTCAGGGTTGAGTGTCATAGTTTTCACTCCCATTTTAAAGGCAAAGGGCACTGGCCCACATGTGTTTTGCCACAAAATCAGGGAAAGGGTTACAGATCAGAGCAGATGTGCAGAATTTATAAAGTATCTGGTTCTGTGCCAAAAAGGCACCGGAGGGGCCAAGAGATCGAAAATTACCACCTGCCGTTGGAACCTCAGCTTATATATTACCAGATAATAAACAGAGCATCCCGCCTGGAGTATGCAGAGCCAGCTGCACAGGAATCAGATACAGACATAGAGGGAGAAATGGAGTGAGAAGAGGGGATGGAAGGGGAGGTGGGATGGAGGAACAGGGTGAGAGCAGCAACAGAAAGAGTGGGGCAGAGAGGAAAAACACTTATTCCAACCAAACCAAACAGGAGTGTGTTTGTGGTGCAGCAATGAGGGACAGTGACAGGACTGTGTTTGTGGTGCAGCAATGAGGGGCAGTGCCAGGACTGTGTTTGTGGTGCAGCAATGAGGGACAGTGACAGGACTGTGTTTGTGGTGCAGCAATGAGGGGCAGTGCCAGGACTGTGTTTGTGGTGCAGCAATGAGGGGCAGTGCCAGGACTGTGTTTGTGGTGCAGCAATGAGGGGCAGTGCCAGGACTGTGTTTGTGGTGCAGCAATGAGGGGCAGTGCCAGGACTGTGTTTGTGGTGCAGCAATGAGGGACAGTGACAGGAGTGTGTTTGTGGTGCAGCAATGAGGGACAGTGACAGGACTGTGTTTGTGGTGCAGCAATGAGGGACAGTGACAGGACTGTGTTTGTGGTGCAGCAATGAGGGACAGTGACAGGAGTGTGTTTGTGGTGCAGCAATGAGGGACAGTGACAGGAGTGTGTTTGTGGTGCAGCAATGAGGGACAGTGACAGGAGTGTGTTTGTGGTGCAGCAATGAGGGACAGTGACAGGAGTGTGTTTGTGGTGCAGCAATGAGGGGCAGTGACAGGAGTGTGTTTGTGGTGCAGCAATGAGGGACAGTGACAGGAGTGTGTTTGTGGTGCAGCAATGAGGGGCAGTGACAGGAGTGTGTTTGTGGTGCAGCAATGAGGGGCAGTGACAGGAGTGTGTTTGTGGTGCAGCAATGAGGGACAGTGACAGGAGTGTGTTTGTGGTGCAGCAATGAGGGGCAGTGCCAGGACTGTGTTTGTGGTGCAGCAATAAAGGACAGTGACAGGACTGTGTTTGTGGTGCTGTTGTGGTGCCACAATGAGGGATAGTGAGAGTGCTGTGACAGTGTTGTGAGCTGTGAATTAATGACGGAAAATGGCGCCTAAGGGGAGATTTTTGGGGTTGGTAATTGAACCATAGCAGTGCCTTACTGCTCCGTCCTCATCTTCTCCTCTCTGTGGTCTTGTTTACAAGATGTACAATCTGCGCGCTCACATCTAAACACCCAGATATGTTCAATAATTCAGTGCTCTGCCACGGATGCTGTCAGCGAAACATTACTCACACGCGCCGGGCTGGCTCAGACTTCCAGCCTAGCTTCCAATGAGCCATTGCGAGGCAACCGAGGTTATTTATCAAGGCGGCGCAGCGCTAATTTACATGGATAAACATAATCTGGTGCTTTTCTGTAGCCACATATATTTTATGAAACTAAAGCTGCAGCCGGTGCTAATGAAACTGGCACGTAAACAGGAGGATCAGGCAGGACACTGCCAAGAACCCTCCTCAGCCGGGACATGGGCCATGATAGTATGCCATTCCGCAGCATTGTTTGCAGATCCGCAGTGCCCTTCTGCCTGTGTTACTCTGTGTGCCACCCTGTTGTGGGACTAACAGGCTCTCTATGCCACAGTGCCTTTATACCCATGTTAGTGTGCCACCCTGCAGCAGGACTAAATGACCCTCTGCCACAGTGTCTTTATACCCATGTTAGTGTGAATGACCCCTTGCCACAGTGCCTTTCTACCCATGTTAGTGTGCCATTCTGCAGCAGGACTAAATGACCCTCTGTCACAGTGCCTTTCTACCCATGTTAGTGTGCCACCCTGCAGGACTAAATGACCCTCTGTCACAGTGCCTTTCTACCCATGTTAGTGTGCCACCCTGCAGGACTAAATGACCCTCTGTCACAGTGCCTTTCTACCCATGTTAGTGTGCCACCCTGCAGGACTAAATGACCCTCTGTCACAGTGCCTTTCTACCCATGTTAGTGTGCCACCCTGCAGGACTAAATGACCCTCTGTCACAGTGCCTTTCTACCCATGTTAGTGTGCCACCCTGCAGGACTAAATGACCCTCTGGCACAGTGCCTTTCTACCCATGTTAGTGTGCCACCCTGCAGGACTAAATGACCCTCTGGCACAGTGCCTTTCTACCCATGTTAGTGTGCCACCCTGCAGGACTAAATGACCCTCTGTCACAGTGCCTTTCTACCCATGTTAGTGTGCCACCCTGCAGGACTAAATGACCCTCTGTCACAGTGCCTTTCTACCCATGTTAGTGTGCCACCCTGCAGGACTAAATGACCCTCTGTCACAGTGCCTTTCTACCCATGTTAGTGTGCCACCCTGCAGGACTAAATGACCCTCTGGCACAGTGCATTTATACCCATGTTAGTGTGCCATTCTGCAACAGGATTAAAAAAAGGCTCCTTGTGCTACATTGCCTGTCTACCCATGTTTTCCACATGAAAAACACTGCCCATGCCACAGTACCATTCTTTCTTATGTTAGTCAGTGTGCCACCCTGAAGTGAGATTTACAGACCATGCCACTCTGTCTTTCTTTCCATGTTAGAAAGTGTGCCGCCATGATATATGTTAGCAGACGGTACCATGGTGCCTACGTTAGTGTGCAAGCCTAGGACTAACGGGCAGCCTGTGCCACAGTGTCCTTCTGCCCATGTTAGTAAGTGTACCACCCCTCCCAAATGCCTAGCAGCCCTCTCATACCTCTGTGCCCTTCTGCAGTGGGACTATGAGACTCATGTTGCCAAGGTGCCATTTTTCCTTTGCCTGACAGTCTGTGCCATAGTGCACTTGTACCCATATTAGTGTGCCATCCTGCAGCCCCCTTTATGTGCTTGTTTTACATTTCAAGCCTGCCAGACATTACATTATGAATATGAGGGGACAGTTATAGGAATGCCAGTTTCCCTTGGCATGCACCAATGTATTTATTTCACCTCTTACAGATCTGGAACCCAATCAGGGACAGCCACTGTGAAATCTGCCCTCCCCTCCCTTGGCTGAGGCAGCATCTAATGTCAGCAAAAATTCTCAGAGAACTTCATTAAACCTCCTGACCCCAGCTTGATTCGTGTGCGTAACGAGGCAGCCATATTTAATGAGGGGCGACTGCCAAGGGTAGGGGAAAGATAACTCTTTGTGTGCCATTGCGGGGCCTGGAACATTGCCATCTGGTAAGGACTGCTGCAGTGGGCATTAACTCTGTAGGTGTCATAAGGCGGTGTATTATCTGCTTGCCTGCAGCTGCATACTGATCAGCTGCTATAATCCTGGCATTGATTCAAAGTCCTGCGGAAGAGCAGTGGACTAGCACATCTGCCTTGGCTCTACCTGTGCTGGGGAATGTGCCATGCTGTGCTAGTGTGCCCCTAAGGTGGGTGGGGGGGCTGCCTGGCAATGCCACACAATTCTGTAGAGACCCTGGCAAAGGGCCTGCTAATGCATGCTAGGTATACATGTCATGAACAGCAGTGTTTGTCCATCTGAGGGTGGATTTTGATAGTATAGTATTGCATAGCTGGCTGGGTATCAATATACCTACAGTATGTGTATTAGTGTGTGTGGGGGGGGTAGACTAAAGGTGACTATACAGGTAGATTTCAGCTGATGAATCGGCACCTTCGTCGGGTCTACCCAACCGATATCTGGCCCAATCTCGATTAGGCAGGCTTGATTTTCCCATTGGATCGAGGACTGCATCGGCTTTTTAATGCGGGCCTCACTCGATGGGCCCGTACACCATCCATTTTAATGGGCCTAGGGCCAGCAACTTGATTAGCCCGATATCACCCACTGTAGGTGGGCATATCAAGAGACGACTTGCTTGGTTGGTGACCTTGCCAAACAAGCGGATTGCACCATGTATGGCCACCTTAAGAAATTGCACTGTTGCTGTATGCAATGGGCCTGTACAGCCTATATACAGTCTGGTATAGTAGCTCATGGATATTAATAATATATGCGGTTTATCCTGCTGTGTATAACACCATGGCACTATTATTGCATAGTACTAGGCCAGTACTAATGGGAGTGCAAGATCCAACAGGACAAAGTCAGTGAGGGATAAAGACAAGGACATTTTCCAGCTGCCATGAGTATAATTCTGGCCCTAGGCAGTATTGTATGTACAGGACAGCCTTTTACAGATAGTTCTGCCTGAGCACAGGCAATTTATCAACAGTCCAGCTATTTACTGTATACTGGTTCTCCTGTCCTGTGACCAATAGCCAAAACTGGCCTCCTGTAAGCTCAGGAGTATTGGCAAGGCCAGGCAGAAACTGTTAAGTGAGAGCGAGACAAAATTTCTTTATATACATAGAGAAGGATCCCACAGAGAGCCACCAAGGCTATATACAGTAAATGAGCCATGCCAGTTACTCTGCTCACAGTGGGAATATTGTAAGCGTACAACAGGGCTGGGATGGGGGAGTTGTGAAGACATGCACAATCTATAGTGATGCCACACTGCTGAGGAAGGGCTGCAAAGCAATATGTAAGTGTCAGAAAGAGAGAGATGGGAAGCTGGGACAGGAATATTAAATGACTTCTAAAGCTGAAATACAAGTCACTTACTATGACAGGGTCGCGGGTAAAATTCACAAACAGATCTGCGTAGGCTTCAAGCTGTTGTCAGAACTACAGATATCTGAAGTAGGATGGATCACTGCAAATGGTTTACTTTGCACTTTTGGTCTTTAAGGATCACAACGTACGAGAAACTTTCATCTGTAGATTCTGGCAAATGCCAGAGGGGCTGCTGCACGTTGGGTAGACAGTCACCATTTACCGGGCCTGTGTGTACTGATTCTCAGTCCAGACACGGCTTTGATCACCGCTACTGAGCAACAGTGATCAAACCACCTCGCGTGCCGTAGCCCTTAGGCCTCATGAACACCAATTGACTTGTGTTTAAGACCCATCAGGAGGCCAGTGTAATGATCAGCATGAGGGAGAACTGCACGCCAGAATGCTCTATGTGCCTTCGCCTGTCACATCAAAGGTGCAGCACACAACAGATCTTAATTGTTTCAATTTTAATTTCAATTTTAGATCTATAAAATGCCCAAAGCTACCCAGTCAATAAAGTAAATGGTGAGATTTGCCTAGTGTCCCTGCTATAGTTCCAAGGCAGTATATCTAATTATCTACCCAAACCTGTGCCTCGCTGGCCTTCCAGCCAGTTTCCACTGCAATAAACAGCGCAATATCAGAAGCAATGGACTGGATAGATATCTATCAGTAAAGGAAGGCCCTATAAAATATCTGCGTGTATTAATACCTGACCTGATTGAGATATATTTGTAAGTAGTGGAATTTAAGGGTATATTCTCCACACTATCTAACAGGTAAATATGTATAACAGACATTGGAAGTGTCCCACTGAATTACCGCCTAAAAAATACACTGTTTACACACTGTACAGAAATAAGTGTTCTGAGAACAAGGATACTGCAGAATAATAAACAGAATGTGAATAAATAAATAACAAGGGGACATTACCTGTAGTGCAGAGGGCCCCAGGAGATCTTTCCCTGGATCTTCATGCAGCTAAAAGCTGGGGGGAAAAAAAAAGAGAAAACAACCTTTTTAAGTGTGAATATTATTAGGAACAGCTGTAAATGCTGTAACGATAATAGACTGATTATTAAAAGAAAGTGAAATCCCTAGGGGAGCTAATGCAAATGGCACTAGAATTCATCTAGAGGTGGCTCACTATTTACAGGATAAGTAGCACCAGGAAATGAAAACCCCTAGAAGCATTGTGGGATGTTTGGCTTTTGAAATGGTAGGCAAGCAGGTTTCTTATACAGAGACGGGAAACAAAAAAGTGCAAAGAAAGTAAGACTTTCCTTTTAATTATTTGCTCAAAACACATGGTGCTTATCTTTGTATGGCATTAAAAATAAAGAATATCCTCTCTCACAGACTGCAGTTTTCCTGAATACCCCAGTGCCCCAAACTATGGACCACCAGAAGGTTAACTTTCTGTTACCCACTGTTGATATATAACGTCTATCAGCCAGGCCACACAGCCTACTTCCATTCCAAGCTTCACTGCTGCACTTTCTCCAAATGTCTGCCTCTCTCTAGGCACAGTCACCGGCCCCTTGGCATTCTCTCTATCTCAAGCTCAGGCACCACAGGCCCCTTGGCATTCTCTCCATCTCAAGCTCAGGCACCACAGGCCCCTTGGCACTCTTTCAAGCTCAGGCACCACAGGCCCCTTGGCATTCTCTCTATCTCAAGCTCAGGCAACACAGGGCCCCTTGGCATTTTCTCTATCTCAAGCTAAGGCACCACAGACCCCTTGGCATTCTCTCTATCTCAAGCTAAGGCACCACAGGCCCCTTGGCATTCTCTCTATCTCAAGCTAAGGCACCACAGGCCCCTTGGCATTCTCTCTATCTCAAGCTCAGGCACCACATGCCCCTTGGCATTCTCTCCATCTCAAGCTCAGGCACCACAGGCCCCTTGGCACTCTCTCAAGCTCAGGCACCCCAGACCCCTTTCACACATTGGAGCACACCACCTTTACCTCTACAGGCAGCTCCTCTCTGAGTTGCCACTTAATTACGTGACTGAGAAGGAAGGATTAACACTATATGCTCTAGGAATCCCCCTGCAGCCTTTATCATGCACTTTAAATGCACACTTTCTTGTACATTTCAAGACAAGATAGATGTATTTTCTAAACACACTATTAAAGCGTTTAACCATAATGGGGCTCATTTATGATGTGGAAGGCAGGGTGCAAAGTGCACTCTGCCTTTCGAATACTAGATGAATTGCCACAGGTATAAGTGCTCCGCTTCAGAGCACAGAGACCTATGGCCACATCAGTGAATCAATGGAGTACTACATTCTACATCACTGTATTCCGGGCAGAGAGAAGGCACATAGGCATCCCCTTCTCTACCGCTGTCCTCTCACTTGTGCTTCATCCAGGCTTGCAAGTTTTTTTGGGGGGGGGGTTACGTTTGGTACATTGGCTACATTGTGTGGGTCTGGGCTGGGCACAGGTCTACCAAACTAGACCCGTGAAGGGCTCTTACATACAGTGGTGCTTGAAAGTTTGTGAACCCCTTTTATACGAATGTGACCTACAACATCATCTGATTTTCAAAAATAGTAGATGAGGAAAACCTAGTGAAACGAAAATGATTATATTTGGTCATGTATTTATTGAAAAGTATCATCCAACAACATATCTGTGTGTGGCAAAAGTGAATCCTTAGGATTATCATATAATGTGAAGGTGAATTCAGAGTCTGGTGTTTTCGGGCAATGGGATGACAATCAGGTAAGTGAGACCCGGTTTTATTTGAAGACTGGGGATCCAGCAAAGCCTAATCACACATTTGTGGATGGGTATCATGGCTCCAACAAAGGGAGGTGTCTGAGGACCTCAGAGAAAGATTTGGTTGATGCCCATAAAGCTGGAAAGGGTTACAAGACCCTGTTCGCGGGCAACTAATCTCCCTGAATTGCCTTCCCCTGCCATCCCACCGGCGAAAATGTAAGTCGCCGGCGGGATGGCACACGCGGCTGCGCGATTTCCCGAAATCGCCGAAAAAAACTCTAGGCTTTTTTGGCAATTTGTGCTGCCGCGTTTGCCATCCCGCCGGCGACTTACATGTTCGCCGGTGGGATGGCAGGGGAAGGCAACTCGGGGAGATTAATCGCCCGCGAACAGGGAGTTTTGTCGCGGGCGACTAATCTCCCCGTGTGCCAGAGCCCTAAAGAGTTTGGACTCCACCAATCAACAGTCAGATTGTGTACAAATGGAGGAAATTCAAGACTGTTGATCGACCAAAGATAATTCCAACTGCAAGAAGTCCAATAGTCCGAAAGGTTACAAAGGAATCCAGGGTGTATGTATGTATATATATATATATTTATATTTTCTTTTAACCAACAACCCTTAGGCTCACTGCGTCAGGCAACCTATCCCTTACCCTGTTCCCCCGTGAACTGATAAATTCTGGGATTTGAAGTTTCTCTGCTTTCCAGAGTATCTGTGCACTGCCCACCATGGAAAGCAAAAGGACTTTAAGCCCCAGAATCCATCACTGGTTCCACAATGGAACAAGGTGGGGGAGTGGCTGCATGACAGTGTGAGCCTAAGGGATGTGGGGAACTTGTTCATACAAGTCAGGGATAGATTATAAAGATTTTCTTTCAATCTGAGGAATGTTGGTGTAAATCATACATTTATTTTTTTATTTATTATGGCAGGTCAGATAATGCTTAGGAACCTTTTCTACATAAGCACATAGGAAGGAGCTCAAATCAAAAAGAAGGGTATATTTTCCCTTTAAGGTAAACCAGGCTGAATATCAATGACAGTGACTTGCAGCGAAGGCAAGAAAAAAAGAAAAAAGAGATTGGTACAATGAAGCGGAAAGCCCTACAATTCAGGATACAATTATTTGCTCATCATACTGTATTTGTTAGCGGCGCAAGACTTTGTGTAATGGACAGAAAATCAGAACCCGGCACTCGCAATGCCTTAACCCTGGCGGTGCCAGCGGCACGGAAATGTTAACTGCCAGAGAATATTGATTCTTTAATGGGTGTCAAAACCTTATTTCACGCATCAAGCATCACGCCGTGCCACTTCTATATGGATCGTCCATGTACAGGGCCTGGGCTCTGCAGCCGACTTGACCTAGTAACCCGAGGGGGTAGTTTCAATTAACCCATTTAATCAATGCCCTCCTGTACGTTGGCAAAGAGTCAAGGGTAGGAGCGGCAGAACCAATGCGGCCTAAATATATTAAACGGCGCGACTATGAGAAAGATTACATTCATACATATGGATTTAATAGCATTCATGTTGTGTTTTGTGTGATTTTGCACTTAGCCCAGGTTCTCAGCAGCACATGAAACTCCATGTACAATACATGTCAGTTCATCCGAGGGCAGCTGACCTGCTACTCCCAGAAACCCCAGCAAGACTTTGTTGAACAACAGCTGGAGGGCAGGAGGTTGGGCATCCCCACTGTAGGTTATCTTTGTGCCCATTGCCGTTCCATACGCAGCACCACTTGTATTCCACGCCGGCATCCCTGCAAAACAATCACTTTGATTTGCTAAAAGAGAAAGAAGAATTAACTCTGCCGTTGCTGGAATGCTCGCTGTGCCACCCTACACCCAAGCACATAATGCAGGCTCATATAAATTCTGCGCAAGGCTCCGGGCCATTTTAATCCACCCAGAATATCTTTTCATATGCTAAATGCGCCATTCGTATGCTAATGACCAATTTGCGTGAGGTAATTGTTTGAGTTCCGTTGATTAGAAGTGTTGTGCTGGCACGGGAGAAGGTTAATTTATGCATTTCTAAACATGGATGGATGTGGCGCGGGGCTCATATAAGGCAGGGGGAGGCTGGCATGTGTGGGCAAGGCTCTTTGCTTGGATTGTGTGCCTGTTATTAGTAACTGCGGGTGTCCTGGGGGTGTAAATGCCACAAGTGGACTGTCTCTGACTGGAACTGCTAGCTGTGAAGGTTCAATGGTTGGCAGTGCCAGCTTCCATCAGCATCAGAGGTGGCACAGCCAGACAGCAATGCTTTCTGGATGGCACTGTCATTTCGGAGCATTGTCTGGACAAAGCTGCCAGCTGTGGGTATTATGCGAAGAGCCATTTAAGCATTTTATGGATGTCAACCAAATGTGGGTGCTCTTCCTCCAGCCCCGCCAGCTGCAGAGTGGGACGCACGCTAAATATGGCATATATGTCTAAGGGATATAACATCGCAAGCTGCAGCTCACGGATAGCCATGCCAGCTGTTAATGCCTGCAACTGCCAGCTGACTACATGACCTGTGCTTCCCTGCCAGCTGTCAATTTTGTTTGCCTGGCCCTGGCACGCTGACCATATGACCTGCATAGCCCTGCCAGCCGCGAATGTTGTTTTGTATGGCAGATCCTGCGTATTCCGGGCAGATGTGAATGTTGTTTCCCTGGCACTGCCAATTGAAAACATAACCAGGTTATTCCCACCAGCTGTGAGTGTTGTTTCCTTGGCACTACCAGGTGTCCACGTGACTCCTGGTACCTAGTTTTGAACGATTTTTGGACCACGTGGGATTAGAATTATTTTCCAGATAATTTAGAAAGTTAGAAAATTTCAGTCACCAAACAATAAAATCTGCCCATGTATTGCGTAGCTGACGATATTCCTTAGGGAACCTATAATAAAAGTCACTTTCATCCGATTTCATACACGGTGGCACTGGAACCAGCACAACGGGACTCCTGGGTGCAAGGAGCTGGTGTACAAACAGACTAGCACAGCAGCTCTACACAGCACAGACAACTTTACTAACAATACAAAGTTGTGTTGAAAATAGCATAGGTTTTCCCATTAAGCCTGCAAATAATTCTGTAATACGGAAATCCCTGACACATAGGGATTTTACTGCCAAATGGGCAATATAGATGGCACTGCCAACTGCAGCCCTGACATCTCGGCTGTTTCACACGATAAAACTAAAGTAACCGGACAGGGAGAGAATAATGCCAAGTGTTGACTTCTTCAGCTCTGAAGGTTTCAAGGGCCGTAGGTGTGACAGGAGGGGACACCCGCGGGGCCCATAAATAAGTGCCAGTTCATGTTAAACACAGGAAGACGTCGGCACTTCATTTGGTACCAGCTCAATGCTAACAGTCTATTTTCCATCTGGATGAGCAGAGAACCCTCTCCGAAAGCCCCCCCTCCCCTTGCATTGATGGAGAGGGGCGAGTGATAGACAGAGGGCAGAATGGAGAGATGGAGGCCGATAGAGAGAGATAGATAATGACAGGCAGGCAGATTGAGAGAGACATGAGATTCTACAGGCAGTCAGGTAGAGAGAGAGAGAGAACGAACGAACAAGGGACTGATAGGGAGAGAAAAGATTTAGCAACATGTGTGAGGCAACATAAATACCCTAAGAGATACAACAAGATAGCCAGATAGACTGACAGATGGGAGACAGGCGCAAAGCTGATGTATTGACATTGTGGGGAAGGAAGGGAAAAGCTTCCGACACAAACAAGCACCCTGCAGCCGAGCTAGAAACTGGCCAGAAAGGAGCAAGGGCAAGGCAAGGGAATGGGGAGGTATTAATACAGCCAGGGGAAGGCAACGCTCAGAACTACAGCTCCCACAATGCTCTCTGCCATTGGTTCAGCTGTGCAGCAACCAAATAATGGCAGTCATTTAATTATTTGCCTTCCTCTACTACATCATTTCAGCTTTCAAATGGGGGTCGCCGACCCCAGCAGCCAAAAAACAATTGCTCTGTGAGGCTGCCATTTTCCTATTCTTGTTACTTTTTATTCCATATCTTTCTATTTGCTACAGTTTCTCGTTCAAACCACTGCCCGATCGCTAAGGTAAACAAGACCCTAGCAACCAGAGAGCTGCTGAAATTCCATAACGAAAAAAAAAACCTAACAGAAAAGCCACAAATGATAAAAAATCAAAACCAATTGCAAATGGTCTTAGAATATCAATGTCGACGTCTTACTAAAAGTTAATTTAAATGTGAACAAATTTCTTCCAGACTTATGGGGTTATGGAATAAATAGCACTAAGTTTGCCCAGGAGAAGTAATTCAAAGCAACCAATCAGCAAGTAGAATTTACTGGTCACCTGTTTAAAAGCAAACATCTTATTGGTTGCTATGGGTTACTGCTCCTGAACAAACTTAGTGCCCTTTTTCATATAGGAGCTAGACTGTAGGTTGGGGCAGGGATTGATAGGACAGATGTATAATCTCTGTAAAGCACTGCAGAATATGCTGGCACTATCGAAAAAATAACAATAAGCAGCCCCATAAACAGCCAAAGCAGCGAGGGCACCTATATGTGAGCTAATAGGGAGGACTACTCAGCTGGTTAGTCTTGAGCCCCAACCAGGAGTTTTACTGGTATTAGTGCTCCCCAGTGTAAGGACATCAGAGCTACAGAAGGTTTCTTGATTGGTGCTGGAGGTTCCCAAAAAACTGATAGTCCTGCCTATCAAAACAGATCATATCATTGCTTTTGTACATTTGGGCCAGTCACACGAGAAAATCATCATCACCGGTAAAGGAGATTAATCATGGGGCAACTAATCTTCTCGTGTCACTGGCCATTCCTATATTGCTATCGATAGAGGCTATTGTGGTACAGGAGGCAGAGGCTGGGCTTAATAGATTGCTGCCGATAGAGGCTATCGTGGATCAGGATGTGGAGGTTAGAACTCATATATTGCTACCTATAGAGGCTATTGCAGATCAGGAGGCAGAGGCCGGGGCCAATATATATTGCTACCTATAGAGGCTATTGCGGATCAGGAGGCAGAGGCTGGGGCCAATATATATTGCTACCTATAGAGGCTATTGCGGATCAGGAGGCAGAGACTGGGGCTAATATATTGCTACCTACAGAAGCTATTGTGGATCAGGAGGCAGAGGTTAGAACTAATATATTGCCACCTATAGAGGCTATTGCAGATCAGGAGGCAGAGGCCGGGGCCAATATATATTGCTACCTAAAGAGGCTATTGCGGATCAGGAGGCAGAGACTGGGGCTAATATATTGCTACCTACAGAGGCTATTGTGGATCAGGAGGCAGAGGTTGGGGCTAATATATTGCTACCTACAAAGGCTATTGCGGATCAGGAGGCAGAGGCTGCCCATTCTTTAGCAAACGTAGCGTGCACCCACTGTGTATTATCCCTTTATTTTCTTTTCTTGGGCGCTCAAGCTGCGTGCCCTCAATCCCATTACTCTGATTGCCAACACACACACGCTGCCATCCTGTTGACACCAAGCCACAGATTTTTCTCCTCGGCTGCAGGGAAAACGACTCTGTAATTCTTGGTCACACACAATGAGAGGAGCAGCCGAGCCTCAAATTACACGCTCGCCACCTTGCAAAGAAGAAAGGGGAGTCTGCAGCGCAAGGGGGAATACCAATTGGGGAGCTGGGTACTAGTTGCATTCGGGGGACAGAGAGGCATATTTAGGCTCCATGGTACAATCCAATTAATCCTCACTTAAGGGAAGAGTTATGATGGCAGAGTGGGGAGGATATACATTATCACTGTGTGGCTTTGCTAACAGAACATAACGGGCAGGTGTGGGGTCTCTCTTTGGTAATACCCCAATTAAAGGCAAATGCAATCCAAAATTGCCTTTAACCCGCCCATTATCAACAGAAACAGGTTCGGATTGGCAATCTGTGGATTTTGGCAAATCCCAGGTGGGCTTCTCTTATATGCCCAGTGCCCGGTACATTTGCAATAATATATATTCCCCCTCCCCCAGAGAAATTGTACCCCATACGACCCAAATAGCTGCCCACTTTGCCCAGAACCAATATAAAACTGCTGTAATGTGATCCTCAGCACTGGAATAAATACCTTTTATAAGTCAGGCAGCCATAATGAAACTTTTTTTTTTTCCCTTCTCTCCATTTGATTAAAACCCAGCCATCTCATTGCCGGCAGCAGAACGCTAAAGCGCCATATGAAAGAGCCCTGCAGAAAATTGGAAAATATTTCTAATTCAGCCACAAATGCAGCCAGGCTGGGACAAGATGTGCAGCTTCTGCATACAATTACATGGCTATAAATAAATATATATTCACACACACAGTCAGGATCCAGCTGAGTATATTCTGCTGGTGAGGGAAAAAGCAGGGTTCATATACGGCACCATATATGTCCTAGAGAAACTCGCTCCCCTGTGTGTGCATTAGACTATTGCACTGCAGCATTAATGGTAAATATACTCACGCACCCCTCCAACTCGATGTATAATAGAACTACAGGTATCAGACCCCTTATCCGGAAACCCATTATCCAGAAAGTTACGAATTATGGAAAGGCCATCACCCATAGACTCCATTTTAATTAAATAATTCACATTTTTTTAAAATGGTTTACTTTTTCTCTGTAATAATAATAAAACAGTACCTGTACTTAATCCCAACTAAGATATAATTACCCCTTATTGGGGGCAGAACAGCCCTATTGGGTTTATTTAATGGTTAAATGATTCCCTTTTCTCTGTAATAATAAAACAGTACCTGTACTTGATCCCAACTAAGATATAATTACCCCTTATTGGGGGCAGAACAGCCCTATTGGGTTTATTTAATGGTTAAATTATTCCCTTTTCTCTGTAATAATAAAACAGTACCTGTACTTGATCCCAACTCAGATATAATGAATCCTTATTGGAGCGAAAACAATCCTATTGGGTTTAATTACTGTTTAAATTTTTTTTTTTTTTTTTAGCAGACTTAAGGTAGGAGATCCGAATTACAGAAAGACCCCTTATCCAGAATGCTCAGGACCTGGGGTTTTCCAGATACCCCGGCCCCTGCTCTGTGTATAATACAGATACCCCGGCCCCTGCTCTGTGTATAATACAGATACCCCGGCCCCTGCTCTGTGTATAATACAGATACCCCGGCCCCTGCTCTGTGTATAATACAGATACCCCGGCCCCTGCTCTGTGTATAATACAGATACCCCGGCCCCTGTCCATATGTCCACTGGAGGGTGAGTTCTTGCTCCCCAGTTATGTTTATCACTGACTAATGAACATACACGGCCAATAAACATTTAGTAAATGAAAGTTACAGGGCCCCGGGCCCCCTGAGCACAGAGCTCCATAAACAAACAAAGCTGTAATTAGGCTGCGCTGGTTCTGTTTGCTCCAACCATCCCAGCGATGCGCTAAACACCTGCAGTGTGCATGGAGGGACCAATAACAATCCCAATAAATGATTCCTCCCTTGATACAAGCAGCACATAGGACCCAGGAGATCCTTATAATGAGGAAAGGGGCAGAAATGTAGAGATATTTACAGAACAGGCTGAAATCAGGGAGTGGTAAAAATAAATAACATATATATATAAATATGTACATATACTTTTATATACTTTTCACCTCCTGTTTGATACATTCAAATGCTAGAAATCTGTTTTAAAGTACTACTAATTTGCATTTGATTTTCCGAGGGCCAATTATATACACCTCAAAGGATCTTCGTGGGATACTTCCAGCTGCTGCTTAACTACAATTCCCAGCATGCACCGACAGACACCAACTGTCATTCTCGGATCAGCAACAGCTGCAGAACCACAGGCTGAAACCCCCAGAGTTAAACTCCCATAATGCAGAGAAGCCAGACAACCTGCATCTCCGCATCAGAGGGGCTCATTTCTATGCGACGGGTACATATGGAGCATGGCATGAATTATGCCAATTAGACAGGGGCACTCAGCACTAATGAACATGTTTATTGAGCACAGAATTGTATTCTGTAGGAATATTTTTTTTCCAGCAGTAAATACACCAATGTAACTACAGGTATGGGACCCGTTATCCTGAATCCTGGCACCTGGGTTTTACAGATAACGGGCTTTCCATTATTTGGATCTCCTTACCTTAAGTCTACTATAAAAAAAAAAAAAAAAAAACCAACAGGTACAGGTATAAGACCTGTTATCCGGAAACACGTTATCCAGAAAGACTCCAAATGATTTTTTAGTACTCTTAAGGGATGGAGATCCATACTATGGAAATATCCCTTACTCTAAAGGCCCCAGGTCCCGAGCCTTGTGGGTAACAGGTTTCATGCATGTACGGGTTTTTATTATTACAGAGAATAAGGAAATCATTTTTAAAAATCAGACTTATTTGCTTATTATGGAGGTTATGGGAGCCTCTGTAATTTGAAAGCTTTCTGGATAATGGGTTTCCAGATAACGGATGCCATACGTGTAGTCAGTTTAGTGCTGGACTAGGGGGAATCTGGAGTCGGCTCTTGTTCCCAAGAGTCCCCCCATTTGGCTGCTGTGAGACAGGTGCAGTGGGAATGGGGCAATGAAGGGAGACTGATGGTGTAGCAGGCAGCAGCCAATGCAAACGCTGAATACTATGTAGGCGCTGCTACAAATACAGTCGGATTTTCCCATAAATCCTGGTGGGCCAGTCTGACCCTGTCACAAAGCAGTGACGGACCAGTATTGTGGGAACACGCTATCTGCAAGCAGATCATTGTTCCAAGCACAAAAATAGCCCAATAAACCGGTTTAGTAACAGCTGCCAAGGTGTTTTATAGAGGCAAGGGCCCGCTGTACACCAAACAGGATTTATTTTCCCTTTAAACTCACCACTTGTCTGTACATAAACCTCACTCTGTGCCTGGAAGTGAACACAGTGCTGCCTGCGCGGCCTCACCGGGGATCCATAAACAGAACTCGCTGCCGCTCTCATCCTGCCAGAAACTTTCTGCCATACATCCTAATATGCTGCCGCTATCCCTTACGCTGCTCGGCTCCATTTAAATCACCACAAGTAATGGCTCCCCAGACCCCTACCTCTGTAGTAGTTGACATTATAGCACCATTAATTCTATATTCTGGAGCTTTATGACCCGTGCACTCTTTATACATTAAGCAGTGGATGGCAACTATTGTCAGCTGCTTCTGAAAAGCAGAAAGGACGGGATCATTTCTCATCCAATCAGCATCTCTACAAGCTGGGCATTATTGTCAGAGAAATCAGCAGCAAATGGGTTAAAGCCAAGACACTTACAGGGATAGTGTATGGAAGGAATATATATATATTTTATACAGAATAAAGAATGGCTCACCTTGGTAATGGAATGGGACTCTGCCCAGTCTGAGGCCACTAAGCTGGTTTTAAAATGAACTTAGTATAAATTAAATGGGTAAGTGCTGCAACACTCCAGTCTGGCATTTTAAGTACTATCTTGTTGTTAGGGTCGCTGGCTATAGGAGAAAACAAAAAGACAGAAAGGTTACAAGCAGAGTTGTTAATTGCCCACTGCTTACATTGTTCCCTCTATAGGGATCTAATCCATCTCTAATCATTTACAGGCAAGGAGCCCCCCCACCATGTGTCATGAACAATATGGGCATTTAATATGCAGTGAGAAACAGGCAAGGGAAAACATTTTCTTCTCAGTTAGAGCCTGAGATTTCCAGTAAGACAGGGCTGCCACCTACTGGTGACCGTGTGGTACTGGCCAGCATCTCAGCAGTACTCATAAACCCTTAATTCTTACAAGGAACAGTTTAGCCCTTTAGGCATTAGTTTTTTTTTTAAATTAATTCCAGCATCATTCATAACAGAATTCTACTTAGGGTATTAGCCAATCCCAAGAAGCAAGAAAGGGTAAAATCCAAATATTGCAGAATAAACATTTTCTTTAACCCCTTTCCCGCTCAGCCTATTAGAAATCATTTCATATGCATGGATTTGGTCTCTTAGCCAATAGGCTAATAAGGGCCAAAATGTCATGTACTATAAGATTGGCTCTCATTAACACTGGCATAGGACACCAGGTACAGACTATATCTTTGCCATATGTAACAAAGAAAGCACCGCTCACGTCTGTATGAATGCCGAGACCCTCAGTAGCAGACAGTAGGTATACGAACGGAGCCGACGGAGCAGAGCAATATCAGGAG
This sequence comes from Xenopus tropicalis, assembly GCF_000004195.4. NCBI lineage: Eukaryota > Metazoa > Chordata > Amphibia > Anura > Pipidae > Xenopus > Xenopus tropicalis. The sequence continues at coordinate 39,941,458 of NC_030686.2, read as the reverse complement.
TGTTTCTGAAAATTTATCCTGAATAGAGACCAGTTGGCAGAACTGACCAACAGGTGGCGCTGTTTCAATCATTGCAGCAGCAGCAAAAAAACAAAAAAAACCACTACACTGTCTAGTAATTCACATTAATTGCAAATGTGTTTAGAGCAGCCTAAGCAATTTTATATTTGCTTCAAGGGTTTCCTTTACGCTGTCTTTAAACATGTATCAAGCCCATGGGATGTATCGAGAGAACAATTTCTACCAACAGACTGACACCTGACCTAACGGCAAGTCAAGTTGACCCTTTAGAGGTGCCCCACAGACTGACTGACGTGCCTAGTGTGTATTGAATATATCTGGCAGGCCTGTAACAAACGGTTTAAAAGTAGAACTAAAAGTACACAAACAAAAATGACTGGAAATGCAATATATATGTGTATATTGAACTTACATTAACAGTAAATGACATGACACAAGTTGTTGAGAGCCCAGAGTACACTGAGCATGTAAAGTTTAGGCCATTAGAAATCAATATCTATATAATAATCATTTCATCACAAAAGCTTTTAAGACCATAACCACATTAATGGTGGTAGCACACAATAATAATTGGTGCTCACTGCAGGGATTTGACCCTTTACCGATATGTGAAAGAAATTTATTTTGTCATTTTAAGCCACACCCATAAATCCATATGCCGCCTCCTCCTCCCCTGTGGATAGCACAGCAACCTCCAGCACCTAATTACACACCTTAGGGACCACCTAAAAACTATTTCCAAATACTAACAAACTCCTGCCAGGATCCCCACGCACAGGCAGCATAGGGCACGCACAGGCAGCATAGGGCACGCACAGGCAGCATAGGGCACGCACAGGCAGCATAGGGCACGCAGAGTATGGCACACACAGGCAGCATAGGGCAGGCAGAGTATGGAACACACAGGCAGCATAGGACAGGCAGAGTAGGGCACGCACAGGCAAGGTAGGGCAGGCAGAGTATGGTACGCACAGTAAGCATAGGGCAGGCAGAGTATGGCACACACAAGCAAGGTAAAGCAGCGTAGGGAAGGAGACAGGAAAACCTATTATGATTATACAAGTAATGAAATCATGAGCACTCCAAGATAAACAGCTTGTACTGTACAATATATAGTGACACAATATCGGCACTACTCCTACAATCTGTCTGAGATGTGCTGCCTCTGGGGTCTGAGGTCTTACAGGTGTAAACAATGCAGAAGCCCAGTTAATCTCAGTACTAATACCATTTAAAGCTTACACAAAGGTAAGCAGTCACAGCAGATGGGGGGGGGCCCACAGGCCGCCAGTTGGACAGCACTGATCTATACAATCAGTTAGTATAAGGTAATAGCAACCCCAAGCATGTGCAGTAAATTAGCAGAAAAGACTGAGAACTTATGGGGCCCTTATTAGAGGGACAGATATTTCCTGCTAATGACGTGTTCTCCTGTAAAACAAAATACAATGGTTTGTGAACAAAGTATGGGAGACTAGCAGTCCACCTTCAATCACTTTATTGGCAGCAGTTATTTGTTGACAAGCTTTTTTTTGGGGGAAAAAAACAAAATCAAAATATGTTTCACGCTGCAGCAACTTAAATTGAGGTGTTATCTGTCCATCATCCACAAACACCTTTAAACAGCAAATCAATGGGAGACATGTAACCCCAAAGGCCTGTAGAGTAAGCCAATTCCTACCAGATAATGCTTTCCCATGATACACCAAGACTCACTATACAGAGAGACATTTGGAAGATTGTAAACCACATGGAGTAAATGCAGGAGCTGTTTCTATAGGAATGTTTGTGCTGCAACCAGTCCTCATCACTACTAATTACTATAGCAATATATTTCATAGTGATGTATCTGTAACCGGGTTTCACCACAAGCATTTGCAGTTCCAGGGCAAACAGGGATCTTAAAGCAATTCAGAGTCCCTAATGTTCTGCGATAGGGGGTTGTGCACATATATGAGTACAGGGAACATTGTTTAACAATGAAAGGTGCAGGTCAACCAATCCTTAGGTTCCAAGCAATGACTAGGAAGATTGTAACATCCACCTGGCAGACAGCCTACCTTCTAACCTTTCCATGCATCAAGATACAACCACCTATATAGCTCTCTGCCCTCTATAGAAGCAGGCCTCTTGTTTTCCCATAAACACCAAACTCCAGCTTCAAGGCCAGTGTCAGAATGTAATGAACTCCAATGAGGTAGAAAGATCCCCACCCTCTAGACTGGAATCCGCAGGCGCCATTTTGAAATGGCTGACACGCATGAAAAAGGGAAGCTAACCAATGAAGATTTGAACTGCGGCTCTGATCGACTTCGTATAGAAGGAGTTTGGCATACAAAGCCGGCGTCTTAAGGCTCCTTTGAAAGTTCCAATTATTTTTGACATTGTTTTTTTTTTTTTTATATCAGTGACCATTTTGAACTAAGAATAAAAAAAGGAAGAATAGGCCTAAACACTGATTAAATGAATGTTTGCTTTGGGGGGAAAAAAGGTCTTCAAAAGAAGGCAATTGCCTAGAGAAATAAGCACAGGCTGCCTGGGGACACAGAATAAGCCTAAGGTCTCCCCTGGGATACACAAAATATTTACTTAGTGCTTCTTAACAGAACAAACCGCTCCAGAGATCTGCATGCCGTAGGAAGCCATGATAAAATCGAACGCCTGGCCACAAATGGCCTCTCTAAGAATGAGACCTGGCGTAAGAGAACTGCGACCAGTTTAAAAGAAATGAATAAGGCAGCTGTGCGAGGAAGGAATTGCATTGGAAATTAAATTCATCCTTTAGGTTTCTTCTCTCAAACTAGCAAGCGACACATCCCGGGACTGTCGAAAGTCTGCAGCAAAGTTGTAAACAGGAGCATGAATTTATAAGTCCATTTTATGTTGAATAGAATCCTGCTCTCATGAAGGAGATGGGGGTGGGCAGCTGTAACTGCTCAGATGTCAGGAAAGAACAAGTGCCCGCGAGGTAGGGCTGTGTTTATATAAGTTCAGTATTGCCCGGGCTTTCTCCTGCATGAGCAGCTGGTCCTGGGAACCACCAAATGCAACTGTTTTCCAGGCTGCGGTCATCTGGAGAGAAATAAAAATTATTAAAAAGATGCCTCTCCTTTATCTGAAGGCAAAGTCACATGTTAAATTCTAAAAAATTTTTAAAAAAAACCAAAGTGTGTAATTTGCTACTTACCTCTTTAAGTCCAGGCTGACTTGATTCTGAAAAGCTTAACAAAGCTGCCATAGTGTTTGCTACTTAACAGCCGAGGTTTCTCTGGCCAGTAGAGGGAGCTTCTGCTCCACAACCCCAGCTCAATGGGAAAAACAGCAAGGCCAATAGGGATCAATACTTGCCTCCACCCACCAGATCAGAGGGAGGAACAGCCCAAAGGCATGAAGAGAGAAGCTTTGGGCAGGCAGTTTGGATTCATTTAAACAAGGAATGAGGTTCTGGGCGATTTGGTTGTGCAGCAAAAATGCAAACGTCTGCCATGCCCCAAGATAAGGACAAGGGCAAAATATGCCACTGCAAGGCTCTGACAGGTATCAGTGGCCCTGGTTAATCATTTATGTTCCTACTGTCAGCCGATTAAATGATAAGAAGATTCATCCAACCCCGAGTCTTTTTTTTATGCAAACAGCTTTAAAACTGAATTACTTGAGTCAGGAAAAGTAACTATTTTCGGGAAATGTGTTCCTGTAAACAGAAAGCACCAAAACCTAAATATATACACAGGGTTCTCAGGCAAAACTGCTGGTACATTACGTGCTAGAGATAGCTTCTGTTTTATTAGGGAGGACAGATCATGACAAGGCACACCACGTTACCCAAATACATGGAGGTTAAGAATGCAACCTTTGCATTGGAATGGTTGTCTAGAGAGCTGCTTTAAAGGCAGTCATTATGGCAGCTCTCACTTGGATCAAATTACAAGATGCACCGTATAAGATTCTGTAATAAAAGACACTAAAGATTGCCCAGGAGCAGCATAGTCCCATAGCACCAATCAGCAGGAAGCATTTACTGGTCATCTGTTTAAAGGCTCTGGCACACTGGGAGATTAGTTGCCCGCGACAAATCTCCCTTGTCGTGGGCGACTAATCTCCCCGAAATACCATCCCACCGGCGAGAATGTAAATTGTCGGTGTGATAGCATACGCCACGCTGTGATTTCCCCAAAATCACATAAGTTTCCTCTCAAGTTTCCCAGTGTCCCAGAGCCCTAAAAGCAAACGTCTTATTGGTTGGGTTACTGCTCTTTGGCAAACTTAGTGCCTTTTATTACATAAGGGGGTAAGACACAAGCTTCTTTGGAGCGAGAAAAAGTAACCAAACCCTGATTAAAGACAAGTTAGTGAGTTAATCTTACCAACCGCCTCCGATCTCCTTCACTACATAAAGTCATTTATGAATAGTGTCTATGGCTTTATATTAGTGCTCTAGCTGCCTTTAGCCTCTGTTTTTCCATCCAGACACCAATGCATTCCAAACAAACATACAGAGGGCAATGAGCAAGGGAAGGGTAGAGGCTGCTCATCAGAGCAAAGACAATGGCAGTTTTATTACGATCTGCATTTTAAACTGAAAGCAGATAAAGACACTTTAAAAGGTCAAGGAAAACTGAAGTCACCATCAATATGAGGGGCACCCCCAGTGAATTCAACCACTGCTCCTTTATAGGGACAAAGTGGAATAGTCATGTGTGTCATGTCACTGACCTTTTCCAGATGTTCTTATACTCGTGCCAGTGCATTAGAGAAACATTTTTTAATCCTACTTTACTGCAAAAACCTAAGTCAGCTCTAGGGGTGCCCAGAAGAGGTAAGCAAGATGGCACTACTTTTTTTCCCCCCAAAGACCAGAGCATTTGTATTCATTGGAGCAGGAATAACATTGGCACCCCTAGAAGTTAATAGAGCGGTGGAATATCCCTCTGGTGATCTCCCTGGGATCCAATTCCCTCATACTTTTCAGTAACATCTAGACACTGCGCTCACATTAGTTATCCAACGTGACCCATTATATTTATGTTATACAGGAAACCAAATGGTCTTTTATCCAATGCAGGATACAAGATATCACAGTATGGGCTGCATCATCTAGCATATTTTACCATCTGGCCAGTTAACCCTTTAGATTGTAAGCTCTTATGAGCAGGTCCCTATTGTTTTGTACGAGTTATTCTAAGAATTGCATAACCAGCAGGTTCTACACGAATACCACCAATATAAAATTCAAAGAAAAACCTGTGTAAAAGGAAGCTGTAATAAATACCAGGCCCCATAGCAAGTAGAGAAAATGGGGCGAAGGTTTAGGCACTTACTGGCTCTGGAATCTTTATAACGTCGTGCTTCTGAATTTTTGCTTTGTCAGGTTTTACTTGGAAACGAGTTTCTGCTTTATTGGCTCCGTGTGTATTAGAGGTTATTGTAGCGGAATGAAATGTGTCCAAGTCCATCAGTGATTGTGGGCACAAGTCTGTATCAGGGAATGTCCCCTTCTCTGTTTTAAGTGGAGTGTGTGTTTCAGTTTTACCAATGCCACACTGGGTTTTGACGAGCTCGCCAATGTCAGTGGCCAGCTGTGAGGTTTCCCCGAGCTGTGCGACTGCTCCTTTGCTTGCCTTGACCTGGACAAAGCCTTGGTTAAGGACACTGTTTTCCCCTCGGCTGCTGCAGGAAGACTCATTGAGGGACACAGACAGGAAACTATCGCCGGTTTGAGGCTGTAACGAAGAATATTACAGATCATGTTAGGGGTGTATTCTAGTCTGGTTGAAAGGGAGTTATGAGTGCAATGGTTGGTGGGTAATCTACAAACCTGCATACGTGTAGAAGCAGCAGACGAAAGAGTTAGTGACGGAGGCTTGGGATCTTTGTCTATAATATCCAAAGCAAGGGATTTCCGCACTTTTTTAATCGGACTGTGCTGATGGTACAATGGAGAAGAGAGACTGGGTTAAGATACACCAAAACACTCATTCATGTTTCATTTAATCATTGGCCCTAGTGAAACTTTATAGGTTTGTCAAGTGTTATGAGTGACCTAATACATATTACACAACCAAACTCTGTATGGCCCCCAGTCAAGTCTTTTTTTTTTTTTTTTTTTAAATACATACTGGTTCAATCTCATCATTCCCAGAGGACTGAAGTCATTAGAATATCTCAGGGAAAACAATAATATTCCCTCTTCAGAACACTATTGATACACACAAATCCACCCCTTTTACCTCTCACATAAACCAAACCGCCCAACAACAGAGATGTCCGGTTTTGAACTCCAGTGCAAGTCTCCCACACGTCTCAGGGTCAATAACCCAGATATATTGTCGTTTAAGGGCAGAGCCCCCAGATAACTTATGCAAATACATGAGAGAATGGGATACAGATCTACATTCCCCACTTCCCTACCAAAAATGGGTAAAAATATGGCAATCTGCAAAGAAGATTTCCCCAAATATAATATCAAGGAAACATATAAACGCCAATATTAAAAAAAATAAGTTTAATCCCGCCTCTTCATTATGCTTTAGGGGTTGTAAGACACAAGGAAACTACTTCACTCTTGGTGGTCGTGCCCAACAGTGGAAAGATTCTGGTCCCAAACATTCCAACTCATTTCCCAGGTACTGCAAACAGAAGTCACTGTGGAACAAGAGCTAGCACTATTTTCATTACCTACCAAAAACCCAGAACAAACTGACCCTACAACTTTTAGCCACAGCACGCTGGGTTATCGCTATGAACTGGCTAGCCCCACACTTATCTATCTCCTAACTAAAATCCCACGTGGAATATATACAAACTATGCATTACCTTGCAGTTACCCTATCAGACTCGCTGGACAAACATCAAGAAATCTGGGAACCCTGGACAACTTTCAAAACTCAAGAACTCCAACGTCAATCCATAAACGACACAAACGACCCTTCTTGACTCCCACAGAGACATCTCTACCTTCTCACAGGACATTAAATAACACTTACAGCCATTGACTCTATTCAACTTCTCCTTACCAAGATGCATTGTAGCCCATGTCACCAATACGGTTATTAATCAACGTGTAAAAATAAAATAAAGATAAAGAGATTAAAAAAAATAAATATACATACTGGTTTTCGCTTCTGACGTTCAAGCTTGGGCTCATCCACAATGATGAGCTCGATGCCCGATTCGCTGCGTAGAACTTCCTTTAGATCCTCCTCTAGGTGAGGGGTCTGGGGCTGAAGATGGAATGATAAAGAGTAAATATTAATGCAACTCTGCTGCCAAATTACTACACTGAAATTGATCAAAGGAAGTCGCAAACCACACAGCTCAGAGACCGGTAATTTCCAAGCCAAACAAAAGAGAAGCATGTTCTCAACCAATATTTTTTCAGGCATTTTTTTTTTTGCAAACGAAACATCCATGAAGCATCATATATATTTTAGATTAACAGGGCGCTTAAAGGACCCATGGCATGACGATATATCCAACAGTGTTAAAAGACACTTATGTTGAGAGAGCAATACAGCAACCTACCAGTGGCTTCAGTGACCCAAACTTCTCAAGTGCATTTTTAAATGGCGTCGGGGTGTGTAGTACACTCTCTCCCACAAACTTATGGTTGGGTGTGATGAAGCTAAAAAGGAAAACAGGAATGTGTCAAAAGGATGCTTGGTACAAAGGCTTGAGTAACTTGATAAAAGCAAACAATATTTTTTAGCAAAAAAGATGCAGCAGGCCTAAGGGTGTTGCCAACTGAATCATCCTTTCAAACCTGTGCTAGTAGAAGGTTCTGATGCACTGTATAAACAAGGAAACCTGCTGCATATACAGGGGGAGCGAAAGACTTACATAGAATTTTTCTGCAGCAGGGGGGTCTTGTCCCGATGGAGAGGAGTGGTCACCACCACCTTTTGGCTGCACACAGGAGTAGAGGTGAGGGATGGATTTTCCAGCTCCAGTGCATCTTGTCTGGACCAGAAGTTCAAGAACTAGGATTATAAAGCAAGAATTTGTTTGAAATTTCATTTATGGAGCACCGTACCATAGCCAACACTACACAGCTCTTCAAGAAGGTTAAATTGCACAGGAATAAGCTTTCATTTAAGATTCATCATGGCCTCGTTTATAGCGAAATAAGCTGATAAACAGGTGACACTCTAGTCAAACGTACCTGTGATGGCGAGAAAGGCAAGGATTTCACTGGTGTGCTCTTGGGCGTCATGCTGTTTGCTTCTGTAATTGATGTGGTAATGCTAGCACCATTCTCCGTAACAGGGGACAGTGTGATCTTTCGTTTTTTGTGTTTCAGCAGAGAGGGAGGCGTTCCAAAAGCGTTCTGGGGCTGAGGGGATATGGGTATCAGCTCCCCTTTATTTCCCTTGCACAGGTCAGAGAGGGTGTGGCCGTCCAGGCGGTATTCTGTGACGTTGGGAGTCTGGGGTTTGTCGGCGACAACAGCACGGGTGGGGCTTCCGACATCACTGACTGTAGAGTCCTCTCCCAGATCAAAATTAGATAATTCACACCAGGCTTCAGGGTCCTAGAAAAGACCAAAATAAATACTATGAAATAAGATTCCTAAAGGGGATAGTGGATTAAAATGGTCAAGTTTTAAAGCTCAGCTTATTAAACATTTTTGAAAGTCACCAAAAGTGTTAATGGGCTAAGAACACTAGAAACAGCTCCATCTGTATCTCTTCCCACTATATATGTTCCAACAGCAACACGTATTCGCATAGTATTACCGATTCCATTATGTCCGAGCCTGGCACCAGGAAATTCACATATTCCACCATCCACTTCTCCGGGCCAGGATCCTCTAAGGCTGAGGCAGAGGGCGTGACGGATTCTGCGGTTGAATCTTCACCTTCACTCTCTTGCTCAGATTTAATATCCTGACTCTTGTTAAGAAGCTTGGGAGAAAGTATGTTAGGCTGCTCCTCAGCAATGTTAGCACTCATTTCCACAGTTTCTGAGAGCAGGACTTGCTACAATTAAAAACAAAAAAAACAATGAAAGTTAGCAAGTACTGTTTTGCTAATGTAAGGGCCATGTTCCACAGTGCAAGAGAAGGAAAACGTATGCCATGTACCTGCTCCTCTGCAGCTTGGTACCCAGAGTCCTCCCTTTCGTCCTGATTTCCGCTGCCCTTCTTCAGTGTCGGGAATCCTCCAGTCTCCACCTTACGTTTGATGGTGGAGTTCCAATGATTTTTTACTGCATTGTCCGTCCTGCATGCAAAAGAGGATTATAAAAGATTAATCTCTAAATAATCATCTTTACAAACATGCATAACAGTGTACAGGTATATGCAGATACCTCTCTTCTGTGGGCAAACGGTTTAACCTGTTGACTCAAAAACATTTCCCTAAAGGAGAACTAAACCCCTTTCTGTGCTACGACTAAATTGGTGCCTAAAGCCTAGCTACCTGGTACCAGCTTTGTAACTGTAGAGTAGTGAACTGGTGTTGGGGACTATCATCCCTGGCTGCATCTGGATCTGTGACATTGCAAAGAACAAGCATGTACAGCGGCAGCAGATCTAATCCTGGTTTCCACCACATATGCTCCTTGTAGACAATCAGGGCCAGGGACACAAACTGGATGTGAAGCAACTAGGGATGCACCGAATCCCAGATTTGGTTCGGTTTCGGACAAATCCACGGTACCAGCTGAACCGAATACTATTTAGCATATGCTAAATTAGCATTCAGAAAGGGTTAACTGGTCAGGGGTGGAGATTTTTTAGCCCCTTCTGATCCTAATTAGCATATGTTAATTAGAATTTGGCAGAATCAGTCAGGGTGGGTTCGGCCGAACCCAAAAAAGTGGGTTTGGTGCATCCCTAGAAGCAACTGCAACCACACTGCAGTTACATAGAAGGTATGGGGACAAGTGAACTTTTAGCTGCAGGCAATGATGTCATCAGGAGGGAGAAAGGTGGCCCCTGTGGGAGGCCAAACAGTTGAAAATGCAGAGGGGGTATAGTTCTCCTCTACCTCACCTGCACTATTGCGGGCTTTGAATATCCTGAAAATGCTTTCCCACCAGCAACGTAAAGCACCACTGCGGGAAACATATATGCCGCTTCAAGTTTTTCAAGTAGCCCCAAAATCTCCTTACGAGGTAACTTTTGGCTACTTCGCAAAGCAGAAGTGATGCAAATGTTTCCCCACAGTGTGCCACTGCCCTTAAGATGAAGGAACACAGGGCATACTGCATCCAGTGAAGGAGCACCCAGATCAGTCGCTGCCCCCTCTTATTCACAAAGTACAATGCTATAGTACATGTCTTTTCAGCCTTAGAAGCACTGCTAAGGTTATCAGTATCAAACAGGCACACACTCCAGATGTGGAGTAGCTAATTAGCAACTGAAGATGCATTTTTCATTGCTTTATAGCATCCAGTCTTGTCTGCAGTAGGCATGCAAATAAACTGCTATTCAGCCTTTCAGCAGGAGGCGGGCTGGCTTTAGATTTCAAATGACAGACCTAGAAAGACTTCTAAGTGATGATAACTTAGCATGTTCTTGTGCCAGCCCCATGCAGGGACTAAATGGGCTGTTCCAACCCTTAGGCAAGTGTAACACTGTGCAGATTCTCAGCCTGTGGGTAAAGGCAGCCCCAGAATCCACCACTACGCTTAAAAAAAATCTGATAGTTGTGGCAGCACCAGGAGCCACAGAGCAATATTTTGCCGAATTTTGCTTAGTGGGGCTGCAACCGAGCAGACACCTAGCAGATTTTCCAAGTCCAGGGATGGATTCTCAGCTTGCATTTAAGCCTGAGAATCTGACCAGTGTGGCAAAAGCTATGGCCCTGTGGCCAATGAGCAAATCATACTCTGGGGCCCACAGAGGCCCATTAGACAAGGACCTTTACTTGTAGGTAGTCTGATTAGCCAATGGTCACCATTAGACAATTTGCCAAGTTTTCTTATGGCTACATGAGCAATCAGCTGTACAGGCAAGTGTAAACAATACTGTTATTTAAACCTAAACAATGGGTTTCAAAATATCCTGATATACAAGTCAAAAGGAAACAGAGTGCCTGTTTACAAATTATCAACAGCTTAGTTTAACTTAAGTTGGTCAGGGTGGGAGTGAGAAAACTGTTTTGAAAGAAGGTAAAATGTTTTAGGAAAGCCAATTATTTCCTTAAACAGGTAATGTTTCAGTTTATTCTTCCCCCAGGACAGTATATTGAAGGCTTAAGGCTGCTGTACACATTTCAGCTTTGTACAGTGTCTGATTGGCCTTTGGGTTAGATAGATACTGTATAACAGTGATCTCCAACCAGTGGCTCATGATCAACATGTTGCTCCCCAAACCCCTTGGATGTTGCTCTCAGTGCCCCCAAACCAGGTAGTTATTTTTGAATTCCTGACTTGGGGGCAAGTTTTGATTGAATAAAAACAAGGTTTACTACCAAATAAAGCCCCCTGTAAGCTGATGTGTGCATAAAGGCTGCCTAATAGCCAATCACAGCCCTTATTTTGCACCTCCATGAACTTTTGATGCTTGTGTTGCTTCCCAAGTCTTTTTACATTTGACTTGGCTCACGAGTAAGAAAGGTTGGGGATCCCTGCTGTATAAGATGCTATGCATAGTATGGCCACGTTTGCACTGTTTAGACAGCCTGAACAGTTGAAGTAAAGAGGAGTTTAACAGGCAAAGGTGGGTTTCTCTTACCTCCCAGGAAGCAGCTTTGCTATTTCAGCCCAGCGATTTCCCAATACTTTATGGGCTTGGCATATAATTCTGTCCTCTTCCTCTGTCCATGAGGACTTTTTCACTTCTGGATTGAGGTGATTGTGCCATCGTTCGCGGCACTGTTTGCCCATGCGGCCTTTGAGCTGCTTAGCAATCAGGGTCCAGTGTTTGGTGCCATACTTCTTCACTAATTCTATCACCTAGAAAGAATTATCAGAGGTAGACAAAGTTCAACGTAAGCCACAAGGATGTTGAGCTCACAGCATCCCTCCAAAGACTACAAAAGAATTGTAGTTTATCAGGGCTGCCACACCAATAATAATATGTATTCCCCTATTCAGATACCTCACTTCATACCTTCTCATCTTCCTCTTTTGTCCATGGACCCTTAACCAAGTCAGGATGAAGAACACGAAGCCAGCGGTGCTGACATTGTTGTTCAGTACGATTCTGGAGGAAAAACAAAAATGTAAACACCTTACTAAAACATTAAGACTAAGGAACAAAAAGACAGTGCTTATTGTACTAAACCTTTGCTCACACCAAGTAGTGCCATCCGATGTCTAACAGCGCTGAAAGGGCATAAACACCTCTCCATTAAGCCATAAGATTTCTGGGTTCTATTTTCCCTTATGGGGAAAGGCATAACCAGCATATACCCTAATATGGAATTAAGATGTATAAAAGGGGGTAGTAATGGAAATAAATGTTAACAAGAAATAGGGAGTTTTAAGTGTACATAGACTAGCTCGTCATCAGTTCAGAAAGTGTCCCCTGATCAAAACAGCCATAAAACCATTGTAGGCCAAAGGTAACATCTGCCCAGGGCCAGCAAATCAGATATACTTTAACAGCAGAAGACCTACTTTATATGAGGTTTTTATCCTATTGGTGTATGTTGAAGACACCAACTGACATTTCACACATTTTTGCCTAGATGTCAGCCCTAATGCAGTCGTGCACCAAAAGAATCACAAGCTGATGCTGCTTTAATGCCCAGTGCCAGAACCGATGCAGTTCCCATGACTTGCACTTGATTTTTATATGCGCAATTGCTTTAGCTTTGTCATGTTGGGACAAATGCAGTGGCTACAACTCCCAGCGCTGTTACAGTTGTGTAGGGATTCCAGCAAAAAGCTGCATTGCGGATAAAAACCAAATAGGAAAATTGCACTTGCTCACTAAGCTGCGTTTCTATAAGACTTATAAAGCATGGTGAAATGTAAGATTTACACTGAAGGGATGATGGAACTTACAGTAAGGTTACTGGCAATCACCTTCCATTCACTCTGTCCATGCTTCTTCACCAAGGCTTTTAGCGTCTCATCCTAATGAAACAGAACAAAATGGAAACAATAATTAATACCTTACTGGGGGAAACACGGACGGGAGCAATTTTTACGCATGACCTAATACTGGGGAGTGACATCCCTGTACTATTTTATGTAAATAGTATCACCAACATATAAGACCCCCAGAGGATGACAGAGATGTCAGTCACAGTAAGAAGTCCAAAGACCAGCACTGGAGGGACAGAAGGGTTCTCATCCAGCCCTAGGCAAGAGATAAGGACTCTGGATTGTATTGCTCTAGCAATACATCTAATTGCATACTGTACCTCTTCTGGGGTCCACTTCACTTTGACCCTGCTTTCCTTTGGCTCCGGGACATCAGAGTCTGTGTCCTGATATTGCAAATCCTCAAGATCATCTCTGTATGGGTTAAAGAAAAAATTATTATTAGTATTTAGTCAACATGCAACAGTGTCCCAGAAATAAGCACAGGTTCAGCATATGGAAAGAGGCAGCATTACTCAAAGCACCCAGGGAATAGGGTGTCTGTTAATCTAGCAAAACAAGGATTAAAAAAAAAAAAAAAAAAAACCAGGGTGCCATGAGGGTGGCCACTACTCCAAATGCGAAGGTCGAACTTTCCAGCAACCCCTCTCCAGCTTGCTTTTGGAGATATCACATAGGGGCTGGGTCAACTAGAAAGGGGGGTGGGGTGGAATTCAGCTTGGGAAAGCAAAGGATCCTACATGTGGCACATAGCTGGGACAGAACACAAGGTTACAGGCAGAAACATGAACAAAAAAAAAAAAAAAAAAAAAAGAGAAAACTGTGCACTAGGGAAGTCATCCTTGGGTTTTACTTAAGCGTCTGATAAGTGCATTATATTTCTGTAAATGCAGTCAATGTAGGTGGGTTGCAAAGGGGAGAAGTGTGAAGGTGGGGGAGGGAGTTGTAATCAGCATGACATCCTGAGGCACCTTTACACAAAAAGTGTAGTGTTCCTAGATATACAAGAAAGAAATTACTAAGAATCTAAGGAAATATGGCCGACAAAAACTTCTTTCTCTTTAAGAAGGGTTATAAATGAGGAGCAGAGACAGGCAAACAAGCACAGGGAGGCTGCAGAACGTGGCGCTCAGCTGGAATGGAGCACTGAGAGAGCAGGGACAAACCCAGCTGGAGAGTCACAAGTTAACCTCCTGGCGCAATAAGACAAAAGCCAAAACAAAAGGGGTCGTTGGGGGCCAGCTGTGCACAAACATAGCATTACTGAAGGTCTGAGAAGTACTGGGAAATGTGGGAAGCACAGGGAGAGAAATATGGGGTAGTAGGGCAGATATGCATGCCCTGAAGTGTATGGAAAGCCAAAGGAAAACTCTCAGAGGGAGGACAGTGGAAGCTTCATAGGAAAGTGCAAATGGGGGTGGGGGAGAGCGGACAATGGGGCAATGCACGGAAGCCCACTCGGGGTGGACATGGAAAGTCCTTATGGGGAGACAGAACAAGGGAAGTAAAGAGAAGGCTAGAAAGATAATAGACAAAAACAAGGGTTGGCAATACTAGCTGGGGAGAGAGCTGAGGGGGCAACAGTGATGGGCAGCTGGGGAGAGAGGTGAGGGGTGACAGTGATGGGCAGCTGGGGGAGTACAGGGAAGGGCAGACTGGGGAGAGAGCTGGGGGGTAGAGGGAAGGGCAGACTGGGGAGAGAGCTGAGGGGGTAGAGGGAAGGGGAGACCGGGGAAAGAGCTGAGGGGGTACAGGGAAGGGGAGACCGGGGAAAGAGCTGAGGGGGTACAGGGAAGGGGAGACCGGGGAGAGAGCTGGGGGGTAGAGGGAAGGGCAGACTGGGGAGAGAGCTGGGGGGTAGAGGGAAGGGCAGACTGGGGAGAGAGCTGGGGGGTAGAGGGAAGGGCAGACTGGGGAGAGAGCTGGGGGGTAGAGGGAAGGGCAGACTGGGGAGAGAGCTGAGGGGGTAGAGGGAAGGGGAGACTGGGGAGAGAGCTGGGGGGTAGAGGGAAGGGCAGACTGGGGAGAGAGCTGGGGGGTAGAGGGAAGGGGAGACTGGGGAGAGAGCAAAGAGCCCAGCTGTGGAGAGAGAAGCAGTAGAATAGTTTAGCTATAGTTTAGGCATGTGGAACCGACAGAGAAGCCCAACTAGACAGGAAAGTCCAGAATGGGGGAAGTTAGTAAATCCAGAGAAGGCCAATAGGTGAGAGCCCGGCAAGGCCAGGGCAGAGGCAAGGCCAGGGCAGAGGCAAGGCCAGGGCAGAGGCAAGGCCAGGGCAGAGGCAAGGCCAGGGCAGAGGCAAGGCCAGGGCAGAGGCCAGGGCAGGGGCAAGGCCAGGGCAGGTGCCAGGGCAGAGGCAAGGCCAGGGCAGAGGCAAGGCCAGGGCAGAGGCAAGGCCAGGGCAGAGGCAAGGCCAGGGTAAGGGCGATAACACAGGGCAGGGAGGAGGCGCAGAACTGAAAGCGCAAAGCAGACGCCCAGTGACTGGCACCTACTCAAAAGTAGTAAGAAAAGGCCGCCGGGTTCTAAAGTAGTAGCTGTGCCCGTATGTGCAGCCCCACTGCCCCACCCGTTAGTGCCAGGCTCACCCGCGGGCCCGCCGGGACATCCTGCCGCTCCGGACACTTCAGTGCGCAGTCTGTGGCGGTATTGTTATTTCCTATCTCCCGCCAGCTGCGCACGCACCCACAGAACTCCCTTTCCGGGGCGGAACCCACTCCCTGGGCGGGGCCTACAGCCCATACGGAGGCGCTCTAGGTGCCTGTCACTTCTATATGTGGGGAGGGCCATGCGTCCGGTTTTAACCAATGAACAGCAAGCGCACTGATGTCAGCGATTTCCCGGCGACCAATCAAAGCTAGAAATGAGGGACAGCTTCTGGCGCCTATTACGTTTTGTAACAACCCGAGTGACAGAGGATTCTAAAAATTTCCAGACTAGACAGTCATTTCCTCTTAGTTTTGGCGACGGTAGCGTTAAGCCATGCATTTTAAGTGGGGTTTACGCTGACATCACCACCTCAGATTTGCTATGAGTGTATAGGTTTTTGAACATTAAATTTGAACTGCTGCCTGGTTACTAGAATGGGAGTTCCCTAGCAACAAACATAGAAGTATAATAATAATAATGAAATGGAACCTTCACAGTCAGTCTGTTTTTCAGTTACCTAGGTAACCTTGACAACTAAGCAATTGCAGGCTGGAAAAAAAATAGAATGGAAATATAAATAAAACAAAAAAAACCTGAAATGTTTATTAGGTACTTCTACAGGACTGCCATTGGCTGGCTACAAGTGGTATTGCTGAGGGGGGGTGGGGTATGTGCTCAAATATAACCTCTCCTGAACCCAGTCTGAGCAGCATGGCTTAGGAGTGACTGCCCAGTAGTGGAAAGAACCCTCAGTAAAGGCAGAAATTATATCACTTTCCCTTCCACCCTCTGCAACTGGGAACAGGGGGAGCAAAATGGAACTTCTATATGAGAGAGAAGACTGGGGGAAACCATAACTGAGATGGAGGAAGGTTATAAAGTAGACAGTGAAGATAAATGGAGAGGTGTTAGGTTAGGAAGACGTTATGGGGGTACAGCAGGGATGTCTCTATAACAAATACAAATTTAATGTAACAGTTAACATTCCCTTGAAACATGGCTCTCACATTCCTCAGTATCCAGCATCCCTATGAGCTGGTCTGGCCTAACAACTACAAGTGAGGAATGGGATAATTGGATAATGGGTGGGGTCACAAGGCGAGATTGATTGGCTACTTAACCTCCTAAAACACTATATAAAAGGCTACTTGCCTGGAAGCCAGAATAAATCATTTAGAGGAAATCTATCAGGGAAGGTAAGTGGCTGCACAAAGGGAATCAAGTTGGTGGTGTGTCGCGTAATTGTTACTAGGGCTTAGTACAAACCCATATTGTGTTGCTGTGTGAAGGTGCTGGCATGTTTAGTAATTTAACCATTTTGTTGGCCAGGTGATTAACAGAGACATAGATAGGTGCTGAGATGCTTGCCATTCATTTGAATGCCAGTTGGCTGTTGTATGCACAAATGGCTTTGGAAGCTGAGATGTTTTATATGTTTTCCTTTGTCTGTTTTGGGTAAACTTTGTTGTTCTTTGTTTAATATGTTGGAGGCAAAAATACATGTTGGAATATTTGACTTTCATCAAGCAATATGCTGTTTGAGGGGACCAGGACTGGGATACAAAATATGTTCCAAGTACATAGAGACCCAAACAGCCCCCTTATGGCATCTTACAGCAGCCCCACATTTGTCTGGATCTACAAATTACCAGTCTGCGCCTGGACTGGCCTGTGACTTCCCAATAGTAAAACTACTACAACAACATAGACTTACTCACATTCCCTGTTCTGCAACCCTACAACAGGCATCCCTTGCAACATTTCCCATTTAAAGAATAGTAACAACCTGCTACACCTGCAGTGATTTTTCACACTTGGGAGTATTGTGTGTTGTTATCCTAACTGCCCTAAGCCAATTCTAACTAATTGAATGCTGTGGGATAGTTGGCAAAGCCCTACAGGGAGTGCTTATATACAAATCTCTTAATCATATGTCCTTTTTAGAGGTGTATAATAGTGGGATTACTGGAGCCTGGTTCCTTCTGGCTTCCAACTGTTATCCCAGCCTACTATCCGTAATAAATATTACAATAACTCTCCAGACCTAATCTATTAGACTTGGCTTTCCTGCTATTGTTAGTTTGCCCTTGATTGCTACTCATTAGATATAAGAGTGGCTTTACAGAGTGCTATGTCTTTTTAGTATGAATGAACAATTAAGTGAGAGCTTTGGCCATTCGCACATCTGCTATGACCCCACTGAGGTGCCAAGATAAATGATAGATCGTAGGACAGTCTCTTAATGCCCTCAGGGTTGTGGCTTGTGCCCAAATGGATACCTGCTGTACCAAATATGTTCATGTGTGCTCCCCTATCATAAGTTACTTAAGCATGGGTTTCCTCTAATTCTTGGTTTCAAAAATAAAATATGGTATCTAATATCCTACTGCTTTTTCTTAATTGATAGGTTTGAGAGAAGCCTAAAAGATGTCTATCAGCTGGGACAGCAGTGGTATCAGTTTCCTTATGTCCAGCTCCAACCTCACATTGACCGAGATCATGGACTTGGGATTTGTGGCCACAGCTCAGAGTAGCTCTTCTCCTTGTTCCTCGGGGATTGAACTGTTGGATCAAAGAACCCGTCCCAAGCCCGGTGGGTCACCATTCCTGCTTAAGGTTTCGGAGTCTAGCCCTCTTGTAGGTGGAGAGAAGCAGCGAATGACTGTTGAGGAAATCGTGCCCTGCCTCAGCAGGTCTCCATTCCCACCACCTGACGGTCAGGTGTTTGAACTGTCTGCTTTAGCCCCAGAACCACTAAGTAACTCTATTGTTGGGGTATTCTATGGTGCAAAAGTGTCAACACCCTATAAGGAAGAGGCCACTGATGCAATATGCGTGGACATCCAAGTACCTAAACTGCAAGATTCAGAGATGGTGGTCCAGGCTGTTGGGGTGCAGAAGCCTTCTGTACCACCAATATGGGAGCTCTCTGAGATCAACTCTGCTTTAGAGGAGAACACTCCAACTCTGGATGTTTCTGTCTCTGACTTGAGGTTTACAAGTAGCTCTGACCGAGACCAACCTTCAAATCCACAGGTTCCAGCTTCTCAATGTACCCAGTGGGTTGGGGTCACTCATAAGGATGTGGGGCGCTCCTTTTTACAGCCATTCCGCTACCAGCGCCAGCTTAGTGCCTCTGAAATCCCAGTTACCTCAAATACCCCCTTGCTCCATTCCTTCCATCTGTCTGCCGATGAGGTCGGAGGGGAGTGGCATCTGGAGGTGACCACCTAATCCTTGTTTTGACTCTTAATATCACTTGCTTGTTCTGCAGACAAACCTTGTAAACTTCCAGAATATTTCTGATTGCCACGTGCTGTTCAATACATTACTTCTCATGACTATTTTCTTATCTATCTGTACAGGACTTTGTATGTTATATAAATAAAGAATAATCTATTCAAGCAGTTTTGTTTGCTTTTACTCGGCACTAAGTCCTATTGTTCTGTTTAATTCCTGGGTCTCGGTGCATTACTGCTACACATTAGAGGTACAGCGAGATCCAACCTAAAGTCTGCAAAACACTGCTAAAGGCTAAGTTCACCTTACATGTTTTAATGACCTTGCAGTGCCCATAACTGCTTTTACCTGGGTTTGTTGCTGGTATTTCTCAAGCAACGTTATGGCTAGAAGCTTGTCTATACTTGATCTGTTGGGCTCCTACTTTCTAACCCGCACCTGAAGCCACTGTCGGCCCACATGCAGGCACAGAGTGGAATTAGGCACTGAAATGGGCAAGTATAAACTTCAGTGCTGTAATCCGCTTTGAATCTCTGCCACGTGCCCACAGCACTATGGTATGACTGCCCACAGACATTGTGTTGACCGGGGTGCAGACACAAAAACCACTTTGCTGCTGCACCCAGGCTGATGCAGTGTCTGAGAGCAGATCATAAAGTGGAGCAGCGGGGTGGTTTTTCTTGCCCTGTGTGGCAATCTTATGTAGAAACCTGGATAACAGGTTTCTGCATAATAGATAATGTATCAAGTTTTGGCCAATGGCCACTGCTTAATTTCTTTCCTACCAGTGACTTAAAATGTGATACTTTCCCACTCCTAAAACTGCCAAGTAGCTTGTTATTCAAGGGCACTATATAGAGTAGAAAGCAGTCTGAAATTTAGGCTGATGTCCCTCCCAGAGATTAGTTGCATGTAATAGATCTGCTACCGTTGGTGACTAACGTCTCCTGAATTGCCTTTCCACTAGCAACAAAGGGAATGGCCAGTGGAAAGGCCTATGTATCGCTTTGGTGCCTGCAGAAGGAAACTGCGCAACTTCAGGGAAACAAAGCAGCGATTGCCTTGTTGTTGATGGAA
Source organism: Xenopus tropicalis (assembly GCF_000004195.4). NCBI lineage: Eukaryota > Metazoa > Chordata > Amphibia > Anura > Pipidae > Xenopus > Xenopus tropicalis. The sequence goes on along the minus strand of NC_030686.2, from coordinate 39,921,474 downwards.
GGTGATTTAAGAGATATTAGTCAGCCATGGTAGCAAAACTCTATCATGGACAACTAATCTCTAATAACTAATGTAAACCTATTGTAAATGATAAGGATATTAGCAGTCACTGAGCGGTTCAGTGACCATATAAAGGCACAAGGCTGCAGGCTGAGTTATACAGGGAATGGAGTATCACTCATGTATTATAAGGGATAATTTACCCCCTACTGTAAATGATAAGGATATTGGCAGTCACTGAGGGGTTCTGTGCCCATATAAAGGCACAAGGCTGCAGGCTGAGTTATACAGGGAACTGTGAGTATCACCCATGTATTATAAGGGATAATGTACCCCCTACTGTCAATTATAAGGATATTAGAAGCCTTTAAGTAAGGCAGGAAAATGACTCTCACTCTGTATCTGACAGATTCCTACAAGAAGGCATATTGACATGAGATGGTGTTTATGGAAATACTTAGCAAGTGGAGGTTGGCAGCACTGAAGGCAGTAACGATGATATAAAGTGGTTACTTAGCAGCTAAATAATTTGCATAAGAACACAATGTCCCTATGCAACTCCAGTAAAGAGGATTTCCTAGCTGAACATTAAAGAAAAAAAAAGCATGTTTACAAGTAGGATTTATCTTCTGCTTGAGTAACAGGCTATGGAAGGCTTGGCACAACGAGTTCCCACAATACTTTTTGCTTATTTTTGATAATTAACGGGAGCTACTCTATTGCTTTCCTGTTTTTTCACAGCTTAGGTTTTTTGACAAACAAGTTTTAATATTTACTTCCAAGTATTTTTATACACCAGAGACCAATAAAGCCAGGCCCACAACCCCCCTTTGGACTTTTATAATACAGTAGGAGGGCTATGGGGGAGTAAAGAGAGGGGTTGGGAGCAGTCAACTGAGAAACAATCACAGATGGTGAAAGTGCAAAGCTAGCAGAACTCCTATTCCTATATGGAGTAACACTGGGGAAAAAATGTTCAGTATTTACTGTGTGCCCCAAACATGTAAAGTATCAACTGCAAAAATACACACAAAAAAAAAAGACAGGAGTTTCAGTTATATACATAAAGATATTTTTAATTTTTTCTGTGCAACTGTGCCCTTTCTGTACAAACTAAAGGCGACAAAGGGTATCTGAGATTAAAAAAATAATAAAATACAAAAATATGAATAAATAAATGATAGATAATCTGACTTTTTTTGGCCCATGGAGGTAAACCGGTAAATCTTAGATGCTCTGAAAGCCAGCCTCGCTTGTATCCATGTCGTGTTCCTGTAACAAACCAATAACAAAGTCGTACTTTTAACCTAGTCTGAATGCTTATTATGTGCACTTGTTTTACTGTTATTTATTTATAACTAACGAGGGTCCCTCTAATCTTTCTTTCCGAACAAACCTGTCAGTAGCAACATTACACTACCAGCGATGTTATGGTCTATGAAGAAATGTCAGGCTTACCTGTGCAGTCACATACAAATGTAAAATAAATAAATAAATGTACACAGAATACAGCATGCAAGAATATATATATATAAGAATCTATAAATGCTTCACCAAGTAACAGAAAACAATTTAGTTCCCCTTTAGGGAACTGAGTAAAGCAAAGTAGGCTGGAGGAGATTTTAGCGAACAGGAGCACCGGCCTAAGGTATTAGGTTAGCGACTTTAACCAATGGGGGAGCCTAATGTTTTAATTTAAATTTTAGTTCTCCTTAACTCACGTGGGGTTTTCTTTAAGATAAACTTGAGCCAGAATGTTAAAGCAATCATAACTCTGCCCCTTCATTTGACACAAACATTTTTCGTACCTGATTGAGCTTCTTGAATTCCACAACTTGGAAGAATATGTACTCCAGAATGTGTTTGGCATCCTGTTCCTCTTTGGGTAGGTTGCTGGTTACCCCTAGGATATCACCGCACTTACGCACATAAAATTCCAGGTCATCTTCTGTACCTAGAGTAAATGGGAAGAATAAAGTTTATGGGAGGGTATTGGCTATTTCAGTTTTGAAGAAAGGAAGGCTGTAGTCTATAAAACTGGATTTTGGGGTAGCCTTATGATCTGAGCAGAACTATGAAAGGGATGTGGAACTGGACCACTCACATCGGTTTGTGATCTGGGCCAGACGCGCTTTCTCTGAGGAAAAGTTCTCATCTAGGTCAAACAGATCCAGTGCTGGAGCTGGAAGCTCACGAAAGGAGGGAGGAAATACCTGCAAAGCAACAAAAAAAGTATCAGTAGGCTCAGAAAGGAGAAAAATCTGCCACTCTGCTCCAGGCCAGAATGGCAATCTGTGGGTTCTGGCAAATGCCAGAGGGGCTGCTGTAAGATGCCATAGACAGTCACTATTTATTGGGCTGGGGGGGCTGTTTGGGCCTCTGGGTACTTGGAATGCCAGGACCCAGGCCCAGACTGGCAATCTGTGGGTTCAGGCAAATGCCAGAGGGGCTGCTGTAAGATGCCATAGACAGTCACTATTTATTGGGCTGGGGGGGCTGTTTGTGCCTCTGGGTACTTGGAATGCCAGGGCCCAGGCCCAGACTGGCAATCTGTGGGTTCAGGCAAATGCCAGAGGGGCTGCTGTAAGATGCCATAGACAGTCACTATTTATTGGGCTGGGGGGGCTGTTTGTGCCTCTGGGTACTTGGAATGCCAGGGCCCAGGCCCAGACTGGCAATCTGTGGGTTCAGGCAAATGCCAGAGGGGCTGCTGTAAGATGCCATAGACACTCACTATTTATTGGGCTGGGGGGGGACTGTATGGAACTCTGTGTACTTAAAATGCCAGGGATTATAAACCAAGTCCAGTGCAATATACTTTAAGCTGGCCAACTACAACAAAGTCATCCCCAGTCTGCCCAGTCCTACACTTGCTTATCCGATTCATTAAGAATTCTACTGCTGTAATATACATTATTGAAGTATACTGCAATATATGGACAAACAATCCCTGTTTTGTTTAAAAAGGAGGGCATTTCTTGGTAGCTTAATGTCCCTACATATATTGCTAATGGGCGAGTGCAGAGGATCTCTTGTTGGTGTCTGTATGTATTTTGTGGTCACAGCCTCATTGCACCCCCGCCTTATGGTTTAAAATTTAGTGGTTGAGGACAACTTTATCTTTTTGCTATAGTTTATACGGGAGCAGTGGCCAGCTCCATGTTGTAGCTCCCACCCTTTCCAGCAACAGTCAGGTGATCCCAGTGGAGCCAATAAAAGGGCAACAATTTGGGGGATTTAACCCTGAAAGCAAGAGGGTCGCAGGTAAATTAGTCCCTTTGTTAAATGTATATTGAAGCAGTAGAATTCTTACTGAATCAGATAAAAGTGAGTGTAGGAGGGGATGACTTTGGCATAGTTGGCCAGCTTGAAGTATATTGCAATATATGGACAAACATTCCCTGTTTTGCTTAAAGGGGAGGACATTTCTTTGCACAGAATGTCTTAATGCCCTATATATATTGCAAATGGGTGAGTGCAGACGATCTTTTGTTGTGGTCTCTAAGAAGCTGATGCCCAAGGAACTGACTTACAGCTGGTTGCAGTGCAGGAAGCGGAGTCTCGAATTGTGGCTGGATGAGTTGTAGTGTTTCGTGCTTCACATTCAACTGTTCATATGATCTGTGACACAGAAAATAGTGAATAGCCAGTGAGTAGAAAAGCACAATGCAGTTGTGTCCCCGAGGAAGACAATACCATTATAAATCATAATGAGTTGGGCACTGGGATGTCTGGTGCTCTGTATTGTTTTCTGAATAAAGTAGGTCAGACGGCGATATATGAATTCCTAATCAATCCAGACACACTGAACCAGAACCTAACAAGTGAGGGATAGAAAGAAGAGGAGAACAATGCAGAGAATGCCCTCCATCTGCTGGACTACTCCCAGCATCCCCTGCTTCAAGTTTCAATTAGCAACTGAAGGAAAAATGACAAAGTACGCTGGATCTTACTTAATAACTTTGGCGAGAGAGGAAGTGTCCAGCTGGAAGATGCTCATGTCAAATAGAGTTGTAAAGTCCCTTGGGATCTCGTCTCCTTCCTGCAGGCAAACGCGCACTCGCTGGGAGAGTTTGTTGGTGTTGGGCAGCATGGTGTAATCTGAAATCTGCAATGATGGCATAACAGATTGACAGTTATTGTTGGATCCATTATCTGGAAACCTGTTATCCAGAAAGTTCTGAATTATGGGAAGGCCATCTCCCATCTTATTCAAATAATCCAAATTTTTAAAATTGATTTCCCTTTTCTCTGTAACAATAAAACTGTACCTTGTACTTGATAACAACTAAGATATAATTACCCCTTATTGGGGGCAAAACAATCCTATTGGGTTTATTTAATGGTTACATGATTCCCTTTTCTCTGTAATAATAAAACAGTACCTGTACTTGATCCCAACTAAGATATAATTACCCCTTATTGGGGGCAGAACAGCCCTATTGGGTTTATTTCATGGTTAAATGATTCCCTTTTCTCTGTAATAATAAAACAGTACCTGTACTTGATCCCAACTAAGATATAATTACCCCTTATTGGGGGCAGAACAGCCCTATTGGGTTTATTTAATGGTTAAATGATTCCCTTTTCTCTGTAATAATAAAACAGTACCTGTACTTGATCCCAACTAAGATATAATTACCCCTTATTGGGGGCAGAACAGCCCTATTGGGTTTATTTAATGGTTAAATGATTCCCTTTTCTCTGTAATAATAAAACAGTACCTGTACTTGGTCCCAACTAAGATATAATTACCCCATATTGGGGCAGAACAGTCCTATTGGGTTTATTTAATGGTTAAATGATTCCCTTTTCTCAGTAATAATAAAACAGTACCTGTACTTGATCCCAACTAAGATATAATTACCCCTTATTGGGGGCAGAACAGTCCTATTGGGTTTATTTAATGGTTAAATGATTCCCTTTTCTCAGTAATAATAAAACAGTACCTGTACTTGATCCCAACTAAGATATAATTACCCCTTATTGGGGGCAGAACAGCCCTATTGGGTTTATTTAATGGTTAAATGATTCCCTTTTCTCTGTAATAATAAAACAGTACCTGTACTTGATCCCAACTAAGATATAATTACCCCTTATTGGGGGCAGAACAGCCCTATTGGGTTTATTTAATGGTTAAATGATTCCCTTTTCTCTGTAATAATAAAACAGTACCTGTACTTGATCCCAACTAAGATATAATTACCCCTTATTGGGGGCAGAACAGCCCTATTGGGTTTATTTAATGGTTACATGATTCCCTTATTACACATAAGACATTGTAAGCAGTGCCTGTCGCTTACTCCCAATGCCCTTGAGTCAGGTTAGGAATGGCTACTTCTGAATATACTTACTTCAGGATCCTCTGCATCAATCTGGTTCAGGGTGATATCAGTAGTAGTGAGCCACTGCATTAGCACATCCTGCCACATGCAAGAAAAAAAAGCAACAATCCTAAAATTAGGGAATTGCATCTCAATATCAATATTTTCTCAATTTCTCAGGCTGCAGTAAATAGGTAGTATGCTACAAACCAGCAATGCAATATCTCACCAGTATCTTTGTGTTCTCTTCCTTGTCCAGATAGTGATCGCTGAACATGTGACATGAGCCCAACACAGCCAGTTTCCCACTATGCATCTGAAGGTGAAAAAACAACAAGTGAAGCAATCAACAGTTCATCAGATTACAAAATTCCTTTAAAATGTGTTCCGTCCTTTCCTCTAAGGCTACTGTCACACAGAGCAGTGTCTCAGCCTGTGTATAAGCACAATGACAGTCATAAAAGTCTAATTCCCAATCTTATAATGGCTTCCAAACCAAAATGTATCCACAGCTTACAGACAGCATGCAGGAACTACATAACCCACGGTGCATTGCACTGTGATGTTCCTTTCCTTATTCACACCACATGTGCAGGGAATTGTGGGATTTGGAGGTTGCCGGCTGAAGGCAGGATGAGGACAGGCGGCTACTGTTACTGTCTCAAAGTAGTCAGTCAGATCAGCAGGGGAACAGGGGGTGGGGCTTAGGTAACTATTCCAAACCGTATTATTACATCAAAAATCATGAAAAGGCTGCATATTTTTTAATTGATGTAAACAGCAAAGTTGCTTGAAATTATATTTGAAGTTGTGTTTGGGAGGAGTTCCCCTTTAATTACTGGTTAGGGTTTTATCAAGGTGTTTAGTGTCATTGTTTTTAAAGGGGCTTCTGGTAAGCATCTCATAATCTTGGCTAATGACACACATGGCACTATTAGTCAGTTGCAGAAGAAAATAATGGGCTCCACAGAGAATAAGAACTACAGAAAGAATTAGTGGAAAGTTACCTTGCTTTGGTAGAAAGCCATTATGGGCCTGTTCAGTGGAAAGCAGACAGATCCTGTGGACAGGACAGCCATGGCTGGCTTCATGACGTTCAGTGTGGCACCAAATGGGTAAACAAAGGTTAAGGCCCTGCAAAACAGCAAGAGAGAGGGTTATGGCACTGAGGAAAATGTTCACAGCATAAACTTGTTTTACGTTATACAGAATCACACACTACATGGAATTGTGACAAGATGCATCACAGAAAGCAGGCCTTGACTGGGATTAATAATAGGCCCTGACATTTCTGGTAAACAAAGGTCCAAACAGGCCCCCCCAGCCCAATAAATAGTGAGTGTCTATGGCATCTTACAGCAGCCCCTCTGGCATTTGCCTGAACCCACAGATTGCCAGTCTGAGCCTGGGTCCTGGCATTCCAAGTACCCAGAGGCCCAAACAGCCCCCCCAGCCCAATAAATAGTGACTGTCTGTGGCATCTTACAGCAGCCCCTCTGGCATTTGCCAGAACCCACAGATTGCCAGTCTGGGCCTGGGTCCTGGCATTCCAAGTACCCAGAGGCCCAAACAGCCCCCCCAGCCCAATAAATAGTGACTGTCTATGGCATCTTACAGCAGCCCCTCTGGCATTTGCCTGAACCCACAGATTGCCAGTCTGGGCCTGGGTCCTGGCATTCCAAGTACCCAGAGGCCCAAACAGCCCCCAGCCCAATAAATGGTGACTGTCTATGGCATCTTACAGCAGCCCCTCTGGCATTTACCAGACCCCACAGATTGCCAGTCCGGGCCTGATAGGAAGTAACCAAATATATGCCCCTCTAAAATTAATGAAGGTGCATTGCAGTTGTTCCCTGCACCCCAGATTCCAGAACCTACTTTGAGTTGTTTCCAGTGCTGTCATCATCTATAATCATGGACACATCCTTTCCAGCTGCTCTGCTGATCTCCCTGTTAAAAGGACAAAGATTTAGACTGTAATAGACTGGTAGACTACACATCCCTGAGATACCAAATATCTTTACAATTTACACTCATACAAAATTTATTTTTGTTTTCTGCTACAGGCCCTATTAAAAGGGAAATTCATCTTTAAATTACCTTTTAGAATGATGTAGACATTGATATTCTAAGACAATTTGCTATTGTCCGTCATTTTTTATCTTTGTGTTCAACAGCATTTCCATAGCTATCTGGTTGCTAGGGTCTTATTTACCTTAGCAACCAGGCAGTTGTTTGAATGAGAGCTGGTATCTGAATAGGTGTGGGACCAAATAGGAAGATAAGCAATAAAAAGTAACAAGTAAAATAGTAAAATTTTAGCCTTACAAAGCAATAGTTTTTGGCTGCTGAGGTCAGTGACCCCCATTTCAAAGCTAGAAAGGGGCAGATGAGGAAGGCAAATATTTTGTAAACTATAAATATGATTAATGAAAGACAAAATGTGAATTTTAAAGAAACTTTTATTTATATTGCTTACCGATTCAACACTCCATTGGAGACGAGTGCTTCTTTGGGGTGAAAGTATTTGTAGTAAACATTTCGTACAACAGAATCTTTCGTTGCAAGAGGGGAGAGAAAAAGCAGGTAGAAAGAGTGGTGAGTTGTACAATGTATAAAGGGACTTGAAATCCCTGACTAATATGATATCTAACATAGCAAGTATACATATGCAGTTAGAAAGAGATGAGACAAGAGGGGCTACTGAGCCCCATTACCTTCTCCCCTATCTCTCAATCTTACCATTGTTCACCATAATGCCATACTCCTCCAGTAAAAAGTTAATGTTGGTGTCATGTCTGGACTCTCCTCCCTCGCCGAGCATAACAAGGATGTCCCCACCTCCCTCCAAGAACTGTTTCAGCACCTCGAACTGTACAAGAAAAAAAAAAGCAATCGGAAAACAGCTTGGTTACATCTCAGAGACTCTGCATGAATCAATTAAAGGAGAACTTAACTCTAAAAAATATGGATATAAACACCATACTTTATATATCGAACTTACTGCACCAGCCTAAGGGTGAAGACACACAGAGCTACTAGTAGCAGCTACTTTTTCACGGCTACCAAATGCCAAAAAATCCCCTGCCATACACAATACTGAGAATTGCCTCTCCTAAAACACATGTTGAGACAATTATCAGTAAATGATGAGCATTGACTATTTTAGTAGCCACAACAAGTAGCCACTACTAGTAGCTCCGTGTGTCTTCACCCTAAGGGCTCTGGCACACGGGGAGATTAGTCGCCCACGACAAATCTCCCTTGTCACGGGCGACTAATCTCCCCGAACTATCATCCCACCGGCGAACATGTAAGTCGCCGGTGGGATGGTACACGCTGCGCAGGCGATTTCGGCAATTTGCCGAAGTTGCCTCGCGAGGCATTTTCGGCAATTTGCCGAAATTGCGCCACCGCGTGTGTTTTGCTTTTAGTTAGACAAACTGATGTACAGGGTATTGCTTATTTACTTTTAAAGGAACAGTTCAATGTAAACAAGAACAATAAAATTGTAGCTTCGCAGAGCAATAGTTTTTTACGGCAGTGACCCCCATTTGGAAGCTGGAAAGATGCAGAAGAGGAAGGCAAATAACTCAAGAACTATTTAAAAAATAAAGACCAATTGCAAAGTTGTTGGGAATAGGACATTCTATAACAAACTTAAAGTTAACTTAAAGGAGAAGGAAAGGTACAATCACTGGGGGTGTCAATATGTTAGACACCCCCCGCAATGGTGCTCCCGTTAGGAGAAAACCTAACATTTTGGCAACCCCCAGTAACTTTACCTTTCCTTCTCCTTTAAAGGTGAATCATCGTTTAAAATCTTACATTAAGAGAGAAACAGCCCACACAATCTCCGATGGAGCCCTGTGAAAGCAATGACAATGCCTCCCTGTGCCACCGAAGGAAACTGCACTGAAGCACCCACTATACAGGCAGCTGGATTCCACACGTGGTACCTAGAGAAACTGTGTGCCAGGCAGGACCCTAAGCCAGCAGCAATGAGTACACACTGTAAAGCGCTGTGTGATATGTTGACAGGCCAATAATAATAACAGGAAATTAAGTGATGGCTGTACCCTTGTAGTTCTCTTAGGATGTGTCTGCATAAACTAGTAATAGCAAGAACATTAAATGATTTTACTGCCTTTCATTAATAGTGCATAAAATCTCATTGCCGCGTTATCAAACTGATTGGTTTTGTGGCCTGCTATATATTTCTCCTGAGTTAATTAAATGAAAGTTATCAATAAATAAACAAATGCAGACTTAATTAAGTTTGAAAGCGATTGCACATTCTGTGCTTCTATTCTCTAAGTGTGACATCTCATTACTGCAAGTAGAACTCATGGCACACCCAGCATCTTCTCTCCTGGCACTGCCCAGGCTGCTTGCCACTAACTTCCCTGACATCTGCCTGTCACTGCTTTTGTACTAAAATACACATAATTCATATGCAGCTCATATACTCTGAGGCATCTTTTAATTTTTTCCTTGCACTTCCAATTAAATCTCCATAAGTTGCATGTCTGTGGTTTGGGGCAGCCGGCTTTGCTCTTGTGGGACCCCTGTGGTGGTGGTAAGGAGCTTGTGCACACACCAGACAAGGCTAGTACTAAAGGTGGCCATACACCTTCAGATCCGCTCACTTGGCGATGTTGCCAAGCGAGCGGATCTTCTCCCATTATCTCCCACCAACGGGAGGGCGATATCGGGCGAATCCAGGCTAATTCGGTCGTTTGGCCCTCGAGCCAAACGATCGAATTAGAACGCTGGTAATAGGCGAAGTCAGATCGGGGACCACATCAACGAGCTGATGCGGCCCCCAATCCAACTATATTTTTTAACCTGCCCAATCGATATCTGGCCGATTTCAGGCCAGATATCGGTCGGGCAGGCCCATCGTTAGTGCCCCTACATGGGCCGATTAGCTGCAGAATCAGTCTAAGGGACCGATATCGGCAGCTAGAATCGGCCCGTGTATGGGGACCTTAAAAGTTTAGGTAGCTAGCACCTTCACAAAACTGAGAAATCAATGAGAAGTAATGCAGCATGGAAAAATTTCCTAAGGGATGAACGACTATGATTGGCTATTTGGTAGCCCAGTGAGGACTGGCAGACTACATGGGGGCTCTGTTTGGCAGTACACATGGTAAGAAAGTAAGAAATTCACTATATATTGAGCTGGCGAGGGGCTGTTTGGGCCTCTGTGTACCTAAAATACCAGAGCCTACTTTGAATGGCAGTCTGGGCCTGCTCCCACTCACCCCTAATATAACTGAGCTGCTGGTGTAGGGCCACAAAGACACAGTAGCATATTGTAAACCTGTTATGAGACGTGAAGCAAATTCATTACAGGAATATGGCCCAAACCTCAGCAGCAGTGAACTTCTCCCTTGGTCCTGCAGTTATCCACAGCTTTACTCCAACCAGCTTCTCTTCTGTGATTTCATCCTTTATACTGAAGGCAAAAAAAAAAAAAATTATGTTATGGCATATGACGTTGCAGAACTTTATTTAGTATGCGATACATATATCCTTCATATTGGTTGTTAGCATATAACACAACACAATACAGTGTTTAATTATTAATAGCAGTAGGCAGAGCAATGGGTGACATCAGTACGTCTACTTGTCCTTTATCTGCAGCACAGTAAGGAGTGATTGGTATAGGCCAGCCAAAGAATACTGCTTCTTATACCTCTGTATTTTCCAGTTGCCCCGTAGCCGTTTCTGCAGTGACTTATAACCGCTGGTAACAGTAAATATTTCCCTTTTTGAGGCACTAAGCACAATGGTTTTGCGGATATCATTATCTGAAGCTATCTGCGAAAAAAGGAAGAGAAAAATATTTAGAAAAAGAAAGAGAGAATTATTTAAGTGTAGCAATCTTCACTGTAAAGGTATGGGATCTGTTATCCAGAAAGCTTAGAAATATGGCTTTTAAATGTTGAATGCAGCGTATAGTGCTGCTACATGTGTTTAACATATTCATAGAATTAAAAATGATTTATCCCCCCCCCCATGCACAACCTTCCCTATCGTCCTCAGTTGTCTATCCTAGGTAGGCCATACAAATTAACCCCGACAGCAGAATGAGGGTCTTAAAAGTGCTTTGCCGCCTAAGCAACTGTCATCTTGACAGGCAGCAAAATGCTTAGAACTGCCCCTTAACTGACTTGAACCCTGATGATGTAGGGAAACCAGATTACTTGAAAATTAGGGACATAACTACTAATAAATACATGTTGTAGGGCAGCACTGACTGAATTTAAAATAAACTGCAAGAAATTCAGTATTGCTAGCTGAATTTTTTTTAAACGTGCCCCTGAATTCTCAAGTGATCTGTTCACCCGACTCCAGGGAGCATGCCACTAAAGCTGGCCATACACGGTAAGATCTGCTCGCTTGGCGAGGTTGCGATATAAGACTAACGCGGTCATTGGCCCTGGGGCCAAACAATCGAATTAAAACGGCAGGTATAGGCACCCGTCGGTTCGGGGAACACATCAACGAGCCGATACGGCTAAAAATCAAACGATCAGATCGAGATCTGGCTGATTTCAGGCTAGATGCCGGTCGGGCAGGCCCATCGTTAGTGCCCATTTATGGGCCTTTTAGCTGCTAAAAGGACTGATATTGGCAACTAAAATTGGCCTGTGTATGGCCACCTTTAGAGTGTTAAGTGAATGGTTCTGCTGTGTGCTAGTCAGAGGTGGGCCAAGCCGGCTCACCCCTGCTTCCCTGAGGTGGGATCACAGCACGGTGTGCAGAGTGGGGAGTGACCAGGAATCAGCGGTGGGGGGTAAGAGATCCCAGACTAGGGGCTGGCCCCCTCACTGTTGCACCCTAGGCAGGTGCCTATTCCCCCTACCCCTAGTTCCAGCCCTGGTGCTAGGCCCTGGGCTCATAGCCTACATGGTTAAGAACTTGTCTGTGCCAGGACTCCTGGGCCCCCCTATACTCCTGGCACCCCCCTATATTCCTGGTGCCCCCCCATACTCCTGGCACCCCCTATACTCCTGGTGCCCCCCTATACTCCTGGTGCCCCCCTATACTCCTGGAGGCCCCTATACTCCTGGTGCCCCCCTATACTCCTGGAGGCCCCTATACTCCTGGGCCCCCCCTATACTCCTGGAGGCCCCTATACTCCTGGGCCCCCCTATACTCCTGGTGCCCCCCTATACTCCTGGTGCCCCCCTATACTCCTGGAGGCCCCTATACTCCTGGGCCCCCCCTATACTCCTGGAGGCCCCTATACTCCTGGTGCCCCCCTATACTCCTGGTGCCCCCCTATACTCCTGGAGGCCCCTATACTCCTGGAGGCCCCTATACTCCTGGAGGCCCCTATACTCCTGGAGGCCCCTATACTCCTGGAGGCCCCTATACTCCTGGTGCCCCCTATACTCCTGGGCCCCCCTATACTCCTGGGTCCCCTATACTCCTGGCAGCCCCCCCTATACTCCTGGGCCCCCTATACTCCTGGCAGCCCCCCCTATACTCCTGGTGCCCCCTATACTCCTGGTGCCCCCTATACTCCTGGGCCCCCCTATACTCCTGGCAGCCCCCCTATACTCCTGGCAGCCCCCCTATACTCCTGGCAGCCCCCCTATACTCCTGGCAGCCCCCCCTATACTCCTGGCAGCCCCCCCTATACTCCTGGTGCCCCCTATACTCCTGGGCCCCCTATACTCCTGGTGGCCCCCCCTATACTTCTGGTGCCCCCTATACTCCTGGGCCCCCTATACTCCTGGTGGCCCCCCCTATACTTCTGGTGCCCCCTATACTTCTGGGCCCCCTATACTCCTGGGGCCCCCCTATACTCCTGGGCCCCCCTATACTCCTGGGCCCCCCCTATACTCCTGGGCCCCCCTATACTCCTGGGCCCCCCCTATACTCCTGGGCCCCCCCTATACTCCTGGGCCCCCCTATACTCCTGGGCCCCCCTATACTCCTGGGCCCCCCCTATACTCCTGCCCCCCCCCCCTATACTCCTGGGCCCCCCCTATACTCCTGGGGCCCCCCTATACTCCTGGGGCCCCCCTATACTCCTGGGCCCCCCTATACTCCTGGGCCCCCCCTATACTCCTGGGCCCCCCTATACTCCTGGGCCCCCCCTATACTCCTGGGCCCCCCCTATACTCCTGGGCCCCCCTATACTCCTGGGCCCCCCCTATACTCCTGCCCCCCCCCTATACTCCTGGGCCCCCCCTATACTCCTGGGCCCCCCCTATACTCCTGGGCCCCCCTGCAAGCGCAAGGGCTACTTTCTTTGTATCTGACTCGATTGCATTACATGGAAAGAAAACACATATAAGAGTTTATTTAGTTGGACCCCACACGCAAGTGCCAGTGAATGCAAAGAGCTCACTGAGAGAATCAGAATGGCTTCTGCCCACTACACTGAGTCTCTAGAAGCCCCAGCAGCGCACACGGTGTAGGCTTTATTAACATTGTGGCGGCTAAACTCGCCAACAGCCCGGTTCCCCCGTTACCTGCTTGTTGACTCCCATCCTCCTTACGGTGCTCTCGCGTAGCATTATGGGCTCCCGTAACCATGAGCCGCTCCTGCTTAGCAACAAACCGCCATCACGTGACTCTCGCCAATTCCTGCGCTAGCCGTCACAGGGAAGGGGGCGGGGCGAGGAAGCGTAACATCCGCACAGTCAGGCCGAGGCTGCCATCTTGGTAGAGGCGTGCGTTTTAATTTCCTCAGCCTATATTTATATTTTCATTATTTATTCCCTGGTATTTATATAGCAACATTATATTTCCGAATTGCAATTTAATTATTAATGACAACAGTCATTGTTCTAATAATTATGACTATAACCATTAAATAAACATGTCTCTTTTAGTACATTTGTTAAAATGGCCTTTGGCTTAGAAAAGAGGTGGCAAGCTGTGATGTACAGTTGCGGGACCTCCTTCTCAACACACAGGGTTGCCCCCTTTTATGAAAAAAAAACCACTTTCATATATTTTTGCCTTTTTTACCTATTAATACCATTAGGCATCATTTTTACTGGTCTGGTGGCTGCCCTACCAACCCATGAGTTTTCCTGGCCCCCTCAGAGAACGCTAGTGTTGACACCTTTTCTGGGGAAAAATACCTGCCCTTCTATATTTTAATATTTCTTACCTATTAATAGCATTGGCGTCAAGCTTCAGTTTTACCAGCCTGACCAGAGTGCTTCATTCATGAGCTCTGAGCCTGATCATGTATTAAACACAGAGTTCCCTTGAACCTGTGCTTTGTGTCTCTTGTGTATTGTAAATGAGCCCTATGGTTATTAAAATGTCAGGACAAGATTATTATCTATGCTATGATAGGGAGTTAAGGTCTCCATACACGGGCCGATAGTAGCTGCCGATATGGGTCCCTTGGACCAACTCGGCAGCTTATCTGCCCGTGCAGGGGCAGAACCGAGGGGCCTGGGCGACCGATATCTGGCCTGAAATTGGCCAGATATCAATCGGCCAAGTTAGAAAATCCAGTCGGATCGGGGACCGCACTGAACCGACTGCCCCATTGCCGCGTGCAGAATTCGATCGTTTGGCCCCAGGGCCAAATGATCAAATTCACCTACACGCCTCCCCGATATTGCCACCCGTAGGTGTCGCCAAACGAGCGGATCTGCCCGTGTATGGCCTGCTTTAGAAGACCTCTATAAAGAAAAAGTTTATTTATCAGCAAATATAGTTGGGGGGTATAGGCAGGGGCCTAACTCTATCAATTAATCAACAAGTTATTCAGTGAAATAAACAACCATTTATGGGCTCAAAATGTAAACAAACAATTCAAAAGCATACTATACCAAACAGTGGAAAGGTACATCCCAGTGCCTCATGGTGCCCACTCCTAATGCGTTTCGCACCATTGGGTGCTTCATCAGAGGCGGTCAATAGTTGGGGGGTATAGGCAGGGGCCTAACTCTATCACCCTGGGTCCCCAGCAAAAAAGAAAATCTCAGGCTCCCTAAAGCCCATTTGCCCATGCATGTACTTGGGGAATGCTACTCACAGCAACTTTCCCTACACCGCACACATCCTACTTGCAAACTAGTGCTCTGCATGTCTGTAATGGGCCCCTACTCCCCTGGGCCCCCCTGCAGTCGCTGAGACTGATCCCCCAATAATTACACCAGTGTATAGGTGAGCAACTAGCTACAATCTTACTATGTAATCCTACAAACACTTACAAGAAGTAAATCAACCTTGTTTTCTGTGCTGGGGCTCAAGGCTGGTGAAACGGCGTTAGAGCACCAGTGTCGATGGAGCAGTGTTACCTGTGGCTGAGCTTTTCCCATGACTCTGGTGCCAGTCAGGTGTTGGAGGTTCAGGAAACCAGTCAAGAGCAGGCGATGTCAAACGATGTCAAGCATAACTTAAAACAATGTTTTTCTAGGGTTTATTTACCTTTTAGACTTCAGTTTTGGCTACCTAATGACATAAAAATGTCACAAAAAGTACAAACAATATACTATCAGTCTCTATTAAATGACCTAAAAAAATCCAGTTTTACAGGGATGGAGGCAGTCGCTGCAAATCCTGTTTATCAGGCCTTGTTGCACAGGAATTGTACAGATTGGCAGTAAAGATTAGCATGACAGCTTTGTCAGATATGATTCTGTATAAGGGAACATATTTAACATTTTTAGTCTGGCCCTGAGCTTTACATTAATGATAGACTTGTCTCTATTCCATCAGACCATGACAGGCTATGGGGGACGATCACAGGCCATGACAGTCTATGGGGACTATCACAGGCCATGACAGGCTATTGGGGGCTATCACAGGCCATGACAGGCTATTGGGGACTATCACAGGCCATGACAGGCTATGGGGGCCTATCACAGGCCATGACAGGCTACGGGGGGCTATCACAGGCCATGACAGGCTACGGGGGGCTATCACAGACCATGACAGGCTATGGGGGACTATGACAGGCTATAGGGGACTATCACAGGCCATGACAGGCTATTGGGGGCTATCACAGGCCATGACAGGCTATGGGGGACTATCACAGGCCATGACAGGCTATGGGGGACTATCACAGGCCATGACAGGCTATGGGGGACTATCACAGGCCATGACAGGCTATGGGGGACTATCACAGGCCATGACAGGCTATGGGGGCCTATCACAGGCCATGACAGGCTACGGGGGGCTATCACAGACCATGACAGGCTATGGGGGACTATGACAGGCCATGACAGGCTATGGGGGACTATCACAGGCCATGACAGGCTATGGGGGACTATCACAGGCCATGACAGGCTATGGGGGACTATCACAGGCCATGACAGGCTATGGGGGCCTATCACAGGCCATGACAGGCTACGGGGGGCTATCACAGACCATGACAGGCTATGGGGGACTATGACAGGCTATGGGGGACTATCACAGGCCATGACAGGCTATGGGGGCCTATCACAGGCCATGACAGGCTACGGGGGGCTATCACAGACCACGACAGGCTATGGGGGCCTATCACAGGCCATGACAGGCTATGGGGGCCTATCACAGGCCATGACAGGCTACGGGGGGCTATCACAGACCATGACAGGCTATGGGGGACTATGACAGGCTATAGGGGACTATCACAGGCCATGACAGGCTACGGGGGGCTATCACAGACCATGACAGGCTATGGGGGCCTATCACAGGCCATGACAGGCTACGGGGGGCTATGACAGGCTATGGGGGCTATCACAGGCCATGACAGGCTATGGGGGACTATGACAGGCTATGGGGGACTATGACAGGCTATGGGGGACTATGACAGGCTATGGGGGACTATCACAGACCATGACAGGCTATGGGGGCCTATCACAGACCATGACAGGCTATGGGGGACTATGACAGGCTATGGGGGCTATCACAGGCCATGACAGGCTATGGGGGATGATCACAGGCCATGACAGGCTATGGGGGATTATCACAGGCCATGACAGGCTATTGGGGGCTATCACAGGCCATGACAGGCTATTGGGGGCTATCACAGGCCATGACAGGCTATTGGGGGCTATCACAGGCCATGACAGGCTATGGGGGCCTATCACAGGCCATGACAGGCTATTGGGGGCTATCACAGGCCATGACAGGCTATTGGGGGCTATCACAGGCCATGACAGGCTATGGGGGACTATCACAGGCCATGACAGGCTATGGGGGGCTATCACAGGCCATGACAGGCTATGGGGGCCTATCACAGGCCATGACAGGCTATGGGGGACTATCACAGGCCATGACAGGCTATGGGGGGCTATCACAGGCCATGACAGGCTATGGGGGCTATCACAGGCCATGACAGGCTATGGGGGGCTATCACAGGCCATGACAGGCTATGGGGGCCATGACAGGGTACATAGGTGGGTCTTATGCGATTTGGAAATCAGGCCTTTTTCAGCAGGACTCAGATTTGACCGAATCCAGGTGTCTGGCTGAACCAAATCCTTACAATCACGTGACTTTTGGTCACATAAACACTGAAATATTAAAAAAAATCTTCTATTTAATGCTTCCTTAGCCCAATTTGCATATGCAAATTAGGATTCCTATTGGGTTCAGCTGAATCTATCACAAAGGATTGGGGGTTTGGCTGAACCCAAAAATAATGGATTTGGTGCATCCCTACATGAGACATCTCTCTCTGCATCTCTCGTGGGGTAACCCTAAGCTATCCCCCATCCCCCTCAGATTCAGTTTTCTTTAAATAAAAGGTGTATTGAAAACAAGAATGTGTTTGTACCAATCAGCTTTATTTATTCTTCATGTCAAATACAATTTATTATCTGTATCACATTTTTATAAAAATATAGTCCTTGGTTTCAGGCACAATATGCGCAGACCTTGCCTCCAAAAATGAAACGGAATGTTGAACCAGGAGGAAAATATTTATTTCGTGAAAATCGACGTTTTTGTGTTGCAGCTGAGCGGGTCGTGATGGGATAAATGAAGTGTTTTGGTAGAAAAAGGACAGAACTGAGTAAGTGATACAGTGGGTTATGGGTAACGTCGCTGAGTTTGCCTAAGGATCCAGTTAGGCAGATATCATAGAGCTGAATGCCCCCTGCATACCATGGTTGCTATTGTAAGGGGCAACTCCGGCTTCAGAACCTAAATTAGTGGGGAGGAACAGGGGGCGGGGCTTAGGGAACTGTTCCAAACCATATTATTACATTAAAAATCATTAATAGGCTGCATTTTTTTAAACTGATGTATATTGCAAAGTTGTTTAAAATTATGTTTACTTTTCTTAAAGCTTAAGTTGTTTTTAGGTGGAGTTAAGTAGGCTATCAGTAACTGGCTGCTGTGAACTGAATCACAAGCAGCCAATAGCTTATCTTATTATGTGCCTCTTGGGCCTATAATCTGTAAAGAGCAGTGTCGGACTGGCCCATCAGGATACCCAGAAAACTCCTAGTGGGCCCAGGTGTCAGTGGGCCCTTCTGCCTGATCATTTGTCCTGCTTCGTGGTCATTCCCTATTTCTGAATCGGAACAAAGTAGAGAAATAGATGGAGAAGTAAATTCTAGCATGTAAAAGAGACTAGGGGGCAGATTTATCAATACACAAGTTCGAATCCCGAATGGGAAAAACTCGGAAACCTCTAAAGATCGCAAACATCACGAAAATGCCCACGAAAAAATCGTACCAGTCACGACAATATCGCATTGGGGATCCGAAAGTGCCGAAACTTTCGCACCGAACAACTGCAAACAGCGGCAGAGCCTCTCCGAATCCTTTGTGAAAGCATCGCGAGGGCGTCCGAAATTGTCGTGCGGGGCCCGAAAAAATCGGTGAAGATGCGCTCGGAGCGTTCGGATGAACGCTCCCAGCGTTCGTGTATTGATAAATCTGCCCCTAGGAGTATGAAGTGGTCGGGCGAGAAAAGGAGGAAAAATAGTTTGGATAGTGGGCCTATGGTTTTCTGGTGGGCCCTGAGGTCCAAGTCTGACACTGTATAAAGAGTAAAATGCCATTTTGAGTTTTGCTGCGAAAATGCTGCCTGCCAGATTTATGTGTAAATGTGGTCAATGTGAGCTTGCAATGTACTGTTCTACATGGATTCATCTAAGCCACAGTTACTTGTTCTTTGTTTTTTTAAATGATTTGCCTTTCTATTCTCTGGTTAGCCTGGTTGCCAGGATTAGTCAACCAGACAGCAGGAGGATAGACATTTATATTATTACCTGGTTCCCCAAACTAGTTAGGTACAAAACAAAGAAAGGTAGAAACTCTGAGAAAAGAAGAGCGAGGGGACAAAAAGAAAGAGAGGGTGGAAGAAGGGACAGTATGAGGAAGGGTTAGGAACAGGAACTAGAAAGCTATCACAAAGAAGGAAAACCAGTACTGGCTCAAGAGGTAGTTTGTGCCCGAGGGTGAAAGCAGATGAAGAGGTGAAAAACAGAACTGGAGGAAAGAAGAAAGAGATAATAATGAAGAAGGTATCTTGTTTAGTGACCTTTGTGTCTAAGGTCTCCTGGTATGTCCAACCCCTCCAGACTGATACATAAGTAACCCTACATAAAATATTGTTATTAGGTAAAATAAATCAAGGTAAGGGGATGGCAGTGGGATGAAGGGGTAAAGGCAGTAATGGAAAACACAATATAATATTATAGTAGCTCATTCCTTATTAGGTACCAAATGCCAGCTGCCAATGAATGGGGTCGGAGTATTTGGAGCCTTTCCTTATGCTTCCATAAGACTAAGATCAAGTAGTCATCAGTTTAAGTCCTCTCACCATGCCCCGCCACATCGCAGTGCGGCAAACAGCAGATAAGACCCAGAGCAATGGCACAAAAGAAGAGGTGCTTTGGGGCTGCCTCTCGATTGTGAGGGTTTAAATGCCCCTAGTCTGAGAAAGGAGAGTAGGGCTTAAATCTGCTTCCATGATGGACAAATAGAATCTCATTGTGGCATCAGCTCAAGTAGTCATCGTCACTCTGTGCGTAGGAGAATCCCAGAAAAGCGCTGGAGCTGCTGCAACTGCTAACGTTCAAATCAGGGGTGCGGCCAACTGAGCTGGGCACCGCCTCCTGCGTGAACTCTGGATCAAAGTGTCTCAGGTCTCCAGGCCCAGCCTAAAGGAAAGGGGAAAAATGTAGTTATGCCAGTTTCATCCTAAATACACAGTATGTGCTCTAACAACAGCATCAGTTCCACAAGCGACTGCAATAACAGCAGTAACTCAGGGCAATAGCTGTGTTTAATGAACTGTGAGATTCAGCGTCAATATGTATATTACTTGGTTAAAATCTAATTTGTGTACTACTAAACTATATATGGCTTAATAAAGGGCATATACCCTGCCCGAAACATTGCTATGGCTGATGCCACACGTGGCGTTTTTACGCTGCGTATTTTCTCAACCTAAAAACGCTGCACAAGCCACACAGCCCCTGACTATGGCATTTTTCAGCCTAGTACTGGTGATGTAGCAAATCCCGTTTCCATGGTGCTAATAGTGCGAAATTGTAAAAACGCCACGTATTTCCGCTAGGTCTGGCAGCTGCCTTTGTGTATACATAGGAATAGGTTGCTGTGCAAATACTGGCGTATTAAGCCAACGCTTAAAAAATCCGCGCTAAGGCGTTTTCTAGCGTATTTCCGCATTGTGTGGTTTGCTTCCCGTCTTTTCAAGTTATTTCTATGGATGATGATATCGGGCGTTTTTCAGCCACTGAGAGAATTAGAAAATATGCAGCATAAAAACGCCACGTGTGGCATCAGCCTAAGGTGATGTGCTGATTTTTATATACTATTTTGCATTATCTGAGTGCCGCTTCATTTCTCCATTTTTTTATATAAATGTTTTAGTTCTACTCACCACATTTGGGTTATAGGGTGGAGCGATCCGCTTGTGATATAAGTCATCCCAGTTAATTGGGCTGAAGAAAACATGGTTCTTGATTTCTTGCTGTAAGGACAAAGACATTCCTAATGAGCAGTCTGATACGTTTTACTCGCGTCATCCAACTATATTTACATTCTAAATGTCCTGCATAGGGATGCATTTTATTATTTCGGGGCAGAAATCCATATTCCTCATCTGATTTACCCAGCATGCCTGTGTGCTACACCCTCTACAGGTGGTCCCTGCAACCGTATGTGGGTAATTTACTACTACTAATTACAGTTTGGGCTTGTTATTTAGTCATTTATCTACGCAGGGCTTTGTGACTGTTTAGAACTCTGTAATAAATTAAACCCATTATGGGCTATAGGCACAATAATGGCCATTTGAGACCACATGTGCAGTGTGCAAAAGTAGTAGTAAAACTATTGTTTTATATTGCAGAGTTGCTGTTATTAGTCTGGTACAACCTAATTATAATTAATTTGGCCAATCATTTACTCTTTAGTAACTACAGTGCAGCTGGTTTCCCAATAACCCATACATAGCTTGATTCTATGGCAGCGTCATTGGTTTGTGAAGCTGTGCCATTATTATTAGATTGGGTGCACTGGTGCCACTGCATTATGAATACATTCAAATACTGAAAGCTGGGGGTTAATAGTAATAATTGGTACTGTACAAAGTCAGCCTTAGCGCCCAGGCGGCATCGCTGATCCTTATGGAGGAGCCCTCGGAGAATGTCACATGTGGCTGTGGTCTTGCACCCTGGGAGCTGGAGTGGTTGGCTCAGAATGTTATCGTACATCTGGGATACATCACGGCTGTAGAACGGGGGCTGGACATGGAAATGGATGAAAATCAGTAACAACTTAAGACAAGGAATAAGGAGAGCAGAAAATAAAGGCAAGCAGTGGAGTAGTATCAGTAGCTAAGGGCAAAGGCAGAAAAGCAACAAGGGAAGAAGTTATTACACAATCTTAGTATCAGTGTTGGCATATCCAGCTGTTTCGCCTGATTGCCCAAATACCAGGTCATTCATTTACTAAGGGGTACATTCATTCCATGCAAAATTAGCACAGCAATTTTTTTACTCACTGCAGTTTTTTCCCCAGAGTTCCAGGGCCTTTGCTCCTTCCATGGGCATGTCACAGGTTAACACTCTCTTTAGTCTATCTGTAAACTACTGAGTTGGTGCAAAATAAATAGTGTGTGGGTGAAGAGCTCCTGGACTGGCAATCTGTGGGTTCTGGCAAATGCCAGAGGGGCTGCTGTAAGATGCCATAGACACTCACTATTTATTGGGCTGGGGGGGGGGCTGTTTGGGCCTCTGGGTACTTGGAATGCCAGGACCCAGGCCCAGACTGGCAATCTGTGGGTTCAGGCAAATGCCAGAGGGGCTGCTGTAAGATGCCATAGACAGTCACTATTTATTGGGCTGGGGGGGGCTGTTTGGGCCTCTGGGTACTTGGAATGCCAGGGCCCAGGCCCAGACTGGCAATCTGTGGGTTCAGGCAAATGCCAGAGGGGCTGCTGTAAGATGCCATAGACACTCACTATTTATTGGGCTGGGGGGGGGGGGCTGTTTGGGCCTCTGGGTACTTGGAATGCCAGGGCCCAGGCCCAGACTGGCAATCTGTGGGTTCAGGCAAATGCCAGAGGGGCTGCTGTAAGATGCCATAAACAGTCACTATTTATTAGGCTGGGGGGGGCTGTTTGGGCCTCAAATGCCAGGGCCTATTTTGGATCCCAGTCCAGGTCTGACCCTGTTCTTAGTCTGGTCAGTAGTAGTTGTATAGTGTTCTCTTGTGCGCTGGACTGAGTGCCATATTTACAAGTAACTGACATTACGACCTGCTTACCCCAGTTTGAGAGTGCTCTCAGTTTGTATCCACCTTCTTAGCTGGGGATTGTTCCAAGCTTCCGCCACCTCCTCAATGCAGAAAAAGTGGGGGCAGAGAGGGGCAAAAGTACAAAAAAAAGAAGAAGAAGAAGAAGAAAGTGCATAGAGGGAAATATGGCAGTACTGTAAGCTGTGAGCAAAGAGATGTCACCTGTCACCCCTTTTTCTGCCTTCAAGTATAACTTACCAGTCCATAGAGCATCTCATACAGCACTGCTCCCAGGCACCACCAGTCTACTGTACGGTCATACGGCTGCTTCCTGAGCACCTCCGGGGCCAGGTACTGCCAGATTAAAGAATATATATTATTATTATTATTATTTTGGTGATCATCATTAGAATCAGCAGTGGCGTAACTAGATGGTGGGCCCACCAACTAACTATTTTACCAAGATATATACATTAATTAGGACTTCAATGGGCCCCCCTGGGACCGCAGAGTCTGCTTGCTCTGTAGTTACACCCCCTGAGAATCAGTATGATAACCTATTCACCATCACATTGTTACATAATACATCTGGGTCAATGTGTTAGCTTAAATATTATTGTTGGGAATATGGGAAAAGGGAATATGTCTGTTTTTAAGAAGGGGTTGTCTAAATTCTCATTTTCCTTTAAATAAGCAAGGGCTTATTTTTACTGTGTCATTACTCATAATGAATAGAGGACATTGCTTTCCTTTGTATATAGCCATATCTATCCATAAAAGTAGTATACAGTATGACCTTGCTTGTCTCATCTGACATATCCCCCGCTGGAACACCTATTATATCTAACAAACATCCTACTCTTATAATGTCTTTGGAGAAAACCTTGATCTTTAAAAGCACTAAGGCAGCTCACTCATGTGTATGATTGCAAATATGCACAGTAGGAACGTTCTCAGCCCACAACAGCCTATATCATGCTATGGAGCTATTTTGGCATTGAACGGGATCATAAAATCCACCCAAAACTATATGGTTTTTGTGTCCAAACCCATAGGTTAAGAATCCCTGGTGTAAGGTGTGATGTATGGAGTGTATATGCTGTACCTCTGGGGTTCCACAGAAAGTACTAGTGGTCTCCTCAGGTTCCATGCCTTCCTTGCACAGCCCGAAATCTGTGAGCACCACATGACCCTAGAAGCAGGAAGGAAACGTTACTTAATCTACAGATGCAGTAGAGAACATCAGGACAAGGGGGCCCTCTCCACTTTTTCCTCTCTTTCACCAGATCTTTTCCCTTTATCTTTCCCCTGAATTTCCTTCTGCTGGGGAACTTACCTGACTGTCCAGCAGGATATTTTCTGGTTTTAAATCTCTAAAGGGGAACAGAAGAACAGACGTAGTTGTCAGTTGCAGTTGGTTTTTTCCATCGAAGAAGACTTGGTTTAAAATGACGTTTTACCCAAGAAAAGTGTAGGATGGATATTTTAGTAGGGCCTATTTTAAAACCCAGTCTGGACCTGCTTGGTACCTTGGTCAAATCTCCTTGTGGCATATTATTCCTAGACACGTGCTAACAGATGTTCATGGGATAGCCCACATACTAATATGGGGGAGACGGCTCACCTGTAGATGATGTTCTGGGAGTGGAGATAACCCAAGGCACAAGCCACTTCTGCCGCATAGAATCGGGCACGGGGTTCTAGGAAACATCTCTCCCTTTGTAAATGTAAGAATAGCTGGAAACAGAGAAGAATTAATTGACTTGTGCTGCGAGCCTTAACATTTTTGTTATGTGGTGGCTGTACATCTCTCCTCACTCCACTGTGCCACTGAGAAGAGATGAATTCTGGGACTTGAAGTCCCTCTGCTTTGCCATAGAGGTGGGCAGATTCTCTGGAAAGCAGAGGGACTTCAAGTCCCAGAATTCATTTCTGCACAAGGAAATAAGGTGAGTGACAGGGTGTATAAAGGTGGCCATACATGTTAAGATCCGCTCGCTTGGCGAGGTCGCCAAGCGAGCGGATCTTCTCCCGATATCCCCCACCTACGGGTAGGCAATATCGGGAAAATGTAGGTTAATTCGATCGTTTGGCCCTGGGGAATTCTAATGGCAGCAATGGCACAGTTGGTTTGGGGACCGCATAAACGAGCCGATGTGGTCCCCGATCCGACTAAATCTTTTAACCTGCCCGATCGATATCTGGCCAATTTCAGGCCAGATATCGGTCGGGCATGGCCGTCGTTTCTGCCCCTTACACAGGGACCAATATCGGCAGCTACAATCGGCCTGTGTATGGCCGCCTAAGGTGGGTTTAGGAAATGGTCGCTACGATTTAAAGGTTGATGGTTAACACAATACGAGGCTACAAGACATAAGTATCATGGTTTTCTTTCAATATAATTCCAACTGGTTGAGCGTATGTTAAAAAGGGGGTGGAGGGGGGATGTATTCCCTTTAATAAGAACTAGTGTGTTAGAAATGAAGTAAGTACCTCCCCTCCATTGACATAGTCCAGTACAAAGTAGAGCTTCTCGGCAGTCTGGAAGGAGTAGTGCAGCCCCACCAGGAATGGATGCTTGAGGTTCTTCAGCAGGACGTTCCTCTCGGCCATGATGTGGTTTTGCTGGATAGTAGGACAATTGTTACACTGGTTCCATCAAAATAAAAGAGCTCCGGTGTATTTCTAGATTTACTTGAATTATATCCAAAAAGGGAGCAATAGAGGAACAATTAAACTGCTAAGTTGCTGTTATAGATTAAGTAATATCCCTTCCCATTCTTCCTGTTTGATTCTGTTCCAAACCACTTTTTTCTCCAGCCTCATCCTCCCCGACCCTTACAATTGCAGGCTTTTGTCTCTGCCTTCTTTCTCACGTACATAACTATATGGGCATCCCCTCTACTAAATGGGCATGAAATAGCTCTCTCCATAACAGCGACAAGTATCTAGGATTTTTCATAGCCATGTAAATACATGGTGCCTGGGCCGCCATCAGGAACTTGGGGTCCCACATAAATAATTTATATGGGCCCCCCCATGAACACAAGCACACAATACCAAAACTCTGGCCACGGCCCTTGTGTGGGGAGCATAAAAAGCTGATGTTACTCTATAATAAGCAGTTCATATAAAGAGTTCCATTGATTAATGTGCTTTTCATTTTATAGGGGGTCAGTGGAGTTTGCCCTAAGTTTAACCCCTTCCCACCTACCTGCCCCTGCTCTGTGCTGTCATTGCTGGATATGGAAGTTTTTATATAAGTTACATAAACTGCATAAGTTTAGGGGCCCAATGATCTTGCTGTGGGGCCCAATAACTAGTTAGTAGTAGTTCATAAAAATAGTAAAAATAATTATTTGCTAATAACAGTGCAAAATATATAGCTCTCCATTCATTTGTACAGTTTTGATGGCTATGATACATTTCTTGACAAGTTGGTACATTTAAATTATTTATTTCTCTAATTGTGCGAAAATAATATACTTCTAAAAATGTTTATGGGGGGGTTTAAAAAATGTTGGGGTTTTAAAAAAATATGACTGTTCTGTTATCGAATCACGTTTGGCTTTCTCGATTTTACTTTTTCTGAAACTGCCACTAGGGGGCAGGCCTCTGTGAAATCTCAGATTATAAATAATAACTTGTATTTATAAAACGCCAACATATTCACATATATACACAGTGTTTTGCAATAAGTACAAGAAAACAAAAACAACCAATGACCAATGCAAGAGGTACAGAAACAGAGCAAGATGACTTGTAAATCTGTGAAAACACACAGGGCGACTAGTAGCAGCTACTTTTTGTTGCTACTAAAACAGACAATGGTGATCATTTACTGATAACTGTCCTTCTGTGTGTTTTAGCAGAGGCAATTCTCAGTATTGTCTATGGCAGGGTATTTTCTGGTGTTTAGTAGCCGTAACAAGTAGCTGCTACTAAGTAGCTCTGTGTGTCTTCACCCTTATAGCTGGCTTCCCACTGACTGAGGTACAATGTACCCCTCCTTACCTCCTTTTTCTTGAGAATGGTCTTCTTCTGCAGGACCTTCACTGCGTAGAAGTTATTGTCACATTTACGCTTGGCGAGAAGGACCTGCGCAAGGAATACTAGATCTGAGAGTGTAGTATATGAGGCAATCAAAGGCAACATGGATTCAGTAACACAAGAGGGGCAGTGAGCAAAGTGAAATTTCCAGTGCAACTGCAATGTTTTTTTTCGATAATGAAGCATTTTTCCCTGAATTCCAGCGCTGTTGCAGTCACAAGGGAACAGCGCACTTGGCACAACAGTGGGCAATAAATCAACACAACTGTGTTTCCACTTTGCCATAAATCGCACACAAAGTTTTCCAAGTAGGTTTGTCCTCATTTCCAGTACGTGTGACGTGTGCACCGGATTCTTTAGACACAAATGCACTGCACCTATTGACGTATGGTCGCTGAGGGAACCCTGGGGCAACTGATGTAGCTAAGCCCCCTGAGCAGTCAGTTGTGCATTAAACCCTCTTTCCTACCTGCCTGGGGTCCAAACACCGGATATTACATCAACCACACCTGGAATACTTTGTGTCCAATTTATGGCAAAGTGCAATTGTGTCAATATTGATGCACTTGCCCAACACCTTCTTTTGGCCCCACCGGTACTGGAAATCTGGGGAATAATGCTGCAGTAGAAGAAAAAACATGTCCTGGGGCTACTGCCACCTGAGGCCACTTGATGCTGCCCCCTCTCTCCCGCGGGTCCTGGGGGGGCAGGAGTGCTATTGCCAAAAATTCAGCTCTTAAAAGTTACCAGAGGCTGCTCCTGGTAACTGGCTGCTCCCAACTGCCTGGGGCAAGGTAAGAACCTGGCAGGAGCAGCCCTGTTTTGCTCAATGCACTGTTATTTGTAAATGAGCCATACAGTCTAAAGCTGGCCATACACGGGCGATGTCGGATCTTCACCCGATATCCCCACCTACGGGTGGGCGATATCGGGTAGCAAGCGCCTTCAAAAAAAAATAATCCGATCGTTTGGCCCCAGGGATTACATTTGCGGCCATGGGGCAGTCGGTTCGGGGACCGCATCAACGAGCCGATGCGGTCCCCGATCCGACTGGATTTTCTAACCTGGCCGATCGATATCTGGGCAATTTCAGGCCAGATATCGGTCGGCCAGGCCCCTCGTTTCTGCCCCTACACAGGCTGATAAGCTGCCGAGTTGGTCCAAGGGACCAATATCGGCAGCTTCTATCGGCCCGTGTATGGGGGCCTTAAAGGTGGCCATACACGTAGTAATAACAATCTTTCCCACCCTCCAGGACTAAATGGCCAGATATGGAGGTAGAAACAATAGAAATTCTGCCTACAACTGGCGATTTAACCCTAAAAGTAGATTTTGCTCAGGCACCTTCAATGGTGCACAATCAAAATCTTTTAACCTGGCCACTCGGCGAGACGACAGTCTTTGCGATATCGGTCGCTACTTTGAGCTGCCAAACACGCACCGAATATCGTACAAAACGAGGTATAATATCGTATAATATCGTGTATGGCCGGCTTAAGACATGCGTCCGTTATCTGTCATTAAACATATTGTCACCCTCAGCATCAATATTTATTTTATATCTCATATATGGGATTCTCCCAACTCTCTCTGAATCTCAGGAATGCTAACCTAATGTTACCCCAGGATGATAACTTTGGGGACTGCATCCCCGAACCTGTATATTTTTCATTAAATTGCATTATATATAAATAAATAATAGTACACATAACGGAAT
Organism: Xenopus tropicalis; assembly: GCF_000004195.4. Lineage (NCBI taxonomy): Eukaryota > Metazoa > Chordata > Amphibia > Anura > Pipidae > Xenopus > Xenopus tropicalis. The sequence continues at coordinate 39,892,686 of NC_030686.2, read as the reverse complement.
GGTTGGATCACCATAGTCCAGCAGTTCTGGGCTGGTGCTATATAAACAATTATGATATTAAAAGAAATCTTTCAGTAACAAGCAGGAAGATTTATTCGACAGCCCTCACTGCCCCCTCTTGGAATGTAGAAAGGCTATTTGAGATTATGGGATTAAACTCCCAATCCCTGGCAGGAAAGGTGAAACCAGCCCCCCAGAACTTACACTCTATCTGGGTGCAGCGGCAGACTAATTCTAATACACATCCTCTATGGGAACAGCCATACATATGGGACCAATGTATCAAGGGGCAGTTATTGTAGTCTATTGCCCTTTAGCTAGCCATCTCCATTTAACTCCCAACATTCTAAAATAGCTACAGTACTGTAGAATTATGGGGGCTGTAATTCAGCTGAAAAGCCTCAGGTTGAAGACTATTCAACAACAACAACAACAACAACAACAAACTATTGCACTTCTCTTCTTGGTTTATCTATTATGAAGCCCTCACTATCCTACCTTGCACTCACTATATTACTAGCCCTCACTATCCTACCTTGCACTCACTATATTACTAGCCCTCACTATCCTACCTTGCACTCACTATATTACTAGCCCTCACTATCCTACCTTGCACTCACTATATTACTAGCCCTCACTATCCTACCTTGCACTCACTATATTACTAGCCCTCACTATCCTACCTTGCACTCACTATATTACTAACCCTCACTATCCTACCTTGCACTCACTATATTACTAGCCCTCACTATCCTACCTTGCACTCACTATATTACTAGCCCTCACTATCCTACCTTGCACTCACTATATTACTAACCCTCACTATCCTACCTTGCACTCACTATATTACTAGCCCTCACTATCCTACCTTGCATTCACTATATTACTAGCCCTCACTATCCTACCTTGCACTCACTATATTACTAACCCTCACTATCCTACCTTGCACTCACTATATTACTAACCCTCACTATCCTACCTTGCACTCACTATATTACTAACCCTCACTATCCTACCTTGCACTCACTATATTACTAGCCCTCACTATCCTACCTTGCACTCACTATATTACTAACCCTCACTATCCTACCTTGCACTCACTATATTACTAGCCCTCACTATCCTACCTTGCATTCACTATATTACTAGCCCTCACTATCCTACCTTGCACTCACTATATTACTAACCCTCACTATCCTACCTTGCACTCACTATATTACTAGCCCTCACTATCCTACCTTGCACTCACTATATTACTAACCCTCACTATCCTACCTTGCACTCACTATATTACTAGCCCTCACTATCCTACCTTGCACTCACTATATACTAACCCTCACTATCCTACCTTGCACTCACTATATTACTAGCCCTCACTATCCTACCTTGCATTCACTATATTACTAGCCCTCACTATCCTACCTTGCACTCACTATATTACTAACCCTCACTATCCTACCTTGCACTCACTATATTACTAGCCCTCACTATCCTACCTTGCACTCACTATATTACTAACCCTCACTATCCTACCTTGCACTCACTATATTACTAGCCCTCACTATCCTACCTTGCACTCACTATATTACTAACCCTCACTATCCTACCTTGCACTCACTATATTACTAGCCCTCACTATCCTACCTTGCACTCACTATATTACTAGCCCTCACTATCCTACCTTGCACTCACTATATTACTAGCCCTCACTATCCTACCTTGCACTCACTATATTACTAACCCTCACTATCCTACCTTGCACTCACTATATTACTAACCCTCACTATCCTACCTTGCACTCACTATATTACTAGCCCTCACTATCCTACCTGCACTCACTATATTACTAACCCTCACTATCCTACCTTGCACTCACTATATTACTAGCCCTCACTATCCTACCTTGCACTCACTATATTACTAGCCCTCACTATCCTACCTTGCACTCACTATATTACTAGCCCTCACTATCCTACCTTGCACTCACTATATTACTAACCCTCACTATCCTACCTTGCACTCACTATATTACTAACCCTCACTATCCTACCTTGCACTCGCTATATTACTAGCCCTCACTATCCTACCTTGCACTCACTATATTACTAACCCTCACTATCCTACCTTGCACTCACTATATTACTAGCCCTCACTATCCTACTTTGCATTCACTATATTACTAACCCTCACTATCCTACCTTGCACTCACTATATTACTAACCCTCACTATCCTACTTTGCACTCACTATATTACTAGCCCTCACTATCCTACTTTGCATTCACTATATTACTAACCCTCACTATCCCCTTCTTTCTCTGTCACCCTCTGTTCTTTCCATATTTTGTCACAATTTCCTTTCCTCCCCCTCAGCCCCAGCTATAAAACTGCCCTTTCACGTGCCACCCCCCTAGGACTGCCCCACTCTGCCATCTACTCCCCTTTCTCTTTTAACACACTCCCTTTTTACCCTTTAACCCTGTCTGTATTTTCTTTCTCGTATTTCCTTCTGTCAGGCCCTTCCCACACTCTCCATCTCAGTTACTGAGCTCCTTTATACAACAAGCCCTTTACTGGTCTGACTGGTATGCCACTACAAACATAGTTAAAGTGTTAGAAGCAGATAAGGTGCAGCTGGCTCTATACCCATGTATCCCCCCCAAATCACATGATAAATCCAAACCCTATTAATTACAAAAACTAGAGAGGCCCATAAGTGATAAAGGGCCACTCTAGCTTTCATTTACTATTGCAATAGTGCTGAAGTGCAGTTTCTACATTGCACAAGCCTCCTTTACTCAGACTGCCAAGAGCTTGAAAGTGGGAGTTCAGGGGCACGCACGTACCTTTCCAAAGCTTCCTTTGCCAATCACTTTCAAGAAATCGAAATCAGTAGGTTTGGCACTGCATGAGAAAGGAAAGAACGGGTTCAATTATGCTCCAATTAGCACAACCAGTTTAATCGGTCATCTAAAACCAGCACTGCTCAATTTCATGCCCTAAGGTTCCATGTTACCTGTTATACAGGTGCCACTAGATCCAGACTGAGAATCAGAATAGGCCCTGGCATTTCAAGTACTCAGAGGTCAGTGTCTCTGGCATTTGCCCAGATCTACAGATTGCCAGTCCAGGCCTGGGTGCCACCACTTCAATGCTTCCCTGACTTTTTCACCCATGTACCCCATAAATTTGAGTACTCCACTCTATTAGAGAATTCTGTTCTGGTCACTTTGGATTCTGATTGCTCAGTCTGGACATCTTTCACTTTCTGTTCTCTCTCCGCTTCTCTCTCTTGCTTCACCTTTCGGGTTCCTTATCAGTGGAACATTCAGCCCTACCCTTAAAACCCCACCTACATAATTATCTGCCATTAAATCACGGGTTTCATATAGTGTAGCACACCTTCACAGAGTCAGGTGGTTTGTAGTTAAAAGAGCAAGAGAGACCTGAGTTGACATTAAAAGGAGCAATGGACAATAAATTGCTACAGGCTTCAGGCTACACACCTAACGCCTCTCTATAGCTGTCACCAAACAAGCAGATCTTTCCTCAATATGGCCACCTTGAGTTGAACGATATTGGGCTGATCCCCTCGGGCCAACGATCATAATGAAGGCAAATGCAGGGCATAAGGAGAGGAACACAACAACAAGCTGATGTAGATGTCTCCCCGACAAAACCTGCCCGATAGATATCTGGCTGATATCTATCCTGACCGCTTAGATTGTAAGCTCTACAGGACAGAGAACTGCTCATGTCTCTTTGACACTTATCTATCTATCTATCATCTATCTGTCCATATCTATCTATCTATCATCTATCTGTCCATATCTATCTATCTATATCTATCTATCTATCTATCTATCTATCTATCATCTATCTATCTATCTATCTATCTATCTATCTATCTATCTGTCCATATCTATCCATTTATTTAAAGATAACTACACACGTAGCACACGGGGATAAATTTCAACCTCCGTGTTTATTTGACAAAAAAGTCAAGTGATTATAAGAATTTGGTTTGGCCAGGAGTGTGGAAACCTGCTGAAAAAAGCCTAATCCTGGATTCGGTGCATCCCATCATCTCTCTATGATTTACCACTATTTTACTGCCTCTATCTATCCATCTTTCATTTTTAACTCATTTTAAAGTATACAGGACCCCGTGTGACCACACTTTGGCCATATTCTTCAAATATATTTGGTGCAATGTAGGTTCTGTAGTGCAATTTGCTACTTTCCCTGCAGACCTGTATTTTCGTTTGCCAAGTATCAAGTCTTATTTTTAAAACACTAATGGGTACCTGTATTTTGCCCTTAAGCCTAAGTGCTTGAGAGTGGCTAATAAGTGAATGGGCAGGCTGGAGATTCCCTGACAGTAGCACCAACCTCTAATCAACAGAACAAAGCTATGAAGTGGCGCTACACTATCCGCCAGCTTTAAGTACAGTGCTCTGGTGCTTTTCTTCACCTTGCTGTTATCAATTATCTTTTCTGCTTTTAGCACCAAGGGTCACGCAGAGGAGCCCCCTCCCGGGTAATTCCTCCCCAGCGGCGTGATAATATACTGTTTGTTAAAGGAAAGGGTGTTTGACAGTACTTACTTTGGATTTGCAGACGGCCCCAAGTTTATTGTTGAGGACATAACGGTGAAAAAAATGGAGGCCTTCACCCTCCCTGCAAAGTAAAGAGGAAAGATGATGGAAAAGCAGTAATAAAACAAGTGGGACCCAAGCACAACCCCATAGCAGTTTAAAGAGGGACTCCGGCTTCTGAACAAGGTTTGTTAAAGAGCCCCACACAACACAGAAACCCCTAATATCCCTATCCCTGTAATCTGTTCCTTCAAATAGTAGGAATAAATACCATTTTTATATGCTGAAATCCAGCTGCAAAACAGTTCTTCTCTTTCTGCATCATTTGAAATCCTGGCAGGGGAGGAGGGACTAAACATTTATGTTTAGTTCAGCTTACAGAAAGCATGCAGGTAGTACATAACCCACAATGCATTGCACTGTGATGTTCCTTTCCTTATTAACTGGGGGGTGCAGGGACCACCGGGGTTCCCATCCCAGGTGAAGACCAACTGCAAATAGTCTTAGTGGCTGCACCTAGTGGGACAGTTGCTTTACATAACGAGGTGTAAGCATTTAGCACATTTCTATTTTCTCCTTTTCTGTGTTACAGTCGCTGAGCGGTTCAGTAGTGCCAAGCAGTGTTAATTAGTTACCCGCTCCTGTTTCCTTTTATAAGTTAAAGACTCAAGGTCTCCAGGCCCATAACAAAGCAGGCATTAAGCAAACAGCTGATGTCATAAATGAACACATTCTTTTTAACTAGTTTACCTCTCCTTAATGGGAAACTAGTCCTTGTTTACTTGTATTGTTTCCTTTCATTTACTGAGTGGAAAATGTCCACAGAACATTCCTTTCCACTGTGTATATCCACACCATATTGTCCCCAGACACCATATTGTCCCCAGACACCATATTGTTGTCCCCAGACACCATATTGTCCCCAGACACCATATTGTCCCCAGACACCATATTGTTCCCAGATACCATATTGTCCCCAGATACCATATTGTCCCCAGACACCATATTGTCCCCAGACACCATATTGTCCCCAGACACCATATTGTTCCCAGATACCATATTGTCCCCAGATACCATATTGTCCCCAGATACCATATTGTTCCCAGACACCATATTGTTCCCAGACACCATATTGTCCCCAGACACCATATTGTTCCCAGATACCATATTGTCCCCAGACACCATATTGTTCCCAGATACCATATTGTCCCCAGACACCATATTGTTCCCAGATACCATATTGTTCCCAGACACCATATTGTTCCCAGACACCATATTGTTCCCAGATACCATATTGTTCCCAGATACCATATTGTCCCCAGATACCATATTGTTCCCAGATACCATATTGTCCCCAGATACCATATTGTCCCCAGACACCATATTGTCCCCAGACACCATATTGTTCCCAGACACCATATTGTTCCCAGATACCATATTGTCCCCAGATACCATATTGTTCCCAGATACCATATTGTTCCCAGATACCATATTGTTCCCAGATACCATATTGTCCCCAGATACCATATTGTTCCCAGATACCATATTGTCCCCAGATACCATATTGTTCCCAGATACCATATTGTCCCCAGATACCATATTGTCCCCAGATACCATATTGTTCCCAGATACCATATTGTCCCCAGATACCATATTGTCCCCAGATACCATATTGTCCCCAGATACCATATTGTCCCCAGATACCATATTGACCATGGTTTGCCTTTTTCACCCAATTCACTTTTAGGGATCAGTTATTTAATAATAATGCAGACCCATCAGGAAAGGATCTCATCAATATGGCAATAAAGGAATTTACAAACATGCTTGGCTGATACCAGGCCAGGTATTGGTCATACAAGGAATTGGTTTGACCTTATACATAGGACATTAAGCTTTCAACATGGTCTGGAGGGGTCAAGAATGAACCCCTCTTTAACGTGCACTCCCCCTACAGAAAATCTAAATGATTTCTCCATCTAGTCACCCAAAAAATGAAAGTCTCTCCCTCTCTTTCTTTCTCTCTCCAGGGCTGTGTTTTGGGGAGAGGGCGATTTTTTAATCAATTCTTCAATACATATATATAGGCACCCAAGGCATGGGCCCTCGAGTGCCTGTATATAAATAGAGCCCTGTCTTTCTCTCTCTCCCTATATATATAGATATATATGTGTGTGTGTACACAGTATCAGCAGTGGAGGGGTGGGGGGGCTTACTGGTGTGTGGGGGGGCTCTGCAGCTTAAAGATACACCACTGAAATTGATGGAGAAAGCTTTATTGCTTTAACCAGTGCAATATGAACAGTAGCTACTAATTCATGACTGGTGGGCAATTTAGCATTTCCCTTTTACTCCAATTACTTCAAAATAGATTAATCCTGACAGCAAGAAGCTTGAGATCATTCCCAGAATACATCCCTTATTATTTGTACGACATGGTTATAGTGAGAGGCTGTATTATGTTACATATAGGGGAGTAGGGGCTGGATAGGACAGGCAGCCTGGTGCAGTGAGCTGTGGATTAAAGAAGAGACAAGTCAGCTGAGACGTGAAGGTGAAGGAGGGGTTGTGCCGTGTAACACAGATCACTGCAGATACGGCAGCCCCAGATACTTATATTTCATTATTTAGTGGAAAGTCCAAAAATACTGCTGAAGGCTTGAACAATATGCAAGGTAGATGTATTAAATCACGGGCTCTATTTGACAGCCTACTATGGTGAATAGCCTGCTCTGTTGAGGAGAGAGCTACAAGTAGGGGTACTGCCAGGATAGGGTGGCACACTGTTTAGGGTAAGGTATTGCTACATCCTTAACCCATGAAGTGTCTAACATGTATTGTTGGGATGCAGCCCAATGGATAGGCTGGTAAGTCGTTAGAGCTGCGCCAGGGCCTCCCCCCATGGTGGGGTCCATTGGGACGTCTGCAACACTGCACTCAGAATCCACTAGAGCCCCAATGGTGGCAAGCCAAGGGCATAGGGAGAAGGTGTTTGGGTTTGTACAAAATTCAGTATATTGATAGAGCTATTGCAGGAAGCACATCACACAAAAGCAGTAGTCTAGATTATATTACAACGATAAATACATGACTAGTATAGTATATATAGCTCTAGCCACTTGCCCCATATTTTGTCATGTTTCGTTTTAGATCCTCTAGCTTTATATATAAGCTTTCTAATGTACATAAATGATTAACGTCTGAAAACCACTGTGCATATTGAAGTGTTATCAACTGAAGTGTTATCAATTGTTTGGTTAAAAATAAACCTTCAGAGATACACCCATTGTCAGGCTGGAATTTACATTGCATGATAATTGTAACTGTGATTTATGACTACCCCACCCCTCTTCCCTTCTGTATCCCCCGTTTACCTGTTACAAAATAAAGAAAATAAAGAATATTTTAAAAAAAAAATAAACCTTCACTGACAAATGAGCTTTGATGTTGCTGAGCAATACAAGGGGTTCTCGGGAGTTCTACCTCTATTTATTTAGGACCTTATTCCAATATGTGGTTAAAACTGAACATTCCAATACCATATGCATTAATGTGGCATTTTCAAACAGGGGGAAAACAGCTCCAATTTGTCAGCCACGGCACTTCTCATTTGTTCCCTAAGCCCTGCCCCCTGTCCCTCCCCCCCCACTGATCTGGCTGACTACTGTGAGACTCAATAAAATGTAACAGTAGTCAACTGTCCTCGGCCTGCCTTCAGCCTGCCTCCTCCCAATCCCACAATTCCCTGCACACATGATGTCAATAAGGAAAGGAACATTTCAGTGCAGTGCATTGTGGGTTATGTAGTTCCTGCATGCTGTCTGTAAGCTGTGGGAGAAGTTGTTACAATTTGGAACATCAATGTTTTAGTCCCTCCTCCCCTGTCAGGATTTCAAATGATGCAGAAAGAGAAGAACTGTTTTGCAGCTGGATTTCAGCATATAATAAGAGTATTTATTCCGACTTTTGGAAGGAACAGATTACAGGGATCGGTATATTAGGGGTTTATGTGTTGTGTGGGGCTTTTTTAAAAAAATTGGTTCCCCTTCAAATAATACTACATGGCAGCCTATACTGATGGCATATTTTATCCTTATTGTCTATCGCTATAAATATCTACTCCATTCTTTCACACTAGAAGCTCTGCTTCCTCCTATATCTATTAGAGGTTGTTTAACCAATTAGATTTATCGGTTATACTACTTACTTATTTCCAATGCTACGGAAAGAAAACAAATCTTCCCATTTCTCCTGTCTAATTGAGTTCAGCCCAGTATGACATGTTATTTCATACAAATCTAATGTTTATTTTAGGAAGGAGGGACCAAAACCTGTAACAGGTAAAGGAATTTAGGGACAAACAGGACAACACCTCAAGGGCAGGGAAAGTGAGGGAAAGGTTATGTTTCATAAATTGTGCTGATCCATAAAGCCTCTACCTGCCCCGTCACTGGCACCAAGTGCCATTTTACTCAAGCCAAGTGGCAACCTGCCTGTAACCCCTCGTTAAAGATCTCTATAATCCTTCCATGTGATTCCTCCTTAGCTCCAACCACTTATTGTACAGCGCTGCAGAATATTTTGGTGCTTAATAAATAGATGTTAATAATTTTAATCCATATTTTGAATTTTCAAAGAAGTATATGAGAATACTTTTTAGAATGTTTTTATGCAGTCCCAGTTACATATCCTTATGCAAAAGGAACTCATTCTATTTAGTTAAACCTCTTCATGTGGCTCCTAATATTGCATATATCCCTCCCTATAACTCCTCCTATTGCTCCATATACCCCTAACTATAACTCCTCCTATTGCTCCATGTAACCCTTCCCTATAACTCCTCCTATTGCTCCATATACCCCTCCCTATAACTCCTCCTATTTCTCCATATACCCCTCCCTATAACTCCTCCTATTGCTCCATATACCCCTCCCTATAACTCCTCCTATTGCTCCATGTAACCCTTCCCTATAACTCTTCCTATTGCTCCATATACCCCTCCCTATAGCTCCTCCTATTGCTCCATGTAACCCTTCCCTATAACTCCTCCTATTGCTCCATATACCCCTCCCTATAACTCCTCCTATTTCTCCATATACCCCTCCCTATAACTCCTCCTACTGCTCCATATACCCCTCCCTATAACTCCTCCTATTGCTCCATATATCCCTCCCTATAACTCCTCCTATTGCTCCATATACCCCTCCCTATAACTCTTCCTATTGCTCCATATACCCCTCCCTATAACTCCTCCTATTTCTCCATATACCCCTCCCTATAACTCCTCCTACTGCTCCATATACCCCTCCCTATAACTCCTCCTATTGCTCCATATATCCCTCCCTATAACTCCTCCTATTGCTCCATATACCCCTCCCTATAACTCCTCCTATTGCTCCATATATCCCTCCCTATAACTCCTCCTATTGCTCCATATACCCCTCCCTATAACTCCTCCTATTGCTCCATATACCCCTCCCTATAACTCCTCCTATTGCTCCATATACCCCTCCCTATAACTCCTCCTATTGCTCCATATACCCCTCCCTATAACTCCTCCTATTGCTCCATATAACCCTCCCTATAACTCCTCCTATTTCTCCATATACCCCTCCCTATAACTCCTCCTACTGCTCCATATACCCCTCCCTATAACTCCTCCTATTGCTCCATATATCCCTCCCTATAACTCCTCCTATTGCTCCATATACCCCTCCCTATATCTCCTCCTATTGCTCCATATACCCCTCCCTATAACTCCTCCTATTGCTCCATATAACCCTCCCTATAACTCCTCCTATTACTCCATATACCCCTCCCTATAACTCCCCCTATTGCTCCATATAACCCTCCCTATAACTCCTCCTATTGCTCCATATATCCCTCCCTATAACTCCTCCTATTGCTCCATATACCCCTCCCTATAACTCCTCCTATTGCTCCATATACCCCTCCCTATAACTCCTCCTATTGCTCCATATACCCCTCCCTATAACTCCTCCTATTGCTCCATATAACCCTCCCTATAACCCCTCCTATTACTCCATATACCCCTCCCTATCTAAATCTATTAACTTACAACCTGTCGGTTTGCACAGTCTCAGTTCCTTTCAATGAAAGTCACAATGAAAGACATTCGATAAGAATAATGTTGCAGAGGTACAATAATTAACCCAAGGAACATGCTATGATTTTTTTACATTTACAGACCTACATTTGTTCTGTTCTATACACTTCACTTTACAAACATGGTACTCTCTGTTAAAGTGCTAGGCAGCGTATTCCAGTGGCTGTGGGGTGGGGGGGGGGGGAGGAGGGACTGAAGATGAGAAGGTGATAGAGTAACTGAAAGTTCAGGTCAAATATATACATTTATAGTAAGAACTTGTGCAATGGAATTTATGGTCTTCAGTAAAAGAAAACTCCAAAGAACCTCTCGTTATTCTTTGCACATGGGATCCGTGCCAGTCACTGCAGAGGGTACACTCACCCTTCACCCCTTGTGCAGAGTACCCCCTAACCCCATCACCTCCTTAGCGCAACCCCCCCTACCTGTCAGGCGCTGCCGGTGGGGCCTTCTTCTCAGCTTGTTGGGATTCCAGTGGAGACTTACCTCTGCTTAATTCTAAAATCTTGTTTTTGAGTTGCTGTAGGTGGAGAGAAGAGAGGTGGAGGGTGGGGAGAGAGGAGGAGGAGGAGGGTGGGGGGGGAAGAAGGGGGGGGATAGTGTTGTGAAGGTCAAATGTTTCTCTCAAGGAGCGCCTGAAACAGGGCTGGTTAATCATTAACCTCTTGGTGCCTGCTACTTATGGGCCAAAACTACAGAAGCAGCGACAGGTTAACATTAAAGAAATATACCAAAGGCAATGAAGATACACTGGACATAAGGCCATGAAGGTAATATATATAGAGATATCTTTTATTTATAAAGCATTTCAGCAGATATACAAAATGACAATCCATTGGAGGGAACAGAATAGCTACCAGAACAGGCTGGAAAGAAGCATTTAGGGAGGGGAGGTCACTGATCATTAAATGCACAGCGGCTAATTATGGGTTCGTAGGCACAGAGACTATTCACTCATTCATTCATGCATTGGAATTCTTTGCGTTTGGAAACAGGTCAGTAAACTTGTTCCACTGCAATTTCCAAAGTCTGGCCTCTACTGAGGGACACTCACAGTCTGTGAGCGCCACCTAGTGGTTGGATTTAGCAAGTGCCTTCCATCCAGGCAAGAAGGAGTACCTACAGCTCCTGGTATAATGGGCAATGTTTGAATTATTATGGCTGTAAATGAGCTTTCGTACTGATAGGATTGCAATGCAATACCTCCTAATGAAAGAAACATACCGACATATGCGGAACTACAATGGGGGCCAAATGCCAAATGCGTCATCACTGCCCTAGTGCTGAGGTTGCCACTATCAAGATGCAACAGAGACTGGCATTAGTTAACACAAATGCAGTTTTTCTGGAAGATATGGCACTGTTTAGTATACCAGGACGGCACCCTCACATGACTATGGCAATGACATGAGATTTATGGCTGGGAAGGCCCACTTGGGTTCTCTGCTCAATCAGCCGACTCTTCTGTGTTCTTGAACATAAGAATAGAGTTGTAGATCTTGACTGCAGGTCCCAGTTTAATGCACAGGATTTTCACAATATCAGTCTGGGTGAGAAGTAGTAGTGCCTGCCCATCTATCATCTGCAGGGACAGAAATAGGATGGGAGCCAACTGGGTGAGTATGTGAACGCCACAGAGCTGACCGATGCCAGTCTGTAGTGATTGCCACAGACCCATGCTTACACTGGGGTGGAGTTATGGAACCAATAAGATGGCAGCGTGCTGAAACTGCAGAATGGGTTTGTGGGGCATTGTGGGAATTGGGTACACCATACACTATGTGTTGCTATGGAGACACTAAAAGAAAACAATGGGAACCAATAAAAAGATGTATGATAATGTGAGAAAGCATTGAAATGGTTTTGGGGATGGGTCAGTCCCTCAAAACTCTTGTTCTCACCTCCTCTCTGAATAATCTGGCCTGGTCTTCACAACCAGTCAGTGTCTGTACAAAGCTAAAGACCTGGAGAGGCAGAGAATGTAGAGGCTGTTATGCCTGTGTGTGGCCTGTCTCATATGGGTGACACTGGTAGCAAGCTATGCTGTTTAGAAAGTAAAAAAAGGGCATAGTGACCCAAGACAACACCAGGTAGGGCACACTGAGTGGTATTTACCTCTTCGGTGCTCCATTTAGACACAGTGCTAGCGCTGATTCCAGCCACACCAGGCAGGAGGCGGCAGTGCTGCTCCCAACAGTGAGAGTGGGCACGGTCCGGGTGCACAGAAAGGGCAGACATAAAAAAAGACTGGTGCACTGGGTCTGGGTCAGAGGAACAAAGAGTAACAGGGAGTTTGATCACAGGAAGAAGCGCCCTATTGTTATACAGGGGGTCACACAAAGCAATTGGAGAAAGTAACACAAATGCTCAGCTCACCTTGATAGCTATCCTGTTGGACCCTGCGATACTTGGGAGGACGGCCAATCCTAGTAACACAGACTAGAATTCTTATTTTTTTAACGAAAAAGAGAAAAAGTAACGCTTCTTAACATGCAATGGTACCCGGTACCTGCCGTGGTGTCGGGATTTCCTACGGGAAGGAAACGGAATGGGATTCCTGCTCCTTGTTGGGTTCTGATTCCGATCAGCCAGAGGACAGCCGGACAGGCAGTGGTGAGCTGTAAACCTTCCCGTCACATGGCCTGAACCATCGCAGCCTGGAGTGGGGCATTTTCTATATCAAGGCAAAGGGATAGTGACAGGGTACAACTGTTATCAAACAGTCAATGCCTTATTACAATACCGGTTATGAAAGATGGATCCTAACCTGTGCTGCAAGCCGTATTTGTTGTTCCTTGTGTGTGACATCTCCTTACAGCTGAGGGATACACAGGGCCCGGGAGACATGTTGGAGACATCTCTGCACCCTAAAGAGAAAGAGAGTGAGAGAGAGAAGGAATTACAATTGCAAATAAAAAAAAGTGCAGTTTAATGGATATCAAGTGACCATGACTCAGGGTGGCCTGGGTTCCATACCAGTGGTTTCTGTTCCACAGGCAACATGTACATGGGACTTATTGTGCACAGCAGTGGTACTATTAGTATTGTTTACTGTATAAATTATATAACATTACTAATATATAGCAGGGGGTAAGTACAGGGCTCGCCTGTGCCTCCTGACATTGTGCTCTGTTTTATAGTTTTATATTTCTAGGTTCCCTTTCTCTTTATTTTGCCTATTATGATATGTATATTTGTTATGTGCACTTTGGATTTGGCATCCAAATTATCTATGGCATTTATCCTAGTGATATCAGCCTTAGCCATGGATTAATTCAGTGCTGTCCAACTGGCGGCCCGCGGGCCGCATGCGGCCCTCGACCCCCCTCTGTGTGGCCCCCCACCTGTCTGGCTGCTTTGATGGCTTACTCTTGTGTAAGCTTTAAATGGTATCAGTACTGAGATTAACTGGCCCCCTGCATGGTTCTCACCTCAGAGTCAGGCTGTAATCCCCCTGTATTGTTTAAATATGTAATCCCCTGTGTTGTTCACACCTTTTAATCTCTGCATTGTTCCCCCCGTGCAGTGTTCACACCTCAGGCTCAGGCTGTAATCACCCATATTGTTCCCCTGTTCACACCTCAGGAGCAGTAGAAACCCACAAATAATCCCTGCACACTACAAAAAGAACATATACTGAGGTGGTACTTCAATTAAAAAGTTTTTTAATATATAGTTATTGTGCAGACTATATGAGCAGTGCCAGCATTGTGTCACTGTAGGCTGCCTGTGTGTGCCATACACACAGGCATCATAGGGAAAGCAGAGTATGGCACACACAGGCAGGGTAGGGAAGACAGAGTATGGCACACACAGGCCAAGTATGGCACAAACCAGCCAAGAATGGCAAACACAGTGAAAGTATGGCACACGCAGGCAGGGTAGGGAAGGCAGAGTATGGCAGACACAGGCAGGGTAGGGCAGGCAGAGCATGGCACACACAGGCCAAGTATGGCACAAACCAGCCAAGAATGGCACACACAGTGAAAGTATGGCACACGCAGGCAGGGTAGGGAAGGCAGAGTATGGCAGACACAGGCAGGGTAGGGAAGGCAGAGTATGGCAGACACAGGCAGGGTAGGGAAGGCAGAGTATGGTAGACACAGGCAGGGTAGGGCAGGCAGAGTATGGCAGGTTTTTGCTGTACTACAACCATTAATATGGGTATGGTCATGTGATAACATGGGTGTGGTTTCAAGTGGGTGCGGTTTCAAAAAGGGGAGTGGTCAAAACTGGCTTCCATTATCGGCCCTCCACCACGTAGGTCGGAAAAATTCCGGCCCTCGGTACAACAGAGGTTGGACAGCACTGGATTAATTCATTTATCGTCTGAACTGAATATTCTAAATATCACAAATATATACATCAAAGCTTCATATATTTGCCCATTCTAAACCCTTCAGCTAAGACTGATTTCTGGACACACATTCTGGAGTCACATTTGGTATTTGTGGACAACAATATTTTCACTTTCACTTCTGCACATAACCTTCAGCCTATATAATTCTCTTGCTTAAAATGCACGAATCAGCAGAAATAATATCAGCCCTGGGATGCTCTCCTTGCCTGAAAACAGCAAACACCCATTCCTCAACCCACTTTAGGCTCACAGTGTCATGGAACTAGGGTGGGGGGCGTCAATAATTATAGCGTTCCCAGCGCTCTGCCCAGGGAAAAAAGTTCTGTAAAGTGCTTCAATCCTCACAGACCTCCCGTAAGTCTGACAGTGTAACCACAAAAGAAATAGCAGGTGGGGGTGTCAAATGGGGGCAGAGAAATGGGCGGAGCAGGCTGGCAAAAAGGACAGTATAGTCGGGTCTGACCATTTAAGGGGAAATCCGTCAGCAGAGAAGGTCGGGCAAGGAAGGAATTCGTAGGGTCAAATTTACAATTTCATTGCCCTCAGAGCTTGGCCTCCAGTGCTATCTCCAGAGCAGAAAAGGCATTGTCCCCTTTGCTCACCCTAATAAGCCTACAGTCCAGGCTCTACAGTGTGGGAACCACTGATATACTGTAATACCAAGTAAAGGCATATTGGGAAATATATTATTAAGAGAAGGAGAAAAAAGAAAAGGGTTAATAATGCAACACCCTAAGGAAAGTGAGGGCGGGATTTATTACCCATTGTATTGATCCATAGAGTTCCTCTCTTTAACCTTTGCTATTGCCTTCAGTAATTCCTATATATAACTAATCGCTGTTGCTTTATTACCCCAGCTGGGTCCCTTATTGCCCCTCCCATTTTTCTTTACCATAAGTCCTCCTTATAATTCCTCCTGTTCCTCCATATACTACATAATATAAATAAGAGGTCCTTTATAATACAGAATCCTTTGTATTGACAGCTGGACATCCGGTGATAAGATTAACACATAGGGGTATATTTATCATGCTGTTTAAAAGTGGAGTAAACCATTACTGGTTGCTCATAACAGCCAATCAGATGCTTTGCTTTGCTTTTCTAACTGTTGAAATCTAATTGTTGATTGGTTGCCCTGGGCAACATCACCAGTGATGCTTCACTCTACTTTATACACAGCCTGATAAATATAACCCTCAGTGTACAATCCTTAGTACTGTATATTCACAATGTACAAGATTGCCAGTTCCAGTACTACAAAATGGTGCAATGTATTCAGTTTGTAGTTTATTTTGCTTGTGTAGCATAATGGAGTGTCTGGATGATTTTCATAAAGACAACATACGTCCAGGGTCCAATAAAGCCAATATATGTGGCAGTTATTAGTGGCACCAATTCTAAATACTGACACTTATACAATCAAGAACACTTACTGAGGGGTGTTTGAAGGGGATGGCCTGTTCGCTGACTCCAGCCTGCAGGATGGAGATCCGGATGGTCAGCATCCAGCCAAAAATCATACATGTGACTCCAACCATCAAAGTGAACCTTATGGGTTATAAAAGAAATATAAGTAACAGAATTGAAAATGATTGGGGATCTTTATTGGCTACGGTACAACTGTGTTACCAACATGGAGGAGAGTGGCGCGTGTTCTAGTGTATGAAACTTCCTACCTTTATCCGGAATTCCTCCACCTCCACCACAGAAGCCACACATATCAGCGAGGGGCTTCTCCTGTCCACTGCCTCCAGCCGCATATCAACTTTGAACCCATGAGGAGGGCGCTGGAAAAGTTGTACAAATAGGCAATATAACTCATGGACAATGAGCAAATAAGGGAAAGAGAAAGAAGGTGGAAAGTAAAAATGGAAGCAGACAATGTGAGGATATCAGTAAAGGAGCCTGCGATGATTAGAAAAATATTTCACTTACTGGAGGTTATTTACGGTCATTTTCAGGGTGCAAGTCAGATAAAATCAGAAAGGAAGTCATAATAAGTCATAGGAAGTTAAGGGCAATCTGTTAAAACAATTACCGGATGAAAGGCTTGAGCTGGCACTGCGACTGTTTTTGTCTCAGATAAATATTTACCCCACGAGAAGCCTTCAGGGTCAGGATAATCTATGGACACAATAAAAGGCCTTAATGGCTCTTACGGCATAGTTTACCTGTTTGCACCCATATCTCCTAGTCCTAAAATTCCTCTCCACTCACACAATTTATTACTGTCTCCCACACTATACAAACAGCCAGAAGGTTCTTTTGCCTCCATGCACCAATATCTAACCAGCCAATATTTATTTCCCTTCCCATTACTTAGCAATTCAAGCAAATCCCACACAAATAGATTCAGAAAGCCAGACCCTCTCTGTCAGTGTAAAGACAAATGTACTCACCTTGAGGGGGTGTTAGTATCTTCTCATGCTGCTCACACCAGCCAACGGGATGGACATATGGGCTGCTGGGATCACACCTAGGAGAAAAAAAAAACAGTAAAGGAATTATATCACATCATATATCCCCAGTTCATCCATTTCTAAGGTTATTGAATTTTGATGTCCCAATCAGTTCTTCCCCTTCCTACCAATAGTCGTATGTGTCCCCCCAGTTGTCAAAGTGCACAAGGAATCGATCTTCAATGACATCAGTGACACTGGCCACACAGATTAGCGATGGGTTCATTCTGTCCACGGCCTCCAGCTTCATTCCGACCCGAAACAAGGAAGGCGGTGCCCCCTAATGGTAAATAGGATAAAAATGATATATGGGATAAAAGCAAACCACTGTACAAAGCAGACAATGTTTTAATGAACAAAAAAGTTAGAACTGAGAGCAGAGACCTGGAGACATTGAACAACAAAGAAAGTTACATCTTAGAAATAAAATAAGATTTGGGTAACAAGGAACCAGGCAGTTTAATGAATGCAGAGGATATGGAGGTTAATCTAACAAATACAAAGAGAGATGCTCGTACAATGAGTCGTCTAATGTTGTAGGTTCTACAGAATAAAAATATGCTCTAATGGCATGGCGTGATTTGGTATAAGAATTATCCATGCTGTGAATTTGCTTAACCCTAATGTGCGTGTCCCTCCTGCTCCATCTACTTCTAGCTCTCCATGTTTCTCCATATTAGTCACCTTACAGTTCTGGGACCTGTATAAGAGCAGTAAGCTTCATATATATTCTTTTATATGGAAAAGAGAAATCCTCTGTGATATCCAATACCCCTAGGAGAATGCATGGTCCCTTATACTGCACCTGGGTAGCAATGTAAATGACACAGCAGAAAAATAAAGAGAAGGGAGGCTGAATACAAAATTATGTAATCAGAAATATTAAAGACTCACGATTTTTGGGGTGACAAAGAGATGTTTTGGGGCCACAGGAGCCTTAGTTTGCCTCAGATAGTTGGTCCAGCTGAAATCTTCATCCTTGTACCCTATAAATACAAAGCAAGAGATGGGAACATTGGGTATTATTAGGGCACATTATTCCCTGATTCTGGATAAGAAATCTACATCACTTTGGGATAATTAAGATTCATGGCAGCAGGGGTGGGCCAAGCTGATCGGCCACCACTGCACCCCCCTAGCTTTGGTGCGCATGCGCAGTCATGGGGGGGGATAGGTGCAATTGATCATTGCCCCCACCACGTAAAGACAAGCGGCGGGGCAATGACTAAAGAAAGCGGACTTGAGGTAGGCAGGAGAGGCTCCTGTCTGGCGCCCCCCAATCGCTGCGCCCTAGGCAGCTGCCTACCTCTAGTTCCGCCCTGCATGGCACCCATGTCTCTCAACAAATGGCAGAAAAAAACTGGAGATCGGGTAGTGATAGATCTGTAACTGGGGCATTCTGCTATGAAGCAGCACTCCTACAGGGGTGGCAAATATCCTCCCCAACACGGAATGTCGTATGCGGCCCAAAAAAGCACATCTATTTTATGACATTAGGGTATTCTATTTGCATTAGCGACCCCTGACCGGACTGGGCTGCATCATTTATGGGACAAACAGCAGTTTAGTTTGTCTTGTTTTGTGCGCATTGCTTATTTCATAAATATAACACCAGTAGGGGCTGCCATGTCCTCTGAAACAGCATCTCCAGTGGATACAATATGGCAGCTCTCAGTCATTTGTAATTGTAAAGACATACAATAAGCAGTAAATCATTATGCACTAAGGAAATATAGGCTCTCTATGCACAAACCAACTCTTTGTTTACCTTTCGGTGGCTGTAACTTGTGCCCTGTCCTCTCACACCAGCCTGCAGGATGGATATCTGGGGAGTCAGCATTCACCCAGAAATCATGGCAGTCAGAGTAGCCATCAAAATGCAGCCGTATTCGAAACCCACACACCTTAAGTCGGAGAGAAGTAAGTGTACAGAAATGAAAAGGGTGGTGGCGGTGGGCTGAAGGAAAGGATAACAAAAGGATACAATGGGCAATCTTGGGCTTGGGTCTGTATCATCGAGCCAGTGTGACCCCAATCCAATGGGAAAATCAAACTTGCCTGATCAACATCTGCCCAATTTTAGGCCAGATATCGATCTGGTAGGTCCATCAGGGGTGCCCATACACTGGCAGATAAGCTGCTAAATCGGTCTAAAGGACCCGAATTGGCAGCTGAAATCTGCCCGCATATGGCCACCTTAAAAGAGCGTGCTGGTACTGTGGGTCACTGACACACATATATGTCAATTTCTCGCTGTAGGTATTCTCACCTCAGTTACAGTCAGAATGAAGTAGAGGGAGGGGTGCTGAGGGTCGATCCCCTCTAGCTTCATCCCTACTTTAAAGCTGTTCTTGTGTTGGGCGCCCAACTGCCACTGCACAAAAGAAAATAAGAAACAAAATAGCATAATTGATATAAAGTGTAACCTTAGTGCCAATCAATTCCCAAGCACATAACTGCCTTAGGGTATATATATACAGACACATCAGTGTTGTACATGGGTTAGAAAGCAGGGGTGTTCCTGGACCCCTCGCTGCCCTGAGGTGGCCTTTCGGATGCCACCCACACCCTGAGCATCACTAATGCAGAGAGTGCACTAAAAGAGCCAAAATTCCAATTTAAAATTGGGGCCACCTCCGGTTTGGCTGAAGTGAAGAGTAGATGACGACAGCGAGCATGGAGGTACCAAGGTGAGTCAAGTGGTTGGGTTACCTTGTGGGAGGCCAAATTGAGGAGCTAACTGTAGGCAGTGAGAGCTAGTAGAGGTAGTGAGAGATAGGCCAGCTATTTAGGTTTCCACTGAGACATAACGAAGGCTACAGGATTCTGGAGCTACAACAATGTAGGTCCTATTGTCACATAGAGGGTACGCCCAAAGTAAGCTGTTTCCTGTGCCAGAAAACTGGGAGGGATAGATCCACCTGATCTGATAGAAGGGAATCAGTAAGGCAGCAGGAGGGGGCCAAGCACCCTGGGAATCCTTGTACTGTATTTGATCATATTATTGGAAATATTGTGTCAATAATGAAGCTGTGCTACCAGTTTATTCTCTTCTAAATGTTCAACCCTACATGCAACAAGATATTGTTCAAATCTGGTTTCACCTTTCTTACTCGTGAGCCACACTCAAATGTAAAAAAACTTGGAGAGCAACACAAGCATCATGAAAGTTCATGGCGGTGATTGGCTATTAGGCAGGCTCTATGCGCCCTATCAGCTTACGGGGGCTTTATTTGGTAGGAAATCTTGTTTTTATTCAACCAAAACTTGCCCCCAAGTCAGGAATTCAAAAATAACTCCCTGGTTTGGGGGCACTGAGAGCAACAGCCAAGGGGTTGGGGAGCAACATGTTGCCCTGAGACACTGGTTGGGGATCACTGGCCTAGTGGGATTCTAAGGGTGTCCTGCCGTTTCTGAATCAGATTAACCAAGGGTACTTCCATATCCCAGGGCAAAGGCAATGCAGGCCTCCCATTCACACAGTATGCTGAATATGTTTTGTATACATAGCAGAGGTGTTACAAACTGCCCCACATTGTGACGTAAATGGCTACAGGAAGAGTTAGTCCCATTGTTCCCATCATGTGTTACTCACTGTAGATAAATCTAAAACTACGTAGTGTAAATATTATGGGCAAGATCACATGATGATAAGTTATCTTTTAGTAAATACAACAAATACTAGAAGGAACAGTTTGTTCTTATTTACTATGAAATTATATTTATATTGACCACTAAAACTGGGTGTTGACTATATGCAAGGGAGTCATAACAGTCCAGGAAGATTTTGGGTGGAGATAAAGAAGGCACCTCCCTTCATTCAACATCTTCCATGAAAAAAAATATATAAATTTATCAGAAGAGTTTTTTTTAATGAACTTACAAAAGCAACACACCCCTGTGTCCCATAAAGGCAGGGATACACACAACATCCACAGCACCCCATCCTCACTCACCTCCCGGAACAAATTGAGTGGGGCGGCAATGCATTTCAGTTCGTCCAGGTATGTACTCCATGACCAAGGTTCTCCCAGCTCATCCCCAGAAACTTCAAAAAATATAAACTACAGATATAAGGCGGGCAAGTCTAAGGAGAAATATAGAAAGTGGGTAAGGGTCTGTCTTAGTAACAACCTGGATCAATGGAAACTAATTAGCTCTATGGAGAATGGCCAAAAAAATCTTTAGAGCTACAAAGCCAATCAGAGATGGGTCTGTGGTCTCACAGAGGAGTAATAAGCAATATGTAGCCACACTAAGAACGTTGTTTGTATTTCCTACTTCTCAATTGCTCCCTTTGCCATGTTTAGTCTGGGGATCATTTACGTAAAAAGGGGTGAATGATATTTACCACTTTAGGGGTAGAATAGTAATGGAGCAAAAAATGTCTTTTTCATTCTTGTGGAGAGAAATAGCTGTTACGTCTCCCACACCCTGGATTCAGTGATTATATGGATCCTTTTTATTATATGGATCCTTTTTATATCCTTTTTATACTCCTACATGGCACATTATGCATTGAAAGTCACTGGAGGATTAGCTGGAAGGTAGACAGACATATAATTATCTAGATATTCCGTAGGGGGTTGGAGGACAGGCAGTATAGGGTCAGTGTCAGGGCCCCATTGTTTTTTTCCAGTTATTTCGCTTTTTGTTCCACAGCTCTCCAGCTTTATCAACTATCTGGCTGCTGGGCCTTATTTACCTTAGCAACCAGGCAGTGGTTTTAATGAGAGACTAGAATGTGAATAGGAGAGGGCCTGAATAGAAAGATAAAGAGTAAAAAGTAACGATAATGATTAAATGTTAACCTCACAGAGAAACAGTTTTTTTGGCTGCTGGGGTCCCTGGCATTTCAAGTACACAGAGGCCCAAACAGCCCCCCCCCCAGCCCAATAAATAGTGACTGTCTATGGCATCTTACAGCAGCCCCTCTGGCATTTGCCTGAACCCACAGATTGCCAGTCTGGGCCTGGGTCCTGGCATTCCAAGTACCCAGAGGCACAAACAGCCCCCCCAGCCCAATAAATAGTGACTGTCTATGGCATCTTACAGCAGCCCCTCTGGCATTTGCCTGAACCCACAGATTGCCAGTCTGGGCCTGGGTCCTGGCATTCCAAATACACAGAGGCCCAAACAGCCCCCCAGCCCAATAAATAGTGACTGTCTATGGCATCTTACAGCAGCCCCTCTGGCATTTGCCAGAACCCACAGATTGCCAGTCTGGGCCTGGGCCCTGGCATTCCAAGTACCCAGAGGCCCCCCCAGCCCAATAAATAGTGACTGTCTATGGCATCTTACAGCAGCCCCTCTGGCATTTGCCTGAACCCACAGATTGCCAGTCTGGGCCTGGGTCCTGGCATTCCGAGTACCCAGAGGCCCAAACAGCCCCCCCCCCCCAGCCCAATAAATAGTGACTGTCTATGGCATCTTACAGCAGCCCCTCTGGCATTTGCCTGAACCCACAGATTGCCAGTCTGGGCCTGGGTCCTGGCATTCCAAGTACCCAGAGGCCCAAACAGCCCCCCCAGCCCAATAAATAGTGAGTGTCTATGGCATCTTACAGCAGCCCCTCTGGCATTTGCCTGAACCCACAGATTGCCAGTCTGGGCCTGGGTCCTGGCATTCCAAGTACCCAGAGGCCCAAACAGCACCCCCCCAGCCCAATAAATAGTGACTGTCTATGGCACCTTACAGCAGCCCCTCTGGCATTTGCCTGAACCCACAGATTGCCAGTCTGGGCCTGGGTCCTGGCATTCCAAGTACCCAGAGGCACAAACAGCCCCCCCAGCCCAATAAATAGTGAGTGTCTATGGCATCTTACAGCAGCCCCTCTAGCATTTGCCTGAACCCACAGATTGCCAGTCTGGGCCTGGCTATAGGGGATTTTTAGCTGTGAAGCCCAGTTAAATACCCAGACAGCACAGCACATGGAAAGAAATGTATATATACCTACCCCGGATGTCTCTCTGACTCCACTCTTCCTTCACACAGCTTCTTGCAAGAGACTCTTCAATGTGTCCTGTTGATTTCTGTTCCTTCTGCTTCTCCCAGACAGAAACACCATGCAATGGCATATAAATATCTGTGCAGCACAGTATAGTGTCTCACACCACTCATTCACCTCACCCCACTGAGTATGTTCATCTAAAGGTGAAATAGAGCTCTCCAAGTGTCGCCAGAGGGAAACTCTGCAGGTTTTCACTTCTATGGGATTTAGGGGCAGAGCAAACTTCCACTTTCACCATTTGATAAATATTCCCCCGAAATTAACAGAGCTGTGAAATCTCCCTCTGGGACCTGTGGCAAGCTCTAATTTACTAAATATGCCCCCATGTATCCCCAACATTATTGTGAGTGGCACCTTGAATTCACAATAAAATAAAACACTTGTGAAATGAGGCACTATACTCACTGTAAACTCTGCCTCTGACTCAGCCGGGCTCTGATACTCTTTGGGCCTCCGTTTTTTGACAGGCTTTGGGGTCTCCCCTCCCCCTCCAAACACAAGAGATGTTTCCATAACCAGGGACCTGCAGTGAACACTCCAGAAACAAAGGAAAGGATGAGACTGACTGCTTTAGCATTACCATCGTGGCAATAGACAGTCTTGCAGTCTTACCTCTCCTTGAAGCCACATATATCACCACAGGTTTCGCATGTCCCCCCTACCATGTGTCGACAGCCACAGGTATCACAGAGACTCAGGCCCGAATCAGTAGGGGAACCAGTCCTCCCTTCAGCATCTGGAAAGAAAGTTTCAATATGAAGCGTTCTTCTTGACTTCTGCCCCTCACCCTTGCACCCACAAGATGGCTGTCAGTCCTAGGAATCAATCCCCAAAATGCCCAAGTAAATAAACAGCTGCCCATTGAATAAATGCACAATATCCTTTATCCCATCACACTTTTGTACATTTTCACTTCCTGTAACTATGACCATCTTAGAGCAATGACCCCCAACCAGCGGTTCGTGAGCAACATGTTACTCCCCAACCCCTTGGATGTTGCTCCCAGGGGCCTCAAAGTAGGTGCTCATTTTTGAATTTTTAGCTTGGAGGAAAGTTTTGGTGGCATAAAACCCATTGTAAAGCCAAACAGAGCCTTCTATAGGCTGCCGGTCCACACAGGGGCTACCAAATAGCCAATTATAGGTCTTATTTACACCCCCAGGAACTCGTTCCATGCTTGTGTTGCTCCATTTGAATGTGGCTCACTGGTATAAAAGGTTGGGGATCCCTGTCTTAGAGTATTAGATGTCAAGGACTTAACTTGTGTTAGGTTCTACACAAATGGAGTTTTTAACAAATGCCTTATATTTTATAAATGGGGGCATATTATTCTTTATGTATATATACTTCTCAGTCTGAAATATTCTTGAGATCACCTTGAGAGGAGGTTTGATAGTCTGTCTCTTGGACCTCTATAGGGTTGTCTTGTGGAGACCTTGGTATCCCTTCTTGGGGCTCAGACCATCTAAAGGGGAACTACAAAATACAAGATAGAGGTCTGGTGAGAATCCTACCTGTATAAAAGTGGGAGTGCATAGTGGGATCTGTATGACACTAAGGCAATAACTCACAAACATTATGGTACAGGAGAGCTTTGGTCATTAGATAAAGAGCTTTGCCATGGAGACCAACAAGAGGTGGTAACTGGGAACCTTACCCGTGCATTCACAGCTACTTTAACAGGTTCAGCCCCTTTCTTCTCCATCTGCTGCGGGTGCTGCATCTCTGAGGAAAAAGCTGGAGGCAGCTGTACTACTGCTATGACAGGAAAGGAGCACAACATTCATTAGTACTACAAGGAAGCCACAGGGGTAGGAGGCTCGATTGGAGACAGGCCTGCCCTGAGTTACAGGACTGCCATATTTTCAATTATAGGTAGGTTTATAGACGGAAAGCCTAAATGTGCCAAATGTTACCCCCCAGTGATTGTAATCACTTACCTGATACCCCGGGCCGGTTCTGTTAGGAGAAAACTGCCCTGGCCTGGGGTAAATGCAGGCAAGCGATCCTCTTTCTTCTTTGCTCTCCATGCATACATGCGCAGGCCCCAGGGTCGCTGCATTTACCCCGGGCCGGTGCTGTTCTCTCCCAACAAGAACACTGGCCGGGGGTTTTAGGTAAGCGATTACAATCACTGGGGGGGAGTGCCTAACATGTGGCACCCCCTTCTGATTTAGCCTTTCCTTCTCCTTTAAAGACACTAAATAAAAGAAGAGGGGGAAATGACACCAATGTGGCTAAAAGGAAAATATGGATTACCAGAGTAACAGTAATCATGCACCAGAATTTGGAAAAGTAGAACTAAACTAGTAAAGTAAAAACAAATCTTAAAACTCACCTTTTTACACAAGCCTATAACCTAAACCCCCCAAACATTCACTAACCACTGGTTTCCTCCTCTCACTCCGCACTTACTGTCACTTTACACCAATGTAACTGCAAACCATTTTTGTGAATTGTTTATATGTACATGTTAACTGTTCTGTCTTTTGTACCCCTCTATTCTTTAAAGCGCTGCGTAAATTGATGGCGCTATATAAATAATAATAATAGGGTACAGTGAGTTCAGATAAGAGTCCTGTCAGGGGACCAGTATGTGCAGATCCTGAAAGGGGCGGAGCAAAGTGCAAAGCCAGCAGGACTTTGCATGGTCTATTAGACAGCTGGCAGGGCCCAACTACAGAGTTATAATACTAGTATAGTGCCCAATGTTGTCTGATAGAGGCAATCTCTAAGACCCTGAGTCCTATGGGAACAATTCTTTATTCTTTAGACCTGAGATGCTGCATGTGTCAGACAGACATGAGGAAAAATATGACAGGAAGTTAAGCCACTTGCATCCTGTCAGTTACTTGCCCGTATACCAGTAGATATGTATGTATAACTTTATTTATAAAGCGCCACAAGGGTTCCCAGCGCTGGTACTTTTTTGGTAGCACTATTAAGACATATTGTAAAACAAGTCTTGTGGTTCTCTGTTATTTTCCCCACAGAATCTCACTGAATGTTCTGTAATTACCTTGGGTTTGAGAGGAAGCCAGCAGCCCAGTGCCCTCGCTGGTTACTTTGCCCGAAGGGGCACTAATCTCAGGTTCACTTTTTGCCTTTGTCACTATCAAGTCCATTGTGTCACACTACTCCCTGAAAAAATAGGAAAGAGATGGAAAAAGGGGGTGCAAATGGGAAGAAGGGATTAGAGGTAGACAAGGGGCAGAAGCAATTAAAGTTAAGTAAAGATTATACTGGGACTAGGTGGCAACCAAAAATATGAAAGGTTTATTTAATTAAAACAAAAACACCCACACACACACAAGGCAGCTGAAAATGGTGGCGGAGATATTTTGCTGTCACACCCCCTGGATATGCCAGCAGTAGAATGGATGAATTATCCTATTCTTCATCTCGGTTCCCTGATCTTCCAGCACCACCTCCCACTGCCTTCAAAGCTTCCCAAATAATTAGCAAAAGGGAACCGCTAACCCCCCCTCCCATGTTTTATTCCCAGTCCCTGTGAGCTGAATTCATGCCATAGTGGGAGGGGGCTGGCTGGATGCAGAGGTAATGAATGAAATGGAGATGGCTAATAACATTTACCCCTTCAGTGAAAGGGCCAGCGCTACAGCTTCATGGTCGCTGTGCAACGTGTCGCACATTTTCTGGAAGCCAAAGGGGTTAAGCGCCAGACAGACTTACCTAGCGTGATAAGGATTCTATCCCTGATGGAATCTGCAGGGCGTTTGTACGCCTGCGCTGCACGGTTATGTGTTTGCAGGAGTGGGGGGACGTAGCACAGAACGACACATAAGCAGCTTGAATAAAGGGGAAACGGGGGGCGGTAGAAAGAAGGATGGGCAAGCTGCCTTTTAGCCATTGAAATATGATTATGCTATTAAACTGAAAATATATATTTATAGAGTAAAATAGAATATTCCATCACTCAAAATAGTGTATGTAAATTAGAATATATCGCTAGTTGCCCATATATAAAATTACTGCCCCGGCACATATGTAACTGCCACTCTCCTCTGAGCGCAGATCCAGACAGCCTCCCACAGGCCCATTAAATACTGACCGTCTATGGCACCTTACAGCAGCCCCTCTGGCATTTGCCTGAACCCACAGATTGCCAGTCTGGGCCTGGGTCCTGGCATTCCAAGTACCCAGAGGCCCAAACAGCCCCCCCAGCCCAATAAATAGTGACTGTCTATGGCACCTTACAGCAGCCCCTCTGGCATTTGCCTGAACCCACAGATTGCCAGTCTGGGCCTGGGTCCTGGCATTCCAAGTACCCAGAGGCCCAAACAGCCCCCCCAGCCCAATAAATAGTGACTGTCTATGGCACCTTACAGCAGCCCCTCTGGCATTTGCCTGAACCCACAGATTGCCAGTCTGGGCCTATCTAAACTGGAACAATAGGTGATGAAAATGCCTATTTCTGCAGGCAGCCATTTTATTAAAAAGGTCCAGCTCTGGTCCTGAACATTAGTTGCCTAGCAGCACCATGGGACTCACATTGAAGTGAAATGTCACATAAGTCACAGCCTTAACCCATTTACTGCCAGTTAGTGACAGCACTTCACGTTGGGGGTGGCACCACCACCAGTACCAACCCTCAGCAACAGGGATCCATCCTCTCATGATACTTCCTTGGAGTGTTTATTAAGTGTCCAAGTACATTTCCTTCTCTGAGTGAGAGAACATGTAGAGGCTGAAAGCCCTGTGATTATCCACAGAACACCGCCTAAGTGTAAAGGCAGAAAGCCTGAAATGAAACGGATATTGCTTTGGACTGCTCGCAAAAATAATAATTAAAAAAAAGATAGAAATTAAAAAAAAAAAAAGGGTTGACGCTTAGTGCAAAATTCACATAATCACGAAAACTGTTTTACACTTAAGTCAATGAATGCAACCTATACATAGAAGTTACACAAACTGATGGGCTCTTTGTGATTGTGTCACATTCCCCAATCGATTTTATATCCTGTGCCCAGGAGTGAAGGGGCCTCTGCCTTTTAACTCCCCGGTGGGTTGACTGCATAATGGCAGAAAAGTTTTTCCTTCATTGTCCTTGGAGCACTTCCAGTCCAAGTATCTGTGGGTTGGTCCTAGAAGGAGAGCCTGGGCATAAGCGGGGGCTCCCCAGGGCTTAATGGTAGGGCCAGATTTCATCCCCCCTGGGCTTGATTGTTGTGCCTGATGGTGGCTGCCCTGGGCTTGAGGGCGGGCCTGATGGTGGCGGCTGGCTCCTTGGGGCTTGATGGTGGCTCCCCTTGGCTTGAGGGTCGGGCCTAATGGCAGCTCCCATGGGCTTGAAACATAAAGCCAACCAGCTGGGGCACTTGGGGCAGTAGTACCAGGCATCCCATCTCACCCCCCTTTTTCCAGCATACTGCAGGCTCTCTGGGGATACTGTTTATTAGATGTAGGCGGGATCTGATCAATCAAAGTGTTTCCCCCTCAGCCGAGCATTCTCTCCAGCAGGCCCTCTTCCACACCCTCAAACAGCAAGGCAAGGAGCAACTGCAGCTGGTACTTGTAAAGGGATAATTTGGAGACTGATGCTGCTGCCTTGTTGACATTGTAGTAATTGTAAAGGGCCATTTCTATCAGGTAAATTGACAAATTTTTTTTTTTTATACCAGGACTTTCTCTTTCGGGTGGCGTTCTAATAGTCTTGCATTTGATCCATTTTTCTATGCCACCCATGTGTTTGCTGTACTCTTGGCTACACAGCCACTTTGAAATATGGGCCCTACAACTGCTTCTGTGTTGCAGATGGTAGTAAGCATCAGTACATTTTGGTATCATGATATTTTATTGCCAGGAGCTCATTGCTTCTCAGAGCATATGTATCCACACTTTAGTTTATTGATTAGTTCCCTGGGCAAGCATTTTATTAGTTGTGCCTGGCTGTGCTGTCAGAATAGTGGAGGGCTCTAAACAAGGGTATACTGGTATAAAAGTTGTCCACGTATAAGTGGGAACCTTGGCCCAGCATTGGGGTGATGAGCTCCCTGACAATTTTTCCCACATACAGTAAAACCAAAAGCCTGCATTAGTCTCTGTTATGATCCATTTGTTGGCCCGATAGTCAAACAATTATATCAGCCCAATAGGTCATCATATTACAAAGGCCTGGTCAATCAATAGTTACATTCTTAATATTAAGAGGTAGCCTAACGCCAAAGCCAGCCACAAGTACCACTTGGCAATAAAATGATGCAGACTCCATGCTCCTGTAATATCAGATGTGTCGATAGGTAAGTAATTCTCAGCAGACAAGATCCCCTTTAGTAACAGTAGAATCCCTGAGGAAATTCAACTTAATAACAAGGAAATGCAATTTCACACAATTAAGTCATATCACCATAAGTAATGTCTGTTGCTGCAATTATGTTACAGAAGGCGATGGCATTTTCAGAACATTAGTTGCCCACGGTAGCACAGATCTACCCACAGGGGACAAATCGTGTCATTACCCTAAAGCAGCCAACACTGTAGATGATCCATTATTAATGCCACGAGGAC
The DNA here is from genome assembly GCF_000004195.4 of Xenopus tropicalis. NCBI lineage: Eukaryota > Metazoa > Chordata > Amphibia > Anura > Pipidae > Xenopus > Xenopus tropicalis. Next base: position 39,862,606 of record NC_030686.2, on the reverse strand, counting down.
AGCAGCAGAGGAATGAGCCACATCCGGTAACAGCTGGCCCTTTTGCATCAACCGGATCTATTACTTGGTAAGTACATATGATCCAAGAATTGGTCCAATTGTCCTCTGAGTCAAAACGTATTTCATTCCCCTCCTGAGGCAAACTGGCGAAAGCTTCAGAGAGGGTAGTTTTTTTTCTTTTCTTAAAAAAGCTTCTGCATCAACTGAGACAAGTTTCACTGGTGTCCTTTTTAAGCCTAAATTACAGGTATGGGACTTGTTACCTAGAACACTCAGGAGGTTTCTAGATAACACAATTCTGTAATTTGTACCTCCATACCTTAAGTCTACTAAAAAATGATAAAAACATTAAACCCAACATGATTTTGCCTTCAATAAGGATTAATTATATAGTAGCTGAGATAAGTACAAGGTGCTGTTTTTACATTTTTGATTGCAGTGAAGTCTATAGGTTATGGTCTTCCCATAATTCAGAAATGACTGGATAACTGGTTTCTGGATAACACATTCCGTACCTGTACTATGTTAAAAGTTGTGAACATGTCTGATTGTTCTTTCACTTAGCCCTGCTAATAGGGGCCATGCATGGCTTCCAGCTTTCCACAACAGGGAACACAGTATTACTACTTGCCAGGATCAAAGTGCATAGATAAACATGTTTACAGTAAACCCAGATCATTACCATTTCCAAATACAGAAGCAACTAAAGGTTAAATAGGGTGCTTGAGTGGTTACACAGTGGGAAATGAATCAGGTGCAGACCATACGTGGCACAATTCTAAGGTTAAGAACCACCAGAGAGGCTGAATATTTATTGAAACACCAAAATGGTGGCTAAACAGAGCTAAATACTCTTCTTCCCAGATTTCATGTAGGTGTTCCCAGCTCTGCTTGCAGATTAAGCCATGCAAAGTTAACACTGCTTTAAAATGGCAGAGCACAAGCCACCACTATGGCAAGGACAATACTACAACAAAATCTGAAGCACTTCTAGCAAGGATGAATTTGCTTAATACTCATTCCCAATACCCATGTACTATGGATGATGTGGCTTGGGGATCAGACACAGAAAATCTTTAATGACCCTTAAATTTGGCTGTGTGCCCTAACCACTGGAACAATGGGACAGCCACTGAGGTAGGAACCCCAGTACTATATCTGAGGATTGGTCCTGCAGGTTGATGGACACCTAGATCAGCCTGTGTCAACCTTAGATATCACACTCCCAAGCTCTAAGCATCTAGTACTCTTCAGTACTTAGTGTTAAAGCAACAGGAAGAACACCCATTGTGGGTTACAGCCGTTTAGTGTGATCTGAAGTGGTGCTCAAAAGCTGGCCAGATTTTGGTCTTCCGTTATTGTTTGGACGTTTAAATGCGACAAGCTAAAAAATTGTAGGATGAAATCGGAGGATGTTCTAAATGTGAAATATTTGGCAGACACCAATTGTACAAAAGTGACTTCCTGGAAATGCATTGAAGGTTCTGAGGATATCGTTAACCGAAATTTTCTAACCTGCACAATCGTGCACATTATAATGCAAGTTATTGGGACAATAACATGGTCCAAAAATCGCACAATTATATAGTTGCATGTGTGGCTTTAGTCAGGAGTGAGTTTTGCATATAAATATAGATCAAAAACATCCTCCCCCCTTCCTTCAAAAAGACTTACTCTCAATCATCTACTTTAGGTTCCACATTATAGTGCAGACTGACATGATGGGTAAGGCACACAGCCTCATCCCCCACCTATAAAAGATCTGCATGAGTTGGTTTCATTTACAACTTTTATTAATGCACCTAAACAAAACAATATACAGGTACTAGACATATTAACCTGATCTGTAGCACACTTATATTAAAAAAAAAAAATTGGTGGTTCCCCACACTGCTCAATGGCTCCACAAATTTCTCAGAGGCCATCATTTTAATACACAATTGCCAAAAACAGGATGCATTTTGCGCACTAAGCTAATTTTGGACAGCACAAACTTACTATATGGCCTATCAATCGAGCTATCGTGGGAACGCTGCAATGTCAAATATTGCCTGTGCCTCGCTAGTTTCCCTCAAGTATCTGTAGCACATCTTTACGCTGGCCACATGTATGTAATTCCAATTGTGAGCTCCAATAACAAATTTAACCCCCATTAAAAAAAAAAGCTCAGCTAAAAAAAACCCCCCCCACAAAAAAACATCAATGGGTTTGGCATGTGTGTGGTACTGCTGGCCTACCAATAAAACAGACCCCTAGCCTGGTTAGGGCTGCTTTGGTTGTTGACAGGTGGGCTAAGATTTAGGTGACTGCACTGCTGGACAGGTGGTCAGAGACTTTGGCCTTGGTGTGGCCATAACAAAATAGAATTCTTGACAAACCAGAATGCTTGGAAAAGCAGTTTTATTTGCTCTGCTCAGTACGTAGTTCCATTTTTTAACTACAAAAAAAAAAAAGCCCTGCTTAAGAAATACAAACCTTCACTTTATTTACAAAGTCAGCAGCTATAACTTAATAGGAAATGTATTAACCCTCTGAATGGCAAGATAAGCAACTACAAAAGGTGCCCTCAAAACTCAGACTGGGTCCTCTAGTTGGGATTTGAAGTTAAGGCCTATGGGCCAAACAAGTTTGCAAATAAGCAGGTATTTCATCACTAGCATCTTAATTTCGTGTACAGAATGCACCACGTTTAGCAGCCCGAAGGGTTAATCCCAGCATTGCATTATTCTGGGTGACCTTCAGAACAGGGTATCATTCTATCCTAAATGGCAGTCATTAGCTCTAAGCCCTATTCTATAAAGGTCGTGTTAGGATAAAATGCTTTCACCTCCTTAGTACCAGAGGGGGCATCAGGTGGGAGTAAAAAAACAAAAAGGGAAAACAACCCCCCCCCCCCCAAAAGCACAACAATCAATACCTTAAAAAACAGCTTGACCTGTTCAGGCAAAGGATTCAACAATGCAATGAAAATTAGCGTGTAGCCATCCCTGACTGAAAGGAACAGGTTTAACTGAAGCACAATGAACTGCATTTATACATCAAGGTGTTAGTTGGTCCACAGTTCTAGCACTGGGCTTTGACATATCTACCGACATTGCATGCCAGTATCCTATTCTTGTGAGCTAGAGCGAGACCTAGAGCTGGAAGCTGAAGCAGCCCGAGGAAGAGGGCTGAGAGATCGCTCCTTGCTCCTAGAGACTGGAAGGGGAGACGGGGAGCGAGATCTTGCACCTCCCTTTCCATTTTCCTGTGGAGAACGGGATCTGGAGCGACTATGCGCAGACCTTGCCCTTTTAGCACTCGAGCGACCTTCGGAACTATCCCTTCTGCCTCTGGAATGACTACGGGATCTCTCTCTTTTGCCTCTGGAACGGCTGCGGGATCTCTCTCGTTTGCTCCTTGACCTACTACGTGATCTTTCCTGCTTGGATTTTGACCGGCTGCTAGACCTTTCCCCCTTGCTCTTTGACCAACTGCTAGACCTTTCTTGCTTGCTCTTTGACCGGCTACCAGATCTATCACGCTTGCTTTTTGATCGGCTGCCAGACCTCTCATGCTTGCCTTGGCTACGAGATCTGTCATGCTTGCTCTTTGATGGACTAAGTGATCTTTCCCTGTTGTCTTTGGACCGACTGCAAGAACTTTCATCCTTAGCTTTGGACCGACTGCGAGACCGTTCATCCTTTCCTTTGGACCGACTGCGAGACCGGTCATCCTTAGCTTTGGATCGACTGCGAGACCGGTCATCCTTGGCTTTGGACCGACTGCGAGACCGGTCATCCTTGGCTTTGGACCGACTGCGAGACCGGTCATCCTTGGCTTTGGACCGACTGCGTGATCTTTCATCCTGAGTTTTTGACCGACTACGAGACCTTTCATCCATGCCTTTTGATCGACTGCGAGACCTTTCTTCATTTTCTTTTGATCTACTGCGGGACCTTTCAACCAGGCCTTTGGAGCGACTACGAGACCTCTCCTGTTTTCCTCGGGATGTGCTTCGTGATCGTGAACCATGCTCAGATTTTGGCTTGCTTGCCCGTTCTTTACTTCTAGATCTTGATCTAGACCTAAGAAAATATATAATCATATCACTGCATGGTACTCAATATGCCAATCAGTTAAGATATAGAGGTTAAATAACCCAACAAAGAAATTAAACAGAGACCTACCGTGACTGGCTCTTTCCAGGGGACTGTGAATGGCTGCTCTTTGTAGGGGAATGAGACCTGCTTTTTTTAGCAGGGGAGCGGCCTTTTTTGGCAGGTGAGTGAGATCGACTCCTGGATCTGCTGTGGCTGGGCTGCCTACTCCTACTGCGTGATCTTCGCCTGCTACGAGAGCGTGATCTACATGAAAAGGATTATGAAGACATAGTGTTTAGGATTATGAAGTCGTACTAGGTAATAATAATGGAAGGACTTCAAATGTTCAAAAAACAAAAGTGGAATTGTTATGAAGTCTTAGGTGACACTACTTTCTGTAAAAAGTTGGCCGTGTAACCCTTATGCAATGCAGGGTCAATAAACAGACATTGTATTAAAGGAGACATATCCTATAAAAATTATGAATGTACCAGGGAATTATACTCCTCTAGATATAGAAGGATTGTGCTTAAAAATGTTGTGTTTGACTGATTTATTGAGAAATTCCCCCAAACCCCACTAGCCCCGCCCATCTGTTCCACTTCCTGCTGGCTGAATTCTCTGGATGAGCTGGGGAGCCGAGGCCCTCCGTACCCTGCACTGTAGGATAGGAACCAATCAGCAGCTAGGCTGACCTGATAGGGAACTGAAGCCTGCCTGTGCTTGTGTGAGTGCAGGGCTGTGATTGGCTCTCCCCCTCCTATGGTGCTTCAGGCAGGGACCGTTCGGACACGCCCACTCTTCATTTCACACTGGACAGAGAAGTGAGAGGATCTATAGGGAGCTCCAATTAAGGGGCCATTGTTACAGATAGGGTTAATGTTTAGCCCAAAGGGAAACCAGCACCGGATATTATTCATAATTGCCTACAAAATTAGGGTTTTTCCCATTTATCCAATATGTCTCCTTTAACTATCACTGAATATTGAGAATGTATATAATATTTTAGTTACACTTTGTTGGCGGTACGGTTTATTTAAATGTAAAAATGCATTTAAGTACATTTAACCTGTAGTTTTAATTGCCAAAATGGAACCTCAAAATCAACAATTACAAAAGGCAAACCAAGAGGTATATAAAGTCTTATAAATTACCTGGAGCGGCTGCCAGAATAAGACCTCCTGTGACGAGCTTTTCCTTCCACCAGCCGGATTCTGCGCCCATTTATCTCCGTGCCATCCAACTTTTCCATAGCTCTCTTCATATCAGAGTAAGACCTGAACTCAATAACCCCCTCATTGGCCCGCTCCTTATGTGCATCAGCGTATGTCACCTCGCCTGCCTGCCTCATGAAATCCTAAGCCGAGAGAGTCAAGTCAGCACAGTTACAACAAATATTTGGGACATCTTGCAATGCCCTGATTTTAAAAAAAATCCTTTATTTTAAAAAGCAATAGTAAGTTTAATACATTAATTAAAATGCTTACAAACTAGAGATATACAGATCCATAAACCCTCCTATCCTGATTAATAAACTACACTCTACAGAACAGTAACAATTTCAGGCATTAGCTGCTGAAGTTAGTTGGAAGCAACTAAAAGCATTTTCAGGTAACTAAGCTATTAATCTCATGGGCTGTAAAATGCATTAAATGGCTGTGTGCTCTTCTACCCCAAGGCTCGTCACTGGATGAGCATTGGAACTTTCAAGTGACACTTGGCAGCTGTGTTGAAGACAATTCAGAACAGGACATGAAATAGAAAGAACACATAACTGCATGCTTTTAGGCTGATGTAACACCAGATGGATTGAGCTGTTTGGAGAAATGCTTGAACCTGCCAATGCCACCTGGTATATATAACCTTAGGCATCTCAGTAGTTTCTAATCAGTTAATTACAAGTCTAATTAAGTTTGTTTCCCTCTATGCATACTCAAACTCAGTAGTTCGCTCCAGAAGAAAACAGGGAAGATGTAGAGAAGGCTAAACATGGCCCATATACAAAGATCTGCACCTAATGAGGTCACTAAAGCTGGCCATACACGCACCGATAATATCGTACGAAACCTCGTTTCATACAAAATTTGGTGCGTGTATGGCAAGTCGACCGATATCGCAGGAGGCTGCTGATATCTGTCGACTCGCCGATCGGGCAGGTTAAAATATTTTGATCGGGCGCCATAGAAGGCGCCTGAGCAAAATCTGCCTTCAGGGCTGAATCGGCAGAAGGAGATAGAAATCCTATTGTTTCTACCTCCTTATCTGCTGTTTCAGCCCTAAACGTTAGTGGCCGATTGAACGATCTTTCGTGCAACCGATGGTTGCACGAAAGATCGCAAATCGCCACGTGTGTGGCCACCTTAAATCTAAATGAAAAGATCTTTGCCCAATTTGGCAATCTACATGCAGAGCCAAATAAGTGGATACCATTGTTTGCCATTGGATCATAATGGATACCTCTGAAGGCAAAACAAGCTTTTAAAATCTTATAGGTATCTGTCGTCGAGGAAGTTGGCAAAAGCCCACAAACAGGCAGATAAGCTGCCGACAGTCTAAAGAGGCTGAATCAGCTGCTTAAATCTGCCCGGCATGGCCAAGCTTTTATTTTCTCACACGCCTGCTTACTCACCTTGAGATCTTGCCAGCTGCATCTGCTGGAGAGGTTTTCCACGATAAGTCTGAATTCTGTGCGCACAGGGGGACCATACTTGTCCCTGCCAGATCTCTGGTTCCTGTATCCACCTTCATTGCACATAGAAAATGTAATCAGTGCCCAAACTTACCCACATGCAGACTATCTAAATCTGTGGGAGGGCTTTACGTAAGGAAAACTTGCAAATCTTACATTAAAAAAAACCTCCTTTCATGCCGTGACTCTGGCGAATGAGCAGCAGAGATGTGGTGTTATAGACTTCACACTGCTGTTTTTTCAAAATGGTCTGCTCTGTGAATGCACTCGGCCAACCTCTACCCACAGCATTTTATTACACGGTTTAGACAACTGTATGGCATTATGAAATTTACATGCATTTCTATACAGGATTGTTACATGAGATGCCAGTCACTGTTTACATTAAGGCAGGAGGTATAACAGACTGCTTTTGGAACACACTCATGGGATGTCACCTATTTTAGATTAAATCCGATTTGGTCTAACCCTTGGAATCCTCACCATCACCCTGCGTCTAATGGCAATAGGCTGCTGTCGTCATGGCTTCCGGTAAGGTCAGCCAAAGGGTCATAGGGCAAGGGTCACACAATGTTTGGAAAGGCCAACCAGGAAAGGCAGTCATCTTAAGCCTCAATGGTCTCAGCCCCCACTGGTCTCTTTCAAATTGAAACATCAAGGACTGTTAAAAATGGATTTTGGAATTCGACATGCAAAAAGGTTAAGAATATACAAGTTAAACATGACAATTATTTCCGTACACCAAAACACCATGTCCCTCCCCCACAAAACAAACAAACTGTCCCACACAGCCCTAAGCAGCTCAGTGAATGTATGGTGATGGGAGAGTTTGCCCCAAGGGCTGATTTACAGTAACAGACTGCCTGCTAAGGCGCTCACATCAGCGCATGGGTAAGAGCAGCATTAAGACTTGGCCTCATGTCAAAAAGGGTCAACTTAATCGGTGTCTGTCCTCTGTAAAATGAAAGCTCTCTTTTATCTTACCACTCTCCTTGTGATTTAAAGGGGTGGCTCACCTTTAAGTTAACTTACAGTATGTTACAGAATAGCCAATTGTAACATTAATGGTCCTTGTTTAATATTAATAGTTTTTAAATGATCCTCCTTCTGACTCTTTCCAGTTTTCTAATGTGGGCCACCGACCCCAGCAGCCAAAAAACATTGCCCTAAACGTAATGCTACTTTGTATAACTTATCTTTCTATTCAGGCCCTCCCTATTCATATTCCAGTCTCATTCAAACAACTCTGGTTGTTAAGGTAGCTTAGACCGTAGCAACCAGATAGCTGCTGAAAATCCAAACTGAAACAAACATTTTTTACAGCTGCTACTGTCTCAGGATATTACACTCCACAGGATACCAAAAGTTAACTCAAAGACAAACAACCCCTTAGAAAAACTAATGTCTCAACCAATACTGAACCCATATGCATTTGATTTGACCAGTCTACCAAGAACACATACATTCCTGGTTAACTTTCCAATATTGGATTGAGAGGTAAGATAAAAGCCAATGAAAAATAAAGCTGTATATATTTATTTCCAGGTAACATCCAACCTTATATTCCCAATTAATCTCTTCTGCCAACATTTTTTTTTTTTTTACACATTGCTATAAGTGCAGTACCAGTAATGTAAAGTTGTGCTATAAATTAATGAAAGAAGTGTTACAGGGCAAAGGCCCAAAAAAGGGTACAAACTGAAGAACTGCTGTTATGTTTCCAGTCCAATACGCCTAACTTTATAAAAGGAGACATCCCTATGGATTTAAATTGTATATTAAGAGCTAAATATTCTTAATATAAAGTTGGGTCAAAGTCTGCTTTAATTGTCTGCCGATGCTTTAACTTATGTTATTGAGTTGAGAGCCGACCCATGTAACTCTGCGTGTTGTCAGGCAACAAAAAACAGGTTAAACACAGGACCTAAACCCTGGAAGCAGGGCCGCCATCTGGGGGACACAGGGCACTCCTCCTATCAATATCCCAATGGCAGAGGGGGGCCAAAAGAGCAAATTGTGGGTTGTTTTGGGCAAATTAGGAACACCCTTTTCATGCACAAATTAGGACCAGTAGGGACCCTATTCTAATTGTTGCCACAGCCCACTGCTCAGGTGACATATGAGCTAACTGCAGTTCCTTGGGGGGGGGGGGGGGGAACTAAGTAGCACGGGGCCCCATGATTACTGATGGGGGTCCTGTCTGGAAGGTAAAGTTGGTCACAATGTGTTTCCCACAAAGAGGCGGAGGGCTCACAGAAATTAAACCCCTACTTCTGGCCTCAGTTTCAACAGAAAGAATCCCAGTATTTGAAGTGAAATGCAAAGAGGTCTCAAGTTGCTGCTACCCAGGACTACAATGCTTACTGCGACTTCCATAGCCGTATCCATCCCGGTCTCGCCGTGGACCCCGGGCATGCTCTACAATCACACGCTCGCCACATAGATCTTTGCCATTTAGCTCGTACACTGCGTCATCAGCATCCCTCGAGTCCTCAAACTCCACAAAGCCATACCTGAAAAATATGTCAAACAAGTTGAGATTAGTATATTCAAATCAGTAAAGTAACAATGGATTGAACTAGCCCTGCACTAGAACTCTAGCCTGACAAACAATATTGCTGTGGGAAATTCTACTAGCCCAGCGCAACAATAAAGACCCCAGGAAAGTAAAATGGCAGCAAGGAAATCACTAGAATACTACCAGGGCCAGGAGACCCAGCCTGTCTGAGGTGTTACCTAACAACTGTGCTTGCCCCTTAGGGCTCTGGCACACGAGGAAATTTGTCGCCTGTGTCCCCCCCCCCCGGCGCTTTGGTGACAAGTCGCCATGACAATACACACGAAGAGATTTCACGTGGGTTGACGCTGGTTTAGCATTGGCGTCTTGTCGCCAAACTGCTTTTAAAAATCGCCGGCAACAAATCTCCTCATGTGCCAGAGACCGTAAAGGCATCATACATGCCATCTAAATTCAACGTTTCAAGATATCTCCATTTTTCCCTACAAGAATCACATGTGGCAGGGCTCATTCTCAGGAAAGACTTGGGCCGTATTTTAGGTGATTGCCTTAAGGGACCAGGGTGAGTGGCTACAGGCATGGTAGGCCGGCATGTCTGCCATTTAAACAGCAGTGTACCTAACTACTAAATATAATGTTATGTTAAACATCACAATATAAATACCCAGGTCCATTCTCACATTAGGAGCAGTGACTAGCGAAAGCATGGAGTGCCTCCCCCAGCCCCCTGGCTCCATCCCACCCCTGCACAATGGAACAATAAACCCCTAGGCTGATGGGCCACTGAACTAGACAAGATGGTACTTTTTTTAACCATATGAGGCTGGACGGTAGTTGTCTGTAACAAATGGACCAGCATTGGACACCGCTATGTTCTTACGTGAATTGAGTGAACCCTAAGACAAAAACTGTAGTACGGTGTTAGTCAGTGTCAAAAATAATAATAAAAACACAACAAAACACAAATACAAGAGTATTGTAGAAATGATACCTATATAGGTATCATTTCTACAATACTCTTGTATTTGTGTTTTGTTGTTTTTTTTATATTAATTGTGAAGCCTACGGACACCTAACCTTCCCTGTAAGCCCAGAATACCCCCTGGCACCCTACGGGGCCATTACAGGCTCACATCCTTCCCATAAGGCCACAGGGCACTCCCAATAAGAAGCACTGAGTATGCAGCACATGTGAGGGATGCGCACCCACTGGGCCTCCAGTTTAATGTACAAAAGCCAACACACGTACAAAGGCCGCAGAACAGCTGCAAAGTGTCGGAGTGCGAGTAAAATCGCATGAGGCACATGGGCGAGATACGCGTCGCCCACAACAAAAGCCGCTGAGCCAATAGGAGCCCCTGCCCCAATCACGTGTAAGGCCGCAGCAAGTCCGCCATTTCGAGCCCCAGCCTTAGCCACGCAGCCCGGCTCCCTCGCCTAACGGGGCGGCCTCCCACCTTTCCCACTGCCTTGCCGATGCTGGCACCTCATCCCTATTCACCTGCTAAAGGAGAACTTTCCAAGTACAACACTCCTACGCACTCCCCCACTACATGCAGAACAAAATGGCGCCCACTGCGCACTCTCGCCAGAGCATTGCGCGCTACCGCCGGGGAACAATCACTATATGTGCGTGTGGTTAACAACTCACCCGTTCTTTAAGTCAACCTCTAGTAGCTTCCCATAGCCCCCGAAGAACCGCTGGATATCCTTCTCCCGTACGTGGTAGCCGAGCCTTCCGATATACACCCGCGGCATGGCGACTGTTGTCTCACACTCAAGCTCTAAACACAGCAGAGTGACGCCACGACCCACGGCACCTACATTTATCAACTACGGGGGCGTGGTGTAAGCTTAGTGGGTGTGGCGGAAGATTGCCCGGGAATGCGCAATAGTTTCTGCGCCTCTCTTTTTTTTTTTCCCCCTAAACACGTAGAGCAGTCAATAAATAGGAAATTATAAAATAAGTTGTATTTAATTAAAACCGTGCAGAAGACTTTGGGGCAGATTTATCGAAATATCTTAATGCATAAAAACTCACTTATGTTCTATTCATTCCTATGCGATTCTTAGAAATGTATTAATCAAATGGTGAGTTCAAACTTTCACCCCATGATAAATACACTTCTTAAAATCCCATAGGAATGAATAGAAAGTGGGTGAATTTTTATGAAGTGGATTCTAATTTCACATTTTGATAAATCTGCCCCTTTGTCTACAAATCGGCACAAGTGCCAGAGCAGACTTAAGCTGGCCATACACGCACTGATACTATCATACGATATTCGGTGCGTGTATGGCATGTTGTCGAGTTGACCGATATTGCAGGAAGCTGCTGATATCGGTCGACTCGCCGATCGGACTGGTTAAAAGATTTTGATCGGGCGCCATAGAAGGCGCCTGACCAAAATCTGCCGTCAGGGCTGAATCGACAGAAGGAGGTAGAAATCCTATTGTTTCTACCTCCTTATCTGCTGTTTCAGCCCTGACAGTGTGTGGCGGATCTGACAATGTTTTGTGTGACCGATGGTCGCACAAAACATCGCCAGATCGGCACGTGTGTGGCCACCTTTATCCATGGCTGAGGTACAAATGCACATTATCCGTCGTCACAAATAAAATAGCCCCCTTTGCTACTAGGGGGCCTATTCATTAAAGTACTACAGGTATGAAATATACTTTTTTGTATATTTGCATGACTTTTTCGTATTTTTCATAACTTTTTCGTACTTTGCGACAAAATTAGTGCGACAAAATGGTATTGTCGCGCCGAGTACGAAAGTTTAGGATTCATTCAAGCTTCGGTATCGTGACTTTCCTTGGGTCAGGTTGGAGCTGTGCCATTGAGCCCTATGGGAGGCTTTCCTTGGGTCAGGTTGGAGCTGCAGAGTGCCATTGAGCCCTATGGGAGACTTTCCTTGGGCCGGGTTGGAGCTGCAGAGTGCCATTGAGCCCTATGGGAGACTTTCCTTGGGTCAGGTTGGAGCTGTGCCATTGAGTCCTATGGGAGGCTTTCAAAATCATGCACAGAAGGATCAAAGTCAGAAAGGTTTTACAGCCGTTTACAATCATTCGGATACGAAAATTTAATGACTTTCGGATCGCCAATACGATATTTTCGTAAGCATTTTCGTGATATTTGCGATCATCAGAAATCATATTTAATCCAAATTTTTCCCATTTCTGGATTTGAACTCGTACTTTAATGAATAGGCCCCTTGGTGTGGGTAAAACCAACCAAGGACAGAATGTATAAAGGTTCAAGGGGTTGTTAACCCAATCTTAAGACTGTCCCACTGCTCCCCCTAATTTTGCTGTAGAAGTTGTGGAAAAGCGTAAATATAGATACAAGAAAATTCACTGAACATTCTGACTAAAATCCTCATTATAAGTGCAAAAGAAGTGACCAATGAGAATTCTGATTGAAAGCACGGTGTCAGGCATCTTCCTTTTATCCTACATATAGAGATAATTATGTCATTTTTTTTCTTCATTATATGATACTCAAATCAGACATGAGAATAAAGGACATACTAGTTCAGTGCTAGGAAACTGTGCTTATTGCTTCCAACTCCAATTGAAGGTGCAAAGAACAGGGAGCCAGATAACATATTACCAAACATTTTAGTATTTTATAGAGTGGCCTCTGTATTATTAAAAAAAAATACATAAAAATGACTACAAATTGTTTTGCATACGTAGTTATTTTATATCGGTAGCATAGTAATTTAGGTTGAAAAACAGACATGTAAAGTTCCAAGGCCTGGAAGGAAGATGAGAATCTTACCTTAGGTGATAAAGCCTCACAGGATACCAGGGCCGAAATTCTGTTTTTTACATTAAAATGTAAACTTTTATAGTGCTGTAAGCGCTCCTTGCACTAGCGATGCCAACGGCACAACTGCACAGTGGCCGGCACAGTACCGGCCAATACACTTACCGCAAGGAGCACATGGGTGTGGATTTGCTTGGATCAGCTTTTTTCCACCTTCATATAATCTCATTAGCCTATAGTGCCTCTTACCCAGTATAGCCGATTTCAGCATTGCCAAACTTTTTTCATAACTGAGACTTTCCATTCTCTTTATCAGCTCAGCTGCTCTTCTTTGGAATTTCTCTAAATTAATAATATGCCATTTAAGCACTGGAGATCAAAACCACATTGTATATTCTAGACTGGGTCTTATTAGTGCTTTATAAAGGGGAAAAATGACCCTTTCTTTCCGTGAAACTATATTTATTTTTAATATACATTCCTGCACCATACAAATAGGCATTCTAGCACAGGCTTACCAAGGACATATTTTGTTAAAATTAAAGAAGGAAAGTTACAATCAATGGGAGGTTCCAAAGTTAGGTCAAAGTGCCAACACTAGGATACAATGTCATTGCAGTCAAAACCCCTGTGTTATTGGAGCTAGAGCAGCCCAAAAGCACAGGGAGACTCCCATATGGAGCAGTGGGGAGATGTCCCCATTGCTCCGTATGGGAGCATAATGTCAAAATTTTGTTGCAGCGGGGCAGCATACCGCCCCTAAAATTTTTGTCGCCCTAGGCCCGGGCCTTTGTGGCCTCGCCACAAATCCGCGCCTGGCGGTAGCAGACACCAAACATACAACAGAAACCAATACAAGTTTCAATTGCGGCAAGCTCTTCTTATGAGCAATGTAAAGTTCATTCTCAGCACTTACAACTTTAACTTTAGGCATCATGAGAATTTGTTGCAGGCTGTTACAGGCAATGAGTTAGCAATAATTCACTGGGCACACTGCAGTAAACATTCTGAACTTCATTTTTTTTAAATAACTCTAGTCAGTCTGGCAATGGTAATAACCTAGGCACATAGTCCCTTTAATACTGGCTATATATTGAACCCACATCCTGCATGGCTAATTAGCTATTTGTTTAGACACATGCTGCAGGCTGAACTGATTTATGTGCAGCCATGCAGCATGCATCTATTGATAATTGACTTATCTTATTACAAGGTGAGGAAAGGAAGGGGGGGGGGGGGTTGCAAAATTTTGACTCCTGATTTCAATTAGTGTCCCTTTTTTTTTTAACCTGATTTCTAATTTTTGCCCATAAAAATGCAGTATATTCATTCCAGGGTCTCTTCATGCCACATGGTTTTATAATCCTATGCAAACTGTGTGTCAAACTATTCAGAAATCCTCTGGCATTCATACTTTTGACATTTGATCTTGGTACCTAAGGACGTGTGCTGAAAAGTGAAATGCTGAGACAAATTTCAGATATTTCAGATATTTCTTTAAAAAAATGTGCAGAATAAAATTTGCAATTGGGTAGTTTGAGTAGAAAGACATATTTACCCATTTTGGATTCATCAGATGTTTTTCCAGGGTCAACTTGATTAGGGGCTGTCATTACACATAAAATACTAGTTTTGCAGTAATCAAAGTGCCATTCATGAAAATGAGATGCATTATTTACATTTGAATTTCTGTGGGGGAGGGTCAATGTCATTAAACAAAAACAACCTGTATACAATAACTAGGTGCCAAGTTTGTAGGAAACCGATTGATCGATTGCCAAAGCTCATAACATAATTGTACATTGAACATTTTTTGGCTACGTGCATATTGTAAACACTCCCCTAAATTCCACACCCATTTTACCAAAACATAGTCCAGATAGTATAATTACTGCAGAAAATGGACAGTGAGCACTCCATTAACTCCAGACATGCCAGTAAGATGAATGCAGAAATGGATAGATTGAAAGGATTCCCTCAGCTACAACAAAGTTCTTCATTCCTGATGCTTCTATGCTGCTTCTCTCTCTCTCCACAAATTTTTTTTTCGAAAAATCTCTTAAACCTGTCAACCTGATAACTCCCATTGACTTTTATAGGCTTTTAGATGCTGAAGTTTAAAATTCCATTTTTTTAAATTTTTTGACCTTAATGGCTTTTTTGTGCCATTATCCTTCAGACCCAGCTTTGCTAGCCAGCCTTGACGTTCCTGCCCAGTACAGATTTGATTAGCAAGTGAGCTCAGTGGGGGTTTAGTTCATAAGTTTATGAGCGGAGCTTTAATTCATGAACAATACCCAGATAGCAAAAATCATGTGGTCCAGATCTGGCCCAGACCCATCGTAAGTTCTGGGCCAGATTCGCGCAACTGACTTGGGCCGGTGTCTTTTGGCACAACGGGCCAATACGGGCATAGATCCGATTGTACTTATCCGGACCAGCACTGAGCCGGCTCCGGGCCAGATGTGGATTCCTTTATGATGATCTGGCTCAAATGTGGACCAGATCTGGTCCAGCTCTGTTCTGGTTTTGGTCCCATACCAGCCCCAGATGTGGGCCAGAAGTGTGGAATAGATGTGGGCCAGATGTGGATTCCTTTATGATGATCTGGCTCAAATGTGGACCAGATCTGGTCCAGCTCTGTTCTGGTTTTGGTCCCATACCAGCCCCAGATGTGGGCCAGAAGTGTGGAATAGATGTGGGCCAGATGTGGATTCCTTTATGATGATCTGGCTCAAATGTGGACCAGATCTGGTCCAGCTCTGTTCTGGTTTTGGTCCCATACCAGCCCCAGATGTGGGCCAGAAGTGTGGAATAGATGTGGGCCAGATGTGGTTCACATTTGCGCCAAATCATCATAGTATCTGGCCTGGAGTTCGCTCAGCTGACTCAGATCTGGCCCAAGACTATGTTGTCTAGAATTTCAAGCATTTATTATCTAAAATATCTTTTTTGTCTTTTGCTACTTATTTTTTTATATAAACAAATACTGTATTAAAATGCCTTCTGATCATCTAATGTTAATTCTAACACAACAGCCACTACTTTACTATAAACATACATAAACAATTACACAGAGCAGATTTGACCTTACTTTCTACCTAACACAGTTTTTTACTTACTGTGCTTCCATAATATTCACCAAGCTTAAATCAGTGCTACACAATAAGAAAAACCTAATTATTACCACATAGTTGTAATGCAACACTTCCTGAAATTTAAGTCAACTGAGATCTAATTTCAATTTAAGTTGCTAGTCACAAACATTATTTACCAATATTTTCTCCATGTTTTGAGCCTTGTTATGCTTTTACTAACAAAGACGGTAGGGGAGTGACAGGATAAGGAATAACATCCAATAAAGTCAGTGGTCACAAGCAGTTCTTGGACTACTGTTTAAGTATTGTTTTTCTGTTTCTGTTTCAAAGTAAAGTAAATTGACAGTATATTTATGCTAATAAAAGAAAAACAAACACTGATCTTTACAACACTGTTGACAAAAATAGTTATTGTGCAAAGTGTAAATAAAAAACAAATAAAACAGTACAAGAACAATGCAAATAAATGTATTTATTTATTTACTATTTTTTTTAACTGTGCAACTACAGGAGTTGGTCCCCTGTGTCCAAACAATGTGGTCAGAACAAAACAGAGAATACTAATAACAGATTTATCCCAATGAACAAAAACACAATCCGATAGAGCAGTCAAACAATTTAATTCCCATGGGCCATCTGAAAAAAAACAAAAAAAAAACACCAATAAGAAAGCTGTTATTTTTCCACTAAAGCAGTGTTATGAGACAGACTATGGATAAACTGCAAATTAACTTATAACTTATTTTACTGATTAAGTTATCTTACAAATTCTAGTACAAAAAATATTTTCATTTATTTATTAATTTTTTATCTATAAATCAATGGCTGTTTAATAATGTTTGAGTTTTTTTGCCTTAAATAAAAGTTGAAATTTATTTTTATCATGAAGTCAACCTCTATTACTGACTTGTTATCCTAATGAAAAAATGTAACTGCCACTATGCTTCTTGGATCTGAATTTACCTCAGTTAACGCCTCTTTGACTCTTGAACGCTCTTTCCGGCCACCGCCACGGTCAGGAGCAAGATTGAACCAACGGATGGCATAAGAATCTATCTCACTGTCTGCTGCATTGGTCGAAGACTGGTTCTTTCTTACAGCCCCTGGTAAAAAGAAAAATAAGACTCTTTAACTTCACCCAGATCCAAATAACCAGGCCACGGTATTAGAAGCAGCAGTGGTCTCCTCATTTGAAGCATTGGCAAACCAAATATATAGAGGGATACCGTCCATACACCCCTTAACCCCACCCATGAAATCCCATGAATCCAGGTCTTTTCTAGAACGGTAAAAGTAATACACAAAAAAGCAAATAGCTGGTCCAAGTGGACACCACTCTGGGGCAATAACACCCTTACGCAATTCAGGACCTTCCCAGATGCTAACCTTTGGGCTGCTGCAGGGGTAAAGCACCTACATGATGTGGTGGAAGCAGGAGGTATCAAGCAATACGCTCAATTAAAGGAGGAATTTAACCTGCAGAACCACATGCTCTTCAGGTACCTCCAGCTGAAACATGCGTTCCAGATACAGTTCCCCAGGGAGCCCCCCAATATTACTGAAAGTACCCTTGAACGATACCTACACAGACCTAATCTGCTCAAACCCCTCAGCTGGTTCAATGCCATACTATTGCAGGGGAGCTTTGACTCAGTAAATCATATTAGGCTGAAATGGGCCCAGGACTTTCCCCAGCTAGATAATGATGTCTGGAAAGATATACTAGAACAAATAACTGAAAATAATACAGCAACAAGGGACCGCTACATACAGGTCAAATTCCTTAACAGAGTGTACCTAACCCCCCACAGGCTGGCACGCATATACCAGGGATACCCAGATGTGTGTAAAATGTAATGTAGATCAGGGCAATTACATCCATGTATTCTGGGAGTGTCCTAATCCAGCAGTACAGGACCACCATACTCACCTTATGGCTCACCATATGGGCTCCTTGCTGGGACTCCCGAATATCAGGACACCTGAATTTTGCCTATTGGGCCATACTGAAGGTCTTACTTTGCCCTCCGGGGACAGGATATGTCTGCAGCAACTCCTACATTATGCCAAGAAAGCTATTTTGCTGACATGAAAAAATACGGAACCGCCAACCCTGGGATTTTGGATAAAGCTGGTGGATGACACACTCCCAAGACAGAAACTTACCTACCTGGCCCGAGGATGCCCGGCCAAGTTCGACAAAATATGGAGCTGCTGGCTGACAGTACGAACGAATAGCATAACCCACTAATACCTCAACAAACCCTAGACAAGTAGCTAGGCACCGTTACAAATGAAACTTCTTCAAATGTAAACGCCCACCACTGAGTATTACCATGTATGAGTACCTTCTTTCTTTCCTATTTTCTTTCACTTCCTCCTTTACTATTCTCTTTTTGTTCCAAAATTAATAAAGAAAAACTTTCAAAAAAAAGAATCTTTAACTTCCACAGAATAATAAGCTCCATAATAATGGCATAGTAACTTTATTGTTTAGGTTTTAAAGATGTATCTAATACTCAACTTCTTGGTATTACTCAATACTTACTGATCAACAAACTTCTTGTGAGCATTTCCTTAAAGCACTTCTTCCCATTGACTCCTTTCCAGTTTATTTGTTTGGCTACTGCATCTGAGTAAAGCCTTGAAAGTATGTTCCATGTCACTCTTTTGGTGTTTTGACCTCCAACAGCACCCAGAGCAGATATCTGAAAAGACAAAAATATATTATATTGTCTGCTCTAATCAAAACGAAAATTTTTTATATAATGTAGAGAACAGCATATTCCAGGGGCCGTTTTACGGTGAGGACCCTCTCTGACTACAAAAGTAGAGAGAGACATTAGTAAAGTCAAGACGCTTTTATTGTCATTACAACCACATATAGCTGACGCAGTACACAGTGAAATGAAACGTTCCTAAAGGACCCTGATGCTACATACTGTAGACAACATAATTCAGGTCCAGGATCCAATTACAGAGGGAGGTGTTCAGGGCCGGCAGGCTCAATTACTCAATCTGGTGCTGTGGAATGATTGTACTGGATGCTGAACTGAAGTCTATGAACAGCATTCATGTATGTCCAGGTGTGTAAGGGCCAGATGGAAGGTTGTGGCATCATCCATGGAGCAGTTAGGATGATATTCAAACTGCAAGGGGTTCAATGAGCGTGATAGCTGTGTTTTGATTTGTTTCCTGATGAGTCTCTCAAAACACTTCTTCACAGTGGGTGTGAGAGCAAAAGGACGTTAGTAATTGAAGCAGGAAACTGTAGACATCTTCAGCGCAGGGACAACGGTCATTGTCTTGAGGCATGTAGGAACAACAGCGCTGCTCAGGAAAATGTTAAAGATGCTAGCTGTTCTGCACATTCCGTGAACGCTCTGCCAGGAATGTTGTCTGGTCCAGCAGATTTCCATGGGTTAACTCTGCATAGAGTTTGCTTAATGTTTCTTAATGGACAGACTGAGCACCTGATCACTGGAGGGAGGGATGGTCTTGATCACGTTGTTCTCTACCATGAACCGAATGAGTACCAAACTTTATATTAATTGGTGCCCTGTATCTAACACTCTCACCTTAAATAATATGTAACCAAAACTAAGAATTAATATTAATATTTGAGGCCAGTATCACTACAACAGGCACAGAACCACTTGAGATAACGTAGGTACAACAACCATAAAGTAGCTTTAGATAATGGGAAAAAACATACCATGTTTTGTTTAGCTTGTGAATTTCTTGAGTCTTTAAGCCATTCCTCAAACTCCTCAACTTCAGGCACAGTGGTCAGGGGGATACTGATGTCTTTAGGCATTTCAGCCACAGGAGCCTCTGTCCCCAGTCTTGCAGCAAGATTGTTCACAGCAGCAGCAATCGCCGTTTGCTGTTCCTTCACATGTTCCAATAAAGTTAGGATGTGCAGCTGAGCAGCTACAATAAAGGAAAGATTGAAAGTTTTCTTATTATATATCATTTTGAAAAACTGGATGTTTGAAATAAAAAAAAAAAAAAAAAAAAAGATTTTACCAGAGCATGGAATTGGTCCAGTGCCTGTCTTCCCCAGTCTAAATGTGGGCCTAAAGAAATGCTCATCTGGCAGAGGCGTGGCAGAGATCTGGCCCATAGAGCTTGATGGTGTGTGAGAGACACGTGTTGCAACTTGAGGCCCTGAGCATGGGGAGAGTCATTATTTTTAGCTCACTGACTGTTGATCAAAGATGGCATGCAAAGAATTATTAAAAAATATACTATATATATATATATATATATATATATATATATATATATATTAATTATTATAAAAAAATACCTGAGCAAAAATCATCTTGAAAATGCATCGTATCAAAATGGCCAACAGAGGAGTGGGGCAGAGGACTGGAAGGCATGCAAGATGTACTTAAGGGGGCAGGTGGTGCTGCTGTGAAACATAGGTATGTCAATAACATATTTTTAAGTGAATAACAACAAATTATGAAAAATTTACTATTATAATAATAAATCCTTTATGTTTATAGTTTCTATTAATTATGTGCACTTACAACGAACAATGTTCAGCCAAGATCTGTCAGATTCACTCAGCACATAAAAACATTAACTTTACAGTTACATTAACTGCATCAGATCCAGGCAAGTACCTTGACTTAAGATAAAATTTGCCACGGCTTGACTGTATATACATGTTCAGTTGTAACATTAACATAACAGTATTAAAAAACTATTCAACAAAAATACAAGAATATACCAGTAAAATAAGATTCCGTCTGCCTCTGGTCTAGGAGAGGTCTAGCAGTAGTCTGGCAAGCTTCATTGTCAGGAGTAGGGGGAGGAATAGGTGGTACTGGACAAGGGAGGACATTGTGGCATCTCCTCTTTATAGCCATCTCTGGCTCACTGTCAGAGTCTGTATCGCCAAAGATTTGCCTAACAAACAAAACAAACACCAACTAATAATGTTTGGCAGGGTTAAAAACTTAAAGCAATTTGTTAAAGATTAAAACCTAAAAACACTCAAAATACATAAAAAGACACACAAAATATTAAATGAACCTACACTATGGAATCTATAGTATGGCTTGTATCAATTGACCCTTTATAGTACTGCAAAATATCCAAACAGTCCATTGCTTCCTTTGGCAATTATAGCAAATTACTTCAAAGCAAAAAAAGAGAAGTTTACACTACCTAGCCTTTAAGCTCTATAGTTAAATATTTCTAAACGTATTTTAAATGGTATATAGTAGTAGTGGAGTAATAGTCTCAGAATATGAAACCTTGGCTTAATTTTTCTCTTCCTAATCACTTCTTCCTCCTCATCTGTTTGTAATTCAGAGGTATTGCAGGTCAGCGAGGCCCTCAGTTTCTGTCTTGCTTTAAGGTAATCACCTGATCAGAATTCACAAAAAATAAATAAATTAATTAAATAAATACCCTCACTTCTACAATCTCAAATTGAATCTGCAATCCGTCTGTGCCTGTCGCCCATCTGACCCGCATCCGACACATAAATATTACTCCACCTGTTATAGTACATCAAATATTAGCTGTTCATTTAAATTTTCTGTGAAAATCATCAGAACTACCATGCTCAGGGATCATCCGATCATCTCAATCGGAATGCAGTTTATGCATGGAGCGCTCTTCTAACAATCTGATCTGAATCATGTGTGTTAGTGAGGACTAGAATTGAGAACCACTGATCTAAAGTGGTTTGGCTGTTGTTCTAGACCCACTATTAAGTACTGACTGTTAAATTTGTGTAAATTAATGTGTACAATATAGAAATTTGAAACCATTAATAATTGAAATTAAAAAAATTTTAAGTTTAGTTCACAGAAATTACAAATAAATTTCATTTTATTTCTAAAGCAGATTCTTACCTGTTCTTGAAAGGACTCGAACATCATATTTTTTCCAGTCTGCTCCTGGCTCTTCACATTTTTGAACAGCTCGGTTTATGCGTTCGTCGCTTCTATAGTTTGGCCACCAAGTGACACCATCTTCAAGCCATGATTCAGATATAATGTTAACAGTGTTTGTTTCTATAAATTCCACAACCAAAAACATCTGAAAAAGAAGTTTTTGCAGAAAGTATTACATATTTTAAAAGACATACAACATTCCTTTAACATTTTCCTTCAATCCATGTACTAGCATTCTTTGATCATACTGTTATCACCAGCATAGATTGCCTTTTCCCTCAAACAATTAAAATTGACACAACATACAAGCACAGGTAACAACATATATAGTACCTCACAAAAATGAGTACACCTCTCACATTTTTGTAAATACTTTAATATACCTTTTCATGTGACAACACTTAAGAAATGCCACTCTGCTCCAATGTACAATAGTGAGTGTACAGCCTGTAAGAACAGTGCACATTTACTGTCCCCTCAAAATAACTCAACACACAGACATTAATGTCTAAACTGCTGGCAACAAAAGTGAGTACACCCCTAAGTGGAAATGTCCAAAATTGGTCCCAATTAGCCATTTCCCTCCCTAGTCCCTAAATTTGGTGTTATTGCTCTCACACTCTCTCATACTGGTCACTGGAAGTTCAACATGGCTCCTCATGGCAAAGAACTCTCTGAGGATCTGAAAAAAACAATTGTTGCTCTACATAAAGATGGAAAAGGATATAAGTGCTAGAAAATAATGGTGAATGGTGGGACCAACGTGTCAAAATATTGACACGTTGGTCCCAATTTGGACATTTCCATTTGGGGTGTTGCCAGCGGTTTAGACATTAATGGCTGTGTGTTGGGTTATTTTGAGAGGACAGCAAATGTACACTGTTATACAGGCTGTACACTCTCTACTGTACACTGGAGCAGCGGCATTTCTTCAATGTTGTCACATGAAAAGATAGAATAAAATATTTACAAAAATTTCTGGTGTACTTTTTTTATACTGTACATGAAATGAAGTGTTACTGTCAATGCTTCATAAAATGTATTATAAAGCCATCAGTCATTTACCACTTACCCCAAGTTACCTGCTCCCCCCTTTTTCTTGTTAGTTGTTTTTCTTTTTAGTTTTATTAACATGTAAATAAGATAACTGACTCAATTTTGCTGTATTACACTTAATAATATATTTTGTTATTTCTCAAAAAATAAATTGTTCAAGTTAGAAATTTACCAGAGAAGAGTAAAAGCAAAAGAAAATTTACAAAGTAAATCTCATCAGAACTACCATGCTCTGGGTTCATGGTCAGGGATCATCCGATCATGCATGGAGCGCTCTTCTATCGATCTGATCTGAATCGGGTGTGTTAGTGAGGACTAGAATTGAGAACCACTGATCTAAAGTGGTTTATTTGGAATACTCACATTTTCAAAATCCAGTATCCAGAAACCTTTGTGAAGTAAAGCAGTCTTTTGTCAGTTTTTGTCAGTCTTTTTCGTCATATTGTTCCTAACCCCATCCCTAACCTGAACTAGAGCTGTGTTCTATAAGCGGGTATGCAAGAGAGGCATGACAACAAATTTATCTTTGTAAGGAAGGAGTACACACTTGTGAGAGATCTGTGATGCTTTGGCTACCCTTAATGGTCCTGTTGGCTCTGACACAATAAATACTCTAAGAAAATCCGAGCTCATTGGATAGTTGAAAAAATTTGCAATTTGTGTAAAAACTCTAAACACAACGTATATTTCCTTTACAGACTGAACAATGTTAAGAATAACACAAATGTCTTTGCCTATAGCAAAAACATTATCTCCTGTTGAAGCTTTCACTGACCAGTGTTCAGTCCTCAGCTCCCTGTACTGTGCTGTTGCTTGAAGGCCATCAGGAACAGGTCCAACATAATGTTGCATTCTTAAAGCTTTACAGGGCAACTCAGAACTACTGATTTTTTCAACCTCTGATAACCTTCTTATTATCTGCGCAAGAGGAAATTCTGGCTTTCTCACAAACTTCTTCAGTGTACGGAGGTAATTTTCATATGGAAAAGCTGAGATAGTGTCTAAAGAACCATGTAGTTTGGCATCAGCTGACAGGTGGACCAAGGCATGCACATTATACACTAAGGCATCTTTTCCATAAAGCTCCCCAACATGTTTTACAAATGCTGTAAGAAGCGTGTTTGCATAATTGTTAAACAAAGAATAAAGCTGCGGGCTAACAAGGATGCAAATACCTGTATAAAATAACATAAAGTTGTTATATAAATTATGATCTAAATACGGTGCCAGAGCAACAGAACCAGTATACAACAGAAACTGTCTAAGTTCAGTAGCTTTCCAACGATCTAGTTCTCTCAAAGATCTTGGTTTCCTTACAAACTCAACTGGTATGTACGCACGCATCTGAGTCAGAGTTTGAGAAATGCGATCAACACAACCGGAGGACAAGCGAAATTTCAAAGGGCCCCTCAGCCAAACATTTAACAATTTACGTGTAACACCTAAACATGCAAGGTGCATGTAATCTATAGGAAATCTAGTCACCATGCCCACATCTAGACCAAAAAATCCATGTGGTCCATCATGATGATGGTCCTCGTCAACTTTGTCTGAAAATGATGAATCAGTCCGTAACACAAAATCATTCTGGGGGTATGTCATTCTGTGGTTAACATAAACTCCTGGCTGGCAACACTTATCACATCCATGATAACCATTGTGTGCCTTTACGTTTTTTACAAAAGCTCTAGCAGGGGTATCACATACAACAGAATCCAGTTCAAAGAAAACCTTTTTTTCTTTAAAATAGACTCCTTCCTGCAGCTGTTTTAACTCGTGGGTAAAGTCTTTCAAATATTCATCAGGGGCATTTGGTTTTTTGGTACCACAGAAGAGCCCGATAACAACAGGTTCTTTCATTGGGGCATTTAACAAGAGTCCTAAAATGGGCCATAACTGTAAATTTGTGCTCTTAAACAATGGCAAGCCATCAATGTTTACTTGCAATTTAAAAGTAAAGCCATTTGGAAACTTTTCAATTAGTTTGGTTAGGGTGTTCCAGAGAGCTGTCAGGATACCTCTATAATGATAAAACCCACCACATTTTTGTTGAATTTTATATTCAGTTTTTGTTTTAAGGATGGTTCGGGCATCCTTTGGAAGTTCTGGGTGGTACACTCTCAACAAACTAAGGAGAGCTGATAGGGCAACTAAAGAAACACCAAACTGTACAGACCAGTTGGCTAAAGTTTCAACAAAGCTGACTGGCTCATCTGCAACCTCTGGTTCGGATTCAGAGTCAGGCTCTGAAACACACTGTCTTTCAGTCAATCCTCCAAAATCATCTGTGCAAATAGAATCTAAATGCTCGTCTGTCCGAGAGAGTCTTGAGTCACTGTCATTGGTTGTGGAATATGCATCAGCTTCGTAAGCTGTTGTAAAAGTTGGTTCTGGTTGTAAGTCTGCAATGTCATGCAGGCGTTTTTCAAGTGCAATGCGAGCCCTCCGTCTGACTCCAGAACTTGTTAAAGGTGGTTCCCTCCTTTTCATAGTCTCTAAATAAATATTAAGTGTGAACAAAAAAAATTCAGTGTTTCTTATTTCTTATTTTTAGCCTATTATTAACATATTTACTGGTAAATGGTTAAAATGATTGCGCCTCCGCGTAGGGACAGTAACCGGGGGACAGAGGTATTGCAAGTAGTTATAAAGGGTGAAGGAGCTGGAGTATGTAGATGGGAGCAGGGAGGAGGATATGTGGATGGAGTATGGACAGACAGCAGGGGGGTTAAAGGAAGTGACTACCTTAGGGAGCACCATGCATACAATTAGAAGAAATGAAGTGCATTTTGCCATTATCAGGTGAGGTGTAGTCTTGTAGCGTCAGAGAATGGCAGTAGAGATGGTTCCTCAGTGCATTAATGAGTTGGTCTGCATTTGAGACAGTTCTTTAATTTCAAGCAGCAGTCTGTAGTGGCTCTCCTTGTAGGTCTCCTCTGATTAACTCCTTGTTAAACTCGTTCAGATCACTTGTAAACGAATCACTTTGGAACAAATCACCCTTGCAAATGCTCAACCCCCAGCAAATGCTCTCCCCTAAGAAAGTCTTAATAGGGAGAGGCAAAGCTGGGGAATCACAACTGATTGTAATTGATCAAGCAACAGGCTAATCACCCAGCTGTGTCAGAGGGGGGGGGAGTATAGCAAGAGTGAAGATGAACCCTGATATAAAGTGACTTACAGAGTTTATTTACAGAGGAGTTTTATGGGGGGTCATAAAATGTACAAAACTACAGAAAGAGCTAATAGTCTATAGATTTTGGCTAGTGCCAAAAATGAAAATTACCAGTAAAAACTGTACAAATGCAGACAACAAGGCCACAGAGTAGATGGAATGGAGGGCAGGTATAGCAGATTTACCAGTAAAAACTGTACAAATGCAGACAACAAGGCCACAGAGTAGATGGAATGGAGGGCAGATATAGCAGATTTACCAGTAAAAACTGTACAAATGCAGACAAGGCCACAGAGTAGATGGAATGGAGGGCAGGTATAGCAGATTTACCAGTAAAAACTGTACAAATGCAGACAACAAGGCCACAGAGTAGATGGAATGGAGGGCAGGTATAGCAGATTTACCAGTAAAAAACTGTACAAATGCAGACAACAAGGCCACAGAGTAGATGGAATGGAGGGCAGGTATAGCAGATTTACCAGTAAAAACTGTACAAATGCAGACAACAAGGCCACAGAGTAGATGGAATGGAGGGCAGGTATAGCAGATTTACCAGTAAAAACTGTACAAATGCAGACACAAGGCCACAGAGTAGATGGAATGGAGGGCAGTATTAGCAGATTTTACCAGTAAACTGTCAAATGCAGGACAACAAGGCCACAGGGGAAGGGGCAGGTAGCAGTACCAGAAACTGGACCAATGCAGAAAAGGGCCACAGGTAAATGGGCAGGTATGCAGATTTACCAGTAAAAACGTACAAATGCAGACAACAGAGGCCACAGAGTAAGATGGAATGGAGGGCAGGTCATAGCAGATTTACCCAGTAAAAACTGTACAAATGCAGACAAAGGCCACAGAGTAGATGGAATGGAGGGCAGGTATAGCAGATTTACCAGTAAAACTGTACAAATGCAGACAAAGGCCACAGAGTAGATGGAATGGAGGGCAGATATAGCAGATTTACCAAGTAAAAACTAGTACAAATGCGAACAAGGCCACAGAGTAGATGGAATGGAGGGGCCAGGTATAGCAGTTACCAGTAAAAACTGTACAAATGCAGACACCGAAGGCAACAGAGTAGATGGAATGGAGGGCAGGTATAGCAGATTTACCAGTAAAAACTGTACAAATGCAGACAACAAGGCCACAGAGTAGATGGAATGGAGGGCAGGTATAGCAGATTTACCAGTAAAAACTGTACAAATGCAGACAACAAGGCCACAGAGTAGATGGAATGGAGGGCAGGTATAGCAGATTTACCAGTAAAACTGTACAAATGCAGACAACAAGGCCACAGAGTAGATGGAATGGAGGGCAGGTATAGCAGATTTACCAGTAAAAACTGTACAAATGCAGACAACAAGGCCACAGAGTAGATGGAATGGAGGGCAGGTATAGCAGATTTACCAGTAAAAACTGTACAAATGCAGACAACAAGGCCACAGAGTAGATGGAATGGAGGGCAGGTATAGCAGATTTACCAGTAAAAACTGTACAAATGCAGACAACAAGGCCACAGAGTAGATGGAATGGAGGGCAGATATAGCAGATTTACCAGTAAAAACTGTACAAATGCAGACAAGGCCACAGAGTAGATGGAATGGAGGGCAGGTATAGCAGATTTACCAGTAAAAACTGTACAAATGCAGACAACAAGGCCACAGAGTAGATGGAATGGAGGGCAGGTATAGCAGATTTACCAGTAAAAACTGTACAAATGCAGACAACAAGGCCACAGAGTAGATGGAATGGAGGGCAGATATAGCAGATTTACCAGTAAAAACTGTACAAATGCAGACAAGGCCACAGAGTAGATGGAATGGAGGGCAGGTATAGCAGATTTACCAGTAAAAACTGTACAAATGCAGACAACAAGGCCACAGAGTAGATGGAATGGAGGGCAGATATAGCAGATTTACCAGTAAAAAACTGTACAAATGCAGACAAGGCCACAGAGTAGATGGAATGGAGGGCAGGTATAGCAGATTTACCAGTAAAAACTGTACAAATGCAGACAACAAGGCCACAGAGTAGATGGAATGGAGGGCAGGTATAGCAGATTTACCAGTAAAAACTGTACAAATGCAGACAACAAGGCCACAGAGTAGATGGAATGGAGGGCAGGTATAGCAGATTTACCAGTAAAAACTGTACAAATGCAGACAACAAGGCCACAGAGTAGATGGAATGGAGGGCAGATATAGCAGATTTACCAGTAAAAACTGTAAAAATGCAGACAAGGCCACAGAGTAGATGGAATGGAGGGCAGATATAGCAGATTTACCAGTAAAAACTGTACAAATGCAGACAACAAGGCCACAGAGTAGATGGAATGGAGGGCAGATATAGCAGATTTACCAGTAAAAACTGTACAAATGCAGACAACAAGGCCACAGAGTAGATGGAATGGAGGGCAGATATAGCAGATTTACCAGTAAAAACTGTACAAATGCAGACAACAAGGCCACAGAGTAGATGGAATGGAGGGCAGATATAGCAGATTTACCAGTAAAAACTGTACAAATGCAGACAAGGCCACAGAGTAGATGGAATGGAGGGCAGGTATAGCAGATTTACCAGTAAAAACTGTACAAATGCAGACAACAAGGCCACAGAGTAGATGGAATGGAGGGCAGATATAGCAGATTTACCAGTAAAAACTGTACAAATGCAGACAACAAGGCCACAGAGTAGATGGAATGGAGGGCAGATATAGCAGATTTACCAGTTAAAACTGTACAAATGCAGACAAGGCCACAGAGTAGATGGAATGGAGGGCAGGTATAGCAGATTTACCAGTAAAAACTGTACAAATGCAGACAACAAGGCCACAGAGTAGATGGAATGGAGGGCAGATATAGCAGATTTACCAGTAAAAACTGTACAAATGCAGACAAGGCCACAGAGTAGATGGAATGGAGGGCAGATATAGCAGATTTACCAGTAAAAACTGTACAAATGCAGACAAGGCCACAGAGTAGATGGAATGGAGGGCAGGTATAGCAGATTTACCAGTAAAAACTGTACAAATGCAGACAACAAGGCCACAGAGTAGATGGAATGGAGGGCAGATATAGCAGATTTACCAGTAAAAACTGTACAAATGCAGACAAGGCCACAGAGTAGATGGAATGGAGGGCAGATATAGCAGATTTACCAGTAAAAACTGTACAAATGCAGACAAGGCCACAGAGTAGATGGAATGGAGGGCAGGTATAGCAGATTTACCAGTAAAAACTGTACAAATGCAGACAACAAGGCCACAGAGTAGATGGAATGGAGGGCAGGTATAGCAGATTTACCAGTAAAAACTGTACAAATGCAGACAACAAGGCCACAGAGTAGATGGAATGGAGGGCAGATATAGCAGATTTACCAGTAAAAACTGTAAAAATGCAGACAAGGCCACAGAGTAGATGGAATGGAGGGCAGATATAGCAGATTTACCAGTAAAAATTGTACAAATGCAGACAACAAGGCCACAGAGTAGATGGAATGGAGGGCAGATATAGCAGATTTACCAGTAAAAACTGTACAAATGCAGACAAAGGCCACAGAGTAGATGGAATGGAGGGCAGATATAGCAGATTTACCAGTAAAAACTGTACAAATGCAGACAAGGCCACAGAGTAGATGGAATGGAGGGCAGGTATAGCAGATTTACCAGTAAAAACTGTACAAATGCAGACAACAAGGCCACAGAGTAGATGGAATGGAGGGCAGATATAGCAGATTTACCAGTAAAAACTGTACAAATGCAGACAAGGCCACAGAGTAGATGGAATGGAGGGCAGGTATAGCAGATTTACCAGTAAAAACTGTACAAATGCAGACAAGGCCACAGAGTAGATGGAATGGAGGGCAGGTATAGCAGATTTACCAGTAAAAACTGTACAAATGCAGACAAGGCCACAGAGTAGATGGAATGGAGGGCAGATATAGTAGATTTACCAGTAAAAACTGTACAAATGCAGACAAGGCCACAGAGTAGATGGAATGGAGGGCAGGTATAGCAGATTTACCAGTAAAAACTGTACAAATGCAGACAACATTATAGTATATTATTAGTGTATGTGTGTTTTTGTGTGTATTTGGCACTTACTTGTGTAGTAGATCGTGGATCTGCAGGGAGACAGCAACAGCAGCAGCAGCAGCAGCAGCAGTCTGGCAGTGAGTAGGAGTGGCAGGAAGCAGGGGGCTGAGCAGAGGGGGAAGCAGAGAAAGGCAGAAGGAGATAGTTAAAGCCAGGCACGGATTGCACGTGCCCGGCTTTTCTTATGGGGCCCCTGGGCTATCGCACCCCAGGAGCCACTCTTTCCCCCCCTCTGACTATTGTCTGGAGGCTGGGGAACAAGCGGGGAGTGAAGAAGCGGCTTCCAAAGCCGCTCCTCCGCTCCCAAATCCGGAAGTGCAGGACGTAGAATCTACGTTCTGTGGCACTTAGGTACTTTGTTACCCAGGATGTAGATTCTACGTCCTGTGGCACTAAAACTGTTAATAGACTGTGACTTACCTTTATGAAATTTGTAGCTCTGAGGATGTAGTACTACCACTGAAGCGCACTCGTTTTCACAGATGCGGCACAGATCCGTTTAGCGAATGTTCCCGCCCACTGACACCCGGCCCTGAGCTCTGAAACGGAGGTGACTGTAACGCGGATTTGCCGGTTTGAAAATGGATCTGGCTCGGAGTCAGCTGCTGTGTGGGAAACGGAGGTGACTGTAACGCGGATTTGCCGGTTTGAAAACGGATCTGGCTCGGAGTCAGCTGCTGTGTGGAAAACGGAGGTGACTGTAACGCGGATTTGCCGGTTTGAAAACGGATCTGGCTCGGAGTCAGCTGCTGTGTGGAAAACGGAGGTGACTGTAACGCGGATTTGCCGGTTTGAAAACGGATCTGGCTCGGAGTCAGCTGCTGTGTGGAAAACGGAGGTGACTGTAATGCGGATTTGCCGGTTTGAAAACGGATCTGGCTCGGAGTCAGCTGCTGTGTGGAAAACGGAGGTGACTGTAACGCGGATTTGCCGGTTTGAAAACGGATCTGGCTCGGAGTCAGCTGCTGTGTGGGTATGGTTCCACAGCAACTGGGAAGATGCCCATTGTTTGTAATCTGCACCATGTCTGGATTGGGAATCAGAATAGTCCCTGGAATTCCAAGTACACAGAGGCCCAAACAGCCCCCCACAGGTGTGGCTGTCTATGGCATCTTACAACAGCCCCTCTGGCATTTGCCTGAACCCACAGATTGCCAGTCTGGGCCTGGGTCCTGGCATTCCAAGTACCCAGAGGCCCAAACAGCCCCCTCCCCAGCCCAATAAATAGTGAGTGTCTATGGCATCTTACAGCAGCCCCTCTGGCATTTGCCTGAACCCACAGATTGCCAGTCTGGGCCTGGGTCCTGGCATTCCAAGTACCCAGAGGCCCAAACAGCCCCCCCAGCCCAATAAATAGTGACTGTCTATGGCATCTTACAGCAGCCCCTCTGGCATTTGCCTGAACCCACAGATTGCCAGTCTGGGCCTGGGTCCTGGCATTCCAAGTACCCAGAGGCCCAAACAGCCCCCCCCCAGCCCAATAAATAGTGACTGTCTATGGCACCTTACAGCAGCCCCTCTGGCATTTGCCTGAACCCACAGATTGCCAGTCTGGGCCTGGGTCCTGGCATTCCAAGTACCCAGAGGCCCAAACGGCCCCCCCCCAGCCCAATAAATAGTAACTGTCTATGGCATCTTACAGCAGCCCCTCTGGCATTTGCCTGAACCCACAGATTGCCAGTCTGGGCCTGGGTCCTGGCATTCCAAGTACCCAGAGGCCCAAACAGCCCCCCAGCCCAATAAATAGTGACTGTCTATGGCATCTTACAGCAACCCCTCTGGCATTTGCCTGAACCCACAGATTGCCAGTCTGGGCCTGGGTCCTGGCATTCCAATTACACAGAGGCCCAAACAGCCCCCCAGCCCAATAAATAGTGACTGACTATGGCATCTTACAGCAGCCCCTCTGGCATTTGCCTGAACCCACAGATTGCCAGTTTGGACCTACTCTGCACTTTTCCCCATATTTGATAAATAAAGCCTCAAAAAACAGGACCAGTAACACTTTATCTAAACTACCGCTTTAAATACCTGTTTTATGATGTAACAGTGCTCTCTTCCATTCTTATTGCTATAGCCCATCATAGGAGCCAGCTACCTGGCAGAATCAACAAAGCTTAATTACATATCGACTGTGAACATACAGGCTCTCCTGTTCCACATGGATTCATTCCCCCGCGCCACTGATAGTGTCAGACATTCCCATGATGTTTACAAAAGGAAGCGCTTGATTCAGAGACTCTAGAGAAGGGCCATATACATAGCAGGCACATTGTGGGGACAGGGAACACAGAACCAGGCCTGGACTGTAAGATGCCATAGACAGTCGCTATTTAGTAGGTTGTTGGGGGGGGATATTTGGGCCTCTGTGTACTTGAAATGCCAGGGCCTATTTTGATTCCCAGTCAATCACAATCAAGCATGGATACAATCAGACTACTGCTATTAAAAATAATGCAGTCCATGTTGCCAAGCTAAAATTGTCTAGCAACTAGGTTTACAACCTATTTTTTAACAATTATACCAACTTACTGGTCAGGGAAGCAGGTTGGGTGTCACATGGGGCAGGAAAGTGGGTGGAGTGGGCAGAGCTGGTGGGGAAATGGGTGGAATCGGCAGAGGAATGGGCAGAGCTTGTAACTGCCCCACGTGCCTATAAGAGCCAAGAAATTGACTTATAGCTGATGACTTATGTATCAGGTTAAAAAAAAAAAATCCTATACTCTTGTGTGGGGGCTGTAGGTGCAGAGAGGTATGACTGCCCTTTAATATTATAGGTATTATAAGTAATATTTATGTATCCCCATTTCATCTCTAAGCAGGAATCTCAGTTACTTAAATGCAGTTGATGGGGCAGACATAGCATATAGCCAGACGGTCTGGCCCAGAGCAATGAAATGTATCTCTGCCTGTGCCCTATGAAACTGTGCTGGAATCTACTGTTGCCTGCTACAAGTTGTAAGCTGCAAGCTGATTGGGTCCTGAGGGTGCCCACGCAATACAAAAAGAGAGATAGATAGATACATAGATCAGACGGTGAATCTTTTTTTAGGGGCATATTTATCACTATTATACATACAAAACTCAATCGCTTAAGAGGCACAACACATACACGTGAATTATAATATGATTAATATTTAAAATGTTAAAACACATTAGAGCTTTGCTCTCGTACCCCTAAGTACTTTTGGAATCGCTGCCATTGATTTCTGAAAGCATCTTGAATTCCCTGAAGAAACTCGACAGAACTACACAATACAATAGTTCTCATTGTTCCCTTTGGTTCTACTGTGTAATAATGTTGTAGTAATGATTGTAAGTAGTGATGATTACAGCAATACAGGTATCAGACCCCTTATCCGGAAACCCATTATCCAGAAAGTTCTGAATTACGGAAAGGCCATCTCCCATAGACTCTATTTTAATCAAATAATTCATATTTTTAAAAATGATTCCCTTTTCTCTGTAATAATAAAACAGTACCTGTACTTGATCCCAACTAAGATATAATTACCCCTTATTGGGGCAGAACAGTCCTATTGGGTTTATTTAATGGTTAAATGATTCCCTTTTCTCTGTAATAATAAAACAGTACCTGTACTTGATCCCAACTAAGATATAATTACCCCTTATTGGGGGCAGAACAGCCCTATTGGGTTTATTTAATGGTTAAATGATTCCCTTTTCTCTGTAATAATAAAACAGTACCTGTACTTGATCCCAACTAAGATATAATTACCCCTTATTGGGGGCAGAACAGCCCTATTGGGTTTATTTAATGGTTAAATTATTCCCTTTTCTCTGTAATAATAAAACAGTACCTGTACTTGATCCCAACTAAGATATAATGAATCCTTATTGGGAGCAAAACAATCCTGTTGGGTTTATTTAATGTTTAAATGATTTTTTTAGTAGACGTAAGGCAGGAGATCCGAATTACAGAAAGATCCCTTATCCGGAAAACCCCAGGTCCCAAGCATTCTGGATAATGGGTCCCATACCTGTATTATGTAAAAATTCTGTATGTATTAAACATGATAAAGCTAAAATGTGTTTGACCTCCAGTCCTCTGGGCTTTTGTCAACCTATAGCTACTCCAATCATCTGAGAACTAAAGTCCCAATTATAACTTCATTAATACATTATAATGAATTAGACTAAAATAATTACAACAATATTAAATACCGTTTGTAAAACTGGTAATGAAATCTAGGAAGTGATGCGCTAGAAACCTGAATGCCCTGTCAGGGAATGCCGGGAGTTCAGTTCTGGCTACAGTTAGAGATGGTTGTTGGCTGCATATTCCTGATTCAAAAAGTCACCTCCAGAAACATTGTAACCTGTATAAAATCCAGAGGCTGTTTGCCCATAAGTTATATTATATTATTAAGATTATAGCTATTTCAAATGTAGGGCCTATGTGTGTTACCATAACATGCATGCAGTACCTCTGATGTCCCAATAATATACAGTCCATGTGTATGTCACACCCAATGCATGCAGTTCAAGCATATGGCAAAGATGATCCACCAATGCATGCAGTCCATGTGTAGTCTACTGCTGTCCCCCTGTGCATGCACAAATATAGCAAAGCAGACCCTCCCCCAACAGCTGATCCTTCAAAGCATGCAGTGCATGTGTAAGGCACGGCTGATCCACCAATGCATGCAGTGCATCTGTACGGCACAGCTGATCCACCAATGCATACAGTGCATCTGTACGGCACGGCTGATCCACCAATGCACGCAGTACACGTGTACGGCACGGCTGATCCACCAATGCATGCAGTGCATGTGTAAAGATCAGCTGACCCACCAATGCATGCAGTGCATGTGTAAAGATCAGCTGACCCACCAATGCATGCAGTAAATGTGTAGAGATCAGATGACCCACCAATGCATGCAGTAAATGTGTAGAGATCAGCTGACCCACCAATGCACGCAGTGCATGTGTACGAAATATCTCCTCAATGCATGCATATGGCAAAGATTATCCACCAAGACATTCAGCCCCTGTGTATTGCACAACTACCCCCCCCCAGGCATACATTATATTATTACATCCCCCAGTGGGTTGCACGGCACCCTATACATGTTGCACCCTATACATGTTGCACCCCTGCTGCCCCCGCCGCACAGCCATTAGCCTGATTGCAGCCATTGTGAGTCCCCGATCCAGATGAGGCTGCTATTAACCCCCGGCGCGCCGGCTGTGGGAGTAGGGTGGGTGGGGGCGGGGGTGTCGGGCAGATCCCACACACACACACTAGGTGGGGCATCTCTCACATCTACTTCACTCAAGCAAAAGGGAAAAAAAAATCTCATTTTTTCAGTCTCATGTGAGGAGGCTGGATTCCCCCGTAGCTGGGCCGGCCCCTGCCTCCCCCCCCCCCCCCCCCGGCTCTCCCCTTCCCTGGCTCCTGTGCCAGCCTCCTTGTTTTCCTGCCCAGCCTCTCCTGCGAGCATTACCTTTGCAGTGGCTTGTGCTGCCGCACCGAGCAGCCCTCCCTCCTCCATCCGCTCCCCTTTCATTTTTGCAAGAAAAGAGGGGGGTCGGGATTGGCTGCAGAATAGCCCCCTTCCCTCTGCCCCCACCCTCCCATTCTGCCCATTGCATTGTGCCCCCCTCGCCCATCGCTGCCTGCGGAGGGTGCCCCGGAGGATCTCTATGGCCGGTTGAGGGTAACCCACTCCCCCTTGGATCCTCGCTGCTGACAGGTAAGGGACTGCTACTGTCTGGGCGATTTGGGGGAGAAAGGGGGGGGGGTATGGTTAATTAACCCCTGGCACAGTGCCGGGCATCGGCTGCCAACCTCTCTCCTTAACCCATTGCGGTACAGTGTGTCGCAGGCTCAAGCGAAACTGGGGTCTATTCCCTCTCCCCCTAGCTAATCCCAATCTCCCCCTCTCCGACACCCCCAGATCCTGCACACAAATGCCTGTGCCCGCAGTATCCCCCCCACACACATCTGTCACCCACTCCCTGCTCCCTGTCACCCACTTGCACAATCCTGCCTGATGGGGGCTCATCTGTGTGTGTGTAGCACCCAAATCTGTGCCTGTGTAACCATGTGAGCACCCTACTCTCCCCATGTATCCACACCCTACTGTATTGTGAGCCCAGCATGTACATTCACCTGTGTACAGACACTCTCCCTGCCCATATATATATATACACACATACACACACTCACATACACTCACACAAACACACACATATACATACATACACACACACTCACATACATACATACATACATACATACATACATACACACACACACACTCACATACATACATACATACATACACACACAAACACATATACACACACACACACTCACTCACACACACATACACTCACATACATACACACAAACACATATACACACACACACACTCACTCACATACACACACACATACACTCACATACATACACACACACTCACTCACATACATACATACATACATACACACACATACACACACACATACACACACACACATACGCACACATACACACACCTATGCCTGTACAGTGAGCACTATGCACACAACACACATGTAACCTCCCTACCACTCCCTTTGTAATCTAGGGATGATTTTCTCTGAACACAGGGTGTGTGTGTCTCTGTGTGTCTCTGTGTGTCTCTGTGTCTCTGTGTCTCTGTGTGTCTGTGTGTCCCTGTGTGTCTATGTGTCTGTGTGTGAGAGACATGGCATGAAATACATTGCATAACCCCAAAATCGGGATTAATGTATCCTGAAAATACACCCATGCAAAATGGATGTTCCTTTTTATTCCCAGACCCCAGCTCCAGCTGTGCTGTAAGGATCCACCTCATAAAATCACTCTAATCCTTATCTCCAAGCATCATTTACTCTTGTAGATGAATAGGTCAGCTACAGGGCTTTGTCATTTTAATTATCATTAGAAATATTACAAATTCTATACCTACACCATGTGCTTTTTTTTTTATAAATAATTATTTTTTTGTTACTATATAAAACCTATTACTAAGGCTTGTGCTGACAATATTCCTTTATTGCTGTAAATATTTGCTGGAATAAGGATTAGCCTACATCCACTCCTCTCCCTTTGCAACTACTATAGGGAGGATAGTATGGGCTAAAAATGTATTTTATACCTTATTCTTTATGCCAAACAGCCGGGTTGGCTTTAGTAGTAACTCCCATACCCCTTGCAGCCAACTTTGGTGGTTGCTGGGAGTTGTACTTCAATGGTAATTGAAGGGCTACAGGTTTGGGAAATGGGTACTACCCCTCTGTTGTTGCTACCATGCCTTACTGTACTTACTATCCCCCACTACTCCATTTGCTTCTATTTGGATTATATATATAATATATCCATTCAGGCATGTATATCCAACATGATGTTCCGTTCCCTATTGTAACCTTTTCTCGAGGCCCATGTCTGTTGCTAAATACACTGCCATTATTTAAGGTTTGTCAGTATTTGTTATTATTTGTTAATATTTAGCGTTTTGAACCCATATTGAGCATGCATTGGGAAACCGGATGCCACACTGTTTGGGTTATTGTACGATAAAATGTTCTCGTTTGTGTCATCTGCCTCCAGGCTCAGGTCACAAGGTCCATACGCAACCGCAGCCATGTTTAACCCCCCCACCCCTCGGGCAAAATATATATTCCATTGGTATGTCAGTGTATGTGACAGTGAGAGGGTGATTAGTGCTGGAGGGACACTGAGAGAAGTTGAAAGGGATGTGACTGAGCAGATAAGGGAGTGTTTATAATCTAGATACATATTTAGGAAAGAGCAAGATGGGCTGAAAGGCTTCTTTGTAATGTGCTGTTATGGAACCACCATGGAACGTCTATTTGCAAATAAAGAAGCTTTTACCAGTGTGGATAAATAGGGCAGTAATGTTATGTATCAGTTTGATTATTTCTTGACCTGCTGAACCCAGAAAAGCACTACAGGGCTGTCTTGGGAGAGGGTCAGGGAGGGACCACTGTTTGGGCCCTGTAGAGCAGAGGTTTAGTTATGAAGCTCAGTAATGTACTATAGACCTATAGTCAGAGGCCTATAGTAGCAGTGGGGGGATAATAGCCTCTGGGAAGGGACTGTGGCTGTGGGATAGCAGGTATAGTAGGGAGAGATGGTGCCTATAGTAGCAGTGGGGGGATAATAGCCTCTGGGAAGGGACTGGGGCTGTGGGATAGCAGGTATAGTAGGGAGAGATGGTGCCTATAGTAGCAGTGGCGGGATAATAGCCTCTGGGAAGGGACTGTGGCTGTGGGATAGCAGGTATAGTAGGGAGAGATGGTGCCTATAGTAGCAGTGGCGGGATAATAGCCTCTGGGAAGGGACTGGGGCTGTGGGATAGCAGGTATAGTAGGGAGAGATGGTGCCTATAGTAACAGTGGGGGGATAATAGCCTCTGGGAAGGGACTGGGGCTGTGGGATAGCAGGTATAGTAGGGAGAGATGGTGCCTATAGTAGCAGTGGGGGGATAATAGCCTCTGGGAAGGGACTGGGGCTGTGGGATAGCAGGTATAGTAGGGAGAGATGGTGCCTATAGTAGCAGTGGGGGGATAATAGCCTCTGGGAAGGGACTGGGGCTGTGGGATAGCAGGTATAGTAGGGGGAGATGGTGCCTATAGTAACAGTGGGGGGATAATAGCCTCTGGGAAGGGACTGGGGCTGTGGGATAGCAGGTATAGTAGGGAGAGATGGTGCCTATAGTAACAGTGGGGGGATAATAGCCTCTGGGAAGGGACTGGGGCTGTGGGATAGCAGGTATAGTAGGGAGAGATGGTGCCTATAGTAGCAGTGGGGGGATAATAGCCTCTGGGAAGGGACTGGGGCTGGAGCAGGTACAACTATAGCAAAATGTTTTCTTGGTCCCTGTTGATTTTATCCTCATGTTGACTGAACGTAGCATGATGTGTCTTTACACATCTCAAGCTTTCCCTAACTCTTTGGCAAATTTTCACCTGCAAGACAGCCAGGACTAGGGGTAGGCAGAAGAGGTAACTGCCTATGCATAAAGACATAAAGACCACGTGTACTGCTAAACAGAGCCACTAATAGTCTGCCAGCCCACATTGGGCTACTAATTAACCAATGTAAATCCTTATTGGTGACCTACTAGGAAAGTTTTTGTGCTTGTGTTGCTCCCCAGCTTTTTTTATTTATTGAAATGTTGCTCACGGTAAGAAAGTTTGGGGATCCCTGGCTTAAGGTCTGGCAGCTGGACACCCCTCTGGTTTATGTTATATTTTTAACCCTACAGGCCCTGGGGTGTCTTTCCATAACTTGGATAACCATAACTTTAGTCTACTAATAATAATTAATACACAGTAAAGGGGAACTGTTACTTTGAAAAGTAAAAATAATTTCAATCAACTTTGCAATTAAAAAATATGCAGCCTTTTTATTATATTTAATTCAATAATAAGGGTTTGGAAGAGTTCCCTAAGCCCCGCCCCCTGTTCCCCTGCTGATCTTGCTGACTATGTTGAGACTCAAATAAAATGTAACAGTAGTTGCCTGTCCTCGGCCTGTCTTAAGCCTGCATCCTCCCAATCCCACAATTCCCTGCACACGTGATGTCAGTAAGGAAAGGAACATCACAGTGCAATGCATTGGGGGTTATGAAGTTCCTGCATGCTGTCTGTAAGCTGTGGAGAAGTTGTTGCAATTTGTAACATTATTGTTTTAGCCCCTCCTCCCCAGCCAAAATGATGTAAAAAGAGAATTGTTTTGCAATTGGATTTCAGCATATAAAAATGGTATTTATTAATACTTTTTGAAGGACCAGGTTACAGTGATCGGTATATTAGGCTGATGCCACACGTAGCGTTTTTACGCTGCGTATTTTCGGCGGCTGAAAAACGCCTGATATCATCATCCATAGAAATAACTTGAAAAGACTCGAGGCAAACCACACAAAGCGTAAATACGCTAGAAAACGCCTTAGCATGGATTTTTCAAGCGTAGGCTGAAATACGCCAGTACTTGCAAAGCAAGCTATTCCTATGTATACGCAAAGGCAGCTGCCAGACCTAGCGGAAATACGCTGCGTTTTTTGCTATTTCACACTATTAGCACCATGGCAACGGGATTTGCTTACGTCACCAGTACTAGGCTGAAAAACGCCATGTGTGGCTTGTGCGGCGTTTTTAGGCTGAGAAAAAACGCAGCGTAAAAACGCCACGTGTGGCATCAGCCTTAGGGGTGTGTGCTCCTTAAATCCCAACATTCCCCAGTTCAGGGCTTTCTAAATCTCATGGTTCTGATTTTCTAGAATTTACAGAGACTTGGCTTTAATTATATACCAAGCGCTGACGAATATCTGTGCTCTGACAGTACTTGCTCAGTTACTCACCTGTGGGCCTGCCTCCCTTAATATTAGAAGGCACGTCCGTTTATCTGGCGCCACAAAAGTGATACTAAAGCTTATAGTAGGACAGAGCATACAGAAATGAATGGCCAACTGCAAAACTTCACTATCAAAGTAGCAATTTTAATAAATAAGCAAGAGGTTTCTCATTAGTTGCTGGGAATAGAGAAGAAAGGATTGCTTTTAGGTTGCTCATACTTTTTGGGGACATATGTCTATACACTATAACACATAAATGAAGACCAATCAAATGGTTTCTAAGAAGAGGCAATTCTGTAACATAATAAAAGCAACTTAAAGGTAAATTCCCCCTTTCCCAATGTTCTGCAGCTCTCCAGTTTGGAATTTAAACTGTTATCTGTGTCATGTTTCCTAGAAACCAGGCAAAGGTTTAAATGACAGAATAGAAGATGAATGGGAGACTCCCTGAACAGAAAGAATAAACAAATAAGAATACCAGTAAGGGTGATGGCACACTATGGCGTTAGTCGCTATGCTACAGTGGGCAACTACTTTCCTAAAAAAGCTTTTCCACTGGCTATAATGTAAATAGCTGGAGGGGAAACATATGTGCCACTTTGGGTTTCTCAACTTGCCCAAAAGCCAAAGTGACTTGTATGTTTCTTGACCAGTGATATATATTACTGCCAGTAGGAAGGAAACAAGGGAGGCCTAGTCGTTCAAAGTAGATTTATTGTAGGTGACAAATCATCCCCTAAAACTTTAGCCTAAAGGTGGCCATACACATACCAATTACCAATGGTCGCTGGAAAGCTCCATTGACGTTCAGGGCTGAATCGTAAGATATGGAGGTAGAAACAATAGGGATTCTACCTCTTCCTGATGATTCAGCCCTAAACACCCAATCAAAATCTTTTGTCCTGCTCATTCAACTGATATCCAAAGCTTTTGCAATATCTGCCATACACACATCGAATATCATATGAAATGAGGTTTTGTATGATAATATCGGTGCGTGTATGGCCAGCTTTAGAATTCAGCTGCTATCTGTATCTGCTGGGTAGTAAGAAGGAGCTGTGATCAAAAACTTGGCTTCCAGTCATTTAAAATAGGGTGATGCAGAAGAAGCAGAATCCACTATGCAACGATCGATTGATCGATCCTAGCCCGACTCCTTCCTATACAGAAGGAAGGCTAGGAGGAGAAGTCGATCGTCGCATAGTGGATTCTGCTTCTTCTGCATCGCCGTATCGCCCTATTTCAAATGACCGGAAGCCAAGTTTTCGCAGGTATTTTCTAATAAGGCATTCAAAATAATAAATGGTGTGCAGGAAAGGGCAATTATTGGAGCAGACTGTCACTGAATAGGGGCATGGCCAGATGACACTTTTAGTTAGGAGTGACTGACTATTGCAACAGCCCAGAGTTGCCATAAATGACCAGATGGCTTGACAACATGTTAAAAATCAGTCAGACTGCCTGACCAAATACGGCAGCTATGGACAGTAAAAAAAGGTTCTGTTTAATAAAATCTAGGGGTGCACCAAATTCACTATTTTAGGATCTGGCCGAACCCCAAATCCTTTGCAAAAGAATTGGTCAAATACTGAACCGAATTCAAATCCTAATGCGCATATACAGATATATTAGGATAAATAGGGGTTACGTGCATGGGCCGAATCCTGCTGAAAAACGGCAGAAGCTTGGAACCTGAACCAAATCCTGAATTGGGTGCATCCCTAATAAAACCCAACAAGCATTCTACCAATAGTGTAAGCTGATACTGCTGGGTCCCCCTGCAGAAAAAAATTTGGGGCCTCCCTCTCCACATCAAGTGATCCTGCCGCGATCCATTACTCCCATAATGCATGTATCAGACAGCACAAGGGCTTGGAGGGGGGCAGAAAGGAAACTGCAGGGTGGGGGGGCTGCAGGTTTGGGTGTCCCTGTCCTCCGGACTCCCCCCTGAAGTTGCAGTGTCTTTGCTGCAACAACAATGCAACAACAATTCTATCATTTTTGAAGCAGAGTTTTAATAACTTCTTCAGAGCAACCAGGATGGCAGCTCTTACATATAAGGATACAAGTATAAAATAAGGCTCCCCATGCAGCATAACCTGGATATTAATAGATAATAAAGTCAAAAATACAAAAAATAAACTTGAAAAACAACTAATTACAAGATGGATATACTCTCTCTCTTCACCCTCTCACTGGGCAGGGTTGGCCAGCTGTAGGCCTGTAGGCCAGATGTGGCCCTCTATGTGATTTTTTTGGCATTTCAGAACAGATGTATATGGTGCCAAGCATTTGCTTTGTAAGACTGGTAGCAGGATCCAGATGTAATAAGTAATGTGGATGACTGGGCGTAAGTGATAAATATGTAGAGTGTTCTACAAAGTTTTCCCCACTGAATGAAAGAGAATGAAAATTGTTGTGGGCCAGGTGCCCAGGTTGGGGTGTAACCCAGAGGGTAGGGGCAGGTGTGTTGTGCTTGTTCCAGCCTGTGTTTCATAGGGCACCATCAGGGCAATAGGGTGTGCTCATATTGTAGGCTTTGGGATTAACTCTTTAATGAATATGTATTCATACTATGGTCAGAGCAGGATCCACATTATAAGTACATTAGGGTGCATATATACATGCGGTTATGTGTATATTGCACATATCAGTAGCATGTCTGAACTATACAGAGCATAGGGGCTATTTATATTATACACAGAGCAGGGGGCGTAATTGTATTATACACAGAGCAGGGGGCGTATCTGTATTATACACAGAGCAGGGGGGTATCTGTATTATACACAGAGCAGGGGGCGTATCTGTATTATACACAGAGCAGGGGGGGTATCTGTATTATACACAGAGCAGGGGGGTATCTGTATTATACACAGAGCAGGGGGGGGGGTATCTGTATTATACACAGAGCAGGGGGGGGGGTATCTGTGTTATACACAGAGCAGGGGGGGGGGTATCTGTATTATACACAGAGCAGGGGGGGGGTATCTGTATTATACACAGAGCAGGGTCGTATCTGTATTATACACAGAGCAGGGGGGGGGGGGTATCTGTATTATACACAGAGCAGGGGGCGGGGTATCTGTATTATACACAGAGCAGGGGGCGGGGTATCTGTATTATACACAGAGCAGGGGCGGGGTATCTGTATTATACACAGAGCAGGGGGGTATCTGTATTATACACAGAGCAGGGGGGTATCTGTATTATACACAGAGCAGGGGGGTATCTGTATTATACACAGAGCAGGGGGGTATCTGTATTATAAACAGAGCAGGGGGGTATATCTGTATTATACACAGAGCAGGGGGGTATCTGTATTATACACAGAGCAGGGGGGTATCTGTATTATACACAGAGCAGGGGGCGGGGTATCTGTATTATACACAGAGCAGGGGGCGGGGTATCTGTATTATACACAGAGCAGGGGGGTATCTGTATTATACACAGAGCAGGGGGGTATCTGTATTATACACAGAGCAGGGGGCGGGGTATCTGTATTATACACAGAGCAGGGGGGGTATATCTGTATTATACACAGAGCAGGGGGGTATCTGTATTATACACAGAGCAGGGGGCGGGGTATCTGTATTATACACAGAGCAGGGGGCGGGGTATCTGTATTATACACAGAGCAAGGGGGTATCTGTATTATACACAGAGCAGGGGGCGGGGTATCTGTATTATACACAGAGCAGGGGGCGGGGTATCTGTATTATACACAGAGCAGGGGGAGGGGTATCTGTATTATACACAGAGCAGGGGGCGGGGTATCTGTATTATACACAGAGCAGGGGGGGTATATCTGTATTATACACAGAGCAGGGGGGTATCTGTATTATACACAGAGCAGGGGGGTATCTGTATTATACACAGAGCAGGGGGCGGGGTATCTGTATTATACACAGAGCAAGGGGGTATCTGTATTATACACAGAGCAGGGGGCGGGGGTATCTGTATTATACACAGAGCAGGGGGCGGGGTATCTGTATTATACACAGAGCAGGGGGAGGGGTATCTGTATTATACACAGAGCAGGGGGCGGGGTATCTGTATTATACACAGAGCAGGGGGGTATCTGTATTATAC
Organism: Xenopus tropicalis; assembly: GCF_000004195.4. Classification (NCBI taxonomy): domain Eukaryota; kingdom Metazoa; phylum Chordata; class Amphibia; order Anura; family Pipidae; genus Xenopus; species Xenopus tropicalis. Next base: position 39,817,740 of record NC_030686.2, on the reverse strand, counting down.
ACAGAGCAGGGGGGTATCTGTATTATACACAGAGCAGGGGGGTATCTGTATTATACACAGAGCAGGGGGGTATCTGTATTATACACAGAGCAGGGGGGTATCTGTATTATACACAGAGCAGGGGGCGTATCTGTATTATACACAGAGCAGGGGGGTATCTGTATTATACACAGAGCAGGGGGGTATCTGTATTATACACAGAGCAGGGGGCGTATCTGTATTATACACAGAGCAGGGGTGTATCTGTATTATACACAGAGCAGGGGGCGGGGTATCTGTATTATACACAGAGCAGGGGGGCATATCTGTATTATACACAGAGCAGGGGGTGTATCTGTATTATACACAGAGCAGGGGGGTATCTGTATTATACACAGAGCAGGGGGGTATCTGTATTATACACAGAGCAGGGGGGGTATCTGTATTATACACAGAGCAGGGGGCATATCTGTATTATACACAGAGCAGGGGGCGTATCTGTATAAGTTAAGGCCTTACATTTCAGTTGTTTATTGTTACCAGCATATAATAATGCTTGGGTGTGACTAGCCCTGTATATACTAGGCAGGGTGTGTAATACACAGTAAAGCGACTCCATTTGTTGGTTACTTCAGGGCAGTGACCTCTCAGTATATAAATATCAGTGTTTGCTGTGTCGTTGGTCTCTGGTGTTTTATTGACATCTCACCAGGGACAGTTTAGTAATTCCTAAAAAATTCAGGCAGAAGTACAGCTTTTCCTTTATAAAAAAAAGCTTTCCTTATACAGTCGGACACTTAAAGTTACATATTAAACCACAACAGATATTTTCATGAGTTACTTTGTATAAGTTTCAAAGGAAATGCTGTTTTGATACATTTTCTTCTATTCACTATTGGACATCCCTGTAACCTGCAGATATGCCAAAAAAAAGAACTTTAAGCACTTCTTTTTGTTTTCTTTAAGTGCAGTTTGATGGCAGCCATATAGTATTGTGCACATAAGAACACCCTGTCTTTCTTGTCCTTTTGGGTGAGAGCTGCCATACCGTTTCACTAAGACTTAAGGCCATACATTTTACAATTACACCCCATAGGTTGCAGAAAAGATCGTTCCCACCCTCCGCTGATGTTCAGGGCTGAATAGTCAGATATGGGGGTAGAAACAATAGGGATTCTACCCCTGTTTAACGATTCAGCCCTAAACGCCGATTTTCGTACGATAATATTGATATACGAGTATAGGCAGCTTTAGCAGGATAGTGATAGAATTTACAAGAGTGTAAGCAAAACATTTTTTTTACTTATGCCCCCTCTGAGGGTCACCATTTTTTCAGGAGCCTCCTTTAGTTTATAATAAGGTTACAGATATATGAAAAAAATGAATATTTTGCTGACTCTGTTAGTGGGGTTCCCTCTCCCACCCCCCCATTCAGACACACAGGTTAGGGGACGGCAGGAGACGCAGGACACAATGGGGAATCGTCCTTATCTTCTGCCCAATAGCAGATAGCGAGGACAGGGCTCACCTGGGCCTTCTGATGTCGGAGCAGGGCACCGCTTTCCCTTGGTCACAAGTGCTTTTAAAATGAGCATAAGGGCTGTGGCACACGGGGAGATTAGTCGCCCGCGTCAAATCTCCCTAGTCGCGGGCAACTAATTTCCCCGATATGACATCCCACCGGCGAGAATGTAAATCGCCAGTGGGATGGCATTCACGGCGCTTCGAGAGACAACTTCCGCAATTTCGGCAAATCGCCGGCACCGCGTATGAAATCCCACCGGCGATTTACATTCTCGCCGATGGGATGTCATATCACCGCGTGTGTCACAGCCCTAAAGAAGTGCCCCTTTATCACTTGTGCCCCTTTATCACTTGTGCCCCAGGGATTACTATGACCCCTACTGTGTAACATATATTCTGCCATAGTTCCACAAATATAAATGCAATCAGCCTTCAGTCTGGGCTTCCATGTGTATCTAAGAAAGCAAATTGCCATTCCTCCCAAATCCTGTGCCCCTCTCCCCATACTGTTCTCAACCCTGTCTAGGGGTGGTTGACCCCATAGTTTGTAAACCATTATATCATTATAGTTCATTGTTTGTTGTGGATCTGTTCAGTAAAATTATACAAAGGTCAGTTTGAGCACCAGGTCCTGACTGGGCTTTAAAATAGGCCCTGGCCTTTCAAGTACACAGAGGCCCAAACAGACCCCCCCACCGGCACAGTAAATAGTGACTGTCTGCCTGTTGAGCAAAGTCATGCTGCCCTTTGCCCTTCTAATAAATGCATTCAGCCTGCTTGTTGCTGATTTTTCATTACAGAACCAACAGTAGTGCATAATCAACGTGCAGCCCAGTGAACAAACAGCGCCTGGATAGTGAGCTCGGGAGATCAGGGTGCAGAAGTGTGCCCAACCAGATTGTACTATGGGGCATTAGGAAACTTTAACCTAGAAAATACATACCAGTATTAGTGCTTATATGTTTATAGAGTCACCCAGATAAACTGAAGGTCATATGATGAGATTGCATCTTGTGAATATCTCAACCACTTCCTTTGATTTGCTTTTAAAGGGAAAGTAATGAGGATAAAGGGCAGCCTTGAAGCATACATTATATTACATTAGGGGGTTGGTCTCTCTATGTGCATTCTACCAGTGCAGTCAGATGGGCAAGGATCACAAGATGCAGTAGTTATCAGAATGCTGAGGGTTGTTTTACTTGTTTTGTCAGAGAATGCCTATGGCCAGTAACAGAATTGGCCACATTGGCAGTGAATTCCGCAATACTGGGGCTTAGCTCCCCTGCCCACATCCAAACTGGAGCTAGCTACACCACAAAGGACAAGACTGGGCAACCTGTCCCTCTCTGTGGCATGCTAGAACTAGGCACGTGCCTATGGCACAATAGTAGGTGTAAAAATCTCTTCTCCAGCTCCCTGAATCCGCCCTAGCTTCACCAAAGTTTCTGGGCGTTCAGGAGAGGAGCAGGACTTGGGTGAGTGGGTGGCTATGGGAGGGCCATTGTGGTGAGTCCTGTATAGGTGGGCCAGTGGGCAGGTTGGTAAGCAAGTGAGGGGAGGGTAGCAAGCAGGGGTGGGAGCAAGAGGTACTTACCGTCAGTGACTGTACCTTTATGCCCTGAGAACCTTGCCTCAGGCGGCAGTTAGCGGCCAGTTACCAGGGTCGGCAAAAAAACACCTCTGGTAACGTAAAGAGACGAATTTCTATCTTTTAAAACAGAAATATGGCTGTGCTTGGGCAGAGAGCTCTCTGCCCCCCTGGACCCGCTCTGATGCTGAAGAGGTAAGAGCAGAGCAAGTGAGGGGGGCAGCAGCAGCCCCAGAAATTCTGCCCCACTCTGGCCAAGGTGATAGCTTGAATAGATTCACAGAAGAATGCTATGGCTTGTATGAAGGCAAACATGGGCAGAAATATTACCACCAACACACCCTGTGGCCCGGTGTTTGGTATAGAGTGTTGGCACCCGCCTCCCAGAATGCAAGAACTTAAAGGAAACAGTAACACCAAAAAATGAAAATGTTTAAAATTAAATAAAATATAATGTACTGTTGTCTTGCCCTGGTAAAAGTTCTGTGTTTGATTTAGAAAAGCTACTATCATTTATATAAATAAGCTGCTGTGTAGCCACGGGGGCAGCCATTCAAACTGCAGAAAGGGAAAAAAGGCACAGGTTACATGATAGAAAAAAGATAAGCTCTGTAGAATACAATGGGAATTTATGCAGCTTATTTGTTATCTGCTATGTAACCTGTGCCTTTTCTCTCTTTTTCAATATGAATTACTGCCCCTGTGGCTTCACAGCGGGTTGTTTATATAAACTATAGTAGGGTTTTTGAAGGAAAAACACAAATTTTACCAGTGCAGGGCAATAGTACATAATATATTAATTACTTTCATACACTTTTTCTGGTGTTACTGGTCCTTTAAAGCAGCACAAGAGGGCAGATCAAGCTGTGTGCTTATTAAAGCAACTGCAATTCTACTTTTTCACTACAGTTCCCATTACACTTATTCCCAAAGCCTGGTTCTACTCTATATAGAAAGCCACACAGGAGTCCTATGGTTGTGGAACATAACTCTACAATAAGCAGCAATTTCCTTTGTGTCTGGGCACAAATGCTGTGAGTCGGGTTGTTTAACACTTTATTGGGATTTTTGGGATTTCCTTTTTATCATATATATAAATAACTAAAGGTGTATCTTTTGCCAGTTGTAGGGATCTTGGTTGTTAATTTATGAGGCAAGGGAAGTTATATATAAAATGATTAAATTAGATACGGTGTGGCTAAAGCTGCTGGAAGTAAAATGTAGTTGTGGCTTCTAATTGCTGATACTTAGTCAGATTCATTTGCTTTTTCTGGAAACCTTAAGGCCTAATGGTCTTAAAACTGTGCATCAGGCAGGACCCCTATACTCTGGGGACCCCCGGCAGCTGCCCGGCCTTCTGCCTCTATTGCAATTCCCCTGTGGCTACTGAAGGGGTGCTATACTCCTGCCCCCTATCAAACATTATGCTGAGCAGCTAGAGATTGTCAGTAACTGTCCAGCCCCAAAGGGCCAACAGTACAAAAATAAACATATTAAGTGCAATGCATGTTTATAAATTGGGGGCTTATTATCATTGCCTAAGGCATCTGGTATGTTTATGACTGACTGTGCTGTTGGATGGAAGCAGATATATATATATATATATTTCATGAATCCTGCAATCCGCCAGCTCCTATCGGTGCAGTCCCTGTGTTTGCACAGTGATGTTGGCAATTATGGCCGATCTCAGTTCAGCCGTTATCTGCTGACTCACTGGGCAGGGGCTTGCTGTGTTTATAGGCTTTGCCTCTATTTCCGGAGATGGCCTTTCTGCATGGGGATGGCCCGATTTATTCAGGATATCTGTCACTGACATGTTGGGGGGCTTCTCTATGATGTTCCAAAGCAAAGTCCATTAAAGGCTGCCTCATTATTGGGGTTATACAATATAAGGCACTAAGTTTGCCCAGGAGCAATCAATCAATCAGCAGCTATTTACTGTACCCTTACCTAAAAGCAAACATCTTATTGGTTGCTATGGGTTACTGCTCCTGGGCAAATTTAGTGCCGTAGGCATGTGTGGTGTCTGGGGTAGTGCCCTCTGTTTGTCTAAATTATCTCCAGCCATGTTTCTAGTGGCCAGTATCTAGTGGCTTTTATCCTTTTTGCCTTTTATACCCTTGATCCCAGCACAGGACAGTGATGTCAGCCTTGTGCCAGGATTCCATCATTAAGCATTTAGATCACTTAGCAAGAGAATGATAAATGATCCCTTTGTATGGCTCTTTTTCCAATGGAGGATGGGCAGGAATGGATTTAATGCAGCAAGGCTTTAAAAGGGTGAGGCCTGGGTAAGCATTGGGGCTATGGTACATGGGGTGTTTGGATAATCATTACATTACCATTTATTTATAAAGCGCCAACATATTCCGCAGCGCTGGAATCAGTGTCCTAGAGCAGAGAACAGCGGCCCCTCTTCAACTATCCGGTTCTGATAAATGAATAAAAAGTGCCGTACTGAATGACAGGCACCACAGAGCTCAAGGGACTAATACTGCTTAGCCACAAACAGAACCTTCTCAACAGAAATTCCCAGTGTTCCTTATATACTTGAAGGCTGCTCTATCCCCCCCAGGTACCATTGTCAGTGCAGATATTCAGTGATGTGACCCACTTAGCACACTTGGCTGCCCAGGGGTATATGGATGAGGTTGGCACATGGAGACACCATGGATAGAATGTGGCTTTTGATGGACAAGTTGGCCTGGCAATACACACAGCAACATATATTGGCTATTTCGCTTCAACTGCAAGTGTTTTATGTGTTGGACTTCTATGGGCATGTGTTATTGTAAATGCAGTGAGTTGAAGTGCATCAGTGTTGCACTATGGGTACAGAGGGTATAGTTACAAGCTGTAACTCACCAGTATCTTGGCTCACCTTGCTAAGGTGCCCGGCTCCCTGATGGCACATGAAGAACGGTGTCTCTGGGCATTGATTGTAATCCAATATGTGGGAAATCTGGCATAAATAGACTTGGTTTAACTTCATTCCCTTCATTAACCAATTTAACAGCAACTGTGTCAGTGTACATTGTTGCTTCAATGTTAAGGTGGCACTATGGTTTAAATAATTACCTGCTCTGTGGCCAGCTGGAGTGGCTGCCCCTGTGGCTACACAGCAGCTTATTTATATAAACTTTATTAGTGTTTCTGAAGCAAACATACCAGTTTTACCAGTGCAGGGCACTATTACTTTTCCTTTAATGCATCAGTGTTACAGTGAGTGTAGTATGTTACTATGCCTGTAAGTATATTGTAGGTTACTGTAGCCAAAGCCACAGTCCCCAGAGGCTATATTCCCCCCACTGCTACTATAGGCACCATCTCTCCCTACTATACCTGCTATCCCACAGCCCTAGTCCCTTCCCAGAGGCTATTATCCCCCCACTGCTACTATAGGCACCATCTCTCCCTACTATACCTGCTATCCCACAGCCCCAGTCCCTTCCCAGAGGCTATTATCCCCCCACTGCTACTATAGGCACCATCTCTCCCTACTATACCTGCTATCCCACAGCCCCAGTCCCTTCCCAGAGGCAATTATCCCACTACTACTATAGGCACCATCTCTCCCTACTATACCTGCTATCCCACAGCCCCAGTCCCTTCCCAGAGGCTATTATCCCCCCCACTGCTACTATAGGCACCATCTCTCCCTACTATACCTGCTATCCCACAGCCCCAGTCCCTTCCCAGAGGCTATTATCCCCCCACTGCTACTATAGGCACCATCTCCCCCTACTATACCTGCTATCCCACAGCCCCAGTCCCTTCCCAGAGGCTATTATCCCCCCCACTGCTACTATAGGCACCATCTCTCCCTACTATACCTGCTATCCCACAGCCCCAGTCCCTTCCCAGAGGCTATTATCCCCCCACTGCTACTATAGGCACCATCTCTCCCTACTATACCTGCTATCCCACAGCCCCAGTCCCTTCCCAGAGGCTATTATACCCCCACTGCTACTATAGGCACCATCTCTCCCTACTATACTTGCTATACCACAGCCCTAGTCCCTTCCCAGAGGCTATTATCCCCCCACTGCTACTATAGGCACCATCTCTCCCTACTATACCTGCTATCCCACAGCCCCAGTCCCTTCCCAGAGGCTATTATCCCCCCACTGCTACTATAGGCACCATCTCTCCCTACTATACTTGCTATACCACAGCCCTAGTCCCTTCCCAGAGGCTATTATCCCACTGCTACTATAGGCACCATCTCTCCCTACTATACCTGCTATCCCACAGCCACAGTCCCTTCCCAGAGGCTATTATCCCCCCACTGCTACTATAGGCACCATCTCTCCCTACTATACCTGCTATTCCACAGCCCCTGCCAAATATTAAGCTTCAGCTCCCAAAATGCTAAAAGTTCTTTTGTAAGACACTTTCCCTTTCACTGTAATTTTTAGAGCCACTTGTCACGCAAGAAGTCACCTGCAAGTGGTCCCATTGTCCCACTGATCCTGTATATTAGCCCAGTACACAGCAATGACACGTGTTGCTGTTTGTACAGATTATTACTATGCATGGGATTGTGATGTGGCTCTCAGGTTTTTCGGACGGCCAGTTTCTGCCATGCTGTTTGTGTACAGTAAGGCTGTGAAGGTCGGGGCTGTATTTTTTTGTTGTGTATTACAGGAATGTGAAGGTCACTATGGTTCCCCGAGGGGGATACTCAGGTAATCATTGTGCCTGTGCAAGTGGTGCTGACTGGTTTGTGTGGCCAGCCCATTTCAGCACCGCCTCCTGTAACCTGCCCTAGGATTTTTTGCGAGTTCCTGTATACACCCCATGTTTCCCTGTGTGTGGGAAGATTTCACCCCTTCGGTGCCACAGCGGAGGCACCACTAATTCCTTGCCTTGGGGAGATAGCAGGTTACACAAGGGATTCCCTTTTTGGCAATGAGATAGGGAAAGCGGCTTTGCCAAGAGCATTTGCTTCATTGCAGAGTACTAGCTGGTGTATCTTCTAAGGAATGCTGTGGAATTCACGTGCTGTGAGTATTTATTTTGTAATGGGAGGGTGTGTTACCTGTATGGTCCACTTTTCCCCTCTCTGGCTTACTACAAGAAGAATATTTGGTATTGTTTGTGCCATTATTATAGGCTATTATATATTCTGGGGCCCCTGCATTTGTACCACCTCATTTATCTGTGCTTGCAAATGTATATATGTTTGTTAAAGGATGCCTTATTTCTACCAACTGTGCAATTGGTTTGCATTATTTATATTTTATAGCTTTTGAAACATTTCACTGCCTCTTTCAAATGGGGGGGTCACTGACCCGGCAACCAAAAACTATTACCCAGCAAGGCTACAATTTTATTGTTACTTTTTATTACTTATCTTTCCCACTCCTATTCATCTTTGACCTCTCATTCCAACCACTGCCTGGTAAATAAGACCCTAGCAGCCAGACAGCTGCTGAAATGCCAAACTGGAGAGCTGTGACTTGTGAACTTTCCCTTTAATACCATTTATAGGTAGCTTGTAAGTAACAGTTCTTTAACTTTCTCTTTTGCTTTTATCACCTTGTGAGGTGCAGAATGGAGCAGGCAGAATCTGGACGTGCTCTTTGAATGAAGGGGCACATTTTTATAGCCGTTAGTGATCCTGCGGCTTTGTAAGATCATTGCCTTGCTCCATATAACCCTGCCTATAACTCCATATAACCAACGCAGGCTGTGCCCCTTTAACCAATGTACAGATAGGCTTCTTTGCAGCTGAGAAAATGGCTTTGTAGGAATCCTGGGCTCTTTCCTTCTCAGAGTTGCTTGTATCCCACGCTGCTGTCAGCTTAGATCTAAAGAAGGCAAAAGCTGTATTTAAGGCGTTGTGCCTCTCCCCCTGTGACTCACGCAGAGCTGCTCTCTAGCTGACAAGCAGCCGTGTTTAGAATGCTTCTGGGTACACTCTTTTTCAGAAGACACACACCCAAAATTGTTTTGTACAGAAAGACATTTATAGAACCAGGTTAGGCCTGTCCACCTGTGGGGTTTCTGGGTTAGATGGGCTAAATTATAATGGCCTTCTGCCCTAGGGCTATAAGGCTTGTTGGTATATGTTTCCCCACTGGTAATAATGGGAATCGCTAGTGGGAAAACATACGCGGTGTGGCCACTGACGATTTATATTATTGCCAGTGGGGAGACATATACAGGACATTAGTCGCCCGTGGTAGAGGAGATTTATCGTGGGGCGACTAATTGGCAACTGAATTATTGCCCTAATTGCTGTGACAGACGGGGAGATTAGTCGCCCGCGACAAATCTCCATTGTAGCGGGCGACTAATCTCCCCAAAATGCCATCCCACCGGCTAGAATGTAAATCACTGGTGGGATGGCATACGCAGCCATTCGCCGAAGTTGCCTTGAGAGGAAACTTCGGCGCTGTGTATGCCATCCCACCGGCAATTTACATTCTAGCCGGTGGGATGGCATTTCGGGAGATTAGTATGGAGATTTTTTTGCAGGCGACTAATCTCCCCGTCTGTCATAACAATTAAGGTCCCCATACACGGGCCGACTATAGCTCCCCATACACTGGCCGACCGATATCTGGCCTGAAATTGGCCAGATCTCGATCGGGCAGGTTAGAAAATCCGGTCAGATCGGGGACCGCATCAGCTCGTTGATGCGGTCCCCTAACCGACTGCCCCATAACCACAAATGTAATCCCCCCCAGGGCCAAACGATCGGATTATTTTTTTTCCAAGTTACTTGCTACCAGATATCGCCCACCCGTAGGTGGGGATATCGGGTGAAGATCCGCTTGCTTGGCGACATTGCCAAGCGAGCGGATCTTATAGTGTATGGGCACCTTTAGGGCAATAATTCAGTTGGCAGTTTAGTTGCTAATCTCCCCGTCTGCCACGGCCCTAAAGGGTCAGGTATCTATACACCATTGGGCTACAGTCTGCCCAGTTGTAACTAATTGCCTAGTGCAGGACTGTCCAACTGGAGGCCCGGCCCAGTCCTTTAATGGAAAATCAAATCTGCCTGATTGACATTTTGATGTTTTTTAGACAAGTATCATCAGGAAGGCCTGTCGAGGGCAGCAGTGTTTCTGGGGCAGGTCCATGGGGTGCTTTTTGCCACCCCTGGTAATTGGCCGCTCACTGCCGCCTGATGCAAGGTTTCTTACCGGTCTTACCTGGTCGAAGGACCCCATACAAGGAAAGATAAGCTGCTGAATGAGAATGTATGGCCCTTACACCTCGAAAGGTGATTTATTGTGGAGGTTTTGATATTATTGGAATTATTATTATTGTTGTTTTAGGGCAAAATAAAAAAGAAACACATTTGCATACATCCAAAACAGCACTTAACTGCATAGTGTCTTTGCTAAGAATAACATAGTGTGAAATTTAAGACTGAACTTACCCTTTAACGTGGCATGGATTAATTCCCTATTTTGTTATTGTTTTATCCTTCTGCTGTGTTTCTTACAGGGGTAACAGGGTCACTTTAGGGGATGTTTGTGTTTCTATATCTTTTTAGTCTCCCCAATTTATTTGTGTGTAGTTAGGGGGTGTGGCCTGTGCTTAATAGGCAATATACAGATTTATGACTGTTACACTAGTGCAGTTTGAAAAGTCTGGTTGTTATGAAAAATGGCTTAGGGGTTAAGTGCTCTGACATGACGTATAGAGAGCATGGTTTGAATTGCAGGTAGTGAAGTGTGGGCCCCTAGCAGTATCAGCCGGCTGAGGCCCATCTGGGGGGGTGGAATGACATATAACAAGGATGTATAACCTGCAGCTCTCTGGCTCTGGTTGAATTACAGCTGAAGGCTGCTGGGAGTTATAATTCAGACCAGCTGGACAGCTGCAGGTTAAGTTGCATCCAACAATCTTTCTAGAGGGGCCCTCTCAGTCCTCTCCATAAATGGGCCCTGTATCAATGTCATTTTAATCTCCCAGAGATCCTGGACTCCCTTAGCTTACCTGCCCCGCAATGTGCAATTCACATAATGGCAATGGCAAAAGGGTTAATCTCATCATGTCCCAAGCTACTTAGTGTACACATAAAAGGTTTATTGAAGAAAAGCTGTTCGAGTCCCATGGGAGGCAGGCTGTGAATAAATTCGCCACTTTCTCTTAAAGAAGCCCTTTGCCTGGCTGAAATACAACCGTGATCAATAAATTCACATCTGCCGTGAAGGAAAGCGGCTATTAGTGCATCTGAGATTGCCCTGCCCGTGGCCATAATGATCCCACCTAACTTGCCCATCTCAGACCCACAGCAGCTCCTTCAGCAAAGCCTGGGCTATGGCAACAAGCATTCATAAAAAAGCCAGTGCCTGCCAAGATTTGCACAACTTGCTTGTAAAGGACAAAAAAGACAAGAAGTACAAGGAACTTTGTATGAAACAGATGCTGTGATAATGTCAAAATATATATTCTAATACTTAAGAGAGTTTATCAAGCTGATATAAGAGTTAATTCTTCAAGTACTAATAGTATAATAATGATAATAATAAAAGATCTTTGGCCACTGGCAGTGTACATGATAGGCCATACTGCTCCGATATGGTTGCTTGGGCCGGCCCACCACTGCATTCATTGACTACCAGCCCAAACTAAATTTAAGCAGGGATCTTGTATGTAATGACAGGTTTGGGTCAAAGCATGGAGCAATATCATGGAATATATCAGCCAAATGTTTCCTTGACAGTCCAGAATTCCTTTTAAAAACTGGCTGGTACATACCCAGCCACATGGAACAGTAGGTCCAGTCTGCCTATAACCCCAACCCCCAAAGATTGCAGCCCTGTGTGTGCCAGGATTATAAATAGAATATAGACAATTCTCCTATGAAGGGGATTACCCCCCATGCCAGCTGTGACTGTGCCATGGATAGCTGCTTGTCAAATGGATCTCTCTCCCATCTGTATATCTTACAGAACCAGTTGGGTGACATTGCAATAAAGAGACAGAATTCCCAGCATAGCTTGTCTTGGAGACTTTGTTTGTACATGCTTTATAATTTTAGGGTTATAGAAAAGGGATTAATGAGGAACTACTAGGAGGGGTTATATGTAACAATAGGTAAAGTTACATGGAAAGTTATAGTGTATAGAGCAAAAGGGTTAGATATATGGAGGGTTCTACGGAGCAATAGGAGGAGTTATAGAGAGGGGTATATGGAGCAATAGGAGGAGTTATAGGGAGGGGTATATGGAGCAATAGGAGGAGTTATAGGGAGGGGTATATGGAGCAATAGGAGGAGTTATAGGGAGGGGTATATGGAGCAATAGGAGGAGTTATAGGGAGGGGTATATGGAGCAATAGGAGGAGTTATAGGGAGGGGTATATGGAGCAATAGGAGGAGTTATAGGGAGGAGTATATGGAGCAATAGGAGGAGTTATAGAGAGGGGTATATGGAGCAATAGGAGGAGTTATAGGGAGGGGTATATGGAGCAATAGGAGGAGTTATAGGGAGGGTTATATGGAGCAATAGGAGGAGTTATAGGGAGGAGTATATGGAGCAATAGGAGGAGTTATAGGGATGGGTATATGGAGCAATAGGAGGAGTTATAGGGAGGGTTATATGGAGCAATAGGAGGAGTTATAGGGAGGGGTATATGGAGCAATAGGAGGAGTTATAGGGAGGGGTATATGGAGCAATAGGAGGAGTTATAGGGAGGGGTATATGGAGCAATAGGAGGAGTTATAGGGAGGGTTATATGGAGCAATAGAAGGAGTTATAGGGGGGTATATGGAGCAATAGGAGGAGTTATAGGGAGGGGTATATGGACCAATAGGAGGAGTTATAGGGAGGGGTATATGGAGCAATAGGAGGAGTTATAGGGAGGGGTATATGGAGCAATAGGAGGAGTTATAGGAAGGGGTATATGGAGCAATTGTAGGAGGTATAGGGAGGATTATATTGAGCATTAAAAGGACCTATAGGGAGGGTTATATGGAGTGATTTGGAGGGAATTTATGGAGTAGTTGCATGGAAAAAGTATTGAATTACAGATAAAGTGTAAATTTGCAGAGTGTGGGGTAGAGCAAGAGGAGTGTAGCAAAGATAGTTTAAATTGTAAATACATGTTGGAAGAATGAAGTCACATTTTCATTTACATGGTTTGTTTTGTAGCCTGTGCATGTGCGGTTGTTCGAATGCATCATACAAAATCACTGTAAATAAACTGGTAGTAAAAAAAAATTGTGTTGCCATAAATATGTACAAATTAGGGCAGTAAAAATGTATTTTTGGTGGGTTGTCAAGCCTGACTGACACTTGCTCAGAACTCAGAGTGACACCTGGCTCTCTCAGAAAGCACTTTATGCCCCATATAGCACTGTCTCCTTGGGGCAATTTTAGAAGTTAAAAAAAATCCAACACAAATCCTACATAATTTATATGAGAGAAGATTGGAAACATTACTTTCCGTTAGTAAATCATTATTACTGTCATTTGGCACAAGAGGAAATACTGCGGTGAATAAAATTCACCCCCGGGAAAATATATATATATTGTAGTTATATAGTATATATAGTTGAACAGTTGACCTTTGCAATATATTAGGCTGTACCAAAGCTATCAGGTTGATAGGCCCTTATGCAGAGCAAAACAGCACTGATTCAGCCCACAAAACCCCAGGTTGATTGGTCAGAATAGTATAGGGGATAATTTATGGCCACAAGCACAGTTGCGGTAGCGCAGATTTCCCCACAGTCAGTTGCGCATAAGCCAAACTTAGAGAATATCTTGGCATATGCAGTGCCCCCAGGCACGCACAACAGTGCTGGAATTCTGTGAAAAAATGATGCATTATGGGAAAAAATATGGCGACAGCGCTTGAAATTTCACTTTGCTCACTACACTTGTGGTTATAAATGACTCCTTGTGTCTAAAGTTGCCCATAAACTGACAGATCTGCTTGTTTGGCGAGGTCGCCAGAGGAGTGGATTTTTTCCCACTGTGCCCATCCTGAAGTTTGGCAGGTCGGCCCATCTCAGGGCCCCATACGTAGGCTTATGAGCTGCTGAGTCGGCGGCTTTTATAGGCCCTTCTATGGTCACCTTTAGTTCAGCCGTTAAAACTGAGATTTAGTCAATAAATCCTATACACGTGCCAGACTGGGTCATCATTTGCCTGGTTTTCCCCTGTGGCCCTAACACCACAGTTAATTCATGCAATTTTATTGACCCAAATAGTACTAGGATCTGAAGGCTTATTATGACTTATTTAAGTGCAATTTAGAAGCAAATCACCATGTTTTATTTTCCCCAGAATTCCATCTTGGGTACATGCTAGTTTATGTTTGCTACTTGCTGATAATTTGGATGCAACTGTAGGTGAAGACACACAGAGCTACAGGTATGGGGTCTCTTATCTGGAAACCTGTTATCCAGAAAGCTCCGAATTACAGAAAGGCCGTCTCCCTTAGACTCCATTATAAGCAAATAATTCTAATTTTTAAAAATGATTTCCTTGTTCTCTGTAATAATAAAACAGTACCTGTACTTGATCCCAACTAAGATATAATTACCCCTTATTGGGGGCAGAACAGCCCTATTGGGTTTATTTAATGGTTAAATGATTCCCTTTTCTCTGTAATAATAAAACAGTACCTGTACTTGATCCCAACTAAGATATAATTACCCCTTATTGGGGGCAGAACAGCCCTATTGGGTTTATTTCATGGTGAAATGATTCCCTTTTCTCTGTAATAATAAAACAGTACCTGTACTTGATCCCAGCTAAGATATAATTACCCCTTATTGGGGGCAGAACAGCCCTATTGGGTTTATTTAATGGTTAAATGATTCCCTTTTCTCTGTAATAATAAAACAGTACCTGTACTTGATCCCAACTAAGATATAATTACCCCTTATTGGGGGCAGAACAGCCCTATTGGGTTTATTTAATGGTTAAATGATTCCCTTTTCTCTGTAATAATAAAACAGTACCTGTACTTGATCCCAACTAAGATATAATGAATCCTTATTGGAGGCAAAACAAGCCTGTTGGGTTTATTCAATATTTAAATGATTTTTAGCAGACTTAAGTTATGGAGATCCAAATTATGGAAAAATCTCTTATCCGAAAACCCCAGGTCCCAAGAATTCTGGATAACAGGTCCCACACCTGTACTAATAGCAGCTACTTTTTCACAGCTACTAAATGCCAGAAAATCCCCTGCGATAGACAATATTGAGAATTGCCTCTGCTAAAACACACATAGAGACAATTAGCAGTCAATGATCAGCCTTGTCTATTTTAGTAGCAACAAGAAGTAGCTGCTACGAGTAGCTCCGTGTGTCTTCACCCTTAGATCTCTGGTGTTGTGGGTGGCAAACCACTCTAGAAAAAGGTTTCCAAGCCCTTTGCATCGCTTCGGTAATCCGAAGTCATGTAAACTTTCTTCTGCAGGCAACTTCACGTGGCTTCGGAAAAAGAAGCGATGCAAAGCGCTTTCAAACGGCGACTCCTATTGTTGCCAGCGTAAAGCCTTTTCGGAGCGGTTTGTCGCCCTAAGGGTGAAGACACACAGAGCTACTTGTAGCAGCTACTTGTCGTGGCTACAAAAAATAGACAATGATGATCATTGACTGCTAATTGTCTCTGTGTGTTTTAGCAGAGGCAATTCTCAGTATTGTCTATGGCAGAGGATTTTCTGGTGTTTAGTAGCTGTGACAAGTAGCTGCTACGAAGTCGCTCCATGTGTCTTCACGGAAAAACATATGGCCCTCTGCTCATCATAAATAGCTGCAAGCAGGAGTCAAAATAGGCCCTGGCATTCAGTGTACACAGAGGCCTAATTAGCCCCCCACCAACCCATTAAATTGTGACTGTCAATGGCATCTTACAGCAGATTGCCAGTCCACTGATTGGTCAGCCTGATTGTTTCAGGATGCACAATATCCATTGATTAGTCATTAAGTTTAAAAAGGACTTAATTGCCCTGTGAGTAGCCAGCTGTCCCCTAGACTGAGATAAGTGTATTCTTAGCAATTTAGAAGCCTACCATTAAATCCAATACAGGCACATTTAAATAGCAGCCCTAAATCACAATAAGAAGCTTTATTAGGCAGGGCCTGCCTTTACTTCTGTATCGATAAGTATTTGTATGAAATGTGTATGTTTGATGTATACACCCTTCTGTGTAAATATGGTGGGATGTAGGACAGTGAGTAGCAAAATAAGCTTCTCTGCCTGTTACACTGCCCTCGTATAGCATCACTTCTGGGGGCAAGATGGCGGCACTTGCTGCTTATGGTGGTCTCACCTGCAGTTTATTGTCACCAGTGTGTATTAAGTCAGCTTCTGAACTATACTGTTGTGGGTCAGCGAATCCAAGTGGGTAAAATGGGAGTTGTGCTTTTAATTCAGGTCTGGTTCTACCCTATTACGGCTGCACAGGCCTCTGGAGGTGAAATGACTGACAGTTAAAGGTCACATAAACCCAACCTGTGGCCTTCAAGCTGGAGCAGAGGTCTCGAAACTGTGGAGCTGACCTTTCTGGGTGTCAAACCATGTTTGGGGGTTCCAGCTTGAAAGCCAATTAAGTAGAAAGGCAAATGCTTTTTGGCTGTTATAGATATTGCTGTATATGTATATTTTTTTTTGCCTAAAATACATTTCTCCGTAGCCTTTTACTGATCTAAGGGTTGGCTTGAACAAATGCCGGGCTACAGTGCCGGATACCCCTGTCGTACAGTATCCAGCGGAGATTACAGTCCGTTAAGCAGTATGAGCTATATGGATTAATCAATTCTGTGCGGGGGCAGGGGATCCCTCTTTCCTTCACACCCCATGCGAATAATCTACAGTCACTGTGTGTGGGTGGAGAGAGGTTTGTGCATATGGTAGGAGGCAGGGAGCACTAACGGCAAGTCCATAATGAGCCCTTGCCTTCTGGCTGCTGGGAAGCAGTCTCCGAGACCTTTCTGTTTGCTATTATCAATAATTATCAGCTTACAGGGCTGGGATACAGTGTAATGTACTGTAGGGGATCCTTGGACTACACATTATCTGGCCAGGCTTAGCCGGTGATTATAATTATAAGGACCAGCTCTGTCAGTGCCAGTGTAGAGGAATATATACCGGTGGGGAGATTATAAAGCGTCAGTGCTGGAATTCCTGCTGAGTGGATGATTGAAGGTTATCATTCGTGATTATGCCGCTGCTGTTTTTTATGTATTTTTTTTTTTAAATCTAATTTAAAGTGACATTTTCTCTCCCGTGCTGTCTCCCTCTGTAGCTCCTGCTTGATCAGACTGAGCAGTCACCATGACGACAGAACTGGGGTCAGAGACAGAACTTTCTCCTGGCCCCGAGGGCCCAGCGCAAGACGGAGTCCCTAATCCTGCACTAAATGCCCAAGATGCCTCCTATGCACCCGCTAACAATGTGGAGAGGCCAGGAGCCGGCGAAAACGCACGAAGACCCGGGGAGGTGAGACAGATATAAGTGTGATGGAATGTTGTTTTACCTGGGCTACAGCCTCCGGCACTACAGCATGGATATCACTGAGTTTTATACAATTACAATATACATTGTGTTAATGTGCTAAAGTAAATTGTACAGAATCCAGGGTTTTTATACTGACTTGGCCAAAACCATAGAGACCAGAAGGCTCCAGGTGGACCATCCTGATATAAGAGAAGACTTATAGAACCTGCAGTCTCTCCCAAGTATGTGTAGGCTTCCTTGAAATTAGATTATCATCATTCTCAGGCACCCACATACAAAGGTCTGACATGGAACCTGTGGTTTGGGACCAGGTCTTTCATTACAGGTCTGGACTGGCAATCTGTGAGTTCTGGCAAATGCCAGAGGGGCTGCTGTAAGATGCCATAGACACTCACTATTTATTTGGCTGGGGGGGCTGTTTGTGCCTCTGGGTACTTGGAATGCCAGGACCCAGGCCCAGACTGGCAATCTGTGGGTTCAGGCAAATGCCAGAGGGGCTGCTGTAAGATGCCATAGACAGTCACTATTTATTGGGCTGGGGGGGCTGTTTGGGCCTCTGGGTACTTGGAATGCCAGGACCCAGGCCCAGACTGGCAATCTGTGGGTTCAGGCAAATGCCAGAGGGGCTGCTGTAAGATGCCATAGACAGTCACTATTTATTGGGCTGGGGGGGCTGTTTGGGCCTCTGTGTACTTGGAATGCCAGGACCCAGGCCCAGACTGGCAATCTGTGGGTTCAGGCAAATGCCAGAGGGGCTGCTGTAAGATGCCATAGACAGTCACTATTTATTGGGATGGGGGGGGGGGGCTGTTTGGGCCTCTGGGTACTTAAAAATCAGGACTTATTTTGATTCCCTGTCCAGACCTCTTTCATTATAAAATGTGCCGTGGTCCTTGCAGCTGACACTGATCTTTGCAGCTATACTATATATTGGGCATTAAGTCTTCCAGTTTATTCATTCATACCATTCCTAAAGTTCTGAGAGTGCATTCCCATTATACGTAGTAGGTTTACGGTGTTCCTTCTTGATTCCTTTTTAGCGCTAACTAATCAAAGCTATTACTAGAAGCCTTAGGGGTTAGCAGTTTGCCTTCTAATGTGTCTTGGACGAACCCACAGGGAGAAGAGAGAGCGGACTTGGCCTCAGAGCGAACAACACCCACCCACATGCAGCGATCACCCCAAAAACATTCCAGGAAACCCAAGAGTGCTCTTTGCAGGGTAACACTGTTGGATTCTTCCAACTATGAGTGTGAGATAGAGGTGAGTATCCTGTAGCAACAGAGTGGACACCTGGCAAATGGTCCTTGGCACCTATATAGAGCGTTGTAGGCTACAAGGGTACTATAGAGTATCGGCACTCTGTGTTCCATATGTATTTGCACTAGTGCAACTTGTGGCCATCATTGTTAGATCACAAAACACAATGCTTCCTGGCAGCGTCACAAAAAACAAGCTGAACTTGGCCGGGGAGAGTTTCATGTTTGGGGTGTCCTACACATTTATGAAAATTTCTTTAGGGGCTAGACATGTAACAGTGGGAAGCAACCAGGATCAGCCTTCAAATATACCCCTAGCATAAAATACCAGTTCTCCAAATAGAAGACGAATAGGCCCCAGCCTCAAAAGAGCTTCTTAAAGGGGAAGTTTTCAATATTTAATTCTAAATGTGCTCTACTGACAATGAAGAGTCAGGGTGATAGTCAGAGCAGGTTCTGCATGTCCCAGTGACTCAAGCCCAAGGTAAAAGGGCAAGTATAAACTGGGAATAAATCCAGTGTTCCTTGTGATAATCTCATATTTACACACTTACAGTTTCAATATCAAAATATATAGAAGAACTGGTACCAGTGAGGTCTCTTTCTTCCTGACAGAAGCACGCTCGAGGGCAGGTCCTGTTCGATACTGTGTGCGGGCATCTCAACCTTCTGGAAAAAGATTACTTTGGCCTGACGTTCTGCGATACCGACAGTCAAAAGGTGAAATCATATTTGAAACTTAGCGCTGACAACATTAATATCTACATCCCAATGGGGCTAACAAGACGAGGAAAACTACCTTGTGGAGTGGCAATTTGTAAAGAACCTGCCCCATGGTAACCCAAGTTACAACTACTATAGGGCTGGTGGCTTTTTTTAAAAGAAAAGCTTGGTTACTGTGGCGTGGAGGTGCCATCTTGTTTGCTTTATAAAGTGTTCACTGTGACACGTTGGTGGTGAGTAAAATGCCAACAGTAACATATACTTGGGAGGACATCATGGTACTGCCACATCTATGAAGAACAGGATCTGGGCCAGTTAGGAACAGGGGTCACAGGCTTACAAATTAATCCCCCCCCAACTGGTTTAGTTTAGAGAGATTATTACTAGCTTAAACCTAATGCCTACTTTTGCAATTCCATCCCATAAATGCTGGTCATGTGGTACTTCCATTCTCATCTCTACATACCTTCTGTATTACAGAACTGGCTGGACCCTTCCAAAGAAATAAAGAAGCAGATCAAAAGTGAGTGTGAGTTTACCCTGTGCCCAGATGCCTTATTCTGGTTTAAGGAGTAAAATGAATTTATTGCAATATATGTGAGTTTTGGGTTGAATGCTGGCACAAAAAAGTATTTAGGCACAATGAGTCCCTGAACCCTTGTTTTCAGTAAGAGTCATAAGGAGTTCTATCATGTGCTCATTTATGATTGGGATCGGGAAGGCAGTGTGCAAAGAGCAAAAAAAATGGTGCTCTTCCCCTCAAGACACATTTTTTTTAATCTGGTGTGGGGTGCAGAGCGCAGGCAGTCCCTGGGTGGATAAGCAACAAATGGTGCTCGTAAATGACCCCTGTTGTTTTCTGCATCTATGTTTATATCTATTTCCACACTTTTGATGATTCCAAGTTTAGCATCTGTGTGTATTTGCTTGAGGCATGTTTACTGTTTGTGCTTCCTGCATATGGTGCTTGGGGGCATGTGAAGGTTCCAGTGCTCGGGAGGGAGTGCTAGTCATTCTGATTTATTACAGCCCACTTTCAGACCTGACTTAAAGGGATTCTGTCATGATTTATATGGTGTACTTATCTAAATTAAACTCTTTACATAGGAAATAATTCATTCTGCCATTTAAAATTTTATTCTTGAACCAACAAATGTATATTTAGCTGTAATATTGGTGTGTAGGCGCCATCTCAGTGCATTGTGCCTGAGTCTGAGCTTTCAGAAGGAGCCAGCGTTACACATTAGAACTGCTTTCAGCTAACCTATTGTTTCTCCTACTCCCATGTAACTGGAGGAGTCCCAAGCCGGACTTGGATTTCTTACTATTGAGCGCTATTCTGATACCTACTGGGAGCTGCTATCTTGCTCCCTTCCCATTGTTCTGCTGTTGGGGAGCAACATGTTGCTTCCGAGCCACTGGTTGGGGGTCACTGCTCTACAGGATTAAGCCAGTAGTCTTGTTGAGGGAGATTGCAGTCAGTGGGAGCTGTCTTATAAAGCCTGCCTAGCTTTGGAACTTTTCAGATCCCTCCACAAACCCAAGAAATATGGATAAAATAAATACACACAGATGCGAAACTGAACAGAAACATGTAATTGCAAATAAACACTGATATTATAAATATATAGATGCAAGCATATCTTGCCAAAGGCCATATTCAGGGTCAGACTAAGCTGGCAGGGGCACTGGATGAAAACCCACTGCCTTCCTACCCCCCACCGGCCAGGGTATGTGAGCCCCAACACGCCCCCTGCTGCCTGAGATCTGTGGGCCCAGGAGGAGCAGGGTGGCATGCCGTGGGGTGAAATTGTGAGGGTGGTGGGCCCTTAAAGTGGCAGACAGGGAGGACCCTGGACACCCCAGTCCGACACTGCTCATAATCAGCTCTAGAATCAAAACCCTGGTTCTTTAGAATGCCGGGCATGGGTAATGCGGGGTCTGCTCTCTCTGTAATTACGCCACTGATCATACAGTTCAGTCAAAAACTGAGCAAACTGTATAACTTGCCTATTTACTGTCGCTGTAGGTGGTGCGTGGACGTTCGGCTTCACCGTAAAGTTTTATCCTCCGGACCCTTCCCAGCTTACAGAGGATATTACAAGGTATGCGGCACAGGTCAACTAAGTGTATTACTGGGATATAATACTGCCCACTTATGGGTTTAGGAAACAATACATGCTCTTTAGGGCTTTTCTTGTTGAGCAGAACGGTGCTACGCCCATGCCTGTGGGGGTGGCTCTTTGTGGGAAAAGTAATCCTTTGTAAAACCAAAAAAGCAGTTTTAATTTTTTTTCATGAAAATAAAGCCAGCAGAGGGCACTACTGATAGCAGACCCCTTGGTAAGAATTGCATTGATTTTTCCCTCTAGTCCAGTTTCAGAATTGGCCCTGGCATTTCAAATACACAGAGGCCCAAACAGCCCCCCAGCCCAATAAATAGTGACTGTCTATGGCACCTTACAGCAGCCCCTCTGGCATTTGCCTGAACCCACAGATTGCCAGTCTGGGCCTGGGTCCTGGCATTCCAAGTACCCAGAGGCCCAAACAGCCCCCCCAGCCCAATAAATAGTGACTGTCTATGGCACCTTACAGCAGCCCCTCTGGCATTTGCCTGAACCCACAGATTGCCAGTCTGGGCCTGGGTCCTGGCATTCCAAGTACCCAGAGGCCCAAACAGCCCCCCCAGCCCAATAAATAGTGAGTGTCTATGGCACCTTACAGCAGCCCCTCTGGCATTTGCCTGAACCCACAGATTGCCAGTATGGGCCTGGGTCCTGGCATTCCAAGTACCCAGAGGCCCAAACAGCCCCCCCCCCAGCCCAATAAATAGTGACTGTCTATGGCATCTTACAGCAGCCCCTCTGGCATTTGCCTGAACCCACAGATTGCCAGTCTGGGCCTGCTGGGGGGCAGATCCTGTGAGTGCAGGAGGGGGGCAAATGATTTTGATGTGGGGCTCAGCAAGATGTGTCGCTGCCATACGCAGACACAATGCCCTGTGTGTGATAATCTGGAAAAGCCGACATATTTTATGCGTTTATTAAATATTACTCGCACAATCCTGGGCTATCCCGTAGCTTAGCTTGCCACAGCTGTAAAAACATGTGGTGGGAGCAGGTCAACATCATGGGTCATAGAAGGGATTTACTGGCAAAACCCTGATGTTGTATCGCTATTCTTGTGTCGTGTAGCACAATCCCTGGCTGAAAGCATCATTAGTGCACTGGCATAACCTGACTTGCCTCTGTGTGTGTGAATCTGTGCAAATAATATTAATGGAGCATTTTGCAGTACTTGCTTCATTAATTCCCCGCTTGGTGTCTGTTCCTCCAGTTATTTTCCCACCCACACAATTCAACTGGATGCTCTTTTTGTTCCTTTCATCATCTGAGTAAAGTAAAATGGGTAATGAAAGCAGCGCTAGTGATACAATGGAAATCTCTGATAGGCAGAAGAGAGGAGGTGTCTGGCCAGATTAAAAAGTACTACAGGTTCCAAAACATTGGGAAGATGCCCTCCAACTTCCATCTGCAAACGGCCCAACCTTGTGACCAGACATGATGACCAGCGGCTCCACCACAAATGCTGTTAAAGGGGCAGCTGACATTTAAATTAACTTTTAGTATGATGTAGACAGTGCTATAGAGACATATTGCAATTTTTATTTTTGGTGGGTTTTCTTTTAGTTATTTAGCTTTTTTAGCAGCTCTCCGGGTTGGTATTTAAGTAGCTTTCTGGTTGCTAGGGTTCTATTTACCCTAGTAACCAGCCAGTTATTTGAGTGAGAAACTGGAGGGGGATCTGGCTGTGTGTTTCCTGATTTATGGAACATTTAGGACTATTAGATGGTGATCTGACCTGAGCAATATGGAGTCTCCCATGCCATATGATGTCCCTTGGTTTTCTGCATTACTGTATATCCTTGTTTGCAGGTATTACCTATGCCTGCAGCTACGCGCTGACATCATCAGTGGGCGCCTTCCGTGCTCCTTTGTCACACATGCCCTGCTTGGCTCGTACACTGTCCAGGCTGAATTGGGTGACTACGATCCCGAGGAGAATCATGGGAACTACGTTAGCGAGCTGCGCTTCTCCCCTAACCAGACGCGAGAGCTGGAGGAGAGAATAATGGAACTGCACAAAACGTACAGGTAAGAAAGCAGTTGTCGGCATGGTGGGGGGCAAGAGGAGTGTGTTCTCTACTGGAGGTAGTTACTATCACTTTGGCCTTAAACAATGGAGTCACAGAAACAGGTTCAGGTGACAGTTATGGGCAACCCCAATGACAATTGCTCTTTCTCGAATATAGGGGGATGACTCCAGCAGAAGCTGAGATTCATTTTCTAGAAAATGCCAAGAAGCTCTCTATGTATGGAGTGGACCTACATCATGCCAAGGTAGCCATGCTGTCCCCGCAGAGCTTTCTCTTTGGTAGCCTCGTTGTCTGTGTCATGGGTGCATAGCTGTTGTGGTATCACCAGACTCATTGGTCTTTTGCCTGCAGGACTCCGAGGGGATTGATATCATGCTGGGAGTTTGTGCCAATGGGCTTTTGATCTACAGAGACCGGCTGCGAATCAACCGCTTTGCTTGGCCCAAAATCCTCAAGATTTCCTACAAACGGAGCAACTTTTACATTAAAATACGGCCGGGGGAGGTGAGTAATAGAGTACAGAGTTGTCTTTATGGGATCCCCATCCTGAACAGCAGTTGTAGGTGGGAAGAAAGGGGATAATAGAAAGAAGAGTAAGGCAAGATTGAGACAGTAATGCAAAGTGACACTATCGGTGTTCAGTGTCAGACTGGGGCACCCAGGCCCCAGTGGGTACCCAAGCCAAGGGCCCACCACCCAGCCACTGCCACATTGAAATACCCCCACCGTTTTGCCATCCCACTGCTCCACGGCACCAATGCTTAGCTTAGCTACTTACTCCCCTAACACAATCCTGCCGCACCTCCTTGAAATAATTAAAGATGGCCGTGCATGCCACTGTGGAACGTACAGCCATCTTTAATCTTTCCCCAGAGCTGCTGCTGCTGGATTAATGCCGGATTGTTTGAATCTGTCCGTAGTCTGCTGGCTTGTGGGCAGCTGAAATGGCCCAACAGGATTTGTCCCAGTATCCCAGTGGGCCAGTCTGACCCTGTCAGTGTTTCTCGGCTTGCAACCCCTTCAGTTCTTACTGGGAAATATATTTCACAAACAGCTGAGGGGCTTCTGATCTCACAGTCCAGCTCCAAAAATAAAATTTCTCCAAACTCCATACCACTGCTAAAGACACTTCTGCTCTGTTTTATAAAAAAATCTCTCCTGTTTTCTCCTACTAATTTTCGAACCACTCTTTCTTCAGTACGAGCAATTTGAAAGCACCATTGGGTTCAAGCTGCCCAATCATCGAGCCGCAAAGCGTTTGTGGAAGGTTTGCATAGAACACCACACATTCTTTAGGTAAGTTCAGTGGTCCTACTGGGGGTATAGGAACAGATATGAACCTCCATTAGGCATAGAGTGAATAGGAGGAGTGGTATAAGAAGGTACTAAGGGTTTATTGGGTAAGAACATGTGACCAGGATGGACTACCAACCTGAGGTCTTGGATTTCTGCATGGAGTAGAATTAGAACCTAAGAGACACCATAGATGAGTTGGGTCAGAAGAGAGTTGGTCAGTGCAGGAACAACAACAAATATTGGTTTGTAATAACAGAACTGTCCTCTCCATAAGAGCGTATTGTGTTTCAATGGATGTAATGTAACCCTCTGCTGTTGGCTTTTAGGCTTGTGTCCCCAGAACCAGCACCAAAGGGATTCCTAGTGATGGGGTCAAAGTTCCGTTACAGTGGGCGCACACAGGCACAGACCCAACAGGCAAGCGCCCTCATAGACCGCCCGGCTCCCAACTTTAAACGTTCTTCTAGCAAACGATACACCCTGTCTCAAAGCCAGGAAGGAGGTAGGAAATGGTTGGGCAGATGCAGATACACATAATGAAAGCTAACGCTCCAGACTTCCAGGAGGTGCATCGGCATGGGTTAACTTGTGACCCTGTGTGGTTTTCTTTTATTTTAAACAACACATGTTGGAGCTTTAAAGCCAATGATAGTATCTTTTAAAGAGTATAAAATCTGTCTGCCATGCTTTCTTACATTCCAGCACCTATGCAATGCCTCCTGCCTTTAAACTTAAGCTGGCCATAAACGTACCAATAAAACTGAGAGTTTCGTATGATTTTCCATATGTTCACGGTGGGCTGATGATCCTGATGGATATACGTGTACTATGGGTAACAGGCAGAAAATGGAATCTACCAATGCACTGTGTCTGGATCATGACATTTTAGCCAGGGGCAGGAATTGCCTGCCATTGATTAACCCTAATAACCCTAATCCCTGCCTGGAAATGTAAACTATACGGCTGTGGCACTAGTAAAACTGCAAGTGCCCAGCAGGTCCGGATTGAGATACAAAATAGTCCCTGGCATTACAAGTCCCCCCAGCCCAATAAATAGTGAGTGTCTATGGCATCTTACAGCAGCCCCTCTGGCATTTGCCTGAACCCACAGATTGCCAGTCTGGGCCTGGGTCCTGGCATTCCAAGTACCCAGAGGCCCAAACAGCCCCCCCAGCCCAATAAATAGTGACTGTCTATGGCATCTTACAGCAGCCCCTCTGGTATTTGCCTGAACCCACAGATTGCCAGTCTGGGCCTGGGCCCTGGCATTCCAAGTACCCAGAGGCCCAAACAGCCCCCCCAGCCCAATAAATAGTGACTGTCTATGGCACCTTACAGCAGCCCCTCTGGCATTTGCCTGAACCCACAGATTGCCAGTCTGGGCCTGGGTCCTGGCATTCAAAGTACCCAGAGGCCCAAACAGCCCCCCCAGCCCAATAAATAGTGACTGTCTATGGCACCTTACAGCAGCCCCTCTGGCATTTGCCTGAACCCACAGATTGCCAGTCTGGGCCTGGGTCCTGGCATTCAAAGTACCCAGAGGCCCAAACAGCCCCCCCAGCCCAATAAATAGTGAGTGTCTATGGCATCTTACAGCAGCCCCTCTGGTATTGGCCTGAATCCACAGATTGCCAGTCCGGGCCCGGTGCCCAGGCTTCTTGAAAACAAAGTTGTGGATGACTGCTCAGGATATAGTAAGAACGGAACTCTAGTTAATGAATATTTTCCTGTTAGGAAGGGGCAATATTTCATGAGCTTTAAAGGACAGTGAAAACAGCAGCACTGCATATGCACAAACACAGCCTTGAGTTACAGACATTTTTTGTTTTCTTCAAGCATATTTGACAACGTTTGGATATAAGTAAATGGGCCTGAACATAAAACAAACACATCTCCAAAAGTGCCAAATATTTCCCAGCATGCTGTGTAGTTTAACCCGCCTTGGCCTGAAGCTGCTGTCCCAGAGCTGTCTGCAAGATCAACATTCAGGAGTGAGGAGCCGCAGGGCATAGTCTGAATTCAGTACTAACTAGCTGCTTTGAAGGGGTAGTTCGCCTTTATGGTAACTTTCAGTATGTTATAGAATGTCTAGTTCCTATCAACTTTGCAACTGGTCCTCATTATTATTATTTTTATAAAATTTTTTTTATTATTTCTTGCTTTGAGATGGGGGTCATAGACCCTGTCGGCCAAAAAAAAAAAAAAAATTGCTCTGCGATGCTACCATTTTATTCATTTATTTTTTTTACCTTTTCTTACTTATCGACCTATTCAGGCCCTTTCCTATTTATATTCTAGTCTCTCATTCAAACCACTGCCTGGTTACTAGAGAAAAGTAACTAAAAGACTTCAACAAATTAAAAATCAGTGATCCCCAACCAGTGGCTTGGGGGCAACATGTTGCTCCCCAACCCCTTGGATGTTGCTCTCAGTGCCCCCAAACCAGGGAGTTATTTTTGAATTCCTGACTTGGGGGCAAGTTTTGGTTGAATAAAAACAAGATTTCCTACCAAATAAAGCCCCCTGTAAGCTGATAGTGTGCATAGAGGCTCCTAATAGCCAATCACAGCCCTTATTTGGCTCCTCCATGACCTTTTATGGTGCTTGTGTTGCTCCCCAAGTCTTTTTACATTTGTCTGTGGCTCACGAGTAAGAAAGGTTGGTGACCCCTGGTCTACATCATACTAAAATTTATGGTGAACTAACACTTAAGCATGCAACACAGTACTATGTGCAGCTTTTGATATCTATTATGATGCTATTACCTCCCACTTGGCGTCCTGTAACACAACGTGTGGAGCTGTGCTAGCACATGTGTCTGTCCTGACCCCAAAGGGTTTTACAATCACATTTTCAGAATTCCTGCCAAGTGCGCTTTGAAACACATAAACAAGTACAGGCCCAGATGCAAGGAAGACACATAGAAACACAACCCAGTATGATTATTATTTGTAGAAACAGTAGAACCCTCATTTTGATTTCCCTTTTCTCTGAAATAATAAAACAGTACCTGTAATTGATCCCAACTAAGATATAATTACCCCTTATTGGGGGCAGAACAGCCCTATTGGGTTTATTTAATGGTTAAATGATTCCCTTTTCTCTGTAATAATAAAACAGTACCTGTACTTGATCCCAACTAAGATATAATTACCCCTTATTGGGGCAGAACAGCCCTATTGGGTTTATTTAATGGTTAAATAATTCCCTTTTCTCTTTAATAATAAAACAGTACCTGTACTTGATCCCAACTAAGATATAATTACCCCTTATTGGGGGCAGAACAGTCCTATTGGGTTTATTTAATGGTGAAATGATTCCCTTTTCTCTGTAATAATAAAACAGTACCTGTACTTGATCCCAACTAAGATATAATTACCCCTTATTGGGGGCAGAACAGCCCTATTGGGTTTATTTAATGGTTAAATGATTCCCTTTTCTCTGTAATAATAAAACAGTACCTGTACTTGATCCCAACTAAGATATAATTACCCCTTATTGGGGCAGAACAGCCCTATTGGGTTTATTTAATGGTTAAATGATTCCCTTTTCTCTGTAATAATAAAACAGTACCTGTACTTGATCCCAACTAAGATATAATTACCCCTTATTGGGGGCAGAACAGTCCTATTGGGTTTATTTAATGGTTAAATGATTCCCTTTTCTCTGTAATAATAAAACAGTACCTGTACTTGATCCCAACTAAGATATAATTACCCCTTATTGGAGGCAGAACAATCCTGTTGGGTTTATTTAACGTTTAAATTATTTTTTTAGTAGACTTTAGGTATAGAGATCCAAATTATGCAAAGAACCCTTATCCGTAAAACTCCAGGTCCCGAGCATTCTGGATAACAGGTCCCATACCTGGTACTGTATTGTGCAGTACAGCCCAATATGGCCTACCTCAAGGTGGGCGTATCTGTAAAAGATCCACTTGTTTGGCAGTCTTGCCTAATGAGCAGATCCTTACGAGTATGGCCAGTTTTACTCTATATTTTTTGCTCTATGGCTAATAGGGGTACAACACTCTGCTAATAGCTCTAAGCTGGGGGGGTCAGCCTGCACTTTGAACTAATTTGTTTGCTATTGTCAGACGCAAGGCAAAATAATCATGAAAATGTTATTCTTATTTGCTTTGTCTCTGCAGCTAAATTCTCCTAATTAAAATAACTTTCTTTTTCGCCCCCCCCCCCCATTGCCACTGCTCAGGGTTCTCACGGCCGACTGCTGTAAACGAGAACCACGAATCTTCACCGGAGAAAAACCACGAAGACCACGGGGAAGAGCTGGACAGGGAAGAGGGGCAGGAAGAGGTGACGACACCAACCAAAATCAAGGAACTAAAGGTAAGTGGCGTGGAACGCGTGGTGCTAAAAGTTCTGTAAGTCTGTGTGCTGGCATGGAGAGTTCTATGGATGCGTAATACATGGGCAGTAAGCATGTTTCCAGATATGTGCATGTACACGCGTGATTGTGTATGTAACAGTGTCGTAGAATGTCATGCTGTCAAAAAAAATGCATGTTAAATGGGTGGTTCACCTTTAAGTTATAGAATGGCCAGTTCTTAGCAACTTTGCAGTTGATCTTCATTTTTTATCATTTTAAATGACATGACTTCTTCTTCTGAGCCTTTCCAGCTTTCAAATGGGACAATAAAACTATTGCTCTTTCATTGTTACTGTTTATCACTTATCTTCCTATTCAGATAAGGGCCTAAGATTGGCTATTAGGCAGCCTCTATGCACCCTATCAGCTTACAGGGGCTTTATTTGGTAGGAAATCTTGTTTTTATTCAACCAAAACTTGCCCCCAAGTCAGGAATTCAAAAATAACTCCCTGGTTTGGGGGCACTGAGAGCAACACCCAAGGGGTTGGGGAGCAACATGTTGCCCCGAGCTACTGGTTGGGGATCACTGGCCTACATCATATTTAAAGTTAATTTAAAGGTGAATAACCACTTAAATATAATTGCTGGGGGTGTACGGGCAGCTCAATCTGGGTTATTGATTCCAGTACAACAAGTCAAACTCTCGCATCCGTAGGGCTGCCACATTTTCTAAAAAAAACCAGCCTTCCTATATACTGTATATATGTGTGGTTTCAGTTAGGTGCTAATCATATTCAGCGCCCGTATGTCTTGGTCTACAAACCATTACTTGGTAAAATCATTGCTACTTATTGCTGCTCAATCCCTATGAGAATGGCAACAATGCTAAGTGTCTTAAAAATAGCAGTAGCGGCAGAATTACTGTGTGGCTAGAGTTACTACATTTTTCTGAGGATTTAGGGAAAGCACAGTGACGGTGACTTGTTAAGTAATGTGGCAGGGCGTGAGTATGTAGGCCCTGGGATATCAAGTATCAGGATTGTAAGCTCTTGTGAGTAGGCAGTAGGGCCCTATATTTTTACTCTCTAAACCCTTTGTTTTATATATATATATATATATATATATATATATATATATATATATATATATATATATATATATATATATACAATTCTAGAATGGAGAGCACACCAAAGTTCAGAAGCGATACCTGGGTGCCAGAGCAAAAAAAAAAACAGAATAGAAAGGCAGGTGTCAGCACTCACAGGGTTCTCACGATGAAGACTCACGGGCAACAAGGCATAGTAGGATGCAATAAGGTGGGATTTATTGGTCCAACGTTTCGGTTCCTTACTGGAACCTTCGTCAGGGAAAAAAAAAAAAAAGGTTCCAGTAAGGAACCGAAACGTTGGACCAATAAATCTCACCTTATTGCATCCTACTATGCCTTGTTGCCCGTGAGTCTTCATCGTGAGAACCCTGTGAGTGCCGACACCTGCCTTTCTATATATATATATATATATATATATATATATATATGTTCCTTCTAAATTAATGTACAGTGCTTGCCCAGCTGGCAGATATAATATAATAAATGATAATGTAGAGAGAGCTTACAATCTAGGTATCAGAATGGTGCAGTGTTCCACATATTGATGATGGGCTTCTGGAGCTTCTCCTCTTATTTATTATGTGCAAATTTCCCAATACATGCAAAGCAATTAAACAACCCTCATTCTCTGTGCTGGAGATGGAAAAAGGTTTCTGCAGCAGCAGCAATGTGGAGCTGCCCCGGAGCCAGAGCTTCCTGGAGCTGCTGAAGGCTGGACCTAAGCATCTGTCATGTTAAAGGAGAAGGAAAGTTACTGGGGGGTACCAAATGTTAGGCACCCCCCCCCCCGAGTGATTGTAATTACTTATCTGATACCCCGGGCCGGTGCTCCTGTCCCAGGGTATGTGTGAGCCATTCTCTTCATCCCGGGGCCGACACATGCGCATCCGGTGCAAAGAAAGAAGAAGCAGGAAGCAGGTAACTTGCTGGCATGTACCCTGGGCTGGTGCAGTTTACGCTAACAGGAGCACCAGCCCGGGGTATCGGTAAGTGATTACAATCTCACGGGGTGCCTAACATTTAACAACCCCCAGTGACTGAAACTTTCCTTTCTCTTTGTACCGGTTACAGTACAGTCAACTACTTAGTAGCAGCTACTTGTCACAGCTACTAAACACCAGAAATTACCTTGCCATAGACAATAGTGAGAATTGCCTCTGCTAAAACACACGTAGAGACAATTAGCAGTAAATGATCAGCATTGTCTATTTCTGTAGCTGTGACAAGCTACTAGTAGCTTCGTGTGTCTTCACCCTAAGAGCTTATGATGTTTTAGGTGTTGTTTCAAATTAAAAAGCACATTTAGTCACACCAACACGGAGATGCACCTATGGGCAGAAGCCTATTTACTGTCCAAGATTAAGCCACATGATTGTGGGCAAGATATCTAGCAAGCAGGTTTATTATCCTGTTGGCCAAGGCCCACATATGCCCACTGATATGGTCTTTTCTTGACAGATATTCATAGGCCCCTGTTATGATCCAGTCGTTGACTCACCACCTGGGTCATGCTTGGCCCGCCATCTAGATAATCAAATTGGGCATGGATTTGACAGCTTGGGGGATTTCCTGTGTATGCCCACCATTACTCATATCAACATATCAAATAAGCTTTGTTCAGCCAACTAGTCAGTCAACGAAAGGAGATCTTGTATTGGTTACTAGGGGTTATTGCAGTAGCCTAATAATGCCTTGTGTCAGTAAATAAGCTGCATTGTCTTTGCCATGTACACTGGAGAGTCAAAAATATTTAAGCATGTTCTTCCATGTTGGTAAATGTTGTAGAAGCTTGAATGATGCATGCTCTCTAATCTGTGAGCATTGTCCTGTGGCCCATAAAGGCTGTCCCATCTCACTTTTATATGCACATACTGTATGTTTGAACTGGTTTCTTTTAATTCTGTGTCTTGGGCCGTGTCTTTCCACATTTCTAACTGTTTGTGTGGGTATCACTGTGTACCTGAGTGCCTGTGTGTGCATCATGGAGCATTTGTGTGTTTTGCTGTATCTTAGTTCTACATTTGCTCCCTCTCACTCGCATACTTCTGTTTCCTGCTTATCGCTACCAGTCGGAGCAAGAGAGCACCCCCCGGCACAAGGAGGTACCCATGTACTAACTTAGCATCCACTTACTTACCCGGCTCCTGTCCCCTTAGCCTAGAACCCTCTTCTGCACCCAACATCTCTTTTCCTAGAAACCCTTTAACCTTCCATGGAACCTAGCTACTATAGGCTGCATCTGCCTTCTGTCTCGGAACCTACTGTGTTTATACTTTCTGTTACCTTAAACGTTTCCTTATTTCCTTCTACAAAACCCTTTTGCCCTTATGCTAACAAGCAACTACCCTGCCACCTATTTCATTACCTATCCATTTCACCTATCCTACCTACCAACACAATTCTCCTAATACTTATCCAATAAACCATACACACAGATGTCTAGGTTTTTGCCAACGTATCTCTCCGTATATAGCCACTGTCTCCAGTACCCACCTAGTAAAAACACTGTTTACCGTAATGTCAACCGAGTAACTAGCAAATCCCCACTGTGTTTGCCTTCCATTATTTGCATCTACACAACTGCCCTCCGGTTTCTTGCAGATACCACTCCTTCTGCCCATGTATCTCTAGTGGCCATGATTATCCAGAAACCGTAGCAAAGGGAATATTTAATTTTCCAATATTTACTGACAGAATATTCCTTTCTTTTTTTGGGGAGCTTTAAGCAATTTGATATTTAATTCTTACCTTAGTCATGACAAATCAATTGCAGTCGATGGGGAAATCTGGAGAGTAGGAGATGAGCTTTTCCATTAAGATGAATCTGGCCTTATGCCCCACAGCTGCTTCATCTTTATCTTGCTAACCATGGCCCATTGGGTCGGATCTTAAAGTAGAACCCTGTGATGAAAAGAGTATCAAAGTTATATAAAAAAAACTGTTCACTTTTTAAAAACAATAGTAACTTTTATGGAGTAGGGTGGGATTGTGGGCAAGATTAACTCCATATTGAAGAGACTGACTCCATATTAAATCCATTTAGTTCCTAGACAAGTCTGAGGATGTCCTGCTGAAACATCAGGCCAGTATTAATGAACTGAAAAGAACCTTGAAACAACCAAACAGCAAATTGGTCCACAGAGAAAGGGGGAGGGAGAAGAGATTGCCTTCCTCACCCACTTCCTCATCCCCTAAACCAGAGGTCAGTAGATGCAAAATATGTCCTGTGCTGTATGTACCCTGTGCCGTTATTTGTCCTCCATCATTTATGGTTTCCCACCCTGATCATCCACTTACTTCCCTCTCTTATACAGGATGGAGAGGACGCAGTGAAACATGTTGAAGACGAGGCTGACGGTGCTGCTATCCAGGACTCGGAGGTTTTCACCCAGAAAAGCCTTGCCTCCTCCCCTGAGGTGACTCCTTTCTTCCTTGAAGCTCCATTTTCTTGCCCACTTCCTAACCAGAAGTCTCTGATGTAGTAATAATAACACCAATGCGCTAAGGAAAGATACCATTGCTCATAGTCATTCGGGTCACTACTGAGATCCCAGTAGATTTCTGTATTTTCCCCACTGGCCCATTATCTCTCCTTTGCTTTTATTGGTCTGCAGTTAAATGGGGTCTTCAGAATTATTGATTAGTACCTCGCTGGAGACCAAGAATTTGCTAGAGCCGCTGATATTTAATGGTAGAGAGAACTAGTTGCAACAGATATGGCTAAACCACATTCCTCCTGCTTTTGAACCTCCCCTCTATCTCTCTGGGGGTTCATGGGAGTTTTTGTACAACTAAAGCAACATCCTTAAGGGTGGAAGGTGGGGCCTGCTACCCTAATAGACATTTACTTAGTACTTTCTAATTTGATGGGGCAGGAAATCCTATTTTTGTACTGCTGGCAGCATAAAGAAGCATTTTAATTTCATGCATAACCAGTCTGCGGCTTTTAGAACCCATCAGCCAGTAATTTCACCCTAGGGTGCCAATTTTCTTAATCGTCTTAGTGAAGTCCCTGCATGTTCTAAAATGTAGGATATTTTGTGCAGATTTGCAAAAGATATGACTTGGTGTGGTGCAGATTTGTAGTGCAATGTTTTTTTTGTTTTTGTGCTGGGAAACTATTCAACTTTATTTATTCCTAATGACCTGTCCCATATAGTATAGAAATATAGTATTAGCCTCAGGTCTATGTACTTTAAGCAGGGGCCTTACTGATACATCTTCTTAACTTCGTTTTTTGCTCTATATGTTTAATTTTTATAGATGTAACCAAAATAGCAATGGCGGGTATAAGTAACAGGAATAAAATGCAGCAAATCTCTTTTTTTTATGAAAAAGATCTAAAACTCGGTTTTCCTGTTTGACTCCCTAATTACTGTAATGCTATACCTGGTGCCTGGGGTTTATTGTGCAACAATAACACAGTAGCTGAGGTTAATAAAAGACACATGGCCATCAAGTTCAAAATAGGGGACTCTGCTAGTTCAGACTTATAATTCCATCTGTACTTCTGCTGACTTTCTGCTCTGAAACTCTGATTACTAAGAGGTTTATATGGTGTTTGTATGAAATCCTGTAGTCTACACAGGTGAAACCACCATATTTTCTTGAGAGTACTTGTATTATGGGAATGCTTGCTTATCAATAATCCCTGTAGGATGCAATTTTCCTCCATCCTGCACTGTTGTGTCTCACCATGGTGGTAGACAAGAGTTAAGAGAACATGCATGCCATTTGTTGGGTGCCCAGTTATATTGGTGGAGGGTTAAGTTCTCATTTCTTTGCCAGATTTGGGGTTGAGCATGTACTTTAGAAAGGCAGGCACAGAATGGGTCCAGTGGGTAGGAATGGTCATATCCTTCTTGTGGCAAGCTCCACTGTATGTTCTGGATGACTGCGCAAAGCAATTTTAGAGGCAAATAGCTTTTATCCTGTTAGACAGAACAGGTCATTTCTTACAGTGTCTTTTGGTGGGATAAATGCAGGCCAAGAAACAGCCTGACCACTCACCCCCACTCCGTGTTGTTTCTGTACCTGGTGCCGACTGTATCTCCCTGGGCTTAGGCACATGTGGGGGGATGTAATAAACAATTTAAATGGAAAAAAATGCCACACAAATAAGAATAAGCATTTTGCAATGTAATATTATTCATTACACATTAGGCATGCATGACAGTGGTATAAACTTTTGGAGCAAATCTAACCACTTTTTCAATAAGACGCTTATTACATACACTGTGCGTGGCTGCAAGCAATAACATTTGCCAACTTTCTTCCACTGTCGGAAGTGGTTGGAAGCCTATATTAAATTTGCGCAAAGGCAAATTTGTTTGAACAGAGGCATACATCGCATTGTGTAATAATTTATTTCGCATTGTGAATAATTTTCCATTACCCACTTTTATTAAATTCCCACCATGGAGTAGATTTTAGTGTCAAAATGTGTGTGTGTTTTGGCACCTTTTACGTTTATCTGCAAGCCCTGAAAACAGCCTGGTCTGACCATAGCCTAAAGGAAAAACATTACTGCTAAGTAGTAGCCAATCAATGCTTGCTTTCGTTTACCTGTGACCAATTGCTTATTGGTTCCCATGGATTACTCCTCCTGATTAAAATGACTCTATAGTTACCAAGAGACCAGGCTGCGAAGGGGCGGAGGCAAAATT
Source organism: Xenopus tropicalis (assembly GCF_000004195.4). Taxonomy (NCBI): domain Eukaryota; kingdom Metazoa; phylum Chordata; class Amphibia; order Anura; family Pipidae; genus Xenopus; species Xenopus tropicalis. Next base: position 39,781,667 of record NC_030686.2, on the reverse strand, counting down.
TTGGGTGGATTAAACATGGTCAAAACTGAGTTCTTAATTACTGAACAGGGTAACACCATTGTGACTTATGGAGTAATAGTGTTCGGTGTTGCCGATGTGTATCCTATGCAGGGAGAAAGGATTCTAACAATTATTTTACCCCATGTCATATTATTATTTACATTGTATTCCAGTTTTAAAGTGACATTACTATATATTTACCTCTATAAGTGATAATCTACTATATAAGGCCTCATGTACATCTGTGTTTTCTCTACTGGAACTTGCATCCAATTGAGAGGATATTATCTCCAGGGGGAGTGTAATGTAATGGATTGCTTGCTGTATGGACAGTATGAAGTATGAAGTCTGAAATGAATTCTGATATAGTTTGCAGTAGGGGGTATTTAATTTTGTACATGGATAGCACAGTTTTACTATATTGAATTGTGGCCAAATCTATTAAATAATAGGCCATTGCTGACGTTTATGATGGATAGGGCGGCTTATATATGTAAATCTTCAAGGCTGGAGTATGGTAATATAATATATTGTTATACAGCTGCAATGTGCAAACTCAGCCAGATTAATGATATCCATCCCCAATACAGTTACATTCCTATTTATGCCGTTTTGCAACCTTTGTGTAAGAACCCACGGAGACCCGCTCCCAAAAGGCGATGCCAGCGGAAAGCCCATTGAATCACTTCGGTAATCTAAAGTCATGCAAAGTTTCCTCCTTTGCGATGTGAAGGGCTTTCCACTCACAACTCCTATTGCTGCCGGTGGAAAGCCTTTTCGGAGAGGTTTGTCGCTCGCGATAGTAGAGATCTATCTCGAACGACTTAACTGCTCCGTGGGTTCTTTTGGCTGTAAGGGCTATACTCACTCACAAAGGTCTAAATTACAAAAATTATAAGTTAGTTACATCTACTCAGCACCCTGGAGAGGCAGGTTAGCTATAGTATTAGCTTTTACCCCTCCTTTTATTCATGCCATTTGGCTCTACATTCAGATAGAGGTACCGCAGGTACCAGTATCCAGGTATTTAACGTTTTACATGTCTATATAAATCATTGTTATTGGTGTTTATACTTAATATATATAAATAGGATGTACTACCAAACAGCATGTTATAAAACATTGGAGGATACATTTACTATGACATTTACTATCACAATGTATTTAGCAGATAATTCTCTTTCACTGAATTTTAATACAGTCTGCAGGATGAGTAAACAAGTAATTGATTCTTTGGGCATTAACTCCTCTTGCTCGGTTGAAATGCAGGGCATGGAGAATTGGGTTTTAGTAGAGAGGTCAACAAAGAACACTCAGGTGTCCCCTGGAGAGATGGAAAAGAAGGAAATTGAGCAGCTGCCTGGACTAGACCTGTCAGCTATAGATGAAGAACCACCCCTGAATGAAATGCAGGTTTCCAGAGTAAGAGAGGAGAGTAGAAAAGAGGAGGTAAGAATGGAGAGGGGGTCAGAAAAACCCATACAAGCTTCAAGAGTAGTAGAGAGAAGAATCCGACTGACAGAGAGAGAGGAGCGATTGGTGATGGTGGCCAGTGAGTGGGAAGATGTGGACAACAAGGCAAGGACAGCACCAGATGGAGCACCGGCAGAGGACAGCAGGGGATGGACATTTAAGGGAGAAAAGACAGAACTGACTGCAGCTTGGAGTCAAGGAGAAGAAGCCCAACAAAAAAGGAAGAGCAATACTGCAGGGAAAGAGACATCCTTTGAAAAAAGAGATGGGAATGGGATAACAGTTTTAGGAACATCAGAAAAACACAAGGACGTATGCAAGGGCATTCTGGATCCTGGAGAAAGTAGGCGGCTCATTGTGTGTGAGGAAGAAGCTGGAGATTGTGCAGAGGATGCCGAGAATGACTGGCCTGTTGGATTACCTTGGGAAGAACAAGAGAGCCCTTTGGTGTGGTGCGAAAGTTCAGGTTATCAACAACTTGTGAAGCAGGAAGACCAGGATATCACAGACAGCTTTGCATCATTCAACCAGCAAGGCCAGCAAACGCAGTTTCGGAAATCAGGTAACAAACTAAAGAAAAACGGAAGCCCACCTGGACAGACTGGATCTGCTTCCAGTGAAAGACCCAAGTTTACTGTGAAAAGAGTTTCTGCTGGTTTTCTAAGGTTGGATCATCCACCAGAAGAGAAAGGGGGGCCTCGTGATACAGACATGAATAGAGGAGAAGAGACAGCTGCTTGTTCTGCAGTAGGAAATATTTCACCCGGCCCAGTTGGTTGCAGTGCTACCGAGAGAGGCAGAGCAAAGTCAACTGGTGAAGACTGGGGCCAACAAGCTCTCCATTTTATGTTGCCCACCGTCGTACCACTGCCAGTGACACTGGACAATAACAGAGAACACCAAGCGAGAGCTGCAGATCCTACTGAACAACCACTTCTTGAATCAAACTCCAGGAATGCAGGAGATGCCAGCCCAGCAGAGTCCACCACAGATACCCCAGGAGACCTTTCCTCTCCCGACTCCGGCTGTGAAATCACACTGACTGATCCAGCGGTAACTTTGGTACCCCGGCATGTCTGTTGGGGAAGGGAGGGGGGAGGCTGAACAGAGCCTAAAGCTGCTTGAAGTGGCCGTGTTGTAGTTTGGCCAGCACGTCAGGCCCCTGTATGTGTACAGAGTGGGCACTGTGTCATGGAGGGAGCCGTCTGCCTGTTTGTGCCTAAACAATCCCACCATCTGCTTCTGGCTGGAACACCGTCTGGCTTAAAAAATATCCCCATGCCTATAAAATGCGTGAGGCGCATGGAAACAAGAGGAGACGGGAGGGAGAGTGGGAGGAGGGATAGTGTAAGTGGTGTAGGTAGAGCTGCTCTTTAACTAAACCGGTAATGTTACAAAAATACATGGTTCCCAAGCAAGGAACCGGGTGCATTTAGTGACATCAGAATGGCTTCCTGGCACTTGCAGCTATTCTGAGTTCATTATGGAGCATCTTTGCTTGAATGGTACCCATGGGTCTTGGCCCAGTTTTAAAACTAACATAAACGCCTGGTTTTGCACCTTTAACCACACAGCAAGTAGATGACTACTAACCTCCATCCCACCTCCTCACCCACTTGTTGCACCGAGGCCGCTGGTTCCTTGCTTTGTGCTGCTCATACACACTGGCTTACTGGGCTGTGTTAATATATGATGCTGGGTATATTACTTTCCTTCTATGACTGTGACCAAATTTCAATTTCCTATTTCCCTCTACTCTGCACTAGAGACTTATCAAATCCTGGAAGAACATAGCTCCTTATGTCGTAGCGCAATGGCTGGAAGAGCAGAGCTGGTGGCTCACTTTGTACAACTGCTCCTATATAGGGTGCAGTTTAGATGCACAGAAATATTATGTTTGAGCAAAATATTTTTTATTGGGCTTTAGGGTTATTTGGCCAAACACCAGCCTTTCCATCTGTAAAATCTCTCGGCAACCTCTGCTGATGTTCATTTGAAGTTGAGCAGCAACCTAAGATACTTCTTTCCTCCCCGTTCTGTGCAGGAAGCATTGACCCACCAGAACCCACCCAATTGCTGTTGGGGAGCAAATCCTCTCACCTAAAAAATTGTTATAATATTTTTCCTTCTGAAACCCCCATCTTTTTACCATTAAGGTGGGGTTTCTACAATAAAAATGGTATGGACCACTTTAGGTAGAATTCCTAAGCATCATAATGCCATATATCTATATGCATTTCTCATCTTTTTCCCATTACTATAGTAAAGCCTTGTAAATGTAATGTACATTTTACTTTCATCTTCTCCCTCTCTCTCCAAATTGTAAAACCAGCTATAGAATGGCCACACTGTTTTAGGCCTTAGAATGGAATTAATGCAGCCTAGTAAACCAGAGTTCTATTTAGCCTTGCTTTGGTGCTGTCCTGCTCAGCGTCGGTCTCTTGCATCGTGCATTGGGTCTGGCTGTTGCTCCCTGAGTTTCTTGTTCTTTACTCTAATGCTTTTCTCCCACTCTAGTGTCAACCCCTTGAGGCGACGTCTTGGGAAGAAAGGGACGTCCCATCAGCCCTAAGAGAGGTCACCCTGCCGGACCAGGGTTTTAGGAAAACTGGAAGTGTTCTTTATCAGGTTGGGGCCTGGGGATGGCCCAGTGTTTTCCCTATTAATGCCCTGGTATTACGCTACCTGGATTCTTGCCATACCTATATGTACAGTGTAAAGTACCTCAGTGCAGAACACAAAATAAGCAAGCACATATTGACCTTCCGTCAGTAAGACTTACCTAGCACAGAATTAGGCTTCTGAATCCTGCATCAAATTGTAAACTGTTATTGCAATGGTTCTGTTTCCGTAATGGTCCTGTAGTAACATGGGTCTTTCCTTCTATTTTCCATTGGTTTGCTCAGAAAGATTTGTTTCTGTGCATTTGACTTGAGTCAAACGTATTGTAGGTTATTCAAATGCATTTGCGTATTTTCTTCAAAAGTAGTGCTCTTTTATATCCCCTATATCGATTTAATCCTAAATCCTTACTAGGAAGAGAACTTTGACTATCATAAAAGGTTGATTTATATGAGCAATATCCAAATGGCCAAGCTCCATGTATTATTAAAATCTCATCACCCTCATTGCTAGGTGTCTGTCGGCTATGGGACTTCTAGAGGAGCCCTGTACTTATCAGCTGCAATGAGCAGGGGTTTGAGTAGAGGGCTCCTAGTGTGCCTCGGGCTTCAATTGGGAGGAAGAGTGGCAAATGGGGGTGGGGTAGTCAAGAAACTTTGTGGCTATAAAAACCAAGGCGATTTATACCAATTTTTGGACTTTGCACTTTGAATTCCTGGTTCTGGGTGAAGTAGTGTAGTATTGCAACATTTTTTAGATATAATTAAACTATAAAATCTGGATTAACCAAAAACAGTGGTGCTTGGGGATCCTTTTCCATTGCTTTGGGAGCAGGCCAGTATTCTGTAAACAATTAATACAATTTCCGTGTACTTTCACGGCTCTGTAGTTGACCTGCATCGTTTTCCATAGCTGCACTGGGTCATTATATAAAAGATAGTAAGGGTACCATAGAGCTGTGTCTACTTACCATGTGTGATCTGTAACCTACATATCTCCATTTAATCCATTATGATTTGGCTCGCTCCAAATGGATTGTTTGTTTGCCTGTATATTTTAAAGACCATTGATGCATTTTCATTTCAACTTGTATTGGCCTGCAGGTATTTTATAGCCCTTCATAAACCTTGGTATAATGAGCGCAAACAGTTGATTGCCTATACCTACTCAGGTCATTTCCTGATAGCCCTTCAACCCATGAAATCCATTCCAGGACTTAATTGATCCAAGTGCTGGATTCTTTATCAGTCTGTCTCTATATTTTGAAACTCACCAGTCTGTCTCATTGGTCCCTTCCCCATCCACTGCCCTTTTTGCCCCTTAGAGAGTGAGCAGCAGGGAGACAGAAGAGCCACGGGGCACAGGCGAAGAGGAACAGAATGCAGGGCTTTTGAAAGAAAATCAGCTGAGTATTGAAAGGAAGTGCTCCAGCATCACAGTCAGCTCCACTTCCAGCCTCGAGGCTGAGGTAGACTTCACAGTCATTGGAGATTACCACTCCAACGTTGGATTTGAGGACTTTTCCCGCAGCCTGCCAGAGCTGCATCGAGATCAGGGTGATGGTGCAGGAGGTCCCATAGAAAACAATTCCACGGCGGCGTCTAATGAAATGCAGGATGAGGAGACTAAGGATCTGGAAACGGTGGAGGTACAAGGGACATGCTCATGTCTCAACACCAACCCCTATTTATAGTGTGGCATTGTGAAACATTTCATGGAGAAACCGTTGCTATGGCTTCCCCATAGTGCAATGCATGAGATACACTGCAGAAGGTGCTGCATGGCTAAGCACTTTCACGTTTCCGTCTATACTAGTTCCAAGCCATCTTCCTTGTGTGTAGGGGGCAACGCTGCCACCTCTGACCAGGGACGTTTCACTGCATGCTGTGTATAGGCCCACTGGCATGGCCTGCAGCCTTCATTATCTGTGTGTCTTCGTGACGTCATATGTGTTTGTCGTGTTGTAGAGATCATGTCATGGGCAGAACCATGACATCATCAGAATGTTCCTAACGTAAGTTTTTTTGGTTGACCTCATCCCATTGTGCTTCTAAACTCCTTATGCATGGTGTTTGTGCTGTTTATCATCTCATCCCTTTTATCCATATCTGCGTTGTATAGTCAAGTCTTTCAGCCATCCACAGTTACTGTTCCCCCTCTTCCCCTAGCCCTGTTTACAGAATGTGCAGAAGGAGGTTGTGAGCACAGTAACCACAGTAAGTGGGACAACGGATGGGCACAGCACGGAAACACAGGTCACTACAGTAAAAGCCACACAGGTAAGGTCTCTCTCATGTTAATAAAGGTTAACCATTATAGTGCAACCAGAAAAATGACCTAGTTGTATGATGGGAAGGCATAAATCAAATATGGGCCTCCAGCACGTGGTTCCGTCTGCACTGTCAGGCCCAGACTGGAATTAAAATCCATTCCATTAAATAGTGATTGTCCCCGGCATTTTACAGGAGCCCCTCTGGCATCTGCCAGTCTGGACATGGGCACTATGTCCTTCAAGCAATATATTTACTTGCACTAGGTCCCCCATTACCATTTACCTCCAATATCAGCATGTTTGTCGAGGTCAGCGGCCACCTTTTTTATTCATGAGCAATATTCAAATATAAAAAAAGTTGAGGAGCAACACAAGCAAGAAAAAGTTCCTAGGGAGTGACCAGCAAGGGCTGTGATTGGTTATTTGGTAGCCCAGTGTGGACTGGTCTTTATGCCTCCAAAATTTGCCTTCAAGTCAGAAATTTATATATGAGCAACTGCTTTGAGGCCACTGGGAGCAACATCCAAGGGGTTGGGGAGCAACATGTTACCCCCGAGCCACTGGTTGGGGATCACTCTTTTAGGTGATGCTGTTCTACATTTTCTAGGTTGGTATAAATAGAGAGAGGTTGGATAGAGATTGTGGTTTTGGGCTGAACCGGATGATAGTAGAGAGGATATGTACAGAGCTGGGATAAGGAAAAGAAACTCATACAGAGGTGGGAATTAAGAAGAACAAGGGAAACTTATAAAGATTTTGATCTGAGCCCATGGCTAGAGTGCAGACCTTTAACTAGAGAGCAGCCCTGTAACTGGAGAAGAGCCCATGGCTAGAGAGCAGCCCTGTAACTGGAGAAAAGCCCATGGCTAGAGAGCAGCCCTGTAACTAGAGAAGAGCCCATGACTAGAGAGCAGCCCTGTAACTGGAGAAGAGCCCATGACTAGAGAGCAGCCCTGTAACTGGAGAAGAGCCCATGACTAGAGAGCAGCCCTGTAACTGGAGAAGAGCCCATGACTAGAGAGCAGCCCTGTAACCAGAGAAAAGTCAATGACTAGAGAGCAGCCCTGTAACTGGAGAAAAGCCCATGGCTAGAGAGCAGCCCTGTAACTAGAGAAGAGCCCATGACTAGAGAGCAGCCCTGTAACTAGAGAAGACCCATGACTAGAGAGCAGCCCTGTAACTGGAGAAGAGCCCATGACTAGAGAGCAGCCCTGTAACTGGAGAAGAGCCCATGACTAGAGAGCAGCCCTGTAACTGGAGAAGAGCCCATGGCTAGAGAGCAGCCCTGTAACTAGAGAAGAGCCCATGACTAGAGAGCAGCCCTGTAACTGGAGAAGAGCCCATGGCTAGAGAGCAGCCCTGTAACTAGAGAAGAGCCCATGGCTAGAGAGCAGCCCTGTAACCAGAGAAGAGTCCATGACTAGAGAGCAGCCCTGTAACCGGAGAAGAGCCCATGGCTAGAGAGCAGCCCTGTAACCAGAGAAGAGCCCATGACTAGAGAGCAGCCCTGTAACCAGAGAAGAGTCCATGACTAGAGAGCAGCCCTGTAACTAGAGAAGAGCCCATGACTAGAGAGCAGCCCTGTAACTAGAGAAGAGCCCATGACTAGAGAGCAGCCCTGTAACCACAGAAGAGCCCATGACTAGAGAGCAGCCCTGTAACTAGAGAAGAGCCCATGACTAGAGAGCAGCCCTGTAACTAGAGAAGAGCCCATGACTAGAGAGCAGCCCTGTAACCACAGAAGAGCCCATGACTAGAGAGCAGCCCTGTAACTAGAGAAGAGCCCATGGCTAGAGAGCAGCCCTGTAACCAGAGAAGAGCCCATGACTAGAGAGCAGCCCTGTAACTAAAGAAGAGCCCATGACTAGAGAGCAGCCCTGTAACTAGAGAAGAGCCCATGACTAGAGAGCAGCCCTGTAACCAGAGAAGAGCCCATGACTAGAGAGCAGCCCTGTAACTAAAGAAGAGCCCATGACTAGAGAGCAGCCCTGTAACTAGAGAAGAGCCCATGACTAGAGAGCAGCCCTGTAACTAGAGAAGAGCCCATGACTAGAGAGCAGCCCTGTAACCAGAGAAGAGCCCATGACTAGAGAGCAGCCCTGTAACCAGAGAAGAGCCCATGACTAGAGAGCAGCCCTGTAACTAGAGAAGAGCCCATGACTAGAGAGCAGCCCTGTAACTAAAGAAGAGCCCATGACTAGAGAGCAGCCCTGTAACCAGAGAAGAGCCCATGACTAGAGAGCAGCCCTGTAACTAAAGAAGAGCCCATGACTAGAGAGCAGCCCTGTAACTAAAGAAGAGCCCATGACTAGAGAGCAGCCCTGTAACCAGAGAAGAGCCCATGACTAGAGAGCAGCCCTGTAACTAAAGAAAAGCCCATGACTAGAGAGCAGCCCTGTAACCAGAGAAGAGCCCATGACTAGAGAGCAGCCCTGTAACTAGAGAAGAGCCCATGACTAGAGAGCAGCCCTGTAACTAGAGAAGAGCCCATGACTAGAGAGCAGCCCTGTAACCACAGAAGAGCCCATGACTAGAGAGCAGCCCTGTAACTAGAGAAGAGCCCATGACTAGAGAGCAGCCCTGTAACTAGAGAAGAGCCCATGACTAGAGAGCAGCCCTGTAACCACAGAAGAGCCCATGACTAGAGAGCAGCCCTGTAACTAGAGAAGAGCCCATGGCTAGAGAGCAGCCCTGTAACCAGAGAAGAGCCCATGACTAGAGAGCAGCCCTGTAACTAAAGAAGAGCCCATGACTAGAGAGCAGCCCTGTAACTAGAGAAGAGCCCATGACTAGAGAGCAGCCCTGTAACCAGAGAAGAGCCCATGACTAGAGAGCAGCCCTGTAACTAAAGAAGAGCCCATGACTAGAGAGCAGCCCTGTAACTAGAGAAGAGCCCATGACTAGAGAGCAGCCCTGTAACTAGAGAAGAGCCCATGACTAGAGAGCAGCCCTGTAACCAGAGAAGAGCCCATGACTAGAGAGCAGCCCTGTAACCAGAGAAGAGCCCATGACTAGAGAGCAGCCCTGTAACTAGAGAAGAGCCCATGACTAGAGAGCAGCCCTGTAACTAAAGAAGAGCCCATGACTAGAGAGCAGCCCTGTAACCAGAGAAGAGCCCATGACTAGAGAGCAGCCCTGTAACTAAAGAAGAGCCCATGACTAGAGAGCAGCCCTGTAACTAAAGAAGAGCCCATGACTAGAGAGCAGCCCTGTAACCAGAGAAGAGCCCATGACTAGAGAGCAGCCCTGTAACTAAAGAAAAGCCCATGACTAGAGAGCAGCCCTGTAACCAGAGAAGAGCCCATGACTAGAGAGCAGCCCTGTAACTAGAGAAGAGCCCATGACTAGAGAGCAGCCCTGTAACTAGAGAAGAGCCCATGACTAGAGAGCAGCCCTGTAACCACAGAAGAGCCCATGACTAGAGAGCAGCCCTGTAACTAGAGAAGAGCCCATGACTAGAGAGCAGCCCTGTAACTAGAGAAGAGCCCATGACTAGAGAGCAGCCCTGTAACCACAGAAGAGCCCATGACTAGAGAGCAGCCCTGTAACTAGAGAAGAGCCCATGGCTAGAGAGCAGCCCTGTAACCAGAGAAGAGCCCATGACTAGAGAGCAGCCCTGTAACTAAAGAAGAGCCCATGACTAGAGAGCAGCCCTGTAACTAGAGAAGAGCCCATGACTAGAGAGCAGCCCTGTAACCAGAGAAGAGCCCATGACTAGAGAGCAGCCCTGTAACTAAAGAAGAGCCCATGACTAGAGAGCAGCCCTGTAACTAGAGAAGAGCCCATGACTAGAGAGCAGCCCTGTAACTAGAGAAGAGCCCATGACTAGAGAGCAGCCCTGTAACCAGAGAAGAGCCCATGACTAGAGAGCAGCCCTGTAACCAGAGAAGAGCCCATGACTAGAGAGCAGCCCTGTAACTAGAGAAGAGCCCATGACTAGAGAGCAGCCCTGTAACTAAAGAAGAGCCCATGACTAGAGAGCAGCCCTGTAACCAGAGAAGAGCCCATGACTAGAGAGCAGCCCTGTAACTAAAGAAGAGCCCATGACTAGAGAGCAGCCCTGTAACTAAAGAAGAGCCCATGACTAGAGAGCAGCCCTGTAACCAGAGAAGAGCCCATGACTAGAGAGCAGCCCTGTAACTAAAGAAAAGCCCATGACTAGAGAGCAGCCCTGTAACCAGAGAAGAGCCCATGACTAGAGAGCAGCCCTGTAACTAGAGAAGAGCCCATGACTAGAGAGCAGCCCTGTAACTAGAGAAGAGCCCATGACTAGAGAGCAGCCCTGTAACTAAAGAAGAGCCCATGACTAGAGAGCAGCCCTGTAACTAGAGAAGAGCCCATGACTAGAGAGCAGCCCTGTAACTAGAGAAGAGCCCATGACTAGAGAGCAGCCCTGTAACTAGAGAAGAGCCCATGACTAGAGAGAAGTTATATGACTAGATTGCAGCCCTGTAGCAAGAGTACTTTTTTCATGCTATATTTGTCCTATTAATGTTCAATAAACAAACTACCCACCATCTCCCTTTATACACAGTCCTTAAACACTCTCTTTGGGGTTTACTTTATGATCCCTAGCCCGCCTTAAGCATTCTTTGCTCACTGATATTGGTGAAACTACAACTGATGCACCGACTTTTGTTTCTGGCACAATTCATACCTTCAGTTGTCTCTTTTTTTAAACCAGGTTGTGGAAGTCAAAACAGAGGCAAGAGTGGCTGAATGTGGCGATGGTGCCCAGGGATCACATACAGACGGTGCCCGCACCCACCATGTGAGTTCCACAAGTCATTAAACAGCTACACCCTGTTTAACATTATGGTTTATCTTGCGGCTGTGCAGTATCTCGAAATTATTTTATTTTTCAAAAGCTTAAATGGTGTTTGGGTGGAGTTCCCCTTTAATGAAACAGGAAAGTAACCTTACAGTTTGAACAGCATATTCCTTTTGTCCAGATTTGCCATATAAATTACCCACATAGTAACACTTGAGGAAAATGCCTTATGATGGAGGACATCGTGTCTATCACTTAGCAGCTCTGAGCTGGTGTGTATCTGCTTGTATTCCAGGCTTTACCTACAGCAATTATTCCCCACGCGGCCACAGCAGAGACCCTTTCCTCTTCCACAACCACCCATGTGACCAAGGTAAGAAGACGACAAGATGGAGCACAGTACTCACGGCCAAGCGGAAAGTGCTCAATAGCAAGTAATAACAAGCTTTCCCAGTTACATGATAGCTGACGTTAAATAATGGCACAATGACCTTCCAGTTCAACCAAATTGCTACTGACCAATCGGAGGGTGAAAACATCCTCACCTGAAGTTGTCTTCTGTTTGCCTCTGTGTGGGGAAAACCTGGCGCCAAAGGGCAATTGGACCAACCAGCCCTTACTTGAATCTATCCAATGTATCTGCCAGTACAACTTTCTCAGGGATAGAATTCCACAGCTCTCATCATAAAATATCCCTTTGGCACATTAAGATAAACCCTTCTGTCTTCTAATCTCAAGAGCTGCCCTTGCGTTCTATGGCCTCATAGCTGGCTTAGCTTCCACATTCATGGTCCCTCAGTGATACACTATTGAGCCTCCGGTGGTCAGTGGAACATCAGCTGTGGGCTAGTGGCCCCTGTACCACTTTAGGGCCATGAGGTAGTGTTTAGGGGAAGCTAACAGTCAGGTTATTTTTCATTGCTAACTACAGGAATCACTGCTAGTAAAACAATTAGGGGCTGATTTAATAATGTTTGTACCTCAGAGTCAGGCAGAAGTAAGAAAACCCAAGATACATTTTTTTAAAAATGGCCAAATTGCCCTACCACATGGCTCAGTTTATGGCAAATGATTGGCTGTCACCCCTTTACCTGCCTTTTTATGTCTCTGCACCTTTTTTTTTTTCTGACCTTGTTTTGTCCCTATGCAGACGGTGAAAGGTGGATTTTCTGAAACTCGAATAGAAAAACGAATAATAATCACGGGGGACGAAGATGTGGACCAAGAGCAGGTAACGCTGCAAAGCCCCACTAAATATTAACTATTACTAACAAACACACAGGACAGCCTATGCTGACACCTTATTAGGGCCCGGACGCTCATTTAAGCCCTTGTGGAGATGATCAGATATGTAAGGTAACTTAGATATATATTTATATATATATATACAGTGGAGGAAATAATTATTTGACCCCTCACTGATTTTGTAAGTTTGTCCAATGACAAAGAAATGAAAAGTCTCAGAACAGTATCATTTCAATGGTAGATTTATTTTAACAGTGGCAGATAGCACATCAAAAGGAAAATCGAAAAAATAACTTTAAATAAAAGATAGCAACTGATTTGCATTTCATTGAGTGAAATAAGTTTTTGAACCCCTACCAACCATTAAGAGTTCTGGCTCCCACAGAGTGGTTAGACACTTCTACTCAATTAGCCAACCTCATTAAGGACACCTGTCTTAACTAGTCACCTGTATAAAAGACACCTGTCCACAGAATCAATCAATCAAGCAGACTCCAAACTCTCCAACATGGGAAAGACCAAAGAGCTGTCCAAGGATGTCAGAGACAAAATTGTAGACCTGCACAAGGCTGGAATGGGCTACAAAACCATTAGCAAGAAGCTGGGAGAGAAGGTGACAACTGTTGGTGCGATTGTTCGAAAATGGAAGGAGCACAAAATGACCATCAATCAACCTCGCTCTGGGGCTCCACGCAAGATCTCACCTCGTGGGGTGTCAATGATTCTGAGAAAGGTGAAAAAGCATCCTAGAACTACACGGGAGGAGTTAGTTAATGACCTCAAATTAGCAGGGACCACAGTCACCAAGAAAACCATTGGAAACACATTACACCGCAATGGATTAAAATCCTGCAGGGCTCGCAAGGTCCCCCTGCTCAAGAAGGCACATGTGCAGGCCCGTCTGAAGTTTGCCAATGAACACCTGAATGATTCTGTGAGTGACTGGGAGAAGGTGCTGTGGTCTGATGAGACCAAAATAGAGCTCTTTGGCATTAACTCAACTCGGTGTGTTTGGAGGAAGAAAAATGCTGCCTATGACCCCCAAAACACCGTCCCCACCGTCAAGCATGGGGGTGGAAACATTTTGCTTTGGGGGTGTTTTTCTGCTAAGGGCACAGGACAACTTATTCGCATTAACGGGAAAATGGACGGAGCCATGTATCGTGAAATCCTGAACGACAACCTCCTTCCCTCTGCCAGGAAACTGAAAATGGGTCGTGGATGGGTGTTCCAGCACGACAATGACCCAAAACATACAGCAAAGGCAACAAAGGAGTGGCTCAAGAAGAAGCACATTAAGGTCATGGAGTGGCCTAGTCAGTCTCCGGACCTTAATCCAATAGAAAACCTATGGAGGGAGCTCAAGCTCAGAGTTGCACAGAGACAGAAACCTTAGGGATTTAGAGATGATCTGCAAAGAGGAGTGGGACCAACATTCCTCCTAAAATGTGCGCAAACTTGGTCATCAATTACAAGAAACGTTTGGCCTCTGTGCTTGCAATCAAGGGTTTTTCCACTAAGTATTAAGTCTTTTTTTGTTAGAGGGTTCAAAAACTTATTTCACTCAATGAAATGCAAATCAGTTGCTATCTTTTATTTAAAGTTATTTTTTCGATTTTCCTTTTGATGTGCTATCTGCCACTGTTAAAATAAACCTACCATTGAAATGATACTGTTCTGAGACTTTTCATTTCTTTGTCATTGGACAAACTTACAAAATCAGTGAGGGGTCAAATAATTATTTCCTCCACTGTATATATACAGTAGTTGTAATTCTGCATCAGAAGAGATGCCATATGGAACTGCAGAATTGACAAGACCATGTCGTTCCACTATATGAGCTACCAAGGGAAGCTGGGATACTGTAATAAAGCTCCACCTGCCTAACTACCAATATGAACTAGTTTTTAGCTATGATAGTTTTTAATGCTATACCACTAGTAGGTTTGCTTATTACATGCAATTTAAGATTATACAAATACAGGTTTGGACTGGGCTTCAAAATAGGCCCTGGCATTCCAAGTACCCAGAGGCCCAAACAGCCCCCCCCAGCCCAATAAATAGTGACTGTCTATGGCATCTTACAGCAGCCCCTCTGGCATTTGCCTGAACCCACAGATTGCCAGGCTGGGCCTGGGTCCTGGCATTCCAAGTACCCAGAGGTCCAAACAGCCCCCCCAGCCCAATAAATAGTGACTGTCTATGGCATCTTACAGCAGCCCCTCTGGCATTTGCCTGAACCCACAGATTGCCAGGCTGGGCCTGGGTCCTGGCATTCCAAGTACCCAGAGGTCCAAACAGCCCCCCCAGCCCAATAAATAGTGACTGTCTATGGCATCTTACAGCAGCCCTTCTGGCATTTGCCTGAACCCACAGATTGCCAGTCTGGGCCTGGGTCCTGGCATTCCAAGTACCCAGAGGCCCAAACAGCCCCCCCCAGCCCAATAAATAGTGACTGTCTATGGCACCTTACAGCAGCCCCTCTGGCATTTGCCTGAACCCACAGATTGCCAGTCTGGGCCTGGGTCCTGGCATTCCAAGTACCCAGAGGCCAAACAGCCCCCCAGCCCAATAATTAGTGAGTGTCTATGGCATCTTACAGCAGCCCCTCTGACATTTGCCTGAACCCACAGATTGCCAGTCTGGGCCTGGGTCCTGGCATTCCAAGTACCCAGAGGCCAAACAGCCCCCCCAGCCCAATAATTAGTGAGTGTCTATGGCATCTTACAGCAGCCTCTCTGGCATTTGCCTGAACCCACAGATTGCCAGTCTGGGCCTGGGTCCTGGCATTCCAAGTACCCAGAGACCCAAACAGCCCCCCCAGCCCAATAAATAGATACTATGGCATCTTACAGCAGCCCCTCTGGCATTTGCCAGAATACACAGATTGCCAGTCCAGGTCTGAAACATGCTATTAAGTATCTAGGTGCCTAAATGTTTTGCTGTTACATACCCTGCTGAAAAGGGTGGGTTTATGATGGCCACAATTAAGATATCAGCTTTCATTAGTTAGAATTAAATTAATGGCATTCCAAGTACACAGAGGCCCAAACAGCCCCCCCCAGCCCAATAAATAGTGACCGTCTATGGCATCTTACAGCAGCCCCTCTGGCATTTGCCAGAACCCACAGATTGCCAGACCGGGTCTGTACAGGTACAGGGCCCAAAATTGCATTAATAACCAAGAAATATACTTTCTTTTCCTTCCCCCGGAAGGCCCTTGCACTGGCCATAAAAGAGGCCAAACTTCAGCACCCAGACATGATGGTCACCAAGGCTGTTGTGTATTGTGAGACAGAACCCTCCCCTGAGGAGCCTGGAGAGAGCGTTGAGGTTAGTGAGCATGCTCGTGCATGGAGAGGTGCCACCTTCAATAGTCGTGACCTGTGCTGTGTGTTTATATATTATGTACTGACTGTAGTTTTGCTAGTGATACTGTATGTCTTTCCCCCCCACTTTAGAAATCTTGACGTCGGATTTTGGATGTGAAAATCTTCCCATGGCCACTTCTCTTTGTTATTCACCTCTGAAAATAAGGACACCCTCTCCCTCCCTTAATTTCCTCTTTACACACCATGCCAGCTGCAAAAACCACCACATCCGGCAAGGGGCAACTAAGACCACGCTGACAGTGCCCCTTACAGAGAGAATGAGAGAGACTTGCCACCCTCCCAGGAGCAGATTCCCTAACTGAGTGCTGAGGGCAATAATACACCTTCCCTTCTCCCCTTCCCCTTGGCCAATCATCCTAAGAAGCATGTGTGGCACTACGGGACTGCATGCAACATCTACAGGGTTCTTTTTATCTGCACTACTAAGGAACTATTGCTCCGGATTGCTAGAGACCTTCAAAGAATCAATTCCTTGATGCTCTTGGCTCTTCAGCCTAGAAGGGGGTTAATCTACGGATTAATCAGGATACCTCTCTGCAATAGATAGAAGCCTAGCACGCTCTGA
This sequence comes from Xenopus tropicalis, assembly GCF_000004195.4. Classification (NCBI taxonomy): domain Eukaryota; kingdom Metazoa; phylum Chordata; class Amphibia; order Anura; family Pipidae; genus Xenopus; species Xenopus tropicalis. Next base: position 39,765,327 of record NC_030686.2, on the reverse strand, counting down.
GCCTGCCCTGATAATCTTCAGCCTGGAGATCACTCTGCATTAGATAGAAACGCAGCACGGTCTGAGCCTGATCATTTGCATCCAGGAGAACAAATTAGCTAGAAGTCCGGCACTATCAAATCATCTTCTGATAATCTGCACTCAGTGGGTCAAACTCTTTTTGATTGATTTTAAATGCTGCATAACTGATATTATTGATTTGGTACAGTTAAGATAAAATGAATTGCTTACTTGGTACATAGTTATTTAGAATGAAAAAGACAAATTTCAACCCCCAGTGTGATTATTGGTCAAAGAGAATGCAAAACACTAACTGTTACCCCACCGAGGGACAAAGTATCCCTTCCTGACTCCTCCTAAAATGCAACAGTATATCCCTAATTTACTGCCAGCCTATGTAAGTATATATAATTTAATAATAATTAAACAACCAGACATTTTCATACATTCTGCATCAGTTTTAGAAAAGACATTTAAATCTTGCAGATCTCATGGGTCCAAGTCTTAAATAACATCTGTCCTAATCTGAAATGACAATAATGGCTGAGAGGAGCACTAGTTTGTTCGTCAAGGGTGTTCTTAATTTAAGAGTTGAGAAGCAAATGCAATATAAGGAAGATAAGATATTTGCAAGCACTGGAAAGGAGCAACTGGCATGTCAGCATAAATGAACAGTAATGCCGCCCAATCACAGCATACCATGCTCACCAGGGGGGTGAGGAGGAGTAAGATAAGAGAAGAGAAGGCAAATGACAATGAAAGAAGGGTGGGTCCACAACTTGGTTGTGGTTCAGGCAGAGAACTTTGGCTTTCAGGGGGATGATAGGAGTTAAAATTTAAATAAAATATGATGAGGAAGAATAAGAATGGTGAGATGACATAGTAATCATTTCTTCATATTGCGCCAGCAAGTTACACAGCGCTTTACATTCATTTATAACAAACAGGGGTCTTGCAATATTTAAACAGAGTAAAAAATAGGTCCAGAGGGCTCTGATTGCTGGATAAACAAAAAGGAAAATGTAAGACGAGAAGAATAAAACAGGAAAGCATACAGGCTAAAAGAAGGGTAAAAAGAGAAGTGGGCAGGAAAGTAGATCATTAGGTGTAGAGAGAAGAGTATAGGAGACAGAATGAGAAAGAGAAGCAGGGGGGATGGAGTGGCAGAGAAGAAGAGAGAAAGCAAAAAGAAGCTGGGGCATAATAGGGTATATGGAACTTGAGAGGCTGGAGGGGGAACAGTAGGGGAGAGAAAATGAGAGAGGCTGGAGGAGTAGAGGCAGTGAGGGAAGAGAAAGAAGTAGAAAAAAGGGAGTCGGTGTTTCAGTAAGTGGGCTCCTAGGATTAGCTTTCATGGTGGGTGCTGTAAATGGATATCATTTTTTGCTGTAACTAAACAGTCAGTGCACAATATGGGAGCAGATCTGGTGAATTTTCAGAAATGTCTTGTCTCTCAGTGACCCAGAACTGCTCCTGTGGGGGGGTCACAGCATAGAAGCTCCAGGCAAGCAACCTTGTGTTTCATGTCTGACTCCCACTGTTAGTCTGGTTTGTGGTCTAAATCTTAGCTTGGCAGATCCCGGCAAAATCCATTGCAGCTAGGAGCACCGTAAAGTAAAAAGGAGATTGATGAATATGTTCGAGTTGTAGTGTTCCTTTAAATCCTGAATATTCTGTGTGTCCGAGAACATATCTAACCCGCTGCTGAGGGCAGTAAGTGAATATAACTATGTACTATGTAACTATTAAACTGGTAACTGAGCTTCCGTACTGCAAAGGTCAGAACAAATTCTTTTTTTTTTTTTTTTTCCCAACTCCTTGCAAGTAGAAAACGCTGCTGTATTAGCCTGTTGGTTGTCAGCTTCCAAGCCTGGAGATGTCCCTGCTAGCTGGGGATTGGCTGAGCTGTGTATGTGTGAAAGGGTTAACGTCGCACAGGGGGAGGCCTGACCTAATGCAATGCTGTGCTCTCCCTTGACTCCCCTCCACCCTGTGCTCCGTGATGTCACTGCTCTATAGCCAATAAAAACAAACTTGGTGTGACTTTTTTTTGTACTGGTCTCCATTCTTTCGCCTCATTTTGAAATGTACCCCGGTGGGCCCTGCACCCCCCCCAGTCCGACCCTGCAAAAACAGCACCATGGAAAAAATAAACCTGGGTTGACCTGGGTTGAACTAACCATATGGTCTCAAAGAGCCCTTGCCTTGGGCAACAGATTTATAGGGGGACCCATGGGTACCTATATGGTCCAACAGCAAGTATACAGCAGTAGGCAAAATAATTTTGTATTTACCATATAGGTACCTGTGGACCTCACCCCTAAAGCTGGCACTGTAGGCAGGGGCCCACTGGTGCCTATACAGTAGATATGGCCAGAGATGTAGGGATGAACAAGTGCCTATATGGTAAATAAAGTAATGCTAAAAAATATATCTCCCCAGCCCACCACCAGATACTTTTGGCTAAATCCGGCAGCCATGCAGAAGGGTAAGGGATCTTCAGCAATCAGAACATTTGCAGCATACCAGGACCATGAGCTGATCAAGGTAGCAACGGACCCAAATATAGCCTTGGCTATTAACCAGTTATCTGTGATCCCCATGCTTTGATATAAAAAAGGGGGTTAATTATGTTGACAGAATCACTAAAGGCCTGTAGCACAATGAGTGTTCTGCCAGCAGAAAACACCCAGGCAACCTTTCCTTTTAGAACCTGCCAGCTGCAGAAATGCCAACCTAGTACTTTTGTATTTAGGTATGTCTTGGACAAGCCCTGACATACCCCAACTCTGCTGAATGCTGCGGTAATTCAGTGGCATTTCAATGGCAGGGGTCACCTGTAATTCAGGGTGACTGGGCTGTTACAGCAACCAAGAGAGGGGGGAAGGGGGAAGCCAAAACAGGATGACTTCCACAGAGATTCCAACTCCAAAACTAATGAAACTGGGAGATCAACGGCATGCATAACTAGCAGGTAGAGTTCTGCACAGAACCAGTTTTTGAGACCCGCATCTTTACTGATTTTGATCTACTACTACCATCACAATGGAATAAAACAAACACTTTTTAACACAGCATTACAGGAAAGAAGGATTTTTATCTTCTCTCTTCATTGAAAGGGGGGCACAGGCAATGAAGGGTTAACTAAAATGGACACTAAAAGAACAAATGCTGGCAGCCCTCCCAGCAGGCTACACCCTCTGTGGGGGCTGGAACTGCCCAGAACGTACAAAAAACAGTAAAAAATAACTTAAGTAGAACTATAGGAACTATATCTATGGGCCAAGGGCTGAGAAACTGTGCCTTCGCACAGGCAGAGGTGGGGAAGACTCCCACCAAGAAGGACCAAGGGAGACTGCTGAGGCATGAGACACATTCCATCAAGTCGTTTGACAGGCAGGAAGACTATGCAGGGAAGGGCATGCCTGTGTCCTCCTATCAATCAAGTGAGAAAAAGATTTTACAGGTAAGATAAAGAACCTACTTTCTCTTTCTTTTCAGGGGGACACAGGCACTGAGGGGACGTTTTCAAGAGCAGTCCCAAAATAGATTTAGGGTGGGATTGGGAATCATGTCTGAGCCTGTACTGATGCCTGCAGCACCTTTCTGTCGAAGGCAGCATCCGCTGAAGCTGCTACGTGCACCTGGTAAAACCATGTAAAGCTGTGAATAGAAGACCAGGTGGCAGCCTTGCAAATTTGCTCAACAGAGGCAAGGTTCTTAGCTGCCCATGAAGTGGCCAGGGCTCTGGTAGAGTGAGCTGTGACTCTGACTCAGGGCTTGCCCCAAATCGGATAGGCTCTGATAATAGTGCCTCTGATCCACCTGGCAAGGGTGTTCTTGGAAAACCGTTAACCCCTGTGGGAGCCTACAGGGATGGTGAGTAGGGCATCTGACTTCTTGTTATCTGGAAAGGCCCATTCGTCCTTGATGACTGAGTTGGTCGTGTCAGGGGAAGACTCTAGAGGTCTTCTTCTGTTGCTTGAAGAGATCCTTGGGGGGGTCTGCAGAGCTAGGGGCAGACACATTGAGATGGCCTCAATTAGGAACCTCATTGGCTCTCTGAGGGGAGTCTTCATCAGATAAGCCCTCTGAGAATTGACCTTCCTTAGCAAGTTACGACTCCTTGCCAGAGTCTGGAAGAATAGAAATGGCTGGGGGTTTGCGCTTGCCCAAAAAACCTGTAGGAGACTGGGAAGCAAACAGTTTATCTAGGGAGTCTGTCAAGACCCTGCAAGGAGGCCAGTGAATGAGCTAGCTTGCGTACCCAGGGAGGCTCAGGAATGGAGACCGAAGTCTAGCGCAACACTGGGTGCAATCAAGAAAAGAAACCTGTGTGGTAATAGGATTCCTGGTGGGTTCGGCCAAACCTTGGCACATCAATTGTGGGTTGCACTCACCTTCCCCACCTGTGACCTTACACTGCCGGCTTCCTCTTCCGGCTCTCTAATTTATAGGCACATGTGGGGCAGGTGCGGGTCTACAGAGGGAAGAAGCCGGGTCGGGCAGGGTTAGGGTTGGAAGTGGGCAGGTTAGGGCTGGGAGTGAGCAGGTTAGGGCTGGGAGTGGGCAGGTTAGGGTTGGGAGTGGGCAGGTTAGGGTTGGGAGTGGGCAGGTTAGGGTTGGGAAGGTTAGGGTTGGGAGTGGGCAGGTTAGGGTTGGGAGTGGGCAAGTTCGAGTCGAGGATTTCTTGACCGACACATCACTAGCTCCCACCCTCCTGCGCTGCCAAACCACATACAGCAGCGGAGCACCAAATCCTGCCCATGTAGCCCAAGGATGCTGGCTATCTCTGCCAGCAGTAGCCCCAGGGTCCCAGTCCATAGGGGGAACCTGCAACCTGCGTGAAGTGAGGGGGGGGGGGTGAGCAGCTCCCCTTCCCCCAGTTGCTGAAGGGACTTAACCAGAGCTCCTGCCCTTCTCTAGAGCTCCATACATGTCTGGGGGCTGAACCATGATTCCTGCCCAAGATCTCCTGTAAGGAAAAGGAGAGATGCAATATAAACAATAAAAAGTCAAATAAAATAAAGTAAAATAAATAGAAAACTCCCTGAAGGGGAGTTGTGTCCTCCTCCCATAAGTTCCAGTTCCCCCCCCCCCCCCCAGAAGGTGGTATTAACCCTTCAGTGCCGGTGTCCCCCTGGAACTGTGTTTTTATTAGAACAATTCGACCTTTACAGCAGTGCTTACTGCTTCCCTTCTAGTTGTGCCTCTCAGTCTGAGGCGCTCAGGCTCTATAATGTTCCAGAACACAGGGATTTGGAAATGTTGCGGACAGTTAACTATAGGAACCATTATTTCATAGGGTCGGGTTTCCAGGGGGAGGGCTATTGTGCTGCACAGGGAAAGCTTTTCTGCTTCCGGGTACGAATGTGAGCTGTTCTGCCTACAGGCTGTTACAGTACTAAAGGTATGTAGTGAGGGTGGGTTTATTGTGTCAGGGGTATCAGTCTGGCAACTAGTGTGTCCTTCCTCCCTGTCTAACGGGGGATCTGCTGTCCCTGTATCTGTCACTCTGGGGATCTGCTGTCCCTGTATCTGTCACTCTCTGGGGATCTGCTGTCCCTGTATCTGTCACTCTGGGGATCTGCTGTCCCTGTATCTGTCACTCTGGGGATCTGCTGTCCCTGTATCTGTGACTCTGGGGATCTGCTGTCCCTGTATCTGTCACTCTGGGGATCTGCTGGCCCTGTATCTGTCACTCTGGGGATCTGCTGTCCCTGTATCTGTGACTCTGTGGGGGATCTGCTGTCCCTGTATCTGTGACTCTGTGGGGGATCTGCTGTCCCTGTATCTGTGACTCTGTGGGGGATCTGCTGTCCCTGTATCTGTCACTCTGGGGATCTGCTGTCCCTGTATCTGTCACTCTGGGGATCTGCTGTCCCTGTATCTGTCACTCTGGGGATCTGCTGTCCCTGTATCTGTCACTCTGGGTTCTGCTGTCCCTGTATCTGTGACTCACAAGCAAAACCACTTGTGAGTATGAGCCCTAAAGCCAGAGAAAGGGTTGGGGGTGGTTCTGCATATTACTGAGCAGAGGCAAGAGAAGAAGGGAAACTCTGGGGGAGCAGAAAGCTCTATATAGGAATCCTTGCCTGCTCTGAAATCATCAACTTTAGACAAACTTTACTCAACACCCACCACTTGCCCCCCCCCCTCTATATTGATGGCCATGTTGGGACCCTAAGCTGTAGAATCCCAGCTCTCTAATTTATGCACAGGAGTGTGATGTCACAGGCATAGGTATAATGAGCGAGGCAGGAGATTCAGTTATTGCATGTCACCAAACATGGCCACCCTCACTGGGAGCTCCCTCCCAGTATGAGCATGTTTAGGCAAAACAGCATTGTTTCTGGGGAGTGTAACAGGAAGTGGGTTCCCTGTGTCCCAGGACTCTGTGTCCCTGTTGCTGGGACAGCCACCGTGCCCTGTGTCCATAACCCTAAAACATGTCTATATACCCCCCAAAGATAAACTGGTAATGTTTGAGAATACAAAGCGTTAGAAAACCAATTAATGAATAACCTTTAACAACTTCCTTTTATAGAGATGGACACCCCTTCAACAGACATGGATCCTGAACTTGCCCGGCAGCTGTTCTTTGAAGGTGCAACCCTGGTGATATTGGGGGTACCAGAAGGCTCTGAATTTGGCATAGACTATAATAGCTGGCAAGTGGGACCTCGATTTAGAGGTGTAAAAATGGTGCCCCCGGGTGTTCATTTCATGCACTACAACGTGGTTGGTAAAGGAGGGGGCCTTGGAGACATGAGCCCGCGCAGCAGCATGTTCCTCTATTTGCAACAGAGAGAGCTGCGTCTTTTCCGCTGGGACCCCCAGGAGGAAGAGATGGTCGTAGCCCCTCAAGAAGAAGCCGAAAAACTAAGGGAGGAGCTTCAATCCTTAGATTCCTTCCTGGGGCCATATCCTTATCAGAGCATGCGTCGCTGGGTGTCGCTCAGTAATCACATCAAGAAAGAGTCCATGTTCAGGCTACAGCCGAAATGTGGCACCATCTTCTCCTTTCCTGAGGTCCTTCCTACGGAACCCATGACCCACACTGCCGACCGAGTCCAACATAATCTGCCCAGGTATGGGAAAAGCCAGGGGGAACTAACAGCGCTGTCAGGAGGGTGGGAATTTACCAATTTGATAAGTGTCCTATTAGAAATGGTGTGCCTATTATAGTGTGTATTTGTGGGAATGTATGCAGACTGGGTATAGGCATTTGTATGTTTTAGAATAAAGAAACTTTATTATTTTTTTTATCCAAACATTAGGTCTGTGGCACTTGGCTGCCTGCTATATACCAACTTTTAATTTGTTTTTACATATGTTTACTATTCTCCATAAAATATAGCATTGGCTTTGTACTGTATTGCTATAGCGCCACAGATATAGGCAGTGCTTTACAAGGTTTGTTCTCTTCCCAGATATGACAGTGTGTGCCAAAGCTATAAGGAGGGCATGGCCAGGCTGCCCCAAATGAAGCAGAAAGAGGGAACAGAGATTCGGTTTAGCCTGATTCCTGACAAGACGTACCCTGATAATGCCACCCCTACTGAGATCACCCAGCACAGCTTGGACCTTTCCTATGCCCTGGGGCAGTTGCTGAATACACACTACCCAGGGCAACCCTTGGAGCTGCTTGGTAAGTCCAACTGCTTTCTACTTTAACCCTGTTTATGTGCATAGTGGCATAGTAGTACAGGTGGGAGGTGGGTTTTGCCCAGTAGGGACTTACCTTACTTATCTTGACTTTAACTCTTTCCCTTCCAGCTGAGCTGCAGTTCTCCTTTGTCTGCTTTGTACTTGGGAATGTGTATGAAGCATTTGAGCAGTGGAAGAAAATACTGAACCTTTTGTGCCGGGCAGAGAATTTCTCCCTGCAGCACCCAGAACTGTACATGGAAACTATATCAGTCCTATACCACCAGCTGGCACAAGTACCCACTGACTTCTTTGTTGACATTGTATCCCAGAGCAATTTCCTTACCAGTACTCTGCAGGTACTTCACACTTTTTTACAATCTACATTCTTCTGTGTGGGACAGGAATGTTCAGTTTATACCTCATAGCTTGTATTTTAACTGGAAGTCATAATTTAGTCATTTGCAGTCTATAAAAAGATCGGGTAACCTGTGCTATTTCTGATGTTTTTGGGCTACAACTCCCGGCCCTGCTCACAGACACTACTCATACTGATACATTTTTACTGTCCATTTTTTCTGGGCTTTTACTCCCTGAATGTTGTTACAAAGATCTCCTCTTGTTTCCACAGGTTCTCTTCTCCTTTCTGTGTTCCCCCACTGCCAATCCAGCTCTCAGGAAGAAAGCAATTCGGTTCAGGGCTCATCTAACCAAGAAATTCCAGTGGGATTTTGAAGAGGAGCCTGATGACTGTGCACCCCTTATTGTTGATTTGCCTGCAGGATTGGATCCTTCCTCACAAAGTGCTGCTTCCTGAGCCAAAGGACAAGGATAACAAACCCTGTGTTATTTGCACTTACATTCTGTATCTGTCTCCATTAGGATGAGCTAACGGAATATACAGCCTCGAGATCAGTTCCCCAGTGCAGGGATAATACAACACTGGGGAGCCAACAGATCATTCCATTTCTGCTCCCCATTAAAAAAAATGCATTTCTGAAGAGAAGAAGAGGCTTCATGTTCATCCTACAACTGTTTATTATTGGCTTCTCGGTGCCACCTTGTTAACATGTAAAAAGCTTTGTATCTTCTAACTCCCGTCACCTCCACAGAAGTAATTATATTTCAGCCAAGCGTCTACGGTTTCTCTCTCTTCATTTGCTTGTCTTTGTGCCATTTTTTATCATTCCCCTGGTACTAGTGTCTGAATCGGCTCTGGCTGCAGACTGCACTTGCTTTTCCTGCCATCTCTTACATGTCAGGTGTTTTGGGTTCTGCCAAATGTTTATTCCTTTTACACACGGCCACCAGGAAGCGCACTTTTCTTTTGATTTTGTATTTTGGTAGAGCAAGCAGCATGGCACCTCCTTTATTAAGTATAAATAATACCAAATACACATTTCAACAAGACTCTATTTTTGATAACTTTTCCCCATTTGTTTACATAGACATGAGAAGAAATGTGCAGAAAGCAATGAGCTGGGATTCAGAAGTAACCTCTGTTTAACCCATACAATCGGAATGAAGTGATACATGCCTATCTACCAAAAAAAAAAAAAAAAAAATTTGAGTAAGGAAATTCTTACCCCACCCACTTCTCCAATATTAGAGACAATTTAAAGGGGAACTCCATCCAAAGCAACTAAAGCTTTCTTTGCAATATACATCAGTTAAAAATATGCCTAAGCCCCACCCCCTGTTCCCCTGCTGATCTGACTACTTTGAGACTCAAATAAAATGTAACAGTAGTCGGCTGTCCTCAGCCTGCCTTCAGCCTGCCTCCTCCCAATCCCACAATTCCCTGCACACGTGATGTCAATAATGAAAGGAAGATCACCGTTCAATGCATTGTGAGTTGTGTAGATTCGCATGCTGTCTGTAATCTGTGAAGAAGTTGTTACAATTTGTAACATCAGTGCTTTAGTCCCTCCTCCCCTGCCAGGATTTCAAATAATGTAGGAGAAGAACTGTTTTGCAGCTGGATTTCAGCATATAACAATGGTATTTATTCCTACTTTTTGAAGGAACAGATTACAGGGATAGGTATATTAGGGGTTTCTGTGTTGCATGGGGCTCTAACAAATTTTGGTTCAGAAGCTGGAGTTTCCCTTTAATGTGGCTATTTTGCTCTCGTACCTAGGTACAAAGTAAGTGTCTTCAAGCTCAGCTCCGTCTGATTACATTACATTAGTCAATCCATAAAGCGAGTTTACAAACAATTCCTGCTGTCGGCAAAATAAATTGTGGGTAATAACAGAAGTCAAAGATCCCAGCTCTGTGAAAACATAGTAAGGTTGAAAAAAAAGACACACGTCCATCAAGTTGAACCATAATGCCTATATATAACCTGCCTAACTGCTAGTTGATCCAGAGGAAGGCAAAACCCCACCTGAAGCCTCTCTAATGTGCCGCAGAGGGGAAAAAATTCCTTCCTGACTCCAAGATGGCAATCGGACCGGACCCTGGATCAACTAGTACTGAGAGCTATCTCCCCTACCCCTGTATTCCCTCACTTGTACTGAGAGCTATCTCCCCTACCCCTGTATTCCCTCACTTGTACTGAGAGCTATCTCCCATAACCTTGTATTCCCTCACTTGTACTGAGAGCTATCTCCCATACCCCTGTATTCCCTCACTTGTACTGAGAGCTATCCCCCCTACCCCTGTATTCCCTCACTTGTACTGAGAGCTATCTCCCTTACCCCTGTATTCCCTCACTTGTACTGAGAGCTATCTCCCCTACCCCTGTATTCCCTCACTTGTACTGAGAGCTATCTCCCATACCCCTGTATTCCCTCACTTGTACTGAGAGCTATCTCCCATACCCCTGTATTCCCTCACTTGTACTGAGAGCTATCTCCCCTACCCCTGTATTCCCTCACTTGTACTGAGAGCTATCTCCCCTACCCCTGTATTCCCTCACTTGTACTGAGAGCTATCTCCCATACCCCTGTATTCCCTCACTTGTACTGAGAGCTATCTCCCCTACCCCTGTATTCCCTCACTTGTACTGAGAGCTATCTCCCCTACCCCTGTATTCCCTCACTTGTACTGAGAGCTATCTCCCCTACCCCTGTATTCCCTCACTTGTACTGAGAGCTATCTCCCATAACCCTGTATTCCCTCACTTGTACTGAGAGCTATCTCCCCTACCCCTGTATTCCCTCACTTGTACTGAGAGCTATCTCCCATAACCCTGTATTCCCTCACTTGTACTAAGAGCTATCTCCCATACCCCTGTATTCCCTCACTGGTACTGAGAGCTATCTCCCATACCCCTGTATTCCCTCACTTGTACTGAGAGCTATCTCCCCTACCCCTGTATTCCCTCACTTGTACTGAGAGTTATCTCCCCTACCCCTGTATTCCCTCACTTGTACTAAGAGCTATCTCCCCTACCCCTGTATTCCCTCACTTGTACTAAGAGCTATCTCCCATAACCCTGTATTCCCTCACTTGTACTGAGAGCTATCTCCCCTACCCCTGTATTCCCTCACTTGTACTGAGAGCTATCTCCCATAACTCTGTATTCCCTCACTTGTACTGAGAGCTATCTCCCATAACCCTGTATTCCCTCACTTGTACTGAGAGCTATCTCCCCTACCCCTGTATTCCCTCACTTGTACTGAGAGCTATCTCCCATAACTCTGTATTCCCTCACTTGTACTGAGAGCTATCTCCCATAACCCTGTATTCCCTCACTTGTACTGAGAGCTATCTCCCATAACTCTGTATTCCCTCACTTGTACTGAGAGCTATCTCCCATAACCCTGTATTCCCTCACTTGTACTGAGAGCTATCTCCCCTACCCCTGTATTCCCTCACTTGTACTGAGAGCTATCTCCCATACCCCTGTATTCCCTCACTTGTACTGAGAGTTATCTCCCCTACCCCTGTATTCCCTCACTTGTACTAAGAGCTATCTCCCCTACCCCTGTATTCCCTCACTTGTACTAAGAGCTATCTCCCATAACCCTGTATTCCCTCACTTGTACTAAGAGCTATCTCCCATAACCCTGTATTCCCTCACTTGTACTGAGAGTTATCTCCCCTACCCCTGTATTCCCTCACTTGTACTAAGAGCTATCCCCCCTACCCCTGTATTCCCTCACTTGTACTGAGAGCTATCCCCCCTACCCCTGTATTCCCTCACTTGTACTGAGAGCTATCTCCCCTACCCCTGTATTCCCTCACTTGTACTGAGAGCTATCTCCCCTACCCCTGTATTCCCTCACTTGTACTGAGAGCTATCTCCCTTACCCCTGTATTCCCTCACTTGTACTGAGAGCTATCTCCCCTACCCCTGTATTCCCTCACTTGTACTGAGAGCTATCTCCCCTACCCCTGTATTCCCTCACTTGTACTGAGAGCTATCTCCCATACCCCTGTATTCCCTCACTTGTACTGAGAGCTATCTCCCATACCCCTGTATTCCCTCACTTGTACTGAGAGCTATCTGCCCTACCCCTGTATTCCCTCACTTGTACTGAGAGCTATCTCCCCTACCCCTGTATTCCCTCACTTGTACTGAGAGCTATCTCCCCTACCCCTGTATTCCCTCACTTGTACTAAGAGCTATCTCCCCTACCCCTGTATTCCCTCACTTGTACTGAGAGCTATCTCCCATAACCCTGTATTCCCTCACTTGTACTGAGAGCTATCTCCCATAACCCTGTATTCCCTCACTTGTACTGAGAGCTATCTCCCCTACCCCTGTATTCCCTCACTTGTACTGAGAGCTATCTCCCCTACCCCTGTATTCCCTCACTTGTACTAAGAGCTATCTCCCATAACCCTGTATTCCCTCACTTGTACTGAGAGCTATCTCCCCTACCCCTGTATTCCCTCACTTGTACTGAGAGCTATCTCCCCTACCCCTGTATTCCCTCACTTGTACTGAGAGCTATCTCCCCTACCCCTGTATTCCCTCACTTGTACTGAGAGCTATCTCCCCTACCCCTGTATTCCCTCACTTGTACTGAGAGCTATCTCCCATAACTCTGTATTCCCTCACTTGCTAAAAAGCCATCCAACCCCTTCTTGAAGCTTTTTGATTCCTCTGCTGAGAATCTGGTCATGGCAACCCTTCAGACTGACAGCTGCATTGGAAAGATGGCTGCACAGTGTCAGGCTTTATATTCACATGAAAGGAAGATATGGGAGAAGTAATATCTAATATGCAGCCTGCCAGTTGCTGCTGATTTACAGCTTCCTGTGCCCTCTGACAGTTACAGACGCAACATCACTCATAGTGTAAAGCAGTGCAGCCCCATCTAAAATGAATAAGGATTTTTGTAGTCTTTCAGCTGCTGAAGAACTATACCTTCATTCTCTGACAGACTCTGAGTGGCAGGGGCAGTTCAGCTGGAGGACAGCTAAAGGGGTTGTTCACCTTTGAGTTAACTTAGTATGATGTAGAGAGTAATATTCTGAGACAATTTGCAATTGGTCTCCATTTTCTATTTGGTTTGGATAAGAGACTGGTATATGAATAGGAGAGGGGCTGAATAGAAAACTGTAACCTCACAGAGCAATCGCTTTTTCGCTGCTGGGGTCAGTGACCCCCAATTTAAAAACTGCAAAGAGTTGGAAGAAGGCTGCAAATAATTCAAAAACTATAAATAATAAATCATGAAGACCAATTGAAACATACCAAAAGTTAACTTAAATGTGAACCACCCCTTTAATGACTTCTACCATGCTTACAAAATAACTAGGGGACACCCATTATTGTATCCCTGATACTGAGTTTTCTGACCTGTACAAATCACACTAAATAGAGGTTTAAAAATAAATATATATTTGCCCGGCTTTTTTTATTTCGGGGGGGGGGAGCTGTGGTGTCTGTTGCATCTGTTGCATGGCAGTTTCCCCTACCTGTCTTCTTCTGAAGTTTAAACTTTGCTGTCTAATCACTCATTTGCAAGTGAGTGCCCAGGGGGAGATAGTGGGGCCCAGCATGGTGCATCCTAAGATTTTTTTTTGTGGGGGTACCTGGGTCAATTAAGGTTTGCCGCTGTGTGCCACAAGTAGTTTGTCTGGATTAAAGCAGTTCTGCATCAAACTGTGGGCTGATGTTCCTCATCAGCAATGGGAAAGACTGATACAGGTATGGGATCCATTATCCAGAAAGTTCCGAATTACGGAATGGCTCCCATAGACTCCATTATAAGCAAATAATTCTGATGATGAATTTTTGAAAATGATTTCCTTTTTCTCTGTAATAATAAAACAGTACCTGTACTTGATCCCAACTAAGATATAATTACCCCTTATTGGGGGCAGAACAGCCCTATTGGGTTTATTTAATGGTTAAATGATTCCCTTTTCTCTGTAATAATAAAACAGTACCTGTACTTGATCCCAACTAAGATATAATTACCCCTTATTGGGGGCAGAACAGTCCTATTGGGTTTATTTAATGGTTAAATGATTCCCTTTTCTCTGTAATAATAAAACAGTACCTGTACTTGATCCCAACTAAGATATAATTACCCCTTATTGGGGGCAGAACAGCCCTATTGGGTTTATTTAATGGTTAAATGATTCCCTTTTCTCTGTAATAATTAAACAGTACCTGTACTTGATCCCAACTAAGATATAATTACCCCTTATTGGGGGCAGAACAGCCCTATTGGGTTTATTTAATGGTTAAATGATTCCCTTTTCTCTGTAATAATAAAACAGTACCTGTACTTGATCCCAACTAAGATATAATTACCCCTTATTGGGGGCAGAACAGTCCTATTGGGTTTATTTAATGGTTAAATGATTCCCTTTTCTCTGTAATAATAAAACAGTACCTGTACTTGATCCCAACTAAGATATAATTACCCCTTATTGGGGGCAGAACAGCCCTATTGGGTTTATTTAATGGTTAAATGATTCCCTTTTCTCTGTAATAATTAAACAGTACCTGTACTTGATCCCAACTAAGATATAATTACCCCTTATTGGGGGCAGAACAGTCCTATTGGGTTTATTTAATGGTTAAATGATTCCCTTTTCTCTGTAATAATAAAACAGTACCTGTACTTGATCCCAACTAAGATATAATTACCCCTTATTGGGGCAGAACAGCCCTATTGGGTTTATTTAATGGTTAAATGATTCCCTTTTCTCTGTAATAATAAAACAGTACCTGTACTTGATCCCAACTAAGATATAATTACCCCTTATTGGGGGCAGAACAGCCCTATTGGGTTTATTCATTATTTAAATGATTTTTTAGCAGACTTAAGGTATGGAGATCCAAGTTATGGAAAGATCCCTTATCTGGAAAACCCCAGGTCCCGAGCATTCTGGATAACAGGTCCCATACCTGTATCTAATTACAGAAAAGTGTTTGGTTGCAATGATTGCACATGTTAGTGGGCCACTAGGTGGCGTTGCTCTGCTAGTTTAGTCAGAATCAAACCAATGACTGACCTGTGTTAGTTTGAGATATCTGAAATTTTAGGAGGTATTATTATCTCATATTCATAAAAAGGACAGCATATTCCGCTGTGCTGCACAATAAATGGGTGTATACAATGAACATAAAGATGTACATACAGAGCAGCCAATAACCGATACAAGAATTTGGACTTGTTTTATAGTGCCCCTTATAGAGAAGGATATGGGAGAACTTGTTGTATAGAGAAAAGGAGCTTGCAGCCCATTTGTCCTTTGTACTGGCTAGTTCTAGAAAGGGAGCTGGGAGGGGATAAGGAGGTGTGTCGGGGGTGGGAATGGAGGACAAGTTATTACTAATCTACCACGAGCCACATTGCCACTAAATTTGTAATACCAGCCCTTCCTTCCATCTGACACCAATTAAACCGCCATTCATTTAAACAACAAAAAATATAAATATTTGGCAGACACTAGCTGTTAATTGTATTTAATTATATGTATGTGCCATTGCTATTATCTCCAGAACAATATTGTATCTGCACAACAATGCACACTACTGGAATTCCTTACCTCATTATACAACATTTCAACTACGTGGCAATTTAATAACAAGGATTCGCTTTTACATTCATTTCCTGTTCAGTAAAACACGAGGCTTTCAAATTGGCCGCTGCTTTGTCTATTGACGCAAGGAAACCCTGGAGCCAGGCCCGGATTTGTAGCAAGGCCACAAAGGCCCAGGCCTAGGGTGGCATAAATTTAGGGGCAGGGCCTACCAGGTTTTCTCCTTGTGTCCCGCCGGCCCAGTCCGACCCCAGATATGACATACCCCCCAACTGTCCCGCTTTCCGCGGGGCTGTCCCGGATTACGGAAATGTGGGACATTCATTGGATTATCCGGGACAGCAGGAGGCGCTGGCTGGAGCCGGGCACTCCTTGTGCGGCTCTGCTCCTTATGCGGCTCCTTGTGTGGCGGCAACAGGCCCTTTTATAAGGTTGCGCCCCGTGCATATTGACGTCACACGTATGCACTGGCGCAACCTTATAAAAGGGCCTGTTGCCACCGCACAAGGAGCCCCATAAGGAGCAGGAGCCGCAGAAGAAGCAGGAGTGTCTATGGGGGCACTGTGTATGGGGAGTACTGTCTATGGAGGCAATTGGGGGCACTTTGTATGGGGGCATTGTGTATGGGGGGGATCCTTATATGGGTGCACTGTCTATGGGGTCAATTGGGGGCACTTTCTATGGGGGGTACTGTCTATGGGGGCAATTGGGGGCACAGTGTACGGGGGGACTGTCTATGGGGGCACTGTGTATGGGGGGGGTACTGTCTATTGGGCCATTGGGGGCACTGTGTATGGGGGGGCAAAACTGGTACATAACTCACGTATAACTGACTGCCTTCTCTCTATATTTGTATTTTATATGTAGGAGTTTCTATATTGTTTACCTTATGTAGTACAGTATGAGGGTATAGCACATTTTACGTCTAATCCCACCAT
Organism: Xenopus tropicalis; assembly: GCF_000004195.4. Lineage (NCBI taxonomy): Eukaryota > Metazoa > Chordata > Amphibia > Anura > Pipidae > Xenopus > Xenopus tropicalis. The sequence continues at coordinate 39,748,780 of NC_030686.2, read as the reverse complement.
TTCAACTATATAAAAGGAGTATTTTTTGAAAAAGAATGGGGTGTGGTAATTGGGGCGTAGCCTCTTTTCATTTTTCAAATGTTGGGAGGTATGATATGGTGGCTCCAGGGTTCCAGTGGCACACAGATTTAATTGCCATAGCACAGTTGCACCAAAAAAACAAGGCTTAATTGCACTAGGCACACATTCCAAGGTAACCACCATGATGCTGGAATTGTGGGATAAATGATGCATTATGGGTAAATGAGCTTTCATATTATTTACAAGTACAAAGCAAGCAACCTCATATGAGGTTTTGTAATTAAAAGCAATGTTTGCAAAGGTGCAGTAACCCATAGTAACCAATCAGCAGGCAGCATTTATTGGTCACGTGTTTAAAAGCAAACATCTTATTAATTAGTTTTAGTTGCTCCAAGGGACTGGTCCGATTGCCCTCTTAGAGTCAGGAAGGAATTCCCCACCCCAACTGGAGATAAAATGAAATCTTTGATTGGTTGCTATGGGTAACTACACTTGGGCAAATTTCCCCAGTGTTAATTAACTGCAAATTAAAGTACAGATAGTGCATCTATTATTCAAAATGCAGGTCCCGGGAGGGTTTTTTTTTTTTTACCAGTTAGTGCTATAGTGGAGTGTAGCTCCTGAAGTCAGTCTGCACTTCATTCTCAGTTGAGAACTGAATTATGGGTATTATAGTATATATCCAATATCCCCAATCCTGTAATGAGTATATACTGTATACATGGTGTACACGTTGCTTTGTGGCTGTTTGTATCAGTAAGGCTTGTGGTTGATGTTTGTTTCCAGACCATTTGAGTGCAATAGGCTTGAGAAAGGAAAAACAAGAATAGGATCTATTATCCAGAATGCTCGGGACCTGGGGATTTCAAATAATTTGTAGAGAGATGTAGAGAGTGATATTCTGAGACAATTTACAATTGGTCTTTATGTTTTATTATTTGTGGTTTAGCTTCTTATTTAGCAGCTTTCCAGTTTGCAGTTTCAGCAATCTGGTTGCCAGGGCCCACATTACCCCAGCAACCATGCATTGATTTGAATGAAAGACTGGAATACAAATCGACAAGGGCCTGAATAGAAATATTAGTAATACAAAGTAGCAATAAATGTGTAGCCTTACTGAGCAATTATTTTCGGATGGGGTCAGTGACCCCCCATTTGAAAGCTGGAAATATTCAGAAGAAGGCGGCAAATAATTAAAAAAACTATAAAAAAGAGAAATTAAGGCTTTTTACATACTAAAAATTAACCCCGTTACGGTGGCCATACTTGGGCAGATTTTAGCTGCCGATTCGGGTCCTTTAGAACGATTTGGCCACTTATCTGCCTGGGTATGAGCACCCCAATGCGTCGCTGTGCCTATTGATGCAGGGGATTCCTGGAGCCTTAAAATCAAAACCAATTGTGGAACATGCAAGGCAAATTGCATCAATTATTGCGATTGCAAAGATGCTGGATTTCTGGGGAGAAAATACATGGCGATTGTGCTCAAAATTGCACTTTGCACACTGCACTTGGCTGTATATTTTTTGCACTTTCCATGCTAGATTTTGTTATCCAGTATCGGATTGGGGTGTACAGGGCCCACCGGGGCTGTCCCCCACCCAGCGTTGGACTGGGAACAAACCCAGTAGGCCCCAGCGGCCCAGACCCAAACCCCGCAAGGTGCTCCTGCGATCTTCCGGTCTCCCTCCCCTGACACGCCGCAGGTGGAGGGGGTCGGGGGCTCCAGGGTGGGGGGCGTTGTGTGAAGGTGGCGGGGGCTATAGGGGGGTGCAGGGGCCGCTTAGGTAGAAGCCCAGGTGGGCCCTGCACCCCCCAGTCCGACCCTGCCCCCCACCCCAGTCCCACTCTAGCACCTGCATCTGAAGGGAAACATAAAGACCCCTATTGCGTGTGTATGTACATGTGGAAATGCAGAGAAAACACGGCACCAGAAAAGGCCGCCTGCAATAACCCTGTTCCCTTCACTGCTTCCCTCCCCCGGTTGTCCAGCTGAGAGCTGCGTTTAGATGATTTATGTCCCGGTCACCTCCCCCAGACTTGTTCACACTCCATTAATTGCCTTCCTTGTCAGCCGTGGCTCAACGCAGAAAGTGTACAGCAGCTCTCTGACATCACCCAAAGCCACACAGTGACATCAAAGGTTACTATGGCTTTATATCTAGTGACATCACTGGGGGTTACAGTCAGAATCAGCAGTGACAAGATGAGATTTAGTGCAGCGGTTCCCAGCTTTTTGAAGCGTGTTTGGCACAGCGTGCTATTAGATGCATTAATATGATCAATAAAAGTACCAGGGGCTTAACTAGAAAGCAAGCAGGGGGCCCAGAAGTGTAAAGGGCCCAGTAAGGCCCTAAATAATAAGCAGTTTTAATAGCTTGGTAGTTATGCCACTAAAAGTATTAATAATATTTATATCTGAAAAAAGGTGCACTGTTTGTGTTTATACAGTACTTCTATAGTAGCACCAGGGAGCCATGACAAGGCCACAGATCCCACACTTGGGGCGTGGGGGTCCTAACAGTCCCTGCCAAAAGTACAGTAGGAGGGGGACAACCAATCACAGTCCCATATTCACACAAGCAAGAAGAAGGTTTCAGTTCCCTATCAGGTCAGTCTAGCAGCTGATTGGTTCCCATCCTACAGTGCAGTGTGCTGGGCATTGTGTGTGGAAGGAAACCAGAGCACCCAGAGGCTGCATTTTCCAGCTCTTAAAAGTACTGCTGTCAGCCTGAATGTCCCCCAGTAAAACATTAAATCTGCATAATCTTGTGAAAAATGTACGATTCCAAAACCTATGCTGCACGGCACCCTAACGCTTCCCCCCACTAGCGCCACCCCTTAATTTTGTGCTGCGCTTGGCCCCGGGCTTTGTGGGCTTGCCTCATATCCAGGTCACTTCTTCCAATGTATGTAATCCCCTAGATTTCCTGTGAAGAAGAATTTAATCCATTTCCAACAAGGGAAACTGAATCAAAGTTCCAGTATATTTTTCTTGTCCTGACCTACTCGTTTTAATGCCAGTACGACATTATGGGATTTGGGCCCAGGCCTGGACTGGGATTCAAAACAGGCCCTGGCATTCCAAGTACCCAGAGGCCCAAACAGCCCCCCCAGCCCAATAAATAGTGAGTGTCTATGGCATCTTACAGCAGCCCCTCTGGCATTTGCCTGAACCCACAGATTGCCAGTCTGGGCCTGGGTCCTGGCATTCCAAGTACCCAGAGGCCCAAACAGCCCCCCCAGCCCAATAAATAGTGAGTGTCTATGGCACCTTACAGCAGCCCCTCTGGCATTTGTATGAACCCACAGATTGCCAGTCTGGGCCTGGGTCCTGGCATTCCAAGTACCCAGAGGCCCAAACAGCCCCCCCAGCCCAATAAATAGTGAGTGTCTATGGCATCTTACAGCAGCCCCTCTGGCATTTGCCTGAACCCACAGATTGCCAGTCTGGGCCTGGGTCCTGGCATTCCCAGTACCCAGAGGCCCAAACAGCCCCCCCCCCCAGCCCAATAAATAGTGACTGTCTGTGGCACCTTACAGCAGCCCCTCTGGCATTTGCCTGAACCCACAGATTGCCAGTCTGGGCCTGGGTCCTGGCATTCCAAGTACCCAGAGGCCCAAACAGCCCCCCAGCCCAATAAATAGTGACTGTCTATGGCATCTTACAGCAGCCCCTCTGGCATTTGCCTGAACCCACAGATTGCCAATCTGGGCCTGGGCCCTGGCATTCCAAGTACACAGAGGCCCAAACAGCCCCCCAGCCCAATAAATAGTGACTGTCTATGGCATCTTACAGCAGCCCTTCTGGCATTTGCCTGAACCCACAGATTGCCAGTCTGGGCCTGGGTCCTGGCATTCCAAGTACCCAGAGGCCCAAACAGCCCCCCCCAGCCCAATAAATAGTGAGTGTCTATGGCATCTTACAGCAGCCCCTCTGGCATTTGCCTGAACCCACAGATTGCCAGTCTGGGCCTGGGTCCTGGCATTCCAAGTACCCAGAGGCCCAAACAGCCCCCCCCAGCCCAATAAATAGTGAGTGTCTATGGCATCTTACAGCAGCCCCTCTGGCATTTGCCTGAACCCACAGATTGCCAGTCTGGGCCTTTTATAACACCTCCCATTCCATTTGCACGGTCCCCTTAATGACACAAGGTAATGTAAAAAAAACTCTCTGTATTCTTCTGTGCTGTCATTGACATGACTGGGAACTCTCCAAATTTGCCTCATTAATGAGGTGCCCTGCCTTCTTTCCACACTTTCCAGTCCCTTTTATTATTGGTACAACAATATGAAGATTCAATTACACTTTATCCTCTCTTTATAAGCTGATCCAAAACCCATGAGAGCCCTGATACACATGTTTTCCCTTCACACAGCCCTGATGCTGCAGCAATACTATGTTTAAGGGGCACCCAGCACGTTATAGAAGAGACACAAAGCCTGGAATATCCCTATTTCAACCAGCAGATGGAGCTACTCCATTTGCTACACTTTACTAGGCTGGCTTTATTGTGGAGCAGCTGAAAGGCTGCAGGATGGACATAAATAATATATCTATAATACTGATTCTATTAAAGTGCTGTGAGACAGATCAGTGCTAAATGTATTAAATGGATTTGCATTGCACATTCTGTATATTACACGGGGGTTACCCCCTCGCTCAGTTGTGTTTGCCCCTGCCCACAGTACGGGCTCACTGCTTCTTACTGCTGCAGCTTTAATTAGAACTGGTAAAGGCAAACGGTATAAGTTAATTAGCAGGTCGTTATTAAGCAATGGAAGGGAAAATGAATCCAGCTGCCGATCAGTGGAATTCCGATGGAAGTGACAGATTGTGATCTCCAGGGAGGAGTCCTTGCTGTGTCTTTTTCTCTATCAGAACCAGAGGTGAAACTTCAAAAATTTTGGGCCCCCAGTTACACAAACTTTTTAACACAAGCAAATCCAGCGACCCACAACACCCCCACCACACTACACCGCTACTCTAAAGCAATGCCACTGGTCCAAACCTGCATTACTTCCTGTCCGGTGATAACGTAGAACCCTGGCAAATGGGACATTTTGTTGCTCTTGCTGAAGGGCAACAACACATCCACGTTTACTTACCTTTTGTCCTTAATATAAATTGCTGTTGGGAATACATATGCATCATGTGGTTATAAGTTGCCTTGTGACTGGGCTGCACCATCTGGTATCTGAGTGGGCCAGCTAGTAAAACCACCAGTTAGGGTTGGGCCAAGTATTACAAATTTACTGCCAATATGGGGTTGCCATCTTTCAGGCTTCCTCTTACCGGCCAGGGCAGGGGACAGGCCTAGGGTTGCCACCTGTCCGCTTTTGACCCAAACAGCCCGGTTTTCAGAAGGGCTGTCTGGATCAAAACCTCCTGCCCATTTTCCCTAATTAGGAAAACCAGGCAGGACTCAGTAACATTGATGCCATAGACCCGCCCTGTTACGACACAGCCCGCCTCCTCCCCACCCCCATAACATCACGCCGCCCCCTACCCGGCTTTTTTAGCCGGCAGAAGTGGCGACCCTAGGCGGGCCCATAACATCAGGGATGAAGCAATGATGTTATTGAGGGCAGGGCATGAAGTAAGTGGGCCGGATTCAAGGGGAAACAATTTGAGGGAAGGGGATAGAAGGTGGGCCAGGGGCGGATAGGAGGCAGGCCAGGGGCGGGTCAGAGGTGGACCACGGCTGGAGTACGAGGTATAACTAATTTACTGGCAATTACATTAAATACCAGCCAATGTACTTGCTAGTAGTACCCTTAGAATACAATGGTATTTTATCTGTTATCTGCTATGTAACCTGTGCCCTTTCTCCTTTCTTCCAACTTGAATGGCTGCCCCCGGGGCTACACAGCGGGGTATTTATATAAACTATAGTAGGGTTTCTGTAGCAAACACCCCAGCTGTACCAGTGCAGGAATGGCTGCCCCCGGGGCTACACAGCGGGGTATTTATATAAACTATAGTAGGGTTTCTGTAGCAAACACCCCAGCTGTACCAGTGCAGGAATGGCTGCCCCCGGGGTTACACAGCGGGGTATTTATATAAACTATAGTAGGGTTTCTGTAGCAAACACCCCAGCTGTACCAGTGCAGGAATGGCTGCCCCCGGGGCTACACAGCGGGGTATTTATATAAACTATAGTAGGGTTTCTGTAGCAAACACCCCAGCTGTACCAGTGCAGGAATGGCTGCCCCCGGGGCTACACAGCGGGGTATTTATATAAACTATAGTAGGGTTTCTGTAGCAAACACCCCAGCTGTACCGGTGCAGGAATGGCTGCCCTGGGGCTACACAGCAGGGTATTTATATAAACTATAGTAGGGTTTCTGTAGCAAACACCCCAGCTGTACCAGTGCAGGAATGGCTGCCCCCGGGGCTACACAGCAGGGTATTTATATAAACTATAGTAACATTTCTGAAGCAAACATACAAATCGTAGCAGTGTACAGCAACACTACATTATAGTTTAATTACAAAAATACTTTTTGTGTTCCTTTAATGACGGCAGGAAGATAACTAAGGATGTCCACACATTTGCCATCGTTCTTGATTGGGTAATTATGATATAAATTAGCTTTGGGGTAAGTATTCATATAGTTTTCCTTTACTAAAGAGTAGGAGCTGCTCTGTGTGTGGCCACAAGGATTGCTAGCCAGGCCACAGCAGTCTATGGAGAATGCCTCAGCTGAGACAAAGTTGATTTTATATAAATGTAGCTATTAGGTTATGCCAACACCATGAGCTATACCCTCACACCTTGCCATATAAATGGGAAATGTAATAAAATATAAACCCTACTTATAAATGAGATTTCCCCTTTAAGCGAAGGTGGGGATGACGGATCTAGGTTAGATGTGAAACAGGTGCCATGTGACTGGTTTCTGCTAAAGCTGGACTGCAACGGAACCCTTGGATTCCAGGAATTAGATCTTACATAATAAGTACAGCTGGGCGGCTTATTCTTTAGGATGTTGGGATGAGCGGTCACTTGCATTTCTGGCCAGCAATGAAACCGCATTCTGGGGCTAAAAGTTCCTTTATTAATAATAGCTGTGGTTTCAGAACAAAGTGACTTCCTCTGCTTACTGGGAGCCTTTTCCATAGCCAGCGCTCTGTGCCTTTGTCATCCAAAAACCCTTTGTCCCCAACTTGCAGCTTCAGTTTCAGGGGTTGCTGGGAAATGTAGTTTTAAAACAGGTTGAATGGCCAAGGGAAGGGCTTTTTTTTTGCCTATTGGCAGGAAAATAAAACATTGCAATATGCCAGGCTCTGACCCATTTGCAGGAGGCTCATACAAATGACAAGGGTTGCAGATTTCTGTCTATTTTTAATATCTCCTTGTCCTGCAATGGGGGCAGATCTGGTATCTCCTGTCCGTGGTGCGGAGGCTGTAAGGGCAGTTGAGTGTTTGCAGAGCCACGTGCCTGCTTGCTGCACATTAATTGGCTTCTTTGCATATGTAGGGCAGTAATATTTGTACCTGCCTGGCATCCTCTGGGAGCCTCCCTTTCCACTCCATTCCTCTATGTGCGTGTATAAAGCCAAACAGGGCACAGAGGCACCGGGCTTTGCCTGAGCCTGTAGGGGATTCTGGGGTGTAGCAGTTACGGAGATTCCAAAACTATTTTTGGATCAAGTACAAGATAATGTTTTGTTATTAGAGAAAAAAGGAAAATATTGGGAGAGGAGCTTTCTGGATAATGGATCCCATACCTGTACTAAGCGACCCCCCTGTATTTAGGCTCAGACAAGGCAAAGTGGCAAAAAACACCAGGGGAAAACATCAATCTGCTCCTACCCAAAATGCACCACATCAGTCTTCCTGGCTTATCCCCCTGTGTAAACACTCAGTACTAAAGAGGCCCGATGGCCCAGCTGGGAGCCATATCATTATGGGGTAATTATCATGTTGCTCGGGTCCTTAGGGAGCTGTTACTTTTACTTGCCCAGGTCCAACCAGACACAGGTTTGAATGAGAGACTGGACTATATGTAGGAGACGGTTGGAATAGACAAATAATATAAATCTGCAGCATCTCGGTTTTGTCAATATAGGCGATCAAATAGCATTTAAAACTATTTTGAACTGCAAACTTAAGGTTATTATTGTCTAAATAAAAAAAAAAAACATTTTAAGATGAACTTCCCCTTTAAAGGGTGAGATGGTAACTGTAAGCAGCTCTCTATATCTGCATGAAGTTAACCTTATGTTGTATATCTCCCTCTCTTCTAGAAAATCAGGTCCTAACTGAAACAATAACCAGAAGCCGGCTGAGAACCGACTCCTGCTACATTGTTTCATGAGTCAGAACCAGAAGGCAGAATTGGATAAACAAATACTGATTTTCTTTATTTGTACTGTTGTTGGGTGTAGATCCCCTTTAATTCCGCGCACAGGTGTAGCAGAAGAATCAATGTGCAAACCAATGTAATTGTCTTTGAGGGTTTTTGTTTTTCCCCTAGCTGATTAAGCTTCCCAGGCAGCTTTCAGATGGCGTGATTGATGTATTGATCCGCTAAAAATTTATCAAAGCCTCCACAATAGGAATGGGCTGATGAGGATTGTCACAGCTTCTTCAGGGAGAACACAAAAATAGACTATAAAGGCAAAGTGTAGGATTACTGCTCCCTAATTAACTGCCCCTTTGAGCAGTGACATTGCTCCCCTCTTTAGGGTGAAGACACACAGAGCTACTAGTAGCAGCTACTTGTTGTTGCTACTAAAAAAGGCAATGCTGATCATTTACTGATGATTGTCTCTCAGTATTGTTTATGGCAGGGTATTTTCTGGAGTTTAGTAGCCTTGGAAAAGTAGCTGCTACTAGTAGCCCAGTGTGTCTTCATCCTTAGGGCTCTGGCTCTGGCCATCGCCGGTGGGATGGCATACGCGGTGCGGCGATTTGCGGAAATCGCCGCACCGTGTATGCCATCCCACCGTCGATTTACATTTTCGCCGGTGGGATGTCATATCGGGGAGATTAGTCGCCCGCAACAAGGGAGATTTGTCGCAGGAGACTAAACTGTTGGGAAGCACACAGCCTGCAGTTTATTATTAAGCTATTATTAAGAACAGGAAGGAGGAAGCGCCATACAGGTACACATTCAGTGGCGTAACTAGTTGTTACTGGGCCCCACAGCAAATTTAGGGTTCCCAAAACATTATTAAATTGACTTGTTCTACCAAGATATATTGAAATTGCTCATTTATTTAGGGCCACCCTTGCAAGCAGGGTCTGCTTCCTGTATAGTTACTCCCCTGTCTTTTGTTTTTCCACAGCTACTATGACTGTTCGTATTTATACCCTTAAATAAACTGCCATTGTCTAGCAGCTAGATTACCACACAATCCTTATGTCCCCCATGTCCATCCTGTTGGGCATAGGAGCTTATAGTAATTAAGAACCCTTCCCCCTTTAGTATGGATATTTGGGTTGTGATCAGTTGACTGGGGCCATAGTTATTGTAAGTAGTGATGAGCGAATCTGTCCCGTTTCGCTTCGCCCAAAAATGTGCAAATCTTTTCAAAAGATTCACGAAACAGCCAAAAATTTGCGAAGTGGCAGCTATGATTTCGTCGCCCGGCTATTATTTCGTTGCCCGCGGCTATTATTTTTGGACGCACGGCGAATTATTCAGTGGCAAATTTTTTCATCCGTTTCGCGAAACTATCCACCAATGACAAAACGCGGAAATTCACTGCGAATCCATGCCTGGCGAAACATTTCGCCCATCACTACTTGTAAGTACGCTCATTTACCATAGATATTAAATCAGGTCTGTCCAGTTGGTGACCCAAAGGGTTTTTGTGGCCCCACTGTCTGCTCAGGGAATTATGGGATTTCTTATCATGACATTATCATTTTAATACAATCCGACCCTTGAACAGAATTGGCCTGCTTAATAAATGTAAACATTTGGAATCCGCTGCCTTAAACTATTCCAATACAGGTATTCCACCCCACTTAGTAGGCGCCATTTTACATTCCCAGAGCCGCAGTATGAAAATAGCCCCTTAGCATTAACCTGTATATGAGAATGAGCGCAATCACTACTATGTAAGATTCTGATTCTTGTTCCAGCCCCCGCCCCCCCCCTTAATTCAGCTTGACTTGTTAGTAAATCTCAATGATTGTATGATTATGAAGCCGCTGACAATCTGGCCAATTTATCCACACAATGTCACAAAGCATTTAACAACTTATAGTATTCCCATGGCCTCTCTTGGCAATGACCCTAAAGGTCATCCTAATAGAGATCTGAACTGAGACGGTGTTACTATGTAAGAAAGCAGAAAAGGAAAACTAATAGGGTTTCACACATCTTTTTTTTTTTAATGAACAATGGCATTGCTAAGTAGTGTTAATATATATTAATGACTTACTTACATTACACAACAATATAATAAAAGATTATTGCAGATCAATACAATAAGAGAATGTAAAAAACTAGATACAATAGTAAAGGGAAACTATATCTTCCTTTTTTGGCAAAAGCTCATTTATGGTAAATAAATACTGAACTTCAAAAAAAAAAAATATAGCCTCCAATGCTTACTAAAACTCCTAACTATGGCACAAACAAGAAGAAGTGTCTGTCAGTGAGACCAGGATAAAATCTAATGTGCAAGCAGTTTTATAACAAGCGACAAGTTAATTATTAGAAAGTGAAGGCCGCTGCAAAAATGATATTACCAGGGGAAGGACTGGTTCTCAAATTAAGGCCAAGGGGACACCATCGGCTACAGAAAATGGGTTTATTAGAGCCTAAAACAATTATGAGTCTCCTACACTTTAGCATTTGAGAAGGACAAGAAATAGGCACTGCATTGCTGGCTGCTGGTTTAAAAGTATGGGCTTGAAATCCATAAGTGATACTGACCCACACAGGTATCTGGGTGGATCTTAGCCATGTATGCCCCACCCCTATTCTTCCCAGCCCTACCCACAGTCTCCCTGCTCCATTGCTTTGGACAGATATTGGAGGCAGAGCTGTCAACAACCCCAATAATCCTGGGAGTTGCCCAACTTAGTCTCCCGATACATAAGCAAATCTCCCGAGTTTTAAGCATTACAAAAAACCCTAGAAGTTGCCTGTAGGAGGAAAAGGATGTGAAGGGCTTTCCACCGGTGACTCCTTTGTTGCCAGTGGAAAGCCATTTTGGAGCAGAGATCTATAGTGGACGACTGAACCGCTCCATAGGTTATTACCCTAAAGCTCTGCAGAGAACTTCAGAGGACAATTCTATGAATTTTAACGAAGCGGGTAAGTTAGGTTTCAGATGCAAATTAATGACTGACCTGTTACTGCTGGTGAACAGAAAAAGTTATATCACTTAAGGAGCAGGTATAGACCAGGCCCTGGTATTTTAAGGCCCAAACAGCCCCCACCAGCCCTATAAATAGTGATCGGATCATAATGCAGGCCTACGCAGAACTGATAGGAGAGGTGGTCCTCACAGGGAGTTGTGGTTAGTTTGGGAGCTCCAAAGGAATCCCAGCTGTTTAAATGCAAGGCAGTAGACTAACCAATAGAAAGCCATACTAATGAAGTTCCATTGACTACTACTTTAACAGTACAAGGCTTGGTATCAGCCCAAACCAGCTGTTGACCAGGTCTGGACTGGGAATTAAAAAAGGCTGTGATTTTTTAAGTATACAGAGCCTAAACACACCCCCCCAGCCCACTAAATAGTGACTGTCTATGGCATCTTACAGCAGCCCCTCTGGCATTTGCCTGAACCCACAGATTGCCAGTCTGGGCCTGGGTCCTGGCATTCCAAGTACCCAGAGGCCCAAACAGCCCCCCCAGCCCAATAAATAGTGAGTGTCTATGGCATCTTACAGCAGCCCCAATGGCATTTGCCTGAACCCACAGATTGCCAGTCTGGGCCTGGGTCCTGGCATTCCAAGTACCCAGGGGCCCAAACAGCCCCCCCAGCCCAATAAATAGTGACTGTCTATGGCATCTTACAGCAGCCCCTCTGGCATTTGCCTGAACCCACAGATTGCCAGTCTGGGCCTGGGTCCTGGCATTCCAAGTACCCAGGGGCCCAAACAGCCCCCCCAGCCCAATAAATAGTGACTGTCTATGGCACCTTACAGCAGCCCCTCTGGCATTTGCCAGAACCCACAGGTTGCCAGTCCAGGCCTGCTGGGGGGTGCCCCCACCCCCACCCCAGTGATTATATTCATAATCAGCCAAATCTTGCAGTCCTGCAGCTAAAGGGATGATCGTGGGATTATCTGGAAGTCAATCTGCTATGAATAATTTTGAATTAATCTATACCTCCATGTTGCGCATTTTGAGTGTGAAAAATTCCCCCCTAGCCAGAACCCAGCACAGCAGGAAGCTTGACTGAAATTTTGATTTTATTTCTATTGACAAAAAGAACTAAATCACATTTCGTATATCTTATTTCCTCGGTGCTCGGTCATACGGATATGGGGGGGTGGGGTTGACTCGTGGATATTGGATCTTCTTCCATTGCTTATCAGTGTTTATTGTTTTGCTTTCCCTGTGTCCTAATCGCATGAATTCATTCATAATAGAAACAATTCCAGCCCATTGTGTTTTAATATAAGCCTAATGAATAAATGGCAAGAACAAAGCGTGCTCTTGTACACGGCAGAAGAGACAGCAGCTACGTGAAAAATGATAAGAAAAAGCACCAAGCCATCAGAACAGATAAAAAAAGTAAAGAAAATATAAAAAAAAGCAACAAAACTTGATTTTTTTTCACATATCTTAAATTTATATTGTTAGTAAGTTCAATGAATCAGTTTATTTTGCCTTATGTAAAGTTGGCCATACATGAGCCAATAAATTTTGCCAGCAGACCATGTTGGAAGCTTATTGGCCCATGTATGGGGCCCTCTGAGGAGCTTCTCCTAATGATATATGGACAATATCAGCCATATGGTGATTGGCCAGGTTTAAAAGGAACACATTGGCTTGTTGATGCCGTCCTAGCCACGGCGGCCTGCTGGTACTGCATTGTGATCCAATGGCCAAATGATCAAATCGGATTGTATCACCTACCTCAAGGTAGTGAAAAAACACTGTAATGAAATATTTAACATTGTCCATAGCCTACTATGCCATACAAGTCTTCAAACCAGTCTATGTGGATCTGAGGGAGAAGGCTTCAGGCATTTATAATGGTTTAAATAGTTTTCACAGTTTGTCCAATGTTGTGACCAAGTGATTTCCAGTCGTTCTGATGAGCGTTCTCTTCTCTCAAACGGGGCCGTTCGGCAACAGCTGAGGAAGATGCAAAAGGTGCAGGTTTGTTAGAAGTCTACTTTATATGATTTGCCTGAAGATGGAATCTGCTGCCTTGAGAGCCAGTATAATGTCAATACATCAATAAAGGCATCACCTCAACTGCAATCCTCTTAGCAAGAAAAGCTTAAGAATAAAAGGCATGCATTTGGATCGTTTCCAGTCGAGGTTTGTTGCTAGTGGGGTTCCTCAGGGTTCTGCGCTTCGTACAATTGCTTATAATTTATTCATCGCCTCAAAATTGGTGTGAAAGGCCGTTTCTCAGTGTTTGCCGACGCCGCAAAACTATGCGCGGTAATAAAGCAACTTGAGTAGATTATGGCTTTGCTTCTCTGTAGAAGGGTTTTTAAGTAAATGGGGGGTGGACAAGGAAATGTCAGGTGAGGTGGAGTATAGATAAAGCTGCCACATCCTGGGGAAAACATATCCTTTAATGTACAAAGTAAATGTTAGCCAAGTCTATTATAGAAGAATATTCTTTCCTTTAAAGTATATATGTATACTGTTTCATAAAGGAACCAAGTATAATTTACTTTTTTTTCAAGCCCTTACTTATAATGTGGGCGCCCCAATAGCAAACAATCGCACTCTGCTCTTGTGGGCTCATCGGTTGGGTAATTCTGTTGGGTAGTCCTGTGCGCCCAGTGCTCTGGAGCAAATGCAGATGTTGCTAGGCAGGGTGCCATGCCTTAAAAGTGTGCTGCTCCTGGCCAGGGCCTAGGTGGCCTTTCCACAGATCTGACATTAGTGGCATCAAGTCTTAGTAAGTCAATAGCTAGAAACACTGATGTATGGTATCTATTGCAGTAAAATATTTTGTAAAAATGATGTTATTTCCACCAGTGCAGTTCCCTCTAAAGCTGCGGCTGTTGGACATTTTCAGATCAAGCCCCTCTTGGATGTCCAAACATTGGTCAGAGCCTGTCCCAGTTTGCTCACAAGCAGGTTGGATATATAGGACAATATTGGTATATCAGTCGTTCAGCTATAGTGTCAAGAATATCTAGGACAGCAAATAGGTGTTCACCCAAAATCTCACCCTAATTGACCATGAAGGTGGCCATTCTGGTGTATCTAGGAATGCTAAGATATTGTCTCCAAATCTCACCCTAACTGGCCATGAAGGTGGCCTTTCAGGTATATCTAGGAAAGCTCAGATATTATCTCTAAATTTCACCCTAGCTGACCATGAAGGTGGCCTTCTAACTAGGCTTCAAGCCTCCCTTGACATTGCTCCATGCCTCCATAGGAAGTCCAGGTCCACACTTTTGGAACCACTGCACTACAGTATGGATATGTGCAAGGCAATATTACAATGTATAAATACATATGAGTTCATTTCAAAGCAGACACACACACATACGTGTATATGTGTAATCAAAATGTTACAAATCCATAATTATTTTAGCTTTACTTCCCTTGTTTCTAAGAAGATTTCCCTGGCTTGCAGTTCCATTGTGTACTGGCTTTCTGGCCAAAACCTTCTGTATCTCCTAACACAGCTCTCATGCAGGGCACTGATCCTCTTCTCAATAATTTAGAGGTAACGCATACTGATGGTGATGGTGACATTGCAAAGATGATGTAGACCAGTGCTGTCCAGTTATATCTCCTACAGCATGCTGGAGGCCCGGATTCAATTAAAATGACATATAGTCTGGGGGCCATTAATATTCTTTTGAGGGCAACATTCGACCCATGGGCCTCCAATTGGACAGCCCTGGTGTAGACAATCTGCATGTTATTCCTTAAGTCATGCCATATTCAAGTTTCCTTTGCCTTTAAGATCTCTGAAACTCTGGTGTACACGGTACGTTCATCTTCCACTTTTGTAATCTGGATCCTGCTTGCAATTCTCTGTAAACAGCACTTTCAGCAAAGTCCATGGAACACTTTATCTCGTTCTTCTTGACCCTTTTGCTGTGTTTCACCCCAAGTGTTACGCAACGTTACAGCAAACGCTATGCCCTTTCTGTCTCCATTCAACGTTCCCATCTTGCTTCTCAGGAAGGACTCGTTCAATGCTAATATGACCTTATTCAGAGGACTACCATCCCCAAAGGAAATCCACGCTGGAACATTTTCCAGGGGGCATTTTCTCATTAGGTTTCTTTTGCTTGATAGCAAAACTTTCAGTGTGAAATTATGAAATTATGCTCAGATTCATTATTAGAGGATAATTTGTGCAAATAAAGTTAGCTGGATTGGGGTTGCTTGTTTCTAAAAGTGATTATGGAGGAAGGATCACTGTGTAATTATAAAAAGGGCCCCATAATACATTTTCCTCTTCCTCATTCACCACAAGGACATTCTGAAGAATTTCGGCATCACTTGAGTTAAAGAAAAACTTTACCCTCAGAATGAATCCTTAACCAACAGCTTACAGGGTCGGACTGGGCCGCCGGGAAAAATCCCGGTGGGCCCCGCTGGCCCAGACCCGACCCTTACCAGCACTCCCCCTCCTGACCGCTCCTCCTCTGACGCGTCAAATTTGCACGCTTGGGGGAGGACGTCGGGTGGGGGGCCCTGCGAGGGGGGTTAGGGGACGTGCTCGGCTGGGGGCACCTGTAGGGCCCCTGGGACGGGAGCCCCGGTTGGCCCTTCACCCCCCAGTCCGACCCTGACAGCTTATATCATATTAAGTGACCTATTAAAGAATCTTACAAAACTGGAATATATATATCAGTAAATATTGCCCTTTAACATCTTTTACCTTGAGCCACCATTTTGCAATGAGCTATGTGCTCCTTCAGAGATCACCTGACAGGAAATAATGCAGCTCTAACTGTAACAGGAAGTAGGGTGGGAGTAAAAGACAGAACTCTGCCCATTCATTGGCTGATGGGGCCTAGCATGTATGTGTGCCTTGGCTTGTTTGTGTGCACTGTGAATCCTATGATCCCAGGGGGCGGCCCTTAGTACTTAAAATGGCAGTTTTCTATTTAGGATTACCCAATGGCACATACTACTAAAAAAGTATATGTTTATGAAAATGGTTTATTTAGATGAAACAGGGTTTTACATACTGTATGGGCTTGTTTATGTAAAATATTTTTATAGAGACTTACATTGTTTGGGGTATAGTTTTCCTTTAAAAGAAAGAATTAACTTTAAACTAATACTGTTACCATGCAGTTATTCCTTTATTATCCCTTATTGTTCACAAGTTTTAATAGTATTGTCAGGGACGTTCTTGCCCAGGGCATTTTCCCGGGGGTGGCAAAAAAACATGTACATTTCAAGGCTTTTTACAGTACACAGGACTGTAGACAGGGCCACTTATTTAGAAACATTTATGGTGCTGTTATCCCAAAGCCTATAAAGAAATAGAGCTATTTATTAGAAGTTATGATACATACTGTATGTTTATATATATATATATATATATATATATATATATCCATGCAGAAGGCACTTACTTTCTAGTGTGTGCTATAAAAATGTTAAATATCTTTATAGAAGTTATAGATATATAATATATCCATAAATACCTATATATATACATATGTAAGTATGGGATCCATTATCCAGTAATCCAGTATCCGTAATTCAGAAATCTCTGAATTATGGGAAGGCCATCTTCAATAGACTCAATTTTAATCAAATAATTAAAAGCATATGTACAGTACATATGCTTGAATTTAAGAAAGTTGTGTTTAATTTTGGGAGCTCCAGAGGATCCCACCTGTTTAAATGCAAGGCAGTAGACTAACCCATAGAAAGCCATACTATTGAAGTTCCATTGATTACTACTTATAGTAAGGCTTGGTATTAGCCCAAACCAGCTGTTGACCAGGTTTGGACTGGGCTTCAAAATAGGCCCTGGCTTTTCAAATACACAGAGGCCCAAACAGTCTCGCAGAGACCCAATAAATAGTGAGTGTCTATGGCATCTTACAGCAGCGCCTCTGGCATTTGCTTGAACCCACAGATTGCCAGTCCGGGCCTGGGTCCTGGCATTCCAAGTACCCAGAGGCCCAAACAGCCCCCCCAGCCCAATAAATAGTGAGTGTCTATGGCATCTTACAGCAGCCCCTCTGGCATTTGCCTGAACCCACAGATTGCCAGTCTGGGCCTGGGTCCTGGCATTCCAAGTACCCAAAGGCCCAAACAGCCCCCCCCAGCCCAATAAATAGTGAGTGTCTATGGCACCTTACAACAGCCCCTCTGGCATTTGCCTGAACCCACAGATTGCCAGTCTGGGCCTGGGTCCTGGCATTCCAAGTACCCAGAGGCCCAAACAGCCCCCCCCAGCCCAATAAATAGTGAGTGTCTATGGCATCTTACAGCAGCCCCTCTGGCATTTGCCAGAGGGGCTGCTGTAAGATGCCATAGACAGTCCAGGCCTGCTGTTTACTATAGGTGATGGGAGTTGTAGTTTGCAGGCTTCCGGACACCATACCAGTTGGAGATTAATGTATCACTGTATTGCACTGGAACTGGCTGTGCTTAAGGATCAAAGGGAACCCATGGGCCATGAATAAATAATGATAAGTTTCAATAACAGAGATTTACTGGGCTGATGGATGGAATGGCTGAGTGAAAGGCAGAGAGATGGGGGAATAGAAGATGTGCTCATGGGTGGGTGCCAGATTCATCGTCTACAAGTAGGAACGGCTCTGTCTACCGGAAGCCTGGATTCAATTACCTTGTTGTACTAATTGCTTTACCTCCCTTTTACACTAAAAGTTCTTATAGGGCAGTACTTAGGGTTGGTTTTATACATAAAGATATGGAGCCTGGCAACCAAACTGCTTCTGGCAACTCTAAGAGACAAATTTCCGTTTTTTGAAACAGAAATTTGGCTCTTCTAGTGCAGAGTGTGCAATTGTGCTCTCAATACTAGCGATGCCCCCCCCACGGAACCCTTCTGGTGCTGTAAAGGTAAGCGGGGGGCTGAGAAGGGGCGGCATCATAGGAGCCACCTTAGGCGGCTCAAGGGCCAGAAACGCTCCCTGAATTATAGAGGTTTTTTGTGCCTAAGGCAGCACTGGATCCAAAAACACTGCTGATTATCCCTGTTAGACTTGTCTTGACCATTTTTAGGGTGTATCAATATATAATTCTCCAGGTCCATCAAACCCAAAATCTAGTCCTGGGCCAAACTCGGCAACTACTTTGGCTGTTGGGGAATGTTGGGGGATGTAGTTTACAAAAAGCTGGGAAACCTCTTGTTTGATTTTAGTGACCTACTTTATGGATTTCTCAAGCCTGAAAGAATCCCCAGAGGCAGGCTGGGAGATTGAAAGCCCATTATTTGAATGAATTGGTAAAAAAGCAGAAATTCTCTATGTCCTATTTTTGCATTTTGTGTTAAAAAAAAAAAAATAAAAAGAGAGAGAGAGAAGGGTTTTTTTGCGCTGCAGGGCAATGGGGATCAGAGCTGGAAGCTGCTGAATAGATTTAATGAACTCTATCGTTGCCTGCTGGAAGAATGGGAAAATCCACTTAGCAGAAAATGCCAGAGACCTGAAAATAAAGGAATAAATGGCTAAATACACACCCTGGAGCATTATGCTTTTTAATGCCAGTTTAAGGAATTGCAAGAAGACTGGAGTGAATGTCCTGAGCTGGGAGTATGAGAAGAGAGGGGAGGCATTGGTTCTGGGGAACGTTAATGTTATTAAAGGGCCAGTAAACCTGAACACTTTTCTGTTGAATTGTCGAAAACCCCACAAAAACATAAAAATGAAGGCCAATTGCATATTGTCTTAGAATGCTGAATACTAAAGGTTCACTTTAAGCCGTTTGCTAAGATCCTCCTGCAAGGCTGACACATGATTGGATTGAAACTTAATTTGGTGTCATTACATTGTCTTTGAGTCATTAATAAACACAATAATTAAATGTAAGCCCAACAGGGAGCATGTGGAACAGTACTTAGAATGTACCATTGACAGGGGCTCCCTCAGTCTTTGGAAGAAAAGTAAATCCATGGGAGCAGGGGGTCACGCTACGCCATGGGGCCCAATGTGCAATATTGGTACAGGGATGGTGGGTGGTGATAAAACCTATGCTTTTTCAGAGTTTCTTTGGCCATTGGTTCTTAAATATGACCAGATGACAGGTGTCCAGCCCCTAGCATACCAGTGTTGCCCCAAAGGCATTCCACACTGCCCTGGTCCCAAAACCATCAGGATCATTCAATCTGGATGGTGTTGTTGGGGAACTAAAGGTGGCCATACACGTGGCGATCCGACGATGTTTCGTACGACCATCGGTCGCACGAAACATCGTAAGATCCGCCACACACCATTCAGGGCTGAATCGGCAGGTAAGGAGGTAGAAACAATAGGATTTCTACCTCCTTCTGCCGATTCAGCTCTGAAGGGAGAATTTTGGTCAGGCGCCTTCTATGGCGCCCGATCAAAATTTTCAAACTTGTCCGATCGGCGAGTCGTCCGATATCGGCAGCTTCCTGCGATATCGGTCGACTCGCCGACATGCCATACACGCACCAATTATCGTACGAAACGAGGTTTCGTACGATAATATCGGTGCGTGTATGGCCACCTTTACCCAAATTACCACTCCATGTTAAAGCACAGGGCTGATCTTGCTAACCATGATCTTGAGCTAGAAACTCCCATTCAAGGGGTCCTACCCCTGAACTTCCAATAAGGTGTTCCCTATACTATAGAGCAGGGGTGGGCAAACGTTTTGGCTCAGGGGCCACATTGACTTACAGACGGGTCCAGGCCAGCATTACGCCCAGGGCCACCACCAGAAATCATGCATCCCACCCAGCATTCTCCAGCTCCACTCCCCAGCATCCTGCATCTCCCCACCCCAGCATCCTCCAGATCCACTCCCCAGCATCCTCCAGCTCCACTCCCCAGCATCCTGTAGCTCATCACCCCAGCATCCTGCAGCTCCCCACCTCAGCATAATCCAGCTCCACTCCCCAGCATCCTTCCAACATCCTCCAGCTCCCCACCCCAGCATCCTGCAGTTCTCCACCCCAGCATCCTCCCCAACATCCTCCAGCTCCCCCAAGCATCATTTAGCTCCCCCCACAGCATCCAGCATCTTCCAGCTCCCCCCCTCAGCATCCCACCCAGCATCCTCCAGCTCCACTCATTAGCATCCTGCAGCTCCCCCCAGTGTCCTTCCCAGCATCCTCCTCAACATCCTCCCGCACTTTTAAACAGTTGGGCCCCGTGCGTACTGACGTCATGCAACCAATCAGGAGTCGGCAGGCCGGATTAAAAAGGCCAAGGGGCCGGATATGGCCCGCGGGCCATAGTTTGCTATAGAGACTGATGCCTCCTGCCTCAGGTTCCTCAACCTTACTTAACCTTCCTCCTCCTCCTGTGAAGTCCAAAAAGACGGAACTAAGGAAGCCAATGCCCTTTATATCGTAGAGAACAAATTTAACACCCGTCAATGGGCGCAACCCTCCCTCTCTAGAGGACCTCCAAAAAAAGAGAAACATAACAAGTACATTTGATATTAAAAACACAATGATTACTACATATTCTGTAGGAAATAATCTCAAATATAATCTCTGCAGACGCCTTCAGCCTTCCCCATTACCAGGGTCATACAAGAGTGGTCTGAGTTCCTACCTGAAACCCTGCATTTACGTCACTGTAGGAATTTGAGTCATCAACTGGATTTATTTGCAGAGTGATTGTAATAAGAAAACTTAGCAAGCCAAAGGAACTAACACCCAATCAGCGTTATCAAAAGTAATTTTTTTGAATCAGCTACAGAAACCACCCAATAAAGGGGATGATATTAAGACAACATTTAAATACATATTCTCTTGTCTCTGATTAGGTCTTCTGCTATTTCATTTTATTCATTTTCTGTCCCAGTTAATTCTAAGATTCTCAAGCAGGATCTTCTGCCCTATATAATCATATTCTATCCATTCTTCCATACATATACTTTGCCTGTTTCTCCTTTCAGCATTCACCAGTATGTCTATATTGGTTATAACATTAATAATGCTTGTTAATAGCCTCTGACCTTATTGATGTTGCCTTATTACTAGACAAACAGCAGCGAATATTGCTCTTTGATATAGGGTGTCGCTTACACGGGAGCGTTACAAATTGGGGTTGAGCTATAGGAGAGGGAAGAAATGATTAAGGGATTTGCATGTGAGAATTAGAATCCCGAGTTTGATTTGGAAAGGGATGGGAAAAGCCAATGAAAGGATTTGCATCCTGATGCTTCTGTGCTGGCAGCTGCCTTTTCTACAAATTAGGCTAAGGGCATGCAGAATAGTCACATGATCTCAGGGTAGGCCTGGACTAAATCAAAATCTTGAAGACCACAAATGAGCCATTATTTGGGAAATAGATTGGTTCCTGGGCAGGACTCTGCACCAAGAGACAAGTATTGTACCGTACTATGAGCATAACCCTAGGGGCACGAGGAAAGCTTTATTATGGAACATATATATTACCTACCAGCAGTAGAGAAGGAAACAACATTTGCCTGCTTAGTATAGCATGGGACTTGATGTAAGAATACATACATTTTTGGAAACAGTATAGGAACTTCTCAGGCCTACATCAAGCCCCAGGTTGATTCCACAGTTCCAGGCTGAAATCTGTGCAGGGCCCCTAAAGCACTGGAATACATGATCTGCTACACAAACATATTCTGAATCCCCAGTGGGACCCCTAGGCTTCTGCCTTCCCATGTTAAACACTGGTTATTCTGCTTCTACTGATTAACCATAGGGCTCATTTTTTTACCCTGGGTGCAGCAATTTTTTTCCCTCAAACCTTTCTGCATCATTGTGGCCATGAAGGGGAGTAGCGGCATATGCCATTGTGCTGGGAATTTGGCACAAATTGACACAATTGCATTAAGAAGGCATTCAATTCCAGAACTTGCTGTCAATATGACATCTGTGAGTGATTCGCTAAGTGCAAGTCTGTTGCTCATATTGTTGCAACCCATGGTGGGGCATTTCAGTGGTACGTGCCATCCTGGAGGGCTACATTCAGACCCAGACTGGCAATCTGTGGGTTCAGGCAAATGCCAGAGGGGCTGCTGTAAGATGCCATAGATACTCACTATTTATTGGGCTGGGGGGGGGGCTGTTTGGGCCTCTGTGTACTTGGAATGCCAGGACCCAGGCCCAGACTGGCAATCTGTGGGTTCAGGCAAATGCCAGAGGGGCTGCTGTAAGGTGCCATAAACACTCACTATTTATTGGGCTGGGGGGGCTGTTTGGGCCTCTGGGTACTTGGAATGCCAGGGCCCAGGCCCAGACTGACAATCTGTGGGTTCAGGCAAATGCCAGAGGGGCTGCTGTAAGATGCCATAGACAATCTTTATTTATAGGACCTGTGGAGGCTGTTTTGGCCTCAGTGTACTTTGAATGCCAGGGCCTATTTTTGAATCCCAAATATAACCCTGTTGCATACTTTTCTTCCATGACAGCTTGCTTCTGGCACTGCAAATACCAGTTGCTCCCCTGCAGATACTGGGTGGACAGTTGGCCAGGTGTGGTGGGGCCCACAGGGGCCAGGGCTTACCAGGATTTCTCCCGGTTGTCTAGTGGGCCACTCCGACCCTGGCTCCCCATTCTGGAATTAATCCTTTGACCCCAGTGCTACTAGATAGCAATGCTATCCTCTGTGCTAAACCTACCTGGTTTGAGGTTTATAGTGCTCGGCTATGTTACAGCACAACTACTGCCCCTTTAATATTTGCCTGCAAGTTATTAAATATTGATCCTAATTGGCCCCTATCTGACAACTGCACACTACACACAAAAAAGTGCCCTGTAAAAAAAGTGCAAGAAGAGAAGTAGAAGAGTCCCATGTTAGGAGTGCCCCCACCGCCACTTTATGTTGACATGCCCATACACACTAATAAGCAGTGCCAAGTAATACAAGGGGGTCAACTGGGCAAATTGCCTTGCAGGAAAGCTGGGAAGTGTTCCATTTTCCAGTGCAATACTCTAGTAATGCCACTGCAACATTCTTTGAGATGCTCTGCTAAACATGGTAGTCTCAGATTATCTATGCGGTGAACAGCAAGAGTAGGAATAGGAAGAGTATTGAGATACAGACAGATTACCAGCTGACTTCCATACCATTAAGGCTACTAAACACCAGAAAATCCCCTGCCATAGACAATACCGAGAATTGCCTCTGCTAAAACACACGTAGAGACATTTATCAGTAAATGATCAGCATTGTCTTTTTTAGTAGTCACGACAAGTAGCTGCTACTAGTAGCTCAGGGTCTCTTCACCCTAAGGGTGAAGACACACAGAGCTACTTAGTAGCAGCTACTTGTCACGGCTACTAAAAGCCAGAAAATCCCCTGCCATAGAGGATAGTGAGAATTATCTCTGCTAAAAAACACATAGGGACAATTCTCAGTAAATGATCAGCATCTATTTTAGTAGCCATGACAAGTAGCTGCTACTAGTAGCTCTGTGTGTCTTCACCCTAAATTGTCATTATTTTTTGATGGTAGATGGTGTAAGAAGTTGTTTTTTTCAGCAATAATTGGAGCACAAAAGGTTATCTATTTCTTTGCATTACAACTGCCTCCTAACAGGTATGTTCCTGCCCTGGCCAGGGAAACTGACATTTAGTGCCAATGCTATTAATAGGCAGGAAAGATAACAGAGATAGGTTGGTGTTTATTTTTTCCCAGAAAAAGTGGTAACCCCGCTGTGCATGCATGCTTTGCCCTCTGTGTATGTTGGCATGGTGAGTGGAAAAGTTAATGATCTCCACAAAAGCCTGGATTAATGCGGGCAGTGCTAAACTCCTGCCAGAGCTGGTAATATATTGTATCCTATAGAAAAGGGTCCAACTCTCAGCATGATTCGTAATGTCTTTTAATAGCCAAATGTTTCCATAACATTAATAATATATTTTTATTGTGCATTTTTATTTCGCCGTATGGCCGTATGGATTGTCTAGGGTTCCGGCTTGGCCCGCCTCTGATTTCCACAATATTTTTTGCCGTTGTTTAAGCCTATAGCGTTTCTCCACCGGCCTTTCAGCCAATGGAGTAATGAGCAGTACAGTATCTCTCAGTTGAATGAAATCAGCAGAATTGATGTAGAATTAAATCTCTTTTAATCGTTCAATCAGAATAAACAAATAGATTTCCCTTAAGAGAGCAGGGAAGTCAGAGGTCATCAATGAACCACGTCTTGGCATTGGTCACGGATTACCAGGCATATATATACTGTAAATATATATTATATTACACAGTCACTGACATCACATAATGGCACATTCCTCACTTAATGTTTCGGCCTCTGAACCAGAAATACATTTGCAATTTATTGTTGCCAAAAGGGTTTCCTGCAAGAAATCATGGCATTGTGAGTTCATAGCAACAAATGATGAATCCATGTGTAATTCATAGTACACAAAACAATCTGCAGCAATGAATCACAAATCAAGTTGTTATTCATAGCAAACAAAGTGATTAATTGCGCTCTACCATGAATATTCAGATTGCCCTAAATTGCTCTGGTTGACCATGTACCTGTCTCAATAGCCCAAGCTATGACAATCACCTATACAGTGGCCTATAACAAAACCAAAGGCACTCAGGTAATCAGTAAAGCTATGTACCTACCCACCCACATGTAAGTAAATACAAGCTCTTTTCTGGTATTTATTGATACCCAATCTTATGCTCTTACTTCCTGCTCATGGTTAGTCTTCTCCCATTATTTAGTGAGGGTGGGGGCCCTTGGTCATGACCAATGATAAGAGATTTTACATTGCATAAGTAACTATGGACCACTGCCTGAGTGTGCTTAGAATAGCCCTGTTGACAGGCAAGAAAAGCTAACTCCCTGCACTATACCAAGGTAAGGAAAAAGGGATCAGTCTCTTGGGCTCTCCGTAAAAAAATGTTGCAGGCCAGAGCCAGAGACTAGCTTCCCTTATATTTACTAAGAGGTAAGGCATCCCTAAGTAAAAACCTCAGGAATTGGAATTCCCTTGCTTGGTGAATCTGGAACTTTCTGGGCTTAGATTTGCTCTTGGTCAGTAACCCATAGCAACCACTCAATGATTAGATTTATTTCAGCCAGTAAAAGCAAAAATTTGATTGGTTCCCATCATTTACTGCCCAGATGCAAATTTGCACAGTGTTCATAAATGACTAGCTGGCCTAAAAGCAGATCTGAGCTCCAGCAAGGAGTATATGAAGAGTTATATGGAGCATTAAGAGGAGTTATAGGGAGGGTTATATGGAGCAATAGGAGGAGTTATAGGGAGGGGTGTATGGAGCAATAGGAGGAGTTATAGGGAGGGGTATATGGAGCAATAGGAGGAGTTATAGGGAGGGGTATATGGAGCAATAGGAGTAGTTATAGGGAGGGCCATATGGAGCAGTAGGAGGAGTTATAGGGAGGGGTGTATGGAGCAATAGGAGGAGTTATAGGGAGGGGTATATGGAGCAATAGGAGGGGTTATAGGGAGGGGTATATGGAGCAATAGGAGGAGTTATAGGGAGGGTTATATGGAGCAATAGGAGGAGTTATATGGAGGGGTATATGGAGCAATAGGAGGAGTTATAGGGAGGGGTATATGGAGCAATAGGAGGAGTTATAGGGAGGGGTATATGGAGCAATAGGAGGAGTTATAGGGAGGGGTATATGGAGCAATAGGAGGAGTTATAGGGAGGGGTATATGGAGCAATAGGAGGAGTTATAGGGAGGGGTATATGGAGCAATAGGAGTAGTTATAGGGAGGGCTATATGGAGCAGTAGGAGGAGCACAGCTCAGGGGACAGTGGGTGGGGTTTTGCCATAATTAGACTTAGTCTTTTCTTCACTGAGGCCCCATTTTACTTGTTGGCAGGGCCCACATTTTAGGAAGGGTTACATGGAAGAACAGGGATTATAGGGAGGGTTATAAGAGGGATTATAGGGCGTATTTTATTTTGAGGTGCACTTACAGGAGTTGTTGTGACTGCACTAAAGGAGTTCACTACAAAAGAAAAAAAACTGCACTAGAGGATGAGAGATATGGGATATGGGCATGGTTTGGGATTCAAGGCTACTAAGGGTATTTGATGTATTTGAGTGTCCCTGAATGTAACTATGCCTAGGGGGCCCACCGGCCTCTAGCTACATCACTGGGTATCTGGAGTTTTTATGTGGTGGGATTATATAGAGCAATAGGAGGAGTTAAGACCAGTGATATGAGCAAATTGATGTACAATAAGGAGAGCTGAATGACTCAATTGTATAGCGCAGATAATTGTACGTTGTTGTGGATGTAATTGGGAAGTCATAGTTTGTACCCGCTGACGTGTCGGAATCTCTCTCAGTCGAGCTACTGAGGGGGGCCCGGAAGGGAGTATTTTCTTTTTTTTTGTCCTTTTAATGACTTTGGCGTGGCAGAATTCTCATGCACACACAGACAAGTATTAAAAGCTGTGAATGAAAAAGAAAGGAATATGCGGAACGTGCAAAAGAACTTTAATTCACCCATTCATCCGTTCTCCCATTCAGATTAAACTACAGGGGGAACCTATGTGTATATATAAATATTTACCCAAACGTGCGCTTGATGGTGCTCCATGCAAATTCCTTTTGTATACATTTATTCATGTGTGCAATAATACAAAATACTTATATTCACAGACGCTTAGGGGGTACCATACTAAATGGCATTAAAAGCAAAAAAATGGAGCAACATTTGTATAATGATCATATCTTATATTAGATCTTGCCTCCTCCCATTCTCTTACTGTATGAGGTTAAAGCTGAGGGCAGAGAGCTTTTTTGCCTGGGGCCCTCTGCAGGATAGGGGCCCCTTGGGGACACATGTTAACCTAGAGGCAATCTGTAAGTCTCCAGCTGTTTCTGGACTACATTTCCCAGCTGTACTACAAAAAAAGAGGAGGGCCTAAACTTAAACCAAACTCTATTATACAGGTGCTGCTTGGAGTTCATCATTTGGCAACAGCTAGAGGGCTGCCAACTGGCCGTCCCAGAACTAGAGTCTAATCCAGTCTTTTTTGGGGATGCTGGAAGCTGTATAGGAAAGTTGCAGCCACTGCAAGTGCCAACTGGCAGAATGTAACCTAAGGACACCCGCTTGTTGTTGAACTACCTGAACAGATGAAAGGCTGCAGTGTCTCTGAATGTCTAAATGCCTGGCCAATTCCATCTGGTAAAAGATGCTGGGAGTTCTAGTTGGCCATACCAGAATTAGGGAACAACTGTGTTTGTCCAATCTAATAGCTATATTCTCTCTATGATACCTTTAATCTTAATGACATTTATCGGTTGTATATGAATGAATATATATATATATACCGTATATATAGTTATGTATGTCTGTGCAGAGACAGCTCCAGATTCTCTGCCCTAGATCCCTCATCCCTGCAGGATTCCAGCCCTGCTATTCCACACCTCCCCCCCCCCACACATCCCCCCCCTCTCCTCTGTGGGGAGGCAGAACACAGAGAGCCTGCATCAGCACCAGCTCCGAGCATCTCCGCTCTCCATCATCTATCAGAGTGGGATACAGGGGGTGGGGGGTTGAACGAAAGAGGACACCCTAATAGAATATATTGGAATGGGCTAAAGCAGGTGAAAGGGGGAAGACAGCTAGAGAAGAGAGGGACCTTTGTAACGCTGCAGAAGGAGGAGTTGGGGGGGAGGAGAGGAGGTGGTAGTGGCAACGGCTGGGGGGGTTAGGAGTGCAGCCGGTTTGCACCTAAAGGTTCAACAGAAAGCGGAACAGTGAATGGAGGAGAGGAACCTTGTTGCATCTTCCCTGTTGGAGTAGAGGTAAGATGTTTTTACCCGTCTATCTGGGGGTGCTTCACATTTATGATGTTTTTTAGTTTGGGAGGCAGTGATTTTTTTAGTTGAATGGTGGTGGTGTGGTGGGGGGGAAGAATGGTACCTCTCACCTCCCATATTGGCTAAGGATGCGGCAAATGTAATGGGAAAGGGATATGTGCTCTTCCTTACAGGTAGGGCAGTGTTTTCCCTTCCCATCTAGAGGCAGATCTGTGATTAAGGTTGGATATGAAGCCCAAGTGCATACCCTTTGCTGCCAGGCCAGCCCTGGCAAGGATGAAGTCTCAGCAGTGGTCTCACTCTGCTATTGCCGTCATACATAAACATAAGTCTGTGACAGCAGCAATGTGCTGCATCCCTCCTATCTCTCTACCATTCCATTCCACCCTCTGCTATTCCTGACCCCTTCTGCTTGTGCATTGGTCTCCAAACCCCTTCTGCCCCAGTCCTGTTTGAATGCAAAGTAGCAGACAGGGCTGTTCTCAGTATCACTGGGCTGTAGAGTAGCAGAGACGTGTCCTGTCTGGGGCCTGTTTGCTTGCTCTGTCCTGTCAATTATCTGTCTGCCTACCAATATCTGTCTACCTGTTGTCTCTATACCAAGCCATCCACTAGTCTAGTCTGTCAGGGTATCCATCCATCAAACCACCTGTCTATGGCTGTTTATCTATATGACAGTATTTACCTTTCTAAGTCACATGTCCCCATGACATCACTGCCTGTGTCACTGATGATGTCACAAAGGATTTCCTATACCAGGATGCACAGGCAGGTCTCATAAAAGATCTGAATTGACCTTATAATAAGTTGGCGCAATGACTAGCCATCATAACCATTCTCATATTATCACTTTCGTATGACGTATCTGTGTCACTAGGTTAACTCTTGGGTGAGGCACCTTAGATACAGAATTCTGTAGCCCATTCATTCCCAGGATTCAGCCTTCCATACCCCTGTTTTCATTTATTTGTTATTCATTCTGGCGTCATTACCTGCCCCATCATTCAACATCCTGCCAATGAATTGCTTTCTTCCCTGCTCTCACTATGCTTCTCCTTTTGCCCCCCCCCACAACCTGAGAATTCCTTTTCCATTCTTCTGATCTACCAAACAATCTCTCATGTTTGCTGCCTCTCTACATTCGGCTTCTGTGTCTCTTTCTATTTCCCTGCCTTTCCTACACTATACACTTCCTATCCCCTTTCTGCAACCTCTTCCTACCCCTGCTTCTCCTCTTCTCGCTCCTCGAATTCTCTGTTGTTTGCTTCTCTTGTTTATCTACCCACTTCTCTCCCAATCCGCAGTACTGCACCGCATCTCCTAATCTTCCTACACAAACTTTTTAAACCTTACATTCTCCCAGTAAGATCTCCTGTTTTGTACCCCTTTCTCTGTCTGCTCCCTCACCCCATTGTAAGTTCTAATGAGCAGGCCCCTCTTTACGCCCTGTACCTCTAGGTTTTTCTGTGTTATTTGTAGGTTTGGGGAAAGGGAAGACATCATAATTAGTGAAACTGATCTAGGCCCAAAAGACAGTAGGCAGGGCAGAAGACCAAAATGGCAGCAGTAGGCCAAGATGGTCCACCCTGCATCCCTTCAGTGTTGAACACCCAGAACTAACCAACAGATGAAGGCTGTAAGGCAACCACAGGCTGGACAGCTATAAGTAAAGGGTAAATTCCGTGGTGCTCTGTGTCCAAGCACCACCCTAAGGGGAGAGGGAATGGCGGTCACTGTAGTTCACGCATGTACTACCTATATGCGATGGAAGAATTTTCCTGGTATTTATGACTCTTTCTATAGTGCTTTGTATAAAGTTCCATCATTACAGATGTGTAGGCCAGTCTTGGGCAAAGACCCCATACACAAACATGGCACACTGTATCTAGGAAACCTGATTGGTCCACATGCACCTGCCCTTAAGTCTTCCTTCATGCTGAGCCCTGCAGGTTACTCAGAATCCCATAGGTCCTGGTACAGTCTTTAGAACTTGGGGCCTCCCTGCCATTTTCCCTATGCCTCCCTGCCATTTTTGCCCCAATCAGTTGTGTCCTCATTTTTCCCTCCAATCTATTATTCCTTTCACCTCTGGTGTTTAATAACCCATTACAATGGCATTTATTTTCCTTCCATGGGGGAATATTTGCTGGTTTCTGAATTAGTAGACCCCAGAAATATCTCAGTCTCTGCCATTGATACTCCCCATTATTTTGTCATTTTCCTCTCCCATCCTGACATGGTTAGCATCCTTACACCATTAATAGATGTCACGTGGTAACTGACATTGCAAACTTATACCTATCTTTTTCACTCCAGTGCTCCCACTAACTGCTGCCAGAACCACCTTGTTTTTCTATATCTGTTCATATAGGTCAGCAATCTCTCTCTCCTGCCCTTCACCTCACTTGTCTCTTATACACCAGCTTTCCCCCACCCCCCGATTCCTCATTCTCTTCCTCTGCTCCCCTGTGTAATCTTCACTGTGCTGTTCCCTCAGGTTAATCCAGCTCGCTATCATCTGCTGCTGTCCTGCCCCCTGCATCTGTCTCATTGCTGGCTCCAGCCCAGGCTTACCCATCATCTCTTCAACTTTCCCTTTCTCGGCCACTGTTCTGGGACAGCAACCTTTTTTTTTTCTTTCCTAAAATATAACGTTTTAAATTCCCAAAAGAACTTTTAAAAAAATCTTTCATAGTTATAGTCATGTAAGCAACTGGCTAACTCAATAAAATGCCTTTAAGCCCTAGAACCACTTGCTTCAGAATAAAACAATACAGAAACCACAAAAATAAAATAAGACCAACTACAGTTAGAATTAAGGTCCCCATACACTATAAGATCCGCTCGCCACACCTACGGGTGGGCGATATCGGGGAGGCATGTAGGCGAATTTGATTGTTTGGCCCTGGGGCCAAACGATCAAATTCTAAACGCAACAATGGGGCAGTTGATTCGGGGACTGCATCAACGAGCCGATGCGGTCCCCGATCCGACTGGATTTTCTAACCTGGCCGATCGATTTCTGGCCAATTTCAAGTGATATCGGTCGGCCAGGCCCCTCGGTTCTGCCCCTAAACGGGCAGATAAGCTGCCAAATCGGTCCAAGGGACCAATATCGGCAGCTACTATCTGCCCGTGTATGGGGACCTTTACTCATACTTAACATTAAAGGCAAAGTTGTTCTACAAGGCTCATACTAAACGGCCTGTTTTTTTGTCAGAAAATGTAGTGATGGGCTCTGACCATTTGCTGTCAAATGGGGGGGGGGGGTGCAAATTTAGCAACCATATGGCCAGGGATCACCAGCAATTTGTCACCATAATGATGTCCCCCTACCGATAGGATGGACTCGCGATCAGACCTAACAGGCCTTACAGCAGAAATACCTATATATGTAATAAAATGATGAATGTGGGATTCAACCTACATTCCACCTTTCTCTTAATAGGCTCCCTATAATGTGCGGCAGATGTCATGGGATTTGGGGTGCAGTAGTGCAACCACAGCTGCAGGGTGCCGCATTGCTGATCTATATCCTGTATTTTTGGGGTTTTTGTTCCGCTGATTTCCCGACATGCAACGTAGAGGTTTGGTTGAGAATTAAGATAGATCCCTCGCGGAGTATTTTTAATTTGTCCGACTCCTAAAATGACAGATTTGGTGCATAGCTAATTGGAGGTCCCCAATGATCCCGCCTAATTATGCTTACTCACAGCTATGCTTACTGCTCTCAAATCACAGTCCCGTGGTCACGTGAGAGTGCAAACTGTGGAACCTTTTCTGAGTGCCTGTCTATTACATTACAGTCAGACCGGGGCTGGCAATCTGTGGGTTCTGGCAAATACCAGAGTGGCTGCTGTAAGATGCCATAGACACTCACTATTTATTGGGCTGGGGGGGCTGTTTGGGCCACTGGGTACTTGGAATGCCAGGACCCAGGCCCAGACTGGCAATCTGTGGGTTCAGGCAAATGCCAGAGGGGCTGCTGTAAGATGCCATAGACACTCACTATTTATTGGGCTGGGGGGGCTGTTTGGGCCACTGGGTACTTGGAATGCCAGGACCCAGGCCCAGACTGGCAATCTGTGGGTTCAGGCAAATGCCAGAGGGGCTGCTGTAAGATGCCATAGACAGTCAGTATTTATTGGGCTGGGGGGGCTGTTTGGGCCACTGGGCACTTGGAATGCCAGGACCCAGGCCCAGACTGGCAATCTGTGGGTTCAGGCAAATGCCAGAGGGGCTGCTGTAAGATGCCATAGACACTCACTATTTATTGGGCTGGGGGGGCTGTTTGGGCCACTGGGCACTTGGAATGCCAGGACCCAGGCCCAGACTGGCAATCTGTGGGTTCAGGCAAATGCCAGAGGGGCTGCTGTAAGATGCCATAGACACTCACTATTTATTGGGCTGGGGGGGCTGTTTGGGCCACTGGGTACTTGGAATGCCAGGACCCAGGCCCAGATTGGCAATCTGTGGGTTCAGGCAAATGCCAGAGGGGCTGCTGTAAGATGCCATAGACAGTCACTATTTATTGGGCTGGGGGGGCTGTTTGGGCCTCTGGGTACTTGGAATGCCAGGGTCTGTTATGAATGCCAGCCCAGGCCTGTACAGGTACCTAAGATGCATGAATCCATAATGGGGGCAACAATCCTAATGGGATTATTTAAAGGGATACTGACACCAGAAAGCAAATCTTTTTTTTTACATCTATCATAACATTGTCTTTGCAAGAACTTTTTTGCCATAAAAATATTTGCCTGTTGCGTTTACTTTACCTGTCTGATCCCCTGTGTTCCTCTATGAGGGGGCGGCCATATTTGTCTGTTAGCATTAGAAGCTATAACTAATAGGTTGGGAAGGGACAGTCAGGTTGGCAAAACAGTCAGGTTTAGGGACTTCAAGTAACAATTACTTACAAAACCAAACCTGTCAGTGAAAAACCGTCAACACGACCTATAGGTAGCTTTTTATTTATATTAATATTTTAAAAAGTAGTTAGTATTTTTGTGTCAGTATCACTTTAACAAATTTTAACAGACTTAAGGTATGAAGATCCAAACTATGAAGAGAAATAGGATGACAGATGCTATATATATATATATAATATTTGTTATTGTCTTACTGTGGCCTAAAAGTTACGTTTATAAGCATTGGTATATTGGCATGAATGATTTTATAACTTTTCTATGTTATATATATAAATGTATAGGGCAAGGCACAAATTGGGGCCATGTACCAGGGAAAGTTGTACAATGCTACCTGCCCATCTAGTAGTTTATTGTAGTTCTGTACCAGCTGGTGGGCAGAAGGTTGGACTCCTGTAAAGAATATGGCCCAGGTAGAAGCATTTCTCTTACATGCAGTGCCTCTGGCTTTTCCTCTCTGAATCTGCTCCTGGCATCAGATCCCCACTCGGCGCACACCTACCTACCATGCAGACTTTCCCGTACTCTCGCTCTTGCCTTGTGACTCTCTCAGCAGATTTCCCAAGAGCAGTTGTCTCTCCATCCCTCCATCCTGTCCTAGTAAAGCCACTCCCCCTCCCTTCCCTGTTCCGACTCCCTACACTCTCCTGGGAAGGTTTAACATTTCCATTTATTACTTTCACTGCTCTTACTTTAGATTTGTATGAACGCTTTCTATTCGGTGATGGTGCCATAACCTATACAGTCTTTTTATATTGAGTAAATGTCCCAAAATCGCATGTCCTCTCGCTGTCTGTAACTGGATCTTTATGTTCACTTGCTGTATTGATTTCAGTATAAGTTATATCCAGGGTCATCGTGAAGGGGAGTTTTGGAGAACTGCTGTGCTGGGACTCTTCAAACGTTTATGGGGTTCTTTAAAAGCAGTGTTTTAGGGAAAAGGAATAGCATTTTGGTAAATGCACACCTCTAAATCTAAGAGGCCATGATTCAATTCTTGGCAGTGACTATTCTGGCAGGGTGGAACATGCATTTGCCCTGCCTCTGGGCCCCCATAGGGCCCTATGATCATTTATTGTCTCTGTGCCTTGGAACTTAGTACCTACTTTTGTGGGTGTAAAAGGGATAACTGCCACGGAGCCTTACATAATCTGTAAGTACTAAGAGTAAGGGTTAGTAGGTATAGTAGGGTATAGTAGGGAGAGGTGGTGCCTATAGTAGCAGTGGGGGGATAATAGCCTCTGGGAAGGGACTGGGGCTGTGGGATAGCAGGTATAGTAGGGAGAGATGGTGCCTATAGTAGCAGTGGGGGGATAATAGCCTCTGGGAAGGGACTGGGGCTATGGGATAGCAGGTATAGTAGGGAGAGATGGTGCCTATAGTAGCAGTGGGGGGATAATAGCCTCTGGGAAGGGACTGGGGCTGTGGGATAGCAGGTATAGTAGGGAGAGATGGTGCCTATAGTAGCAGTGGGGGATAATAGCCTCTGGGAAGGGACTGGGGCTGTGGGATAGCAGGTATAGTAGGGAGAGATGGTGCCTATAGTAGCAGTGGGATGATAGTAGCCTCTGGGAAGGGACTGGGGCTGTGGGATAGCAGGTATAGTAGGGAGAGATGGCGCCTATAGTAGCAGTGGGGATAATAGCCTCTGGGAAGGGACTGGGGCTATGGGATAGCAGGTATAGTAGGGAGAGATGGTGCCTATAGTAGCAGTGGGGATAATAGCCTCTGGGAAGGGACTGGGGCTATGGGATAGCAGGTATAGTAGGGAGAGATGGTGCCTATAGTAGCAGTGGGGGGATAATAGCGTCTGGGAAGGGACTGGGGCTGTGGGATTGCAGGTATAGTAGGGAGAGATGGTGCCTATAGCAGCAGTGGGGGGATAATAGCCTCTGGGAAGGGACTGTGGCTGTGGGATAGCAGGTATAGTAGGGAGAGATGGTGCCTATAGTAGCAGTGGGGGGATAATAGCCTCTTGGAAGGGACTGGGGCTGTGGGATAGCAGGTATAGTAGGGAGAGATGGTGCCTATAGTAGCAGTGGGATAATAGCCTCTGGGAAGGGACTGTGGCTGTGGGATAGCAGGTATAGTAGGGAGAGATGGTACCTATAGTAGCAGTGGGGGGATAATAGCCTCTGGGAAGGGACTGTGGCTGTGGGATAGCAGGTATAGTAGGGAGAGATGGTGCCTATAGTAGCAGTGGGGGGATAATAGCCTCTGGGAAGGGACTGGGGCTGTGGGATAGCAGGTATAGTAGGGAGAGATGGTGCCTATAGTATCAGTGAGGATAATAGCCTCTGGGAAGGGACTGTGGCTGTGGGATAGCAGGTATAGTAGGGAGAGATGGTGCCTATAGTAGCAGTGGGGGGATAATAGCCTCTGGGAAGGGACTGGGGCTGTGGGATAGCAGGTATAGTAGGGAGAGATGGTGCCTATAGTATCAGTGAGGATAATAGCCTCTGGGAAGGGACTGTGGCTGTGGGACGTACAACCATCAGTTGAATGGATTAAGTGGCTGAATGATCATATTCAGACCTATAATAGCATGTGTGTAGCAAAACTTGCCATATATAACCTCCATTTGATTGACAGACCCCAGTCCTGTTTCAATCCCCCCCCCAGGCCTAACTTAAAGCCCCCCTGCAGGGCTAGGGGTAAATAAGTGAGTAACACTAGCTTGGCAGTTTTAGCCAGGGCCAGAAAGTGAAACTTGTCTGGTCATTTGTTTGCTGGACAAATCATTGGGAGATATCACAATACAGCTCGGGTGTTGGTGAATGGAAACTTGCAGATTATTGGCACAACAGTTTGGCAGATGCAGCTCATTTACTGGAACCTTGTTTTTTTTTCAGCCTGGGTGCAAAAATGGTGATTTTGTTTCAGTACTTTTAATACATTTAGAGCCAAGTTATAATATAATAATCAGTCCACTTTAGAAAAAAGTTGGAGAGCTCTGCCGTACATGATTTGGATTGTAGCTCCGGTGGCACGGTGCCTTTGGATTTCAGATGGTTGGTCTGGCTGTATTGGTGCCCCATCCAATAAGTGTCTGTCACTGTGATACTAACAGGCAAACAAATATGCCATGATCAGACCACTCTAAACAGACTGGGACCTTTGACCCAAGCAACTTATTTTATTGCTGGTAGTGCAGTGTGGATGCTTTCTAGGCACAGAAGGAGTTAATTGGCATATGGGCAAAGGTAATGGACATGCTGCGCTCTAGGTGTGGGGCAAAAAGACTCATGCAGAGACATCCCAGTATGACAAGGACATCACAAGGTCATCTGGATGCTCGCAGAATCCGAGACACTACGGGGTAATTGCAAATGAATGTTCTGAGAGAGAGGGAGGATTAAAGTGGAGCAGTGTGTATGTTTCTCTGGCTTTGGAGGGGTTAAAGAATCCTGACTTTCTGCTTTCTTAAGGGAGCGAGGGAAGGAATGGAACTGCAGAGGGAAGGAAGAGATAGATTCATATAGGGAGTGGGGTGGGGGAAGGCAGAGACAGATTGTGGGGAGATATGCTCAGAGAAACCAAGCCCCTGAGAAATACAACTTCAACCCTCAGCAAAGGCTGTTAGGGGATCCTGGGAGCTGTAGTTTATTCCATATAATGTTACATGTTCCTATCTGTAACAGAGGGATGCCTCAACTTTCCCTCTCTGCCTATAGCTAAATCAGGTCTGGTCAAGCGCAATGCATGCTGGGAGTCGCTCTCCTCGGTACACCACCCACTCGGCCCTCAAGCCTGCCTCCAGCCTCTCTTTAGTAAATCACCGAGGGACCGGCCTAGACTGGTCTCTTAGTGCTGATCTGTCCTTGGTACTGAAATATGGCTGAGACCCTTTCATTCCCTAAAAACACTAATCAGGGAAAAAGAACAATATAAATCCTCAGGTTTCCCTTTTTAAATAATTTAAACCCCGGTATCTGGGGCAGCAAGGTTTGGGAAAACTAATTACTGTCCTAGAATTGGAGAAGCTGCTATAGAACTAGGGGATAGTGAATTCAGAACAGGAATTATTATACATTATTATTATCTGTCACATTCCCATCAGCCCCTGCCCCAGTGGAGCTTACAATCTAAGGCCCCTATCACATTCCCATCAGTCCCTGCCCCAGTGGAGCTTACAATCTAAGGTCCCTATCACATTCCCATCAGCCCCTGCCCCAGTGGAGCTTACAATCTAAGGTCCCTATCACATTCCCATCAGTCCCTGCCCCAGTGGAGCTTACAATCTAAGGTCCCTATCACATTCCCATCAGTCCCTGCCCCAGTGGAGCTTACAATCTAAGGTCCCTATCACATTCCCATCAGCCCTTGCCCCAGTGGAGCTTACAATCTAAGGTCCCTATCACATTCCCATCAGTCCCTGCCCCAGTGGAGCTTACAATCTAAGGTCCCAATCACATTCCCATCAGGCCCTGCCCCAGTGAAGCTTACAATCTAAGGTCCCTATCACATTCCCATCAGTCCCTGCCCCAGTGGAGCTTACAATCTAAGGTCCCTATCACATTCCCATCAGTCCCTGCCCCAGTGGAGCTTACAATCTAAGGTCCCTATCACATTCCCATCAGCCCCTGCCCCAGTGGAGCTTACAATCTAAGGTCCCTATCACATTCCCATCAGTCCCTGCCCCAGTGGAGCTTACAATCTAAGGTCCCAATCACATTCCCATCAGTCCCTGCCCCAGTGAGCTTACAATCTAAGGTCCCTATCACATTCCCATCAGTCCCTGCCCCAGTGAGCTTACAATCTAAGGTCCCTATCCCATTCCCATCAGTCCCTGCCCCAGTGGAGCTTACAATCTAAGGTCCCTATCACATTCCCATCAGTCCCTGCCCCAGTGGAGCTTACAATCTAAGGCCCCTATCACATTCCCATCAGTCCCTGCCCCAGTGAGCTTACAATCTAAGGTCCCTATCCCATTCCCATCAGTCCCTGCCCCAATGGAGCTTACAATCTATGGGAAACTAGGGTCAGTTTTATCTAATATGAACTGTCAGGGCATGCTGAGAGTTTCAGTTCTGAACCATTTGGGCTACTATAAAGGACTGGGTTTAAAGCTCCTAGCCACAATAGTAAGGTGCTGTGTGTAACTGAAACGGAACTGTAAGAATTATGGTATGGGATTCATTGTTCCTGTGTATCTTATGTACAGTGATGATTAAAATTAGTACAGCCATGTAAGAGCCCACGTATTTATGTACGGTGATGTATGTATTTGGTGATGTCATGGTTACCATTTAAGCAGACTGGAGCACCATGAATACTTTGAAGCAGCCTATTAAGTGTTCATTTGAGACATGACAGGAGGAATATAATTATGTTTAACATCAAACCCAATTTAGACTGTAGCCTATATTGGATACTAAAAAAGTGAAAATACAATTCTCAGCCTCTAATCGGAGCTGTTGGCCAGGTTGATGTTGGACATTCGTGATACAGGTCATTTTTAGATTTATATAAAAACATGGAGCTGCAGACTAACAGGTGACTTAAAGGGGAACTCAACCCGAACACAACTTGGGCTTTTTGAAAAGAAAACATAATTTTCAAGCAACTAAACTATACAGCAGTTAAAAATACGCAGCCTTTTCACAATTTTTAATATAACAGTATGGTTTGGAACAGTTCCCTAAGCCCCACCCCCTGTTCCCCTGCTGATCTGACTACTTTGAGAATCAAATAAAATGTAACTCTAGTCGCCTGTCCTCAGCCTGCCTTCAGCCTGCATCCAGCAAATTATTATTATTATTATTATTATTATTATTATGACACAATTCCCTGCACACATGATGTCAATAAGGAAAGGAACATCACAGTGCAATGCATTGTGGGTTATGTAGTTCCTGCATGCTGTCTGTAAGCTGTGGAGAAGTTGTTACAATTTGTAACATCAATGTTTTAGTCCCTCCTCCCTCCAGGATTACAAATGATGCAGAAAGAGAAGAACTGTTTTGCAGCTGGATTTCAGCATATAAAAACAGTATTTATTTGTACTTTTTAAGGGAGCAGATTACAGTGATATATTGGGGGTTTCTGTGTTGTGTGGGGCCCTTTAACTTGAAACACAGACCCATACAAATAGTAAATGCTAAGTTATGTTGGGTTAGAACTTTCACTTATCAAATACAAAAGATATTGGCAGATGACACCAATGAGGCAATTTTCCCACATGATGAGAGGGCCATTTTCCCACAATGCATCATGTTTGGGAAACTGCATTTACTGAAACTGGCACAAAATATGGTGCCTTACAATTGGGGGTGCAAGAATGTGTGCAACTGGGGCCCACAATAAAATAGGTGTATAACAAGGAGTGCAAACAGTGTTGGGCTGGTGTACCGGGGCCCACTAGAATCAAACCACCCCCACTACTCCACTCCCCCATCCCCACTACGCCCAGTACCCCAGCACCCATGTGTATGGGGTAGTTAGCCCCAAAAGGACTGGGACAAACCAGATTTTTTCCTGGTGCCCTGGGGGGTCAATTCATCCCTAAGGGCATGGATGTTTCCTCTCAATTGAATGAAATGAGTGGAAAAATGGACATGCTCAGGCATTACCTCAGTGGAAAAAGGAATTTTTGCATGTCATTCCCATGATTAAGTATAAGAAGTGATTGGCGCTGGGTACAAGCAAGCATCGGCAAAATGCTTTGTGCTAATTAGCGTGCAAGTTTGCAACTCTAAGTAACTATCTATAGGAATAAATAAGGGCCCAGTGCACCCCAGTAATATCTATTAGGTTATTAGAGCTCACATTGGAGTCCCATAACTGCAGCCCCACTCCAGGGTGCTTAATGCAGTGGGTAACTGAGCAGTCTGAATGGCATTTTGGGCAAGATGTGACCTGTATGAAATCAAATTAAAAATCTTATTGCCTGGGGAGTAACAATATCAGTGGCAGACCCAGTAGCTGCTAGGAAAAATTGAGCGCATGGTGGGGGCCCTGACTAATGCATAGTTTTCAATAAATGAATATGGACAATTTACCCCAGTTTTTGGAGGACCCCATAAAGATTGTGCTGCAAGGTGCAGAAAATGGGCATCAGAGCTTGGCATTCTGGTACTGACCCCATTTTCAAAATATGCCATGTTCAGTCTCAGCAAGCAATACTAAAGAAAGGAGCACATATATATATATATCTCCCATCACTTTTATACAGTGCAGCGAGTTCACCGTAGGCATAAATCACTGTGCAGCTCTGAATGCTCCGAGTGAGAGTGTAGATACCCTGCACATATACGCAGTATGCTTAGTCATATACAGGCTTGTACTCAGGCCTAAACTGGGACTGAAAATAGAAGTACATAGAGGCCCCCCCACTAGCCCAATAAATAGTGACTATCTATGGCATTTTATAACAGCCCCTCTGACATTGGCCAGAATCCACAGGTTGCCAATCCGGACCTGCTTATATTCAATATCATCGTGATGCCGAAAATAGTACCTCCTACCATTCTACAAGGGAATAAGATAACTTTGGGCTGGATTTCAAGCTGGCCTTTGGCATAACAGAAAATATAAGGATAAGGGATTTTTTATATTTATGTACAGCAGCCGTTTGCACTAGTAAGGGTGTTGCAACAGTTGCAGGTGGTTGCTGTTGGAAGCAATCTGTGGAGGAGGACACGTCACAGGAACAATCATGGCTGTGCCACTGATATGAGTAAACACAAATAGGCAGATAAATAGGGCTTCCTGTGCGGACGTTTGGTGACAGCTATACAATTGCTGCCCTCTGTGACACATATGCTGTCTTATGTTCCAAGTGTAAGGAAGTCGTTTAGCAATATGTGCTTTATATGCTGGAATCAGGTTTTTTTTAATTTTTTTTTTAAAGATTTTATTTTGCATATTTTATATTTACAAACAATTGAACAAGAGAAAAAACAGAGTAGAGAGGAGAGATAAGCAGAAAAAAGAGGGGGGGGGGGTGTGAGGCTAAGGTACCAGTTCTGGTTGCACAGGGCTAATGATCCTCCATAATCACCAAATTTATAGGTCCAGCCACGAGCCCCATACGGCATTAAATTTCTCCGGGCACCCTCTAGCTAGATAGGTCAGTTTCTGACTGGGAAGGGAATCATCCACCAATTTCCGCCAAAATTGGTGAGGAGGAGGATCTAGAGACTTCCAGTGCATTAGAATGGATTTCTTAGCGTAGTAAAGAAGCTGCAAATAGCAGTAGGGGTGGAGGTGCAGGTCACCGGTTAGTCCTAGCAGACAGAGTTCAGGGGAGCGTATGTTTGGGAAGGCAAGCTTCTCATTGAGGAACTGTAGAACCTCCCCCCAGAATCTCTGTATCACTGGGCAGGACCAGAAAACATGGAACAGAGTACCAACATCGCTTCTGCACTTGGGGCATTGGTCAGACACATTTTCATAAATTTTGGCCAGGCGGTAGGGGGTTAGGTACGATCTGTTTAAAAATTTTATCTGAATGTATCTGTCCCTCATACAGATTGATATTTCTGTCACTTGCTTAAGGGCATCCGAACCACATATCATTGTCGAGTGCTGGGATATCACTCTGCCATTTGATTTTGGCTTTCTGCAGAGGGGAAGGGCCTGAGGCAGACAGTATGGTGTAAAACCAGGAGAGAGGTTTGGACAGGTCCAGTCTGTGGAGATAGGTCTCCATGGTTGTTTGCGCTACCCTTAGTGGCCTTGCGGGGAATTGAATACTAAAGGCATGGCGTAACTGCAGAAATCTAAAAAATATCTGGGGGGGGATTCACCTCTTGTCTGAGTGTGTCATATGTTTTGCATTCTCCCCCGGTAAGAATGTCCCCTAGAGTTTTGATACCTAGCTGTGCCCATCTTGCAATATCTGGGAGAGCGTGAAAGTGTGGGAGCTGCTTATTGCTCCAAAGTGGGGTCCATGGTGACCAAGTCTCGAGCGAGCCATGGACCAGCTTCTGTGATTTCTGGAAGGCCTGTACCACAGTGGCCATGAGGGGTGTAGTGGTATAGAAAGGGGAGGTGCCTCGGTAAGGAAGCTTAGATAGAGCCTCATACGAGCCTAGTATAGCAGCCTCCAGGACCACTGCTGGATTGTTAACATTGGGGACCATCCACCAGTGGGCAAAGACAAGCTGGGCAGCTATAAAATAGAAATTGAGATTTGGTAAAGCCAGGCCTCCTCCAGAGGAAGGTGCCTGGAGTATTTTAATATTCAAGCGTGGATGGTCTCCTGCCCACAGGAATTCCCTAATTATCTTGTCTACCCCATTGAACCATTTCATCCGAGGAGTTATCGGAGAGTTGTGTAAGGCATATAAAAACTTGGGGAGAAAAATCATTTTAAACATATTAACTCTGCCGGGAAGAGAGAGAGGCAGATCCTGCCAAATGGATACTTTGTTGGTTAGAGCCTGCACCACCGGATTTAGATTTAATTGTTCAAACATATTTAGGTCCTTATGTACCGTAATACCGAGGTATTTAAATGAGGTCACAACTTGAAGTTGTGATATGTGATCCGGGGTACCTGGGGGTAGGGGGTCTATAGGAAATATAATCGACTTAGAGTGGTTAATTCTAAGTCCGGAATTGGAATCAGGTTCTTTGGGATAGCTGTGCTAGAATTAGCAGTAGCATGGCCTAAAGCTGTGGAGCACCTCTAGGATCTCTTCTACCCTGTTGTAGAAGCTTCAATGGACATCAAAAATGACTTGGGCATCACATGGGGTGGAAGATGCCACTGAGATTTGGTTGTTATATGAACGGTCAAGTCATTCGAAGATCTTTACTGCACGGGTTGGTTAAACTCCTATAGTGAGAACAATGAGCAAAAGTACTAGGTACATGGTGCATGTCTGATGGAACTAAAGTAGAAATAGAAAAGATCTTGTGTTTAGTACCTAGAAGTAGGATATGTGCATGTTTAGTTGAACTGGAATGTGTTTGAGACAGGGCATCTATCACTGGAACACATGAGAAGCTACAAAACTGAGTCCTGTTGTGTCACAGTCAAGAACAGTGGATTGGGTAGGAGTAACTGCAGTGTCGGACTGGGATGCCATGAGCCCACCAGAAAACCTTAAACCATGGGCCCACTCTCCAAACTACTGTCATCCATTTCTTACTTAGTCTCTATATTTTTCTAGTTTTTTTTACAAACTATAATCTATTCTTCTATATATTTAGTTGCTTTGTTCCCGTAAAAAAATAAGTAATGAGCATGAATTAGGCCAAATGGCTAAAAGCAGGAGGGCCCACTGACACCTTATACATGTATCAATACTGGCCCAGGGACCAGTACATCAGAAACCCAAGGATCTGTAATGGGTACAGGGAATACCTCAGAAACTAGAACAAGTCTATTTTTGGGGTTAAATTCATGTATCTGCTTTTGTAGCCCTAATTATCTAAGGAAGTTCTACAGCTAGAAAATTGCCTTTTTTATGGAAAAATGTGATAGTGAAACCCTGCACTAGATGTACAGGGATCATCAGCTATTTCTACAGTCAGCTGGTGAGATAGAGCATACTGGGGCCAAAACACTTTATAGTACTGTCCTCAGACTGCTATATTGGCCAGTTGTCTACCTCCCAGAACTCTAATTCCCACAATGAGATAGCTATGTCACGGCATCACAATGATAAAAATTGTGACAACTAAATTGTCTAATATTATTAGGTTTGATTAATTGCCCCATCTCTATTTACAAGAGTCATACAAAAATACCAAGGGGTGTAAAAATGGAGACAGATGTCATAGCAGCAGAAAATAATATTCCACACTTTTATGATCTTGTTGGGTTAAAACTAATTACCCTCATTAAGACTATACCTGGGAACTCTCTGGTTCTGTCTTTAAGACATACGAGGGCCCATTTATTGGTGCAAAATTCTGGTGTCTTCTACCCACAATGCAATATTTTTTCTAGAATTCCAGTGTGATTGCAGGTGGTGCGAACTGGCACAAAACTTTGGTTTTGACCACCAGTAGATGGTTATTTAATCAGGCATGCAAAGAGGGGTGAATATCGTGACATCACTCATGGTGGGGGACCTTAAAGCAGCAGGAGAAGGTAGGAAGGTAAAGCATGTATAGCAGGACAAGAAAGACATGTTGCTCTCTAACCCCTTGGATGTTGCTCTCAGTGCCCCCAAACCAGGGAGTTATTTTTGAATTCCTGACTTGGGGGCAAGTTTTGGTTGAATAG
The DNA here is from genome assembly GCF_000004195.4 of Xenopus tropicalis. Taxonomy (NCBI): domain Eukaryota; kingdom Metazoa; phylum Chordata; class Amphibia; order Anura; family Pipidae; genus Xenopus; species Xenopus tropicalis. Next base: position 39,704,581 of record NC_030686.2, on the reverse strand, counting down.
AAATATGATTTACTACCAAATAAAGCCCCTGTAAGCTGATAGTGTGCATAGAGGCCCCTAATAGCCAATCACAGCCCTTATTTGGCACCTCCATGAACTTTTATGGTGCATGTGTTGCTCTCCAAGTCTTTTTACATTTAAATGTGGCTCATGAGTAAGAAAGGTTGGGGACCCCTGCCATAAACTATTTATTGGGCCTGGGGACCTGTTTGGGCCCCTTTGTACTTGAAATTTCAGGGTTTATTCTGAATCCCAGTCTGGACCTGCTAGTTAGAGTGAACTAAGTCCAGGGCTGTATGTAGGTTTTGTGCTTCCCTAGGCGTTTGATCTCGACCCCCTTTCCTACTGTGCATACACCAATTGCAGAGGAACAAGGTACCCCCTTCCTACCCCCAACTCCACTGCTGGTGTCGCAATCATCCAATGAATGGCAAATTGGCATAGAAACATCACTCTGAGCAATCAGTAACCCATATTATATTACTGTTTTGTTTATGGAAGGTGACATTAACAGGATAAACCTAATTTAATATGAGGATAGATAGATAGATAGATAGATAGATAGATAGATAGATAGATAGATAGATAGATAGATGATAGATAGATATGGACAGATAGATAGATAGATAGATAGATAGATAGATAGATAGATAGATAGATAGATAGATGATAGATAGATATGGACAGATAGATAGATAGATGATAGATAGATGATAGATAGATGATAGATAGATAGATGATGGATAGATAGATAGATAGATATATAGATGCTTATTATATAGGGTTGATTTGATACTGAACTCCTAAGCTTTTCTATTTTCAAGATCTCTGAGCCTTAGTAAAATAGATATAAGTGGTACTTATTATTATAATGTTACCTAATGACATAAATCAACATGTTTGCTCTTTCTCAGGGAGGTATTACACTTGCCATTTTTACATTTACAAATAATACATGGATTTGTTTTAAAGAATGATTGCTCTGTGACAGCAACCAAGCATTTAGCCACTTTTTGGGTTAATTTGGCCACTGGGGAGCCCAACAGCAGTCCCACTGATATGTAACAAATATGTATATATTATAGCAAATAAGCACAAATGCCTGTATAGAGGGACAGTATGTTTAAGTGAATGTTTATATGCAAACAGAATAAATAGAATATTAGTAAAGAGGGGTTATCTCCCCTTTAGCTTTGGCTTGTGAAAAGAGTTTAATTTGAAGAACCATTACGGTGTTTTTCGCAACAGGGCTGAGGAATCATGGAGTAAGGTTACAGCATTAAAGGAACAATTTAGCACTGGAACAGAATTGATATGTGCTTGGGTTACACAGAAGGCAGATAATACATTATTGTGTTCAGGTTCCTTTTAGCGATGACAGGATTATTTGGTGTCAGCCTGTGTTTCGCCTTGGGGACTATTGTGTTAAATTGAGCGCTTTACCTTGTTTTCATCTTAGACGCCACAGCAGTGCTTTTATGAATGAGAGACCAGGCAGCCAATAATAGTCTTCCATCTGTTCACAGGCGTGTGGCTGCAGCCAATGAGGCTGTGCTTTACATTTCACTGTATCCTAGGAAAGAATTAATGCACGGTGACATCTTGTTGTCTCGGAATTGTGACTTCTTATGGGGGGAGGGGGGGAGAGTCAGTGTCAACAGATACAGCCCCCAAGTATGGCAGAGGATCAGTATGGGGGCAGAAGTGGGAATCAGTATAGGTGGAGGGGGCAGAATAATGATAGAAAATGCCTGCTAATGCAATGGACATAAATTCTTTTATTACATTACAAGCCAGCAGCAGCAGTGCAGATATATTTGAGATAATGTGAGGTGACAGTAGCAGGAGAATAAACGCAGAAAGCAGTCTGGATGCTAGACTATAAAAATAGGAAGAAACGTTAAAAAAAAATGGTAAGCCATCAGGCCTAGTAGGACAGAAGTGGCTATGGGTGTTGTATCTTAATATATGGAAAATAAGCTATTTACCTAAAGGTTTGGATGTAGGGGGGGACAAAAAAAATTGTTGCTGTTTTTGCCTGTGGCTTCTAGCTACGCCATAGGGGTATATTCATCAAAGAGTAAAATTTTTGAGAGCATATTTATCTCTGGGTGAAATAGAGAGTTAGCTTTCAAAAAAACTGCTTAAAAATCCCATAGAAATGAGTGGTGGAATTTCACTTGGGGGGACTGTGGTTTCACTCTTTGATAAAAAGTACATAGACCAATAAGCTACAGATTTAGATATGAGTGGCTAAATGGTTACTCATCAGTCAATATCAGCCTAGTAAGCTGAGCCCTGAAGGTGCTTCTGCTGCTGATACGTCTGGTGTACCATCAGCATTAAAGTGGCCTTAAGCACAATTGAGGCCCTCCCAATGGAGGCCACGTATTTATTGAAGGAGTTAGAAAATCTATTTATATCAGTGGGTTATGGATATGGTCCTCTCCCAGTAGGTCTCCCTAGGCCCCATTATGATTATGGTTAGTATCCTAAGGCCCAAATGATCTGATCATTCAAATCTGGCACAGTGTGTTGGTAGCCAATATGTATGGCTACACGTGCCATTTTGCTTGTGATCCACCTGTTTTTCCTCCAGAAACAGTAACAAGGGGAAAGTGGACCTTGAATTATAACCTCTTAAATATGCTGATGGGATGTGAGCAGGCCTGGGCTTGGATTCAAAACAGGCCCTGGCATTTCAAGTACACAGAGGCCCAAACAGCCCCCCCAGCCCAATAAATAGTGACTGTCTATGGCATCTTACAGCAGCCCCTCTGGCATTTGCCTGAACCCACAGATTGCCAGTCTGGGCCTGGGTCCTGGCATTCCAAGTACCCAGAGGCCCAAACAGCCCCCCCAGCCCAATAAATAGTGAGTGTCTATGGCACCTTACAGCAGCCCCTCTGGTATTTGCCTGAACCCACAGATTGCCAGTCTGGGCCTGGGTCCTGGCATTCCAAGTACCCAGAGGCCCAAACAGCCCCCCCAGCCCAATAAATAGTGAGTGTCTATGGCATCTTACAGCAGCCCCTCTGGCATTTGCCTGAACCCACAGATTGCCAGTCTGGGCCTGGGTCCTGGCATTCCAAGTACCCAGAGGCCCAAACAGCCCCCCCAGCCCAATAAATAGTGTCTGTCTATGGCATCTTACAGCAGCCCCTCCATAGATTGCCAGTCTGGGCCTGGATGTGAGCATTGCCTGGCTGGAATTTCTACCACACTGCAATATTATTGGCTTGCAAAAAAATCTGAAACTGGCCCCTGAGTGGGGCCAAGGTTTGGGCAATTTAATCCCTATAACCTCGGTTTACCATCTGACCGGTATTATAAAGGCCTGGTGGTAACAGTTTCACCTTAAGGTGCCATAAAACCCATGCCCTCATTTAAAGATAATTCCAATCTCAGGCATCAAGCTTTTCACTGATCATGGGACAAAAACACGTAGGGAGATATATTCTTAATTTGTCTCTACTCCTTGTGCCCACTGAAGGCTGGTTGCTTTGACTAACTCACTCTTGCCTCTAGCTGGTTCCTTTTATCAACACTAGTTAAATACGCACCTGGGCAGCAACCCATAGCAACCAATGCTGCAGTTACAACAATGAAAGCAAAAATATGGTTGGGTTACTGCCCAGGTGCAAAAATGCCCAGTGTTGATAAATTAGCCGCAGTGCATTGGGTGTCTATACGGCTTTAGTTGCACAGCTAGGCAAGGGTCCTCACTAAGGTTCCTGAAAGCCAATAGCCATGATAAGTAGAAAGCTAGGGAAGGCTGCAGTACGCTTAGTGCCATTTTTTGGGATTATCCTTATTATTATCATATAATTTAAGTTATTTCGTACGTATAACTTTATTTATAAAATGCTACAAGGACACGCAGCGCTGTACAATCTTACAATATACACAATTACACACAGGGAGGACAAGTGTCATAATAAATACAATAAATAAGTATAAATAGAGAGAGATTAAGTGCCATGTGGTATGAGACAGTAGGAAGGAGGTCCCTGCACCATAGAGCTTACAATCTAAGTGATTACCCTTTAATGCACTATTGTGCTTGCCTGTGTTTCTCTATATATAGAAAACTGCTAGTTATGTTTTTATAAACAGTAAGGAAATACATACAGTAATATGATTCCAGAGAAGGGAACAGGAGGAAGGTCAAACTGAAAGATATGATATGACAACTGAAGGTGCCAGGCTTTTGGGACACTGAGAGAAATCCCCGTAGGCCCCAGTTCTCATGGGCCACACAAATGTGGGCCTGCTGGCTGCTTACAATCGGTGGGCGGGATGTTTTGCTCGGCTTGATGGCATTGTGGAGGGGAGGTTATTGCATCTTTTGGATGCAATTTAATGGATTTCTGCCTAGTTTTCAGAATGTGGACAGCTCCTTGCAAAACCAGACAGTTGGCAACCCTACTTGGAATACTTCTTTCTTGCAAGAAGGTTAGATATCCTGTAGGTGCATCTCGCTAGCAGAGACAAATGTAATTGCTTACATCAAGTTGGCGGGCTTAGCATGCCAGTAATGGACAATTACAAGACGGCCAAAATGGTCGGTCTTAGATGGAAGTGACTGTATTTGGGGTTGGACTTATCAGACTGAATGTGGCTAGTATGAGCAGAATGTAGCAGTTGGTCACGCGGAAGATTGTGAGTATCACAGATTCCTTTAAATCACTGACCTATTTAATCTATTTGAAATCTGATTAGCAGTAGACTCTGCATAATGTATGAAAGGAAGATTGTAAGGTTCAAGGGGAAGTACGACAGGCCAAGTCTCCTGAATTTGTCAATATGTTTTTGACGCCCCCCCTATTCTCATGCAGTAACAGCCCAGTCTCCCTCTTGTGCTAGTTTGCATCCACATTTGTTTTTCCTCTACCATTGAAAATGCCTATGAACCCTTCCCAATGTAGCTGGCATAGATCCAGCAGTAGGCAGAGTCGGTGTGTCAGGATCCTAATAGGGTGATTGGAGAGTGATAGGGTGTGTTGCCAAAAATTGTTTTTGAGTTTAAAAAGTTGTTGTTGGCAGCCCTTTCTTGTATCCCCAACGTCCCCATTAAAAGGATAAATAAATCAATCCTCTTTGTAAATACATACACATATATGTACATCCACAAAACCTGCACTACTGCATTGTGCTTATTAAAAACGGTATTAGTGTCCAACTCCTGTTGACCAGTGGTGTAACTACAGAGGAAGCAGACCCCGCATGTATGGGGTGGGGGGCAGAGAGACAGGGGGGCCTGGACCATGGGGTCGGTTTCCTCTACAGCTTTACAGCAATCCTGGACACTCTCCTACCTGAGAGTGAGCGGGGGACACAAGTGGCCAGTGAGCTGGGTGGGGAGGCCAGGTTGGGGTTGTGGTGCATGCCGGGCCCCTCTGAAGATTTTTTTTACGGGGGGGGGCCCGGTGTTGTTTAGTTAGCATAGGCGGAAGGTAACTTTTTTGTTTGGGGAGGCTAAAGATGGGCCAAAGATAGACACAAGAAAGAAAGCTCCAATTAGAGCACAACTGATTACAACAGAACCAGAGCTTGCAGGAATTCTAGATTTCCCCCATGTTAAAGGTTCCAGAGCAATGCAGAAAGCAGAGTGAGTTTTTTTAAGGTGCCAAGCAGGTTTGGGGAGGCTTAACCTCCCCTAGCCTTATTGAAAACCTTGTAATTATGGCCATGGCCAGGGCAGCACTAACTTCAGGGTTTCACAGCATCATGATTCAGCAGAAGAGGCAAGAGAGATACAGTGGCAATGTGCATGTTTAGATGCAATGTCAGCATGCTGAAATTACCCATTAGGACTCCATCTGACTAATGTTTTGCCCAATGTCTCCCTTACGCTGTTTTTTTATTTTAAGGTGCTGTCAGTGGGATGTCTGTGACTTATGCTTGATAAAGGGGTTATTTTGCCCCGAAACGTTGCACTACCGCAATAAAAATTTGAATTAAGGGTTTATCCCGTTTGTAGCCCTGAGTGCCATTGTATTATGGACAATATTGTATTTTTGGAGGGTGCCGATCCCTCTGGCAGTGAGCACCGGGCGTCTGTTTCTTCTGGAGAATTAAGGGTGTGCGAGGAAGGTCTGTGACTTAAGCAATACCATAATCTGTCTTTAGTGGACATTTACTACATGCAAGGCAGAAATCCACCATGTTTTTGCATTTTTGCACCCTAACCTGAACTGTAGACAAACAGTTCTCTAAGCTCCAAAACAAATGCCTGATAACAGCTTAGTATTTTCGTATTTCGAGATAACACAATTGTAGTGGCTTGGATTTTTGGGAAGCAGGTAATTTCACTCGGGTAACAAAACACCTCATGTGCCTTTGCCCATAGGATTTCCATTATTGAGAGGAGACATGCTAAGTGAAAGAAGCACTAAAGTAAACAAATAATTGGTCCTGTTCTTTGACCTCTATGAAGAACTCACCCAGGGATATTCTGTATAACTCAATGATCAGTTGATAACATGAGTGCAAGATGAGAACATAAGTGCTTACCACTGTACACAGCCTGAAAAATGCTGCATAGAATCCAGTGTTCATCATAGCTGCTTGGCAAACTCTTCCTGACTTTAGTGGGGTTAATAGAGGACTGGGGTTGTGTCAAATAAATGACTGGATTTTTCCAGCATAATTTTTTTACAAGGCTTTATAAATAGGCACCATAATACAAAGATTACTCTATATAGAAAAGGTACAAAGAGTAATTTAGCACAGGAGATAGGACAGCTGAAGGTGACATTACAGAATCACAATGGCATATTATGACAGTAAGACTGGCCAAAACCCTCAAATGTGACATGTAATTATGCTTCTTGGTGAATAGATATTTTAAACAGGCTATGTATTGTTTTGTTTCAGATTTGGGCCAAGTAGTATTGGCACCCAAAACAAGACTATTTGGCACTTATTTGTATTTATTTCAATAGCCAGGACATTAGGTAGAATGATCTGCAGGGTACACTGTATACCATTCAGTCATTTGTAACATAGTCCTTTATAGAATCTCACCAACAAAACTAAATTTGCTTTTATTCTTTCGGGCCTTATGTCTTCTCAGTTATAATTTCCCACGTTTGCTGGTGAAGCTTTCAGTGCATTAGTTATACCAGCTATTAATACTCTCTTCTATTACCCTGGCTTTATCTCACAGTGAGAAAAGTAGTAGTTATCAGCAAAGGGTACTATAGTTCAGACCAGAATTAATCAAGTATAGTAGGCACAGAATTAAAGAATTATAACGCAGTAACTAAATAAAGCAAAAGGTGGGCGCACAAGCAGCAACACTGTGATATGAGTAATGCTCTCTATCAGATCTGGGGTACACTATCAGATTGTGGGAGGAGATAGAAGTACAGTGGAGAGGGGGTATCAGTGTGTATAGGTAAAAGGACAGTAAATAGCGAAAACACAGGCAGGATTAGAGAATAGGGAGGGTAGTGTATTTAGGTAGGAAGGTCAGTATTAGTAAAGGAGCAATAGCGCTAGTTAGAGTGTATATAGGTGACAGGGCTAGTGTTGGTGGAAGGGAGTAGCAGTGCAAATGGCAATGTATGTAGGCAATAGGGCCAGTATTAGGGACAAAGGAGGGGCAGTGTTGGTACCTAGATAAAATGTAAGGGGTAGAAATATAGCTATATTTTATGTAAATATTTATTTCAGTCACTAGATGGTGCTGTTAGGTTTGGAACCCCCTTGAGGAGGTTCTAGATCAGGTTCTCCTCTCTGATACTTAAGAAGGGAATTTCCAAACCACCATCTATTTGGCTGATGTAAGAAGACAAGAGTGAATGATGCCAGGGCGCATAAGGCTTACTACTGTAGTAAGGTACCAAAGTGAGTTAGATAAGCTAGTAACAGGTCGGACCCATGCACCTCACTGTAGGTGGTGAGAGAAAGTGATGGCAACCCTAGCGACATGGGCATTATTTAAGGGTAAGGAGGGGTTATATTGTGACAGTGTATAAAGGTAAAAGACTACATTAGCAGGTAGGGGGGGTTATTGTTTATAGGTAGTGTATATAGGTAACAGGGCCAATGTCAGATGATAGTAGGGGACTTAACATATAGGACAAGTATTACAGTGTTGTGACAATGTAAACAGGTAACAGGACCAGTAGGTGCAGTGCAGTGAGATAGTTTCATTTCTTGATTCAGCTGCTCCCCTTGCAAAAAGATTTCCAGCCCCCCCCCCAACCCACCTTAGTGTGAGTGTCCTTATCTGCACCATAGCACAGTGCCCCCCCTTCCGCCTACATGCGATGAATGACAAGGGGGTGGTGGAGATTGAGCCATACAGCAGGATGATAGTTACACCACTGCACAGATCTGTTTATAAGGTACAGGGCCATCATGAAATATAGAGGAAGCAGACCCCATGGTCAGACTGAGATTCAAAATACTACCTGGCAGTTCAAGTACACTGGCCCGGTGTCCTCCACAGGCATTTGCCAGATTCTACAGCTTGCCAGTCTGGGCCTGGCATGTGGCTACAGGGTTGCCCTGGAGTGTAGAGGGTCCAATGAGAACCAAATAAGAGAAATGTCAATGTATATTGGTAAAACAGGGATCGGTGTCACAGGGGGCAGTATATCCAAGACATGGGCAAATATTAGAGAGCAGGGTTGCTGCTAAGGGCAGTGTGCATGGATAACACGGGGACAGTACTGGAGTATAGGAATTGTAGCGTGGGGTGTTTGCTGGGGCAATATAAAAGTGCAAATATTGAAGGGTATAAAAGGATGTTGTGATGACATATATAAATGTATAGGAAGCACAGGAAAATTAGGTGGTAGGAGGGGGATTAAACTACTGGACAAATATACAGTAAAGTAGTGAATGAATTAGCAGTTGAGTATGGACAGGGCAGAAAGCACACACAGCCACGCTCTCTAGATACAGACACATTTAATCTGGCTACTGATACTAATTAGGGCTCTGATTTCTGCAGAGAGCCAAGAAGACTGAATGAGTGAGGGAGATGGGGAGAGATGTAAGTAGGAAAAGAAGAGCAGTAGAGCAGAAGGCAACTGCAGAGGAAGATCCTGAGCTAGCAGTCAGGGAAGGCTGAGAATGATATGTGAGTGGGAGATACATAGCAGAGCTGGAGCAGATAAGCTCTGTCAGGGTTTATTGTACATTTGTATAGCGTGAATCAAAAATGTCTTTAGGGTGTCTGATAGGGGTTAAATTGCTTAATGCTGAACTTACACAAATTTTGTTTTGAATCAAGGTCTGTGTATGTATTACTTCAGTTGTTATGATTATCTTCACTATCCCAATTTAACCCCTATCAGTGTCCAAGGATAGAAAATTTTCCTGGTATTATCACATAGCTGGAACTCTGCTGTGGGACAGCAGGTATAGTAAGGAGAGATGGTGCCTATAGTAGCAGTGGGGGGATAATAGCCTCTGGGAAGGGACTGGGGCTGTGGGATAGCAGGTATAGTAGGGAGAGATGGTGCCTATAGTAGCAGTGGGGGGATAATAGCCTCTGGGAAGGGACTGGGGCTGTGGGATAGCAGGTATAGTAGGGAGAGATGGTGCCTATAGTAGCAGTGGGATAATAGCCTCTGGGAAGGGACTGGGGCTGTGGGATAGCAGGTATAGTAGGGAGAGATGGTGCCTATAGTAGCAGTGGGGGGATAATAGCCTCTGGGAAGGGACTGGGGCTGTGGGATAGCAGGTATAGTAGGGAGAGATGGTGCCTATAGTAGCAGTGGGATAATAGCCTCTGGGAAGGGACTGTGGCTGTGGGATAGCAGGTATAGTAGGGAGAGATGGTGCCTATAGTAGCAGTGGGGGGATAATAGCCTCTGGGAAGGGACTGGGGCTGTGGGATAGCAGGTATAGTAGGGAGAGATGGTGCCTATAGTAGCAGTGGGGGGATAATAGCCTCTGGAAAGGGACTATGGCTGTGGCATAGCAGGAATAATAGGGAGTGATAATGTATTTTATGTTAGTGGAGATAATATCAATTAATATCCTCTGGGAAGAGAGTGTGGCATATCCCAAATATCTATCCATCATCCAATTTGACCTGCTTGTAAGTTATCCCTCAACTCTCAGTCTAACATTTCTCTCCTTTTCTTTCAGCTGCAAGGGTCAGTTCTCCTGGAATGTCCCATATCATGGTTTAGGTTACAAAGGTACTGAATACATAGTATGTCCTTCCTTTTACAGGTCCCACTGTTATTCATCTCACAACTTTTTTTTTATTATACCTTTTCTTATCGTATGTTACCCATACGAAGTTACTGCCTCCAACAGTCTGGAATTTACATTTCTCACTAAAAAGTTGCAAATAACATCTGATTTACAGGCTACAAGCCACCTAAAAGTGCTAAGGAGAGGACTAAAGGGATGCCCATTCCACCGCACTCACACCTGCCTATTTCTATATCTTTATTATTATCCTTCTGTATTTATTGCCCCATTTGCTCTGCCCCCTCCAAAAAGCCTACATTATTAATCACTACCTCTTTTATTTTAGGTTAAGAAATAAAGGTGGGGTCAGTGTCAAGACAAGGATGGGACAATCTATTAGACAAAGGTAACAGGGTTTTAATTTAAAAGTGAACTTTTGGTTTAAGGGAATATTACTTGTTTAATATGGTTACATAGTATATTTGGGTTGACTAAAGGAAACAGTCCATCAGGTCTGATCCCACCAAATAATCCTCAGTGCACACACACACATGTATATAAATATATATGGTGTTTTTTGCAAACATATATAAAAGTGCTTGCATACTTATTCCATACAGTCTTTTGCCCTTTACAATGAGGGAATCAGGAATAAGGGCAAACAGGAAGGGTTTCAGACTTACTGAGTTCAGCAGATACTAAATGTAATCTTTTCAGTTTGAGGCGGGAGGTACACGAGGTTCTAATTAGGACAAGGTTATATCCCCTGACACTCATCTAGAGCATAATCCAAAATTAAACATTATCAGGGATTTTGTGTATTTCACTATTAACATTATTTTAATTTACAAAAGAAAGACAGCTGTGTATCTTATAGAGAGAGGGGAGAGTGAGACAGCTGTGTCTATTATAGAGAGAGGGGAGAGTGTGTCATCTGCGTATCTTATAGAGAGAGGAGAAAGTGCAAGACATCTGTGTATCTTATAGAGAGAGGGGAGAGTGTGAGATATCTGTGTATGCTATAGAGATAGAGGAGAGAGTGAGAGACAGTTGTTTATTGTATAGAGGGAGGGGAGAGTAAAAGACCACTGGGTTTCATTCATGTCTGGACTGGCAATCTGTGGATTCTGGCAAATGCCAGAGGGGCTGCTAAAGGATTCTATAGACAGTCACTATTTATTGGGCTGGTGGGGGGGCTACTTGGCCTCTGTTTACTTGAAAGACCAGAGTCCAGTCCAGGCCTGGTTTGATCTGAGCTGCTGGTTCCTTTCCAAACCCTCACCCTCCGACAGGGCCATTCCTGGACAGCTGGTGGAGCTATCCAAAGCTATCAATGCTTTATATAAAACAAGCCCCTAAATGTTCCACTTCAGTGTAAATGTCCCTTTAAAGCCTGGCATACAACACCTGTCTATATTCTCTAATTCTAGCTCGATATGGCATAATGTACAATCTGTTCCGTTTTCCTATACAAATGGTAATGTTTATTCTTGCCATTCTATCAGGGCTTATGAAAACCATATCGCGAAGCTGTGACGAGATGCTTAACAGGTGCCGACTGCAATGAAGGGTTTGGGGGACGCCCGTGTACGGCACCTCTCGGGAACCCTGGATTCCCATCCAGACTCCCTGTATATCCCACAGGAACGGACACCATATCTAATCAGCTCCACAGAGTCCTACCCCCCGGAGCCTCGGTATACACCTGAAAATTCCTTGCACCCGGACTGCCTATATCCACTCAACAATCAGCTCTCCAACAGCAGCACCTTTCCACGGATCCACTTTAATTCTCACTATGAACCACCAGAGGACACCCCACCCTACCCAACCCCCCATGTTGCCCCTGCTAAAATCAACAGGCTTCCTGCTAGCCTCCTGGACCAGTTTGAGAAACAGCTGCCTATTCACAAGGATGGCTTCAGCACCTTGCAGTTCCAGCGGGGGGTGCCAGAGGGCAAGGACCGAAGTGAGAGTCCTGGACGTATACGCCACCTGGTCAACTCTGTGCAGAAGCTTTTCAACAAATCTCAGTCCTTGGAAGGTGGAGGCAGGGCCAGTGTAAATGGCAAAAAGGGGTCATCAGAGGACTCCAAGGGGACAAGAAGAAGCAAGAGCAAAGAGCGTGGCAAGGGGGATGGAAAGGGGCAATCAAAGGGCAGTGCGGTTTCTGGGTGGTGGAGTTCAGATGACAATTTGGACAGTGATACAGGGGGTTACCGCAACCCAGCAGGGATGATGACTTTGGGCAGAAGACCAGAGCATGCAGCTCGGCATTTCATTAGTGGGTACAACACTATCAGTGAGAGCATGCTGAAGGCATCCAAAAGCAATAATGACCTCAAGTTCACACCCTTCCAGCCTCCATCCCTCACACTGTCTCCCCTGCCAGCCCCACAAGATGTGCTCCCTGTCAGCTCAACGTCCACGTTAAAGAGAGGGTCTTGGTCCACGCTGACTTTGAGCCATGCCCGCGAGGTGTGCCAAAAGGCTTCGGCTACCATAGACAAAGCTTTTCTCAAGTCGAAGTCCTGTCATCAGGACCTCAGCTATCAGTATTTACAGGTAGGTGGATAAATATATAACATGACCAGATTACAAATGCTAAACAATTTCGCTCCCTTCTCATCCCCTAACTTGTATGTGCAAGTTGTCCACCCTTTTGGTCACAGAGGGATTGGGTGTTTGTTCTGCAGGTACCAAGTGGGGACTGGAGTGGACCCCCCATTAAGGAAGATGATATCCCGTGCAGGAGGATGCGGAGCGGCAGCTATATCAAGGCCATGGGAGATGCAGATAGTGACGAGTCGGAAGGCAGCCCTCAGCCATCCCCCAAAACTGCAGCGAGGAGGCAGAGCTACCTCAAGGCCACACAGCTGTCACTGAGCGAGAGCACCACCCAGAGGTAGGGCAAAATAAATACTGACATAAGGTACAGTGCAAACATATCAATTAATGGGGTGTGGTTGCTATCAATAAGCACACCAAGAGACTGGTGAATAATGCACTTGGGGCAAATGATCGAATTATATTGGCGGAAATGGGTCAGTCGGTTTGGGGACCGCATCAACGAGCCGATGCAGTCCCCGATCCGACTAGATTTTTAAACCTGCCTGATCAAGATCTGGCCGATTTCAGGCCAGATATCGGTCGGGCAGTCCCGTCAATAGTGCCCATACACGGGCCGATTAGCTGCTGAATTGGTCGAAGGGACCGATATTGGCAGCTACAATCAGCCTGTGTAACACGCTACAACACGCTACACATTAGAACTGCTTTCAGGTAACCTATTGTTTCTCTTACTTCCATTTAATTGGAGGAGTCCCAAGCCGGACTTGGATTTCTTACTATTGAGTGCTATTCTGATACCTACTGGGAGCTGCTATCTTGCTCCCTTCCCATTGTTCTTCTGTTCGGCTGTTGGGAGGGGGGTGATATCACTCCAACTTGCAGCGCAGCAGTAAAGTGTGACTGAAGTTTATCAGAGCACAGGTCACATGGCTGTAGCACCCTGGGAAATGAAGAATATGGCTAGCCCCATGTGACATTTCAAAATTAAATATAAAAAAATCTGTTTGTGTTTTTGAAAAACAGATTACAATGCAGGATTCTGCTAAAGAAGCTCTATTAACTGATGGGTTTTGAAATAAACATGTTTTCCCATGACAGTATGTTATAAAGTATGTTATAGAATGACCAATTCCTGGTCTTCATTTTTCATAGTTTCAATTATTTGCCTTCTTCTTCTAACGCTTCCCAGCTTTCAAATGGGGGTCACTGACCCTGGCACCCAAAAACTATCACCCTGTGAGTCTATACTGTTATTGTTATTGCTACTTTTTATTATACTTTTTATTATTTTATACTACTTTTCATTATATGTATCTTTATAAAAGACCCTAGCAACCAGATAGCTGATAAAATTCCAAACCGCAGAGCTACTAAACAAAAAGCTAAATAACTCAAAAATTAAGACCAATTGCAGATTGTCTCAGAATAGCACTCTCTAGAACATACTAAAAAGTTAATTTAAATGTAAAAAACCCCTTTAACCCCCCATCTCTCTGGGGCCCCATTTGGTCACTGCCTATAACCTCCTTTTACTCATTACCTCTGTCTACAGCTACTTTATGTTTCCCTATGAAAGGATTTCAAGACTCATATTTTGGGTTATGTTCCTAGGAGCCTGGACCGGGTGGATTCTTTGGACATTCTTTCTCCTCCGAAGTTTCAGAGCTGGGAAGAGGACTATAACCAGATGACTGAGAGTGTGGCAGAAGAGAGCAGTGTGTGCCAGGTGAGCAGGGTAGGGGAATAGCCTTCACTTGCCTGTAGAAATGACGACCATTAAGAGGCCTAAATTGGTAGTGGTATATTAGGATAAAAGTCTCTGAAAGAAGAAGGCATAACAGAGATAGTATGAGGAAGATGCTTGTGTCCCATAGGACAAAGAAAAATCACATGATCTTTGTAGACATGCCCCATAGCGGTTCACAAACTTTTGCTTTTGCATGCTTTTACCTCTCCAATCGTCAGCAGCTAACTGCCTACACAGCACAGCTTGGTATTACATGTTCAAAACTAGCAGTCTATAACTGCTAATATCTCAGAAACCACTAAAAATGTATGTCAGTTGTAAAAGTGCTCAAAGGACCACTCAGCACAGGTTTGCATCAATTCCATTTTGGCTGGCACATTTAGAAGCGTGACTTTAATGGTCACAGAAGGGAACTGGAGACAAAAATACTGATATCAATCCACCAGAAGAATAGGTGCTGTTATGCAAAATGACTAATGAATTAGTTTCAGTCTATTACAAATTATATAAAAGAGACAGTGTAGTGCAAGTTAGTAAAATAGCCCTGAAGTGTTCTCCTTCATGATGACAACTGGGTCCTAATTCCAGGTACCCTTAGATCACAGCTCCACCTAGTGGAAACTATTAATAGGAACGTTAAGCCTATGGCTTTACAACTAAGAGCTACAGGTATACAGCACAGCTGTATATCTCTTACAGGAGAATATCCTTATACAATGACAGGTGGGGTGCACTTACCTAATTATTGATCCACCTGTGCTCCTGGAGGATATCATGAGAGCAGGCTGCATTGGGGGGCATGGTGAGGAAAGGATGGGGGGAAAGGGCTGCTGTACAGCATCTGCTAGCCCTGGGAGAAGATTCTGCATGTTTTCTCTCTTTCTATCACCATCTGCTTACAGGAATGTGCACTGAACTGCATGAATCCACTAACTTGTCTCCTTCACTGTGATTCCTGGGGGCATATCAATCTCAGCACACGCAGATGGAGCGAATACACTGCAAGGCATCTGTGCCATATGCATTAATACATGCTTCTGTTTATAGGAAAATATACCCTATGCCTTTGTAACATTAATCTCCTGACTAATTCCTATTAATCAGTAAAGCATTTGGCCAAAGCTTCTGTTTATTTGTGGGGGCTGACATTTTAGGGGTATTCTCCTCTATTCTACTTAATACTATTTTATTGAAATATATGGTTAATGATTAAAGTGGAACTCCCAAGTTGAAAAGTAAACATAATTTCAAATTTGCAGCCTTTTCATGATTTTTAATGTAATGATATGGAGCAGTTCCCTAAGCCCCGCCCCCTGTTCCCCTGCTGATCTGGCTGACTACTTTGAGACTCAAATAAAATGTAACAGTAGTGTCCTCAGTCTGCCTCCTTTAAATTTCACAATTACGTGCACACATGATGTCAATAAGGAAAGGAACATCGCAGTGCAGTGCATTGTGGGTTATGTAGTTCCTGCATGCTGTCTGTAAGCTGTGAAGAAGATGTTATCATTTGTAACATCAATGCTTTAGTCTTTCCTCCCCTGCCACAAATTCAAAAGATGCAAAAGAGAAGAACTGTTTTGCAGCTGGATTTCAGAATATCAAAATAGTATTTATTCCTACTTTCTGAAGGAACAGATTACAGGGATAGGTATATTAGGGGTTTCTGTGTTGTGAAGGAATCTTTAACAAATTTTGGTTTGGAAGCCGGAGTTCCCCTTTATTCCAAGGCAAGCAGTCTGGTAACATATATATTATTTTACACTCATAACAGGAAAAACATGGGAAACATCTCTTCTTATTATTATACTTTTCGCTAGTGTTTATGGTTTGGTATTCTGGCCAATTGTTTAAAAGACCAGTCTTGTTGGACCACAGATATCTGTATGTTGTAAGTTGTCTCATTACCAATGTGATTTCTCTTCCATTGCTGCACAGGATAGTGTCCCTCGCTGCCTAATACAGTACCAAATTCCAGAAGTAGAAGATCAAAGGGACAGGTACCACCTTAACCAGGTGATAGAGGAGCAGAGGGAGAGGTACCAACTGAGCCAGACAGTAGAGGAACAGAGGGATCGCTTTCAGTTGTGCCAAGTTCCAGAGGAGCAGATAGAGCAGTACACCCTTTGCCAAGTCCCCGAGGAGCAGGGCAGGTTCCAGCTGTGCCAGGTGGTGGAGGAACAGATAGAACGATACCCGCCTGAAGATCCCAGGGAAAGATTTCAATTAAACCAGGTCCCCGAAGAGCAGAGAGAACGATACCCACTGTGTACAGTGCCAGAGGAGCAGAGAGAGCGGTACCCGATGTGCCAGGCAGAAGAAGAGCAAAGCGACAGGTTCCCAATGATTCCGTCAGTTTTCGAAGAATCTGGGTCACTCCGACATGAGGTTTTCGACCTCAATCTGCCCAACTACTTCCGCTCACGCAGCCACAGCTACCTCCGCGCCATCCAGGCTGGCTGCTCAGAGGACGAAGACACTACATCTCTGCAGTCTATGTCCCCCCCGCTGCCAGTTGCCAGCTGGACCCTACCCAGGCATATCGGTGAGTGTGAACAATACAATCAATGCTGGGAGAAGGGTCTGGCTCAGGGACCCTAACAAGGGTAACATTAGTCTGGTTCAGATCCTACCTTTAGTGTCGGACTGGGGTGTCAGGGGCCCAACGGGGCTGTCACCTGGGGCCTCACCCCTGTCGCAAGATCCTGCTCCCTGATTCCCCTGTGCTGGTGCATGCAGTTCCTGGTGGGGGGGGGGGGCAGAAGGAGCAGGCTGGGTGGGGGGGGGATATTTTCCTGCCTACCTTTGCTGTGCTTTGGCCTGACCCAAGTTTATAGGAATTATTATATATATACCTGTATATATCTAGACATACAAATAGCGTGGGCCAGGGTCGGACTGGGGGGTGAAGGGCCCACTGGGGCTCCCACCCCAGGGGCCCTGCAGGTGCCCCCGCCGGCCGCATCCCCTAACGCCCTTCCCCCGCAGGGCCCCCCACCTGCAATCCTCCCCCGAGCACGTAAATTTAACGCGTCAGGGGAGGAGTGGTCGCGCAGGGGGAGCGCCGGCAAGGGTTGGGACTGGGCTGCAGGGCCAACTAGAGCCGGGGCCCACCGGGATATTTCCCGGTGTCCTGGCAGCCCAGTTTGACCCTGGTGTGGGCCTGCAAATTGATGCAAAGTCCTTGTGGTTTCTGCCAGTGCATATATGCAAAGTGGGTGGCATTTTGGTCTTTGCAGATTCATACAAAGGGAGTCACTTTTTGTACTTTCAGTATATACCAGTGGTAACACACATTATATTAATCTCCTGCATTGGAAAAGGTAAACCCTCTAGTGGGGCTTTGTGATAAATGTACTTTATTAAAGGATTGAAGCTTTAGTCCAGCGAGAGCTAAAATCATTGATCTTCTAATAAAGTCCATTTATCTTGCCCGTGTAGCGCATCTGCTTTACTAATCCTACATTCACTTTCTGATAGCTGCAAGGCATAAGCCCTTAAAATAAAACCAAAATTCCATTGCATTAAAAATGTATAATTGTTATGACAATTAGCAGCAGCCTTTATTTTTGCTTTCGCCCCCACCCCAGCCACTATATCAGAATCGTGATAGTTTATGCCTTGTTTGTAAAGGGGGCAATACACAGACCAATATCCTTCATTCAGTTGACCCACAGACCACACATGATGTGGCCATCTTGCTATCATTCTGATTGTTTGATAAGAACAGCAGGAAATAAAGTCTGGCTGAGACTTCACCTCCACATCTGCTAATGCCCCATGCACTGGCCTACATAGTACACTGCCAGATGAAATTTTCTAAACTGATTACATCTCTGGACTGACCAATATCCATTGTACATCTTTGTTCATGGTTATCGATCGCCAGATTGTATCTGTGCATGTATGGCCAGCTAAACTACACTCATTTCACTAGACACTACATTTTTAAATACAGGCATGCCCATATTGTGTGTTAGCCCCACTACAGTTCTTACAGTTTTTGCTTTACTGTATTCAATGGAGCCTTCTCAGATTTCAGGATAGCATCTTCTTCACCCCCCCTGCAGTTAAACTGCAATACAGAATAGTAACTTCTCCCCCCCCCCTATAGTTACACCCTAAAACCAGCTGCAATACAGGATAGGATGTTCTTCATCCCACTTGTAAGTACATCCTAAAACCACCAGAAATACAGGATAGGATGTTCTACATTCCCCCTTTACTTCACCCCTTTTGTAGAGCTTCCAACTTCTCTGTTTGTAAATGACCATATCTCTAGAATTTTGTTCATCCCTAGAGTACAGATTAGCAAACAGCTGAGCCAAAACCCACTCATGTATATTATCACTGCAGTCACATCAGGGTCAGCTGCCTCGGGAGGACCTCAGTGAACACAAAAGCACATTTGCCATAAGCCCAAGGATGTACGTGGTATCTGGGATATATATACATTTCTGCATGTCTCAAACATTTGTGAGCCTTGTCCCTGAGCCAGGCCTTTTACATTCTATTGTGTTGAACAGTAACAGTTCTCCATGTTTCCTATGTACAGTAATTCTGCCTGTAATGTTGTGTTACTAGTCCCAAATAACATAGTAAGTTAGGTGGAAAAAGAGACATACTTCCATCAAGTTCAACCATAATGCCTATATATAACCTGCCTAACTGCTAGTTGATCCAGAGGCTCCTGGCTCCAAGATGGCAATCGGACCAGTCCCTGGATCAACTTGTACTAACAGCTATCGCCCATAACCCTGTATTTCCTTAATTGCTAAAAAGCCATCTAACCCCTTCTTGCAGCCATAATATTATGTATCTGCCAGTACGATTGGTTCAGGGAGGGAATTCCACAACCTCACAGCTTTCGCAGTAAGATATACTTTCCGAATATTTAAATGGAACCTCCTTTCTTTTAATCGGAGTGGGTGCCATTGTGTCAGTTGGAAGGACCTACTGGTAACTAAAGAATTAGAGATATTATTATATGATCCCCTTATATAGTTTATACATAGTTATTATATCAGCCCTTAAGCGCCTCTTCTCCAGTGTAAACCACCCTAACTTGGCCAGTCTTTCTTCATAACTGAGACTTCCCATACCCTTTACCAGTTTAGTTGCCCTTCTCTGGACCCTCTCTAATTCAATAATGTCCCATTTGAGCACTGGAGACCAAAACTGAATGCATGTTGTTTTGTATCCTCTTTATCTACAACACATCCTCCTGTTCTATCTATGCACTGATGATACTGTATTGGTGTCTATTGAAGAACATAAATAGTATCTTTGAAAATATATTCAACCAAACAATTATGGGTTAAAATGCAAGAAATGTTTTACCTGGATTTCTTGATTAGTAGATCAAGGGCACCCTCCATGCCTGAGAGATCATTAGAGTAAGCATTGGGAGGTTTTCCTTCTTTCTAGAGGGCACTGTCGTATGTTGAATGTGGTGACCTGATCAGTGCATTTATGGCTGCTTCCCCTTCGTGAAAACAGATATAAACACAAATAAATAAGGTTGTACAGAAAAACTATATGAATTGTGTGAATTATATCCTTATAAACAGTACTTAGTCATCAGTTATAATCAATGCTTAGTAAAGCACCCCCTGTTGTAAAATATGAGGCGATTTATAGTCACCTTGGAGTTCCCAGCCTGTATAACAGTTTTTGGCCATTGGCTCTATGGCATTGGCATATGGTCATAGAACTACTCAGTGACTTCTTATATTCTAATATTTTACAGCAGGGGGTACATTATTCACTATATAAAGGTTACTTATGACAAGGTAGGCCATGATGTAATATAAGCTAACTGTTGTATGCTGGTCTCTATAGATGTCACGAAATTTGGCCACCCACGTGCTTGGCCATATTAAGCTGATCCAGTCATTTGGCCTCTGGGCCAACCATTAGCTCATAAGGAACGCATCAACGTTCATGTGCAGTCCATTCAAGGAGTACTTATCAATATAGCAATGCCCTCAGTGATGCCTCTATAGCATACTGTCATTTAACATAATTTTAGTTACACTGGTGTTCAGAAGACCCCTTAGAGAACTGCCAACATACAAAGTTTAGCTGTAAAAGAAACTGTTGGTGACAGTGATGGGGGTTATATCCCCATACTCCAATGTTTCTATATATCTGTAACCTTGTTATGAGCTAAGGGGGCCCAGCCTGAAGGCCAGTTAGGGGGAGATTTGGGGTGAGTGCTTATTTGTGCCCTGGGTACCCCTGGAACTATAGCAGGGTGACTGTTAACTTATTATTTCTATATATCTGTAACCTTGTTATGGGCTAAGGGGGCCCAGCCTGAAGGCCAGTTAGGGGGGGATTTGGGGTGAGTGCTTATTTGTGCCCTGGGTACCCCTGGAACTATAGCAGGGTGACTGTTACCCCAATGTTTCTATATATCTGTAACCTTGTTATGGGCTAAGGGGGCCCAGCCTGAAGGCCAGTTAGGGGGGGGATTTGGGGTGAGTGCTTATTTGTGCCCTTGGTACCCCTGGAACTATAGCAGGGTGACTGTTAACTTAATGTTTCTATATATCTGTAACTTTGTTATGAGCTAAGGGGGCCCAGCCTGAAGATTTGGAAGCAAGAATAAATGAGTGTATGTAATGCCAATAAAGAAGGCGAGTGAAGAAAGAATGAAAATGAATGTGGATAGTGGACCCTTGGTCCAAGGCTTCCAGGTAGGCCCCTGACACCTCAGTCCAGTCTAGCAGAGCAGAAAAAGCAAAAATATAGGGATTTACCAGTTATTACAAATTATAATTTGTACAAATTTTCTCTTTTGAGCCAAAAAGACCTGATTTGTATTACCTTGAATTTGCTGATCTCCTAAAAATGATGACTCTATTCTGCCTTGCATACCAATGAGTAGGGTATTTCCACAATAAAAATTTCTTCTATTGTATACCAAAATTCCATTTAATCTGGAAGTTTAGGTTCGTTTTAGTTGAAGCATTAGCTAATGCACATTAGAGCCCTACAGATTAAAACTGGGGTTGCCACCTATCTCTAGGCCATTACCTTTGTAGCTGGCCAAATTCTGGTTTGCTTCAAAGTGAAGTGGGATCTTTCCTTTACTTCATTGTGATATCCCTCAGAAAACTAGACTAGACACAGCAAGGCTCAAAGTAGATGTACAAAGAAGTAGCCTATAAATTCTGTACATGTTTTAGGGTTTAGCACCAGCCCAAGGCCCCCATAGCCCTTTATCAGTGTATATATGTGCCCCTTATTATGCCCCCTGCTAATTCCCTACCTACCTAAGCTAAGGGACCCAATCAAAATATACTGTGTATATAGAATATAAAGTCATGATATAAGGCTAATTATTAATTCAGATTCACATTACATGGAAGCATAGAAACCAGTGGATTCTGCATCAGAATTTAACAATCAGTCCTGTAGCATTAGCTTCTTTGACACATCAACCACTTTTCTGCCAGATGATTTGCGACGACCCCTAAGCTTTGCTTCTTAGCAGCTGCCCAGAGCCCACTGTGCACGTGCACTGCCGCTGACACTTATAACAGAATCCAAGATGGGGAGCTCCCGTGCACAAGTTTAAAGGCATGCACCATTACCATTATAGCGCTGCTGAACCCCTGGGCTTTTGCAGTAAGTTCAGTATTTCATATTTGTTTTTAGATTTAAAGCAATACTGACATATTTTCATAGAAATGAGTCAGTGCTCATATTTCTGAGTATAAATGCCCCCAGTCCAGTTCAACAAGGGGACAGAACTGCCAACACCGCAATCTTTCCTCTGGTTAAGCTGGGCTGGGGGCGGTGAGATCCTTCCATAGGCCGATTACAAACAAAAATACTGCTAGAGCCTATGGAAGCTTTGCATCACCTCCTGCCTAGCGTGACAGAAGAGCCACGTATGAACAATATGATATGTAAGTATGTGTGATTAGATCTACAGTCTAACAGCCCTGTAATTATTATGCTGTGAGAGGAGCCTGAATGATGTGTTGGTACAATAACAGACAGATGGTAAGGTAATTTTATTAATGAAACAGAAAGGAGGGTTTCCCGTGATTACTTTCTGGAATTTGTGAATGGAACTGATTGCAGAAATGATTGGGATTTTCTAGATGTCAGCTGTCAAACAGTTTTCAAATTTGCTTTTCTTCCGAGGGAAATAGCTTCATTCTCTAAGAGTGAACTCGGAATGAAAGCACTTTTTTAAGTGCCTTCCACCCAGACCAAGGAATAGGCAAATCGTGTCACTTAGTATTATAAAAAAAAACAATACGCAGCAGTGCTAGAAACTTGGATATGGCCATCTGCAGTGGTTCTATCCATATTTCTGCAAGGAAAATGTAAGGAGTTTATAAATATGTTATACCTGAGCTTAATCCAGGTGGGTTGAGGAACATAATTCTCCCAGTTCAGTCCATTCACACACACCCACAAATCTGCCCTCACCCACGTCCACTTTCCAATAAGCCCTGTCCCTTTTGGGGCCTGTATTGTCTTGCCTAAATGGGGATCATTGTGGGGTATAAGTTTGGCAGGTTCATGCTAAGTATTTAGGCTGCCTTCCCAGCTGTATTTAGGCCCAGTGCTGCCCTAGTCACTGGAGCCTAAATTGGCGCATACACAGAAGTACATGTTATGCTGTGCATGTACACTCCCTTGCACTCCACCACCAGATTTCACTGGGAAGTATCTGGTGCCCACTTCGGGGTATTTATGTTTTTATTAATTATACTGCCCTAACTACAAAAATTGTGTTGAAAAAAGTTATGTTTTGGAATGATTCATTTCTAAAAAAAAACCCTACTAGTCCTGCCAGCTGTCACTTTCTGCTACCTTCTTTCCCAGCACACTTTACTGTAGGATAGGAACCAATCAGCAGCCTGTCCAACCTAATAGAAACTAAAGCCTGTCTTTGTTTGTGTGAATGCAGGGCTGGGATTGGCTATCTCCTACTGTGCTTCTGGCAGGACCATAGTAGATATATGGGGAACTCTAATAAAGGGGCATTTTTTAAACATAATACTTTTTAGCCCATATTGAAGTGTTTATTATTCGCTACAAGATGGGGCAGGGGGGGGGTTAAATGATGCTATATGTCTCCTTTAATACGAACTTCTATTTTATACTGTTGCCATAGGCATGGGCGCTTGAGTGCCTATACGGGAATACGTCTCTGCCTCCCAGAGTGTGAGTGGGACGGATAGCACTGTGGACAGCCAAGTGAAATGAGTTATTATAGGTCCAAAATGGACCAACCCAGCTGTGAGCTAATCAGTATAAAGTTAAAGAGGCAACAATAATGGCTATTTTCATAATGGCTGTGAATGTGTGGTGTTTTGTCTATTTGCTTATTATCCCTCACCAAGAAAGGGTCTCTGGCAAACATGTATTGCAGGTACTGGTACCTGGTTTCTAATTATATTATCTTTTCTGAATGGTGCTTATGTTCTATAGACAGAGAATGTGTGGTTGACATAGGGTTCGACTTCTCCAACAGAAAGCCATTGCTTGTTACTGAATTATTGTGGAGTGGAGTCATTTATATATTGGAATTTTTGCTGTGTAGCCCAGAAAGGTCTTTTCATTTTCGATGGATATTCTCTTTCCGCCGCGTCCAACGATTATTAACAATTATTCTCTTTAGCGCTTTTATAGTCATATTGATCCCTTGTATAATGTGCTGAATTCTGCAATGAATGCTAAGCCTTAACAACTGGGAGATTCCTAGATTCTGTGAATATATTTTTCTTGTGGAAGGAGTAGCTAGAAGTTAATGGGCCCTGCAGTAACATTATTATAAGGTCCCCCCAAAACTAAAACTGCTTATCATTCAGCACCCCACCGAGTCCCTTAGCAGTCTCAGGGTCAGCCTCTCCAATTACACCCTTAGTCAAGGCAACCATCTTTCAGCATTCTGAGCATGGAATACAAACAGGGGTCTTTAGGATCACATACTCCTCCCTGAATTTTTAGTTTGGCACAGAGCAGCAACCCAGAAGGATTGTAAACACTACTAATAGCAAGTCCAATAGCAGTACTCAGCCCTCCACTGATTAACGTGCTAATATCATTCAGTTTATTGGGGTCAGTGGAGTTTGCCCTAAGTTTAATCCCTTCCCACCTACCTGCCCCTGCTTTGTGCTGTCATTGCTTGATATGGAAGTTGCGATTTTGCATGAGTAATGTTAACTGCATAAGTTTAGGGGCTCAATAATATTGCTGTGGGGTCCAATAACTAGTCATTAGTAGTTTATAAAAATAGTAAAAAATAATAAATGTGCTAATAAGTTAGTATTTTGATTGGGGGGGGTCAGTTTATATGTAAGTTACATTAGTTTCTTTGAAAGTAGCGTAAGTTTTTGCCTAAGTAACGTAAATTGTGTAACTGTAGGGGCCCAATAATGTTTCTGTGAAGCCCAATAACAAGTGGTTCCCCCCCAAGTTCAAGTAGAAGACCTTCTCTGGCATTTGCCAGAATCCACAGATTGCCAGTCTGGGCCTGATGGTAGCTCCACATCAAAAGTGCAAATAGAAATATTTAATGTAGCATGGACTCAATAAGCTATATACTGTACTCCATTCTCTTTATTTAAGAGAAAATCATTGGGTGAAAAAATTCTCCATAGGAACAGGGTGGCTTTTTTATCCATAAGTAGTGCTGAACTGAGGTGACCATTTAGGCAATGCCTTTCTCCCTATAACTAGTTTTCTATATGGGATTAACTTGCCATTAGATTATCATACTTGAAAACTGGTAGGAAAATGCCCAAGCTTGTTTTTAAAATGGCAGTACAGACAGAATGGTGCAGCTGAATTTAAGTCCTTCTTTTCATAATAGCCGTGTACTTTTGGTTGCCTTAGGTTGCTAGGAAAGTTTGTGTGAGAACCACACATGGGCCCCCAAGAAGATGAGAGAGCTCCCCATTATCACATAGCTCAGAGCTTAGATGGGCCTGCATCCTGACACCAAGTAGAACTGCAATATATAAGCTATGAGCATAGACGTCATGTAGAATCTATCAGGCTTCTTAGAACTACAGAAGGTTATTTGTGCCCAATACTCAATTCCCTCAGCAGGTCACTGCTCAACCCTGTAATTGTAGTTTGAGGCCTCCCAAAGAGGTGTAATGGCAAGAGCCTCAGTGTATTTCTCCTGAGAACCTGCTGCTTTCATTTATCAAAGCTGCTTGAAGGCCAGGCTGGCTTTCTAGTTCCCTTTAACTTCATCACTAAATAAAGGACTGCGCCCGGGGGCAACTGTACAAAACCTGTCATTTGCCATTAGAAAGATTTCCCATATAGCAAGTGCTAGGGAGACGGCATTCCCTGAAAGTTCCAAGTTAATATCTTTCAACAGAGTTTGAGATACTCATATGTGGGAAAACTAGGTCATCTTTATTAAGGTTTAGGGGGCCCTACAAATGTTAGTGGTATTGGCTGCCCTAGATACTCGTGGAAACCAAGAGTGAAGGCCAATTAGGGCTACATGGATAGTCTTAGAACCATGATGACTAATACTGCTTTTGTTACATATGTTGTGTCTAGAAATATTTTAGAACTGGGTGGTGGGGCAAATGTTGAACTACAAAGGGGTTTGGCTAGTTCTCATAAAATTCAACTTACAGCAGTTGAATAGAGCCCTCTAATGGCATTTTAAGTGCACAGCCCCAAACAACACTCAGACTTGGCTCTTCATAGGTTTTAATGCAAATCTCTTTGACCCTGCAATGCAACCAATGGTCATGCAGTTATCACTTGGAAACTTGTCTTTGGTAATTGCCTGACCAATAGGCACACCGGTAGGCAAAGCTCTGTTTAGGTTTGGCACTACCCAGGCACCAGACCTCTGGCCGACCCCTCCCCATGCCATTCAGCTCATGAACAGGACAGTCTTAGCATTCAATGATCGAGGAAACAAGGGGTACCAGTGGCATGCTGTGGGAAAATGTCAATGACAATTTTTAAATATACAGGCATTCCCCTAAAGCTGCCAAATTAGGTGGTGCCTCTGGTGTCTTTAGTGTCTTTATACAAGATATGGCCCTGCCATTAGTGACAGACTGATTACAATAAAACTCCATAAAGAGACAAATTTGAGATTTGGCACCCATCCTCAAGCTGAAATTTACTGTGTGTGCCATAGCCCTAAGAACATACCTGTGTGCCATAGCCCTAAGAACATACCTGTGTGCCATAGCCCTAGGAACATACCTGTGTGCCACAGCCCTAAGAACATACCTGTGTGCCACAGCCCTAAGAACATACCTGTGTGCCATAGCCCTAAGAACATACCTGTGTGCCATAGCTCTAAGAACATACCTGTGTGCCATAGCTCTAAGACCATACCTGTGTGCCATAGCCCTAAGAACATACTTGTGTGCCATAGCCCTAAGAACATACTTGTGTGCCATAGCCCTAAGAACATACCTGTGTGCCATAGCTCTAAGACCATACCTGTGTGCCATAGCCCTAAGAACATACTTGTGTGCCATAGCCCTAAGAACATACTTGTGTGCCATAGCTCTAAGAACATACCTGTGTGCCATAGCCCTAAGAACATACCTGTGTGCCATAGCTCTAAGACCATACCTGTGTGCCATAGCCCTAAGAACATACCTGTGTGCCATAGCCCTAAGAACATACCTGTGTGCCATAGCTCTAAGAACATACTTGTGTGCCATAGCCCTAAGAACATACCTGTGTGCCATAGCTCTAAGACCATACCTGTGTGCCATAGCTCTAAGAACATACCTGTGTGCCATAGCCCTAAGAACATACCTGTGTGCCATAGCCCTAAGAACATACCTGTGTGCCATAGCTCTAAGAACATACCTGTGTGCCATAGCTCTAAGACCATACCTGTGTGCCATAGCCCAAAGAACATACCTGTGTGCCATAGCTCTAAGAACATACCTGTGTGCCATAGCCCTAAGAACATACCTGTGTGCCATAGCTCTAAGAACATACCTGTGTGCCATAGCTCTAAGACCATACCTGTGTGCCATAGCTCTAAGAACATACCTGTGTGCCATAGCCCTAAGAACATACCTGTGTGCCATAGCTCTAAGACCATACCTGTGTGCCATAGCTCTAAGAACATACCTGTGTGCCATAGCCCTAAGAACTTACCTGTCTTCCATGTAGGCATTGTCCTGCTCAGAATCAGTCTCTGCAAAACAACAATACATATAAATAAGGGTCCCTGTGCAGACTGCCCTGTATCTTTATATTTTACTAAACCTTTATAAAGTACAAAATAAAGGGTGCACTACTGGATCCTATGAAAACATTCTGCACAGCAACAGCAAACAGGAGATGATCCTCTTTCCAAGTGTTCTAATTTTGCAGATATTTTTAGCAAGTGCCTGAATGGCAGATACAGCCAGTAACTCCTTAATATCAAATGAAAGGAGGAGAATATTAACTCCTTTCTAACACAGTAGTCAGGGTATATAAACCTGTATAAAAGCAGCAGAGTATCCTGCAAGGATAGGATTACAGCTAATATTTCTGGCATGGCATTCAGGGAAAATAGAGGTACAGATATAGGATCCAGTATTGGAAAACCCATTATCCAGAAAAATTCTGAATTATGGGTTTTCTTCCACAGACTACATTTTAATTAAATAATTCAAAATTTTAAAAATTATTCCCTTTTCTCTGTAATAATAAAACAGTACCTGTACTTGATCCCAACTAAGATATAATTACCCCTTATTGGGGGCAGAACAGCCCTATTGGGTTTATTTAATGGTTAAATGATTCCCTTTTCTCTGTAATAATAAAACAGTACCTGTACTTGATCCCAACTAAGATATAATTACCCCTTATTGGGGGCAGAACAGCCCTATTGGGTTTATTTAATGGTTAAATGATTCCCTTTTCTCTGTAATAATAAAACAGTACCTGTACTTGATCCCAACTAAGCTATAATGAACCCTTATTTGAGGCAAAGCATCCTACTGGCTGTAATAAATGTGTAAATTATTTTTTTAGTACACTTACAGTATGAAGACTAGGGATGCACCGAATCCCGGATTCGGTTCAGGATTCGGGCCGAATCCAGCCCGGCAGAACCCAAAAAAGTGGGTTCGGTGCATCCCTAATGAAGACCCAAAGTTATGGAAAGATTCCTTATCTAGAAAATCGTAGGTCCCTAGCATTCTGGATAACAGGTCCCATACCTGTACTACTAAAAGCATTAATGCAACCCCCTGTAAGGAAATAGCCCCCAGAATAAAGCTTAGCTAGGTGTTAAATATCACCAGTTTATTTGCCAATAGGAATCAATCAGGAAAAATTATTTCTAGAGTTGCGTCTGGCTAGTGTTTTACTGGCCTGTTAAAATGATACTTGATGCCAATGTTACTAATAAGGAAAAAGATAAAAATACAGGTATAGGACCCATTATTCAGAATGCTCGGGACCAAGAGTATTCCGGATAAGGGGTCTTTCCGTAATTTGGATCTCCATACCTTAAGTCTACTAAAAAATCAATAAATCATTATTTAAACCCCACAGGATTGTTCTGCCCCCAATAAGGGGTAATTATATCTTAGTTGGGATCAATTACAGGTACTGTTTTATTACTACAGAGAAAAAGGAAATCAGTTTTAAAATACTATATTATTTGATTAAAATGGAGTCTATGGGGGACAGGCATTCCGTAATTCAGAGCTTTCTGGATAATGGGTTTCCGGATAAGGGATCCCATACCTGTATATTAAGGCCGGTGGCAACCCTTCTAGCTACTACTTAGCAAAATTATTTAAAAAAAAAAAAAAAAAAGAGTATTAGTACACCAGAATCCACAGCAAACTCACTTTCTACTACCATAACCGTTGCCACTATAGATAGATCAGCTAGGGGGCAGCAGTGTTGCAGATGTGGGCCACTGGTGAATCTGCGAGTTTAGCGTGTCTGTACTGGCTCTAATATTTCTCTGAGTTCATGATTATTATTATTGCATTATTACAATAACTGGTCATGGTATTGCAGAATGCACAAGATCAAGGCAATACTTAATGATATATCTGCTGCAGCTAGACTGCTGTGAAGGATACCCACGCCTTATACCTTAATATTCTTTTAAACCCCTATAGGCAAGGCAGCCGCTAGAGGATTAAAGGGACAGAGAGAAAGATTTGCAAGTCCTCACCGATAATTGCTCAAGTGAGGTTTATGTCCTCATTTTCTGGTTTTGTAAGGCAATGCCAGCGGTATAGCAACAGTATAGGTAGGCCTTTTGTTTTCTTTTACTAAAGTTATTATTTAGTGGGGAGTGTTTTGGTTTCTATAGCCCAATTCACCAGAACTTGGGATTTTGGGACTTTTTATAGGCCAGCCTATAGCGAGCCACCTCAGTTTCAGGCCTGTGAGAAGCAATAAATGACTATTTAATCCTACTTGTATGAATGCCAGGTTAGCACCTAATGACTTTCTGATGATACCCTAACAACTGTTGATTTGAGTTGTAGTTTTGGAAGTAACAACCTTAAGGGGGTGTAAAGTGATGTTACCCATGAACGTGACCAACCATGAACGTGACCAAACATTCACCCTCCCTGTCAGGATTACTGAGATACTTTATAAACTGTGCTTTGATATTGTCAGAGCTCTGTAGGTCTCCAGGAATCCACCCTTGCATTTAGGGGCATGGTGTACCCCTTTTCTGATGCAGAGCCATGTGGTGCATTATCTAAAACAGTGCTGTCCAACTGGCGCCCCCCCCCCCTCTGTGTGGCCCCCCACACGCTGCTTTGATGTAAAAGCTTTAAATGGTATCAGTACTGAGATTAACTGCCCCCCTGCATTGTTCACACCTCAGATTCAGGTTTTAAGACCCTGTATTGTTTACACATGTAATCCCCTGTACTGTTCACACCTCATAGTCCCTGTATTGTTCACACCTCAGGCTCAGACTGTAAGACCCCACATTGTTCACCTGTTAACACCAGATAAAGTGTAGGAGCAGTGCCAGCATTGTATCACTGATACAGGCAGGCAGCAAAGGGGCAGGCAGAGTATGGCACACGTAGGCAGGGTAGGACAAGTGGAATATGGCACACACAGGCAGTACTCTGCCTGCCCTATGCTGGCTCTGTGTGTCATACTCTGCCTGCCCTATGCTGCCTGTGTGTGCCATACTCTGCCTGCCCTATGCTGCCCGTGAGTGCCATTCTCTGCCTGCCCTATGCTGCCTGTGTGTGCCATACTCTGCCTGCCCTATGCTGCCCGTGAGTGCCATTCTCTGCCTGTCCTATGCTGCCGGTGTGTGCCATACTCTGCCTGCCCTATGCTGCCTGTGTGTGCCATACTCTGCCTGCCCTATGCTGCCTGTGTGTGCCATACTCTGCCTGCCCTATGCTGCCCGTGAGTGCCATTCTCTGCCTGTCCTATGCTGCCTGTGTGTGCCATTCTCTGCCTGCCCTATGCTGCCTGTGTGTGCCATACTCTGCCTGCCCTATGCTGCCTGTGGGAGTTGAACCTGGGAATGTTTTTTTCTGGGAGTTTGTTAGCATTGGGAAATAGTCATTACATGGTCCCTAAGGTGTGTAATTATGTGCTGGGGGTTGCTGTGCTATCCACAGGGGAGGCATATGGATTTAAGGGTGTGTCTTAATATGACATAATATCATTCTTTCACATTTGAAGGAAAGGTGATATCCCTACAGTGAGCCCCAACCATTTGGGTTTTTGCTGCGCAGTCACCATTAATGTGGGGATGGTCTTAAAACCTGTTGTGATAACATGGGTGTGGTTTGAAGTGGGTGCAGTTTAAAAAAGGGGAGTGGTCAAAACTGGCTTCCATTATTGGCCCTCCACCACATAGGCCAGAAAAATTCCATCCCTCGGTACCACAGAAGTTTGAGAAGCCTTGTTACCCAGGACTGGGATAATAATGAATAGAAAGGGTATTTGCTTCAGGTCATTACAGAGACACCTTGTGGAAATGCACAAAGGACGTATTTGGGGAAATATAATAATGGGTTAAAATACAATGTTTGCTCAACTTCCAAATGCTTTCTCTTTCCATGTGGCATTCTGTGCCTCTCTTCTTACCCTTCTTGCCTCTCCATGTTCAGTTATCTGCCCACATCTTACCTTCACCATTCCCCCTACATTCCATTTAAGTCTCATGTGCCTTCTTTCCCCCCTGCTTTTACCCAAGTTCCATTCTATGGGACTACCCAAACTGCCTCTTTAGCACAATACTAAAACCCGCTGAATCCAGCCCGTGTCATTTCTGTACCTACCCTGTTTGTTGCTAATCTTCTCTTTTAGTTTCTGTTCAAAGGAACCTTGTCCTATTAACTGCAAAACCTGGGAAAGGAATTACAGGTAGTTTTTAACCCAGCACAATTAACTGTCAGCCAGGTAGCAATTAGTCATATCTAATAGCTAGAGTTAAAACACTGTAATTGCATATATAATGCCCCCCGGATAAGTGATGGCAAGCTAAAAAAAAAAAAAAAAAAAAAAAAAACATCATAAGATTTGTGTTTATCCTTCTTAATATACCTACAAGCATACAGGATCAAAACAAGCTCTGTAAAAGCAAATTATAACACGGTAGGGGCCATTCTAAGCAAGTGAGCCGACAGTTAGAAGACAAAGATGAAATGCCTCAGTTTGCTACCGCCGCCATCATTCCCCAGCCCAGCTATACTCAAACTGCAGACTCTGTGCACCGTTATAGCAACACTTCAATGAATTGTTTATGTCCCATTAATGTCTTTCTGGAAACGACATCTTCTGAACACGACGTTCTTGATGGCAACTGAGCAGAACGCTACTGCCACTTCTATTAATAATGGCTTCCCTTATAACCTGATATCCTGCTGCTGCTGCTGCTGGCTTTCCACAACGGCTTTTGTCATATCGATTTTCTAACTTTGTCACCCAAAACAACAATTTATGTGTCTCTTTTTTTTGTATGACTTCAATTCCACCTCCAGTGGTACATCCTGGCTTCAGCTATCATTACTCAAGTGCACAATTATAGTAGTTTCCAGTTCTTGCCCAGTGTTTTGCATCAGGGTTATTACTGATGATGATAATGATGATGATGATGAAATTCTCAAGGGTAACTACAGTGTTCCATAAAGTAAGGTAATTTCCATTTCTGTTATACCATAGCGGCTGTGTAGTTGGTCTAGGGGAGGAATTGTATGTATTCTCTATATAATAATACATTATATAGTAAGCATAATTACATTTAAATGCTACTTTAATGGACAAGGTACTCGATTAAAGTGGCCTTACACACACAGATTAGAGTTTGTACAGTTATCTTTGAATGGTTCTTATATGGTCCACCAATTCCATAGATATCAGGCTTGGACTGGGATTTAAAATAGGCCCTGGCATTTTAAGTACCCAGAAGCAAAAACAGTCCCCCCCCCCACCAGCCCAATAAATAGTGACTGTCTATGGCATCTTACAGCAGCCCTCTGGCATTTGCCTGAACCCACAGATTGCCAGTCTGGGCCTGGGTCCTGGCATTCCAAGTACCCAGAGGCCCAAACAGCCCCCCCCAGCCCAATAAATAGTGACTGTCTATTGCATCTTACAGCAGCCCCTCTGGCATTTGCCTGAACCCACAGATTGCCAGTCTGGGCCTGGGTCCTGGCATTCCAAGTACCCAGAGGCCCAAACAGCCCCCCCAGCCCAATAAATAGGGACTGTCTATGGCATCTTACAGCAGCCCCTCTGGCATTTGCCTGAACCCACAGATTGCCAGTCTGGGCCTGGGTCCTGGCATTCCAAGTACCCAGAGGCCCAAACAGCCCCCCCAGCCCAATAAATAGGGACTGTCTATGGCATCTTACAGCAGCCCCTCTGGTATTTGCCTGAACCCACAGATTGCCAGTCTGGGCCTGGGTCCTGGCATTCCAAGTACCCAGAGGCCCAAACAGCCCCCCAGCCCAATAAATAGTGACTGTCTATGGCACCTTACAGCAGCCCCTCTGGCATTTGCCTGAACCCACAGATTGCCAGTCTGGGCCTGGGTCCTGGCATTCCAAGTACCCAGAGGCCCAAACAGCTCCACCAGCCCAATAAATAGTGACTGTCTATGGCAGGGGTCCTCAAACCTTTTAAACAGGGGGCCAGTTCACAGTCCCTCAGACTGCTGGGAGGCCAGACTATAGTTAGTCCTCAAACTACGCCCCCCCCCGGCCCCGCTGTATCGTCACCCCTCGCTACTACCTGTTTGCTTTAGCGTTGTCCTCGGCTCCAGCACGCATCATTAGCGTTGGTGGGTGGGCCGTGGTGACGTGACGCCGAGGACCACGCTGAGGCAGATAGGTAGTAGCCAGGGGTGAGGATGCAGCAGGGGCGAGGGCTGGGTAAATGACCTTGGGGGGCGTATCTGACCAACGGGCCATAGTTTGAGAACCACTAGTCTATGGCATCTTACAGTAGCCCTTCTGGCATTCTCCAGAATCCACAGTACAGGCCTGATAGATATTGGTTGGTTCAAGGATCGGGGGCCATGTTGGCCAGTGTGTGGTGTATTGGCAGATGAGGAAGTGAAGAGAAGCTGCATCTCCTCTTCAGCAGGCCCGGATTTGTGGAGAGACCACAAAGGCCCGGGCCTAAGGCGGCAGAAGTAAGAAAATTTTTAAGTTTGGCTCCCATGCGGAGCAGTCGGGACCTCTCCCTACTGCTCCGTATGGGAGTTTAAAGGAGCACGTGCGCACTCGCGGTGGGGGGGTTGTCGCGCGTTCGCGCATGCGCACGGGGGGGACACCAACAGGGGCGGCCTCGGGCTGCCCAGAAGAGAAATCCGGCCCTGCTCTTCAGTCCATGCTGTGCTCTATGCATAAATGTTTAGAATAATAGAAAGGCAGCAATGTCATGTGGCCTGATTGGCCTGTGTGTGGCCAGCTTGAGTGCCTGACCAATTCTCAGTTCTTCTGGTGTGTAACTGTGAAACCACCAGCCCTACAATAGCATCTTTTGTCCTTTCCACCCAGTCAAACTGCAAGCATTGCAACATGTTAATCTATGTGGCTGGGTCCTGTGGGAGAGTGAATGAAAGCTGTCCCTGCTGCTGAATGCTGAGTTCTTAACGTCATTACACTGAGTATTAAGATTGCTTCACTCAAAAGCAAAGTGACCTAGTGACAGGGACCTCTGTGTGCTAAAAGGCAGTTTGGCACTTTGGCTCCTGTATTGGCCCAGTATCTTTGGGGCTTTATTATAGTGATGTGTGAGTCAGGAATTGAGAAAGAACTTCAGAGCCCACATGGCTTTATCACTGGATAGGCCTGGGAGGTGGTGAGGACAGGACAGAAGGTCTCCAAGGGGAATAGTTTGGCGCTTGATCTGTCTCTGTACCTAGGAAGTCTGCCAGAACCTTTCCAACCTGTAGGTAAATAAGGATTAAGGGCTTATCCATGCACCACTGCCTGGCTAACAACCATATTGTCTATAACAGCAACTGTATGAAACTCTGCTTCTGAATATGCAAACTGCCAGGTCTTCAGGCAACAAACACAGCAGCATCAGAACTTTTATAGGGAGAACCTTAGGATGGGAACACATTTGGAACTGTGGCTCTTATAGCCTAAGGGGGCAATGGGAGTGATCCTTTCAGCAACAATGAATGGGCTGCACCAATATAGTGTAACCATCTTTCCCTACTATACCTGCTGTTGTGGGTCCACAAATTGCAGTGCCCCTTTTGGCCCTGACATTCTGTTTGAAGCCATCTAAAGTCACCTGTAATATCTAGTTCACTAAAACCAACCTGCAGTTTTGTGGGATTATGAACCCTACTAGTAGATGAGCATGGCTATTTTAAAGCCACACCTAGTTTTACTAGCCATGCACATGAACTAGCCTATACCTTTAATTGCTCTAATAATAAAGTGTGGTTGCAGAGCCTAATAATTAAACTTGAATACCTATAATCACAATATAAAATATACCTATCAGTCATGGGTGCTGCTTGGATAGGAAGCTGTTCCTGCTCTGATCTCCTACTGTAAGCCTAGGATGCCCCCCCCCCTTTTTTTTTCTTTATTTCACCTAGTACGCCATGTATTGTCCTTTGATGTCACAATCACTTTTGTCTTCCCTTTGCTATTTGCTGACAAGGTTCACTTCCCCACAGTTTGAGCTCTGGCACACTATAACCACCTGATTCTGTCTAAGTTGATATGGCTGGGTCCTTATGTTCTTCCTCCTGTTCTAGTAAGTGCCCTCTGTACATGGGTGGGGAAGGGTTCCCTTTCCTGCAGAGCTCCTTTAATTAAATCGCCAACAATACACAAGATAAAACAGCACCTTTTGTTAAGGATATGCAAGGAATATACATGTATATTGGGCAGTCTGGTTTGCTGGGCTCTGTCAGCAAAATGATGAATGCTGAACAGACATAATTAACCACTGGGGGGATGACTGGCCTTTAACTCTAAACAGGCCCTGTTATTTTAAGTATTCAAAGTATACGCAGGCCCGATACAAAGTACTGGCCTATTTAATCCTACAGCTTTTCAGAGCCTGCACCTGTGATTGTTTTGGGCACCTACGTCCCATCATCAGATGCTGGAAAGTTCTAACCAGTGTGCCACCTACTTCCCTTATGGGACTCATATGGTAATTCCATCATCCTATGGGCCAAACAGATGGTAACATGCGAAAGGGCTGTACATGTATATGGTCACCTTTACATTGTTCTGAAATGGATCAATCCACTAGGTTTGCAGCAGATATAAAATCAGTTGTATTTTTCAAGAGTCGCCCTAATTTAACCCTATAAACCTACATTAACAGACTTACATCCTTACTTGCACACTGCACTGAAATGATTAAAACGTTACCCCAAAATCCTCTATTGCAGCAGGACAGGAGCAGGGCCAGGGTGTGGTCACACCAGGTTGGGGGCCTTAGGGCCGTGGCACACGGGGAGATTAATCACCGCACGACAAATCTCCCTTGTTGTGGGCGACTAATCTCCCCTAAATGCCATCCCACTGGCGAAAATGTAAATCGGTGGTGGGATGGCATATCAGGGAGTTTAGTCGCCCGCAACAAGGTAGATTTGTCGTACAGCGACTAATCTCCCTCTCCGTCACGGCCCTTACAAGCAGAACCAAGATGTACTGGATCATTTCTGATACAAGTTGGCTTCTCTGCTGCAGGGTTATCTGTCTAAACAGCCCCTGACATTGTCTGCCAATATGATAAATCAGCTAAAATGCCCCATAAAATCTTGGCATGTATGGTTAGCTAAAGCTGTCAGCATTGATAGGATCAATCCCCGCCTAGTGTTATATTCTATGTGAAGCCACCAGTGCAATGGCTATATTATCGGCTTCAATTCCCTTTTGCAGTCCCAGTTGGTCAGACAGATTGACCGAACAAATAGAACATTTCAAAGATGCCCACCCATACAGGTGTATGGACATCCATGTATGTATCCATCCCTTTTGGTTGTCTGTCCATTCAGCCTGTGGGCCGACTGCCCTGTAGTACCAGTAGTACCTTACATGTCTGCCACCTGTCTATGATTAAACGACATAAAAAGTTACTAAAAAACAATGATGTGATCAGCGATCAGTTCTACTCTAATCAATGATAAATAACTGACACAAAATGTCAGGTATGGGGATCACTGGAGGATAGGTATTGGGTGCGTTTAGTAATTCCAGGTTTGACAAGGATGGGTGTAGAAGTGGTATTTTCACATATACTCTGCAAACTGCACTTACTGCAAACTGAACTTACTTTTGATATGCTTTTGCAGTGGCCTACATCTTGCCAGACCCTTCTGGAAAAAACAATATTTGCAGTGGTCCAGTGCATACTGCACTGGATCCATATTGGTGC
The DNA here is from genome assembly GCF_000004195.4 of Xenopus tropicalis. Lineage (NCBI taxonomy): Eukaryota > Metazoa > Chordata > Amphibia > Anura > Pipidae > Xenopus > Xenopus tropicalis. Next base: position 39,667,254 of record NC_030686.2, on the reverse strand, counting down.
CAAAACAATTCTACTGGATTGATTTCACGTTTAAAGGAGAAGGAAAGGTAAAATCACTGGGGGTGCCATAATATTAGGCATCCCCAGTGAATTAATGGCTTACCTTATTCCTGGGTTGGTGCTCCTGTTAGGAAAAAACCACACCAGCACGGGGTAGCTGCGAACGAGCGATGCTCTTCATTCTCTCCTCTATCTTCGGAATCCCGGAATAAGCCGAGGAAGAGGATCGCTTGTTGGCAGCTACCCCAGGCTGGTGCAGTTTTCCCCTAACAGAAGCAACAGCCCTGGGTATAAGGTAAACTATAACAATCACTGGGGGTGCCTAACAGTTTGGCCCCAGTAATTGTACCTTTCCTTCTCTTTTAAATGATTTTCAGCATATCATTTGTTATGGTGATTCAAATTATGGAAACATCCCTTATCAGAAAAGTCCCAGGTCCCACTCATTCTGAATGATAGATCCTGCACGTGTACCACATATCTGTAGGTGGACTGAACAACAGTCTGCACCCTTGGCTGGAATATTTGTGTAACTGCTGGAGGGCCGCCTAGTTACAGTTGTACATACATAGGCAGCCTTCTAGCTGTGATTAATCACCATTTGCTCAATATACTGTAAGGTTGAAGGTTGTTGTGGTTATTGGACAGCAGGAGGGTACCAGCTACTAGCATAAATGGGTGGTTTTGGTATGTTAAAGAATGGCCTATTCTTAGCAACTTTTCAAGTGGTCTTCCTTTTTAACATTTTGTATTGTTTTTGAATTATATGCCTTTCCTGATTTTTTCCAGCTTTCAAATTGGGGTTACTGACTCCAGCAGCTGTTACTTTGCAATTTTATTATTATTGTTACTTTTTATTACTAATCTTCATATGTAGGCCTCTGAGCTATTCATATTCCAGTCTCTCTTTTTCAAACCACTGCCTAGTTACTAGGTTAAATGGGACTCTTAAGGCGGCCATACACGTATAGATCCGCTCACCTGGCGATGTCGCCAAGCGAACAGATCTTCTCCCGATATTGGGGGAATTTAGGCTAATTCGGTCATTTGGGGCCAAACAATCGAATTATAACGACTGTAATGGGCGCAGTCGGTTCGGGGCAGCATCAACGAGCCAATGCGGTCCCCGATCCAACTGAATCTTTTAACTTGCTCAATCAATATCTGCCCGATTTCAGGCCAGATATCGGTCGGGCAGGCCAGTCGTTATTGTCCCTACATGTTGCCCCCTACATGTATGGCCACCTTTAACAAGCAGCTGCTGAAATTTCAAACTGGAGAGCTGCTGCACAAAAAAAGCTAAATAATTCAAAATGGCAAATAATAAAAAAATGATGATCAATTGCAAATTGTCTCATAATAGCATTCTCTACATCATACTAAAAGTTAATTTAAAGGTGAACAACCCCTTGAATATAAGGGGCCACCTGGCGGATATTTTACAGGCAAGGCCAGTTAAGGCCGGTGTAACAAATATACCATTCCCTGCCGAGAACAATGGACACAATAGAAGTTTACAATTGAGGGCGAAGCTGCGGCTCCGCTATCCACCATGGGCAGGAACCCAGGCTAGCATCAGGCTGGGAGCTGAGAGACAGGGGGAGGGACCTGGGCTGCTATTGCACAGTTCTGCTTGTCACTCGCTGCTAAAGAAAAAGAAAAAAAAGCTATTTTCTTTGTGGTAACGTGATCCTGTAATGACCACTTCCTGTGGGAGAATGAAAGGACACGCCCAGCCCTCATTTCAGCCCAGACACTGAGCAGAAAGGATCTCTGTGCAGCTCTCATGTACTGACATTTATACAAGGTAAAAGACGGCAATTTAAACCATTTATTTTTTTTTCCTTGGGGTGCTATACACTTAAAGGAAGGGGGCATCTGACACTAGGAGATGAGGATGATACAATGTGTTCCTTTTAATCCTGTAGGTCTGTGTGTAATGCTGGCAAGGGGTACCAAGCTTTATGCCACCTCCTCTCCCTTTCTTAAGGTATATTGTTATATCTGTATCCGGGTAGGAAATCATCTCAAGCTACGGGTGCCTGTGGGCAGGAGAGGGTGTAGTATAAGCGCATGAAATGGGCAAAGGCTTTCAGCACGCAAGGGGTTAACTTGGGGTCAGACTCAGCACGGCTTTGCTTTCTGCTGTCCTGCATGGAATGGGTGTGTGCCCCGCTGCCAGCTGGCACCCGTCTCTGTAGGCGCATGGAGCTTGGGTTGGCACTCTCATTAATGAGTCTGGGCATTGATAACCCGCTGGAGTTACTTTGCCGGCACAATAAGGTGGAGAAGGCACGTGATACAATTTGATACTATTACGGTTGTACAGTGGCGCTAACAGTATTTATCATTCTGAATAGGGCTCTGCAGGTTCAGTTACCCTTGTTATAGCCGTGGGATTTGGTGCCGGTGGTCTGGGTGTCACGCTATGCCCTGCGGGCTATCTGCCAGCCTTCCTGTTGTCAGTGGAACTCTTTGAATAGCCGGCTAGGAAGCGAGTTGCATGCCAGTGTGATGCCCTGCAGGAAAGATAGCATCTGTTCTTTCTATGCTGTGATGCTCTGCCATGTTTACCGGTAGTCAATAGAACAGCATTGTTCTGCTCAGTGGGGATGCTGTATGATCCGGGGGGAGATGCTCTATTCAGGTTTGGTGCTGATGCAATGCTCTGCAGTTGCCTGAAGTTTTTTTTCTTTTTTCTCCTTATTGGGCAGTGACACACGTGGCATATTGTGTTGCAAAATTTGACACAATATTTCACGGGAATCTCAGAGCTTGTGGCACACACGATAGTTGACAGCCACGTGTTGTTGTTCCCCTAAAACTCTCTTTTCACACAGTCTTGGCAGCATTGTGGTTCCATGTGGGTTGCCACTGATTTGCAGGTCAGCTGCGGTAGCCCCTAACTTACTCCCATCAATGACTGTTGCAGTCATGATGTAGCCTTATGGGATAGTTTCCCTATACAGCCGGTAAATTGCAATATATTCTATGGGATCATCGCTAGGGTGAGAGTGGTAGAACATTACTAGATTCACCAAATTCTATTCAATATGGATTGTGAAGCAGCACTGGGCGTTTTTTGTGCCTCTACTGATCTCTCTTGATGTTCATTAGATTTGGGATGCTTATAAAGTCAGAGAGAAGTGTCTGGTCAGTATGATCTATTTTTATATTCTATTTAGATTGTAAGCTTTAGGGACAGGGATCTCTTGGCTTGCGTCAGATTACACATGACATTTGATCTTTGTATAGTTTATTTTTATTGACCGCCCTGTTTGTTACCTCTATTATTGGAACAATATAAGGATATATTTACATATATTCTATGGCCAGGGCGGGTACAGCTCATAGTGATCCCTGCTTTATGTTATCTTTCCATCACAATCCCTGGTTTAACCAATTCTGTCCATTTTAATACAGTTCCATATATATTTATATTTGCCCCATGTATTTTGTAATTCCTTCACAGTTATCAGTTCCTGCCACATCTACAGGGCAGCTGTTCCAGGTATCCCTTTAACTATTCCCCTATTCAGAACACATTTTCCCTGTGATATTATCTGGAAATGCATAGTGTATTGACATATGATGGATGGATGAATATGCCCCTAAGACATCAGTGCTGTACCTAATCTCCACTTTTGGTATTGTGGCCTAATATCACCAGCAGCGCTGAAATGGAAAGAGCCGGGGTGGAAAAAATGCATAATGCATTCCTGATTTGGATCGGGGCCAATGTGCATCTTTTATTAAAGGCATATTATTACCTCTTTATAAGTATAAGTAGGGATATTTTCCCTTTTAAAAACGGAGTGGTAGAGGCCATCACCTTTCTGGATTTTAGGCGTGGGAGCTGCCATGTTGCTTAAGGAACTGGAAAATATCTAAAATATGAATAAAAAATAAAGGAAAAACTTTTTTTTTATAATTTATGATCTCTCTTTAAATAGACATAAATCTGCATTTCCGTACAAGCTGGCAATTTCTCTGCCATATAAGGAATTCTTTCTCCCGTGTCAGTGTATGTGATATGTGAAGATCCAGTTAATAAAAGGATTAGTGGCACCCAATGAATGACAGCCGTGGCATTTATCTTCCTTACTCGGTCCCACATCTTACAAACAGAGTATGCATCTTGCTAATGAATGGCTGTTGGGGACATAAAGAGAGGCTGGGGGCTGTTTCCATGGTGACTGTGTAGGCTGACTCTGCTGCCCTAGTGACATGAGCAACACACTGGTGTGACACCCGTCTCCCTGCAAACACACTGCCTGCTTGTGTGCAAAGTTCTGTTTGCTGTGCCTATGTAAATCCCATAGACATGGCATAAGCCCTGTGTATTTGCCGCCTTTGTTCTTTGTTGCACATGTTCTGCATTTTTCTATATATTTATTTATTACAGGAGGATGGATATAATTGGATGCTTATTATAATAAGCGATTTAAAGGGAAAAAAAACAGGGTGTGCAGTGTTTTCTAATTGCTCTGAGATCATATGAAGGGGATTTGGATTCCAGTCTGTATTTAGTGGGTTTAAGTGGGTTTCATACATTGGACATACAAAGTAACATATAAAGCAATCAATAACCGATACAAGAGGTGAAGAGAGCCCTGCCCAAAAGAGCTTACAATCTACAAGTAGAAAGGGTTGAGACACGAGGTATGTTGTAGCTCTGGGTAGGGGGGTAAAGTGGGGCAAGATAGAATGAGAAATGCTGATATTGTATCAGAAATGGCTAGTTTTTGCTTTTCAGTTGTTGATAATGGATAATGCTGTACAACTGGGACTGCCCATTGGGTGGATCATTTAAGACTTACTTTTATTATGTCATCGACAGAGATTAGGTTTCATTTTTAGTGGTTTTTCAGTTTAGCTTTTTGTTCAGCAGCTCTCCAGTATGAAATGTCAGCAGCTGGTTGCTAGGGTCTTGTTTACCTTAGCAACAGGCAGTGGTTTGAATGACTGGAATATAAATAGGAGAGGAACTGATTAAAAAGATAAGTCATTAAAAAAGTAACTAATAATATTGTAATATTGTATTTAGAAGCTGTTAAAATGTATAAGAGGAAGGCAAATAGTTAATTAAAATGATAATGAAAGACTAACTAAAAGATAATTGCAAAGTTACTAAAAATAGGAAATTCAGTAACACGTTAAAAGTTAATGTAAAGGCAAACCACCGCTTTAAGGTGTAAATATACTGGGGCCCACCACCACCAGGAACAGCCCTTTATAAAAACATCGTTATGATAGTAATAATTTGTTCACTTTATTATCTATAATATGTGGCTAATTATAAAACAAGGGCATAGATCTCCTTATTGGGCAGCCTGTGTATGGCTCATAAGAGGCCATTGTTCTCCTCTAGTCCCTGTAACCCATAGCAGCCAGTCAGGGGCGTGGTCAGGAGGTGCCATGGAGACACCTGTGTGCCTAATAAGATGTCTTAGTTTCCCCTAGTCTCTGTAACCCATAGCAACCAATCAAGGGCATGGCCAGGCGGTCGTATGGCACCCAATTGTTCCATACAGCAACTCTGCTTATTCATATGCTATACACAGGTTTTTGACTGGATATATGCATAAATTCTAGTGTAGACATTATGTACCATTACATTCCATTTGTTTGCATGGAATCCAAGGCAGCGCTCATCTCAATGTATTAGGAATATGGTCAAGGCCAAATGTGTCTGCTCTGGGCCAAAGTCTCTGTTCCTGCAGGGACAGCAGTGAAGAACTGGATCATTAAACCCAGGCATTACTGTGTGGCGGAACATGTGAAGTGGCACCCACAGTGCAGACGCAGTGGCAAACACTTGTGGTCCTAGAGAGTAAAGGTCCCCATAAATGGCCCGTGCATGGGGACTACCGATGGGCCTGCCTGACCAATATATGGCCTGAAATCGGACAGATCTCGATCGGGCAGGTTAGAAAATCTAGTCGGATTGGGTACCGCATCGGTTTGTTGATGCAGCCTCTGGACCAACTTTGCCTGTGCCCGTCATTATAATCCGATCATTTGGCCCCAGGGCCAAACGATTGAATTAGCCTGGATTCTCCCGATATCGCCCACCCGTAGGTGGGGTATATGGGGAGAAGATCCGCTCGCTTGGTGACATCGCCAAGCGAGCGGATCTTAAGGTGTATGGGCACCTTAAGAGGGGTTTGGGTTTTGAGGGTACTTGGTTGGGATGTTAGCATAGAATAAAGCGATAGCACAGTGATGTCCAAAGTGTGTCTGTTGTTGACTTCAATGCCTTCAATTCCCAAACAGAAACAGTAATTGGCCTAGGAAAAGCCCTGGTTGGGTCAGAACTTTGATTAGGGCTAGTTAACGCCAAGACTGCAACCTCACCCCTGAAATATTGGGGACACAGGAGACATCAATTGTAATGTATTAGTCATTTATCTTTACGCATGTTGCCTGGAAGGCAGTGCAGTCAGCAGCATGCATATAAATGAATTGCTTAATAGCAGCATGTGAATTCAATGTGTCTGTGTTGGAATGGGTAAGGGTGCAACTCTGATTACACCCAACAATAAAAGCCTTACCCTTCTGTACATAAGCACACAGACACTATTACACAGGCAGCTGTCCCAGCGTTCGCTAGTCACAACAGCCGGTTGGATGTGAAGGTACTGTTTTTATTTTTAACTCTCTCCAGTACATTGATACTCAGTCCTGCTGTGCAAAGCAGCAGCCACAGGGTTTGTGACTAACAATCACTTCCTGGAAATGGTGCGAGGTACAACAAGCTCACAGAGCGAGCAAGCGCGCGCATTCGCTAACCTCCTTCCCATTTCCCATTTGCATTCACTTAAAAGGTCCAGACAGGATAAAGGGGGGAGGAGGGGGGACTGAATGAATGGAGAGTAGGATACAATGGGGCAGTATGCTGCCTGGGCAGAAATGAATGTAATAATGCAAAACCAACACACACACACACATATATACATATATATAATAATATAATATAATAAATATGACCATGATGTAGATAGAGAGATGTGTGGGCTCTGGTATCAGAGCTGTTACGTACAACAACACAAAGACTGGGGCTGGATGAGTGTAAGGATGCTGTTCTGACTCATTGCTCAAATTTCTTTTAGATGATGTGTTGCTGCCTCTTTAAAAGGGATGGGACTGTAGGGCGTAACAGTGCTTAATTTAACCCCTGAGCGCCCCACATTTTCTGGTTTAATGGTTGTAGTTGCCTATTCAGTAGTTAAGTTAATGGTGCAAGCGGCTGAGAAGTTGGGGCACGGTGCTAGCCAGGGTGCGGCGTCTCTTCTCCTATTATGTCAAACCTTAGCAATGTATGACACAGTCGGGTGGTACCCTGTATACACCCATCCCAGCATCCCACAAAATGTGACACTTCCCTTTTGTGTAGGGAACCCACAACCACAAATAAGGGCTATTGGATAATCCCCTCAGGGAGTAATTATTTTTAACCATACGCAGGGATGGGGCAGCCGCTGACCTTGCTGGTGTTGTTGTCACTATAACTACTTCTGTGTTGTGATAGGGGAGTGAGTGGTAATACAGCAGTTAGCGGGGTTGCCAGGTTATAAACCTGGACAAAGGGGCGTGTCTGACCTCGCCGCCATCATCGAACAAACTGCTGATGTCACATCATGATCACATGATGACATTTTTAGTGGCGTGATGACGTCGGGGAGAGGGTTATTGCATCTGCTAGACACAATTTGGTGGATTTCTGCCCAGTTTTCTGAATGTAGACAACCGGGCAGGAGGTTTTGACCAGGACAGCTCCTTGAAAAACTGGGCTGTCCTGTTTAGCACCGGACATTTGGCCACCCTAGGTGGGATCACCTTACCTGACTTATTGGCATGGGGAGAATTAAAGATTGCCACCATACCCTTTTAATACCTGTTGGTAGGCTCCAGGTCTAAAGGGATGATGTGAGCTTAATATTCTGTACAAGTATGAGACCTATTATCCAGAATGCTCGGGACCTGGGTTTTTCCAGGTAAGGAACCTTTCTGTAATTTGGATCTCCATAACTTAAGTCTGCTAAAAATCATTTAACAATTAAATAAAGCCAATAGGACTGTTCTGCCCCCAATAAGGGGTAATTATATCTTAGTTGGAATCCAGTACAGGTACTGTTTTATTATTACAGAGAAAAGGGAATCATTTAACCATTAAATAAACCCAATAGGGCTGTTCTGCCCCCAATAAGGGGTAATTATATCTTAGTTGGGATCAAGTACAGGTACTGTTTTATTATTACAGAGAAAAGGGAATCATTTAACCATTAAATAAACCCAATAGGGCTGTTCTGCCCCAATAAGGGGTAATTATATCTTAGTTGGGATCAAGTACAGGTACTGTTTTATTATTACAGAGAAAAGGGAATCATTTAACCATGAAATAAACCCAATAGGGCTGTTCTGCCCCCAATAAGGGGTAATTATATCTTAGTTGGGATCAAGTACAGGTACTGTTTTATTATTACAGAGAAAAGGGAATCATTTAACCATTAAATAAACCCAAAAGGGCTGTTCTGCCCCCAATAAGGGGTAATTATATCTTAGTTGGGATCAAGTACAGGTACTGTTTTATTATTACAGAGAAAAGGGAATCATTTAACCATTAAATAAACCCAATAGGGCTGTTCTGCCCCCAATAAGGGGTAATTATATCTTAGTTGGGATCAAGTACAGGTACTGTTTTATTATTACAGAGAAAGGGGAATCATTTAACCATTAAATAAACCCAATAGGGCTGTTCTGCCCCCAATAAGGGGTAATTAAGTACAAGGTGCTGTTTTATTATTACAGAGAAAAGGGAAATTACTTTTAAAAATTAGAATTATTTCAGGCTGTGAGAGATGGCCTATCTGTAATTCAAAACTTTCTTGATAAGGGATCCCATACCCGTGCCAATATCTGAAAATCACCGCTTTTCCATACTGCATTCTGTTTTATGCACACAGTAACAGTGTATTCACCAATGGAGAGCGGTTATTGTGTGACACAACCAGGCTTCTTATTCCGGATCAGCACTGTAAACTGAATTCAGTGTCAGTCCTTTGTCCGGCACATCATTACAGTGCTAAGCATTCATAGCCAGAGAATAGACATTCATTGTGGTGATGCGGAGCCGTATGTTAATTACCACTTTTGCAGATCCATAACATGTTCATTATGATCTGTCACATACTGACATTGTTCTACTGTATTGTGTTCAAATGTCTGTAGAACTGGTAACCATTAACAACATAGGATATGTAAATATTCCTACTATGAGAATTGGGGTGCCGTGCTTGTCTGAGGCTACATTGAACCCCACAATTACTTACTATATCCTAAGTCATACATAACCACCCATGTCGGTTTAATACCCCTGGTGTGAGTGGCCCATACAGGTTTCTGTTATTTTACATATTGATTGGCAGGGTTTCATTTTTACTTTACCTGTAAATAATTCAGAATTATAGTTTATGTATTAAAAATGTCTTATTGGCAAGGGTGCAGTGCTTTTATACAGGTTGTGGAACCCCCAGTTGACTTCTAATATCTGCAGAGCACAATAGGGGCCACTCTCATCATGCCTTATTTTCTGCTATACATACAGTTGGAGTCCGCTGATTGGTTGACGGTGGAATATACATGTAAAATGATTTTATTTTAGATGACAATATCTACAAGGGGCTTCTGGATAAAGGATCCCATTGTATGGTGCTGATAAACCCCATTAAGGGGCATCAGCACCATAGTATGGGATCTATTATCTTCAATGATTAAGTTGGCTAATAGTTGCCCTGCGCCAACCCTAACCCACCTAGTACTATCCTGGCCGCAACCTGACATGATCCTTCCGTGGTGTTTTGAAATCCGAACCCAGCAGTATCGAATTGTTCTGTCATCTATAAAACAGTCTGCCTGTTGCTAAGAACAGACACAGTGGCAATATCAGTTGCAAGCAGACAATTTCCCATACTTGTTAGTTAATAGCTGGGTTTCCGGCTCTGGGTGGCATGTTTATACCACTCTCTAATTAATGGCTTAAGCCAGCCAGGCTTACAGACAGGAAAGCAGGTAGCTATAAATACCATTGCACATTTTAGTAAAAATGCATCACTCAGCATCTGACTCTCTCACTCGGGTGCTATATTTTGTTTCACAGGGAACAGTTTACTTTCCTTGCTGTCAGCAGGGCACGTGGATGTGGTGACAACAGGGAGCAGTGTCCGCCCTAAAGTCAGTTCCCTAGCTCTGCTTGCACACAGTTGCATCAGTTAGTGCTGGGCACAATAGCAAGGGTGGTTACTGAACTATTTTAGGAGGCCAAATATATTTTTATGGTACCACACTGCACAGCAGGATTCAGGAGCCAGGAAGCTCAGCTCATGTAAACAAGCATGAGAGCCAGGCTAGCGAAAGAGACAGAGTTTGCAGCATACTGTACTGTGATAATGTGGCTATATGTACATGTTATGTCTCTTTGTGATAATAAGCAGATCCAAACTGGCTGCTCTGGATTATAGTAGGGAATGATGGGGCTTATAGTAGCAGTGGGATAATAGCCTCTGGGAAGGGACTGAGGCTGTGGGATAGCAGGTATAGTAGGGAAAGATGGTGCCTATAGTAGCAGTGGGGGGATAATAGCCTCTGGGAAGGGACTGGGGCTGTGGGATAGCAGGTATAGTAGGGAGAGATGGTGTCTATAGTAGCAGTGGGATAATAGCCTCTGGGAAGGGACTGGGGCTGTGGGATAGCAGGTATAGTAGGGAGAGATGGTGCCTATAGTAGCAGTGGGATAATAGCCTCTGGGAAGGGACTGTGGCTGTGGGATAGCAGGTATAGTAGGGAGAGATGGTGCCTATAGTAGCAGTGGGGAATAATAGCCTCTGGGAAGGGACTGGGGCTGTGGGATAGCAGGTATAGTAGGGAGAGATGGTGCCTATAGTAACAGTGGGGGGATAATAGCCTCTGGGAAGGGACTGGGGCTGTGGGATAGCAGGTATAGTAGGGAGAGATGGTGCCTATAGTAGCAGTGGGATGATAGCCTCTGGGAAGGGACTGGGGCTGTGGGATAGCAGGTATAGTAGGGAGAGATGGTGCCTATAGTAGCAGTGGGGGGATAATAGCCTCTGGGAAGGGACTGTGGCTGTGGCATAGTAGGTATAGTAGGGAAAGATGGTGCCTATCGTAGCAGTGGGATGATAGCCTCTGGGAAGGGACTGTGGCTGTGGCATAGTAGGTATAATAGGGAAAGATGGCGCCTATAGTAGCAGTGGGATGATAGCCTCTGGGAAGGGACTGTGGCTGTGGGATAGCAGGTATAGTAGGGAAAGATGGTGCCTATAGTAGCAGTGGGGGGATAATAGCCTCTGGGAAGGGACTGTGGCTGTGGAATAGCAGGTATAGTAGGGAGAGATGGTGCCTATAGTAGTAGTGGGGGGATAATAGCCTCTGGGAAGGGACTGTGGCTGTGGGATAGCAGGTATAGTAGGCAGAGATGGTGCCTATAGTAGCAGTGGGGGGATAATAGCCTCTGGGAAGGGACTGGGGCTGTGGGATAGCAGGTATAGTAGGGAGAGATGGTGCCTATAGTAGTAGTGGGGATGATCTCCTCTACAATCATGCCTCTGATCTGCATCCAAGCACCATCCACCTCATTTGCAACCTGCAAACTGCACTGCATTTCCATCTTAGGACACCCTCTACACTGGGCCCCTGACTGCAGCACCCCTTGTAACTCCATGATGTAGGCCTTGCCCTCCCGTTCCAGTGATACTTACATGCCCTATCACCAGTTCACTCACTCTGAACTGGGGGGAACTGGATGCTTCAGTAGGATGGAGTACTGTTTCCATTTCAGCATCAGGAAGGTTGCTGGCATCTGGCCCTGTAACAATGGCTGAGCTGGCCAATGGTTAAAAAAAGAAACGCATGGCCCTCAATTACTTAGAATAGAGACACGTTGCTATGAATTATAGGAATGTATCCGTGTCTTTCAACCTCCAATCTTACTATGCTTCTCACTGCGCTCTCACTATATTATTTTTAGGTCATGGTCACTTTGGCTGCAGTGAGGTGCACCCAGATGGGCTTTCGGGGGCTAATTTAGTTGCCACAGTCACTGAGGGGTTAATAGGAGGACGCTTGAAAGGGCGTCACCTTGGCAACGGTGAGAATGAAAATGGGCCGTTGCCTAGTAACTGCCATCTGAGGCCTGGCGGCCATTTCCTGGAGAGTGAGGAAGACAGGAGATACAGGCGCATCATATTATATGCTGGGAACAATGCTATGCACAGACAATGCTAGTTTAGAATGAAATTTCTATATATAATATATATATATTTTTTTTTATTTATACATATATAGGGTAGGGTTGCTGTTTTTTCTAGAAAAAACGCTTTCCGTCCATGCTACATTTCCTATTAATAACATTAGTGCCAGCTATCATTATTGCCACCCAATAGGATGTGCTTGATTTCCTATCAAACATGACTTTCAGCAAGTCATGTGACGCAACTGAGTGAGCTTATTTATATTTTACTACTTATTAATGGCTTTTGTGCATTAGGAATTTATTATTTATGGTTCTGCATAGCGACAGCCACGTTGGCCTTTCCGTAAGAGTGTAATGTAGAGCCGGCAGCAATGCTTGTCTATCCTGCAGGCCACACGCGCCCATGCTGCCTGCCAGTGACAGCTTGCCTCAGACAGCAGCTGTCAAATCAGATCTTCGCTCTGACTCCTCTTGACTCAGCTGCAATATGCAACAAGTACTCTGTCTAAAAATAATCCCCCCACACACATGCAGATCACACATTGATTGCTGGAATTCATCACCTCCATGTTAACACCTACATCTCTGCTTCTATCAGTTCCTCTCATGTTCCCGCATTGTTAGCGCCTGATAATGCACATTGGTAACAAGAGTCAGCACTCGCGTACTGTGTCGATCTGGCATTCGTATATAATAGGGAACATTTATTATGAGGGCTATAGGGGGGTTCACCTTTACATTACAATTGGCCTTTCTATAACATACTAAAAGTTAAACAACCTCTCCATTGGTCTTCATTATTTATTTGTTATAGTTTTTGAATTATTCGCCTTCTTCCTCTAACCCTTTGCAACTTTCAAATGGGGGTCACTGACCCCGGCAGCCAAAAAACTATTACTCTGTTTTTGTTACTTTTCATTACTTATCTTGCTATTCAGGTCCTCTCCTATAAATATACCAGTCTCTCATTCAAACGACTCCCTGGTTGTTAAAGAAATTTTCCCTAGGAACGAGTTAACTGCTGATATTCCAAACTGGAGAGCTGCTGAACAAAAAGTGGAATGGTTAAAAAACCACAAATAATAAAAAAGGAAGACCAATTGCAAATTGTCTCAGCATATTACTCTCTAAATGATTCTAAAAGTTAACTCAAGGATGAACAACTGAAATAGTTCCATAGTGTGTTGACTATAATTGCTAGCAGCCTGCAGTCATTTGAAGAAATCCGTCAGTTTCCTTTTAATGGCAAGCTAGATGCATGGGTGACCATTCGGAATTCCATGCATTCTTTAAAGGGACAGGAACATTAAAATAACTACTTTTTATGCATTTATACATATTTTGTTGTTAGGGCAAGGTCTTGTTATTCAACCAAGCTATGGCCTTTCTATAAGCTATGCGGGCCTTTTTGCCAGATATTGGTCAGACAAACTGTCTGCAGTGCCCAAAAAGCTGCTGAATTGGTATGGAGAGGCCAAGTCAGCAGCTTTTATCCGCCACTATTGGCAGCTTATCTGCCTGTGTATGGCCCTCCCCAACTTCCTCCCTGACAGATATCTGCCCAAAAATCAGCCCAGTATGGCCCATTTAAATGGCCATATTGCAGCTTATCTGTATGGGGATCCCTGATGAGCCCAGCCGACTGATATCTGGCCTAAAATTGGTTTGATTTTCCCGGCTCATTGATGCGATCCTCACTCCGACGGGTCCCATTCCTGTCATAATTCAGTCGTTTGGCCCTTGGCCCAAATGATCGGATTACTCTGATATAGCCCACGTTAACAGGGCATAACTGTGGAAAGATCTTGCAACCTCAACAAAGAAGCAGATCTTATAGTGTATGGCACTGGCGTAACAAATTGGTGACCGGCCCCCACACAAAGAATTTTGGGAGGGGCCCAGTACACACTGCAACCTATGCGATCTCCCTCTGTTCCTACTCGCATGTGTGCGTCTGCTCAGGCAGTGGGTGCACAAATTTTCAAAATTTTCAAAAAAAGTGCTTTTTGAGGGGTCTGCTTCCTCTATAGTTACACCACTGGTGTATAGCCTCCTTCTTTCATGCACTAAATAGGACTAATTGTAATGCAACTGGATTTTATTGTTACTTGCCCTTTAAGTGCAGGGTTCCATAACCTAAATAATATATCATTTCCTCAGCACAGTCATCCTTAACTAATTTCCATACATTATTAAACGTAAGGAGCGCTGCGGGTGTAGCCTGCACGTATGTAGTTCCATTAATAGGATTTAGTGGTACAACACCACAGCCATTTAATGGCAATACTCAAAAAATATGTTACTGTCCATCATCTGTATTGTAAATAAGAGATAATAAGGATGTTAACAGGCAACTGCAAACTTACTATAATTCAGGGTGTGGTACCTATTATAAATTAGATTCACAGGGGCTCATTTATGAAGACCAGGGGGTAGAAGTGCTTGTAGACTGTAAGCTCTTTTGGGCAGGGCTCTCTTCACCTCTTGTATCGGTTATTGATTGCTTTATATGTTACTCTGTATGTCCAATGTATGAAACCCACTTATTGTACAGCGCTGTGGAATATGTTATAAATAAATGTTATTATTAATAATAATAATAATAAGAGTACAAGGGGTGCAAGATCATGCCCTTTAGTGCTCATTCAGGCAGCACTTCTTCCCTTGTGAGGCTACAGTTTTATTGTTATTGTTATTTTTCGTAACTTTCTTTTCTATTCAGCCCCTCTCCTATTCATATACCAGTCTCTCATGCAAACCACTCCCTGGTTGCTAAGGTAACTTGGACCCAAGCAACTAAATAGCTGCTGAATTCCAGATTGGAGAGCTGCTGAACTGACAATGAAATAACTAACAAAAACTACAAATAATAAAAAGTGAAGACCACTTGCAAATTGTCTCAGAATATTACTCTCTACACTCACTCAAAGGGAAACAACCCTTTTAATCACAGAACTTGCAAGGCAAGGTGAGAAGTGGAATCTGAGTACTGATACAATGTTTGCGGGAAAGTAGCAAAGCAGAACCTGCTTTCAATTGCGCTTGAATAAATCTACAACATTACATTGTGTCCAACTCAGTTCCTCTTATAAAGAATAGGATATGTTTGATTGCCATAGTAGTGACACTGCTATGTGGCCCCGTCTTTGATTCCGAAAAGGGACATTGCCATTTTCTCAGCTGTTCGGTGTGCTGCCACATTTTCCATACATAATTTATGGTATGGATCATGCAACTGCCAGATGCCGAGGTGTTATCTAAACAAGGGAAGTGGTCTGGTTTCCAGAGATGAACCCTGTAAGACAGTAAGGGCCACACAGATGTTGGAATTCATTTCATATTATGTAACTCCTGGATTCTGTATGATTCCTGTCATTTATTACAAAAAAATCACATTTGTACTTTGTCCAAGGGTCTGGAAGCAATGGACTTACCCTCTCTTTGCCCTTGCCCTAAACCAGTCCTGAATGTACACAAATGTCATTGTGTTGAGTTGTAGAGTTGTGTGGGAGAGAGCGGGGAGCAGCAGGAAATGTAGGTCATACATCAAGGCAAGATATCAGGAGGCACAGACAGGCAGTAATCCCTGTAAGTGTGTGTGTGTCTGTGTGTTATGCAGAATATGGAGTGAGATGTCTGGTATGTGCTGTGTATGGCTGCTGGGAGCCTTTGCTATGTTTATGTGTCTGTGCTGCTGAGAGCACTTGGGATTCTCCTAGAAGGCCGGGGATGGGTGTAGGGTGCCGGCTGTTTGGAGCTACAGGCAGAGAGTTAGGGCGATGTGTGTGTTCCTATAATCACAGGCTGGTCTGAAATTCCAAGAAGTCATTTGCAAGAGTTTGAACATCTCCAACACTTACCCCCCTCCTTTCTTTTCTTCATATTTTCCACTAATGCATTTCTGCCTCTCCCTATTATATAACCCGGAGCTGCCTGATTGGCCTATGTGCTACTCCGTTCCACTACTGGCCCGTCATCTCCCTGATCCTTACAGCACTAAATCCCATGATCCTCTATAACCTTGATCTCCCAGCGGTTTTAGTTGTGCCAGGGCCTGGGGGCCCCATTAGTTATATAAGGTAGGACTGTTTAACCTCTGCTGGCTCAGTGGTAGTGCTGGTGTACTGAACTGTAACACAGAGTATTGCTTGGCACATACACCCTGCCCTGCACGTGGCATCTGTAGATTTAGGACCTGCATGTTTCCCATGAATACAGCACTGCCAATAGGTGCAAGGAGCAATGTTATTTACTGCTTGCCCGTGGCAGGTGTTAAAGGATGAGAAAAGCCCATTTACTAGGGGGTGCAGTAGCTGGGCTACTATAATGTACTAAACAGATTGTAGTATTTCTATAAACCTACTTTGCCAGACAGTGCTATTATTTCTTCTGATGCAGCCAATCATGCTGAGACACAGAGGTGTGGGTTTAATGGCACATTTGCCCAGCCTTAAGGTCCCCATACACGGGCCGATTCTAGCTGCCGATATCGGTCCCTTAGACTGATTCGGCAGCTAATCAGGCTGTGTATGGGGACTACCGACAGGCCTGCCCGACCGATATCTGGCCTGAAATTGGCCAGATCTCGATCGGGCAGGTTAGAAAATCTAGTCGGATCGGGGACCGCATCGGCTTGTTGATGCTGTCCCCGGACCGACTTTTCCTATGCCCGTCGTTATAATTTGAACGATCGAATTATTCTGGATTCTCCCAATATCGCCCACCCGTAGGCGGGGATATCGGGAGAAGATCCGCTCACTTGGTGATTGGATCAGCCCATGTATGGGGACCTTAACAGTAGTGGGTAAGTGTTCTCTGTAGTCTAATTGGGTGCTGAAAATTGTTAAAATAACAATACACAAGATCCATTTGAGGTCCTAGAATGCAAAATCAGTCTGATCTATTACGGTCCTGGCTGATTTTCACTTAAATATCTGTCAGGGAGGCCTTTAGGAAAGGGCACATACAGGGCATAGAGTCTGCCAGCTCTGAAGGGGCCAAACCAGCAGATTAGGGGCTACGCGTGAGGCAACTTAGGAAAGCTGAGGTGATGGCAATTACTGCCAGTGGGAAGGAGACTAGGGACCTCTTTTTGCCCACGGTAAATCTGCACTACTGCAGGCAACAAGACGTCCTGTTTCCTTCCCATGGTTTCCGTCCCATGTGCCACTGCCCTAAATATGAAAAATAGAAAGCAAATAGAAAGCAATAGCACTCAGAGCAATTCCACTGTGCTGAGTGCTATTGCTTTCTATTTTAGAATTGTTTGGGAGGGTACCGATCCCTCCAGCATTGTGCACAGAGCATCTCATTTTGGAGTGCTAGGGTGTGCGAGGAAGGTCTCCAAATTGCCCTAAATATGCCCATGTATGGCCAGCTTTATTCTTTCAAGAAGCCAGTGGGCTAATGAAACTAGATAACCAAATCTGCAACATGAACAACCCTAATATCATTAGCCTATACTGACAGATACCATTACACTACCAGCATAGGTATTACCCTGGATAATGCAAGTGCATAGTAGCCCTAATATAATCATTTTTACTACTGTGTATCCCCTACATTAAGTCTATATCATTATGTCAACACAACTTTAAAGTGTGAAGGGAAAAAAAGTCTCCCTGTGTTTAAACAATGCTATGCAAACAATGATATCACTTGGTTTAATCCGGCATGGGAACAGCATTCTCATGAAAGCTTTCATGTCTGTAGAAAAGCAAAATCATGCAAGAATCCATTTATCTAGAAAACGTGACTTTTTGGTGGCTGTCAGATTTGATACATTGGTTGACGTCACAATCCAGACACTGGCAGCTAAGCTCTGTTTATCCTGGGTCTGTTTAGGGGTAGAATTTCATGTGCAGCCCTGTTACAGGAGGATGGTAATTGCCTATTATGGCTGGAATAAATATCTGAGAAATGAATCTGCAAGGTGGATAACGTCCCATTATTTTGCAATTTCGCTTTCAAAGCAGATCTGTTTTTTCTGATATTAATCTTAATTGAATGAAAGGCCCTGGATACCCATAGCCAGCCGCTTAGGGGCCATGTTTATGAGCAGCCTTGGCCTGTTTTATGGCAGCTCTCAGCTAACAGAAAATACACTTGAGCTCTCCCCATGTAATGCTTCCAACAGGAATGGTAATAGTGGTTAGTAAGGGAGCCCTATGGTTGGGTAATAATGGCAAAATATGCCAAAGTACCAGTGCACAGCCACCCTTGTGCTGATTGCAGTGGCATAATAAATGCACCCTGAGTGGTATAACCTTCATAAAAGGATCACCAATTTTGCCTTGGGTGGTGGAAATGCACTTTATTCCATGGGGCGCAAGTCAGTTTTTCCCCTGCTTTATCCGTGTTGCAGTGTTTTCTAGTGCAAATAATTTGGATGTTGGTGTCCCTTTGAAAAAGATGGGTTTAAGGGATGTGCAGGTTAATGTTTACCCAGAGATATCAGTTGATTTGTCCATGAGCTGTTTGAGCTTTTCTAGCCTGTCCCTGTGGGGATATGTCAGTAATCTGAGGGTGGCTTCTTGCACTTGGCTGGATGGGGGATATTGCACTTCCATTCTGTAGAATGAAAAACAATCTTTATCATTGTGAATGACAGAGCCAGTAATGCCTAGAGACAGAATGTGATGGGATTGGGTTGTACAGCATGCAGGAATGGACTCAAATACACCAACGTAATATGATTATTTGAAGCAATTTGACACGGTTTGACTGAATCAGATCTTATATACAACAACCTTCCATGGTTAAAAAGACTCTGCGCTTTCCCTTCCATGAAAAGCCCAGTGACTGATTCTTGTATTATCTTTCTGTGTATGTTTTTGTTTAGCATTAGATTGAAAGCTCTTATGCTCCAAGTTGTGTTATGTGCTGACCTGTCCTCTTTTCTACATTCCACAGGCTCCTCTTGTCTGGTAGGCTACAAGAAGACCCCTCCGCCAGTGCCGCCTCGCACCACCTCTAAACCCTTCATATCGGTAACTGTACAGAGTAGTACTGAATCTGCCCAGGACTCCTACCTGGATGCACAGGAGGGGCAGAGTGAGGGCAACAGCCAATCAGGGCTCAGTACTTCCACTGAGAGCCTGGAGAGCACCCGTGCACCCAGTGTGACACGCATTGGACCCCCAACCCCAATCAGACAGGTCCCCCCTGAGATCCCCCCTAAAAATGCATCTGTGAAAAGCAACAAGGAAGAGCCACGTGCCCCAGAGCCCCTCCCCAAACGCAAGCTGTCATCCATTGGCATCCAGGTGAGAGCGCAGCCGAAATCTCCACTAAGTATCACCTGATGCTCCCAGGAATCCATGCACTTGCTGTCTAATGATGCTGAATATCCTAATACAGATAATAAACCACACTGAGTTACGATGTTTAATATTTATACCCCTAACACACAACCCTATATAATGATGAGTATACATAAAAATAACAGAGCGCATGGTAGCCTCTTGCACTTCAGCTGTTACAGAACTACAAACCCCAGCATTCCCCTATGGGTGGGATGCAGCTGGAGTATAGAAAGCTGCCTATCCTTGTTCTGTTCTATATCTATCCATTCCAAGCATTCAGACATTTAATATTAGTATTGTGGCATCAGTCTTGCAAGTCTAGTCTATTCATTCAGCCACGGGGGCTTAGTCTTGTCCACTGCCCAGCAATCATCTCCTTGGCATGGGTTCCTTAGTTAATTTGTGCATTTGGGCCACTTTCCGGGTACATTCATAAACGACTCTGTAGCACGTGCTCTAGCCCATCAGGTCTACACACATCTCCCCTGCTCGGATTTGAGGGGGGTTATTAGATATTCCATATAAACACACTGCATCATATAGTATAGATAGTAGATATGGATAACAGGGTAGAGAATAGACACCCTAGAATGACACTGAACCTCTGCACGCGGACAATGCTATACTGTATGAAAATGCTGAATATTACCAATGGCAACACTGTACTAAGTTATGAAGTGAAATATCTCTAGACAAACCACATTGTGCTGTATATTGATGATGTAAACCCATTCATGGCTAATAAACACTCTGCTCAGTGTGAGGTGTAATGTGTACAACTGGTTATGCTTGTGTTTAAACATTGTTTATTGAAAATAAATTCCTTGTGCTGTATAGTATTGCTGGTTAGAAGGATGTTGCACTCTATAAAAGGTGTTGAAATGGAAAACCGTAATGCAGGGGGGGGGGGGGGTTCTATTACTTGTAGTTGTGGTAGAGAAAAATCCAGCAATCCTGCCATGGGAGTTTTAATAGGGAGTCAATGGAATAGTCTAATAAGACTCCTAGCTAGATTGGTGGTGCCTGTATGTAAAAGGCTAGGTTTTAACATTCTGCAGCGTGTTTGCTATTAGGGGTGTTGTGTTCTGCCTTCTTTTATCTGTTGTCTGGTACCACCTATGTTTTTTGTGTCTGAGGCACCATGGTGGCCACAAGTAAAGAGCAACCAGAGAGCCTCTTTCCTGCTAATCCATTCATTCAGGTAGCCAGGTGAAAAGCTGCCCTTTTATGACAGGGAAGGTTATGGCTATGGCACACCTGGCATTTTGACTGTCATGGTTCTCCCAGAGTGCAGTAAAAGTGCCCTTCCCAGCCTATCACAACTACTGTTATAGCAGTATATACGTGTATACCTTTCCTCAACATGTGCTTAGTCATTCGGCCATGTAAAAAATGAGCTTTGTATAAACAAACCCCTACCCTAAACTGCAACCTATTAAAATAATAGGCAAATTAGATGTTCTGCACAAGCCCTGGTCATTAAGTTCATGTGGGTATACGTCACCTTTAACAGATTCAAGTAGAAGATAGGATACAAGCAAATTAAACCGCTGAACTTTTATAAACCTAAAACCACTCATTTATCAATGCTGGGCAAATTTGCTCATGGGCAGAATCCCACGGCAACCAATGAGATGCTGCCTTTGGGGTTCTACTGGTTGCACGGAGCTTATAAATGAACCCCTTATCTGTTATTTGATGGAGGCTAACTGCACTATATAAAGGTGTGTAACAAAAAAGGGCTAATTAAAAAATGGGGGGGTCAATATGCAAGGATAATACATGTGACTTTTTGTTTCCCGTAAGCAGCATTCCTTTAACTGTATGGCTAATTAGTGGTGATTCATCCCCCCACCACTTTATTGTCCCCCCTCGAACCTTTCTGCCATTTAATAACTAATGGCCCTAGGCTGGAATTTTTACTGCCTGGGTAATTTCCACCTGTTATTCCCTGTCAGAATGTCGCCGGCTGTCCGGCAGGTGTTTATGGCTGGTCTAGTCCTTGGCAGCAGCACTCAGGCTGCACACAACCAGGTGTGTTCCTACAGGGACAATCTGCCTGCCCAATAATGACATGTTCATGGCAATATTAGCAGCAGGACACTGATACAGCAGTGCATTCTACTAAGCTTTTAACCCAGAAGGATTCCAGCTGCCCAGCATTGCATTGGGCAACTTAAATTGAGCAGAAGAGGGAGCAGACTGTAGGACCACATGGGAGGTAAGAGAGAGACTAAGTATATGTGCGGCAGTATGTCTGTGCGCAGTGCCGTGCATGTTACACTGTGCGTATCGCATGTATGTGCCCATCAATCTGTGCCCCTCTGGCTGATGTTTAGCGCAATCACAGATTGGGGGTTTGGTTGGATTATCCTGACTATGCTGGGAAATGATAATCTGTGTGCCATTGTAGAGTGTCGGACTGGCCCACCGGGATGCCGGAAAAACTCCTGGTGGTCCCAGGTATCAGTAGGCTCAGCAATTTGCCTGTATGCCTGTGCCATGGGCATTCCTATCTAAGTGAACCTGTGATTAAGAGAATAAACCAAGTGAATGAAGGAGAGATGGAAAAATAGTTTGAAAAGTGGGCCTTCGCTCAAAGGTTTTTGTGGCGGGCCCCTGGCACCCCAGTCCCACACTGGCCATATCCTTGCAAGTGTGTTATTGGGCATGCACTGTGCATGTGTCAGGATTTGTCTCTGGAATGTGCGTGTCGCTCTGCACGCGTGTTTCTGTGTACGGCATTAAGCATGGATGTCTGTTTCTGTGACAGTGGCACTATGTTTGTATGGCCCTGTATGTGTGCGCGTGTGTATATCACTGCACTGTGTGTGCCCATACTGCATCCTATATACTTGTCCCTCTCTCACTGTGCTTGTGGTTTGTCCGCCCTCCCCAAAGAAAAGCGGTTTGACTCTGCAAAGACTAATTAGCCTGATACTTATTATTCTGGATAAGTCAGTTTTGAGGTGATTGTAAGTTCTAGAAGCATATGAAGCACTGTATATATTAGCTATAATGAACCTACTGGTCTGTATACTGATGTGTACGATTATACAATATACTGACGCTGAGTATCTCCCTACGGATACTGAACACTGACAACTATTTTTTATGATTAGATACTGAACGTGCTGCTGTGTACAATGATGTCTGTAAGCCCCACTAAGGGGCATGCTCTTCTGTGTAATAATAATGATATATCTCTTTCCTTAGGTGGACAGTATACAGCCAGTGCCTATTCCTGAGCTACCCCCACCTGCCAGATTTCAGTCCATTGGAGTCCAGGTGGAGGAGGAGTGGAGGTAAAGTAAACTTTTGGGTGGTAGCGATTATAGAAAACTGTAGGACAGATGATATGTAACTATCTGAACTGATATTGGGAGGGTTATATAAAACTATGGTAGCAATGAACGGACAAGGAGGGTTTTATGGAGCAAAAGAGGAGTTAATTGGACCGAGTTATAGGAAAAGATTATAAGGAGTTATAGGAAAGATTACATGGAGCAATAGGAGGAGTTATAGGGAGGGGTATATGGAGCAATAGGAGGAGTTGTAGGGTTATAGGGAGGGGAATATGGAGCAATAGGAGGAGTTATAGGGAGGGGTATATGGAGCAATAGGAGGAGTTATAGGGAGGGGTATATGGAGCAATAGGAGGAGTTATAGGGAGGGGTATATGGAGCAATAGGAGGAGTTATAGGGAGGGGTATATGGAGCAATAGGAGGAGTTGTAGGGAGGGGTATATGGAGCAATAGGAGGAGTTGTAGGGAGGGTTATATGGAGCAATGGAAAAAGTTATGGGGGTTATATGGAGCAGTAGGAGGAGTTATAGGGAGGGGTATATGGAGCAATAGGAGGAGTTATAGGGAGGGGTATATGGAGCAATAGGAGGAGTTATAGGGAGGGGTATATGGAGCAATAGGAGGAGCTATAGGGAGGGTTATATGGAGCAATAGGAAGAGTTATAGGGAGGGGTATATGGAACAATAGGAGGTGTTAACTTTGTGCCATATTTTTATCTTTTTCTGCAGAAACAGTCGCTCCAGCAGCATGACTTCCAAGCAGGAGACCGACTCAGACACACAAGAGCCGAGTAATTCCTCCGACAAAAGCATCACAGACTGCCCCACGCCCCGCCAGCCCCCATGCCCACCTGTTCCCCTCCCTAAGAAGCACCTCTCCTATGGAGATGGGGGGGAAACAGAGGCCTCCGCCCTTCCACCCCCTGATCCATGGCTGGACTCTGCAGCCTCCCCTCCTTCCTCTGAGCCAGCCCAGGCAGCTGCATGCCGCAGGGATGGACACTGGTTTCTAAAGCTGCTACAGGCTGAGACAGAGCGACTAGAGGGCTGGTGCAGACAGATGCAGAGAGAGACAGCCGATAACAACCTGTGTGAAGAAGGTACTTATGTTGTAGTTGGTAAATGTTTGTCAGGGTGCATTCTGACCACCCACTACAAGGTGGGGTAAGCTCAGTTTAGAAATTATTCTTTTTTTTTTTAAGGCCTGATTCTCCCCTCAGACATCCCCCTGCAGCTCACTACTAGGCCCCTTCCCGAGACCTCCCTCTGTCTCAGTATAGTTGGCTCTGTGATAGTGATAGCTGCTGTTTTGTGAGTCCCTGATGGTGTGGTTTGGGAGGAGGGAGAGAGAGTGTTGGGTTTCGTTCTTCTTTAAGCAGTTGAACATGTTCACATAAAATTGCCTCACCACTATTGCATAACATCCTATAACTTTACGTAAATAAATATACCATTGTTATAAGTAAGATTTTATTTCATTAAACATACAATATGGTGTCTGTCCTGAACACTGGACATCCCATGTAATCTTTGCATATCTCATTTATGTGGGAAGTTGCTATATTGCTTATATAATATAGCACCAAGCAGGACTTGGATTCAAAACAGGGCCTGGCATTTCAAGTACCCAGAGGCTCAAACAGCCCCCCCCAGCCCAATAAATAGTGACTGTCTATGGCATCTTACAGCAGCCCCTCTGGCATTTGCCTGAACCCACAGATTGCCAGTCTGGGCCTGGGTCCTGGCATTCCAAGTACCCAGAGGCTCAAACAGCCCCCCCAGCCCAATAAATAGTGACTGTCTATGGCATCTTACAGCAGCCCCTCTGGCATTTGCCTGAACCCACAGATTGCCAGTCTGGGCCTGGGTCCTGGCATTCCAAGTACCCAGAGGCCCAAACAGCCTCCCCCCCCCCCCCAGCCCAATAAATAGTGACTGTCTATGGCATCTTACAGCAGCCCCTCTGGCATTTGCCTGAACCCACAGATTGCCAGTCTGGGCCTGGGTCCTGGCATTCCAAGTACCCAGAGGCCCAAACAGCCTCCCCCCCCCCCAGCCCAATAAATAGTGACTGTCTATGGCATCTTACAGCAGCCCCTCTGGCATTTGCCTGAACCCACAGATTGCCAGTCTGGGCCTGGGTCCTGGCATTCCAAGTACCCAGAGGCCCAAACAGCCCCCCAGCCCAATAAATAGTGACTGTCTATGGCCTCTTACAGCCCCTCTGGCATTTGCCTGAACCCACAGATTGGAAAAGGACCATCAAGTTCAACCCTTCCAAGGAAAAATAGCACACATAACCCATACTGACCTATCTATCCACTCACATACAGACCCACACTGACCTATCCACTCACACACAGACCCACACTGACCTATCTATCCACTCACACACAGACCCACACTGACCTATCTATCCACTCACATACAGACCCACACTGACCTATCTATCCACTCACACACAGACCCACACTGACCTATCTATCCACTCACATACAGACCCATACTGACCTATCTATCCACTCACATACAGACCCATACTGACCTATCTATCCACTCACATACAGACCCACACTGACCTATCCGCTCACATACAGACCCACACTGACCTATCTATCCACTCACATACAGACCCATACTGACCTATCTATCCACTCACATACAGACCCACACTGACCTATCTATCCATTCACATACAGACCCACACTGACCTATCTATACACTCACATACAGACCCTACTGACCTATCTATCCACTCACATACAGACCCACACTGACCTATCCACTCACATACAGACCCACACTGACCTATCTATCCACTCACATACATAAACCATATATACCAACATCAATACTAACTGTAGATATTAGTATCACAATAGCCTTGGATATTCTGCTTGTTCAAGAACTCATCCAGGCCCCTCTTAGAGGCATTAACAGAATCTGCCATTACAGCATCACTAGGAAGGGCATTCCCCAACCTCACTGCCCTCACCGTGAGGAACCCCCTACGCTGCTTCAAATTAAAGTTTTGTTCCTCTAATCTAAAGGAAGGGGCCTCTGGTGCACTGATCGTTTTTATGGGAAAAAATTACACCCCCCATCTGCCTATAATCCCCCCTAATGTACTTGTGCAGAGTAATCATGTCCCCTCACATGCGCCTTTTTTCCAGAGAAAACAACCCCAACCTCGACAGTCTAACCTCATAGCTAAAATCCATTCCCATTACCAGTTTAGTTGCAGTCTCTGCACTCTCTCCAGCTCATTAATATCCTTCTTAAGGACTAAAGCCCATTTTGCTGCCCAGTTTTCCATTTATGACAAATGGCTCTGCAAAGCGGCAGCATCCTGCATGGAACTTATAGTTTTGCACAATTTAGTATCATCAGCAAAAATAGAAACAGTACTGTCTATTTATACTGATAACAAGGGAGGGATATTTGCACAAAATCAAAATATTTATTAACTGTTTCTTTCTGCTTTCAGTGATTGGGAAGGTTCTAAGTGCAGTTGGCAGTGCCCAGCTTTTAATGTCACAGAAATTCCAGCAGTTCCGGGGCTTGTGTGAGCAAAACCTGGTAAGTTGTTTAGGTTGCACATACAGAATTAGGCAGTGCCTGGGTTTTACTTGTGGAGGGGACAGATTATATCTCTAATGTGCCCTTAATATACCTTTTGTATATGGTAAAAATAAGCTTCCTAGAGTCTACTGGGAAACAGCACAAGTATTACTTCCCCTTGAAGTGCGACTGTTACTTTTACCATATTCATCTAAGTGTGGAAACATAACCACATAACCTTTGTAAAGAGTTCTAGGTCAGGTGATATTGGTATGTGCATGTACACTGAATTTGTATTCTGATGCACCAGCTGTGCTATGTGAAATAATTGTGACTGTTGGTGAGAAAGCTACTTTGCATGTTTTTATTATATGGTGGGCAGCCGCTTCCCTGGGTATTCAGGGGCAGTCTGTTCATACAGTCATTTTCTCCTTTTTGTTAATGTTATTATTATTTGTTTCTGAGGTATACTTTCCCTTTACATAAGTGCAGTACACACGCCATTGTTCCCGACTAATGAAATGTAAAGTGTGCTGTGTCCCGGATCATCCCGTAGCTGCATTTGATCAGGATAGCGGATATTGTTGGCTTATCTGACTTATTATGTCATGTTCTGGTATTACAGAGGCTGAAAAAGGAAGAATAATAGAGGTAGCATATGATTTTTCCCCAGAAGGCAAAACAAGAACCTTTTTTTATTTCCTTGGCTCCTTGACAGGCATGTAGTCATGACTCTAATTACGGGCAGTGCCAAAGCTCTCAGCTGGCCTTTTACACAGTGACTAGTGGGCCACGCCAGCTTTTGTTGGCATTCAACCCAGTGAAGTCGCTGAAACTTTATAACTATTAAAAAATCCCTAAATATATACAGTATAGCTATATAAAGTAATATTTAATATGGGCTATCTGTGCCTGAACTCACATCAAATCACTCCAAAAGGGGGTAGGTATGGCGTTAGAGTCACAACTAGGGGTAGACAAGGGCTCAGCTGCAGGAAGGGGGGCACAATTAAAAATAAAAAAAATACCTGAGCATTATACTCCATTCCCAACTGCCCTGGCTTACTCTTAACTTTCTGAAAGGGCAAGAGGGAATAGTGAGCGAATGGGAAGCAAATAGATTTTGGTGTGAGAGGAAAAACTGTGGGCGATTGCAGGGGGGGAGGGGTCAGGTCCACTTGCCACCCTGTGGCCTTGAGTGCAAGTAACTACTGGCCCAGCTCTCTATGGTGGTGGAGGTATGGTCAGCGATATGGGCCTTGATTGGTACTCTTTATAAAGGGGCAGTTCCCTTATAAAAAGATAACACGTCTGTGCCGGCTTAGGTGTATCCCTATACCAAGCACAATTGTGCTGGAAAGGTATGGTGGCCCTTAAAATACTTCAAGTTTATTATATATTGTACAAACAGATAATCATTGGTAGCTAAAAGGGGTCTTGAGCAAACATTGGAACCAAGGACCTGTGCTTCATGAAGTGCGTTTTGAGATTCTGGGTATGGATTCTCATATTTGATGTACAATTCAAACACATGGGCCGTCTTTATTATGTGTATAAAATAGGAATATTTCTCTATGTATGTAGGAGGAAATTACTCAGCGTGAAGCATTTGTTCATGTCGTATTCAGCCATGACTCACAGAGTGCTGTGCCAGGGCAAATTAAATAGATTTCTGCACATTCAGACATTCAAAGTGATTCAGACCTGCGCCTCTCAGAGGGTTAATTGCAGGCAGTATATGTTGGGGCTAATTGGACAGGTGCCTCAGACATTAGGGAATATGTACTACTGTGCGTGGCCTAATCATTTCTTATAATGATATATTCACAAGTTTTGTTTTTTTCTTCTCCAGAACCCGAATTCGAATCCACGCCCTTCTGCTCAGGATTTGGCCGGGTTCTGGGACCTGCTTCAGCTCTCCATAGAGGATATCAGTATGAAGTTTGATGAACTCTTCCAGCTCAAGGCTAATGGATGGGCACTGAGTGAAACTCCAGACAGGAACGTGAGTGCCCTCTTGGTGCCTAAAATTGTGCCCTGAATAAAACCTTAAAGTGACCAACACTGTGCACAAACAGAATAATCAAGTGTTAGTAATAGCGATATTACTGCTTAGAACAGCATTGCTTGTCTGTTCAATACTGCAGGTTGGCACTGTACCCCCTGCACTGCCAGGCAGATAGAATATGGATCATTGCAGCTTGATAAGTCTTAAAAGGAGAAGGAAAGGTACAATCACTGGGGGTGCCAAAATATTAGGCACCCCCCTGTAATTGTAATCGCTTTAAGTCGTGGTCAAGGTCACTGTGGGGGGACGTAATTAGAGGGGATCTGAACCCAAAAACTGAATGTAACCTTACTCAGGGTGCTTCTCTGAGCATTTTTGCAGTTTGCATTCATTTTCTATTGAATGTGCCATTTCGGAAACATTTGCATTTTAGCAGTCTAAAACTGCTAACATTTCAGAATCCACTAATAAAAGGAAATTAATGAAAATCGCCAAATTATTTAGAGGATTGCTCTACATTCATCATTTATAAGATGTTATTAGCAGTCATAAATAAATCATGAACTCTTATTAGAATGTTAGCGCATACAATAGATATCTTTAGACTTCCCCTAAAATGTTAATGTTAAAGTGTACGACTATGAAATTTGGTGGTCACGGAATGAAATTCTTTCCTTTCTACTTCTGCCACAGGAGATGAAGAGGGCCCCTCCCCCAGTGCCAAAGAAGCCAGCCCGGCCCAAGCCCCCTCTGAGCCGTGACAAAGCACCAGGCCCTTCCAACAGTGACAAGCAGAGACAAGAAGCACGGAAGAGGCTAATGGCAGCCAAACGCGCTGCCTCCGTTCGCCAGAACTCTGCCACTGAGAGTGCGGACAGCATCGAGATCTATGTGCCCGAGGCACAGACGCGGCTCTGAGTGTGTGAACTTTGGTTGTACTGCGGGAGACACACAGAGGGGCCGTGGTATTCAACCAGAAACTGACAGACTCAAGCGGGAGACACAGGGAGTTGGGCACAAGAGCACTCAGAAGTTTAGGCCACTAGTGCTTGGCAGTCTGACGGTGCTGACCGCAGAGCTCTGGAGAGCAAGCCGGGACTATTTCTTATCTAATTATTCTCATTAATATTAAGGAGCTTATCAGGTCTTTGTGGGAAAGAGATCTCTGAAGGAAGTGTGTGGGAGGGGAAATCATGGGATATAGCCTCCCGGCACTCCGCTCTATGCCCAGAACAATGGCAATAAGGCACCCAGTAAGTCTCATCAATACAAAGAGCCCCCTAGCCCTCCCCAGTATTGGACTGTATCCCGTATTTTTTAGCACTCTTGTCTGTGTCAGTAGCACCCATTGCAATAAGGAAACTACCCCCCAACCCTTCCTACTGGAGCAGGAGCATGTGGCTTTATTAACTGGTATTGGGCAACACACTGCTCATCTTGTCCTAAGTGTTCCATTCTGGAACCATTCACCTATAGGCAGAGGGACCTGTGCTAATCTGCACTTACACATACCCAATGCTCTGCGCAGCGCCGAGGTGCACCACATGGAGCCTTCCTGCTCTGCATAGGTTCCTGGCCCTACTGGCAGATAATGACTATTTATTTTTGACATAGATACAAGTTTTATACTGATTTTGGCGGCTTAGGATCGACAGGGTTCTATCCTTAAAGAATTAAAGGCGTGGGGCCAGCCCCTTTCTACTTGATTGCAATATGTTAGAATATTTGGTGATTTTAAACCCTTATCTGCTAGACAGGCCGGCAACAAATTGGTATATAAAGCACACTGCACTATATAGTAAGGCAGAGTACCACTAGGCTATAAGGATGAACCCACCAAGCTCCTTAATGATGCTACATGTTGCTAAACATTGATAACGAAAATGCCGTGCAATTTCTACACCAATAATATGCACGCACGTCACATGATGTGGAGTTTATCTGTACACTAGCTGTGTATAAAGATATGGAGTGTCCTTATACGCTGAGCAAGAACTCTTCATGCTGTATATTGATGCTGAGTATCTGTATACATTGATGACATCATGAGCTCCCTTGCCCCTGCTGATTGATGACATCACTAAGGATCGCTGGTTTCTTCCCCACATGACAATAAACGGGACTGAATTTCACGTATTACACACGTGGAAACAGCGTTTTTAGGACAAAAAAAAATAAATTAAGAAAAAAAAGGAAAACCTGTTTTGATGTATTTTGGAGGGGGAAAAAAAGGTTCCTAGAGTCTGTGATGGGAAAACTGAGTGCATTCGAGCTAGCTTAATAGGTAAAATACAGACTGCACGTGGGATGAGTTCTCGTTAACTCATAGCAACCAATCAGACTTCTGCATTCAGTCCTGAGCAAAAGTTGGGCCTCAGGGCAAGGCATCCATGAATATCAAAGGGTAAGCCAACTGTGTTAGCTAAGGTCGTTAATATTTGCAGTAAGTACTTGTGTGCTACACATGCCCTTGACACAGATAGGATCTTTAATGGGGTGGTTATTGAACCATAAATTATATTCTGAGCAGTGGAGTATAGCAGGAGTTCCCCCTACTGGTCAAGGAGATTGGCTGCAGCTACAAAGGTACACAGTAGCCTGTGTAAAGGTGGCGATACACGGGCCGATTCTAGCTGCCGATATCAGTCCTTTAGATCGATTTGGCAGCTTATCTGCCCTTGTATGGGCACTACCAACGGGCCTGCCCGACCAACATCTGGAAAGGTTTGATTTTTCCGTCGGATCTGGGACCCATTGGCTCGTTGATGCAGCCCCTAAACCGACGACACCTATACCCACCACTCTAATTCGAGTTGAACGAATTAGCCCGATATCGCCCACCCATAGGTGGGGGTATCAGGAGAAGATTTTCTTACTTGGCGACCTCGCCTTAAAACATGGTAAGCTATTTGGTAGGCTGATTCTGTAGTGTAGCATAATGAAAATAACATAATGAAAACTTCATTTTCATTGGTTGCATTGGTGCTTTTCCAATAAGACCAGTTGGCAAACTTGGTTTGAGTGGCTCTTTACCAGAGGCAGCAAATAATGCACGGTCTCGGTTCACCACAAGGGACTTGGGAACCCCCCAGAACCCCAGGCCCCTTTGAGTCTGGCTTCTCAGGCAGCAAAATGCCCAGACTGGTACGTGGTTATATGATAAATGGTGTGAAGGTTTGTATCTCCCTAGCTGATGTATGTTACCCTCCAGCATTAAATGCTACAATAAACAGTCTGGTTTCTAGGAAGCACTTTCTTATCCTACTCAAACAGGGAGCTACTGAATATCCAGGACTAGCGTCAACCCTGCGTACAGCCAAAGGCACCGTGGAACAAGCACAGATATGCCTACGTATCTGCTACCTGCCCAATGTACTGAAATCCAGACATTGTGACCCCTCAGAGCCAAATCTAAGATGTCAGTGCATAATGTGGCACCTATGATAAGCTTGGGTAATTCTGGCACACTCACTGGAGGACCCTTAAGCTTAAAACATGACCAACCACCACTGATGGTACTCTGGCTCTGTAGAGATGGAAGAATGGCTTTTCAGATATGTGAGGTGTGAGTCAGTGTTTTGTCAACCCACACTAATGTTCTTGTACTGCCGTTCTATGTACATCAAATAATGACTATGATAATTTAGCTGTGGGCGTATAACCTGCCAGTGTCAGACTGGGGTACTTGGGGCCCACTGCCACACTACACACACCATGCCGCAGATTAGCAGCCAACAGCAATTCTTTGCACCTCTCAACCAGAGGTGTAGGTTCTGGCAAATGCCAGAGGGGCTGCTGTAAGATGCCATAGACAGTCACTATTTATTGGGCTGGGGGGGCTGTTTGGGCCTCTGGGTACTTGGAATGCCAGGGCCCAGGCCCAGACTGGCAATCTGTGGGTTCAGGCAAATGCCAGAGGGGCTGCTGTAAGGTGCCATAGACAGTCACTATTTATTGGGCTGGGGGGCTGTTTGGGCCTCTGGGTACTTGGAATGCCAGGACCCAGGCCCAGACTGGCAATCTGTGGGTTCAGGCAAATGCCAGAGGGGCTGCTGTAAGATGCCATAGACAGTCACTATTTATTGGGCTGGGGGGGCTGTTTGGGCCTCTGGGTACTTGGAATGCCAGGGCCCAGGCCCAGACTGGCAATCTGTGGGTTCAGGCAAATGCCAGAGGGGCTGCTGTAAGATGCCATACACAGTCACTATTTATTGGGCTGGGGGTGGGGGGGCTGTTGGGACCTCTGTGTACTTGGAATGCCAGGACCCAGGCCCAGACTGGCAATCTGTGGGTTCAGGCAAATGCCAGAGGGGCTGCTGTAAGATGCCATAGACAGTCACTATTTATTGGGCTGGGGGGGCTGTTTGGGCCTCTGGGTACTTGGAATGCCAGGACCCAGGCCCAGACTGGCAATCTGTGGGTTCTGGCTAATGCCAGAGAGGCTGCTGTAAGGTGCCATAGACACTCACTATTTATTGGGCTGGTGGGGACCTCTGGGTACTTGGAATGCCAGGGCCTATTTTGTATCCCAGTCCAGACCTGCACCCAATAACATTCCCCAGGCAATGGGGCCCACCATGTTTTATCCTGGAGGCCTAGAGGAGGCAGAAACATAAGTGCCTCCACCCCTCCTGAATACATTGCTGGGGAGGACACAGGTCTCTGTGCACAGAGAGCTGCTGCCATTACTTTATGTGGAGGCAGGTCGAATATCACAAAGAACATAGCAGATTTCCACTTATTTTGCATGTATTCCTTTTTCTGCACATAATAAGTGTCCCCTAATATCTCTATGTGTATGGCCTTACTTACTGGTAATGGTGCCCACTACAATTGCAGATTTCTAATTACGGCGGCCAGAGGCCTCCCCCACCACTCCCTCCGGATCACGCGCTTGAGCCTCCATTCATCTCACATACAAAGCACTGGCGTTCTATCCCCAATGCTCCACATGTGAGCAAAGTTCAGATGCGGCTGGGCGGCATGTCGCCCTCAAATTTGTGCCGCCATAGGCCCGGGCCTTTGTGGCCTTGACACAAATCCAAGCCTGGCCCTATACATAGTTACATAGTTAAATTGGGTTGAAAAAAGACTGAAGTCCATCAAGTTCAACCCTTCGCTGTGGTGGCCAAATCAGGCCAAGATCTGTTTGTCTGGCAACCTGACCAACACAGCAGATGTTGTTTGTATGGTCAGTTCTAAGCTTGTCACTGGTATGCATTATAAATAAGTCAGAGCAGTGCATGCCCAGCCTCGCAATATAATGAGCGCAGTCACTAACAGCAAACAGCTTGTGCATAACAAGGTTAGCGATGCCCAGTAATGCACACGGATCTACTTTAATCACATTACAATGGGAATGGGGGAGTCTAACACAGATAATGCTTTAATGCACCTGAAATCAATAAAGCTCAGTACAGACCCAACCCAACAAGGCAGCACATGTGATAAAAGGAGCCAGTAGTGAGGCACAGTGAGTAATATCACAGTCACCTTACTAATTATTGCCCTCGGTAATGTAAATGATCACCATAGAAACCCCATCTTGCCGAGCGGATTGTTTCCCCAGGCAGCTAGTCATGCTTGTGCTGTAATTAGCATTACCTTCTTGTGTCGGAAAACTTGTGCAGCGATACGGCGTAATGAACGGCACGGATCATTGCCTTTTATAAGAGAAGCCATTCATTTCTTATTCTGTTTATGGAATGGGAAGCCGGCATCTTGTGTGCTAAACTCATGGCCAAATTGGCAACTTTCTCTTCCAGTTCAACTGTAAAGCTGGCTGAAAATGCAGTCACAAGTCACATAAGCAAAGTGGCTTGTTGCTGAAAGTCTCCAGTCTGCATTAGTTCATAGGCCACAGCTGGTGATAGGGTCACAAGGCTCTACTCATACAGGTTGGGCTCACCCTTAGTAGTTTAGCTCATCAGTGTATCAAACTGAAGCTTCATGCATGTCTCCTATTTATTTAGAATGACTGCTCACACATAAAAGGCCCTCGTTGTTCACATGCAAACTTGCAGCACTCTGCCCAACCCAATGTCAGTACATGTCAATGGATATCCTCCAACACGCAACTTTCCACATCAGTGTTGCTCTGTCAAAACTACTAAAGCATAACAATTAAATGGCTGCAAGCAGGGGCATAGATAGGATTACCAAATCACCCCTTTAATAGCAGCCACATATTGAACCCACATCCTGCATGGCTAATTAGCAGCTAATTTAGATACTGCAGACTGAACTGATTTATGTGCAGCCATGCAGCATGCATCTATTTCCCCAACCAGTAGCTCTGAAGCAACATGTTGCTCTCCGTGGCCTCAAAGCAGGTGCTTTTTTAAATTTCTGGTAAGGAGACAAGTTTTGGTTGCATAAAAACCAAGTATAATGCCAACACAGAGCCTTCTGTCGGTTGCCAGTCCGCATAGGGGCTATTAAGTTGCCAATTATAGCTCTTATTGCTACCCCCATGCTTGTGTTGCTACCCCCAACACTTGTTCTATTTAAATGTGTCTCATGGGTATAAAAGGTTGGGGATCCCTGATCTACACTAATTGCTAACTAGCCATACAGGACATGGATTTAATATGTGGTGGTATTAAAGGGGTAAGTTGGCAACCCTATTCTTAAATAGCCAGTGCCAGGCCAAATGGCAAGGGCACCCAAAGCAAGACACAGACCTTGATCAGCTCCAGTTGAGTTGATTGGGGGGGGCCATCAACTGCAACTAATCCCCCCACTTTCTCTGCCAGAGATACAGAAGGGCCCAAACTAAGGGTAGGCAGAGGTATTTACTTAGTGCCCCCACAGTTGCCCCCTAGGCATGTGTCTCTTCCACCTACCCCTAGTTCCGGCCCTGCCTTCCATGTCATATTTAGATACCAATATAGTCAAATGTTACGGTTATATGTGTTTTCAAGCATTTATATAAAAGGAGAGTGTGGACAAGGGAGGACATGCTTTACACACATTTTTGCACTGTGTGGCCCCATCTGGACATGTGTCCCCAGGTTTCATTCTCAAAATTTGATAAATTTAGCATATAGGCACACTGCGTGCCTATATGCTAAATTTATCAAATTTTGAGAATGAAAAAAATGTTTATGTAAGAAAAATAAGAAAAATGGATATAACATACCAGTTCAACCGCAGGGAACCGCACTGTCATTGATACTGCACGGCCAGCAGCCCACCTACATTACAAATTGCAGTTATTACTATATATCTCCAGAAAGCATTTTTATAACCTAAGAACATGCAGTATATGGTAAAATACATTAAAACACAAGTTATTAACAAACTCTTCTTGCAGTGTGAGGGGGGGGAATCCTAACCAGATTACAAGGCACTGCTCATTATTTATACAGCGGCCATTTTGGAATGCACCATGTTCCCTTCAGGGCCTCACTATTAAGCTGAGCTATCCTGCAGTACAAACTCAGTAAAGTTGCTGCCCGGCACATAATGGCTACAGCAGAGGATACACAACTTTTTGCTGTGGAGAAAAGAACCCTTACAAATAGAATATGATGCTTTTCCATGAACAGTCAGGTGAATGAGCTCTTACCTGTCTCCTAGAGTTTAATGCACTGGGGGTGGGATTGGACCATTTGGCAGCAATCACAAGGGGGTTTAGGTCAAGCCCATTACAGAAATATAGCCTTGAAAATATTTTTCAATGATTAACAAAGAGGTTTAACTTATGTCCAAAATCCTTTATAACCTGGTTTGGTCCTAATAAATAATGACAATAACGTGTTTATTGGTTGTAATCCAGATAAGCATGTTGGTACGACCCAAAGGGTTTTCTTTTTTTTACAAGAAATATTTACTGTTTTACACAATGACTACACAGCGTGACCCTGTCTGACTTACCACACATGTTTGCCTCTCCCCCTAGAGCTCTTCTTTGGGAGAGGAACATCAGCATCTGTCATTTGACATGCCCAAAATATACGACAAGCTGAAAGGTTCGATGTTCGACATGTTTATTCCAAACAGATCATTGGACGAATGCCCCGTGACACTATGGGGCACATTTACATTTCCACGAACGCTCCAATCGTATTTTCCGTGACTTTTTCGTATTCTTATTGCGAAAAAATCGGATCGGTTTTGCCGCTGTTTACAATCGTTCCGTATGAAAATTTTGTGACTTTCGAATCGCCAATACGATATTATCGTGACTAATATAATTTTTGTCGTAAGCATTTTCGTGATATTTGCGATCTTCAGAAATTTTCTTTTCCAATCTGAATTTTTCCCATTCGGGATTCGAACTCGTGTTTTCATAAATCTGCCCCTATGTTTCATATGACTCCATGTACACCATATTACAGTTTAAGACCCTTCCCATGACACCATCTTGCCTTGCCATACATACCACCCCATAGATACCAGCCCTCCCACTGACGCCAACCACCATATGTAGTAAAAGGCACTAAGTTTGCCCAGTAGCAATAACCAATAGCAACCAATAAGGTGTTTGCTTTGAAACAGGTGACCACTAAATTCTACCTGCTGATTGGTTGCTATGGGTTACTGCACCTGGACAAACTTAGTGCCTTTTATTACATTTTATAACCCCCATCCGTCTTTGTGGCTAAATAAGTTGGGGTGGGATTAGCAGTAGATAAGTACATGTAAGTTAGAACCCAGAATTCTGTAGGAGAAAGGAGACTTTTTCTACATTTTGGAATGTTGGGATTTGTAGTTCAGGTTCTGCTTCAGAGCCACTTTGGTTTGGTTTATGGGTCTGATTCCGCACCCCAGGTTTTGTGTGGCCTGATTCCCAGCTCATTCCAGCTTCCATTCCCCATGACAGATCTGTGTCGGATCACCCTCGTTTTCCCGCAGCATCATTAGGAGCAGTTCTTCCATTTTAATTGGCTTTCCAGCGGCAGGTGCACTGCCGAGTTTGATGTATTCTTTCTTGCTCTGCGCGGCTCTTTTATCTTGGGGTGACAAGAGCGCCAGCCGCTGCATCTTTCATGCCTTTATTCATGCTAAATTCTCATTTACTCTTCTATAAGCAGAGAGATTAAAGGGGAAATTGCCAGCAGATGCCAAGCAGTGTTGCACAAAAGCCCCGTCCTTCAGGCATCAAACAGGGCTCTTTCCTCTGCTACAGGCCTGAAAGTCAGATCTCCACCATCCCAGTTATATGTACAGACCCACCCCCCTCCCAAAAAAAGCCCAGCAGTTTACTTATTCAACAACCCCCTCTATTAGGGTTGCAACCTTTATTGGAAAAAAAATAATGGCCTTCCTATATAGTTATTTGAATTCCCTATTTATAACATTGGGATAAAGCATTATTTTACTAGCCATTTGGCAACTGTACCCTATATCCTTCCTATTGCTCACTTACAGCATGTAGGATTGGCCCCTCACATTAGGGTGAATATACACAGAATAATAGCATCACTAACCTGATCAATCACTGTTTTTGCCATTCCTAGTAGGTATACTAGAGTAATAGAAAACCAACAGGCCCAACAGTCATGACATGCATCCTGCTAATTCTGTATAATTGAATCATTAATTGATTTAGTTACTCAGATTTTTGCTCATAATAACAGATAATAGCAATGTGCAGTTCATTTAGTGAGGTTATTCATTCTGTGAAAAAACAGGTGTCAATTAGGGCCTTTATTTATGGAAGGAAGGCAGCAAATGTTGTGCATGCTGGTTATAGTGCATTTCTCTCTGAAAACATCTGAGTAACATGGGTTATTCCATACATTGTTTAGAAGAACAGAGTACTTTGATTAAAAAGTTGATTGGAAAGGGGAAAACATATAAAGAAGTGCAGAAGATGATGGGCTGCTCTGCTAAAATGATCTTAAATGCTTTAAAAATTGCAGCTTAAACCTGAAAGACGTGGAAGAAAACCGAAAACTGCCATTGGAATGGATATAAGAATAGCCAAAATGGCACAGACACGGCCAATGATCGGCTCCTGGAAGATCAAATAAGATCTAAACTTACCTGTGAGTACTGTTACAATTAGAAGGCGCCTATGTGAAGCCAAGACACTGGCTAGAAGCCCCCGCAAAGTCTCGTTGTTGGAAAAAAGTCATGCGCTGAAGAGCTTACAATTTGTCCAATAACACTGTGACTGGCCTAAAGAGAAATGGCGCAACATTTTGTGGATAGATGAAAGCAAGATTGTTCTTTTTTGGGGTATAGGGGCTGCAGACATTTTGCCAGATGACCCCCAAACACTGAACAGTACGCTGTCCGGTCTTTATCTTATGGGGTTTTCAAACCTGGCCAATAGATATCTGGCAAATTTATGGCCAGATATTAGTCTGGCAGAGTCTCCTGAAGGTCTCATACACAGTCTGGAGTGACTCCACACTTTCAGCAATTTTAAACAGCCATGTATGGCCACCTTTCCTCTTAAAATGCTTAAATATAAAGCCTCTCATTGTGAGGACATTTTTTTTGGGTGTTGCATGTAGGGACCCCTAAGGGCTCCACCAATCATCAACAATTTCTACAGTTGTAAAAAAAGTAACTGCAAGTGAAAGGCGCTGTTAATAAAAGAATGGGCATTATTAGGGTACCTAAGGTACCCAAATATTTACATATGAATTTATATTTGAGTGTGGGTTAGCGCTTACTAGTGCCATAGATATTACATTCCAAGCAGAGGGCAAGTACACGGTTTCTATTGACCCAGGCCCCTATGGACACCCTAGAGTTTTATAGCATCAGTAGGTGCACTTGCGCACAATTCACATCAGAAAGCAGTATGGAATGTAAAAATATGAAACTGCGTGGCTTTGGCCGCAAGTGACTTTAATGAATGGCAAAGATTTGTGCAACAATGGTTCCCCTATTTGTGTGTGGGTGAGGCTGGGGTCTATGGTCAGGGGGGTGGGGCCTTGGGGTCAAATTCGCTGGTGAGCCTCAGGCAGTGGTGTAACCAAGCAGACCCCCCCACCTCCAAGTCTTGGGATCCAGATCTGCATCCCCTAGTTAGGGGTCACGAGTCAAGAGATTTTTCAGGTACCACAATGTCAGGTCACCTGCGGGGGACCCAGGAAAAACATTTTTGTGGGAGGGCCCGTAAAGTTACTCCTCTCGCCCCAGGTTCCCTAATCCAATGCTGGCTTGGCATCACTGAGGATGGACCTAAAGATCCAAAACATGTCGGCAACCACTCCCTTGCTCTCCTCCTTACTTACTGCATTTCCCCCAATAGGACCCCAGAGATAAAACAGGTATGTAGGCCCCATAACCCACAGCCTCTAACTCCACCCCTTTGGCTTAATCCAGATGTACCGTATATACTCGAGTATAAGCCAATCCGAATAGAAGCCGAGGTACCCTAATTTTACCTAAGAAAACTGGAAAAACGTATTAACTTGAGTATAAGCCTAGGGTGGGAAATGCTGCAGCTACTGCTAAGTTTTAATAATCAAAATAAATACCAGTAAAATTACATTAATTGAGGCATCAGTGGGGTACATGTTTTTAAATATTTATTTAAAAGAAAAACAGTAAGCTAGCTCTGTAAGTGGAGAAGAGGGTCAACAAAAACAATAGGAGTACTACCCCACGCGCATTGGCAAACTGGCAGCAGACCCAGTCCCGGAGGACACGAAAGGGGGAATACGTATTGCGACTGGGAGTGGGCCAGGGCACTGGAGGGTCTGGTTGCAGGTGGCCTAATTTGCACAAAGGACAAAGGGTGCTAGTCTGGAGGGACCCATGGCACCCGACTTGAGTATAAGCCGAGGGTGACTTTTTAAGCACATTTTGGGTGCTGAAAAACTAGGCTTATACTAGAGTATATACAGTAAGTAGTACGCAGGCTTGGTAAAGAAACACATTCAATGTTACTTTCCAAAACACTTTTTTTATTACAAATTTTATAAAAAAAAAAAAAATGCACACAGAAATAATCTGTTAAAACATTCATACAGCTTGTACCATAAAAACCAATAAATGAGATTCACGGGCAATGGGTGCTGCTGTCCCAGCCAAGACACCCTATTGCTTCACCTTTTGCTGGCATGCCAAAATATCTCCCAGTTCATATAATTTAATGACTCTACGGCATGAAAAAATACATGAAATGTTTATTCCAAAAAAAAAAAAAAAGAGGTAATTTCATAGGAATAATGTGACTTGTTCCATTCTGATCCAAAATACAAACAATTCTAGCTCATCCTATTTAGAATAAAGACATTGCACTGACGTAAAAACTTTAACAGCTTATTTATAAGTGGGGCTGTTTTACTACTCCATCTCACATGCCTTTACTGTATTTTACTCTTTAAACCCCCCCCTATTCTTATAGCTCATTTTACCCATTACTTTAAAGAGGATTTTGGGTTAAATCTTACTTACACACAATTGTATCACTAGACCTGCTAGGTGGTAATGCTGCCATCTAGTGGCCAATATGGGGTAATACTAGTATAATGATTAGGCTTATACTTACAATGAGTCTGAAGCGCAAAGAGCTAACGCAAAGCCTTCCCTTGCACCCAATAACAAGTCTGCTGCACTCTAACTAGTATAAGACTACAATTCCCAGCAGCCACTTTGGATACAGTGGACTGCAGCTTTGCAGGTCAATTTATTTGCAACAGAAAATGATTCCCCAATATTGTAAAAGGGTAAATACCCCGTACATAGAGGCAGACAATGACATATGAGGTTAACTTGCTATAGGCAAATGTATAAACACAAGCGAATGGCATTAAGCTCTGGCCTCATGCAGACGTAAATAAGACTTAAGGTATATTTCTGCTTTAATTGGGCAAGAAGGGTTGAACCTTTAATATCTCAATGTCAAGAATACTACAATAAACACTGTACTGTACATCTCTGCTTTTAAAAATAAGACATCAACCATTTAAATATCTTTGCAGGAAGTAAAGGGTTAAGTGTTACAGGAACATTTCCACCCTGCGACTGCTTTTTGGCAGTAACGATCAATAACATGCTGCTCTTTTGGGTACCTGCCCACAGGGGCAATGCAACAGGAGGTTCTGGGTATTTAACCATGTAGGGAAAGTAGTGACTGCGCATGGGGATATTTGACCTCTATTGCAATTGGCAGAAATCATGGCTCCAAGCATTCAGGCCATTATTTCTTCATTTGAATAGGGGGTGATATTGTCCCCCCATCCAGCTACTATCAGCAGTTGGGGCCAAAATGCCCCAAATCTCCCTGTGTGCCAATGAAAACTGAGCATGAAACCATTCTTTTGACCATTTCCACATAATTGCTCCTTTTAATAGGTAAAATACATGTTATTTATAGTCAGAGCTCATCCTCCAGTTATTCCCATGTAACATATAATACCATGGATGCTTATCTGCATAAGTGGAAGCTGCCATATTGGAAAATTCTACATAGACAACCATATAGCCATGACCAGTAATGATCCTATTATTGCAGCCTATTGATGTAAAAAACATAATGTAACAGCTCCCCCAGTGGTCAAGATGATACTGTTCTACATCACTATAAAATGCTGTAAGCAATTGGGCAGTGCCCTTATCCGTACAGAAAATAAACTGCGCCTTCAGGGAAAATGAATGGGGACCCTATACCTCCCACCCCCCTCCCATACCCACAATCCCTTTAGCTGTATATATAACCTGCTGAGGAGGCAGTAAATGACATATATTGTAAGGCAGCAAAGGAACTAAAACATTCCTCTGTCCCACTTTCCAGTCTACATAATGTCAGAGAGCAAACCCATCTTCTCTGCACCAAATACTGGATAATATAGATACGGAGTAATAGATACATGGTATTTACTACACATTCACAGTTCAAAATAAAAAAATAAAAATAAAAAAAAAAATAAGGTAAACTCGTATATTTAGACAACCTTTATCGCTCGAACTGTTGGAAAACGGCAGCTCCCAGCAGACTCCCTGGGATGCTGGGAGTTGTAGCCCTTTGAGAACAGCTGGAGAGGCCAAGGTTGTCAAACAGTGTCAGGAAGGAAGTTCAATAAATGAGGATTAGTCAACAACATCAGCATAAATCTCATCCCCTTAAGCACACTTGGGTATTTAGCAAACAACTGTGTACAGTGGTGCCGAGTATGGCAGACTCGGCTCAGTCATTATCGTGTGCGGCCTAAGCGACTCTGGAAATCCAGCTGTAGTGGTGTGAAGGATACTCGGTACTCTCATCAAGCTGCGGAACTGGTGGCCATTTTGACCTATAAAGTGCACAAAAGGGGAGGGGGGTAGCAGCATATTTACACAACACTGTGCACTTTGCTGGGAAGGAGTAAGGAAGATGCCGACCAGTCTTGCCCCAAGGTGCCTTATTGCCCCTAATCCCAATTCCAATCTCCCCCCCAACACACAAAGTGGGGACAAATACTCAATGTAAACAGATAAAGTTTCTTTTATGAGAAAATATATTTGGACCTTTCTTTTGCTTCCCAATCCAACATGCAGCAAAGGTCCCCCGAATTTCAAGATCAGGGGTTGTGCATTCTTTGCAGGCATGGAAGCCATGTTTGCGCACCATCTTTGGGGCCAGAATGTCCTTTTTGGTCACATGGTTAAATCCTTGTTTCCTCAGCATCCATTTTAAGTGCCCCCGCAAAACTGTTCATAAAGAAGGGGGGAGTTCAGGAATGTGACCCCCTCTTTATTCAGTTGGACAGCACAACTCTAATTGGGGGTGCTTGTCGTGATTGGTGCAGCCTTGTACAATGATGTAAGAGCAGAGCGGGCAGCCTCCCTTTTTGCCTCTTCAGCTTCCATTTCTGCCATGCACATTGTTGCCACTTGTGCCAAAATGTTCAGTCTGCTAATGCTTGCCCCTCCGAACAGCAGAGGGGGCGAGGGGGAAGGAGGTGGTGTGTTGACAAGTTCATGTGTTGGGCTTCGGGCACGTTTCTTGGGCAATAAAACAGTCGTGCTACCCTCTTCGGTCTTGATGGTGGGCACCATACTGGGCAAGATTAGGTCATGACTAACCAGGTTAGCCACCGGCTGTGCTACCGGGTACAGCAGAGGCACGGAGAGTATCCTCGCAGGGACAGCAGTTGTAGGGGGCATTACCAGGACGCTGGGCAGCGACGTGGGGGTTCTCGGGGAAGGCATTTCTGGTGACTTTCCACCTTTACGTGAAATAGTGAACTGGTTCGGGTCTTTCCCATCTTTTCGCAAAAGCTCAGGTAAAACTCGTCGGCGGGCATTAATGAACCAGT
Organism: Xenopus tropicalis; assembly: GCF_000004195.4. NCBI lineage: Eukaryota > Metazoa > Chordata > Amphibia > Anura > Pipidae > Xenopus > Xenopus tropicalis. The sequence goes on along the minus strand of NC_030686.2, from coordinate 39,623,595 downwards.
TACAGATCTGCAAAAGAGAAGCACAAAATGATTAAACATTCTGAAGAACTTCCAGATAGTAATTTAATTACAGATGAAATGAAAGGCCCAGTTTCAAGGCTTAGCCTTGCCCAAGCTGCCAATGCCTCTCAGAACAACTGGGTACAACCTTCCTCGTCACTACTCATGGCTATCCTATTGTGTTACAAGCATCTGGCTCCAAATACCCATGACTGGCCCACACCTTACACCACTCACCTGCAGGACAGTGAGGTTGGTTTGCCCAGACAGACTGAGTTTCTCTTGTTCTGATGGGTAAGCGTTGAAGCGGTGCTCAAAAAGCCAGTCCCGCAGGATTTTCACAGCATCCTTCGGGAGGTTTCCCCTTCGTTTCCTCTTGGCACCTGAAATGTCAAGCTCTGAACTGCCTTCATCTTCCCCGCTGTCCGTATGGAGGCTGTGGTCAATCTCATGGTCGGTCATTAGGCCTGCAGAAGAGCACAAACATTCAGTCAGACCTAAGTACCATTTCAGTGCAAGCAGTTTGAGATGCAGACATGCCCTGCCATGGCTAGCCCTGTGGGGCTGGTATGGGTTAAAACCAGCTCTGTCCCTTTAAGGAACCTCAGTAAGTGACTATTTGCACAATAGAATCTGCTTCCTTCTCTTTGTCTTCATTCATTCAGAATCTCATTCGCCTGGAATTTCATTCATAAAGCACAAGCGCTTGCTTTAGCCAGGAAGTCACCACATGGCTAACAGGAAGTGAGAGCAGAACCATAACACACTGTATCCCCACATTCAGCTCAGTTTTGTATGACTGAGTGTGTTTGCTGCATATACAGCATTAGTACTGTGTCCTGCACCAAAGTCTATCCCCCATATGCCGACACCACATCAAAAACAAAATAACTTGAAAGCATTAAATATATGTACGCCCCATAAAGTTTCCTCTACTGCAAATTCTATTGGGAATAATGTACCCCCTTCATTGTAAAATATAGGGCTTATTATAAGTTATGCAGGCCAGGGAACTCTGAGTATCACTCATGTATTATAAGGGATAATGTACCCCCTACTGTAAATGATAAGGATATTAGCAGTCACTGAGGGGTTCTGTGACCATATAAAGGCACAAGGCTGCAGGCTGAGTTATACAGGGAACTCTGAGTATCACTCATGTATTATAAGGGATAATGTACCCCCTACTGTAAATTATAAGAATATTAGCAGTCACTGAGGGGTTCTGTGCCCATATAAAGGCACAAGGCTGCAGGCTGAGTTATACAGGGAACTCTGAGTATCACTCATGTATTATAAGGGATAATGTACCCCCTACTGTAAATGATAAGGATATTAGCAGTCACTGAGGGGTTCTGTGCCCATATAAAGGCACAAGGCTGCAGGCTGAGTTATACAGGGAACTCTGAGTATCACTCATGTATTATAAGGGATAATGTACCCCCTACTGTAAATTATAAGAATATTAGCAGTCACTGAGGGGTTCTGTGCCCATATAAAGGCACAAGGCTGCAGGCTGAGTTATACAGGGAACTCTGAGTATCACTCATGTATTATAAGGGATAATGTACCCCCTACTGTAAATGATAAGGATATTAGCAGTCACTGAGGGGTTCTGTGCCCATATAAAGGCACAAGGCTGCAGGCTGAGTTATACAGGGAACTGTGAGTATCCATAAGTCTGGAAATGTCTATTAGAAGGGACAGTGGAATCCCCAATAAATGAGCACTCTTTAGTTACGATCCTTTATTTATATTGCTGCTACATATTTCTCAGCCCTAGACATAATGAGTGAATCTTGGGGTACTTAGTAAATAGATCAGCAGAACATATTGTGAATATTGCCCCTGACAGACTATGCTGCATCTTCATTAAAGGCAAGTTTCAGTGCAGACACCAATACACAGAGCAGCATGGAGTCTGTAAGCAGAGATACTGCCCCATTGTCTTGTGTTTGTTCGGGGGCTGGGGGGTTGGAAACCTTTTGGTTTAACACTGAATTTTATAACTTCTTGTCTCACCTTTCCCCCCCCCCCCCTCTTCCTCTGCACTGGGGGTGGATCTAGGCTAATGGCCTATCCACCTATGGGACACATTTGGGGGAATATTTGAAAACAAATAAATAAGTAAATACAAAGTGGCCAAAATCATTCATTGCATTGGGTGCCACAGGCCGTTTATATTGGGCAGAGGGGGCATTTGATCTGGGCCCCAGTATTACAAGGCCCATTAGGGTAAAGGCACAACTTGTAGCATTTTGGCACCCCAGTGTTTTCTCACTTAAGGTCCCCATACACGGTAAGATCTCGCCAAGTGAGCAGATCTTCCCCCGATATCCCCACCTACGGGTGGGCGATATCGGGGAGCTTGAAGTTAAAAAAATAAATAATCCGATCGTTTGGCCCCGGATTATGTAGGCGGCAATGTGTCAGTCGGTTCGGGGACCGCATCCACGAGCCGATGCGGCCCCCGATCCAACTGAATCTTTTAACCTGGCCGATCGATATCTGGCCAATTTCAGGCCAGATATCGGTCGGCCAGTCCGCTCGTTTCTGCCCCTACATGGGCAGATAAGCTGCCGAGTCAGTCCAAGGGACCGATATCGGCAGCTATTATCGGCCCGTGTATGGGGGCCTTTAGTTGGAGTGGCACAAAATGCTAGAAGTCTCTCCCCCCCATTCAGATGGAATGGGAATGGCCACTATTCAATGGGCCCCCTGCCTTGTAAGGACAGGACCTGGCACAGGGGGGATTCCCATTTACTTTAAATGTGGGGTGGCATCTAGCACTGAGGGTGAAAATAATGCTGCCATAAAATAATATAAATTGTGCAGCCTGCCATTACCCCTTATTATTTATATTGTGCCCACATGTTCTGCAGCACGTTACAGTGGCCACCTGGCTTGCTTTGTAAAGGCCTGGGCAGTAAAAATGGTGGTCTAATGCCAATGTAACTAATAGGGAAGAAAAAATACAGAAAACCTTACTACCCCTGGGGTGATGCACACCATTTATATATAAAATATGATTAATATATATATATATTGTAAGTAGTGTGGATTTATTTTAAGTGGCTGATATACATCAGCCACTTAAAATAAATCCACACTACTTACAAAATATATATAGTGGTTTGTCCCTGAAGAAGAGTACAGTTGGTGCTCGAAATGTTGGATTGTTTCATTAAAACTTTTTCACTAATTGCTAAGTCCTTGCGTGTGCGGCTCTCTGTCCTTATATATATATCTGTTATTGATTGCTTTATATGTTACTCTGTATGTCCCATGTATGAAACCCACTTATTGTACAGCGCTGCGGGATATGTTGGCGCTTTATAAATAAATGTTAATAATAATATTATATATTATATTAACATTTATTTACAAAGCGCCAACATATCCCGCAGCGCTGTACAATAAGTGGGTTTCATACAGTGGACATACAGAGTAACATATAAAGCAATCAATAACAGATATATATATATATATATATATATATATATATATATATATATATATATTGTATATGGTATATATCAGCAACTTAGAATATATTTAATATACATACCCCAATCTATTTTATTCTTTACACTAATTATTTTCCCTTTAAAACATCCTCCCATACCCCAATCACTGCCTCACAATCAGCCTCCCCTCCATGACAAAAACAAACTGTGCATATGTGTTGGCTTCCTGCAAACCCACAACAATCCCATAACAATCCCATGCAGAATCACAATAGAGGAATTCCCCCCCCAGCCCCTAAGCCCCTCACTCTCTTGTAATGCAAAAGACAAAAACACTTCTCCCTCCAAAACAAGCAGAATAGATCAATGCTGCCCCCAATTCAGGAGCAAATGGCAGATTCCCCTCTCCCCCCCCCCCTTCCTTTTTGCTTCTTCAAAACATTTGGAATGGGAGGGGGGTTGGCTGGGGGGTTGTGTACGTGCAAAGGAGAAACTAGCAAGTTTGTAACTTTTATTTTACCTGCTTCCAAGTACACAATGTCCCTTATAGGGAAATGGGACAGAGCCCCCCATGTCAGTCCATGGCAGCAAATACCACTAAATCATACAAACACAACTATTATACTATTATTGCTAAGAAAAGGACCGTTATGCCCCCCCCCCCTAAAAAAAATAACATTTAAAAAAAAAACAGAAAAAAATGTATATAGTTACACTTCCAGGGCAATTCCCTATCTCTTGTCCATTATAACAATAAGTGCAAATACAAGAGGAATAGTATTTTACAAGGCAATGGGAAAGTGGGGTGCTTAATCTGGGGGGCAAGAGTGGAATTGGGGTAAGCGCTGGGCAGAAGGGAACAAAGGCGTTCCAAGAGCACATGGGAAACTATCAAGCTGTAATCAGAACATCCCTCCCCGCCGTGCGAATAGTACCTTCCTAACCCAAACTCCCGCCCACACGGCCCGGCCACAATACAAACTTTCACATCCACTTACTGGTCGCCTCCATGTCTGCCAGAGGAAGGGGGGGGGTCCGCTGTGTGCTTAGCGTCAGGGTTCCCCACTTTTCCTCTTCCACATACAGTGTGTCCCCTTTTTAACTGACTCTTTTCTTTGTTTCAAACAGAAACAGGAACTTCAGGGCTCTCCCCCTCTCTCTATTCCCTCCCCTCTCCCTCTCTCTCTCTCTCTCTCTCTCCAGCTGTCACTTCTGAGATCCAGCCTCACACTAACTTTGGGATTGTTTGAAAAAAAAAAAAAAATTCCATACAGACTGCCCCATTTTGCTGCAGCAGGTAGGCAGCTAACTTGGCTGCACCTATGTCCATGTTGAAATAAAATAAGAAGGACCCCTTGCATGCCAAACCAAGCAGATTTGTGGGGCAAGACTTACCCTTTAATTGCAGATTGTTACTATATCCCCCATAAAGCAGATAATAACTTACTTTCAAAAGTCGAATTCATCATTCTCCAATGCTCCCTGATGGGTTCAGCTTCTTGTCACCTTCCCCCAGGTGAGTGAATGGGAGGTAGGTAGGTAGGTAGGTGGGGAGGGAGATGTAGCTCTGAGCAGTTAAAAGTGAAGCCCCAGACTTGCAAGTTTATCTTTTCATTAGCTGCCAGACAGTGACAGATATACCCCCCTCTCCAGCCAGGCTTCTTTGACAGGGGAGGGGCAGGATTTGAATTTAGGGTCTGGATTGGATAAGGAATGTGAAGGGGTGAGGGACAGTCTCAAGTTTCTGTCACTTGCCTCAGAATGAAACCCTTTTTCTTATTTAATTAGCCTGGATGAAATTGGGGTTTTTTTAGTGGTGTGAAAACAATTAACCTCTTTCCTGCTTGAAACTCTGGTTTCCAAAAGTTTCCAAAAGTCAATAGTTATCAGTTTGGTAACAGATCCCCAGAATTATATCTGTCTCTTTAAGAATCTATTTAACGCTCTCCCTATTTCTGTTCACTTATATTAAATTGTAATCAATATTACATGCAGCTGTGCCCACAATTGCATTATATCAAACAAGTCTGGATATGGTAAATATACTGTATTTTCCCCTAAGAAATTGCATTATTCTTGCTTTCTTTCTATTTGTTGGACTACAACTCCCAGCATCCACCAATTGATAACCAAGCACTGAGGCATGCTGGGTGTTGTAGTGCAACAGTGGGAGGGGCAGAAAACTTGGGAATCATAGATTTCTTCCCACAGCCCCTAATGCAGGCCTCTCTTTTTAGGGGTGCATTGTTTATTGTTGGGACCCCCAGAGCAGCATGGAGGGAGAAAATAAACCTCTTTGCATCAAGATGGTGTCATGGGAACTGCTGGCAACTGTGGTAAAGTATAAAGCATAGCGGTGTCAGGGTAAGAAGTTGCAACAGTGGCGTAGTGTGTATAATATGGCAACAAAAGGAGATTTATATTGGGGGCTATACCATTTGCACCCCCATTTATTATTGAATCATAACTCCCAGCAGCCAAAGGCTTTATTAGTAGTTGTGTGCCTGGGTGCAAATAAATACAAATAAATTCCTTATGTAAGGGCCACCATCACTTGCAGGCTATAGGTGTGGGCACATTATAATGTAACAATTCAATGGGGGCAGTAAATCTGGCAGATAGCTATCGGATAGTGAGAGCCGGAGCCCACAGAAGGATGTTCTCTGTGACACTGACAGCAGTCAGCCATGTTCAGCCCCCCATTCAACATGTGGCTGCAAGCCCGGGTCTCGGCTAGTGGGGGCAGGAACTCGGCCAAGTGCTAGATCTAGGAAGTGAGGGATTATACTCCTCAAACTAATGATTTCCTATACTAGCCATGTTACTAGCCACGTGTTACACTAATGAGCACACACACTGGGACATCAGTCATTTTATTTACTGGTTTGGGTGGGCATTCTAGTATCATGCCTTAAAGGGGAAACAGAGCCACTTTATTGGTAATCTTTAGCCCTCGCTGTGTTTGTATTCACTAAATCATTTTTGCCTTTATGTATGTGAGGAGGAGCTGCCACACTGTTTGTCTCGGCCATCCAAAGCTGCAGCATCTATTTGAAATGTCTGTCTAGGGAATTTCTTCTTATAAACATGGCTTCTCTCTCAATATGCTTTCCCTTGTTTGGCAAAGGGTGCCGGAGCTTTCACCATTGTTGCTATTGCAATATGGATCCCATATCATCAGTAACAGGGAAGCGAGTAGGAAGAGCTGGCATCCAAAATAATCGGCACCGACTCGGGATCTTCCACGCTAGATACAGATATTTAAGCAACTTGTATGTACTTTGGAGTGCAAAGTCCTTTAGCATTGGGCTACAATTGTTTCATGTGCAATTGCCAAAATTCTTTGTTCCTTCTCTGTGGATGGGGGAAGCTCTTTAATACGCACATTATACTTGCTGCTAGAGTTTACTGCACCCCCCAAATGACTGCACAATGTCTCTGTGCCAAGCCAAGGCAGTGGGTACCTACATATCTTGTAAAATGTTACTTGATATAAGAGAGCACTGTATGTAATTTCAATTTTCCCTCTAATTTCAGGTGGGATGCTGTGCCCTCGGAGCTAGGTGCCCACTGGCCGACATTTCCAGACATGGGGGGGACTGCTGTCATGATTCCTCCCTGTCACAGAGCGGAAGGAGCACTCAAGTCAAAGGGATGGTGTGATGGAAGACTGGAGGTGGGAAAGATAGTCGCTAAATGTAGCCCCTGGGTGCAGGAAGCTCCAGTCCTGGAGGGAGCAGAGGCAAAGCCTATCTACTATCAGTGCTAGTGTCAGATTTCACATGCACTCTGCTCTAGGCATTATTCCCACATAGGAGGTGGGCGGGGGGGGGGGGGGGGGGGGGATGTAAGGGAATTTGTTTGCCAAAAGAATTTGGTCTTCTTCATCTCCTGGCTGGACTAAACCGGTCAGTTGGAGGGTTATAGTGATAACCCCTGAGGGGGTAGGAAAACGCCTTAACTCCTTGGGTGCCAGGGGTCAGCATAAAGAAGTAGTCACATGGAAAAAAAATGGCTTCCCTTAGTGCAGCCCACTGGAATAAAGTGACATAGTAGCCATATCCAGGATGTCATGGTACCTCGTTAGACAATTCCAAAACTAAAGGACAGAAAAAAATTTCCCCCCCCCCCCCCTCCGGTTTGGAATTAGTCTATCCCTAAAGTGCTTTGTGCACAATGGTATCTCTATAACCCTGGGCTACATGGTGGCATCCTTTTGGACCACATTCCCATAAAGTTGTGACGGGTTATGATCACTGATATTTGATACATAAATAAGAAACTGAGAACTCAGAATTATGGGAAACATTTCCAGCCAATGAATATTGTATTTTGCTGTTTTCTATGAAATCTGGCCTCAGTCCCTAGAGTAGATGGGGGGGTTTAGCCCTGGTATTGAAAAGGTTAACTGTCAAATCTCTTCTCCACTAATCCTTTCATGGGGACTTTTTGTGTGTGTGTGATTCAATTACCAGCAAATGGTCCCTTCCCCCTCTCTATAGCCCCATGTTGTAGTACTTACGGCCAGGGTTTTGGTTTTTTTGTTTTTTTAAATTTCCATGTTCTGATGGTAAAAGGAATGTCCAAACTGCAGCCCCTCGGTCAGTCATTGATCTGCAACTGGAGGACCTCAGTATTTATATACCTTAGGTGGGCGCCTGTTCTGAAAGGGGGATTCCAATGCTTCTGCCTAACTTCTGAGCACTTTATCTCCCCACAGCTTGCCATGACACCCTTTAACTTTAAAGATTAACATTATACATCTCTCCATCCAGGGCTGGTCTTATAAACTGTGGGGCCCAATTGGGGCCATTTTGGAGGGTATTGCCAGCTGGCACAGTGTTCCAGGGCTGGATGGGCAAATAGTCCCTGCCTCTCATTCTGTGACTGATGTTGTAACTCTGTATTCCCCCTGGTGTGGGGCCCCCAATAGTGTGGGGCCCAATAGGTCCCATTGGCCTGAGGCCAGCCCTGTCTCCATCTTAGATTTAGATTGTAAGCTCTACGGGGCAGGGACCTCCTTCCTACTGTGTCCCATACCACATGGCACTTATTCCCTGTGCATTTATATTTATTGTATTTATTTATTATATCACCTCATCCCTGTGTATAATTTAGTATTTTGTAAGATTGTACAGTGCTGCGTACCTTTGTGGCGCTTTATAAATAAAGTTATACATACAAACATCTCTGCCTAAAATTTCTGAACCAGATATCCCAGCATACTTTTGCACAGAGGTTGTAGTTTAACCATATCTTGAAGAGTGTATACCCACTTACTGTCATTTTTGCCCCATTCCCATAGGGCAGGCATTTAGGAGGTAGCATTAACTGGTTGCCCATTTGAAAGCAAACATCTGATTGGCTGCTGTGGGTTATTAGTTTTTGGCAAACTTTGCACTCTGTGCTGGTGAACTTTCTGCCTTTTGTGGGAATTACCTTTATTCTCAAATATGGAATTCTCAGCAAAAAGGCCCACACAATAATGGCTCATTGACCTACGAGCCATGGCAATTCTTTCCTGTAGCATAGGTCCCATATATGTCAAACATTTAAATATTTATGGCCAATTTAAGTCTTGTCCCCCTGGCCCCGGGCAAATCTGTCCAGTCCCTTGCTCTCTCCTGCCAAAAGCTGAGCCCTAACGACATGCCAAAGGGAAAAGGGCAGATTAGGACCCATAACTGGTCAGAAACATTACCATGATGGGTAAAAGGACCCAGGTATCAATAAAGAAAGATGGAAATTGCAGTGGGATTCTGCTGGAATTGGCCAGCCATTGGCCATCATACAGCAGAGGAGGACCACACCAGTGCCCCAATGCAGTCCTCATGGTGGGATTTTCAAACCTGCCTGTATCTGGTTAGTTTTGGCCACACATGGTTTGAGCAGTCCCTCCTGAGGGCCCCAGACATGGGCTGATAAGCTGTCATTCTTAGATCTGAACTACAACTTTCTTTTTTTTTTATTCTGTCAGCCTTGGGATAGGTAGAGTGACAGACTTGGAGCCCTAGGCACACCTGAATTTAGTTTTTTCCCCTTATGTGTGAATTTTAAACTGAATTTACTACTACTACTAGCTCATTGAGCCCCAAGGGATAATCTAGCCCAGGCTGTAGGTGCCTCAATTGCTCTTGCCCTGTCACATGACCCTAGCTTTGCATAAACCTGATATGTATTATATTGTTGAAATTGCACTTGCAGTTATTTTAACAGTTGAAGGCTGTGTGGGTAACCCCTGTACTTCAAATCACCTTTCTGATACATGTAAATATTGTTAGAGCTGACAAAGGCAGCAGTGCAGGGGGTTATAGTTATACAAATGCGTGTGTATCTACAGAACAAAAGGCAGGTAACGCTGTGCAGATCTGTGTGTTTATGTGCATGGCCGGCCAAATGAATACTGGGCTGTGGTGACATTTGACCCCCCGCTGTTCTGTCTATTGCACCTGGAAAGGTGGTTGGCATTCGAAGACACATAAGCAAAGGGACATTGTCACCTTCTGTCATGGAGCCTTCAGCTCTATTGTTGTGCATGACAGGAGTAGGGGGGTGCGATATACAGGAAGACAATCTGCCGCACCCCTTTCATTCCTTACCTCCCTCTGAGCTACCTCTGATTGAGTTAATGTTAATCATTAACCCTTTCAGCACCACTCACAGAGCCTTGCCCAGTTACCTGTATCATATCCATACCTTTCCTATATTAATTCATGCTTTTTCTGTGTTATGTGCCACTTTATATTTTGTATTCATGAGTCTCATTTTTCGGAGGGTATTACAGAACATTCAGTTTCTCAGTATTTGCAACTGCAGGTAAGCTGCCGTTTTGCTTGTATGATATAGCGCACCTCTAGTGGTCATATATATATAAGTGGTGGTTTAATTCTGGCCTTGGCCAAGGCAAGCAACACAGCAGCTGTTAGTGTACAAGGTGTACAAGGTACTGCTTTGTTAACAAAGATAAAGGAATCATTTGAATTATTTGATTACAATGGAGTCTATGGGAGATGGCCTTTCTGCAATTCAGAGCTTTCTGGATAATGGATCCCCTACCTGTATGTGTTGACAGTTAATAGTTAATGTGTCACTATGGCAAGGGAAATGCTTACATGAAGTGACAGTTTCCTTTAGACAGGCGCTCCTTTCATACAGAAGGAAGAGATATCTGTAGCTGTTGATTTTTAAGTGGGGTGGGAGAATTATTACCCTTAGCTGTGTTCTGTATCAGGTCAGTGGCACTCATCCCATTATTATTATTATTGCTATTATTACCATCATCACCATTATTATTATCATCATCATTATTATTATTATTGCTATACTGCCCTGTAGTCCAATCACCCCATAGAATAATGTATCCCCTGTAACATAAAAGCACAATGCTGCAGTCTGAAGTGACTTTTAATATCCTGATATTTTATAACGGGGGGTATTTTTGTAATGCACAAGTGACACAAAGGTCCCAAATGACCAAGGTCCACATGGAGCTCACTAAGACTGTCTATTCTTTTCCAGATACAACATTGCCATCTCTATCCATGTTCCTCTCCACTCCTTCTAGTCCCCTTACAATACAGCCTATTAACTTTACTTGAAGAATTTTGACAAATTGTCCTGCTATGAACATCACCATCGATTATGTATGCTTATAGTTTTTATAGTTTTGTGTTATATTTGCCTTCATGATATTTGATAATACCAGGGTTCCCTGAGGAATAGTGGGACCCCATACACCCACCTGGCCATACCTTTATCCACCCAACTCTAGTCTTGATGAGACCGAACCATGCCCCTTTCATGAAAGATGATTATATGTCATGTTATTCATTGATTTTTGTGCCATTTTTTGGGGGAAGGGGTTATATCTGAGATCAGCCTTTCTGTATCCTTAATAAAGAAGACTAAAATGTTGCAGAGGTAGACTTTAGTGGGACTATTCTGTTATATTGCAACTGACTATACACTGTCATTTTGGCCACCCAAGTACAGGGCCAAATCAGGCTACTACAATTGTTGGCCCTAGTCAGGCAGGCCCATTGGTGGGCCCTATACATAAGCCAATAAGCTGTTAACTCAGTCTAGAATGACCAAGTTAGCAGTTTTTTTTTTTGCCTGTGTATGGCTACTTTTACTCTGTATCTGTAGGTATCAATTTAAAAGAATCTACTAAAGGATCCTGACATAGAAATACCCTGGCTGTGTAGAGAAAGTACATATTGTAGTATGTTAAGGGGCCGACAGAGATCATATTCTTTGCATCAGAAAAAAGCCCCCCCATAGACACAATATAGAACAAATAGCACATTATGCTGGTAATTCTTAAGCCAGGGATACAGTGTTGCCGTTAGTTGAATTTCCCTTACCAGGCTGGTTTTTGGTGCTGAAAACAACACATGGTCAGAACAGAGCAGGCTATGTCATTGTTCCACACAACTCACGAATAAATTGATTTATTTATATATTAATATGATGTCTTCCCATTGGAACGGCTAAGGTGACAGGGGTGAAGAGTAGGCGCATTACAGTCATTTTTTTGTGGAGGATTTTAAATATGGCCGCTGCCACGGTTGACTTTGCATGGGGAGGCTTCTCATATAAAATAATTACACACTGGGAGACATAAGCGCTGCCCATTGCTTGCACAGCATCTCCTTCATTTAGGGCCACAAGGCATCGGTGTCTTGTCGTAACTCTAGTCGTCTTTTTCCTTGGCCCCGTGTTTCAGGATACGGGTAAATTCCACATAGTTGAAGTTGCCTTTCTTGTCAATTGGGGCCTCTCTATACATCTCATCCACCTCCTCGTCTGTGAAGCGGTCTCCCATCGTAGTGAGGAGCTCTCGCAAGTGGTCTTCATTGATAAATCCTAAATGGAGAGGGGTGGGGGAGAGTAAATGATAATTATTTGAATGGACACGGCTGTGCAACTTCATTTCATGCAGTGGGGCAGTTTCCCAATATGACTGTTTTAGAATAATAGTAATAATACAGTATATATATATATATGGAAACAAATGTATTTTGGGAATCCTATGTTCAAGGAGTTTGGGCCTTCTTACTGTCAGTCATTGATTGTGCTTTTTATATTGACAGTTACTGTAAACCAGCTAAACTTTTTATGTCAGAATTGACTGAATTAAATAGCTCCACACAATTAACTTTTAGTATAATATAGACATTCGTATTCTAAGACTATTTGCATTTGGTTTTATTTTATTAATGTCTTATATTTTTGTGGGTTTTGACTTAATAAGCTTTTTGTTTAGTAGCTTTTCATTTTGGAATATAGCAGCTATTGGGTTGCTAGGGTGCTGTTTAGCCTAGTAACCAGGCAGTTGTTTTGATGAAAAGGATGAATAGGGGAGGGCTGGAATAAATGATTGGCAAAAGGTTCCTACAGAGAGGTCGCCCTCTATAGGTCATATACCAGCACGGCATTCTGTAAATGAACTGGAATGTGTGGCCCCTAAGGGCCTCATTGGCCTCTGTTTTGTTTTTAGCATAAAGTTGGTCAAATTTTCTATTGCTATTAAGATGACTATCTGTTCGCTGAAGCTGCGATTATTTTTTGATATATTATAGCAACTATAATATATAACTGTTATAATTGTATCTTTTATGTTACTAGGTAAATGTTATCTACTATGTAACTGAACATGATGGCGCTGACACCTAATGGTGAAGATGGGAATCTTATAAGGTTTAGTCACTTCCATTTGTATGCTATTTATAATCATGTATGACAAAGGGTTGGATTGGGCTGGCGGGGACAAATCTCCCCGAAATGCCATCCCACCGGCTAGAATGTAAATCGCCAGTGGGATGGCATACGCGGTGCGGCAATTTGCCGAAATCTCTGAAGTTGCCTTGAGAGGAAACTTCGGCGATTTCAGTGTTGCGTATGCCATCCCACCGGCGATTTATATTCTAGCTGGTGGGATGGCATTTTGGGGAGATTAGTCGCCCGCGACAAGGGAGATTTGTCGCCCGAAGACTAATCTCCCTGTCTGCCACAGCCCTAAATGTCAGAATACTTATATCTGCTTTGCTGATTATGATCTATATTAGGCCATCAAATGTGTCCCTTTGTTTTCTCTCCGTACCTGACGCCTCCTCATCAAAGCAGGCAAAGGCGTTCCTGATGACATCCTCGGGGTCTGTGCCGTTCAGTTTCTCTCCAAACATTGTTAGGAACATAGTGAAGTTGATGGGTCCTGGGGCTTCGCTCATCATTCCTTCCAGATATTCATCAGTGGGGTTTTTACCTGTGGAAACCAGCAATAAACTGAATCCAAAGAATGTCATAACAGCCTTCCTATTATAGCTTTGGGCCATTCAGAACCGTAAATCAGCAAGCACCCAAGTTCTAAGGCTGTGTGCAGTCTGAAATATTTGGGAATGTAAGTGACTACAGCCAGACACCATTTTCTAATGTAGGACAATGCTTCTTACAGGTAGCAGTATATAAATAAAAACATATATTGATAATCTCTTCTAAAATTAGTATATAATATCAGCTGAGACGTTTCTCACTTTCTCATCTACAAAGGTGGATTTTTATCTCCGCTACAGATAGAGGGCTTCAGGCTGAACATCCCTGGTACAAGAAATCACCTTTAGGCTAATGTCCCACGGAGGAAGATAGATCTACCCTGGGCAACTAACGGCTTCAAAATGCCTTTCCACCGGCAACAATAGGAATCGCTGGTGGAAAGGCCTATGCATTGCTTTGGCTTTCCGAAGATCCGTGGGACATTATCCCTAACTTGACCAAAAGCCCAAGGCTGGAGGCAGCCAGGTAGTAACTTGGGACTAATGAACACTGCATTTTTAGAAATCACCTTCGATTTCATAACATCACCTGCAGCCTTGTGCCTTTATATGGTCACAGAACCCCTCAGTGCCTTCTAATATCCCTATCATTTACAGTAGGGGGTACATTATCCCTTATAATACAGGAGTGATACTCAGAGTTCCCTGTATAACTCAGCCTGCAGCCTTGTGCCTTTATATGCGCACAGAACCCCTCAGTGACTGCTAATATCCTTATCATTTATAGTAGGGGGTACATTATCCCATATAATACATGAGTGATACTCAGAGTTCCCTGTATAACTCAGCCTGCAGCCTTGTGCCTTTATATGGGCACAGAACCCCTCAGTGACTGCTAATATCCTTATCATTTACAGTAGGGGGTACATTATCCCTTATAATGCATGAGTGATACTCACAGTTCCCTGTATAACTCAGCCTGCAGCCTTGTGCCTTTATATGGTCACAGAACCCTTCAGTGACTTCTAATATCCTTATCATTTACAGTAGGGGGTACATTATCCCTTATAATACATGAGTGATACTCAGAGTTCCCTGTATAACTCAGCCTGCAGCCTTGTGCCTTTATATGGGCACAGAACCCCTCAGTGACTTCTAATATCCTTATCATTTACAGTAGGGGGTACATTATCCCTTATAATACATGAGTGATACTCAGAGTTCCCTGTATAACTCAGCCTGCAGCCTTGTGCCTTTATATGGGCACAGAACCCCTCAGTGACTGCTAATATCCTTATAATTTACAGTAGGGGGTACCTACTAACACCCTTATATTTATAGTAGTATTTTATAGTATAATACAATATGAATTTTAGCTGAACCCTATTTCTGAACTGCTTCCTTCCAACATGAGCATATGCACCTGTTAGTGCTTTGGTCATTGCGTTGTTGTGTATTTGACATTAAGTTCAGCATCTGTAGATATTAGTACTATGGTCACTGTGTAGTTCTGTAATGTTTTGTATTTACCCATAGAGGCCAGCATATCATGTAGATCTTCCTTGTCAATAAAGCCATCTCGATTCTGGTCAATCATGTTGAAGGCTTCCTTAAACTCCTGTATCTGGGACTGGTCGAACATAGCGAACACATTGGAAGTCGCCCTCTGTGGACGCTTCTTGCTGGTCTTTGCTTTGGTTTTCTTGCTGGACATGGTTGCGTGTGGTTATGGTACCTGAGGAAAGAGAGCGCAGAGTGAGGAACCCAGAACCTCCGTACAACATAGCTGTCTCTTTGTTACAGTGTGTGCAGGATGGGAGTACAGATCCCAGAAACGCTGAATCCCACTGGCACACTTCCTTTTGCCGCTCCCACTGGAAAATCATTCCATGAACTCATTGCTATTTCTGTAATGCTGCCCCTTTAGCCATTCCCCCTGGGTCCCTAGACACAAATATCAGACAGACCCTTCCAAAAGCAAAAATATCTAGGCCTGGAGCCCAAGCTGAGCCTGATGGAGCCTAGGAAAAATATCTCAAAAGGGGACCCAAGGCAGTACAAGAGGGAAGGAATGAACTGTGACTTGGGGGTAAGCTTTATTTACTAGATCCAATCAATATAATGTCCCATTGATGACTTGAGAATTAGAATTTCACATGTTGCGTCCTGTACATGGAAAATATTTGGGGTATTAATCGTGCAGTTTAGTATTCTAGGATGACCTTCATGCTCCTCTACCCTCATATTGGCATGTATGGGTCAGGTTGCAAATTCATGGATTATTTTGCACTACGCTGCACAAAAATTTGCCATGGGCATATATGGTGCCAACCTTATAAAGGCCTGCGTCAATCAACCACTTAGAACTCAATAACAAATACCATTGCTTGTAGGTCATTAATTACAACATTTGTTAATATACACAATATGGAGCCCATAATGACTTTCAGACCCCCAAATGATCCCAACATAGACAGGCTGGACATACTCGGGCCAGTGTAAGCTGCAGAGTGAGACCCTGAGTGGCCTGTGTGTGAAGCTTGCCTTAGGGTTGGAATGGCCTATCAGGACACCAGGAAACATTGCGGTGGGCCCCACTGCACCTGGCCTGTGGGCTGCCTAGAATTTGTGGGGTGGTGGGAGGGGTTCGTCTACAGGTAGGTGTTTGAAGTGTTGGGTTGCTGGCAGCTGGGTACCCTGTGGGGCAAGGAAGGTACAAGGCAGGACGGGCAGGGTTTCTGATGGGGTTGGGAAACCCTAGTGGTAAGGTTGCTGGTGGTCTTAGGTACCCCAGTCCAACACTGGCTGATATAGTCATATCCCAATGGGTCTGCCCCTTGGACAACAATCTGATCAACATAATTTTGCCCAGCATACAGGTTGCCAAATAAACAGTCCCTGTTTTTGACAATCTGCCTGGAAATTTATCTTTCTATTAAGTATGTCAATATGTCATGTGGCTTTGCCCCCTATGGGTGACTTATCATTAATCTTTAGCTTGGTTGCACACCTAGAGACATGGCACTAAATAGCAGTCATGAGAATATTGACCTCATACATATCTATTGTATTGCCTACAGATGGGTTCATTGGCCAGAACACTGCTGCGCAGGATCTCATTGTCTCCACTTAGTAGGGGTTCAAAGCATAACACAATTCCTCCCCGGGGACTTGTCAGTTATTTCCCATGATCTGTATTTATCTTAGAGCAAGCCCATTCAGAAAAGGTCCTGCAAGAAGCTTGCTATGGAAAATCTGGTTCTCTCTGAGCCAAACTGGTGAAGGACTGGCACCGTGAATGCCAAGGTTACACAATAGAACTCCACTGTTAGGGCTGTAGTTCTGCCGCTGCCAGCATCATTGTTTTGTTCATTGTTCTCCGTCTGTCTTTCATACTGATCCAGTCGGATCACTTGACATTAAATATCCTTTGTTCTTTATATTCTATAGATCTTTTATATAAAGCCGGTCTAATCATGTTACATTGAATAATTCAGAATGGGCGCGTATAGTTTGCGCACATAGTTTTTGGCTAGAGCTACCTACATGGATAGGAACGCCCAGGCCTATGTAATAGAAGAACCACAAGGCATATTGTGGCCAAACACTGACCAATAATGTACAGTATCCAACCAATCAGTGCGTAAATCAGTCAGGAAAGGATCACGTTTATGGTCTGCCATTTGTGAAGAGTTTTTAGCTAGCCCAATCACATATCAGTCAGGGGGTGCCATTTTTGGTCACATATTTCTGGCATTGGCAGCAGCCAGTATTGGGCGATTTGTAGGCTAAAGATGGCCATACATGGGCAACTTTAACTGCAAATTCAATTCCTTTTGACCAAGTTGGCAGCGTATCTCCTGATTATGGGCCTTTCCTAATGGGCAGATATCTTTCAGGCAGATTTAAATATCTTGTTGGGCGAAAACCATTGATTTATGAAGTCCTCTCCTGAAGGATTGCATTGGCCTTAATTATGACCCAATGATTGGCCCAAGGGCCAAACGATGGTATCAGCCCAGCACATTGGCCACATTAGTCAAAGACCCGTTCATTTAGTGACCTTGCCAACTGAGCAAATTTCCAGGTGTATATGTATTTAATATTACATTATATTTCATATTAATAGCCTCTGAGAAGGTACTGTGGTTGTGGGATAGCAGGTATAGTAGGGAGAGATGGTGCCTATAGTAGCAGTGGGGGGATAATAGCCTCTGGGAAGGGACTGGGGCTGTGGGATAGTAGGGAGAGATGGTGCCTATAGTAGCAGTGGGGGGATAATAGCCTCTGGGAAGGGACTGGGGCTGTGGTATAGCTGGTATAGTAGGGAGAGATGGTGCCTATAGTAGCAGTGGGGGGGGGGGGGATAATAGCCTCTGAGAAGGGACTGGGGCTGTGGGATAGCAGGTATAGTAGGGAGAGATGGTGCCTATAGTAGCAGTGGGGGGATAATAGCCTCTGGGAAGGGACTGGGGCTGTGGGATAGCAGGTATAGTAGGGAGAGATGGTGCCTATAGTAGCAGTGGGGGGATAATAGCCTCTGGGAAGGGACTGGGGCTGTTGGATAGCAGGTATAGTAGCGTGAGATGGTGCCTATAGTAGCAGTGGGGGGATAATAGCCTCTGGGAAGGGACTGGGGCTGTGGGATAGCAGGTATAGTAGGGAGAGATGGTGCCTATAGTAGCAGTGGGGGGATAATAGCCTCTGGGAAGGGACTGGGGCTGTGGCATAGCAGGTATAGTAGGGAGAGATGGTGCCTATAGTAGCAGTGGGGGGATAATAGCCTCTGGGAAGGGACTGGGGCTGTGGGATAGCAGGTATAGTAGGGAGAGATGGTGCCTATAGTAGCAGTGGGGGGATAATAGCCTCTGGGAAGGGACTGGGGCTGTGGGATAGCAGGTATAGTAGGGAGAGGTGGTGCCTATAGTAGCAGTGGGATAATAGTCTCTGATCGTTAGTCAGAGATTGTGGCTGACAGTAAAAATGTTAGGCCATGCAGCACTGTAGGAGGTAGGCAAACAATACTTTAGAGCCCTTCCACACCCAACAGTCCTATGCAGCATATTTATAATATGTCAAATGCTTCCCCCCTTCACTGTGTTGGTGCCATCTGCTCTTGGGTAAGTAGCTACTTCAACTTGTAGGAGAATTGCAGGGAGAGGATACACAGTGCGAGTGGGTGAGGGAGTGGCAGTTTCTGTTTGTGGGAGCAGGTACAGTAAATACTAAGTACCTGCTGTTTGTACTTGAGAGAGTATTACTACAGAAATGAGTGTGGCTGCACACAACTAACTCCCTTATACAGGGGGAAGAGATGTAAAAGTACATGTAAAATTATAGGCAGTGAGCTTTGGCCTACCCAGGGCAAATCTAACTCATATTATACTAGCCCAGCCCTATAGGGCATAGGTGTTCTGTGTACTTGGCTGCTTATCTGATAAACTCTCTGTTGGCCCGTTTATATTAAATTGGTAAAGTCATACAAATACATTTATGAAAGCCCTGGGCAGGGTGGGGCCATAAAAGTGCACTTGAGGGCCACGTACTGCCCACTCTGTGGCTTTTTCTGCTGTTGATTTATCTATGAGGTACTCTGGTTTTCCTCAACAATCAAATATGGAATTTCCAGTAGGGCTGCACTTACTCCCATATATGTACATCCTTGGTCATTGCACACAGTGGGACCCTGCTTTGGCATGGGGGGGGGGGCACAGAAATGGTCCCTGAGAAGCATAATAAGAAACAATGTTTGAACAGAATCTTGGGTATTGTAGTTTCAATCCCTGCTTATGGGTAATAGTAAAGGGGGTTATTCTACGTGTTTTGTTTCCCATTAATGTTATAGTGGGTGTAGGCAATTTAGGAATATTCCATAGGAATGCCTGGGGGGGGGGTGAGTTCTAAGTGTTTTATGCCTGCATGCCGTGCTACAAAATGCTTGGAATCACCCACTGTGCCATTGATAATATATGGGCACAGGCGAAGTATATTTATATATATTATGGAACTCTAAGTTGAATTTTAATATCCTTATATTTTACAACAGGGGGTGCATTATTCACTATATATATATTTCAACAGGGCATATATGCTTTATAATACACAGTCATATGATACATACAAGTTATAGTGTTATAATTCTATATGGCACTACCCTAGGCAGAGCTATATGCCCCAGAGCCGCAATGTCACGGAGATGAGCCTGTTGCGCAATCAGATAGCAATAGCGTGTATTTTCCCAGGCGGTATCCTCCCCCCCCCCCCCAAATAACTAACTATTTTCCAGCTGCATCATACTCCAGTCCCCGGAATTGCTTGGCTTCAAAGCCCCTGGGGCAAATAAAAGCTGCCCCTGCAGATCAAATACAATGGGGCGCTCAAAATTGCCTTCCCAACCAATATCTGCCCAAAAATCTGGCTTTAAAGGTTTAATAATGCCATCGGGCGAGGACTACACAGGGGTACTGACGCCATCCTTGCCCAATGGGCCCCCATGGACCCACAGAATGATCCAGTCATTGGCCTTTACATTGACATGTAATCCTTCTGTGCCTCATAGAAAAGATGATTTATTTACCAACAGAATTCTGCATGCATAGCCCCAATAATTAGCAAATAAACATAGCTGTACATTGATATCCCTTGTGAAAGTAACATAGGGTTCAATGCCCCACAGCACAGTCTTCATCTGAGAGCAAATACCCTGTTATCTATGATTTAACCTGCAGCTCTTACTGAACTACAACTCCCAGAATCCACTGACAGCCTCCCCCAACCCTCAAAGTCAGCTCTGCTCTATGCAACCTAGCATTTAGGCACAATTACTGTTACATTCCTTTCCAGGATCTGCCTCCAAGCAGATGTGGCAGTGATAGAGGAAAGGTTGGCGGCAGTGCCAGACTTTGGGTGAGTAATGTTAGTGAGAATGAGGAAGTTTAGGGGGATTCAGCGCAGGGAGAAGGCGGAAGGAGCAGGGTGCTGGTACCAGCTGTGCCAGGGACTGACCCACACATCCGGTAAGTACATGCCAGTGAGCCTTACCTGCTATGAGTGTGAGTGCCGCTCAGTGTGGCTGCTCAGGAGCCGGGGAAGCTCTGCACTAACTTACTCTGATCCTAATAGCATGGGAGGAAGGCAGCCAATGTGGGATGTGGCCCTAACCCCCCCCCCCCAGCCTGCCCTCCCGCCTGGGATTTGGCCATACAAGGAGAAGGAATTTGAGGAGGATGCAGGCATATGAGGGACAGGGAGATCCAAACCCAAACACAGGATATTCTGCCTTTTATAGCTGTCAGCCCCACTCCGGCACAGGGAGCCCCCTAAACAAGGCTGGGTGCCCTGGGGGAACGGCCGCTGCTCCTTATATGGGGCAGAACTGCGATCCAGCCGCAGCTGTACGGGGCCAATGCTATAGAGAGGCGCAGCTGTACGGGGCCAATGCTATAGAGAGACGCAGCTGTACGGGGCCAATGCTATAGAGAGGCGCAGCTGTACGGGGCCAATGCTATAGAGAGGCGCAGCTGTACGGGGCCAATGCTATAGAGAGGCGCAGCTGTACGGGGCCAATGCTATAGAGAGGCGCAGCTGTACGGGGCCAATGCTATAGAGAGGCGCAGCTGTACGGGGCCAATGCTATAGAGAGGCGCAGCTGTACGGGGCCAATGCTATAGAGAGGCGCAGCTGTACGGGCCGATGCTATAGAGAGGCGCAGCTGTACGGGGCCAATGCTATAGAGAGGCGCAGCTGTACGGGGCCAATGCTATAGAGAGGCGCAGCTGTATTGGGCCAATGCTATAGAGAGGCGCAGCTGTACGGGCCGATGCTATAGAGAGGCGCAGCTGTACGGGGCCGATGCTATAGAGAGGCGCAGCTGTACGGGGCCAATGCTATAGAGAGGCGCAGCTGTACGGGGCCGATGCTATAGAGAGACGCAGCTGTACGGGGCCAATGCTATAGAGAGGCGCAGCTGTACGGGGCCAATGCTATAGAGAGGCGCAGCTGTACGGGGCCAATGCTATAGAGAGGCGCAGCTGTATTGGGCCAATGCTATAGAGAGGCGCAGCTGTACGGGGCCAATGCTATAGAGAGGCGCAGCTGTACGGGGCCGATGCTATAGAGAGGCGCAGCTGTACGGGGCCAATGCTATAGAGAGGCGCAGCTGTACGGGGCCAATGCTATAGAGAGGCGCAGCTGTACGGGGCCAATGCTATAGAGAGGCGCAGCTGTACGGGGCCAATGCTATAGAGAGGCGCAGCTGTACGGGGCCAATGCTATAGAGAGGCGCAGCTGTACGGGGCCAATGCTATAGAGAGGCGCAGCTGTACGGGGCCAATGCTATAGAGAGGCGCAGCTGTACGGGGCCAATGCTATAGAGAGGCGCAGCTGTACGGGGCCAATGCTATAGAGAGGCGCAGCTGTACGGGGCCGATGTAAGGGGCAAGAAGTGATGGGGGTGCACACTATATAGTGTATACAAGGGGGAGCAATTGTGTAAAGGGCGCTGGGGCTACAACTATACTGTGTGCAAGGGGGAACATAGCTGTATATTGCACCAAAAGAGTTTCAAAGCAGCTTTAATAGTGTGATGCAATGTGGCATAATTGTACAGTAAAGCAGAAGGGGGCAAAACATATGACATTTCCACAGATTCCTCCATCCCATACCCTTGAGCAAATGAACAGTTTGGATGCAGATCAATTCTAAACCCCTTGTCCCCCCAGGCAATGAGTTATATATCCTTATAGCAGATTTCATATTTTTGGGGTACTGATATACAGTATCAGGTGCTTAGGGCCACACAGGCTCTTGGGGATCAGGATGGCAAAATTGAGTTGAATGGGGCAGGGTACATTTATAATTCAGAGATATGGGGGTAGAGCAGTCACCTCTCTGACTCAGATGTGGATTTATGAATTTAAAAAAAGGTGACAGTCACACCCTTGTATTGCCCCTTTCATTCTACAGGCATCCCATGTTATCCCATGTTAAAAAATATTTTTTTGCCTAATAAAAGAAAACAAATTTAAATAAAAACAATTTTAAGCAATATACAGTCATTACAAATGTGTAATGGTTTTTGAGTTGTGGGTTTATATAACTGCTTATATAACAGCAGTGTTTGTCTTTTCCCTGCCCCGGTGGCTCTGACAGTGCAACACAGGGCAACAGACTGACAGACCTGCCTCGCTGGAGGAGACTGGCATTTGCAACATTGTTTAAAAAGTAACAACCAGGGGTTCAGCAAATGCTGCTTTCTATAGCAATTACATTACAAAAACTTCTATTATTTCTTTTATTAGGCAAAATGAATGAATTCTGACACAAAGGTGTCTTGCTTGCATTACACAAAGTGATACAAATATAACATATATATATATTACAGACACACACAGATTATATTGATATATATTTATCTAACACAAGCGCATACACACACACAGTACCTGTGTCTCTTTTCCGGTAGGGACAGGAAAGTGGGACGGGGCTGGGTGAGATCACCTGTGACAGGTAGAGGGCGGGAACCAGGAAGGGACAGGGTGCACCTTGCTGAGCTCAGATACACACACAGGTAAGACTTTAACCCCGTGTTACATGGGGTGGGGCAGAGGGGGGTTCATTGTATATTTAACCTATATATTGCTGTATTATTGCTGTAACCCTCCTATACTAATATTTAATTACATTAATTGTCAGCGAGGGAGAGAGGTCCCTGGACTAATTCCCTTATGCAACCTGGTTCTGCACTGCAGTTTCCCATGCTTACATTAGATTGTAAGCTTTTGTGAGCAGGTACCCGGGGGTTTCTCTGCTGCCGCTTTCCCACTGTTGATTTATCCCCTAATGACCCTCTTTGTTAAAGGGGTAGTATACCTTTTCCAGTACTTCTGATGCTTACTGTATTATAGCTTTAAATTCTTAAACAAACACTTTTACAAACAGTGATTGGCTCAGGGTTGCATTTACTTTATAGTGATCCCTCCCCCCAAAATAGATTTGCCCCCCCCCTCAAATAATGCATTATCGCACTCAGAAAGTGAAGGCATGTGTATGAGAGCTTTATGATGCTTTTAAACATACTCAGGCGTGGGTGGTGAGGGTCCCAGGTTAGTTGCAATGACAGATTCCCTGGTTATTACCCTGAGCAGTGTGACCCCATTGCATTAGAATTAATGCCTTTG
Organism: Xenopus tropicalis; assembly: GCF_000004195.4. NCBI lineage: Eukaryota > Metazoa > Chordata > Amphibia > Anura > Pipidae > Xenopus > Xenopus tropicalis. The sequence continues at coordinate 39,599,676 of NC_030686.2, read as the reverse complement.
TAGCTTTAGGGTGAAGACACACTGGGCTACTAGTAAGGGCTCTGGCACACGGGGGAGATTAGTCGCCCGCGATTAACTCCCTGTTCGTGGGCGACTAATCTCCCCGAGTTGCCTACCCCTGCCATCCCACCGGCGAACATGTAAGTCGCCGGCGGGATGGCAGACGCGGCGGGGCGATTATTTGCGCGAACAGGGAGTTAATCTCGGGCGACTAATCTCCCCCGTGTGCCAGAGCCCTTAAAGCTACTTTTTCACAGCTACTAAGCTCCAAAAAATACCCTGCCATAGACAATACTGAGAATTGCCTCTGCTAAAACACACATAGAGACAGTTATCAGGAAAAGATCAGCCTAGGGTGAAGAAACACAGAGCTACTAGTAGCAGCTACTTGTCACGGCTACTACAATAGATAATGCTGATCATTTACTGATAATTGTCTCTACGTGTGTTTTAGCAGAGGCAATTCTCAGTATTGTCTATTGCAGGGTATTTTCTGGAGTTTAGTAGCCATGAAAAAGTAGCTGCTACTAGTAGCTCAGTGTGTCTTCACCCTTAGGTGGATGGATCAAGACTGGAATTATGGGTAAGATGATCAGCTGGCATCAGTACTGGGCTTGTACTCCCTGCTTGGGGAATGAGCTGGGCAGGCTCAGGCAGGGGAAAAGGGAAGGAACAATGGAATGGAGGAATTTCAGGAATCTACGGGTGGAGGTCAGTAAGGCAGGGCGTGAGTGTGGCTGGGGGTGAGATTAGATAATGGAGCCATCACAGCCAGGGATTCTCCATGGGGCAGGGCAGGAACCATACAGGATATCCACACTCCTGTCGTGCAGCCTAGAGGCCTACCCTCTCCTCCCTGTAGGGTATATACAGTGTATGCTGCCTGACTAGGCATGCTGGGAATTGTAGTGCAAGTAAATGCAGGGGTGCGCTTTAATCATAGCAAGCTTGCACATAAACCCACATTTAAACTCAAGGGAATTCCCTGCACTTTTAGTTTTTTAAGCCAACCTGGGTGATGCTTTGTCCATTGGCAGGTACGTAGGAGGCAGCTAAGAAAGATGGGAAATGTAGTTTAGCAATAATATTAGTGATTAAGGTCCCCACATCCCTGATTTTTACCATCCTGCTGCCCAATGCTTTTCATGCAGTGGGTCAGGTAACTCATATTCATTTAAACTGAGGATGCCATACACAGCAGTCTATGTAGCCCACAGGCGGGGGCCATAACATAACTCGGAGGGCCACATCTGACCCCTGTACTTTAAGTTGGACAGCCCTGCTCTGAATTATACTCTCTTCCTGTTGGGCCCTTTGAAGTACTCAGTAATCTGACTCTGGCCTGTGCTTTCATTATTACAATGGCTTGCAGGGGCCCTCTAGCTGGGAGAATCTCACTAAGCACACAGGCTGGTTATGGGGAATTTCCAAGCTTGCAGCACCCCCTGGTGGTTAATGCCAGGACTATCCGGCAGAGGGTGATATTTCTGTATTACATTATTTAATACAGAACTCCAAAACTTGTTAAATAGCCCCACACACCACAAAAACCCCTAATACAGAGGTCCCCAACCTTTTCTGCACCACGGACCGGTTTTAAGCAAGACAATTTTTCCAAGGACCGGGGTTGGGGGGGGGGGGGGGCACAACTAGTGCATAGTATATAAGTTAATTATTATATATATAATGTATTATTATATTTATTTTATATTTTTTATTGATATTATTACATTATAAAATATAATACAGCTCACTAAAAAAAATAATCAATGGGAGACCAGGTGGCCCAGTTCAGCACAGTCCGCGGCCTGTTGATTGGGGACCCCTGCCCTATTATACCTATCACTGTAATATGTTCCTTTGAAAAATACAAATAGATATCATTTTTATATGCTGAAATCCAGCTGCAAAACAGTTCTTCTCTTTCTGCATCATTTGTAATCCTGGCAGGGGAGGAGGGACTAAAACACTGATGTTACAAATTGTAACAACGTCTCCACAGCTTACAGACAGCATGCAGGAACTAAATAACCCACAATGCATTGCACTGTGATGTTCCTTTCCTTATTGACATCACGTGTGCAGGGGATTGTGGGGTTTGAAGGATGCAGGCTGAGGATAGTTGACTACTGTTACATTTTTTGCTTGCTAAGAAGTAAAGCCGCACAAGGGGGGGCCGGGCAGACAATATGGAATAAAGTGCACGCTTCCTTGCCAACCTGTTGCCTGCCTGATGTTAATACATCCCCTAAACATCTGTGCACCAAGTGCAGCAGAATACGGACGCGCCAACTTTCTGCCGTCCCTGACTGATTGCTTAGCTGCACGCGATTACCCAGAACCCTTTGCAAGAGGGGCAGTCAAGGGTTCCCAGCATACCTAGGGAATGCTGGCACAGGTTTAAACAATTTCCAATCAAGAAGCTCAAGCAGCATAATTTCTAAATACTTGAATGTTGGCAGAAACTGCTGCTTGACTGCTGCGTTGACAGCCATGTTTGATCTGTGGCTGCTGGCTAGGTATCTGTTTATTAAAGGGGACCTGTCACCATAATAGATAATTCCAAATCCGTTTGTATCATGTTAGTAGAGCAAAAGAAACTTTACTTACACTGTATAAATGATTACATTTATTTTTCCTTCAGTCTTGGAATTTACAGTCACAGCAAGCAGGTCAGAGCCATTTTGTTTACACTGTTATTAAGGCAAGCTTTGTTTCACCCATCTAGGTGGTATCTAAATGCTGAATGGAAAGCTAAAGTAATTGTAATTAAAAATCTGAGCTGTCAATCATATATTGCCTGCCCCGCCTCTATGCCGCAGGCATAGAGGTGGGGCAGGCAATATATGATTGACAGCTCAGATTTTTAAATCCATTTTTAACAGTTATGGATGAATTTATTAATAAAAGAATTTGGGTTTCATGATTCATTTTTAAAAGACTTATATTATAGATCAGAGTTCACTTTCCAGAATAACCCATGTACAGTATTCACTTGGGATGACTACTCATATACCTTCTATAAAGAGGCTGAAAATTTGTTCACGCCCACTTTATAGTCACCCCCCCAATACCATGCCCATATAAAAAAAAAATATGAAATGGTAACATCACAAGAAAAGAAAAACTAGTTGTTTCATAGCACAGATATACACAATGGGGGCCATTTATCAACACTGGGCAAATTTGCCCATGGGCAGTAACCTATGGCAACCAATCAAATTGTTGTATTCATCCTTCCACCTTCAGCTGGCTGCGACTATGTTGTACAGGTATAGGCCCCGTTATCCAGAATGCTCGGGACCAAGGGTATTCCAGATAAGGGGTCTTTCCATAATTTGGATCTTCATACCTTAAGTCTACTAAAAAAACAATAAAAAAATTAATTAAACCCAATAGGGCTGTTCTGCCCCCAATAAGGGGTAATTATATCTTAGTTGGGATTAATTACAAGGTGCTGTTTTATTATTACAGAGAAAAGGGAAATCAGTTTTAAAAAACTGAATTATTTGATTAAAATGGAGTCTGTGGGAGACAGGCTTTCCGTAATTCAGAGCTTTCTGGATAACGGGTTTCCGGATAACAGATCCCACACCTGTATTTAAAAAAGCTTTTGGGGACATCTGCACTGCAAAAATAAATTTGAAATTATATTTGCTCATTAAATGCCCCGGACTTGTCCAGCTTTATAAATATAAACATGGGCAGGGCAAATATATTCACTGTGTGTATAATTCTGGGCTGCGCAAATTGTATAAATGACCCCCAGTGTGTCTGCTTGGATGATCCAATTGTTGGCCCTAGAGCCAATGACTGGAGTAGGCTGACTTGGACCAGCATGTAGGTGGCCAAACTGGGCCCAGATCCAAGGTCGGAATGGGGGGTGAAGGGCCCACCGGGGTTCCCACCCCTGGGCCCTGCAGGTGCCCCCGATGGTCGCGTCTCCTAAGCCCCCCACAGGGGCCCCCTAACCCCCCGCAGGAGCCCCCTAACCCCCCGCAGGGCCCCTCACCCAGCGTCCTCCCTCAAGCGCGTAAATTTAAAACGTCAAGGCAGGAACGGTCGGGCAAGGGGAGCGCCGCAAGGGTTGGGTCTGGGCCGCCGGGGCCCACCGGGATTTTTCCCAGTGTCCCGGTGGCCCAGTCCGACCCTGCCCAGATCCACTCATTTGGCCACCTCTACTTTATTCTCTTTCTAACTGTATTGCATATACATTGCCCTGCCCTCATAAGAATCCAGTAGATTTTTGGCCACGCCCCATTATGCCCAGACCATGGCCTGTCCCTCCAGACTATGCCCCCATTCTCTGCCCCCCACCAGTGGTAATTAATACGTGTGACCCCCCCTGACCAATACCGGAGAGTTGACAGCTTTGTTATTGATTCATTGGTCCCTACAAATGAAGATAAATACGGTGTATGTGCCAGTGTTTGTACTCGGCAGTCGGTAGGGCACCACCTTGGCTTTTGACTGATTTTGGACCTTGATTGTAACAGACAGCACAACTGGGCTGGGAGCCATTTCACTAAATCACACCCATTTAAATGAAATATTTGAAACCATGAGCTAAAAAGGGAAAACATATAAATCTTCCTTTTCCCTCCGCTTTCATTTTCTAAACACGGTTTTACTAATCGGCTTCCTGTTCCCAGAGTGCCGGCAGCCGGACACATGTAGCCGTTGGGAATGGGAATGGCTGCGGGTCAGGTCTGGAATATATATAATATATATAAAAACTTTAGAAGCAGCCATGGTTCCTATGTATCCTCAACTAGGTCCAGTGTCGGACTGGGACCCTAAGGGCTCACCAGAAAACCTTAGGCCAGGGGTCCCCAACCTTTCTTACTCGTGAGCCAGAGTCAAATGTAAAAATACTTGGGGAGAAACACAAGCACCATAAAAGTTCATGGAGGAGCCAAATAAGGGCTGTGATTGGCTATTAGGCAGCCTCTATGCACCCTATCAGCTTACAAGGGGCTTTTTTTGGTAGGAAATCTTGTTTTTATTCAACCAAAACTTGCCCCCAAGTCAGGAATTCAAAAATAACTCCCTGGTTTGGGGGCACTGAGAGCAACATCCAAGGGGTTGGGGAGCAACATGTTGCCCCTGAGCCACTGGTTGGGGATCACTGCCTTAGACCCTGGGCCCACTCTCCAAACTATTTTTGCTCCTTTCCTCACTCAACCACTTAGTTCTCCAAGTCTCTTTTATTCACATGCTAGCATCTATCCTTCCATCTATATCTCCTCTTTGTTCCCATTCAGAAATAGGAAATGACCATGAAACAGGCCAACAGGTTAGGAGCAGGAGGGCCCACTAAATCTTAGACCCACCGGGAGATTTCTTGGAATCCTAGTGGGCCAGTCCAACACTGCCTAGGTCTGGGGATCATACACAAGCAAGGACAGCCTTTGCCTTAGTCTTGTATCTCATAGCAACCATTCTGTAGATAGCTTACACTGGTCTAATGCAGTTAAAATAATGGAAGCAACCATCTGATGCAATGAGTAGTGTAGTAGATTCATGGTTTGTTCCAGGTCAACAAAAGCTGGTATGAAACATAAAGATCTGCTTGGCCAGGTCCCATTAATGAATTCCAGGGAGTACAGTAACTTTTCTGGCACATGTCTAGCTCCACTGTTCTTGGGAATTGCTTGGTGTTATTAAGATTTGTAGATCAATATGTGACTTGCAGTACCAGTTTTCACCTGGTGCCAGTGGCAGCTTCCTTCCATAGAGCCCACAAGTACAGCGCCACCTGTTGGATATATTGGCCATATTGATAGCTTCTCTCTTTCTTGCAGTCCTTAGAGAATGAATTACGTTGGGCAGCTGGCTGGCTCTGTGCTGGGTCGTGTACGGGAGCTGTATAGCGGGGTGAATCCAGCCACACTTTCTGGCGCTATTGATGTTGTGGTGGTCAGACAGCCAGATGGCTCTTTCCGCTCCTCACCGTTCCATGTGCGCTTTGGGAAACTTGGAGTACTGCACTCTGCAGAGATTGCGGTAAGTATGCAAGATGTCTACTCTCTAGATTGCAGTCTAGTATTGCCTATACAACCTATAGCATGTGATACCACAAGCCATTAATAAACTGGGACTGGGCTCTTTGGGTTATTTTCTGCACCCTAGAGGTGCAAGCTTTATACATTGCCACATAGCAACCCTGGGGTCAGGAGTAATGCTGGTCAGTGGCACCGTGGTACAGTAACACAAGGGGTGAAAGTTAGTCACACAGGGGGTATCACACCAGTCTGCAAAAAACCAGTGGGGGGTATCAGTCCAGTCAATAAAACAGCGGGGGTATTAGTCCAGTCCATAAGTGGGGGTATCAATTCATAAGATGGGGGATCAGTCTGTAAGATAGGGTGGCTCAGTCTATAAGATATGAGGTGGGGGGGATTCGTCCATATAACAAGGGATCAGTCCAGAAGACATGGGGTATTAGTCCATGGCCAATGGAACATGGGTATCAGTTACACAAGGGCTGTAACAGTCCAGTCCATAAGAGGGGGTATCAGTCCAGTCCATAAGAGGGGGTATCAGTCGGTAGTAAGACAGGAAGAATTATTCCATAATATGGTGGGGATCCGTCTGTAAAACAGGGTGGCTCTGTCTATAGGACATTCTGGGAATTAGTCCGTAAGACAGGAGATCACTCAGTAGCATTAATCTTACAGGTTCCCATCAGGTTATTTATCTACTTGTTGATGGGTCAGAGGACAGGTATAACAAATAAGTAGATAATGGAGCCACTAGGTGAGGATAAGTCTCCTTTCTATGTAGGTTGGTCTAGTTGGACGAGTCTATCACTATAACCATTCGTTCCTCTCTGCAGGTGGATATTGAGGTGAATGGGGAGCCCGTGGATCTGCAGATGAGACTTGGAGAAAATGGAGAAGGCTTTTTTGTCCAAGAAGTGGACAGAATTGAGGTGAGAAAGGAAATCTGAGAGGAAGAAACTGAACTACTATTATGGGGAAAAGTAAAGTTTGATGATCACATTTCCATCTATATCTTTTGTAGAGCACAGAAGCCCCCTCTATCTCCATCACCTTACCAACAGTTCATCAGCCCTCAACACCCCTTCTAGGGAAGAATGAAACATCACTGACCCCCAAGACCCCCAAGTCCGTTCACACAACACCTGATTGTGACACCCCCACAAGGAGACAGCGCTGGGTGAAAAGAAAGATGAAAAGGAAAGAGGATGAATCAGAAGGAGACGTTGATGATGAATCTACACTGCCTGCTTGGTGAGGGACAAGAGCTTAATCACTGAGCTTCATGTACAAACAATACCGGGGGCATAGCAACTGGAAAACCAGCAGGCCTGGACTAGGATTCAAAAGTAGTCCTGGCATTTTAACTACACAGAGGCCCAAACAGTCTCTAGTGACCATCTAAGGCATCTTACAACAGCTCTTTTGGCATTTGCTAGTCCAGACCTTGGTTCAGGAACACTGGCACCCAAAGCAAACAAATTACAACCTCATCCTGATTTTCCTTCTGAATTCCTTATCCTTATGAAATAGGGTCGTAAGGAACTACCCTGTTATGTTTTAGCCATTAGCAAGTCGACTTTTAATGTGTATTTATGCTAACGCACATATTTGTATGTCTAAACATAGTAGTAAAGTCGCAAATGGTCTTTTTCCTTCCATACCAGTGATTCCATATATTTCTCCTTTGCGGATGTGCCAGAAGACATCTCTCATGAACTATCCAAGGGTTCCTTTCCAGACTCTGAAGACGAGCACAGGAGGTAATGACAAGAAGCAATTGGTGCCCCTGACCCTACCATGATGGGATAATGCATACATTTCTGGTTTAGAAAATGTGTTCTTGTGGTAATTCATACTCTGTAACTCAGCAGCCGATCACCATCGCCAAAAAGTGACTCTGAGCTGGAAATGAGACCCCTTAATTCTTCCTCTTCTGAGCAATGCATGGAGTGGGACTGGGGAAGACTGCCACAGGTGAGATGGGAAAAATACAATAACAGCACATTTTGTGGATTTCGAATCTGGAGACCGGTCTAGTATGAGTCAAAGCAAATATCAGTTCTCCGTCAACTCTCTCTTAAGGTTAGCTGGCCTGATCTGGGACACCAGAAAACCCAGTCTGCTCCTCCAAGCCCCACCAGCAGAGAGGCCCCTCAACTTCCTTGCAGTGAACTGGACAACAAAGACATCTCTCCTGTGGTGACGGAGATAAGAGAAGGAGAACCTCATCTCAGTGTCCTAGAGAACCATAAGGAGGGTCAGTGTCCTCTTGTATTTGCTGTTCTTCATCTTCCAATCACACCTTTTCTCATTGTGTCTCTCAACCTGGTATTGTAGAACTACTAGAATGATTTCTTTGTCCTGCAGGGTCTAGATTGTTGACGATTTCCATCATACTTGGCCAGCCTCTTTGCCTTGTACACTGTTCTACTCCTGTACAAAATATCATGTTTAGTTTCATAGTGTCAACCTGGTCTTGTAGAACTGCTACAACTTACTATTTCTTTATCCTTAGGAACTAGAATGTTGATGATTCCCACATCACACTTGGCCAGCCTTTGTTTTGTATGTTTAACTGTTCTTCATCCATACAAAGGGTCACCTGCTTCTTTCTAGAGGTTTCTCTTAATCTTTATTAATAATTGTCTCCTCCCCTTAGACCTCTCCAATGGGCCCCCAGCTCTGGCTCCAGATACTGCCTTGTCTCCAGCTTCTCAGGAAGTCTCTCTGTACTTCCCAAACAGGTTAGTGTATGAATGCAGAGATAAATTATAAACCATTTCTGTGATGCTGATAGAATCAATATTTTTTTTGTTTAGTGACCCTTACCCATTGCCACCACCTGTTCAAAACAATGGAAACAAAGATAAACACGTTGAGGACCCAGAAGCACTAGGGGAACCCCAAGAGGCCTGTATAGCTCTCTCACTGTGTGGAGGTCTGGCACAAAGCTGGGAAATCCCAGAGGGTGAGTATGGAGAAGGTAGACTTTATATATGTAAGGGCGCTGGGGGTATATCACAATAGTAGAGTATAATACAGACTTAAATTCTCTTTGGCCAAATGCATTATTATCTATAATTATATAACACTCACTGCACACCATTTTCTCCTTTGATTCACTCTTACCCCATCCAGACTGGTTCCAGAAGCATCAAATCTCCTACTCTGAATTCTGCCAAAACCCCTCAATCATGGAAGATCCAAGGCTGGTGTTGAGGATACAAAACAAGTAGGAATCTAATATTCTTTCAAATTTTCCTGTTTGTTCTCTCCTTGAGTGTCTTCCCTCCATAATCAATTCCTTCCATGCCTCCATCAATCACCCCATTTTTCAGCCCAGTTTCCCCTCTCTTTTTGCAGATACTATAACTGGGCAACGGCAGCCCCAATCATTTTGTGTATGCAGGTGTTTAACCGACAGCTCCCACAGGTAACATTGCTTTTAGCCTCAAAGCAACTCAACTCCGCTCTCTCTCTTTCCCCCTCAAATGCAATATGTTTACTGTTTGCCCTTTCAGGAGGTAATTAATCAGCTCACACAGCAGAAGATGCCCAGAAATCGAGGCTGGTGGTTTTCCTGGCGCAAAAGGGACATTGGTCCGGTATGATATGCATGGAAGGGATGATGGGAAGGCAGGGTATACTTAGCGCTGTCAATGAACTCTTCATTGAACTTTGGTATTTCCATAATTTTTACATTCCATCCATTCTTTGTTTTGTTCAATTGCTCTCATGCATATCAAATGCTCCCAGAATGCTCTCCCCACCCAACGACCCTATCAAACACCTGCTCACAATCTTGTCAGCTGTTCCCCCAGTTTCCTTGTACTTCTCTTATCCTCTGATCTCCAGCTGTTCCTGAGCTTCAGTAGCCACTAGCCAAGTTCAACAACAGCTGGGCAGCCACATGTTGGGTACCTTCTCTTTATTTTCCTTTACACGCTACCCAGCTCCCCCTCTTATCCCTTACTCACGCCATCTCTCCCCACTCTCTCCATCCAGCCGGTCACCAAACCTCCAGAATGTGAGGAGCAGAAGGAGGAGGCCAGTTCCAATGGGTGAGACTTTGTATTGTATAGTTTCTATCTTTCGTCTTTATCAGGGCCTCCTTATGGTGCTTGTGGAACCTTGGTGGTTCTTCCATAACTCTTCTCACCACTCATATTTGTAAATATATTAGGGGTTTCAACCCAAATTTGCATTTGTGCAGTAAAGTAGAGTCATTTTCTACAACCTATCAATAACTGCCTGGTTTCTGTGTCTTATTTCCAGATTAAAGGAGGATGGGGATGTCAGAGAGGCACCAGTGGCGGCCCCAGTACAACCTTTAACGTATCAGAGGTCCCTGCGTTTGACATCTGAACAAATAGTAAGGGAGGGAGACTTTTGTCCAATGAATAAAAAGAAAATATAAAATATAATAAATGAAATGATGGATAAAATGGGGAAATGATCAATGTTCCATTAGCTGGGTGTGTTTGTGGGTTCCTGTTCAAACCAATTTCTTTTTAGGAGGGGGGTGTGTTTGCTTACCAAAAAATAGGGGAATTAGACTTATTTTATTCTTTTTCCTACAGAAACGTTTAAACCTACACAATGGAGCCAACGATGTGGTGTTCAGTGTCTGCACAAAGTTCCAAGGGACGTGTCGTAGCCGGGCGCAGATCTACCTGTGGGATAGTGAAGATCGGATCATCATCAGTGACATTGATGGTACAGTGACAAGGTCAGAAGCACCCCTATCTGTATCCACGTTAACCTGGACCCCTTCTCAGTCCATAGCTCTCTTGTATCTTAAAGTAACATCAGTCTTCTTGGTTTCGTGCCTCTTTCCCACCTCCTTGGTCTCCAGTTGCCCCCAAATGGACCAATGTGGAGCTTATTAATGGGATGACATCAAGGTGAAAAGTGGCAGATATCAAATTTGTAGTGAAAGATTTCATTCACATTCCACTGCTTTCACCCTGATATCTCTCTTGGCAAATCTTCTAATCCACCATGGCGTTGGCTGGCTAATTGTATAGTAATGAGTTAAGGATAATCCCTAAAATATCCTTCTTCAAATCTGGAACTAAGGAACATTAATAGGCACAGTTTGCCCCAACTCAACTAAACCATAGCAACCAATCAGCAGGTACCATTTACCTATTTGCTGTTTGAAAGCTAATGGGGTACTAGGCCTGCAACAACCTATGTGAATGTTTTCAGCCCTTGGGCCTATCCATGAAGCACTTGTGCCAGTGGGATTGGCACCTCCAGCTGGAATAAAAATATGGCACAAGGTGCAAAGTGCATCACTACTGGGGGAATGGAAGCTGCCCGTCGAGGCAACATACAAAAGTGGAATAAAATGGGTGCAATTTATCTCGTACACCATTGTTTCCCATCAGTTTATTATGTGTTACCATAAGAGACCAGGGAAATGAGTGGCTGATTCCAGTTTCCTGCTCATCAGGGCAGCCATTGAGGTGGATTAGGCATCTGTGGTGGTATAAAATGAGCCAAAATGTGTCTGTCGCTTTGGCGTATTGAACACAAGTTGCAGTGAAGACTGTATCATATCCAACACGCACTTTAGGTGCAATTCTGCTGTGCCTTTTGATGCAGCCCCAGTGGGAAACCCTGGAATTACTGGCACATTCGGGGTGGCGGTGGGTCAGTAGTCAGTAGGTGCTCCGGCATACGATTCAAAAGACAGACTTGGGGGTGAGCACCATTGCAGTGGGGCAAATACTCAGAAGAACAAAGAGCATCAGTACACTCAATAATTGCTCTGTCACTCACAGTACAGGTATGGGATCCATTATCCAGAATGCTCAGGACCTGGGGTTGTCCGGATAAGGGCTCTTTCTGTAATTTGGATCTCCTACCTTAAGTCTACTAAAAATTATATAAACAGTAATTAAACCCAAAAGGATTGTTTTGGCTCCAATAAGGATTAATTATATCTTAGTTGGGATCAAGTACAGGTACTGTTTTATTATTACAGAGAAAAGGGAATCATTTAACCATTAAATAAACCCAATAGGGCTGTTCTGCCCCAATAAGGGGTAATTATATCTTAGTTGGGATCAAGTACAGGTACTGTTTTATTATTACAGAGAAAAGGGAATCATTTAACCATTAAATAAACCCAATAGGACTGTTCTGCCCCAATAAGGGGTAATTATATCTTAGTTGGGATCAAGCACAGGTACTGTTTTATTATTACAGAGAAAAGGGAATCATTTAACCATTAAATAAACCCAATAGGGCTGTTCTGCCCCCAATAAGGGGTAATTATATCTTAGTTGGGATCAAGTACAGGTACTGTTTTATTATTACAGAGAAAAGGGAATCATTTAACCATTAAATAAACCCAATAGGACTGTTCTGCCCCCAATAAGGGGTAATTATACTTTCTGGATAATGGGATTCCGGATAAGGGGTCCGATACCTGTACTGCTTTCTGCCACTGTTTGCAATAGAATAGAACCAACAATGGCAGCTCCCTTGCTATGACCAGCTGTAAGAGCTCTTGAACGTGTACTTTCAAAAGAATAAAATACCCAATCAGTTAGCCATTATGCTTATGTTTCTTTGTTTTTGTTATTAGTGACTTTTGTGCTCAGCCAAAGCAAAGCAAACCCTAATTGGAACAATTTTTACATCGGTATTTAAATGACAATTTTCACCCTGCATCCTGCTGATCAATCAATGCCATGTACCTACGTAGGATTCCGTGTTTGAACCCACGGTGGGAATTCATTCTCTTGCCTCCTTCCACGCAATCCTTTCTTTAATACATATTTCCATCCTGCCCCGCTGTCAGGTTCTACAGTAATGTAAACACAGGGCTTGTAATAGGCAAAGGGCAATTACCTAGGCATGTTAGAGCAGACCATATTAGGTTGGGAGCATGGGATCGACTGAGGTCCTTTAGCAGCGGGAATTCCATACTGTGATCTTGCCTTAAGCTGTAGCGCTAATGACTTCCAGTCGGCAAATCCGCACATGTGGCTCCTGGTTTAAATAAAGGGGAAACAGCCAGCGGAGTCCGTTCTTGTGTAACCTGTGGGGCTGCAGGCTTATGTACTGGGATAGCTGCAGGGTAGTACAGAGAAAGCCATGTCTTGCCCCCCCCCAAGCTTGATAAGGAAATACATAGCCCCAAAAACCCATCAGTAAATGTAGAAATTAAATTAGGCATGGGGTGCAAGAGTATGGCCCTTAGAGCGCACCCCTTGGCATAGGGCAAACAGTAAGGACAGGTCCCTATTGCCAATTACACCTCCTGCCTCTTTGAATGATGTCTGCGTTCAAATTATATGCAAGTTAAGGGTTGGGAGATGCCTATTGGCCACCCCACCTGCCCTTGGAAATCCAAACTTGCAAACTTCAAGCAGTTGGTAGAGGTCTCCCTGAAGTGGTGGTGAAACCCCAATAAAACAGGGGTGTCCCCATCAAAACCCCTTGGGAGCAGCAGGCAGAGGTTTCTTCTGTTTGATCCTTACAGTCCCTCACTTACCTGGTTAGACCCTAGTTCAGATGGAACCTTACCATGTGGGAGGCATTATACATTTTATTTGGACACTTGATCCCAAAACGACTACTTTAAGCTCACTATCCCTTTAAAAAATGTCTATTGTCTAAAGCTCATTCTACAATTCCACATACAGTTCTCCCTTCTTCTTTTTCCCTGACCCCCCCCCTCTCCCAAAATGACAGATTTTACTTCCCCCCTCAGGTCAGATGCTCTTGGTCACATTTTGCCACAGCTTGGGAAGGACTGGACGCAGCCCGGAATAGTTCGACTGTATCATGCCATCCACACGTGAGTGTCGCCACTGTAGGACATGTTACATGTGTCTCACACTATGGGAGTCCCATCCTGGGGCATTCAGCATCACTTATATCTTCTTTGACACTTAGAAACATCAGGGAACAATGTATCCATGTTTTCCATCCATGTTTTTATTATTCCATTCCATTATTATTCCATTGTCTTTGGGGTTGGCCGTCTGCAGTTTTCCTTATCATCTCCCATAGCCCTCCTATTGTGTAATAATCCCTTTGCCAGAAGCCCCAGGTACTGGTGACAAGACACATGAGGCTATGACTACACCAACAGGACTATGAATGGAGGCAAGCACTTTAGCCTGTGCAGAGAGATAGCATTATACACTGATGGAGCAGGGCCTGTTCTGTAGAGTTCAATGAAATAGTGACCTCTGGTGGCCAAACTAATGGAAAGCTTTTGTGGCTTTACCCGGTGATTCTATTTGGTTTGCAGACATGTTGGGCGACCCTTGTTTCACACCCGCACAGCAACATAACATTTTTAATTGTTTTCTTGAAATAACTTGTAAGGGACATGTTTCTTGTCTCCCCTAGGAATGGCTATAACTTCCTGTACTGTTCTGCACGCTCGGTGGGTCTGGCCGAACTCACAAAGAGTTACCTCTGTGGGGTGAATGAGGGGGGCTGCACACTACCCCCAGGACCCCTCCTGCTTTCCCCCAGCAGTCTCTTTGTTGCCCTGCACAGGTAAAGCCAGCAAGGAACTCTATATTCCCATTTGCTCCACTTACTCTTTCTTTTTCTCAATTTGCAGTTGGTCTTCATTTTAAATTATTGGGTTTTTTTTTTAATTATTTGGATTTTTTTTCAGCAGTTCTCCAATTTGGAATTTCAGCAGCTATCTAGTTGCTAGGGTCCAGTTTAACCTAGCAACCAGCCAGTGGTGAGAGGAATATGAATAGAGCAGGGACTAAATAGAAAAATAAGTAATAAAAACTAACACTAAAAACAATAGTGGCCTCATAGAGCAATAGTTTTTTGACTGCTGGGGTCATTTGAAAGCTGGAAAGAGTCAGAAGAGGAAGGCAAATAACTTAAAAAACTATAAAAAATGAAGAAAAATGAAAACCAGTTGAAAAGTAGCTCAGAATAGGCCATTCTCTGACATAGTAAAAAGGGGTTGTTTGCTTTTTGAGTTCATACTTTTAGTATGATACAGAGAGTGCTATTCTGAGAAAGTTTGCAATTGGTCTTCATTTTGTATTATTTGTAGCTTTGTAAGTATTTTAATTTTTGTTTCAGCAGCATCTGGTTGCTAAGGTACAAATTACCTTAGCAACCAGGGAGTGGTTTAAATGAGAGACAGATATATAATTAAACAAGGACCTAAATATAAAAATAAGTTATGAAAAGTAACAATAACAATATAACTGTAGCCTCACCCAACAATAGTTTTCTGGTTGCCGGGGTCAGTGACCCCCATTTGAAAGCTGCAAGGAGAAGATGGCAAGTTAACTACCCCTTTAACCTGAAGATGAATCACCCCTTTAAGTGCTATGGTCTCCTCTCCATCCTCCTCCCTGCTTCCCTTATGTCCCCTATCCTTGGTTTGTGCATCATGGCCGCTCTGCTTCTCTCCCACAGGGAAGTTATAGAAAAAGCACCCGAGCGCTTCAAGATTTCATGCCTGTCAGATATCTGCCAGCTCTTCCCGGACCCCCAGCCCTTTCATGCTGCTTTTGGGAACAGACCCAATGTAAGTACTAGAGTCATACCAGTATACTAAGGGCTATGACTTACGTATGACTGTTTCAGCTTTGGCTAAGCTGCCATTGTCTCAGGCTGGCCGGCCATGTTTCCTTGTCACCCACCATATTGCTCCTATTGTGTTATAATCCCCATAATAGGGGGGGCGGATATTAGGGTATTACGATGTTGCTAGAGGCTTCCCTGACCTGTATACCTGCACTATTTTTCATCTTTATATACATTCTCCTCATCCAATCCCCACAGGACGTCTTGGCCTATAAAGAAGTGGGAGTTCCCGAATCTCGAATCTTTACTGTGAACACAAAGGGAGCATTAACTCAGGAACTGAATCCCTGCTTCAAATCCTCGTAAGTCGGTCTATCTGGTTAACCTGGGCTCCAAGGCAGCTGCTAACGACCCAAACAGCCCCCTACTAGACTGCTAAATAGTGAGTGTCTATGGCATCTTACAGCAGCCCCTCTGGCATTTGCCTGAACCCACAGATTGCCAGTCTGGGCCTGGGTCCTGGCATTCCAAGTACCCAGAGGCCCAAACAGCCCCCCCAGCCCAATAAATAGTGACTGTCTATGGCACCTTACAGCAGCCCCTCTGGCATTTGCCTGAACCCACAGATTGCCAGTCTGGGCCTGGGTCCTGGCATTCCAAGTACCCAGAGGCCCAAACAGCCCCCCCAGCCCAATAAATAGTGACTGTCTATGGCACCTTACAGCAGCCCCTCTGGCATTTGCCTGAACCCACAGATTGCCAGTCTGGGCCTGGGTCCTGGCATTCCAAGTACCCAGAGGCCCAAACAGCCCCCCCAGCCCAATAAATAGTGACTGTCTATGGCACCTTACAGCAGCCCCTCTGGCATTTGCCTGAACCCACAGATTGCCAGTCTGGGCCTGGGTCCTGGCATTCCAAGTACCCAGAGGCCCAAACAGCCCCCCCAGCCCAATAAATAGTGAGTGTCTATGGCACCTTACAGTAGCCCCTCTGGCATTTGCCTGAACCCACAGATTGCCAGTCTGGGCCTGGGTCCTGGCATTCCAAGTACCCAGAGGCCCAAACAGCCCCCCCCCCAGCCCAATAAATAGTGACTGTCTATGGCATCTTACAGCAGCCCCTCTGGCATTTGCCTGAACCCACAGATTGCCAGTCTGGGCCTGGGTCCTGGCATTCCAAGTACCCAGAGGCCCAAACAGCCCCCCCCCAGCCCAATAAATAGTGAGTGTCTATGGCACCTTACAGCAGCCCCTCTGGCATTTGCCTGAACCCACAGATTGCCAGTCTGGGCCTGGGTCCTGGCATTCCAAGTACCCAGAGGCCCAAACAGCCCCCCCCCCCAGCCCAATAAATAGTGACTGTCTATGGCATCTTACAGCAGCCCCTCTGGCATTTGCCTGAACCCACAGATTGCCAGTCTGGGCCTGGGTCCTGGCATTCCAAGTACCCAGAGGCCCAAACAGCCCCCCCAGCCCAATAAATAGTGACTGTCTATGGCAGTCTATGAACTAGACACACTTCTCCTAAATCCCCCTGATGCCCCCCATTTATTATTATGTAATCGATATCTGTAACACATGTACCTGCCCACCGGCTATGGCTGGCAAGTCACAGAGGAAACGTGGGCATGTGTTAATGACATACAAACTCTGCCTGTTCAATTCTGATTGGCCTAGTGGGCCAATGTAATTTAGATCTGAAAGAGGATGACTGAAGGGTGAGGGAATTAAAGGGCAACTAATATTGGTTAAGAATAGGGAGAAAGAACACAGCTGAAATTCATGCCCATAATGTAAGTTACACGACATCAAATAACGGGATCAAATGGAGTAAAATAAAACACACCTAGATAAATTCGCTGATTATTTTACACAGCTTCTTGTTTGGTGAATTTTGTTACACAGCATAATAAATCCCACAATTCCCTGCATGCGTGATGTCAATAAAGAAAGGAACATCACGGTGCAATGCATTGTGGGTTATGTAGTTCCTGCATGCTGTCTGTAAGCTGCAGAGAAGTTGTTACAATTTGTAACATCAATGTTTTAGTCCCTCCTCCCCTGCCAGGATTTCAAATGATGCAGAAAGAGAAGAACTGTTTTGCAGTTGGATTTCAGCATATAAAATGGTATTTATTCCGACTTTTTGAAGGAACAGATTACACTGATAGGGATATTAGGGGTATTGTATGTATAAATCTTTGTTCGGAAGCCAGAGTTCCCCTTTAAATAGGGGGACTAATGATAATAGAATGTATAACCACTTTCTACCATGTCCCTTTATTCTCGACGTGCCTCCCCCTCCAAGTAACCTCCTCTGTCTCTCCCTATCCCCCCCCCCAGGTACTCTGCATTAAGTGAACTGGTCAATGTCATGTTTCCCCCGACTACATGTCGCTCCGCCTCAGCCCTGCTTTCCCCAGAATTCAGCCACTTTTTCTTCTGGAGGGACCCACTGCCCAGTCTCAGCGAGGAGGAACTGACAAGGGTTTCCTAGCGCCGAGAGATCTTGTACATAAGGACTCGCCTCCTCCTTATTAACCCGGAACCTAGAGCTCATATTTTAGGGTTTCATGGGAAGCGGCTGCAGTTAAACAGACTTGCTACATGGCATCTCCATCGGATATTGTAGGGTTCTGCTGGCAGGCCATCTGGTGCCATTCGTATGCATAGTTATGCTTAAGGCCTTGGGAATCCCATCACTGCCTCCTCTTCTGCACAAGGCAAAGTTGCTCCGGGCTTCCTGTTGTAGAACTATAACAAACCACACCACAACATTTCTCCCAAAAATGTCCTGTGTCCTTCATCTGTGTATGTTTGTGTTTAAAAGCAGTCAGTGTTAAAGTTATTGTGAGTTTGCTGTATAAATATGTCTGTGCTTTATGTGAATACTGAATGGTAATTGGCCCATGGGGCACTAATAACATCAATAAAGAACCACACTCCTGTCAATTTATAGTGCAATATGTCCCCAGGGTTGCCACTTGGATAGTAGTTAAATGGTGCCTATAGTAGCAGTGGGGGGATAATAGCCTCTGGGAAGGGACTGGGGCTGTGGGATAGCAGGTATAGTAGGGAGAGATGGTGCCTATAGTAGCAGTGGGGGGATAATAGCCTCTGGGAAGGGACTGGGGCTGTGGGATAGCAGGTATAGTAGGGAGAGATGGTGCCTATAGTAGCAGTGGGGGATAATAGCCTCTGGGAAGGGGCTGTGGCTGTGGGATAGCAGGTATAGTAGGGAGAGATGGTGCCTATAGTAGCAGTGGGGGGATAATAGCCTCTGGGAAGGGACTGGGGCTGTGGGATAGCAGGTATAGTAGGGAGAGATGGTGCCTATAGTAGCAGTGGGGGGATAATAGCCTGTTGGAAAATTTAAGAAAATGCTTTGGCTAATACAAGCAATATGGCAACTCCCGTTTTCCAGTATGAACAAAGAATATTCAATGTGCAAATTAAGTTCTGGCCGTATTCCTTTCTGCCATTCCAATACTAAATCCCGTTTATACATAGGGCAGTATTGATACAGTCGGGGCACATTTGGTCAGACGCCACTCGCCTCCCCTTCCATAACGCTGACTCTTGTTACATAACAAATAACAAACACCGAATCCAGTTATTTCCACCGTTTTTATTTCGAAACCAGAGAGACACTTCATACTGAACGATATTTAACAAAAAAATACAAAAAAAACCTGACGTTTCATTTTAATAGTGTTCAACAAAGAATATTTAACATTTTTGTAAAAAAACAAACCCCAAATCATAAAACCCACAGGATAAACCCCATGGCTCCTGTGCTGGTTGGATGCTCAAGCCTGAGAGACTGGCAGTGACATTGTGGGGTCCCTGCTAATAAGGGGGCTAAGTGACCCCCCAGCAGTCTATATGCCAATTTCCTAGGGGCACTGCCTCCCAGCCGTGGGTTTGATGCCCCTCTATACATACCCTTAGATATATTATGGTGACTTGCTGTTAGTATTTTTTTCAGATTTTGTGAAGCGGAAGCTTTTTTTTTTTTTTTTCCAGGTGCTGTCCAGGTTTAACATTGAAATGATTATATGGTTGCTAGGGTCCCACTACCCTAGCAACCAAACTGTTAAGGGTAGCTTTGCATCTGGGCATGCATAGGCTATAGTGGGAGATAATTCTGGTGGATGAAGGCTTATTGGCCCTTGCTGCTGGGGTCAGCGCCCAATGAGGGAGGCAATAGTAAGGTGCCCGTGTATGTGTATGGCCTGTTCTATGGGATCCATCCCAATGATATCAGAGAGGGGTGGCACAACTAAACAGTGCGCAGCACCTAGTCCAAGTAGCTGCCGGGGCATCAGGTTGACCCAAGTGACACTTTGGTATCGAGCCAGCAGACACACACCTGCACTGTGATTTCTGAGCAGTTGCTGAACTACAAGTCCCAGAATCCTCTACACCCAGAAGCAGTGTCCCACTATAACTCTATATTCACATAACTGGCTTTTTATAGCTTTGGTAGCGCCCATTCATTATTGTGCAAATGAGATGCCACCCCTCATTCACTCGGTTCATCTTTGGGTCAGTGGTGCATTTGTTAAAGGGGAAGCGTAACGCATTGGGCCGGCAGGGACTGGAGAGAGAACCCAGGGTTAGAGATAAGGGACTGCACTAGAGTGCTCTAGTTGGGCGACTTCCTGCAGTTGCTTGAACCTCCAGCATCTGCCAATTGACAACGACTGGAGGGCTACACCTATATTCTGTGTATAAAGATAACATGAGTGATTTGCAGCTACTTGCAGTCCATGTGGCTTTCTCCATAAAAAACAATGTAACCTGTTTGTTTTTTTCTGGCTGCAAGAAATCAGCTGGGTAACAGAGCCAAGCCAGGCTGTTTCTTTGCCTGCATGTTACATGTAACAGACATTGGGGCTCAATTACTGGGAATTACTGGGATTACTGAGACTGGGCAAATTTGCACCTGGGCAGTAGCCCATAGCAATCAATTGGTGATGGAGCCCAAGGACTGACTGCCCAGCTGGGGGCAGGGAATGGGGGCAGCCTCTGGGTGCCGTCATTAGAAACCCACCGCTGTGATTGGCTGCTATTGGCAACTGTACTCGTGCAATTTAGTACCTCTGTAAATGAGCCCCATTACATCATATCCGCAAAATTCCTGTTACTGACATGGGATTCGTTAGAACTTGGAATGTACGAAATGGGTGAATCTCCTATTAATTACCCAGCGGCAACAATAAAATCTGAAGGGGTGGTTCACCTTTAACTTTTTAATTGATCTTCATTAATTATTTTTTTTTAGAGTTTTTTTAAATTATTTCTTCTTCTTATAACTCTTTGCAGCTTTCAAACAGGGGTCAGTGACCCCAGCAGCCAAAAAACTATTTTTTAATACTTATTTTTCTATTCAGCCCCTCTCCTATTCATATATCAGTCTCTCATCCAAACCACACCCTGGTTGCTAAGGTCATTTGGACCCTAGCAACCAGATAGCTGCTGAAACTCCAAACAGGAGAGCTGCTGAACACACACTGAAATAATTAAAAAAAACTACAAATAATAAAAAATGAAGACCAATTGCAAATTTTCTTCATACTAAAGGTTAACTCAAAGGGAAACAACCCCTTTAAACAGAGGAGATGACTTTGAATAAACAGGGGCAATTCGTATTGATACAGACCCCCTTAGGCACATATAGTCTTACGTTCCTGAGGGTTAAAAGAACATAACTTTAATAAAATTCCTCAATATTGCTTCAGATGTTGCACAATCCCATTAATAAAAAAGAAGAGATAACTGAAGAGGAAAAGGTTACAAAAAGGGTTTTTTTCCAGGGCCCAGGTAATGAGCAGTCAGTCACCCTTTACCCTATTGGATAATAAACCCACTGCCACCCCTAGGCATACAACTGTCTATTTTCTCCCATATTCCAGCAGGGGGCGCCTGTGCAACACAGAAAGGTATGAAATACAGCTGAATGCTATTTATTAGCCAGACCTATGACTAGCCATGCGTTGCTGAGGATGATGGGAGTCCTTGCTTAGCAACAACGGGAGAACTATGGCTTTGGCATCCATGGTCTTCCTGAAATAAAGAATAACAGAGTATGGGAATGTGCGGAATGGGCTGATAGTGATCTATTATCTGCAAGCCCCCAGCATGCCAGTCTTGGCACAGTCCCGGCGTCACTCTTTTGTTTCCCCCAGACATGTTATTATATCTGAGTTTCCTTTTGCATTGTATTCCCCAAGAAAAACAAGAACATAACAGCACAGTGTTGTAACAAGGCACCGCGTATTAAGGTTTACTTTTAGATAAATAAGGGGGGGGGGGGGGGGGACAGAGAAGCACAATGTGGGAGTCTATAGATAAAGGCACAGCTGAGACACCCCCCTTTATATAGATGTATAATGCCCTAGCACCAAACGCTCTTCTTTCTCCCACGCAGCAGGTTGGTCTGTCCGCTCAGTCTGATCTACTAACCACAGTATCAAGGTTTGTTGTTTAATGTTCCCTCCTGTGTGCAGTTCCCCATAGGTGTATATCAGTGCCTAACCTCATAGTTCTTTTCAAGGCACCCAAGAATGTTGTGTCCACCCAGTTGTTTCCTGCTATTTTGCCCCTGGTGTGGCAGCAGTGGTAGGTGGCAGTGCTAAGCTTGGTGCCTGCTGGTGTCTGAGGGAAGCCAAATCTTGCTCGTGGGAGGCCAGAGTACTGTTAATATGATCCAAGTAGCTTAAGAGGTTTGTTTCATGCCCATGGCAAGAGCCCTCCACTTGCTTTAACCTTCGCTCAACTTGAGACACCTCCCCCTTTAGGTCTCGAGCAATGACCTGGCAGGTTCCCATCTGCCCTGCAAGTCGAGCCTTAATCCTTTCCATGTCCCCACGTAGACCCAGTAGTTGTGCTCGACCAGTACGGATCTGGGAGCCTTGGCCCTCCACCTGGCCTTGCACAGTAATTAACTCTTCGTTTAGACGGCTTCCCCGCTCCTCGGCTGTGGTGTTCACCTGGACAACAGTATCTGCGTACTTATTAACTGTTTCCTCCAGGCCGTGTACGGAACGTCCCACACTCCGCAGATTTACCTGTAGGAGAGTGATTTCCCCTTGCAAGGCCTCTTCCTTCTGCATTTCAAGATGCCTTTGAATGCCCAAGATAGTATTGTTTAGGTGGTTCAGTTGGGTGCGAAGGTCTTGGCCCTGGTCGCGGCATTGTGAAAGCTCATTGTGGATGTCAGTGATGGACTCGCCACCAGGCACAGAACATCCAGCAGCACACAGTTCCTCTACAGTAGTCAACCGGCCCTGAATTGTAGCAAGCCCATCCATACCCTCCCTACGCAACTCGGAGATCTGGGCATCAAGCAACGGCATCACAGCCCCGTCCAGTGGAATTGTGGCATTGCCCAGCTCTCCCACTGCAGTGAGCAGTCTCTCCTCCAGAACTCTCATCTTATCATCTACAGAGACTTTTACTCCATCCAGTTCAGCCAGGAAATGACCACTCTCCCCTCCTTCCTGGCAGCACCTCCTAACGCCTTCCTCTGTAAGGTTCACTCTGCTTTCAATGTCATCCAACCTCATATTAGCTTGAGGTTCTACCATAAGTCGTGCAATCTCCACATCCAGTTTTTGGCTCAAACTATGGTGGTCTTCAGTGAGCTGTCGCAACCCACGTTCTAATTCTTCTACACGTTTAATAAGACCCTCAATTCTTCCACAACACCCTTCAGGGGCACTAAACCCAATCACTTTGGCATTCATAGCGGACATCTCCCTTCTCATCTCCACTTCTCTGCCATCCATTTCCTGCTGAATCCTATGAGATGCAGCTTGCTCCCCATCTATGCATTCTTTCTTCACTGCTTGCACCTTGACATCGCATGCCCCCTGGATATTCTGTAGACGTGTCTCTAGTCCTTCCAGCAGTTGTGCTCTGGTCTCGGCTAATTTACCTTCTAGATACTGATCCAGCAGTTCAGTGGAAGTGAGGGGAGATGGCTTTGCTGCTTCCAGAAGGTGCTTCAGTTGGGCTTCATGTCCCAGCACCATCCCATTGACCTCATCCAGCAGTTCAGTCTTGGTGCGCAAAATGTCAGCCACCTCACTTACCCTTCCAGAGATGTCTCCAGGGATGTGGGGTGCTTCAGCCAGTGCATCAGGGATCACACCAAATCCCACAGAGGAATGTGAGGCGGAACTGGGGCTGTTGATAAGGGAACCAATCATCTTGTTTGTATCCTCTTGGATAGAAAGGCGTAGGGAATCTCCCAAACCGGTGACCACTCCCTGCAGACTTTCATAAGACTGAGAGAGACGTCGGACATCTTCCTCCACACGGTCCAGACGTTCTCCAAATATAGGAGCCATCTTCCGACCTGCAAGGGGAACATTAGAACCTTAGAGACTTTGTCACAGGTTCATAAAAAATAGGAATCTGTGGCACATTTATATAAATGTTTTGCGGGTATAAGGGGATATCTGATTTGGAGCTCAACAAGACCTACAAAACCTTAGAACACTTCACAAAAGAGGCTGCTCTGTTTACATTATAGACCAAGCTATGGAATCACATGACCATGCTTAGTGGCACCAAGGCTAGGAACCCTGGTTTTCAATGGTGGGGATGACTAATCTTTTGTCAGTGTTGCTCGGGGCTCTTTAGTGTAGAATGAAATTTGTATGGGCAAATTAAACAGAAAGATGATATCAATGTGACACATCTACTGAGTGGGTCACAGGTTGTATATTGGCAGAGGAGACATTTTATGCCTGACTACATGATCCCAGCCAAGGGGTTCGGAGGAGTTCTGATGTGGTGTTAGCTTTCGTGGTATGCTCTGAATCTGCTGGCTGGGTGACTTGGATCCCTTAACGTAATGTTGCACATCAAAGTGCTAGACAATGTGGAGCTGTCAGTACTGGCCTGAACTCGTACTTACATGATCAGACATGGCTTGAAAAGGTCAAGCCTGCAAGAGCTTAGAGTCCCAACCACAATCCCAGAGTCAGAACCACAAATGCAGACATGTGCTACACATATTGCTTCGACTATGGCCAAAAAAACAAGGAGGAATTCAGAACTTAATTATTTTTTTTTTTAACTTTAGAGCCTCCTTAAGCTTGCTCATATTTTGAGGGACTATATCATGAGGTCTTGACTGGCTGGGGATGCTGAGAGCTTCAGTATGAAATAGCTGGAAGTTAGGTTTCACAGCCTTGTTTAAGTATGTCCATATGCCCTTGAGAAAATAGGACAGCTAGAAGGTCCTACACATAGGACAGCTAGAAGGTCCTACACATAGGAAAACTAGAAGGTCCTACACAGATGTTAAATCATGGGGTTTCTGTATCTAATTGACTAATTTACCTTGTTTACCAAACCATTAGACATGTGCTGTTATACTACTTACCAAAGCCATTTTTGCTTGGTGGAATGGGTGCCCCTGGAAGGACCTCTGGCTGCAGCTTATTGTACATTGGAGGGCTCTGGGGTGGAGGGAAAGGCATGTGTGCTGGGCCAGCTTTAGGTCCTTGGTAGGGTGGCAGGAAACCAGACTGAGGGGTGGATCCATCCTGGCATGAATCTCCAGTCTGTCCGGGGCAGCAGCGCCACTGTAGTTCAGTCACAACCTTGTAGCCAATCTTGTACTTAGGCCTGTAGAGTGTCCTATAGCTGTGGAGGAATGAGGGAGTGGGGTCAGTTATTTGGATGAGGGAGGCATAGGTGTAGGTGAAGAATTTATCCCATTTGTCCATCCCCAAAGAAAACAGGGTTGCAGCCTGCACTGGTAAGTTATCAGTGGTGTTAGCCTACTCTGGTTATTGGAACTGTCCCGAGCAAGAGAGAGAGGTGTATCAGGGTGCACCTAGATCATGGCGCTTGCGCACTTTATCTCTAGCACCTTAGTGGCTCTGCTCTTTTACCCCAGACCTTGGGTGTATTTGATGTTTTAATCCATCTAAAAGGCTAGGGCTGTCAAAGCCACTTTTTATGGATTTGTTTCAGTTAGCACTGATCTAGAGGGGAGATGTGTGGCCATTAGGCTCCTTCTCCCTCCTCCAGGCCACACTGTGGGTGCAAAAGACTTGGAACCTCTTTGGAGGTCATTTGTTTTTCCTTTCCCCTTAAAGGCCATGAGGCTGTAAGGGACTGGCTAAAGGGACCCCACAGCCTTAAGGGGAAGGGGATCTGGAGACCCTTGCCTCCTGTGGGCCTTTTGGATGATGGCCCATGGAGCAAGTCAGTTGCCCATGATAGATCTCTGCTACCGTGGCAACTAATCACTCCGAAATGCATTTCCACCAGCAACGATGGGAGTTGCCAGTGGAAGGCCTGTACTGTACATTGCTTCAGCTTTCCGAAGTCATGCTAAGATTTCTCCTACAGGCAACTTTGCACGACTTTGGAAAGCTGAAGCTATAAGAAGACCTTTCCACTGGCGACTCCTGTTGTTGTCGGTGGAAAGTCTTTTCGGAACGGTTAGTCGACCGTGGTAGCAGAGATCTATTGCGGGTGACTAACTGACCCCATGGGCCTTTGGCTGGGGAGGTTGGGGATGAAGGGTCTGCCCTAGTGTTCGGATGAAGGCAGGCCTAAGGACTTTAGGACATTTTGCACCTTTTGGCCAGGTGACCTTGGAGTTTTGGGACTTTAGAAACCCGGTCCAATGCAGCCCTTTGCACTGTGTTGCACTTGAAGCATTTCAATTAAAAAAAAAGAAGGGTATTTTCTTTCTACCCTGGTCATGGTCTCATAAATGATGCTTTCAAGAGGCCTGTGTCCAGCTTTAAGAACCTCAAAACATACCCTTTCCCACTATTCTAAGGTGCAGGGGACCTTGATTCTCTGGATTTTTTGTGGCCTTGTTGCTTGTAAGCCAACATGGCAAATGCTTTCTTGCTTAGCAGAAGACCATTTTGTGTTTATGAGAGGGGTGAGTGTCCCTCTGTAAGGTTAGCTGGGGTAATTAGGGAATCTATTAAGGGTCACTGAGAGCCAGCATGCTAGCGCCAAAAGGTTGTTTCTGCTATGCAGGTGGTCTATGCCAGTGACGCCACTGCTGATGTCACCAAGTCTGAATAGGTTAGCAGGGAAGGGCTCAGTACGGTTAGTAAAGCATGTGGGTCAGGGGAAACTTGCCCTCGTGCCACCCACTTTGTAAATTAGTCACGCCTTTTCTAATTGGTGACCTTTTCTGCTGGTTAATTGAGCAAATGTATGCACTCACACAACGGTCCCTCGACACTTGGGTCCCCAGGCACATTTGAGATACTCGGCCTTGATATATGGTTCCGATCCATCCTGCTGTGTGCAGGTCACGTTCTTCTCTACAACATACATACACAAGTTCCTGGAACAAGAAGAGGGTGATGATTAGAGAGGAGGTAGAGAAGTAGGGAGGAAATGTACCCGACGATGCTGGGGTATCAGGTAGCTGGCCAGAGTACTGGAGCCCAGATCTTTATTAAAGGCCAGATAATGAATATATTGCTCCGCCTACTGATACTGGGGTACTTATATACTGATAAAAAATTCCCTGCTTAGCCTACTGATACTGGGGTACTAATATACTGATAATAAATACCCTGCTCAGCCTACTGATACTGGGGTACTAATATACTGATAATAAATACCCTGCTCAGCCTACTGATACTGGGGTACTAATATACTGATAATAAATACCCTGCTCAGCCTACTGATACTGGGGTACTTATATACTGATAATGAATACCCTGCCCAGCCTACTGATACTGGGGTACTTATGTACTGATAATGAATACCCTTCTCAGCCTACTGATACTGGGGTACTTATATACTGATAATGAATACCCTGCCCAGCCTACTGATACTGGGGGTACTTATATACTGATAATGAATACCCTTCTCAGCCTACTGATACTGGGGTACTTATATACTGATAATGAATACCCTGCCCAGCCTACTGATACTGGGGGTACTTATATACTGATAATGAATACCCTTCTCAGCCTACTCATACTGGGGTACTTATATACTGATAATGAATACCCTGCCCAGCCTACTGATACTGGGGGTACTTATGTACTGATAATGAATACCCTTCTCAGCCTACTGATACTGGGGTACTTATATACTGATAATAAACAACCTGCTCAGCCTACTGATACTGGGGTACTTATATACTGATAATAAACAACCTGCTCAGCCTACTGATACTGGGGTACTTATATACTGATAATAAACAACCTGCTCAGCCTACTGATACTGGGGTACTTATATACTGATAATAAACAACCTGCTCAGTCTACTGATACTGGGGGTACTTATATACTGATAATGAATACCCTTCTCAGCCTACTGATACTGGGGTACTTATATACTGATAACAAACAACCTGCTCAGCCTACTGATACTGGGGGTACTTATATACTGATAATGAATACCCTTCTCAGCCTACTGATACTGGGGTACTTATATACTGATAACAAACAACCTGCTCAGCCTACTGATACTGGGGTACTTATATACTGATAACAAACAACCTGCTCAGCCTACTGATACTGGGGTACTTATATACTGATAATAAATACCCTGCTCAGCCTACTGATACTAGGGTACTTATATACTGATAATGAATACCCTTCTCAGCCTACTGATACTGGGGTACTTATATACTGATAATAAACAACCTGCTCAGCCTACTGATACTAGGGTACTTATATACTGATAATGAATACCCTTCTCAGCCTACTGATACTGGGGTACTTATATAGTGTTAAGAAATACCCCACTCAGCCTACTGATACTGGGGTAATGATAATACTGATAATAAATATCCCGCTCAGTTTACTAATACTGGGGTACTTGTACTTTTTTTTTAGCAATGAAAACACCACTTGTAAAAAATGTACACAACTAACAAACACAGGGTTTCAGATCGGCAGAACACCAGAACTCTCCGCTGTTCCTGAACTGAATGGCTGTGGATTTGGCACCGCGGATCATAATGACACAGGAAATAATACGTCACTTGCCAGGAGAAGTCAGTTTAGTATATAAACCATTACTAATGTATATTCTATAGTGCACTATACTGGCTTCTCTATGCAGCCACAATGCCCTGCAATATATGTTAACCCTGTCAGTCCAACTACACCAGCCAGCAGCTGCATCAGAGAGGTTCATAAGGGCTCAGAACACCTGGAAGACATTGGAATTACAAGACTCGACCTCCAAACATTCTACAGTATGGATAATAGACATGTTATATGATGATGGTCATGTGACTGACACAAGTGCCACACTCTCCATTCTTTCCAGTGATTAGATCTGAATTGCGGACAGTTAAATGGTTTACATATATATATGAATGCACTTTCATCAGAAATGCCCCCCTTCAGAGAAACTTGTAATAACCACAGATTGGTTTCATTAAGGCAAAAATATATTATTTGTGTAATGATGCCCAGCTGGGTGTAAGGGCATTATATCGATATATATATATAGGGGGTAGAGGGAGGAAAAATTACACTTGTTATGACCTTAAGGTACCTTGTTTACCCCTGGAGCTGGCACTTTTTACAATGGTGTGACATGCATGGCTAGCTACTCAGATTTCTCCAGCGGCGGCTGCTGTCTGCTGGGATCTGACACTGATCTTTGAAGAAAGGACGCACGCTAGATTGCTTACACCTCTCAGCACAATGGGCAATTTAAAGTCAAAATTGCTTGCCAAGGGTGCTTTCATCTTGCTACGCCCTGTGTCGCCGCTATACATGAATGGCAGCAATGTCAATGAATCCCATGTCATAAGGGTTAGAATGATCCAATCCTGGGTCACACTATGCTCTGAGCAAAGCATAGACATTTTATTTTATGGAAAACAAGTAGTTAAAGGGCAAATATTCAGCAGTGAGTCTTTCCTAGTCTCCCTTACTGACTGGAGTTGAAGGGGGCTCAGCAATGACACAGTGGGAATGGGCAGATTGGGGCTGGAATTGGGTGGGTTGGGGGATAGCTGCTGTGCGTTGGGGCAAATCAGGGGCGTGCAATAGGGCAGAATGTATAAATACACTGCCGGTAAATGTAATACTGGTGATTTGCAAGCTCAGCTGGTGAATTATTGGCCAGGTTGCAACCCTACCGGTTGAGGTTCTGGCTGATGCACAGTTTTAACGTGCAAAATAGATCTTCCCCTGGTATTTAGAAGGGCTACTAAAAAATATTCTGTTCCAGTCACAGGTTCAAGTCATGCATGAGGCATGGTAAGAAACTGTAGGAATAGAAAACAGCCCCCTACCGGGGGCACTTCTTGTTTAAAAACAGTTAGTTTGGCTGAGAAGGATCTGAGAATTCCCTCTGGGGGTGCCAAGTAGGGGGCAGCATTGAGAGCCCCAGGTAGTAGGATGCTGCAGACCACCCCTATCTAATTATCTAACCGTTGTCTGTCCCTAGACTTCAATGTTAGCTGGTATCTCCCCCCCACCAGCCACCTAGCATGTGTTTCCATATATATATATCCATACACATGGATATGAAGTTAAGCTGTGACTCCTCTCACTTCTACATCTGCTGATGTTCCCTTCATGCACTGGGAAGATGCCCCAGCATCAATTGCCCACTACAGAGTGTGCCAATGTTTGGATCATGCTGGCAGACCAATTAATATTTTAAAATGTCATATAGGCACCCAGAGAATATTTGGTTTAGATAATCGGCCCCTAAACTAAGGTTAATAAGTTGCTGGCCCAATCTGACAATATATATATATATACACTTATTAAATAACTGTTCTGTACACGGACTGTATATACACACTGAGAATAGACATACTGCTCTGTATAAGGACTGTATATATACACTGAGAATAGACATACTGCTCTGTATAAGGACTGTATATACACACTGAGAATAGACATACTGCTCTGTATAAGGACTGTATATACACACTGAGAATAGACATACTGCTCTGTATAAGGACTGTATATACACACTGAGAATAGACATACTGCTCTGTATAAGGACTGTATATATACACTGAGAATAGACATACTGCTCTGTATAAGGACTGTATATACACACTGAGAATAGACATACTGCTCTGTATAAGGACTGTATATATACACTGAGAATAGACATACTGCTCTGTATAAGGACTGTATATATACACTGAGAATAGACATACTGCTCTGTATAAGGACTGTATATATACACTGAGAATAGACATACTGCTCTGTATAAGGACTGTATATACACACTGAGAATAGACATACTGCTCTGTATAAGGACTGTATATATACGCTGAGAATAGACATACTGCTCTGTATAAGGACTGTATATATACGCTGAGAATAGACATACTGCTCTGTATAAGGACTGTATATACACACTGAGAATAGACATACTGCTCTGTATAAGGACTGTATATACACACTGAGAATAGACATACTGCTCTGTATAAGGACTGTATATACACACTGAGAATAGACATACTGCTCTGTATAAGGACTGTATATATACCGTAAACTGAGAATAGACATACTGCTCTGTATAAAGACTATATATATACATACACTGAGACATTCTGCTCTGTATAAGACCAAAAACAGCTGCTCCGTATAACAATGGTGTATGCCTATAACACCAGTGAGTAACAGACATGATACTGAGCGTGTATCAGTGATTGCCGTTACATTAATATGTATTTATGCTCAGTTTTTGTGCTGCTGAGTAACTGTATAATGGATAACCCTAGATGATGAAGAGCACATGTGATGATGTATCATTCATTTCCAACCTGTGACTCTCCATCAGTTCTCAAACTACAACTCCCACCGTCCCACCACAGTCGATACTGGTAGTTGAAGTTCAAGAACAGCAAGAGATGTATGCCCCCTGGCATATATACCAGTAATGAACATGCTCCATTCCATAATTCAAATGCACATCCCACCTATACAGGGATAAACAGCTGGAGCAGCACATACACATATCTACAGCGCATATCTGACAGTGAGAAGAATCTGGTAAATACGTTGCAGCCCTATAAGGTAGTAAAGATGCTAAATGGATTTACCTGTGTTTCCCAATAGGCTTGCCGTAGTGCTGAGGCTGGGAGCCCGAGGTATACAGGTTGTGAATGAATCTTCCTGAGGCTGGCGGTGGGTAATATGTGCCTTTGGCATCCACTAAGGAAGGGAGAATGGCCAGCCAGTAAAGGATGGCAATGCCAAGTAAGGGTCTGTGTTCTGCCCCCTGCATTGTACCAGAGAATGGAGGTGCTCTAACTGGCACAATGCAGAAGTTGTATGTCTGTGAGTGGACTTGGGGCTCTTGGTTCCCTTGCACAATCCAGGGACTTCTTTTCCTTAGAGATGCTGGGAGCCAGTCTATTCCCCTTGGCACAATTACAGAGTCCTTGTCCTTGATAGCAGCTTCAGGACTCCAGTGGTGAGCCAGCTGCCAAGTGCTCTTCCCAAACTGCAACTGTCTGTGTCCTTGGCTCTGGCTGACAGTCTCTTAGTGTGACAGCTTTGGCTAAGGTTGCTGGTTTAGGCAAACACTATGTCCATCTTTTTTCTTATTCCCCCTCTCTTTCTCTCTTTGCTTCCCACGTTTCGCTCTGTCACTAGGTCTGTTCTCACTTTTGCTCTCCAAGTTAATTTTGAATTCTCTCCTCCCCTCTCTTTCCCTCTCTTATTACACTTGCCTTATGCCTTTCTTTTTAGCCTGCTTCTTCTCTCTTCTTTCTCTCTTCTCTCCCTGATTCTTTCTCTCTTTACTCCCCAATAGATTCTTTAGCCCTATGTCCTGTGTTCCTCTCTCCTATGCTACCTCTCTCCTTCTGTCCCTGTGTCCCTGTCAGCTCCTCACAGCTCCCTCTATACCCCAGACCCAGTGTAGGAGGAGGGGGGATTGGGGTGGGAGAGAGGTGGAGCCTGCACGAGTAGAATAATATACCCCCCTACTCTGCCCTTTCCTGAAGCTGTATTACCTCTGCCAGCAGCAATATGAGAGCTGGCACTTCATGTCACATTCAGGCGCCCTGCACCCATGCATTGCTAGAATGCACCAAGGCATGCACAAGTACATGCATGCACACGTAGACAAGGAAATTTAGAGAACACATGTAAAGATGCTCATATCTGCCAACTATCCCAAATTTCCAGGAACCGTCCTAAATCCTGGCTCCCTGCCCCAGAATCCTCTTGTCCCTGGCCCAGAATCCTCTTGCACCAGGTTTTACAGTAGGACGCTAACCCCAAACCTTATTTAGGTTGCTGTGAGCCAACGTGGGGGGAATGTTAAGTAGAAATCCCCTTCTTTCCAAGGCACCTAATAAACACATACTTGTTGCAAGTCTTTGTTGTTCCTTTAAGAAACCTCCGCTTCAACCCCATATTTAGCACTCTATAAATTCCCCCTTAGCGCTTGTTATTAAACTATTCATAGACTCGGGGATCTTCCTGACGCAGGTTTACAGAGCACTAATGACTGCAGTAACTCTTTTCTTTGGCTCATTTTATCATAGTAATATATAATGGTGGACAGGTAGGGCAGCAACTGCGGTGTAAAGATGTAAAGATGCCGTTCTACAGTGAATCTCTGGGCACACACCCAGCCTTTACTTAATGCCGCCACCCCTTGCTCCATTGGCTTCATTGCCACCCTTTCTCTGGGAATTACCTTTCCTTTCAATAGGAATTAAGTATAAATTGCCTCCCCGCCATGATATTATAGGGCCGGTGTTGCCCTGTAAAGTATATAATGGTACAACCCATTCAAGGTTAGGGCAGCCATGAAAAGAGTAGCATGATTAGAGAGACTAGTTTGAGTTAAGTCCAAGGCCAAGTGAGCAAGCCACAGGTTAAGGATCACTGCCCTAAATGTACAGTAGGAATATTAGTTTCTTTTGTGCACAGAACATTCCTTCTCTGTGCACTTGCAGTCACGTGTGAGTATATATAGCAAATAATGTACCCCCTATGGTATAAGGATAAGGATAAGTATAAGGATATTATAAGTCATTGAGGAGTTCCACAAGGCAGAAGGCTGAGTGCTTTTATACACTTTCATATCCTTATATTTTACAACAGGGGTTACATTATTTATTATAATACACACATTTTAGTGAATCACGTGACAGAAATGACATCACTAAGCACCGAGTATAACTGATGACATCACCAAGCACCATCTATCTATCATCTATCTATCTATCTATCTATCTATCTATCTATCATCTATCTATATCAATAAATATATATTTATGGCTCTTGTGTATTATATCTGTCTATCTATCAATATTTATATAGACATATATACATATATGCACATTTAAATGGTTTTCAGTCAAATTCCTGTATATACTGTAGGACATAATTACATAGCCTACTGTGTGAAATGAACATTCCTTATTCCTATTTTTGTATTTATACCATTGTGGAACTTGGAAGCTTCTATGCTGCTTTCTTTGGCAAGAGCTTTCTATTTTTCTTCTAGAAAATAATTATCATCAACGGCGCCCCTAGTGGCCAAAGGCACGCTATTGTCGTCTATAGGAAAATGCAAACGGCAAAGCAGCTCCCAGTCATAGTCATAAAAGAAAAAATGCAGAGAAGGTACAATCAGTGGATGATTTACAGTCGATTTCAGCTATATTAAATGGAAGATAAATTCTTCTTATGAAGCATAGTATTACTTTTTCTATGAGGGGTCCCGGTCAGCGTCACTATAAACAAAAAAGTTAACAAGTCTTTTTCACTTCTCCCTGCCAGCTGCAGCACTGTATAAAAACATGGTGGCCCCTTTGTTACAAGGAATTGGCTTGTGTGTATGGATTGTAAGCTTTCCCCTCTGTAACACTGTCTGGTATCCACGAAGAAGCAATAGAAATGCTAGTAAAAGTCTCCACGGTACATATATTAAATGGAAAATTGGTCAACAACCCATCTCGGGCCCCAGGCATCTACCATTTAAGACTATCCCAGTGGGGTAACTAGACAGTACTGGGTCCCCCTAACTTTAATAATAAGGTGGGGGTGTATTTGGCTGAGCTGCTGAAAGAGGGCTTTGTGAGGTCCAAGCGCTAGGGTTGGGGGCAGATGTAAGCAAATGGGGGCTAGAAGGCGGGGTGCAGGGGCAAATATTATTGCCTTGGGCTACAATATTACTTTGTCTGGCTCTGGGGATAAGACATGTTTCAAACATAAACTGGAATGTCTTAGTTATTAATTACTACAGCCTGTGCCCCTGGGCCCCAAATGCTATGTCGCCTGCCCAGAAGGGACTGGGGGGCTAGTGGGGGATTACCATATAGCAGATCCCTGCGGCCATGGGGTCTTCTGTATGGTAGTTACCCCATTGCACAGTTATGCCCCTGCATAAAACCTACATACGTATCTTTTTATTCTTATTCATGTTAAAACCCAGTAACCTTCAGTACCCCTTCCCATTGCATTTACTATATTAATATACATACATAATTACATTGTAGAGGAGCTTGAAAAAAGACACATGTCCATCAAGTTACACCTGCACCATAGATTCAACATTTGCCAGGTTTTCCTCTACAGGAAAACAAGGTTTTAAGGCAACCCGGGGTACTAGTTAATGTCACTGTAGCCAGTGCATTAAGTACATTATAGGGCAAATGTACTAATATTCGAGAAAAATTCTTCCCCCCCTTTGTCCCTGCCTTATGAAAAAAAAATCCCCATATGTATGAAAATATTGGCATATGTACTGGATGTCCCTATAATGCACTGCTACATTATATGTAGGTGCTATATACTGTACATAAAGGATAATAACACACTGAATACAGGTGAGTGCAGGTTCTATAGAGCACATGGATATAAAGTGACTTACAATCAGATGGCAGTGTGTATTTATGTATGTAATTGTGTATGTATATTACAATCATGTGATTAGATAAATACCAGCTATAATTTCTGTTAATGAAGTTAGAAACCATAAGGTTGTGATTTAATTATCTGGGTCGGTTATTTGAGAACCTAGAAAAGTTTCTTGTTTGTTCAGGGTGGTTTGCATTCAGCCGTTGCTGGGGGGATGCTGGGAGAGCTGGGGGGTTGCCAGTAGGAAATTCAGTGATATCTTTCTTTTCTGAATTTGGGGACCCCAACTTTGTTATACTTTCTTTAATGATACAGGTCCTTCATCTGACTCAACTATAAAACCCTATAAAAAGACTTGATCCACATTATTATCCTCCAGGCTATTTCTATCCTCTTATCTACAGAAATAGCCTCTCCATTTGCAAATTCTCTGTCCCTCTCCCTCCACTGGACACAATAATGGATAATGCAGACAATTAAAAGAATATATGGTCTCTTCCCAGAGAACAGTGGAATCAGCACTGGCTGTAGGGACAGTTCCAAGGTCCCATAACCTGCCCAAGCCCTCGGCCACCCCTATCACTCACACAGGCACTGGACATGGCAGATTGACGTGAGTCCATGGTATGTGCATAGCTGGGTGTGCTAAGGACAATCCCAGAATTCCGCACCTTCCTGTCACCAAACAGAGACGTCTGTCTCTTTCATGGCGGCATCTCTTTCATCAGCTGAGCAAACAGCAGCGGCACTGGGACAGACTATTGCCACATGGGTAACAAGTGAGTGGGGGGGCCCAGAGTACAGAATGAAGGTACAGTGGAGATGGGCATTGCAATAAGAAAGTTATGTGTTTGTGTGTGTGGGGGGGGGCTATTTAACAAGAATGCCCCTGGTTTTAATCTTCATGCAACAATTGCCCCTTTTGTGCACTCTGCCATATTTATTTTCATTAAATCCATACTTTGTACCCATCTGGCAGCCTCTGTGGGTGCTGCAAACACAGTGTGCCCATGTTAAGTCTGCCACTAAGTGCACTAATTAGGGGTAGGAGAAGTAGAGATGCACAGATTCCATTTTTGGTTCACGATTTGGCCAAATCTGAGCCTTTTGTAGGACGATTGAGATCCAGCAGCATCCAAGCACCTTTCCAAATCGAATCAGAATGTGGGACCAAACGTCCCATGTGCAACAGCCCTACAAAGAAGGAACATGATTGGTGCCTGTGGGTGTACATTGTGTCAGCCATTATTGGCAATAAAAAATCATATGAAAAAAACGCCAGAACTGGCAATTTTTATATTATTCCTTTCAGAAAAGGTACTACAAACTGGCAAACAATATCAAGGGGACGTTTTATACAATTTACTTTAAACTACAAAGTCCCCTTCATCATGCAGGGACGGATTTGTGGGCCTGGGTCTAGGGTGGCAAAGATCTGGGGACGGCATGCTGCCCACTGGCTGCATCTGCATTGGGAACTGGACATGATATTTTGACAGCTGTATGAATCTCCCACCCAGACCCCAGTGCAGCCGTTCACGGAGGTGGTGCGAGTGTGCGGTAAGTGAGTGCACGTGGGAAGGCGGGGCTGGGGGTGTGAGTGAGTACGAATGTGGGGGGGAGATGCACGTGGCCTGGGGGGCGCTCAATTTCCAAATCCGGCCCTGTCTTCATGCCATTCTCAAAGCCAGAAATAGTTGGGGATTTCAGACAATTTGGTGCTAAATATTTGGCAAAATAGTGACATCACCACATTCTCCATAGGCCTTGGTATTCTTCTTAGCAAAGTTGCCATAAAGAATAGTAGGGCCCCATCTCCTCATATGGCCATGCACCTGATTCGCCCAGACCCACAATTTAACCAAGCCCCACCCCTTTGTAGAAAACCCCAATCCTTTGACTGGGCTCCTAACAAGAGTCCTACCTGTTGCTCACTGCCTCTCAGAAATGTCCAACCTGCTGACCTTGAACCATTGTTGGTATATAACCCCCTTCCTCAGTCTTATTTAGAAATCTAATCTGAATCCCCACCAGCATAGAAAATGTTAGCCAATCAATCAAAAGGAAGAAATACTATACTGCCCCCTCCATGCATGCTGGTGTCACCTTGATGAATGAGCCAGGAGTCTAACCCCATAAAGCAGTGATCCCCAACCAGTGGCTCGGGGTCAACATGTTGCTCCCCAACCCCTTGGGTGTTGCTCTCAGTGCCCCCAAACCAGGGAGTTATGTTTGAATTCCTGACTTGGGGGCAAGTTTTGGTTGAATAGAAACAAGATTTCCTACCAAATAAAGCCCCTGTAAGCTGATAGGGTGCATAGAGGCTGCCTAATAGCCAATCACAGCCCTTATTTGGCTCCTCCATGAACTTTTATGATGCTTGTGTTGCTCTCCAAGTCTTTTTACATTTGACTGTGGCTCACGAGTAGGAAAGTTTGGGGATCCCTGCCGTAGAGTGTAGGTGAGATGGAAGAACTGCATCGAGAGCAGAGCTATGCTACTACATGATATTTTCAAAAGCCCTAAATATTCCATGGGGGTGGGTGGACTTCCCTAACCCCAGACTGCCTGCTATTTCCTGAGATTAATGCACCTTATAGAAAGCACTCGGAGAATTTCGCTCTGTGTTCTGCTACATGCTACAGTGACCGTGGGGGTGGGAGAAAAGAGGGGCTGGAAGGGGGACAAACTTACAGTAAGGTAATATAGGGATAAATAATAGCTGCCGAGTATTTTTAAAAAGGCAAGTATTGTGTGCTAAGTGATTGTTGTGTCTACTTGCCGACCTTGCATTTTCAACATCAGGGTCAATAATATTTGGCCATAATAAACAAGTTGGGTCTGTTTTCTGCCTATCTCTATGAGCATATTGATATGCATTCTAGAACTTGGGGGGGTTGCTTTTCCTACTCTATCATTACATAACTTTATGTTATATAGGGAATTAGTTAACCCTGTGTAAGCTATACAAGTAGAAGTGTAGGTGACTCAAACAGCTCCTGGCTCAGGAAGTCCTGGTCACGCCGGACTGGCAATCTTTGGATTCTGGCAAATGCTAGAGGGCAGTGTTGGACTGGCCCACAGGGATACCAGGAAAACTTCCAGGGGGTCCAGGTGTCAGTGGGCCCTCCTGTTTCTAACCATTTGGCCTTATTCATGGTCATTTCATATTCTCTATGGCAGGGGTCCCCAACCTTTGTAACCCATGAGCAACACTTAAATACAAAAAAAGTTGGGGAGCAACACAAGCATGAATAAAATTCCTGGGGATGACCAAAAAAGGCTGTAATTGCTTATTTTGTAGCCCCTATGTGGACTGGCAGACTACAGGAGGCCCTGTTTGGTAGTACCTATGGTCTTTATACCTCCAAAACTTGCCTCCAAGTTAGAAATTGAAGACTGAAGATCTGCTTTGAGGCCACTGGGAGCAACATCCAAGGGTTGGTGAGCAACATGTTGCCCCCGAGCAACTGGTTGGGGATCACTGCTCCATGGGAACAAATTGACTAAATATAAAGAAGAATCGATTATAGTACGCTGGTGTGTGCCATACTCTGCCTGCCCTATGCTGCCTGTGTGCCATACGCTCAAGCAGCATAGGGCAGGCAGTATATACAGTAACACAATGCTGGCACTACTCCTACAGTCTGTCTGAGGTGTGAACAGGAGAACAATGTGGGGGCTTACAGTCTGAGCACAAGGCTGCAGGCTGAGTTATACAGGGAACTCTGAGTATCACTCATGTATTATAAGGGATAATGTACCCCCTGCTGTAAATGATAAGGATATTAGAAGTCACTGAGGGGTTATGTGCCCATATAAAGGCACAAGGCTGCAGGCTGAGTTATACAGGGAACTCTGAGTATCACTCATGTATTATAAGGGATAATGTACCCCCTGCTGTAAATGATAAGGATATTAGCAGTCACTGAGGGGTTCTGTGGCCATATCAAGGCACAAGGCTGCAGGCTGAGTTATACAGTGGAGTATCACCCATGTATTATAAGGGATAATGTACCCCCTAACATCAATTAGAAGGATATTAGTAGTCCCTGGGGACTAAGACCACAATATTGTAACAATGCAACAATGTTCAAATACCCGCCATACTTAGCATTCCATATACAGGTATCTGTAAGTGGATCCTCTGGATTATCTACCTTTCTGCTCTGATCCTCGGATGTCATTCTATGTTATTATAAGCCTGCATTGTATTTCTTCACTGTCACCCCTGCATGGAATCCTAAGCCTTATAAATCCTTTTATAATATACAAGTTATGGATCAACTGAGTTAGAAACCTTTTGCCCTTTTGCCTGCTGATGATGTATAACACTACAAACATTGATTGACACCATTTTATTGCAGAGACATAGACTGTATGTGTTGAGTACATTTAAAATCTACAGGAATCATATGGGGGGGGGGGTGTTAAAGGGGAGATAAAGGCCACTAACCTACCAGAAACTTTTTAGCTGCTATTATTGAGTTTTTCATTCTTTGCACATTCCAGACATATTGGTTTACTCCTTAGGACATATGCAATTATTTCTAACCTTCCTCCCTGACCAGTATGAAGAATGTAGTTGTGCTTGGGGGGGAACAAGTGCCTAATTCTTGTGAATCTAATTATCAGCCTCGCAAGGACCAAATATGGAGTAGCTTTAATTCCATGTTTGGCTCAGGAAATAACAAAAAATTATAGATTTTTCTTAATTAAAACAGCAAAAAAGTATGTTCAGACTACTCATTGCACTCAACAAGGGATATACAGACCCTTTAAATTTACCTGGGGTGGCTTTTTGCCTTGTGGCAGAAAAGAAACTGCACAAAGTGTGATGAACAGAATTACATTGTGTAGAGATACTGTAACTGTCCTGTCAATTCTGATTGTCACACTCTGTGGTTTATAATAAATAGGTAAAGCACCCATTGGTGTTGGTGTGTGACCGCTACTGTTTAAATGGGACCTGCTATTCAGAATGTTCGGGACCTGGGGTTTTTCAGATAAGGGATCATTCCATAATTTGGATCCCCATAGTTTAAGTCTACTAAAAAATCATTTAAACATTAATTAGGACTGTTCTGCCCCCAGTAAGGGGTAATTATATCTTAGTTGGGATCAAGTACAGGTACTGTTTTATTATTACAGAGAAAAGGGAATCATTTAACCATTAAATAAACCCAATAGGATTGTTCTGCCCCAATAAGGGGTAATTATATCTTAGTTGGGATCAAGTACAGGTACTGTTTTATTATTACAGAGAAAATGGAATCATTTAAATATGAAATAAACCCAATAGGGCTGTTCTGCCCCCAATAAGGGGTAATTATATCTTAGTTGGGATCAAGTACAGGTACTGTTTTATTATTACAGAGAAAATGGAATCATTTAAATATGAAATAAACCCAATAGGCCTGTTCTGCCCCTAATAAGGGGTAATTATACCTTAGTTGGGATCAAGTACAGGTACTGTTTTATTATTACAGAGAAAAGGGAATCATTTAACCATTAAATAAACCCAATAGGGCTGTTCTGCCCCCAATAAGGGGTAATTATATCTTAGTTGGGATCAAGTACAGGTACTGTTTTATTATTACAGAGAAAAGGGAATCATTTAACCATTAAATAAACCCAATAGGGCTGTTCTGCCCCCAATAAGGGGTAATTATATCTTAGTTGGGATCAAGTACAGGTACTGTTTTATTATTACAGAGAAAAGGGAATCATTTAAACATTAAATAAACCCAATAGGGCTGTTCTGCCCCAATAAGGGGTAATTATATCTTAGTTGGGACCAAGTACAAGGTACTGTTTTATTATTACAGAGAAAAAGATAATAATTTTTAAAACTTCAATTATTTGATTAAAATGGAGTCTATGGGAGATAGTTATTCCGTATTTTGGAGGGTTTACGGATAACAGGTTTCTGGATAATGGTTGTGTGTTAGTGAAGGGCAAACAGTGTGTTCTGCGATATAAATGTTGAATGGTGCTAAAAAGATGGTGGTTTGTGACATGGGACATTCTTGCTCCATCTTTGTACATGAGCGCCTCTCTGCATGCCAGTATTTGTAAATCTAATCACTCAGCGCCACTAATATATCAAGAGGAAGAAAATCTGGCCATAGAGTTTTAAGCACAAAGGGTCAAGTTTAGACTGCGGGCTTTGTACCAAATAAATATGTACACACACCGTCGGTGGAGAACAATGCCCCCCTGTTGTGGCATAGTGCCAGAATTGCTGGGATGCCAGCCTTGGCCTTCTCTGTGACTCACATTACAAGAATCACAGGCAGGGACAGTGATTGAACAAAAACAAGGATGAAATTAACAAGCCAGTAAAGAGAATGGCTCATGTGTGAAAGCTTCCAGCCTTCTCATTATATTTTATCAGTGGTGCACAAGCTCCATATCATAAGCCTGGGGGTAATCATGGGGTTGTGACCACTCTTGGATATGGTCCAGTGGTGCGCACGAAGGGGGGTTATTAGGCAGACAAAAAAACCTATGCATGGGGCCTGCTAATTATCTGGTTAATAATGCGGATGTTGGAAAATCCTATTGGGCCCCAGTTCTGGCCCTGGATACAAATGATTGGATCACTGACCCAGCGCGTTATTGGGAACATCAAGTAAAGGTCTGCTTGTTTGACCACCGCATCACTGGGCATGCCAAGCTTTACATCATTCAGTCCACCTAATTTTGGTACAGTAATGCAACTGAATGAGTATGAAAGCATTGGCATAGGCCTCACACTGTGTGGGGA
The DNA here is from genome assembly GCF_000004195.4 of Xenopus tropicalis. Classification (NCBI taxonomy): domain Eukaryota; kingdom Metazoa; phylum Chordata; class Amphibia; order Anura; family Pipidae; genus Xenopus; species Xenopus tropicalis. The sequence continues at coordinate 39,557,540 of NC_030686.2, read as the reverse complement.
GGGGGGGGGGGTGGTAGCCACAGTTGGGGAGTAGGGTTGATTAGCATGGCTGGGTCTATGGGTTTGGTTTCCCAGTTGTACTTTACTGGTTGTATGTGTCCATATTTTTGTGGGCCCATGCAAGGGGGCCAGGTATTTGGAGCTGAGAACAGTAGTTATATTATATAAAACTTCTTTTTATGAGCTGCAATATTTGCTTAATTAGCAGTGACTGCACTGACGAGCATTAAGACTAATTAGGGGTTTGTAAAACATATTGGCACAGGTCACTCCGTTCAAGGGGCCCATATTAATCTACATATATACAATCAGAGCAGCAATTAGCCCTGTTTGCAGGTGATAAAACAGTCATTTCTATCTTTATCACTATGGCTCCTATTTTATAATTTCCCTCCTATAGAACTCCATTGACCAAATGATTATAAATATTATATTATGAATGCTATTGGCTAACTTTTGAGCAGCCTTGCTTCACTCAGTCCTACAAAGCTGTTATTGTAAATCCATAATTGGTCGCCATCCCATCAGATTTGGACACTCATGCAGAATAGGCTTCTCCATTGAGTGCTGTTACCCCTTGTAATCAAGCCTGTGCTTTCGTGCTCCCTGGAAAACAAACCATCCCCCAGAATGCCTTTCATGTTAGAGCCCATTGAAATAAAATGTTATTTTCGTAATGAACTGTAGTTACTGTGTTTCCTTTCTCCAGCTGTCAGTAGAGAGAGCCCATTAGAGATTTCAGCTCTAGGCCTATTAGACCTTTAATCTGGCATTTAGCTGTGTTACGCTAATCAAGGCAGCCCCCTGTTAGACTGGCATTTCTGATAAATCTCTTCCTGCATTGCAGCATAGCCATTTACTGAGTTATGTTGATTGTTGATACATTGCAATTAGCAATATATTGGTGGCTAGCTAAAGGCGGCTGGGGCCCCAAATTGAGGGCAGAGGGGGGTAAGAAGGATCTGGAATGTCCAACATGTGACTTGCCAGCTGTTACTGAACTACAACTCCCACTGGGAAGTTGTTGTTCTACATTTAGATTATTGAAACTATTTATTTTAAATTTGTTTTAGTTTAAAATAACATGTCAGGGAAAAAGGAGACTGCTGAGCAGGCAATTGGCAAGGGCCACAAAAATATGGGGTGCAGATGGAGCAGAAAAGGTAGAATTGGGGATCATGTACTTATGTAGCCCTAAGCTAAAGAAGTAATACAGAATTGTATGTTTTCTGTTGGCTACAGGCTTTTTGAACAGTTTCTAAATAGAGTCTTGGACTGCTGTGGTCAGGGATTCAAAATAGGCCTTGGCATATCAGGGTACCCAGAGGCCGAAACAGCCTCCCTTGGGCCCAATAATAAAATTGAGTGTCTATGGAATCTTACAGCAGCCCCTCTGGCATTTGCCAGAACCCACACATTGCCAGTCCAGGACTGGCTGCGGTCAGAATTGTAGAATCTCTGCCATAAAGCACGATTGAACTGCAGCTTTGTAGAAGCAAGGAAGTAGATGACACTCCGCTATGCAAGGCCAGAAGTGACTATCTTTTTCAATATCTAAGTCATTTTTCCCTCAAAAACATTTCCTTTAGCAAAACATTTCAGGCACAGATACAAATGTTTTGACTGGATGGATGATAGTGGCCCATTAGAGAAAATGAATGTGAGAAAAGTCTGTGACCAAAGGTGTGCAGCGCTGTGCTGTGTGAAACCTCTCCACGCTGTATTTATGCGCTGCCCTGATGCTTGCCAAGAAAATGTGGTGAGTTTTCCATTCCGTGCTAACCTCTCCATGCTCTATAAACTTTATCTACTTTATATTACGTACAGCAGTCCAGCCACTTTTAGGGGTTTTTATATTAAATTTTTCTGCTGTTTCTTTTTCCATTTGGTTTCTCTCCAGTGAGTGCAATGAAAGGTGCCTATTCACACACAGCCCTGGAAACCATTATGGTTTAGATGGTAGTTTGGTTTTACAGGAGAAGTGGTACCAAGGCGGCAGAGCAGTGGGGCTTGTCCATAAAATATCTTCAGTTAGAATGGCATGTAATTGCATTAGCGTTGCCTGTGCTGCTTCGGCTGGTACTGAAATGTAGGGGCCCAAAGGGTTCATTTCCCCTACTGCTCAGTACTCTCTAACCTATGCACTCTAGCAAGGTGGTTTGACAATTGGCCCAGGTCCTAGAACATGGCTCATTTTCATTGGTCTCTTAGGACCCAATAGTCAAGCTTTACAACCCTTAGAGAAGTTGGGGATCATTGACCCCATAAAGAAGGAAAAGGTAATGGTGAGCAACTCTGTCAAAGCACACTCTAGGAGACTGTGAGATAGACAAGGAACCTTGCGTTCAGTGTCGTAACAACAAAGCACGAGGCCTATGCTGCAAATATTCTTCAGAGGGGCCCAACACCCACAGCAGCCCCTACCCAGCCCTCCCCCCATCCACCCGCCTGCTCGTGCCAGGGTAGGTAATAGGGTCGCTGGGGAACAGGGATTTCTAACAACTATAGAGAAAGTAGACCCCCACAGCCCAGGCCTCTCTGTCCCCCAGCCCCAACCACAGGGTCTGCTTCCTCTATACTTACACTACTGCTTTTGCTCCATCGAGGGGGTGAAGTGGGAACTCCCAAGGAGACACTCGCCTAAATGTAAGGGCCACTTCCCCAAGAGACTTTTACTGGAGGGGAATCAATTTCACTAAGACCTCTCTCTAATGGGGAGAATGTTTCTTCAAGTCCCAAACTGGGATTCAAAATAGGCCCGACATTTTAAATACAAAGAGGCCCAAACAGCCCCCACCAGCCCAATACATAGTGACTGTCTATGGCATCTTACAGCAGCCCCTCTGGCATTTGCCTGAACCCACAGATTGCCAGTCTGGGCCTGGGCCCTGGCATTCCAAGTACCCAGAGGCCCAAACAGCCCCCCCAGCCCAATAAATAGTGACTGTCTATGGCATCTTACAGCAGCCCCTCTGGCATTTGCCTGAACCCACAGATTGCCAGTCTGGGCCTGGGTCCTGGCATTCCAAATACCCAGAGGCCCAAACAGCCCCCCCAGCCCAATAAATAGTGACTGTCTATGGCATCTTACAGCAGCCCCTCTGGCATTTGCCAGAATCCATAGATTGCCAGTCCAGGCTGGTTCCTTCTCATTCTATGTCCAACTACTAATGGTGCATGAATCTCTGTACAAAAGCTTATTCTTGCTATGCCACTACACTCTCAAATTGCCTCACATACTCAATAAGGCCATTATTCAAGTTACTGTGAGTTAATAACCCATGTGAGTGAGAACCACTGGACCCCTAATACTTTTCTCATATGTTATATATTTTTACAAACACCTTGCAAGGGCCCAGCTGAGAAAGAGAATAGCAATATAACATACTGGTTAGCAGATGTGGCAGAGGAGGGATTTCATTTGACCTTCTAGCAAAGCTCCATCAGAATGCTCGAAGTTATAGTAGAACAACAGCTGGAAAGAGGTTAGATAAATGGTCTATATTTAATAAATGAGGCCCAGGATAGTACCTACGTAATTTCTTCAAGACAATATTTACAGTTGGTCTTACATAGTAAGTTAGGTTGAAAAAAGACACATCCATCAAGAACAGCAGAACCTGTCCATATTTGCTCAAAGTAAAACTACCAATCACAATAATGTTTGATTTCCACTTGACCAATCAGAGCATCACGCAGGGTAAGGGCAGGTCCATACCCAAGTTTTACTAGTCATTGATGATCAATATTTGTACCATAACGTGACCGCTTGAGCAAAACGATACGCACATGGAAAAACAGAGCCTCCAGCATAAAAGACACTGACCTGAGTAATTAGTGGCAAAAATTAAAGAAATAAAAATAAACGTTACCACTTCTGTAGCGTCTCACAAAAAATGCGTTGTCTCACAAAGATCCCATTCATACGCAGGCTGACCAGAAATTCTAGGGGGTGGGGGGGGGGTGAAAAATGATGCAGCACTTTGTCTTTACATGGCTCATTGAACTGCTGCCATGGAAGGGAGGGGGCTCGCCATTGTGGGAGTTATGGATTTGTTTTAACCACACTGCCATTATTGCAGCTCAAATTGTGACCGCTTGCACCCAGTGAATGGCATACTACTGTAACTGGCATTATTTCCCTTCTGAACCGTGCCAGTCTGTGAGTGGATGCAGCCAGCTCCACCCAGGTCTGGAATGGAATTTAAAATAGGCCCTGGCATTCAAAGTACACAGAGGCCCAAACAGCCCCCAGCCCAATAAATAGTGACTGTCTATGGCATCTTACAGCAGCCCCTCTGGCATTTGCCTGAACCCACAGATTGCCAGTCTGGGCCTGGGTCCTGGCATTCCAAGTACCCAGAGGCCCAAACAGCCCCCCCAGCCCAATAAATAGTGACTGTCTATGGCACCTTACAGCAGCCCCTCTGGCATTTGCCTGAACCCACAGATTGCCAGTCTGGGCCTGGGTCCTGGCATTCCAAGTACCCAGAGGCCCAAACAGCCCCCCCCCCCAGCCCAATAAATAGTGACTGTCTATGGCATCTTACAGCAGCCCCTCTGGCATTTGCCTGAACCCACAGATTGCCAGTCGGGGCCTGGGTCCTGGCATTCCAAGTACCCAGAGACCCAAACAGCCCCCCCAGCCCAATAAATAGTGACTGTCTATGGCATCTTACAGCAGCCCCTCTGGCATTTGCCTGAACCCACAGATTGCCAGTCTGGGCCTGGGTCCTGGCATTCCAAGTACCCAGAGACCCAAACAGCCCCCCCAGCCCAATAAATAGTGACTGTCTATGGCACCTTACAGCAGCCCCTCTGGCATTTGCCTGAACCCACAGATTGCCAGTCTGGGCCTTGCACCATCTGAGCCTTAAGTAAGGTTGCCACCTTTTTAACACTAACTTACTGGCTAGCAGTGGGTGCCTGTGGGGAAGTCTGTGACATCAAAGGGGCGACGTGATAACAAAAGGGGGCAGGGCCTTGATGTCCCACAGAGGACCAGGAAAGGGAAAAGGTTTCTGGGTGGATCAGGGGCAGGACAGGGGCTGAACTAAAGGTGGAGTGAGGTGACTGACCAGGTTGCTTAGGGCATCTGGCCAGCAGGGCCTGGCACTGTTCAGGAGAAGCCTATCAAAATATTTTTGCTGAAAAGTGGCAGGGTAGCCAAATCTGCCTTTGGGGGGGGGGGGGGGTTTAAAATAGTGGAAACTACTCTGGATCTTAAACTGGGGGTAGCAGATATAGTTAGATAATAGTAATACTGTAGTGAATACAACAAAATATGTCCATGCCTTAACCAAGAGAAGTTGTATTTTTGCCTAATACTTGCATCTTGTGCAACTATAACACTATTATAAGGAAACATTGTATTTATTCATATGTGTAGATAGCATATATTCCCTTTAAGTCACCTAAGCCTTATCCACATACTGCAAAAAACTTCAGGATAAACATTTCTCAGTTTAAGATATAAAGTGCTGCTCTGTCTAAGGAAACTATGGCTAAAGAGAAGGAGTTTTGGGTGACCCCCCCCCCCCCCCCCCCCATGCAGAGAAAGGTTTCCGTGCCTTGGCAGAAATGATGGTTTCTGAAATGCATGTGCTATTTTTAAATTGCTGCATGGAAGAAATGTACCTTGTGTGGGGTTTCTGGAAACTCAGGGTAGTATAATACTCTTCCCACAGGAGGCCAGGAGCAGCTAGTTGCCTTTGGAACAGCTCAGGTGATTTCAAATGCAGCTACATGGTATTTGCAGGGGTAGCAGCTGTTGGTCCTATGACTGTCTGGCCCCCGCTGCTGCAATCTTGCCCTACTATACCTGTTATCCCTCCGTCCCTACAAGAACCCCTCTAAGGAACCCAGCAAAGAAGCAAATTTAGACAACAACAAGTAGAACATTTGCCAAATGTCCCCTTCCTGTATTCTGCAATCACAAGCTCTTAATAACATTGTGCCAGCATGTGGTTGTGTTACAGGGGAGGGGGTTATGTTTTGCTAAAAGACAAATTAGCATGGAACAGGATCATATGCCCGTGGAATTGCGCAATATACCAAGAAGTGATTTGTACAGAACAGCATGGGATTAAAACGCAGATAATCCAAGTGATATCCCATCCACTGCCATTTAATAATATTCTATCCACACAAATCTGTGCTTGACCAAGGGCTGGCCAGCTATAAGGGCAAAGGCACACAGGGTGACTTCGAGTGGGAGAAATCAACCCCCAAATGAGAGTGTTTTGACCTAAAGGCTACAGCTGGCTGCAAACAGGAGGCTCTATCTGGTCAACATGACTGTTGAATGGAGTGATAGGCTGGTATGTCCAGTCTGCCCAATATATAAATATATATATCTCAATAATTAATTTATAGTACAGGTATAGGACCCGTTATCCAGAATGCTCGGGACCAAGGTTATTCCGGATATGGGGTCTTTGCATAATTTGGATCTTCATGCCTTAAGTCTACTAAAAAATCTGTAAATCATTAATTAAACCCCATAGGATTGTTTTGTCTCCAATAAGGATTAATTATATCTTAGTTGGGATCAAATATAAGGTACTGTTTTATTATTACAGAGAAAAAGGAAATCAATTTTAAAAATCCAAATTATTTGGAGACAGGCTTTCAGTAATTTGGAGCTTTCTGGATAAGGGTTTCCGGATAGTTGAACCCATACCTGTTTAAAACGCATGGATGAAGGATGTGGCCATGACCCATTGGTGTCCCATTTCACTTGCTGGTAGGGCACCCCACCAAGGTGACTAATGGGTTAATAATTGGGACCCTTTTCCAGGGGTTGGGCCCTGAAAACACCCTCTAATCTTGCCCAATAGATAAATACAAATCAATCAAAAATGTGGTTTCCCGCTCTCCTTGAATCCGCTTCCAAAAATGCATTTTTGATGAGATCAATACATAATACAATAATCAAAATGAAAACAGTGGAAACTCCTCAGAGCCTCCCGCTCGTTTATTAAAGCCAAATTCTTAAGGAAACCACATCCACATTGCATAATTATATTAGCATACCATCAATTAAAGGGGATCTCCACCCAAAAATATTTTTGCGTTACGAAACAAAAATCTAATTCTCAGCAACATTTCCATCCACGTGATGCATTTTCCATAGTTTTAAAGTTATTTGTAAATAACATTGCTCTGTGAAAGTAGGATCTGCTTATCCCTTAGGCAAATGCACAGTGTAGAGTCCTGTGTGGGTCTGGTTGCTGACCCAGTACACCCTATGCCCCCTCCCCTGGCTACCCGAACCCACCCACAATGAGTTTATTTACTATCTGACCTAGAACCTGAAATCGGAAGTGACATCACCATGAATCAGAAGTGATATCACCCCAGAGGTGAATTAACCAGGTATAGGGCTGCCACCTGTCCAGTTATGACCTGAACAGCCCGATTTTCAGGAGGACTACCTGACTCAGTGATTGGCTGATCACAATGTCATTGCTCCACCCCCTAACATCATTGTCCTGCCCCCATGATATCACCACCTGCCCCGAGTTGCTAAAGCCAAAAAGTAGCAACCCTAACCAGGGGGTAGATGGGAGGGTAAGAGCTGCACTTTACCCAAATACCCAGGCAGGGCACCCACGGACCACCTTCCCGGTTGGTGAATCAGGGATTTCCTACCAGAAACCCAGCCACTTTGGGGGGTATCCTGTGGGTACCTGACCCACTGCAAATAGGGTTGCCACCTTTTCCGTGGCCCCTTTCCAGCCAATGACGTGGAGACAGGACCAAAAATGGGCAAGGCTATGTTGCAGAGGGGGCGGAGCTATGGCGCCGTGGGGCTGTGGCGGAGGGTGGAAGAGGTGATGGGTGGGATGGAGGCAGAGTGAGGATGGAACTGGGGCACACCAAAGGGAGAACATTAAGGATTACAAATACATAGCAAATACATTGCTAGTACATATGTAATGCCAACCCAAGGTCAATAAAATACCGCCCAGGTGGCAACCCTAGCTGCAGGTATCTAGGACAGTGCCCTTCTCTATGCCCATTGTTATAGCATTTTCATTTCCACTGGCCGCCCTCTGTTCTTGTTACTGTTACATATCTGTTTTTGCATATTAATAACCCTCTCAGAATGCCTTTGTTTCGCCCTGCAATGTGTTTCCCATCACCCTGGGGTGTAGGGTCCCTGCAGTTATTTGCGTTCCTATAATATTTCACATTCCTGCCTGTCTTGGTGCCATAAGAAATGATATGGTAAGCGTTCAATTATCTGCCCTATTATTATTCCTCCAGCTATAAGTCGCTTACATGGGGGGATCTAATTGGGTTAGTGCTTATGTGATTAATTAGCCGCAGAGGCTTCAGGCTGCTCATTGTGTGAGTGTGGGAGTTCACTCCCTAACACCCCACAGCACCACAAACACATCCTGCCTGAATAGGAATATAATAGCAATACATCATTATCAAATATTCATCATTTTGTCCCTAAATGTGGATGCCTAACCCTAAGATACTGCAGTCACTTAGCAGCAGAGGACGTATTTTCCCCTGGTTGTAAATGTCATTTATGAGAAGTGGCATAAAGGGATTTCTAAGCTTTTCTGCATCCATTTGTTATGTTTGGATTGCACGGTGTTAGCACCTGAGTAACGACAAACTGCATATAGGTGTGAAAAAAGCTTCTATTTATAGTGCAAAATTACACAGTCGTTTTGATGCTTACCAAAAAGTAAATGTTTAGGATTAATTAAACCCCTCTTGTAAAATATAAAGGTATTGGAAAGATGACCATATAGTCACTGAGGGGTTCTGTGACCATATAAAGGCACAAGGCTGCAGGCTGAGTTATACAGGGAACTCTGAGTATCACTCATGTATTATAAGGGATAATGTACCCCCACTGTAAATGATAAGGATATTAGCAGTCACTGAGGGGTTCTGTGCCCATATAAAGGCACAAGGCTGCAGGCTGAGTTATACAGGGAACTCTGAGTATCACTCATGTATTATAAGGGATAATGTACCCCCTACTGTAAATGATAAGGATATTAGCAGTCACTGAGGGGTTCTGTGACCATATAAAGGCACAAGGCTGCAGGCTGAGTTATACAGGGAACTCTGAGTATCACTCATGTATTATAAGGGATAATGTACCCCCTGCTGTAAATGATAAGGATATTAGCAGTCACTGAGGGGTTCTGTGCCCATATAAAGGCACAAGGCTGCAGGCTGAGTTATACAGGGAACTGTGAGTATCACTCATGTATTATAAGGGATAATGTACCCCCTACTGTAAATGATAAGGATATTAGCAGTCACTGAGGGGTTCTGTGCCCATATAAAGGCACAAGACTGCAGGCTGAGTTATACAGGGAACTCTGAGTATCACTCATGTATTATAAGGGATAATGTACCCCCTACTGTAAATAATAAGGACATTAGCAGTCACTGAGGGGTTCTGTGCCCATATAAAGGCAAGTCTTATATATCACCAATAGTTCAGTGCATCTAGATGCAGATAACATGATGAATGTTGGCCATGCAACAGACAGCCCTAGGCCTGTGGGACTATCTATGTGTTTAGCCTCCTATCCAGCTCGTCATTTTTCCCTCAGGCTTTTGTTTTCAGGCCCCCAGAGACAGAAGAAGAGACACACAGACAGCTCCCACTGTGCCTGTCACTGTCACACAGCTCCTGAACCATTAGTGTGGCACCTAGTTATCATTCTGACCAGCTGAAGAGAATGAAGCCAGGATGTACTAAATGAGGAGATAGGTGCCCTTACTAGCTGTGATAATGGAATACAATATGGAGTCAGGCTTTACAGTGCAGTGTATTCTCATACTAATGAAGAGTAATCTTCCTTTTCAGGTTGAGGCCTTAAGGGAGATCAAAATACACAGGCTTTCTGGGGGTGAATTCTTATTGGCCAGCACAGGGAAGTACCACAACTTCCTCTTGGCCCTGAAATGGTCCCTGGTAGTGACAAAATGTCAACCTGCACCCACTGCCAACCCACCCACAATTCATGTCCAACATGTCCACCTGAAAATATAGAAATGGGCGACCCACCCATCTGCAACGTCATGAAAGGGGTGGTGCAGGCAGGCGCCTATAAATATGGGCCGCTGAAGGCAGAAGCCAGGCAGAGTAAAGTCTCGGGCGAGGAGGGCAGAAGCCAGAACCCACCTGTGACCCACAAAAACTTTGTAACGGTTGGTTTGAACCTGCCTGACCCACGGGTCCCTTGGGTTTTGGGCCAGCCTGCACATCACTAGCGCCTAAAACTCCACAACCATGAGTTTTTTGGACAAAGATTGTAAATTGAAGGCTTTTCACAGCAATCACATATGTGGTCAGAGGAAAGTAATCTCCAGCTGTCCACCTAATTAACATTACTTATAATGCCTTCCTCTATATGAAATTAATGGCGCAATCATTTGGCCAAGTGCAGTAACTAATAGCAACCAATTAGATCTTTGACAATAGAAAACAAGCTACTGGCTGGTTGCAATAGGTGACTAAACCTGCAGTGAACAGCATAGGGTGTTCGGGGCCAATCGGGGCTGCCACCCTAAGGGCCTCCACCCCAATCTGAATTCCTCCTAATAACTGTGCAAAGGTAAAACTGCAGAGTGACACAACAACAAAAAACAGCTAGTTTAGGGGCAGTGCCAGTGACTGTGACTGGCATGGGGAATGAGCAAAGCATGGCAGGAAGCCACCACCATGGACTGAGATGAATCACGTTACACTGGGAAAGTTGCTCCAACTCTGACAGGAAGAGCGGAAGCCTGTGGGTTTACATACATGGTGCCAGTAAGGGTGTGAGAGTGTTGGCAGTGCATGGAGGGGTCACCAAGGGGTTTATGAATTGCAAGCTCTGGACCCTGAAATGCAGCCTTTGTACTACAGCTCCGCAGTTACTTCTATCATTCTGTTGCTTACAAGGATACTGTTAGTCTGTTTTCCTGTAATATGTAATTTTTTGTTTCTCAGTCTGTGCCAGTTTTACTCTGAATAGGAAAGTCTATGGCACGACTTCGGTAACAAACACTCTCCATCTCTACTGTACAAAGTGCAAGCTCATTGCAATACAGCCAACTAATTCCTGAGTGGCCAGAATGCTGCAGCAGTAATAACCCACACAATACTTTGGGGGGCATTCACATTACTAGAGGCAATTTGGGTGCAACTGCTCGCCCAGAAGTTAGGCCAGTTAGACACTTTATGGCCAGTTTGCTAAAAAGCCACCAGGGCTCCCTAATAAACAGCCCCATGATCCCCTTCCTGGCCCCCCAAGACCCCCTTCCTCCCCCTAAGCTGAATGATATATATCCTATATAGTTACACCACTGACCTGGGCAGTATCCTATGGCAACCAACCAAAATATTTGCTTTCATTCTGCTACCTGCAGCTGACAATCAGCTAATCACTAATTAGTTACTAAGGGTTAGGCTAATGCCAGACGAGCGCTGTTCCACTTGCGGAAAATATCCGCCCTACGCCTGGTCTGGCATTAGCCTTACTGCCCATGTGCTGATTTGCCAGTCTATATAAATGGTGTTCATTGAAGACATACAGCCATACAGCAGGAAGAGCTTGTATTATTAACCATACAAAGGTGGACTTGGGGTGCTGACCTTTGCTTGTGCTTGTTGGCCTGACTTTAGTCTTGTGCCCCAGTATTAGTGTATATTCTATTGAACATTATTTGTAAGGTTTGAGGGTTAATTTGCAGCCTACATATCCTTAATACAGTGAAGAGGGGGTTGGGACTTATTTCAATGCTTAGACTCTTATAGAATATTCATGGCGGATGTGGCCACTGGAAGTACAGGCACCCCCACTCACAAATATGCACTGTCTCATCCCTGAGGGAGGTGGAGGAGTATAAAAGGGGGAGGTATAGCAGAAAGTGCTTCATGTTTGTTCACAATAGCCTTTAGAATGTCATCTATGGGTGACAATGTCACATGTAAATAATAATTTGTTGGCTTCGCAGCAGCCGTAAGTGAACCTCTCTGCAGTTGTATGTCCGTCCATATCTGCCTGTCTGGCTATGTGCCAGGAATAGAGCCATTCCGATGGGACATTACTTTTCAAGCTGCCATAAAGTGAAGCACCATAGCTATAAGAAAAAATGGATGCCATACAGTAAGAATTTATTATGCACATTGTACTTCACTGTCAATACTGTATCTATATGCATGTATATCTTGGGTGTATGGACTGCACAGTATAAAGAGATGACTCCAATGGTTCAATGATTGGACACCTGGTTAGCAGGTTCCGGCACGGAACGGGGTGCAAATTGCAAAAAATGGGTGTCCATAGGAGTAGATCCATGACTACACAGATGCTTGTGTATCGACTGAGGCAGTATGTGGGCATTCCCTTGCTTGCTTATCATTCAGAAAGGAGGGTCTGATTTATTAATGTTGGTGCCAAATGGCACCAAGGTAGCTAACCCCACCAACCAATCAGTACTTAGTTTTTATCAGTCTGCTACATATTAGCATACATACACTTTAAGATCTATTTGTTGGCGAGGTCACCAGAAAAGTGAATCTTGGGCAGTAGCAGGCTGGTATCAGGCCAATATGCCGACCTTGCACTGAGCAATATCAGGCCCAAGGACTAAATGACTGGATCATAGTAGGTGCCTATGCAGGCCGTTGGGAGAAGACTGATATGGTCCTAGCCATGGCTGAATTTAGATCCTGCCTAATAGATATCTGGACATTTTTAAGCCAGGTTTCTATCAGAGAGGGCCCATAAGATGTCAACTTAGTCTGAAGGTGCAGAATTGTCAGCTTAAATTTGCTTGTGTATGGCTAGCTTTAGAAAATGAATGCAAAACTATGATCGTGGCTGTGGATAACTGCACTGGTGCATAGTACCCATGTTAGGAAATTAACCACTACAGCCCTTTACAGTCCATTACCAGATATGCCAGTAGTTAACTGGCATAGAAAGGTAGTCGCCCTGTACCAGCGAGTTATTTTGGGCAAGGTTGGTGCTACAGATATATGGGCCAAGAGCAACAGATTGGTGTGACAAACTTTTGAAGTCACCTTGTTCACTGATTTCTACTGTCCTTGCAGTGACCACAATAGGAAACGCCATGCCTGGAGACATAATGTATCTTTAAACATAGGGCAGATTTACTCTACCCTGAAGGTGGGATTCAGACTTGTATTTACCAGGAAAAATGGAGTTAAGCACATCCTCCCCCATTCTATAGGGGTTAAGTTTCCCCCCACTTCTCTCTTCCTTCACCTCTGGGGTTTATTGCTTGGATTTTACATTTTCCACATTATTTGGGGAAAGAAATTCCAACCACAATTCCCCAACCCTCCCCCCAATAAGGCCAGCACCTCTCTCCTCTCCCCCCCCCCCCCAAGTCCTGCAGCAGCTGGGAACGAGGTGAAATTTTTACACAGCGGCAGCAGGAACACCTCTAACTAGCTGCATATTTCTGGCACCGAGAGCGAGCTGGAAATAGTACTAATGCTGAATACAGTATCCGGCAGCAGAGAGACTCCATAACTTACACACTTAAAAGGGTCAGGACTCTTGTGGCGACAGGGATTTAGCTGGGCATGTAATGGGTTAAACAATCATCTGTAAGGTTGGAAAATCTCAGAAGCCAGAGCTGGAATTAGTTTGGCTGAGTACATGTTCCCTGGATTGGAACATCTTCTTAGGATCATAAGTACTATGTAGGAGTAGCAAGCAGAAAGAACCAAAAGGTCAGAGCAGTCACTTAAGGTGCTAGCACATGGGGAAATTTGGGGCATTTTACTCCACTGTGTATTTAGTAGTCCAGACATGGACGACCAAAAATGGTCAGAATCACCATTGAGTGGTCACTATGAAATTTGCTTGACAGCATGTGTGCCATTGGCTTTATGGTATTAGTCTTTAGACTTTTTAGGGTCAAGCCCCTCTTGAGGTTCAACATTTGGTCAAAGCCCCCATAGGCTCATAACATGGTTATAACATGGTTTCTATTCAGTCATAGTTCCAGGAATATCTAGGGTAGAAAAAATGTCCACCCCAAATCTCGCCCTAATTTACCTTCCAGATGGGCATCCTGGATTATCCACAATTGCATAGAAGCAAATCTCATCCTAACTGCTCTTTAGGCTAGACCACCCTAACCACAGATCTGGGCTTCTCTTTGGAAGCCACTGTTTTAGTATTATGTAGTCAGTCATATGATGCTATATGCAAGTAAATGCTAAGTGCTGGTTGGTATGGTTTACAGGGTTAGGGTTCATAGCAGGGCTGGAACTAGGGGTAGGCAGCAGAGGCATGTTCTTAGGGTGCAACTGTTATTTATATCTTATATATATTTATTGTGCATGTCCAGAAGCAGAAGCCTGATTTTGGTGGCAAGAGTTTATGGGTGGGATGTGGCTGGTGGCGGACAAGGGGCATCCTTCCGTCAGTACATATTGGCCTAGATCTGAGCTTAACTTATGTTTGTGAAGAACCCTGTAAAAGAGGGTCGGATTGGCCCACCTGGCTACCAGGAAAAAACCTGGTAGGCCCAGACACTGTTGGGTCCTGCCACCTGCCTGCTTCCTGCTCCATTCCAGCCATGGAACACATGGCCATCTTTATTTTTTAAATTAAGCAGCACAGGAGCGGAAGCAGCAGTGGCTGCGGATGGAGCGAGGAGCAGCGGTGGGCCCTTGAGTCAGGTACCCAGTGGGCCCAGGTTTACCCAGTCCAACTCTGCTGTCACATAGCAACTGTATATGATAATACCCACTAATAGACCAAAGAAGTCACAATGGAGCTCCATAAAACAAATCCAAAAAACACTAGAGTAACTGGTTAACCTGTCAGGTCTTTCCTTTTATTTTCCAACTTGTAGCAGACTGTTCAAAACTAACCTATGACATTCAAGCCTGTGTGTTTGTAAGTCAGCCCAATGTGTGAAAAATAGAATATAAAGGCAAGAGTGTAAGCTTGAGGCTGCAACTATGCAAGAGGCTTCAGTGGAACACAATTGACTGGTATAAGCAACCATTAACTATTGGTCCATTACAGAATGTGTATTATAGACACGGTCTCCAAACTCTCTCACACACTTAACCCCTATAATAATGCATCGTTGCCACACACTGAAGAATTAATTAACTGCTTCCATATGGGGGCAGTTCCCTATCTTTTTGATGCCATGCACAGGGACAACATCAGTGCAGTTTATAGAAGTAACAGCAAAACTGCATAATTGCCAAAGGGTCTACTCCATACAAATGATAACCCACCCTCATAATAATATCAGGTTCAAGTTTTTTGAATTATTTGCTTTCCTCTTCTTTCACTTTTCATTTCTCAAATGGGGGTCACTGACCCAGACAGACAAAAAAAAACTATTGCTCTGTGAGGCTACAATTCTTCTTACTTATCTTTCTATTCAGTTGTCCTACTATTTATATTTCAGTGTCTCATTCAAGCACTGCCTTGTTGCCACATTACATTGGGCCTTCACAATTTTACAACCAAGTAGAGGCCTTGCTTACCTTACTACCAGCCCACTAAATAAAAACACTTAAAACTGTCTATGGCATCTTACAGCAGCCCCTCCGGCATTTGCCTGAACCCACAGATTGTCAGTCTGGGCCTGGGTCCTGGCATTCCAAGTACCCAGAGGCCCAAACAGCCCCCCCAGCCCAATAAATAGTGACTGTCTATGGCATCTTACAGCAGCCCCTCCGGCATTTGCCTGAACCCACAGATTGCCAGTCTAGGCCTGGGTCCGGCAATTCCAAGTACCCAGAGGCCCAAACAGCCCCCCAGCCCAATAAATAATGACTGTCTATGGGATCTTACAGCAGCCCCTTTGGCATTTGCCTGAACCCACAGATTGCCAGTCTGGGCCTGGGCCCTGGCATTTCAAGTACCCAGAGGCACAAACAGCCCCCCCAGCCCAATAAATAGTGACTGTCTATGGCATCTTACTGCAGCCCCTCTGGCATTTGCCTGAACCCACAGATTGCCAGTCTGGGCCTGGTCCCTGGCATTCCCAGTACACAGAGGCCCAAACAGCCCCCCCAGCCCAATAAATAGTGAGTGTCTATGGCATCTTACAGCAGCCCCTCTGGCATTTGCCTGAACCCACAAATTGCCAGTCCGGGTCTGGGCTAAAGGGAAAGGTAAGGAAGCAAATTCCCAGTGAAACATACATAGGAAGGGTATGCTCTGTAGGTGGGTGACTTGCTTGTGTCAGTGCAGGTACTGCTTCCATGTTTTCCCAAGCAGGATCTCCGTTCAGCTCTTTTACAATGGATCCTATTATTCTTGGGACGTTTTTAGTTTCAGGAAAAGGGAAATTAGAGCTAAAGGCAGTGTACAAAGGCAGCTTTCAGGTCTCACTGGCTCATCATAGCGGTGGAGGTGCGGTGGGGTGTCAAGGTAGACATGCTACTCCAAGGACATCCAGCTTGGTTTCCTGACAGGTTAAGTCTGGCAGAGAAAGGGTTACATATGCCCAGTGGCACTGTGAATAGAGCTACTTTATCCCTTTGGATCTTTTTGCTTGAAACCGTTGCAACTGCTGCAGTTAATTGAGCGCAACAGTGTCAAATTCAGGTTAAGGTTTTTGAGACTCATTTATTCAGCTAATACTACGATGTTCATCTATCATGTCTTCCCTTATATCATTTTTCAAGGGCCCGTGGTAGATATATATTGAAAGGTCAGGGCACCCAGCATTAGAACGCCCCAGCTGCCGACTTAGAAGGAAAGCAGCTGCATGGATGGATCATAATAGGCTTAGAGCATCCTCCGATCTTCCAAACTCCAGCTGCTGTTGATCTATAAATTGTAGTACCCAAGGATATTGACAGTTGTAACCTAGTAACAATAACATAGTAGATTCAAGTTCAACCATTTTGTTTAAGTGAAACCTAATAGCAAGTTTATCCAGTGGAAAGTGAAAAAAAAAAAAACTCCTGAAGCTTCTCCAAAAATGCCTTCCCCTAAGGGTGAAGGCACACAGAGCTACTAGTAGCAGCTACTTTTCTTGGCTACTAAAACAGACAATGCTGATAAGTGAATAAAAATTGTCTCTATGTGTGTTTTAGCAGAAGCAATTCCCATTATTGTCTATGGCAAGGTGTTTTCTGGACTTAAGTAACTGTGAAAAAGTAGGTGCTACTAGTAGCTCCGTGTGTCTTCATTCAGAATATTAAGATGGAACCTCCTTTTATCTACAGAATGGAGACTCTCAAATCTGCTGGAAGGACCTACCGATAAGTAAAGCATCATGGAGTTTATTGTATGGTCACCAAATATATTTATACATAGCTATCTCCCCTTAAGCCCCTCTTCTTCAGTGTAACCAATCCCAACTTACTAAGACCAATAGACCTTAGTTTAGAAAGCAGTTGTTTTTGTGGCATTGCATCAAATGCTTTGCCAAAACCCAATTAGATCACATCTACTGCAACCTTACTGTCAAGCTTACAGGCCAATAATTGCCAGGTTGAGACTGTAATCCATTTTTAAGCATTACAATTACATTATCTCATTCTCCCCACAGAAACCATAGGAATTTCTTTAGAGGCAGGGTCAAACCAGATATTGTGCAATTATGTAACATGTGCAGATGGGCACATTGGACTGCCCCATCGTCACATTGCCAAATTCTGCTATGTGTAAGCCAGTGTCTCCACTGGGCACAAACTCCATTAAAAAGAGCAAGAAAGGGGGGCGTGGTCTGGTGCTGATGTGAGCACACACACACCTATCTGGAGTTCCACTGAGAAAAACCAGGCAAAAAGAGGGAACTAATGGGGCAACACAAAGCGCAAAAAAAGCATCAGAAGCCGGAGCACGACTAGAAAAGTTTGCCCACAAAACCAACCAAAATGGTGGCACGGCAGAGAGGCCTGCGTCTACTCCCGGTTCCCCCGCAAAAACCAACGTGAAACCGACAACCGGATCGGCAAACCAGCTGCAAGAAGAACCCCAAAACACCAGTGAACCTACTCTTCACGACGTGCTGGCAGAGATACGCTCGGCGAACAACTTCTGCACAACTCTGATTAATAACAAAACATAGGAAATAAAAATTGACCTGTCTATTATCAAGACCGACCTACAAAAACTACGGGAAAGAACTACAGCGGTAGAATCTCAAGTGAGCAACCTCGAGGACTCCTGTAGAAACCTCCCAGACCAAACGGTACAAAAGCTAGTTATGGAATGCCAACGCAAATCAGACGACCTGGAGAACCATCTACGCCGTAGCAATTTAAGATTCGTAGGCTTCCCGGAGCAGGCGGAAGCCAGAGCCAGAAGGAACAACGGCAAAGGCACAGAATGCCATTTCTGCTCTGGGTAAGCCAATGTCTCCAACGGCCACATACTCAAGAAAAAAGGCCTAGAAAGAAAGAAAGTCTATGCCTACATTTAAAAGCAAGGGCATGCAAATTAGAAAGACTTGGTGGGTTCCCTTCTTGGGAACCAGAAGGAACAGAGGCAATGGCACAGAATTCCATTTCAGCTCACTAATGCCACCACTGCCCAATGACTTTCAGACCAATACATGAATGTAACTACAGCTGAAGTAACTCGCACACAGCGTCCCATAAACACAGCACAGGTAGAATGTAAGACCCAGCTGTGCCTGCTTTTCCCTCAACACATGGAATGCATACACAGCACATGTGCAGAATAAGCAGCCTGCCTGACACAAGGTTATTTCATGGCATGTATACACAAAGTGCTACACTAAGTAACTGTAATAGCAAGCAGGGACATTACCAGGGGACAACAACTGCACTGGGCCCTAAAAAAGCAATATTTACTACTGCTAAGCAAAAGGAAAGGGGGCCCAAATCTCCCACAGGGCCCCACAATTGATATTCTGAAGGTGGCCTACAGCTGTACCAGTCAGTGAAATTACTCAGAACACTACCATACTCTGTATAGATAAATATACAGAAAGACCTGTTATGCAGCCCCGAAGGGGCCACCTCTCCCTTCCTACCCCCTCAATCCCACGGGACCACTCCCAGGCACCAGAAGAACAAAAGATCTTTATAATATCTCACTTAATTTACAGAGATGCAGGGCCACACTCAGAAAAGGAAGGGTGGGGGGGAGAGAAAGAATGAGAAGAGGTAGAGTTGAGCCCAATACTCTGGCAGGGGGTTGGGGGTGGATGTGGAAAAGGAAGAAAGAAGAGAGGGGGAATGCGAGGAGAAATGAAAGAGCGAGAGAGGCAGAGAGAAAGCAGAAAAGAAGTGCAAAATGGAATAAAAAGGAATCAAGCAGCAAAAGGCAACACACACCAGGAAGGAAGCATTTTTATTATACCAAAGGGATTACTTTTAGGGCAGTTCTAGAACAAATTCTATAGGCAGGTACATTTGCTGGCACTGAGTATGAGGGAAAGCTTCTAGCGCTCAAGTAACATTATTTAGTTATTTATAAATGGGGGTCTGCTAAGTGCAGAATACCATAGGATGCCAACAATTGCACACAATTTCTACACAATCCATAATCAATTTAACCCACAAGGCACTATTATTTTACTGGATTCAAGGCAGGTGTTAATACCAGGGTTCCCTTGCCCCTGGGCACCCTACACTACTACCCAATGGGACTTCTAATGAACCACATTGGCATAGACATCCAACGCATCAGTTGTATGCACAAACATCACATTTGCTAACAAAGCCTACAAGAAATTCCTATTGTTTCTGCTCCTTGCTATTACACAGTACTTCAGGTCTTTTATCAAGAAATCCCTGTTCTAACCCTGGAACAAATTTGGCCCAGAGACAAGGGCACCATGGTAGGCCCAGTGCCATCCCAAAATGCAGTAAGTATTGGCCCCTATACTTTGGACTGGACTTCAAAATAAGAATGTTCTGCAGGTATTTTCTATTTAGATGAGCTTTTGAGCCCTGGCATTTCAAGTATACAGAGTCTAATAACTGTCTTTAGCAGTTACTGTCTAGTAACTGTCTTTAGCATTTTACAGCAGACCCTCCGGCACTTGCCAGAACCCACAGATTGCCAGTCCAGGCCTGCTTATACTGCATAGACTGGCATTAGGTACGCAGTTCCCCTACGACACCCATTGGTTTTGCCATCATTAAGCAGCATACTTTTGTGTACATTTGATAGTCCTATTTATACGAGGCATATTTAATCAGAAGCAGAGCAAATCTGATGAATATCATGTGTTGCTTCCTTTATAAATGAACCCAGATGAATCCATAGGTGGACTACATCAGGGGTTTGAGAAGGCCAGTCAGCAGCAGATGACAATAATCCATTTGGGATCAGATAAGGGCATGGATGACAAATTAAGCAGCAGAATTACAAAAAGGGCAGGCAACATTCTGGAACACTGTGTTAGAGGATAAATATTATTAGGGAAACTGATAGTAAACTGTCTGGGTGGACTTTCATTGGTGTGTGAGGAAATCTGTCAGGGTGTAGTGTACTTGGTGGATTCATACCTCTGTGACAAATAATAGGGCCGTAATGTACGTAAGACAATCAGGGCTGGAAATTATTTACCCCTGTTTAAATGCACTTTAATGGTATGCTGATGAGCCGGGCTGAAAAGTAATTAAAACTGACCTTTCCATTGGCACAATTCACTGGTTGCCGTGCACAGAGATACAGGTCATTGTACATAAATATCCCTTTCCACTGAAGGTGGCCACAGCTGCTTGCAAAATACCAGAACCATGTGCACGGAGGCACTGCCTTTTCCAAACAAACAGATACGTGAAGTCAGGCAGCCCAACAGACCTTGCTTTTCTCAGGATGTAGGATATTTCTTCTCAGGATGGTGTCAACAAGACTTGATCTCTCTTGTACTATGTGTAGTCTGCCCCTTCTCATGAAATAGCTATAGTCCTTCAAAAGGTTAGCCTGACGCTCCCTGTCTGGGTGACACTTATGTATGACGTGGACTTACCACCCATGCCCTAAACTAAACGTTCTACATGGAATACATCATCTTTGTAAATAGAAATTGAAATGGCATGCTACACATTTATATCTATATTTTAACCTCAGAATTCTATCCTTATAAAAGGTACATAGTGATGTAACTTGCAGAATCACCATTGGGGGTTTGGGGGGCAGTTGGAAATCCATTGTTCCATTGGGGGGCTAAGACAGAAGAAGTAGGCCATTGTACTTAGCAGGACCTCTTCCCAAGGGACCAATGCATTAGTTGGCTAATAATCCTAGTTCCCTGGTCAGGGAGGGTCATTCCAACTAAAGAGTAAGAGGATCCTAGATTTCCAATAGTCGCTGTGTTCACATGCAGACTGATTCTTTTTAATAATGGAACGTTGCAGCAACTGATTGGAAATACGGACCAGGCCCAGACTGGCAATCTGTGTGTGCAAAGGCCAGAGGGGCTGTTATAAGATGCCATAGACAGTTACTATTTAGTGAGCTGGTGGGGGCGGGGGTGGTCAAGGCCTGGTACAGGCTGTCCTATATGTTTAGAATTTTCTAGTACACTTTGTGAAGGGTTAACAAATACTCTCAGTATGAGAGCACTTATTTATAGTCTCCAGATAGATGTATCAGCTCTGCAAGTTTCCATTGTCCATTTTGGGCTACCATGTATTCTTACAGTAACCACAGGAGAAAAAACCCAGTCCTCATCAGATGAGGAGGAGGCTGAGGAGGTTTCCTAGTGGAAGGGCAGAGAGTATGCAAGGCTACAGATATTGTTGTATCACCTTGTTACCCATAATTCCAGTTATAGTTAGGAAAACAAATCAATGTTCACCACAAATCTTACCATAGTTAACCCAGGAAGGACTTTCAGAAGACTCTTGAAGACCAAATAGATGCTCAGATATCACCTTAATTGGGCTTTAGGCTGGAGTATCCCACTACTGCTTTTGACCCCGATTTAGATGATCACACCCTCAGTTTGGGGACGGTGAGACCACTAACCTGTGGGAGGGGAGTTAAAGATATGCAGAATCCATACTATAAATTTAGCATGTTTTGCCACCTTTATCTTTGCTGGAATGAAGTCCAAACAGCCCAATTCTGTGGTTTCAAATCTATTTGCTAGTAATTATATTCTAATAGTTCATTGCCATTGGGAATATAAATGAACAATACTAGGTTCCTCCCTCACTTACTCCCCTTGCACTGATTTATTCCGTATAAATTATTGCTTCTTTTGCAGTAACCTCAGTTAGTCTTTTCCTTCAGTCTACTGCAAATTATACTAAACTAAATGAATCCTTTCTCACCTAAACTTTCACTTAATGGATGTCCTGCCTTTCATCTTTCAGCACCCTCTATGCAGCTGTTTCAGTTCTCTTGCAAAGGGAAAAATACCTAGAATTTAGAGGTCCCCCTGTATATTTTTAGAGCCCCTCAAACAAATGCAGCATAAGGGAGAAAGGACGACCCTATGTGCATTTTTCACGTAGTGGCCTTTATGTTACAAGGGGAATCATTGGGCCTTTGCCCATAACCCACTATGCTATAAATGGCAGGTCAGCATTTAGGGTAAAGGTAGACATCTATTCAGCAGCTTTCCTAGCACGTTGGGAATTAAGGGGAAACACAGCCCTAGATATCTCCTAGAAAAGAATAATTAGGCAATGAAACATAATTTGCAAATACCCCTTGTTGAAGAATAATGGATCTTGCTATATTTGCATTTATCCTTGGATTTGCACATTTCAGGTGCTAATCGCCCCAATCTTTATTGGTCACTTAATTACTGGAAAGCTGGAAAGTAGCTCAAAGGCTAAGCAAGAAACATTTTATCCAGGCTAGAATAAATACATTCATTCTAGGTTTGGATTCTGAAAGCTGGCTAATCGCCCAACTGCTGACTGCAAGGGTAGCAGGAATATAGAGCCTCCCCTTGTTACCCAGATATAACAAACCTATGGGAAAAAGTACCTGGACAGTGTGGGCAGCAGTGTTGGAAAACTCCTGCTGGGCCCAGGAGTTAGTGGGCCCTCCTGCTTCTAACCATTTGATCTATTTCATAGCAATTTCTGCATGGGAACAAAGGGGCTAAATAGATGGAAGAATTCATTATAGAATGTAAAGAAAAGAGATTAGGTGAATAAAGAGGTTGAATGAGTAGAGAAAGAAAAATTATCTGGAGAGAGGGCCAGTGGTCTGAGTTTGTCTGGAGGGCTCCTGGCATCCCAGTCTGACACTGGTGGGCAGTAGGACATACACAATAGAGTGTGCCTTGCCACACTGGCTGCACATGGTGCACAGGGACTGCTAGGCATGTTGGAAATCTTCATGAGAAACAGTTCTTCCCCTGCTTATCCTTTATTCCTATCCTTCCCTCCACCTGCCCTCCTGGCTCTCCCTCGCTCCATCTTTCTTGCGTCATGTCAGAAATTCCTCTTAGATCTTTAAATCCCTGCTCTGCTTCACGAAATGAACAGAAAGTGAAAATCATTTCCTGTCCAACCAGAAAGTTTTATGTCACCAAATAAAACTATGAATGTTAGTGTAATAAACACAGAGCCGTGTGTTTGTCTGTATCACAGACAAAGCAGCACATTGCCTTATACACAGAGTGGGGATGTAAGTAACCTGATTATACATAGAGCAGGGGGTATATCTGTATTATACACAGAGCAGGGGGCCTATCTGTATTATACACAGAGCAGGGGGCATATATGTATTATACACAGAGCAGGGAGTGGGGTATCTGTGTTTTACACAGAGCAGGGGGGTATCTGTGTTATACACAGAGCAGGGGGCATATATGTATTATACACAGAGCAGGGGGGGTATCTGTATTATACACAGAGCAGGGGGGTATCTGTATTATACATAGAGCAGGGGGCTTATCTATATTATACACAGGTGTTTCTCTGTGTCAGGTATATACTGTATAGAGAAGAATATATATTTATAGTGAGTAATAAAGTCTGAGTAACCTTTGCCATGCCAGTTTGTTAGTGTATCCCGGGCACCTTTGCTCCGTGCAGTTGGAGAGAACGCAGGACACTGAGTGATTAGCATGGCAGTACAAGTGCATTCAAACAAAGAGCCCTTATGGGTCCCTGAAACCCTGAGCAGAGCCAGGGAGCTGGTGGGGCAGCAGGGTGTTAGGTTATCGTGCACGGGGCACCTTAGAGACAGGAAGGCAGATAGATATTATATATACATTACATCACCTAGGTAACACCACACATTTTTTACTGCTGGGATACATATGGACCTGGAAAGAGAAGGGGCAATTGTCCCAGTAACTTGGCACTAGGCCCACAATAATGTATCAAAATAATGTGTGCATAAAGGCAAGCGCGCTCAGCTTGGCCGGGTGCCCAGACAGTGAGCAGAGCACCTACACACAGACATTCCTCAGCTTCAAGCCAGTGTATCCAACCTGCTGCCCCCTAGCTTTGTAAACTGCATCTCCCAGCATTCTTAGCCAAGATCA
Source organism: Xenopus tropicalis (assembly GCF_000004195.4). Classification (NCBI taxonomy): domain Eukaryota; kingdom Metazoa; phylum Chordata; class Amphibia; order Anura; family Pipidae; genus Xenopus; species Xenopus tropicalis. Next base: position 39,533,111 of record NC_030686.2, on the reverse strand, counting down.
AACAACCAGTCCTCCCAGTTACCCTTTAACTGCTAGACAATTATTTCAAAACTACACTTCCATCTTGCCCTTTAGTCAGTTTGCCCCAATGTGTCTGCCCATTGAGAGTGGGTGCAATAATGATTATGGGGGAAGGATGTCCAGGGCATTGTAACTGCAGTACAAACTACGGACTTCAAAGCAAAGAACTCCCAATCTTAGTTTTTTTAAATTACAACAATGGTTTTTTTTCCTGTAAAACCACAAAAAAAAATAAAATCCTGAAATAATAATAATAATTTTTACAATTTATTTCTTTGCACCCATTATTTGTCTCCAATGATAAATACAAGACTACTCCTATGGGTGATGCCACTTGGGGCACTTTGTTGCGTCCCCTGTGGGAAATCGTGCATCTTGCCCTTGACAAAGTGCCCAAAAATACCTTTCGTTGGGGTGAATTGGAATCACTGTAGGCAAAACATTTGGATCTCATAAACACAGGTCGGGGGTCTAAGGAGATTCTCAGGGTGGCACTTACTTGTGAAACACCCCTGGGCATACGGCGGAAGAGTCTAATGGTGGCCATACACAGGCAGCATATCTGCCTGTGCATGGGACCCTCTGATGGGACTCCCCATCGGATATCTGGCCAAAAACTGAGTACATGTCATCAGGCAGGTTTGATTTCCCTTCAATTCAAGGATCACATTGGCTCACTGATGCCCTCCTCACCCCAACAGCTTATATCCGTGTCGCTGTGATCCAATAGTTTGGACTAGTTTAACCCTAGGGAAAAACAATGGGATCAGCCTGATATCACCCACCTTAGGTGAACACATCAGGGAAAGATCCACTCGTTTGGCAAGGTCTTATAATGTAAGGCCAGCTTATGTCTATTTCTGCTCTTTTCTTGCCCTATAGACACTTCAATCTCTACAAATATAAAGTTCCAGTGTATAACACAGTCTATAAAGTATTTTTTGTTGGATTTTTTTATTGTATTATAATCTATTTTTTTATCATTAGAACTCCTGGATAGATGCATGTTTAACAACCATTTTCAATTGGTGCATCCTGCTCATGATGAACCTTAAGATCCTATTTAGTAGCAGAAAACTGGAATGAGTTTGCAGTTATCTCTATCTATCTGTAACTTCCTAATTTATTGCTCGTGAACACTTCTCTCTGATCTAACAGTATAAATGTAGTGCCATTCCAGTTTTCATTTGTATTTTGCCTGACGAAGGGGTCTTAGAGCTCCGAAAACTTGCAATGTGTTTTTATTGTTAGCCAATATAGGTATCATTTCTACAATACTCTTGTATTTGTGTTTTTTTATCAGTTATGGAAGGGGAGACTAGGATATGTGTAGAGCATGGCATAGAAGGGGTAGCTAAAGGGAAAAGGGAACTGAACAGAAGGAATAAAGACACTGGAGAGAGTGGAGCAGAGAGAGAGTAACAAAGGGGAGCAAAAGAGAAGGCAAATAAAATGAGAGTTAGAGGCAGGCAGAATGAGAGAGAGGGAGGGAGAGAGGAGGGGGCTTGTGGAGCATAGGAAGTGAGAGTGAGAATGGAGGTGAGTTGTGTTCTGGGAGCCATAAATTTCTCCCAGCCTCACTGGTTTCCATTAGTATGTTGGCCGCGCATCAGAGCGTGTGTCACGGGACGTGGAGCTGTGCTATGTGTGCAGGTGCGCAGTGTTTCCCTTGCAGGCAGCTCGAGGAGGAGGGAGAAGTTGTAGATTTGTGGGCTCTACCTGTGATCCGCAAAGTTCATGGTGCAAGGGGTGAGAGAGGGCCTCTGGTTTCCACCCAACCCCAAAAACAGACATGCAGGTTAATTAGCTCCTAATGAAATTGACCTTAGTGTCTCCTGAGGAGCCCCTACATGTATCAACTTGCAGGAAACGGGAAAAAAACAGTATATTTGAGGGTGTATATGTCAAATATAAGCACATGGATTTGGTAAACTATTGATTTGAGCAAAACAGGGCCCTCCTAGGCTTTTTATTTGACAGTTCAAATATATATTTATATATTTCAGTGAGAATGTATAGCAAAATAAAGCACATTAGGGTTATGGTCAGACAAGCATTCCTGCTACCCGCACAGGGAGCACTTTTATTAGGGGCTACTAAAGGCCCTGAGTGGGTGACTAAACACCATAGTGAGGGTCCTTGGGTGCTGAAGGGTTGCAGGTATTATGAACAAACTTCTACTGTTGTCATCTTGCCCTTCTATTCCATGCTATATGTTTAGGGTGGCAACCCTAGTTGCCATCTTTGATTTGCAGAATTATTATTAGTGCCATATTCTGCTGCCCCTGCCCCCACTAGAACTCGGCTGTGCAAAAAAGGCCTTGGAAATTAGTATTATGAAAAGGGAGCATGGCATGCCAGATATCACACTATAAGGCCAGATTGTATAGACTTAATTATCTTACTGTGGTTTTTCTGCAGCCCACGTGAGGGGTTTCAAGAAGGGGCTTCTGGGAGGAGAATTATGTTTGGCAAAGTCTCATATTTCCATTTTACCTGCATTCTATTATCATTTTTTCAGCTGTCTGCGACGGTCAATCAAAAGAATCCAGTGTAAGTGCTGGGTGAGGATTAAGGGAGCTGGAAGAGACCAGCATACAGAGACACAGAGAACTAGAGACTCTGGTTTATGTTTTCTAGTTAATTTCAGGCTCTGGGGAATGATCATATAAAGCTGTCAGGAGATTGGATCTGTACTTGGGGTGGGGGACAAATTCCTGTGTGTTATGTGAAGTTTGAGAAAATGCTATAGGGGGACAGAAGGACAATGGAGGGAGGGTAAAACCAGTGAAATTGGCAAGAAAGGAGAAAGCAATAACCTTATGAAGGAGAAGGAAAATACAGAGAGTGATTTAGAAGGTAATGGTGGGAAATAGTGGGCTGGATATGGGAAATTTGAGAATAAGGGGGCTGCAGAGGGAGGCAGACAGCACTACTAGAAGGAAGCGGAGAGTAAAAGAAAGTGAGGTGGGAGGAGCAAGCAAACACAATGCACAGCCAACCCCGCAACATGCGCAGCAAATATTTATATATGTGCAACATGGATACTATAGCTGGATGTCAGCCTCGTGGCCCCCCAGCTGTTGTCAGACTAAGAATGCTTTTATAGCATAAGAGCTTCTATTCAGCGATACACGCACAGACGTAAGCCAGAGTTACAGGAATAACTGCTATTAACTGCCAGGGAAAAAGTGTCCTCATTGTGGAAAGTAATGCTCCAAAGTCAAGGGCCATAGCCATACAGAATGCAACATAGACCAAGAGGGGGAAAAGTTAGCCCCTTGCCCACCTATACTGGAGTTTTATCACAGCCTCTTCTGGTAATAATAAAAACACCCACTGCCCTTTATGGATCACTTCACATTGACATCTACAAGCAGGGCAAATTACCCTGTGTGGATGACTATCAGCTTATAGATTGGAGCTTCAAGTAGGAAGGAACACCCCATGTGCTAAGCTTTTGCTGGTTATTTATAATTTAGGTGCAAAGTATTGTCATTTTCTCCCATGTTGCCACCCCCTGGAATACATACTGTAGACAGTGCTATTGTGCTCTCCTACACTAAGGGCCGGGGTACACTGGGTGTTGTCTCCACTTTTCTTAGCCTGTATCTTTTTTTAAGGCTGAGAGAAGCAGATCTGCGCTCGTATGCAGCTGATGTGAGCTTAAAGGAGAAGGAAAGTCATTTTGGCATTTTACAACCAATACATTTGCCACATTAGTGCCACCTAGAACAATATATTTATTCTGCAGAAACCATTACCATACCTGAGTAAGCAGCTTTAGAAGCTTTCTCCGTTTGCTTAGGATAGCAGCTGCCATTTTAAGAAGCTTCCTGCCTGCAGTCTAGTCGTTATAGCTCAGATCACACATTCCTAAGGGAGGAGAGAGGGAGTTCTTAGCATTCTCGTGGGAGGGGGGAGCAGGAGAGGGGAGAGAGACACTGGAACATCATGTTTACAAAAAAAGAGACAAGAAATCCTGTGTTTCTTTTGGTAGAGGGCTCAGTGCAGCATTACTGTAAGTGCTTATGGCTGTATTCACATAGACATTTCTGATAAAGCTTACTTAGTTTTTACCTTTCCTCCTCCTTTAAAAGTACAGCTTCCACTTGTGTGTAGGCACTAGCAGCGGCTTGCAGGTCAGACTGAAAATGCCTGCTTTTATGTTTTTTGGGCCGACCACTGTTCGGCTGTGTGTGTGTGTGCCTGCATGCAAGCAGAAGCTGTACTTTTAAGTGCAGATCAACGTAGTGACATACGGGAGAGGATCCACTTCTCTCAGCCTGTAATAAAAAAAATAGACTGGGAGCAGTGGAGTCAACACTCTGTGTGCACTCAGTCTAAAAGAGCCAAACTTCCATTAAAGACCAGGACCAAGTTGCAACAACCCCAAAATAACCCTAATTTAGCCACCTTAGGCCTGGATTATACTCACAGTTAACCCTGGCATTTCAAGTACGGTACACAGAGGCCCAAACAGCCCACTAAATAGTGACTGTGTATGGCATCTTACAGCAGCCCCTCTGGCATTTGCCTGAACCCACAGATTGCCAGTCTGGGCCTGGGCCCTGGCATTCCAAGTACCCAGAGGCCCAAACAGCCCCCCCAGCCCAATAAATAGTGACTGTCTATGGCATCTTACAGCAGCCCCTCTGGCATTTGCCTGAACCCACAGATTGCCAGTCTGGGCCTGGGTCCTGGCATTCCAAGTACCCAGAGGCCCAAACAGCCCCCCCAGCCCAATAAATAGTGACTGTCTATGGCACCTTACAGCAGCCCCTCTGGCATTTGCCAGAACCCACAGATTGCCAGTCTGGGCCTGGGTCCTGGCATTCCAAGTACCCAGAGGCCTAAACAGCCCCCCCAGCCCAATAAATAGTGACTGTCTATGGCATCTTACAGCAGCCCCTCTGGCATTTGCCTGAACCCACAGATTGCCAGTCTGGGCCTGGGTCCTAGCATTCCAAGTACCCAGAGGCCCAAACAGCCCCCCCCCCAGCCCAATAAATAGTGACTGTGTATGGCATCTTATAGCAGCCCCTCTGGCATTTGCCAGATTCTACAGATTGCCAGTCCTGCCTTGCCAGGAGGCATTTGCTTCTGACATGGGCTTTACATATATCTCTGTGGGATATTTCAGACAGGTAAATTCATTCTGATTATGGGATAACCCTGTATGCAGCTGGGGGCATATGAGTCCCTTTTACACTCAGAAGCAACCCCCCAAGCTTGGGGACCCACCAAGAAGCTTATACAGTATCTACTGCCTGCAATCATTTTATGGAATTCTCAGAAATGTTTTTATGTTTATTCACCTGTAATTAAATCTCAGTACAATAATCAGTTATACTGTCTAAACATGACAAACTATTCCGCCCATACATTACACACTACTCTCCTAATCCATGACACACTATGCTGCCCATACATTACACTATGTTTCCAAAAAGTGGCTCAAAAAACGTAGTTATCTTTCTTTTACAAAAAATGTAGTGTACTGCATATGTATGTGTGTGTGTGTCCCTTTTGGCCCATAAAACTTGCATGTTGCCATCGCTAACTTAGGGTAAAAAATGTGCCTACACTGGAAGAGTAAATAGTAATATTACCAAGACGGATATTGCTATTTACATTGCATTCCAGGAAGAAGACAGAGACATTGCTTCTTTGTCTCAACTGCAGGGCTTTGAACATGAGAGGAGATGTAAAAAGGAGTAAAGTGCAAGAAAATGGAACGTTTTAATGAAGGATAAATCATATAAGGTACTGATTCATAGATAGATATGCAGTATATATATATATATATATATATATATACACACAAACACGTATGTATATATATATATATATATATATATGTTTGTGTGTACGTGTACATATACTAAAAAGAACTAAAAAGTGAGCACTAAGAATAATACTATCATACTTCTTAAACTTCTTATGACACTTCCCAGTGCAAATAAAAACAAAATCCCCATCTTTTCTTTTCATAAGATAAAGGCTAACGGCGCCCCATCAACATGAACCTTCTGCCTATGGGTATTGGGCCTCACCTTTTGGATTCTTGGTGATCTGGTGATCTCAGTGGTGTTATGGGTAGGGGCAGGGGTGTTGTCGATGCTGTAGTCTAGTTATACAGGTTGGTCAACCTATGGAATAATTCAGATAACATGTAAAGTTATAAATATAAAACACAAAGGCAATGAGTTACACACTTTAATAAAATAAACATGTCTGTACTCAGTGTTCACTTCTGACAATGCTTCCATTTATGGAATTGCAGTGATTGGCAAAGCTTATCAAGCTTTCAAAGGACATTGACAAAGCATGAAACTTGGAGCCAATATGACCCTTGCTTAAGCAGGCATGGTCCTGGTCAGTGATCACCTCCTGGGAGCAGAGTACTGAAAGCCTTGTGGCCAGTCATGGCAAGTGGCAATCTTGCTGCTCTCCATTTTCAGTATCAGTATGGGGGATGATAATGAAAATGAAAAGAGTTGTGCACATTATATTAAATGAGCAACCAATCAGCAGGCGGCATTTTCTGCTCTTACTGATTGCTTTGAGTTAGACCTAAAACATTCCCTCAGAAGGCATGGATTTAGTCTGGAACACTAAAGATGCTGCAAACTGGACTCTTGCAACAAGCACTGGGATTGGACCAGAAGCACTGGGATTTGACCGAATCCCAAAATAGTTTGTAAAACATTTCTTTGAGGAATTTGCACCAAAAGGATGGCGGTTTATAAATAACAAACATAAGAAAAATAAAAGCTCATAGTTTAAAAGAAACATAATCACTTGCATAACAAAGTCATTTATTATCACACAAAGACATCAACACCAAACAACAACACATATGGGCGCACAAACACCAACAATAACAACAAATCCCATTTACGAAATATTCTTGCTCAGTATTTACTCTCATACACGCAGGATAAACGCACAGACCTTAAACACGCTAGCCGTGGGACAGAGCGCCCTCTGTTCTGTTGCATGGCACACGTGCACAACACATGTTCCTGAAACGCAGAGAGGTAACATTAATTTCTTATGATAGCATCCTGCAGGAAGAGGGGAGATGGGGAAGGGAGACTGGAGGGATGGAATGAAAGTAACACAAACGCTTAAGTGCTAAATATGAAAGGGACTAAATGATTTTAGGATAAAAAAAATCCCATTAAGGGAATTTTATTTTGCCAAAGAGACATGATTGATAAAGTGACATGTGATCCTAGAAAAATGTTATTTTGTATTCGGCTTGGAACCAATAAAACCTCCCGGCATGTAAGTTACAGCTATAAAACAGAGGTCATAGATAGAGTTTGCTTTGTAAGTAGGCTCGGGGCACACATGGTTGCTGTACTATGTTGGCTGGGGCAGCAGTTGCAAAAGTAGAGTGTAGGTGCCCCCCCTGCTGTACATTCAGCAGGTTACATCCATTTCCCAACCCACGCATGCCTAACAGCATTTGTATGTATGTGCCGGACTGGCAATCTGTGGATTCTGGTAAATGCCAGAGGGGCTGCTGTAAGATGCCATAGACAGTCACTATTAATTGGGCTGGTTGTGGGGGGGCTGTTTGGCCTCTGTGTTGTTGAAATGCCAGGGCCTATATTGAATTCCAGTCTGGACCTACAGTGCTACATATTCTAGTAGCACTATATAAATATAGTGCTACTAAAATATGCAGCACTGTCCATTATTATGATACTAAAAGTACTAACAGTTAGGACAAATATTGTAATATTTATTATTATCTATTAGTTCCATACAGTAACAGACATAGAAGGAAGCAGGTTCCTGTCCTGTGGAGCTTAGAGTCAATTGGCTCTCTGTCGCCTCCCTACAGACAAGTCTCATAATTACAGCTAAAGGCAGTCTCTATACTAACGCCAATGCAGTTGATCTGCTGCAGCAATAGATCAAACAAACTGTTTAAATTTGTTCCATTGGACTCAATTCAAAGAAAGTGATAGATCCAAGATAAATGATTCCTCTTCTGATATACCATTCAGTACATTTAATATATAGAAAACACATGTGAAAGGTTGTATTTTATAAGAACAAATCTGGGCTCAGCCTCCATCCACTATACTCTCATGATTGATATTTCCTTTTTATTTATCCAATCATTCCTCCTTATGTTCCACTTGATGTTCCAGCTGATATTATTTTATCTATTCGCTATATGTTATGTATGCTACATAAAGACATGCAGTGCCCAAGACCTTAGGGCAATGGTGCATGAAGAATTGTCACCAGAGCATTTTGTAGCTCCAGAAGTAGGGGACAAAGATTGCCCCGACCCCCCATCCCAAGGTTCTGTGGCACTTAAAATTTTATTTTAACTGTTGGCGAACTTTTGTTTTTTTTTTTAATTTTACATTTAGTTGTGAATTTTGTTCTTAATTGAAAAAGGCATATGAGGATTTGGATGTGGTTTGTGCTAATTGCAGTGCATCTCAAAAATAAATGGGCAATATTAGCCCCTTACAGACCACATTATTGGTCCAACTGCATACTCATCTGATATTTGGACAGGGATTCGCCCCATCTCAATCACACAAGTTAGTTAATCCTGATGAACAAGGACCACATTAGATCATTCATCTGTCTCTTTCCCAACAGGCTTTGCATAGGCACTTATAATGATCCAGTTGTTAGCCCTGGGTCCAGATATGGGATCAGCCCAATTTAGCTCACCACATAGCTGGCTGAATCAGGCAATGATCTGCTTGTTTAGTAGATGTTTTCATGTATGAAACCTTAAAGCAAAAGTTTCCTACTCTCAGGCCATTTTCCCATCACTCCTACTCCTAACCAGGCCTAGTGCATTGCTACTCCCTACAACGTCCAGTAGCGCATGAAATACACATTTACTTACTCTCAGGTGGGCCCTTGCTACCGTATAGCAATACTTCACAGATGTTTAATATCTCTGGCACAAGCACAGATTTGACTATTTCATTATTGTGCATAGACAGGATTTTAATTACTTTCAGCAGCAGAGTCCATGCAATAGCTCCAAAGCACAAGGTGTTGCTCAATATTATTCTGTCCCTGTACAACTGAGTACCTACACTGACTTGAGATATCTCAGGTACTAAACCTTTCGCTGTCCATGATGGGGCCTCGGCAACCAGGAAGGCAAAAATAGAAAATAAAGAACAGATAGCAGAAGAGGTTAAGACTACTCCCCAAAATGTTTTTTATGTATATCAATAGTAAAAGGATGCAGGTTGAGAGTGCAGCTCCATTAAATAATAGAAATAATGTAGTTATAAACATTGCAGAAATGGAAAATGTGCTTAAACACAAGACCTAATTAATAGGGGCACAGATGACTCAGCTTAATCTAGTCAGTGGTTGATGTAGGATATGGAACATAAAAGTTTACTCAAAATTAATATGAACAAGGCATCAGGGCCAGATGGTATACACACTCGGGTACTTAAAGAGCTTAGTTAGTTTTAGCCAGACCTCTATATCTATTTCTGTAAAAACCAAAACAGAAAATGGTTGTCATTTAAAATTATATTAAATCAGTACTTTCTCAAGGACCAGCCTATGTGAATTAATTTAACAGTTAAGAGGTTAATTGGTAAGAAAATGAAATCATTTAAAAGGGACAAGTTAGAGGGGACAGAAGCTGCGTTAAATTAATAAAAATACTAAACAAATGTTGTGAAATAGCAATTAGGAAGGCAAAGACAAAAATTGAGGAACACAGAATGTTTGCTCAAAATTAAAGTGAACAAGGGTCTAGGCCAGATGGAATATACCATCGAAGCATAAGGGGAATGGGTGCTTAGTGGTACATTGGGAAATCATGCTTCCCAAAAAATCTGAATATAAATCAAACGTGTTAGGATAAAAAAAAAACAACCCAAGGATGTTGAATTGTATAAACTCACCAGTAGAGACGTTGGGTTTGGGTGCTAAACCCCAAACCTACAGCCAAGGGGAGAAGATTAAACCAGTTATGTCAAGTTGAGAAGGCACTCCAAAAACATCTCAACATGCTGGGCCAGATGAGTAAAACTCACTTGCAGTCATAGACTACACAACATTGAAAACAAACCAAATAAAAAAGCCTAAGTAGATCACATCCACTGCCATCCCTAATCCCACTAATGACAGACTAACAGGCCTATAGTTTTCAGGGTGAGAAAATAATCCCTTTTTGTATATTGGCACCACATTAGTAATTTGTCAGTCTCTCAACACCATGCCACACCTTAAGGCATAAAGAAATCCGGCCCACCTGGCTGTTTTATGTGGCCCTTGGTGAGTGTGTCTGACCATCCAGCCTGATCAATTTCCATTTTCCTCACATAGTAACTAAGACTAAGGGGTATATTTATCATGCTGTGTAAAAAGTGGGGTGAAGCATTACCAGTAATGTTGCCCAAGGCATCCAATCAGTAATCAGATTTCAACATTAGCAAAGCATCTATTGGCTGCTATGAGCAACATCACCGGTAATGTCTTACTCCAATTTTTTTCACATTGTGATAAATATACCCCTTAGTATCTCACTAAGTATATTAATAAAAAATTTGGCCCGCGACTTAGCCTGTGTTTTAGATTTCGGCCCCCTTATGTGATTGGGTTTGACACCCCTGCCTTAAGGAATACTGAAAAATTAAGCAAAGGCGTTTGGCAATCAGAGAGCTAAGCTCATTTAGTACCCTTCGATGAATATTGTCTAGTCCGTCTAGTCATGTTATACTTTATCTAGATGGTAATTAATTTACTGTTCATAAGCACCACAGGTGCCTAGTTTATTCATGTTCCTACTGAATTGTATATGGGAATTACAGTTCAGCTATAAAATCCTTTCTTCTATTACTTCAGCAAGGACCATATGTGGCCAGTAGTAATGTGTATACCATAGGTCAGAAAAAGAAAAAAAGTTTTTTGTGGTAATGTGGATAATGTGGATATTGCCTAACTAATATACTGTATATAAGAATGCAAGCTTTTGAGAAAAAATGAAATCTCTTCAACAGGCATTTTCATGAGGTTACAATTTCTGAAACAGGGCACAAGAGTTACATCAAAGTAGAAATCTAACAAGGACATGTGAAATGGAGAGTAGGTAAGAGAGAACTGAATGAGGATATAAGGCCCTCCTGTTTCTCCTGAAAGCACTTGGGTACTAAATGTGCAGTTTGAATATTCAGCAGGGACAAGTGCTGTTGTCATTCGGTGCTGTCAGGCCATTTGAAATGTCCTTGGTGCAACCTAGGGGTTATAGCTCATATCTGCACCTGTTTAAGTCACTGTGCAGGGTATCAAACTTTCCATACATTTTTATTCCCACACCTTTCTGTCCCTCTGCAAACTAAACTTTCCAATTAGTAGTGACAATAGGGTCACTAACACTACAGTTGGCATTGTTAAAATATAACAACCCAGTGGACATCTACCATGGCATACCTCCCAACTGTCCTGATTTTCATGTGACAGTCCCTCTTTTGACAGCTCAACCCGAAGTCCCGGATTCTTACCGAAAAGTCCCTCATTTCCGATCTCCTGCACTAAAGCTAAAAAAAGATACAAATTTTATTAAAAGCAGTTTTTGGCAGAGAGCCCAGAAATCTTAACGAGTGTCACCTGCACTTAGATACATTGTTCCTCACTTTTAATTAAATAAGTAGCTTTTGGCAGAGAGCCCAGAAAGGTAAAAAGCCCCCCCTGCACTGAGATACAATTGTAACTTAAGGTCCCCATACATGAGCAGATCTGCTCGCTTGGCGATGTCGCCAAGCAAGCGGATCTTCACCCGATATCCCCACCTACGGGTGGGCGATATCGGGGAGCATTTAGGTAAAAAAAATAATGTGATCATTTGGCCTTGGGGCCAAACAATCGGATTATGTGGGCGGCAATGGGGCAGTCGGTTCGGGGACCGCATCAACGAGACGAAGCGGTCCCCGATCTGACTGGATTTTCTAACCTGGTCTTTCGATATCTGGCCAATTTCAGGCCAGATATCGGTCGGCCAGGCCCCTCGGTTCTGCCCATACACGGGCCAATAAGCTGCCGAATCAGTCCAACGGACCAATATCGGCAGCTACTATCTGCCCGTGTATGGGGACCTTAATAAGCTAAACAGGTCTCTTGGGGAAACTGAGACTTGCAGCTTTTTCAGCAAAACTGTAATAACACATAAAACAGGAACCCAAAACCCCCAGAAATATGTTCAAACTTTAAATAAACTGCCGAATTTAGTCAAATGGGAGTGGTATTTAGGGGGTGTGGTCGCAAAAAAGGACGTGGTCAAAAAAAATCAACGCGCTGCGCACCGCATTTATTTTTGTCCCTCTTTCTGTTTTGAAAATGTTGGGAGGTATATTGTATCTACCATGGGGGAATCTGGACCAAGGGGTCCAAATCTAATGCAACAAGGTTGCAAGCACCTAGGTTGTGGGGACAGGCTGGGCATTGTGCACCCAGAGCCAGTATAAAGTTACCCTTCTGTATTCTACCAGGAAGAATCTGTCAGTAAAACAAATCACTCGACCTCCCTTTCAGCGTGTCAAGTTTCATAAAATGACAATTTTTTTAAAACAATGGAGAAAAAAAAGTTTTTTCACATAGAAAAAAAAGATTTTTTCCACCCTGAGGTAAACCAGGCCATGCCTTTGTGTGGGTAAAGCCTGACCTATATGGTGCGGCCACCTATTTGGCGCCACCACGTATAGTTACACGTCATTAGTACTGCTAGGCGCACCTCTCACACACTATACTACTCGCTTCTGGCGATGATTCATATCAATTCAGGGCTCCGCCCTATTTGCTATGATTGGCGGGTTTACTAACCAATCATACTTGGCCACATGAGTGTCCCTTATAATGACAGGTCTATTGTCGTCCGGCTCCTAAATACTTCCGTTTCTCCCAACTATAAGAGTGACTTTATACACTATCAGGTATATTACAGAATAAAAACATATATAAAACTCCATAAGTGAAGCTGGAAAGGCTTTAAAAATGATAAAACAGTGCGCTCGTCCCCTTTATTGTCAACGTTGGTTTAGTCGAGCTCCTCCTCCCGACGTGTCTGAGTGATTGGCGCCGGAAGTTGTAGCCCGTTCTGTGCCGGTGTGGTGACGTCTGGAGGGCGGGGCTTCAGCAGCATGGCGGCGGGTGAGCTGGACATGGGGGGGATATGTATGACTTGTTACGGGGGCTTGGTAATGGGGTGTTCGTGTCATTCAGGGTGCATCGTTTATACTGATTTGCCTGGCTGCGCTGTGGCGTGTGTTGGGTTTGGTGCCTGGAGCCATTCCTGTCGGGCTCCCTATTCACCCTAGCACTGACAGCTCACTGGGGCTTGGGTTTATTCTGGGCTTTGAAGGAGGGAAGGGTGGGCAACTTGTACTTAATCTACAGCATGCATTATATTCCTACAGCTGAGAGGGTACTTGTAGCCCTAGCATTATATCTGAGGGAGCTGCCATTGTCTGATTACTTTGTGGGGTATAGGAGTTGTATATTCTATTATGTGGTTAAAAAAAAGTGCAGCAAATTCCCCAGAGATGTATAACAGAAGGGTGCAAACACCAAATATACACATTACACTCAAAAACTGAAGGATGCAGGGGATAAGGAGAACCCTGCTCCATAGAGCTTACAATCTAAAAGGGGAATGGGTGGGAAAGGGCAAGTTTAGGGTTAAACTTTATTTTATTCCAGGTGTTATTTTAGTTATTGGCTTTTTACCTTGTCTCCATCTGAAATGTGGCAATGTGCGTGTTATTAGCGCAGGAAGCTTTTTTTTTAAATTTGTTTATGTATATCTTTATTTATAAAGAGCTACTTATGTACGCAGCGCTGTACAGTAGAATAGATTAAAGGAACAGCAACACTAAAAAATAAAAATGTTTTAAATTAATTAAAATAAAATGTACTGTTGCCCTGCACTGGTAAAATTGTGTGTTTGCTTCAGAAAGACTGCTGTAGTTAATAGAAATAGCTGCTGTGTAGCCATGGAGGCAGCCATTTAAATTGAAAAAAGGAGAAAAGGCACAGGTTACATAAGAAGAGACCAGATAAACTGTGTAGAATACAAAGGGAATCTGCTACTTATCTGTTATCTGCTTAGTAACCTGTGCCTTTTCTCCTTTTTTCAATTTAAATGGCTGCCCCCATGGCTACACAGCAGGGTATTTATATAAACTGCAGTAGTGTTTATGAAGAAAACACACAATTTTTACCAGTGCAGAGCAATAGTATATAAAATATTCATTATTTTTATACACTAATTTTTTGGTGTTACTGTTCCTTTAATACAAACAGGGGGTTATTAATATAATAATAAATACAAAGTATAACAATAAATACAAGGTACAGTTGAAATAATTAAGAGTCAAAGACACAAGAGGATGGAGGTCCCTGCCCCGTAGAGCTTACAATCTATATGGGAGGGGTAACTTACAGACACAAATAGGCAATACATTTTATTTAGGCTTTATCCTTTTCTGTCCACTGCCCTCATTTAAAGGGGTAACTGACAGAATAACTGTAAAAAAAAAAACACAAAAGGCCACCTGTCTTGACTTTGAATACCACTTTCTACACCCTACTAACACTTCATTTGAACATTGAACTTCCCCTTTAATTTTATATCTTGAGGACATGTATTATTAAAGCAAGTAGGGATCTCTCTGAAGCAAGCAGCCTTTTTTTTATTGAGGCAGAAGCATATTCGTAATTGTTATGCATGTTATTATTCTGTATATAATACTGACGTATTCCGCAGCACTTTATACAGATTTGTACCTTATTTACCTTAGTTCCTGCCTGTGAGGAGTTTACATGTCCCTATTGCATTCACTCACATTACGGCCAGTTTTATGAAGAACCAGTAAATCTGTCTGTGTATTTTTTAAAGTGTTTTTTTCCTTCCTTAATGTTGATTATTTTGCATGGGTATTCTCTAGGACAGTGCTGTCCAACTGTTCCCATATAGTGGGCTGAATATTGACTATACTGCATAATTGAGGGCCAAATGACCCCATCAAGCCTGTGGGCCACCAGTTGGTCTGCTGTACTCTGTTATGTGACTTAATTGTATTCTCGGAATGCATGTTATACTGAGCTCACTGTTCTGAAAAAGTCACAGCAACTTTGTTGCTTTAGCCTTGTTTTTCAAATTGGTTCAAACACACTCTCCTGGTCCAACATTTGTGTTTTGCCTCCCATATGACAATGCTTGTAAACTAATGATGTTATAACAGTCACACTAGTGAGCATACAGGATAGCAATTGAGCTGCCTCCTTAGGGTAAAGACACATGGAGCTACTTTTTAGCAGCTACTTTTTCATGGCTACTAAACCCCAGAAAATACCCTGCCATAGACAATACTGAGAATTGATTTTGCTTAAACACACGTAGAGACAATTATCAGTAAATGATCACATTGTCTATTTTATTAGCCACGACAAGTAGCTGTCTTCACCCTAAACTTTACGTTACTAAACCTTCATTGTTGATTTTCAGATTGAGTGCTTGGGGTCCCCCAGGGGGCCTGATTTACTCATTATTGTCTTCTTTTCCTAGTGGCAGCCCATATGCACTAGGTGGAGGTATAGTACCTGCTTCCCTAGTACATATCAAAAGAAATTACAATATGTAAGGCTGCAGTCCCTTTTTCTGCTTCTGTTTTTGTCTTTTGTCTTGTCTTTTAAAGGAATACTGTCATGGGAAAGTTGTTTTTTTTTTAAAACGCATCAGTTAATAGAGCTTCTCCAGCAAAATCTTGCATTGAAATCCATTTTTCAAAAGTGCAAACAGTTTTTTTTATATTTAATAAAAAGTCATATCACCCTCCTCCCTCTTTCCCCCAGCAGCCAATCAGCAGAACAATGGGAAGGGAGTAAGATAGCAGCTCCCAGTAGGTATCAGAATAGCACTCAATAGTAAGAAATCTAAGTCCAGCTTGGGACTCCTCCAGTTACATGGGAGTAGGAGAAACAATAGATTAGCTGAAAGCAGTTCTAATGTGTAGCGCTGGCTCCTTCTGAAAGCTCAGACTCAGGCACAATGCACTGAGACGGCGCCTACACACCAATATTACAGCTATAAATACATTTGTTGGTTCAAGAATAAAATTTTAAATGGCAGAGGGAATTATTTGCTATGTAAAAAGTGTAATTTAGAAATAAAAAGTACCCCATAAAAATCATAACAGAATCCCTTTAAGTACCGTTTTCACTGCAACATCGCAGTCAAGATAGGCTTTTCAGTCTTTAGTGTTACAGGATTTATGCAAGTATTTACAATTGCTTTAGCCTCTAACGAATATCTTTTTAGGTTGCAGTCTGAGCACAGGAGCTGTATATAACTAGTGTCACAGACAGCCTTTACACAATAAAGCAGGCTGAGTGAAACTGCAGGCAGGTTTATTTTTCCCTGTCCTTCTGCTGTTCCTGTGCCATACAGTATCGGCAGTGGTATATTTTTTTTTCTGGTATCCATGTATGTTACACAACGGGTGTCACTATGACTAAAATATTTTGTGCCACTTAGGACCAGTCCTAAGTGCATTTTTATGTTGAAGTTAATTTTTGCTCTGTGCTGATAAATGGAGTTTGTCATGATAATTTATTACCCGCAGTAATGAGTAATAGTTTTCTGCACTATGGCAATAGAGATTATTTTTTATCCGTATCTGATCTATGTTTTGTTTTTTCTCTTTTTTAAGACATTCCACATTCATTTTTCACCTGGTCTCTCCTGCTTCTGGCCAGTGTGCAGGCCTTGAACCCCAGCCACTACTTGAGCCATGCCGATGTAGATCGACTTAAGGACACCTTGGAACAACCTGTGTCTAGCTTGGAAAATGCATACTACTATGTAGTAGGCCTCAAGGCACTTGGGCACACTGTGTCAGATGAACAGGTGAGTGTAATGTCACAAATCCATGGCACAAGCAGCATGGCAAGGAAAAAGCTAATTATTTTCCATTGTCCGCTCATTTGAGGAGTAGCATAAAGGGGAAACCATGTATTTATCTTACACGTGCCATTTATTCCTGCAGGCAGCATGTGATTTCATCCGCTCCAATGTTGACTCTGGTAGTGTGGATTCTCTCTTCTATGCAGCTCAGGCTAGCCAGGCTCTTTCCAGCTGTGAGGTAAGTCTTTTTGAATATTATGAACATTTATTGAATATTATACATATAAAAAAATATATATATATATATACTCCATAGCACATTCTTAACTGCTAGATGGGAACAGATCACTTGTCCTTCTGTTACGGTTGCTCATAATTCTTCTAGTTTTAAATTATGGTTTATTTTTCCATGTACTAAAACAGCCAGTAATGTGCCTTTGTTTGTTTAAATGTGAATAAAAGCTGTTAAAATGCTTGCAATAGCAACTTTAAGCTCTGTGACTGGATTATATTGCTGTAGGTATGTTTGTTCCCATGATTCCATAAATATGCACACAGCTGATATACCCATGGGGTACCAGAGAAAAACCTAGGAAAGATTTAAAGGTTGGAGTGGAAGTATTAAAAGATATGGCTCAGAGTAGGTTGTTTGCTCTTGTTTTAAAGCTTGTGGTTAGAAGGCATTCTTTCTAAATCATTTGTTCTCACAGGTGACTATTAGCAATGAAACCAGAGACCTCTTGCTTGGAGCAATCAGTGAGGACTCCTCCGTTACCCAGATATACCATGCCGTAGGTGCTCTCAGTGGCTTTGGCCTCCCATTTGCATCACAAGAAGTAGTAAGCGCTCTTACCACCAGGCTCAGCAAGGAGGAAAATGTTTTGGCGTGAGTATCTGCAGTTTATTTGTCTTTGTGTGGAATAGCTTGTTTTTAGGTTTAGGGAGCAATTTAGATTTATTTGCAGCAAAAAAATTGGCACATAAATTGTGTCTAGGGTTATCCTTGTTTCTCAAGGTGAATTTTGCTGCAGGAAATTCTACAATTCTTTACATGGCACATCTGAATCAAAAGATAGTAGCACTTGCATTATGTAGGGATGGTTAGATTAGGATGTCTGATCCTTCATATAGTGTACTGCCCCATCCAAGTATTATTAAAGGTGCATAAACACTATCAGAACTTTAAAAACTAAATCTAAGTGCTTGATTCTACTTATTGAAAGTCTGTTTGTCTGTAGTTGCTGGGAACTTGTCACTTCAGGTGGCTATACACTGTAAGATATGCTTGTTTGGCGAGGTTGCAAAGCAAGCGGATCTTCTCCAAATATGCCCACCTACGGGTAGGCAATATCGGGCTAATTAGATCGGTCCAAACGATCAAATTAAATCAGCAGGCATCGGCATTGTTGGTTCGGAGACCGCATCAAAGAGCCAATGCGGTCCCCAATCCAAATGAAATCTGGCCAATTTCAGGCCAGTTGTCAGTTGGGGAGGCCCTTCGGTGGTGCCGATACATGGGCAGTTTAGCTGCCGATTCAGTCTTAAGGACTGATATTGACAGCTTTAAATCGCCCAGTGTATGACCACCTTTAGGCTAACAGAGTAATGCAACCCCTCCCTCACTTTGTTCCATTGTGAAGTAGTTGATTCCAGAACTTGCAGTACCTCTGCTTTATATAGTGGGTGGTGCAGAGATTTTCTGGAAATCAGAATTACTTCAAGTTCTAGAATCCCATCACTTCACAATGGACCAGGTGATTGAGCGGTTGGACAGCACTACCCTAATGTAAGGGTGAGGAGCTGTTCCCTGCAGCACAGGCAGGCTATCGTGATTTTCTTTCAATTTGATGGCAACTTTGTTGGTTATCTATAGAATTTTGTAATTGGTGAGTGGCATAGAGTGTAATTTATTACATAGACACAGCATCAAGGTGACTGGCCATGGTTTTAACAAAGCAGTAGTAATCAGAATGCAATAGCTCTCAACAATAAAGCACTACCAACTAGGCCATTATGTAAAGATACCTGGCCATGCTGAGTACATAAGAGTGCCTCAAATGCTGAACCTCCCCATTGGCTGTTCATCTAGTTAAATACTGTCAAACTAGTTGAATGTAGAGACATAACTCTGCTATATACTACATATCCGGGGCGAATCATGTGCAATAGCCGCTTCCTAATTAAGTAATCAACCAACCACTGTACTCATTACAAACCTAACTTGCTGCCATTAATAAAAATACATTCATTTTGCTCTTCAAGATTTTACAGTATTGGAGATGTACATGAGTGCCACTCACACCATGAAGGCACTATGCAGTGTACTGTAGGTTTAAAACTGTTTTCTGTTCTTTTGGTGTTTGTGAATTGCTTTGTTTATGTTTGTTTGGCTTCCACTGCTGGCTTGTGTAATAATGCCAAACTGGTTAAAGCATTGGTTTGAAGGGCTTGCCTTAGCTTATGGTCTTGAATTTCCTAGCAGTATGGCAGATTAACTCTTATGCAGGACTGTTATATGTATCCATCCAGAAGGTGCTCTGTGTGCATACTTATATCCTTAGTACTGCAAAGAATTCTATGTTCTGTCATTCTAACCAGCTCCCTACCCTTAGTACTACATTGTAAATTATACTGTTTGTTAAAGGACAACTAACACCTAAAACTGGAATATATATATTTTACATATATACGTTGCTCTTAATGGTTTTTTCTTACCAGTATATGATGATGAATAATTTTGTACTGCACTTGCCCAGGGTGGCCAGGGGGATACCAAGGTGGCTGGAAAAACATGGCGACATGGCACTCTGCATAAGGGTTGGTGCTGGACAGGGTGGGCAGCTAAAATCAGCGGTAGGAGGGGGGGTTGTCTTGCAGGCAAGGGCCCTGCAGTCATGTCAGGACGGATTTAGAGAGCACCCCCTGCAGCCAATATTGTTTCTATCCCTCCTTTGCAACGGCTGTATTACATTATGAGATTTGACTAGTAATGGGGCCCAAAAATCGACCCCTTTGCTGAAAAGATATCTGATCATATTCCTTCAGCTGTAGATGCATTGTTGGACCCCAATATTTGACACAAACACTGAATGACTGGATAACCCTAATCTGGCCCACACATTAGATGCTCATTATTTGGTCACCTAGCTAAGAAGTAGGTTTTTATGAGTATGGGCAGCTTTCCTATTCTCACGCAGGCCACTGCCGATGACTATTCCTTTTCCAGCTTTTCTTTGGAGCCCACAAATTGCTGTAATATTGTTATAGTCCCCGAGAGAGACAACTACTTAAAAGCCTGCGAACATTTTATTTAGAATTGTACGTGGGAAATTACTTTATGACTATTGAATAATGAATAATTCTAATCTCCATATAAATGTGGCACCTACCAACATATATAATTCTCAGTATGAAAGCAGGAGCAATTTGCAAGAAGCCTTTTAAATGTACATTGTGGTAATAATAGCAGTCCCCGGAGACGGCAGCAAACTATCATACCCATAAACCCTGTACCCAGTATTCACATACAGACTTGTCATTGCGCTGCCACGCAGTGTTTTGCTTTTCAATGCCTGGTCCCCCTCATCTTGGCCCAGGAGACCCTTTGCATTATCATTGAAATGAAACTGTCAGCTTGCAGGAAGAATTACTTCCATCAGGGGGGAACATAGACTATTTTGGGGTCTCTCATATGCATCTGAATGTAAATAGGAGAAGGCTTTTTTTTTAATAATAGTTTGAGAGGGAGATGTAATTAGCATTGATCATGCCAAGCTCGTACAACAATAAATTACAAATGTGTAACCCCTTCTTCCCAGGATAGCTCTGTATTCTTATTTCTTCTGGT
Source organism: Xenopus tropicalis (assembly GCF_000004195.4). NCBI lineage: Eukaryota > Metazoa > Chordata > Amphibia > Anura > Pipidae > Xenopus > Xenopus tropicalis. The sequence continues at coordinate 39,512,325 of NC_030686.2, read as the reverse complement.
TCTATTTCCACAGCACCATTGAAGCCTTGCTCACCGCCTCATTCCTATCCCAGCAAGCTGACTTGCGTGGTATTGTGGAGGAAATAGAGGTAAGGAGACCCCATCATAAATGAGTTTAAAGAGTTCTTTATTGTTAAAGGGGCAGTAGTGCTAAAACAAAATAAGGTGTTGTAAATGTTGTAAATACCCTGAAACAGCCTGAACAGATTTTGGAATATAATTTACCTATGCACTCTTAAGCAGTTGGTGCATTTTACACATACGTATGGCAGCTTAAAAAACTGTTTAGGGTTCTCAGGTTTAGGGTTCTCCGCAGGTCTTTAGCTGCCATTTTCTTACTTTACTTTAGGCTGGGGGCTTTCACTCAAGCTCCATCCTATAAGAGATTCTCACAACCCTAGTTTATCATGATGTGGTGTGACAGATCTATGCTTAAGCAGAAGCCCATTATGTAGGGCAATAACCTGTACACTGGTAATTGAATTATCAACTTTGCAAGGACCAAGTGTAGAGTAACCTCAGCTTCTCTGTTTAGCTCAAAAACTAACAACAAACCTCCTTGTTTTGGTTGAAGAACAGCAGCAGCTTATCTGCCCATGGGCACCCTGACAGGCCTTCCAACCGATATCTGGCCTAAAATTGGGCAGATCTCGATCGTGCAGGTTTGATTTTTCCTGTTGGATTGGGGATTATATTGGCTTGTTTATGGCCAATGTACCCACCATTTAATTGGAACATTTGACCCTAGAGTCAAACAATCCAATTGGCCCAATATCGCCCACTTAAGGTGGGCATATTTTAAGAAAATCCGCTTGTTTGACAACCTCGCCAAACGAGTGGATCTTAACATGTATGGCCACATACACTTGCATTTACATCTGTCTGTCTCTGGTTAAACCCAATCTCTGCTGTTAAACCTACAAAGAAGTTGTGATGGGTTGTTGCTTCTGTTGTAAATGGTTTGGGGTTTTTTTTTGTTTACTCTCCAGGATCTTGTTGCTCGTCTTGATGATCTAGGGGGTCAGTACTTGCAGTTTGAAGAAGGTCTGGAAGCCACTGCTTTGTTTGTGGCAGCAACTTACAGACTGTCAGACCATGTAGGCATGGAACCAGCATTGAAGGAGGTAAGAAAAGTACTGTCAAACTTGTGACAAATCAGAAATTCTCTGATGCTTTTGGTTATTCACTGGGAACACCTTGTTATTTAGTTTTGAGTTAATGTAAAAGAGACTACGTAAACTGAAACTTTGCCATTTCTAGATAAATCAGTTAGGCCATCTCCGTAAGACTGTAGATAATGTAAAGCCTAATTGCAGCATTGCAAAATCATCAACGTGCATTGTTTTATGGCCATTACAGGCTTTTTGACCAGAGAGATCTTCTACTTTCTCATTTATGCAAAAAGCTTGGGCTTTTATTTCACTTGGAGTACTACTGTGACACTTTTGTCGCTAAAGTCATTTTAAAGCTGGATTATACACCTCTGCAATATACTGTAATACCCAACTACTGTCAGTGTTAATTCTACGTATGGGTGAACAAATATTGTGGAGACATTTTGGTCATTAACAGGAGGGTATCTTTACTCAGTATTAATACATCTTTATTCCCCTTAGGAGCAGATTGTGCCACTGATGAATGCCATCTTCAGCAGGAAGAATTTCGATTCCATCTCAGAGGCTTTCAGTGTTGCATTGGCAGCCTCTGCTTTATCGCACAATCATTATCACATTCCCCTCATTGTGGTACCTGATGGCCCTGCTGCCGTGTCTCATAAACAGCCACTGCTCAAGGTCAGTGTTGTTGATGCCTAAGATTTCATGGTGCTGGCTCTAACAAACTACACTTTATGCTAATTATCAACAGAAACCAAGCCTTTTTGTAATTAAACAGTACATTGTACTTCAAACTAAGTTGCATGAATCCACATTGGTGGCAAAACAATCCTATTCAGTTTATTTAATGTTCAAATGATTTTTTGATTAAGATTAAAGATAGGGAGATCTAAATCCCTTATCCTTAAAACCCCAGGTCCCAAGCATTCTGGATAACATGTCCCATACCTGTACCTTTAAATTCTGTTTTGAATGAAGACCAGAGCAAAGTAGTTTACTTTGCCTTAGTCTACCTGCTATAAAAGGTACATTTTGAGGATTATTCTCAATTCTGTATCCATAATTTGCTGCTGTTTTCTCTGTAGTTGCTTGTCACAAACGTGTTGTCACAGCCTCTGACCGAAGCCAAAGTCAAAGTGAACCAGGCCAAGTCCAGCAGCACAAAAGCAACCGTCCTGCAACAAGCCACATTCTCTGCATCCGGGTAAGAACCTTTTGGCGGTTGTGAGCCTTGCTGCTGCAAAAAGAGGATCTAGGATTATTGTACAAATGCAAATCTCTGTCATATCGGGGATTAGAGAACTGGAAATTCAGCCACTGCTGTGTGAGACTAACCGCAGCCTTTTTTATGTGAGGGCTGCTGATTCTGGACAAACTGAATCCTTAATGTTTAGTGACTTTGTCACGTAAACATGGAAGTTGAAATTTTTTTGCATCGGATTGGTATTCAGCCAAATCTTATGCATAGGATTTGGGGTTTGGCTGGATCCTGGATTAAGTGCATCCCTACTATTCTGACTCAAGGCTGTTTTTCCACCAGCATATCAGTGCAGGTGGAGAACCAGCCGATACGCTTAGCCGTGTTAATAGACTTACAGGCACAGCGTCTGCTTGTGTTCACATGGAGCGAATTTCAGTGCAGAAAGGCAAAAGCATGCATTTTTCCTCTCCATGTGTGTGCACACAGGCCGACGCCATGCCTAAGTAGAAAGGAGCTGTTTCTCTTCCTGCATTTATACACAGGTGGAGGAACAACCTTGTGTGGCAATAGCCTAAAAATGTTAAACATCCTTCGATTTCATTAAAGCAGTGCTTTCAGGTTCTACTAATAGTGCAAGGTTTGGGGGTGTTCTTGCAAAATTGGGTAGTGACCGCATAGCAAAATGACCATTTAAAAACATAATTGGGGCAGATCTTTTAACATAGGTGCTAAATTGCACCAGTGCAGTTGCCCATAGCAATTAATCACATCTTGTTTTGTGTAGTAATTGCTGGTACTATGGGTTGCTATTTGTATCTGCACACATGTTGGTTTTGTAAATCAACATCAGTGTTTTGTACATACCATTAAGCAGCTTGAAGAAAGGACTGTTGAGGTTTAGGGAATTTCTTCAAAACAATTCATAGGCACTTTACATGAAGGAAATAGCATAGTGTAGGGTGCTACAGCCTAGTTGCAAGGGGTTTAATATTGGAATAATTTTGATAGGTACAATGATGTTGGACTTGGAAAATATGCCAATGCCTTAAAAACACTGTACCCCCTTCCCTTGTCAAGGCAGTCGGTAATTAAGTGTATGTTTTGCTTTAGGGATTCATTTGAGCTGAACTTCATGGATGCCAAGCCAGCTAGTGGCTACTATGACTTCTCTATCAGTGTGGAAGGAGACCTCCGTTTCTTGGCCAGCCAGGTGGAGGTGAGCATATTATTTTCCCTTTGTTGTTCGTAGAATCTTGTTCTCAGTTGTTATCACCTGTAAATGTACAAGTGATACGGAGCTCTCCGGGCTCAGATGTAATTGTGACAATTATCCAGTCAGTATCGATTTGGCATTAGCACAGTTAAAAACTAGAGAAGTAAGTTGTTTCCACTGGAAACTGTTGAATAACATAATGTGAAACTGCCTTTAAATGCCACGGCGTGGGCTTTAATGAAAGATGCGGATAAGCAGTATATATAACATTATTTTAGGAATAATACTGACTTTTTAAATGTATTCTCAAAGAAAAGGATCTAAAAAAATGAACTTCACAAATTGTTCACATAGAAATGAGTTGTTTTCCTGCTCTGTAGGTCATCATTGACTTCCGAGCCAAAATTTGTTAAAGCCCCACACCGTTCCTTCAAAAAGTAGGAATAAATACATTTTTAAATGCAGCTGCAAAACAGTTCTTCTCTTTTAGATAATTTAAAATCATGGCAGGGGAAGAGGGACTAAAACATTGTTATAAATTGTAACAACTCCACAGCTTACAGACAGCATGCAGGAACTACATAACCCACGATGCATTGCACTGTAAAGTTCCTTTCCTTATTGACATGTGTGTGCAGGGAATTGTGAAATTTGAAAGGCTGCATATTTTTTAATTGATGTATATTGCAAAGATGAATATTGAAATGATGTTTACTTTTAAAAAGCATAAGTTGAGTCCCCCTTTAAATAAAGCAGGAAATGCTGGTCAGTGTTTTAGGCCACTAGAGGGAAGAAGGTAAAAATGGTCAGACACTTTGGTTTTTACTAAAACCAGCAGCTGTGGGGGTGTGGAGAGAATATTTGTGTGGGTGGGAGAGGCTGCTAAACTATTCACATTTCCTCTTCCAGCTTAAGGTGAAAGTGTCCACTGAGGTGGGGATTGGAAACGTCGACCTCTCTATTGTTGACAAAGACCAAAGTATCTCTCCTAAGACGACCAGGTAAAGTTTGATTAGAGGGTTTGTTTTTTTTCAGAAATCAAACTATGTTGAAACAGACTGCTGACCCTTTTTTCTTTTTAGAGTCAATTTCCCTTCAAAAGCCAAAGGGCCATTCACTGCAGACAGTCATCAGAACTTTGCACTGTCCTTCCAGCTTACTGATGTAAACACAGGAGCTAGCCTCACACCTCACCAGGTACCATTTCCTCTTCCTTGAATTTACACCCACCCACCTTGTCTCCTTTGCATCATAGTTATGAAGTCCATCATGTCAGCCACTTCTTTCTGTCCAGTTCCTTTCTGTTTTTCAAACTAAGGTGGCCATACACATTGCAATTTGCTCATTAGGCAAGGTCACCAAACGAGCAGATCTTCTCCCGATATGCCCACCTTAGAATTAAAGTGGCTAGGTTAGGGGCCGTTGGAGTGGGGTCCACATCAACGAGCTTATGCAGTCTCCAATTCGACAAAAAATTAAACCCGCCCAATCAAGATTTGGCCAATTTTAGGTCAGATGTCGGTCAGGTAGGCTGATCAGGGGTGCCCATACACTGGCAGATAAGCTGCCGAATCGGCATCTGAAATCTTCCCGTGTATAGCCAACTTGTATGGCCAACCAGTGAACTCACTGGTGTGTTTCACGTGGTCTTCATACTCCTCAAATCTAGCTCCTTTTGTGGCTGCTCCACATATAGTCGTATAATTATTGCTCTTTGCCAATTGCAATTGCTTGTTAACGCTTTACATTTCATTTTCTTATTAGACTTTCGTTCGGCTGCATAACCAAAAGACAGGTCAAGAGGTTGTCTTTGTAGCTGAGCCAGACAATAAGAACACCTATAGGTTTGAGCTTGATCCATCAGAGAGGAAGTCTGAATTTGATTCTGCATCAGGGACATACACACTCTACTTGATTGTGGGAGATGCAACTCTAGAGAACCCTATCCTATGGAATGTAGTAAGTGTACTTTAACTTAAACAGCCCTAAGATGATGGTTTAAAGGCAAATTGCATGTCAGTCCCATATCATTTACAGCTTATTGGCAAGATATACTGGTGTAAAGGTAAAAGGAACACTGTAAGAGTACTTTTAATTTTGGGCTGCTTATTTGATAAGTGTAAAGCTGGCCAACACATCAGTTTGTTGGAGGGGTCAAAAAAGGAACAATTATTTGTTAAATTTGGCCACCCACACACTGGGCCAAGTCAGTTGGCCTCCACACCAACAATTAGATCATGATAGGGGCTAAGTAGATCTGTCAGGAGAGGACTACATACCAATCCACCTGATCGATCAGGCAAGCAGGCCGGCCGGCCGGCCATGGAGAAGGCCATATACCTAGGCCAATAAGCTGCCAACCCTGTCTGCCTATGTACGGCCATCTTGAGATTTGTGAAGAAGCTGGCTTGTGAAAGTGGAATCCCTATCAGCTACTAACCAACTTATTTTGTTTCCTCATATAGGCTGATGTACTGATTAAGTTTCCAGAAGAGGATTCTCCAGTTCCCATTCAGTCCAAGAACCTGTTCATCCCTAAACCAGACATTCAGGTAAAGCAGTAAAAGCCATTTATAACTCTTTAAAAATTACAGTAATGGCCCCTACCTTGTACTCTATCCAGCACACCAGAAATGATCTCCAAATGTGTTAAATCATCTGCAAGAGCTGTGCTTGGGTTTCATGTCTGTGATCTGAAGATGGTGAATACTTTTGTGCAGCTTGCTGAAGTTATCATAGCAAAGCAGCGTGTTATGTACATATGTCTGACACACAAATAATAAACGCTTTAAAGACTAGGACTGAGTAGGAAATAATATCCCCCTATTGTTCCTTATAGTAACATGTAATTGCTTGTTCTTCCCTCAGCACTTGTTCCGAGAGCCTGAGAAGAGGCCACCAACTGTGGTATCAAACACCTTTACTGCTTTGGTCCTTGCACCTCTACTGCTTCTTTTTATCCTGGTGAGTGCTTAAACCCCCAGCCGTTAATATCTGTAAACAATACAGCATGAATATTACAGGATCAGGGGACCAGTAAATGCAACAGAGGGAGCAGTACCGTGTTGGCTTTGTTATATTCAAGGGGAGAGTGGACTGATTGTCTTTGGTCTGATTGTATTTACATGGCCAACGAAACAGTACTTTTTCGGAGTATACATGTGATGGACCATATTGCCATAAGACCTGTATATAATGTGTCTTTTCTTTCCTCTTTAGTGGATAAAGATTGGTGCAAATATTTCCAATATCAGCTTCTCACCCAGCACTATCATCTTTCACCTGGGACATGCAGGTATGTACTTTTTCCTTGGCCTAAATACACTTCAGAAGGGTTGCCTAAATGGGTGAAATGTTTTGCTCATCACTCTTCCCTGTCTTTCTTCAATAGCCATGCTGGGTTTGATGTACGTGTACTGGACACAGTTGAACATGTTCCAGACATTGAAGTACTTGGCTATGATTGGGACCATCACATTCCTGGCAGGAAACCGCATGCTTGCTCACAAAGCAGTAAAAAGGTATTAAATCATTGGGATTTCGTAGGCGAGGGATCTTCTGCACGTTCCTTTGGATGTATGTTACACAAAATTCATAAACCCACCTAAATCTCATGTATTTCGACTTTTTTTTCAAATTCACATTAATAGGTAGATTGTTCTATTTGTGTATTGTATCCAGTTTCATGTTGATACTGTAGAGCAGTGATCCCTGTCCAGTGGCTCGGGAGCAACATGTTGCTCGCTACTGTTTTGATGTTGCTCCCAGTGGCCTCAAAGGAGGTGCCCATTTTTACATTTCTGGCGTTTTGGGGGCACGGAGACACAGTTTTACTCCAAGCAGAGCCTCCTGCAACTACTAGTCCACATGGAGCCAATCACAGTTGTTCTCTTTTTTGAGTGTTCTGAGTGTGGCTCACAGGTAAAAAAAAAAAAAAAAAAAGTTTGGGGATCCCTGCTGTAGAGAGTTCTGCCTGATCAACGCTCCCCAGATTCCAATCCTTTTCCAGTATCTCTTGCTCATCATAGATCTGGTTTCTCTGCAGTTAACTGTGGAGCGCTCCAACTCGGACTCCACTGTTTTCTGCTGCCTTTTCCTATCTCCCTTCCTCCTTGAACCGTCTGACTGTCCTCCCTGTTTTTCTCTCCTTTCTCTCCTCCTCTTCCTTCAGGACTGCAGCTGAGCAAAGCAGTAGGCTGGCAAAATATAGGACGCTTCGGTAAACTCTGGGCTTCTGGTGAAGTAAGGCTGCTTTTCCAAATCTGCCCTTTGCCACTCATTCTCCTGTCAGACCCTGCATGCTGCTTGCTTATCCTTATTTACCACTGTCCTGCAACTTTTAAGAACACCTAACCTTAATAGATACTAGCGGAAGGAACTCTGCTGCCTTTAGGAAAATGTAACCTTAATCATTTGCTATGGCCCTGAAGCTGGTAATCTATCAGTGCAGGAAAGCACTGCTAAGCAGCATATACATTTGAAATATAGTAACAGTTTTCTGACTGCTAGGGCTGACCTGACCCTAGCAACGAGGCAGGCTGTAAACAGTTAAGTATGCTTTCTTGTCGCGAGGTCACTGACCCTAACAACTAGACAGCAATTTTACAAGAGGCAAAATGTGAAAAGTGCATTCCCCAAAGCACTGCTGATTTAAGTTGAGATTTTTAAATTGAGTTACAGGTGTTCTGTTCTGGTTTTTTTTTATTTTGTATTTGTGTGATGGAAATGTAAAAGCATGAATTATTATTTCTATATTGCTTTACTTCCCCCAGTTTTTTTTTTTTGTAGTAGTAGTACTACTGACTCAAGCTGGCAGATTTAAGCTGCTCATTCGGGTCCTTAAGACCAATTCGGCATTTTATCAGCCGATAAATTGGGCCCCTCCTATGGGCCTCCCCGACCGGTATCTGGCTGAAAATCCTTCAGATGTAGGTTGGGAAGGCTTGATTTTTATGTTGGATTACGAACCGCATTGGCTCATTGATGCAGTCCGCGCTCCAATGGCTCCTATCCCCTTCATTGTAATGTGATTGATCCTAGGACCAAATTATTAGATTAGAACAATATCGCCCACCTTAAGATGGCCATACATACCAATAATATTGTCCGAAACAACGCCGTTGAAGGCACCCGAGCAAAATCTTCATTTAGGGCTGAATCATTAGATAGGGGTAGAATGGCTATTGTTTGACGACTCAGCCCTGAATGCCAGTGGAGGGTAGGAATAATCTTTCCTGCGACCAGTGGTCGTAAGATCATAATTGTAAGATGTATGGCCACCTTTAGGTGGGAATATTAAAGGAAAGATCCACTGATTTGACAACGTCCCCCACAAGAGAGGATCTTATAGTATATGGCCACCTTTAGCTGGCAGGTTCAGCCACCTTTGTTGGTTTATTACTTCTAACAGCCTTCCAGTAAGTTTCAATAAGTTTAAGCCAAAGGGAATGATGTAGCCATAGCTGCAACTGGAACAGCTCCCTATGTTTGTGCATGAGATGTACAGCTAGAGTTAAGCCAGCCTGTGTAGCTAAGCCACTGTTCCACTGTTCCACTGAATACCTTATGTTGTGTGAACTTTCTAGTGTCATGTGGCAATACCCGTGTTGTGTATTTATAATTTTAGCCACTACACTAATATGATCATTCCCACTGTAAACCAGTTACCATCCATGAGTCCTTGTGGCAGCATAATGAATTGCTGATACAGTATTTAGCCGTATATTAATTTTTTTCTCCTTTCTCTAGGGCAGAGAAGTGAATTAAGACAAAACGTCTCGAAAATTACAGCGCTCATACATTTGTACAGTTTCAAATGTCAGTCTGAGTGGGTTTTTTTTCTATTTTTTACAACAATTTTGTCTCCTCCCCCTTTTTTTTCTGTTGTGCACTGATTTGTCCCATAACTGAACTTCAGTGGTTCCCTTCCCCTGTCTCCATTAAAAATTTTGAAGGACAACCTAATCGCATCCACCCATCGTTACTGTGCTTAGGGAACCCATGAACCCGTTGTATGCAGAAGGGACGGTCACAAGTACAGACTCATGATTTTTTTCAGAATGGGGTTTTAGAGTCACCGTGTTTGTACGTGGCCATGAAAAGAGATTGTTTCAGGGACTGGAAAAAAGAAAAATCTGTTTTGTTCCTGTGAAAATAAAATTGAAGGTGAGAGGGATTGGTGTCTTATGTGTCCTTTTTTATTCCTTTTTGGGGAGACCAAGACGGGAGTGGGGGTGGGGGGGGGGGGGGTAAGAACCTCTGTTGATAAAAATGACTAGAACCAGACACAATTCACTAAAACCTTTTATTTTATGAAATAACTGTACAACTGTCCCATTGAAACACCTGCATTACAAGCAAAAACAATTGCATCTGAACAGGGAACAGTATTATAACAACTACCCTATATTTTAATACCAAGTCAGAAATCATGGCAGCCAATTCTTTATCACATATGTGTCCATTGCAGTCTGTTTTGTTGGCACGGAATTAACCTGTTCTGCACTGAGCGTGTGATGTTGATCTAGATTACGGATCATCCTGGATACTCATAGCCGTGTTCCACGGTACTCTTCTGCCCTCCAATCTGGAATCCCGCTGTAGATACAGAAAATTGTGTTTGAAATGCTATTTTATGGGGGTGCTGTGCAAGTGAACTCAACAGGAACCCAAGCATCTCCTATTAGGCAGGTTATCACATACACTCTAATACTTATTTACAGATATTCAAGTAAATTTACGTTGTTACCCTGCTGTCATCTAATCTTTAAGTGCCACAAATTCCCCAACAGAGCAGCTCTATAGATACTCGCCTGTCACTCAGTAGGGTGATCAGTTCTTCCCCCTGGATCCTGTCACTATGAGCACCGCCTTCAGGGTCTGCCTTTTTCTGCGTATCCTGCCTTTATTTAGAGAATAGCTCTGGTAAAATGAATACAAATCCTAGAAAGCAACACTGGGCATGACTTCATACTTACCCCAGGGTTTTTCCTATCATGTTCTGCAGGTACCTCCTGGCTGAAATCTGCCCCAGGAATTTCCTATATGTGTTAGTGAATATGGCATCCACATGCCGTTCCACCCTGGAATAAAGCGTGCATAATTATGGCAGCTAGTTGTCTACTCTGTGCAGTACTAGTTTTGTCATATATTTTCCATACTACTAACCTGTTTTCAGACAGTCCCCTGACATATTCTTCCTTTTTTTCATCCAAAGATGTCCAGTCTTGGCTCTGCAAGGGCTCAAGAGTCTCAATATTAAGGTCACCTGGTGTCTGGTTAGAACTGCAGGAAAAGGAAGAAATCCATTAAACAGCGGGTGTCAGTTTGTTCCATTATTAGGGACAGTTTGTCTTGCTATATCTGCTGTATCAGTAGACTCTCATAGGCGAGCATATTTACAGCTCAGTCACCATCCACACATAAAATTAACCTCCTTCACTAAAAGCATTTTGCAGGTAACGAGGCATTCATGAAAAACTGGGTTTTGTTTTACATCTAGAGATACTTCCATAAAACCCCCCAAGCAAAAAAATTCCAGTGCAGCAGGTTTCCCCTGTGTCCTGCATTTCATGCATATATAATTCTATATGTAATAATATATATTACATTTTATATTAGTGATTTTAACATGTTCTGGACCTGTCATTTTTCTAGCCCACCAAGTCATTGCCACTGTATCCCTCAGTTCTCCACACCTATTTTAATCTCTGTATTGCTTCTAGACAACAGGTCCCAAACTCTTGGCTTGTACATCCTGTCCTCAGTGGGGACTCCACTCTAAATGCCAATTGTGGTGAGCTTCAGGGTTGAATGGTTATTTACTGCTTACAATAGAATGGCCACGTATTCTTATTTTTATACCCATGCTATGAGCAAAGTTCACTTACCTATTGGCCTACAGAGATGGACACAACAACTCTCGGGGATCTAGACTGCACCTTTATTTCTATGTAGTGAAGTCACATTTTACCTTGCTATCTCATATATCTTTTGAAATATATTCATATACCCATACCTGTAATTTGGATGCAAGATGTAACACTGGACACACAACCCCAGATGGAGCAGCAAAAGGCAAAGTGTTCTTCGCATCCTTCTAAAATAAAAAGGGGATGAGGTTACAGGTACTTGACCAATACATGAGTATCTAAGTCACCATCTAGGCTTTACTAAATTCCCCTCCATAAGAAGCAATAATATTGTCAAGAACGTATCCCATGGGAGATTGCCCTATACTGAATATAAAGGGGTGGATTTAGCACCCTGGTTTTAACAAAGTGAAACAATACCCCAGAAAGAGGGTTTGCTGCATGCCTTCTTATTTCCAGAGCTGTATGCATCTTAGTTTTGTGGTTATCTGGGGATAAGTCTTCTCTGGTGACCTTGGCCACTGTCCCACTTGACTGTGGTAGTGCATATATGTTAAACCGGTCTGCACATTAATCATATTCTTCTCTGTCAGTTTAACTGTGCCTGTGATAGGAATCTCTGTATGATACAGAGGTAATAAGATAATGTATAGAAACTGAACTGCAGACCTGGGCTTCTAAACTTATCTGAGTTGGGTTTGGATTTCCTGTTGCTAGGTTTCCTAAGTACAAGAATAAAGATTTAGAACATTTGTCTGCATCAATAGCAATTGCGGAGTTTATTAATGCTTGTTTATGGAAATGATCCATGCTTTATCTTATCATGCAGTCACTTAAAGGCTCATCTTTAGCCGCTTCGCTTGTCATTTCATATACATGTCAGGATTCAGTCCCTGAGGGACTTGTCACCACTGTAATGTCATTCATGGAAATGCTTGTACATATGACTGAGACATGCTACAATGTTAGGATCCCATTGCAGAGTGTGATCATGGGTGTTAAATGGGCTGCCCCATACTGACCCCAGCTTAACTTTCCCTTAGTATAACTTGGAATCATGCACTATGAAATAGTCATCAGTACTAGGGTTCCCTCAAGTCATGGTGTCTCTAATAATAAAGCAATAAGCAAGAGTTTTTGCTATGCTGATGATGGATCCCATTACAAACCTTCAATTTCTACATATGGATCCATCCATCTTACCTTCTGTTGCAGTAAAAACTGTGCAGTCAGCCCAGTTGAACTTCTTTCTCTCCAATGGCGTACTCCTTGGAAAATCTTTACAGCCTAAGGGTCTTTGCTGGCTCTGTGTCCCTTTTGGATTTGAAATTTAGAGGTATTGAGTTGCTCAGCTGCCCCACTCTACCAGCTTGGAATGAGCACTGGTGCAGGAGTGATCCTTTATAAGATCCCACGACTTTATATAACTGAGACCCCTCTGGTAGGAGGAGATTGAGTAGCAAGGAGACAGGAGGAAAGCGTAAGGGTGGGGGCTGATGTGAATGGGGTAATGATCCACTTGCATTTGCGCTGATCAGGTATCGGAGGATGATCCAGAGAACAGCTCAGTAAAATATTAATAAAATATTTATCATTAGATAGGTTAAGCTGATACTTAATATAATTAATTTCTGCAGGTTCTTTGGGTATTACTGTATAGATACTCTCCATCACTTCAAGAAACCTTCATTTCCTTCATTGCAGTACCTTTACACAGTATTCCGACTGCTGAAGGCAAACAATGAGGGATGTTTCACGATAAATTATGTGCCAGCAGCTCATTGTTCACACAATTGTATTATAAATAATCAAATAATATCCTTTTTAGCATCAACATATTTGGCAGTGCCTTACAGAGAATATACTTTATTCATTGCCCCACTGGAAGCTGTCATCTAAGGTACCTATTAAATTAACTAGCTAAGACCAATTTTATTTGGAGACAATTAACCTGCCTTTATGTTTTGGAATGTGGGTGAAAGCCTATGTAGGCACAGAGAGAACATACCCACTCTTTACAGGTAATGTTCCAGGTGGAATTGAACTTAGGACCCCAGAACTCAAAGGCAGCAATGCTAACCCCTGAACTGTCCACTACATTCATTTGCTTCTGCTGTTTAGTTTGTGGTTGATTTAAAAAAAAAGTTATTATTTGCCATTTGTACATTTTAAACATTATTTTAAGTGTGGTGCAGATTTTGACAATGATCATAGCCAAGTATACTAGAATGGTCTTATCCAATTACCCTCTATATCGGGGGAGGTCCCCTAACAGAACCTGCCCTCCAGATACAGGAACCAATAGTACAACCCCATTCCAAAAATGTTGGGTCACTGTGTAAAATCTAATTTAAAAGAGAATATATTTAATAAATACACTATATTTAAGTACGTACAAATACATTTCAGGTTTTGAAAATGTACTGTTTTCTGGAAAACATATGCTCACTTTGAATCAGTGGTGTAACAAGTCAGCACCGGGCCCCCCTGCAATGGCCCTCAGAGGGGCCCGGCACACAGCCACTGAGTGCTTTATCCCACCCAGTGCCCGTGTCCTGCCTGCCCGTGTCACCGCCTTGCCATAAATCTGGGCCTGATTGCAGCTGGGGAGGGGGGATTTTTTAAGCTATTTTTTAAATTGACTTCCAATCTACAGAGGAAGCAGACTCCGCGGTCCATCCCACCTCTCCCCCCAGCTACTGTAGGGTCTGCTTCCTCTATAGTTACACCAGTGTTTTGAATTTGATGCCAGCAACATGGCAACATGTTTTAAATAACATGGGACAGGGGCAACTGTCTGTAAACACAATTCGTTGCAGCATCCACAAATGTAAGTTAAAGTTCTACTGAGAAACCATATATAAATATGGTCCAATGCTGCCTTTTTTGGGCCCAAGCTCATCTAAGATGGACTGAGGCCAGGGTCAGACTGGGGGGTGAAGGGCCCACCAGGTCCCCTAACCCCCCCTCTCAGGCCCCCCCCCCACCCGACGTCCTCCCCTGAGCGCATAAATTTAACACATCAGGGCAGGAGCAGTCGGGTAGGGGGAGCGCCGGCAAGGGTCGGGACTGGGCCGCCGGGGCCCACCGGGATTTTTCCCGGAGTCCCGGCAGCCCAGTCTGACCCTGACTGAGGCAACATGGAAAACTGTCCTGTGTCCTCTGGGCTCAAGAGGATATGGACTGTCAAGCTTGTTATCAAAACACAGTACAAAAGCCAGGGCAGCCACCATTAATACTGAATGATACATGCAAGTTTTGGAGCAACAAATGCTGCTACCCAGACAATGTCTTTTTCAGGGAAGGCCTTGATTATTTCAGCAAGACAATGCCAAACTGGATTCTTTGCGTATTACAACAGCTTTGTTCCATAGTAAAAGATTCTGGGTGCTAAACTGGCCCCCGGCCTGAAGTCCAGACCTGTCACCCACTGAAAACATTTGCCCCAATGTGAAAAGAAAAAGGCAAAGACCCCCAAACTGCAGAGCAGCTGGAATCTGTATCAGGCAAGAATGGGACATTTCATTTTCAAAACTCCTCAGTTCCCAGATGGTTACAGAGTGTTGTTAAAAGAAAAGCGGATTCGACACAGAGGGAAACATCTTATCTTGCTCAGTCTAATGTAAATGGGAGCTGTGGCTGACAGTATGAGGGACCCACCATACTGTAAGAGTTATTGCTTTAATGGGGGGCATGTACCACTTGACTGTTATAGTGGCAATACAAAGGCCAACCTGAGGGCATTTGACCAATGTAACACAGGCCAAACAGATGGATACTGTATGAGGAACATTTTACATTCATGGCCACCACTGCACAGTTCTGTTATATATGGAACAGCAGCAAGTTAATGGGAGCTGCAGGCAAGCCGCTGACTGAAGTGCTAGTAGCTCTGTCACACAGCTTGCCTGGGCTGAGAGCAGAGAGATGGGGCGGGACTAAGGCTGCTATTGCACAGTTCTGAGTGTCACTCACAGTGATGACCACTTCCTGTGGGAGAATGAAAAGCCACGCCCAGCCCTCATTTCAACCCAGACACTGAGCAGAAAGGATCTCTGTGCAGTTCTGAAATACTGACAATTGTACGAGGTAAAATGCAATTGAAACTTACTTTCTGGGGCACTGTAATTTTAATGGAGGGGGGCATCTGATAGGAAAGGATGGGGATGATGCAATATGCCCCTTGGGGGTAGAAAGCTGTGGTTTCCATGGTGGGAAGTCTGGGCTGTGCTACCAACAACAGTTGTTAAATGAAAAGTACCAGCTGGGGGGGGGGGGGGGGGGATAATTTGGGAGAATGCCTACATGAAATTCCAGCCTGACTTGCATAGATGTTATTGGAACTATGGCTGAATGTCAATATTAATGTTTTCCTATAACTGTAACTTATAGCTAAGGGGGCCTGGCTGCAATGTACACCTCCTAGTGGGATTGAGCTAAAAAAGCTCAAAGGAAAAAATGTACTCTTTCTGTAGCAAAAAGGTACTTGGTTATTTAAAAAGAGGTTGTTCGTGTTCAAATTAACTTTTAGTATGAGTTAGACAGTGATAGGGACAATTTGGAACTGGTTTTGTTTCTTATTACCGTATATACTTTAGTATAAGCCGAGGTACCTAATTTTACCTAAGAAAACTGGAAAAACTTATTTTGAGTATAAGCCTAGGGTGGGAAATGCAAGCAGCTACTGCTAAGTTTCAATAATCAAAATAAATACCAATAAAATGACATTAATTGAGGCATCAGTGGGGTATATGTTTTTAAATATTTATTTAAAAGAAAAACTGTAAACTAAGTTTGTAACACATGATATGTGTTTAACTTCAATCAATTATAATTAACTATATAATTAGGATCTATTTGTCATCAGTAGTATCGTAGCTCTGTGTTGGAAGACAAGGCCGGGATTAAAGTGCAGGGGCACGTGACGTCACTTCATCACGCCTTGCTCTGCCCCAGGCACTACTGCGGCGCACAGAAGAGCGCTCTAACAGGTACATGCTAGCTGTCGCGTTGGCGGGAGCACAAAGGACAGAGGGTGCTAGTCTGGAGGGACCCACGGCACCCAACTCGAGTATAAGCCGAGGGTGACTTTTTCAGCACGTTTTGGGTTTCGGCTTATACTCAAGTATATACGGTATTTATGGCTTTTTAATGATTTAGCTTTTTGATCAGTAGCTCTCCATTTTGGGATTTCAGCAGCGAATTGGTGCGATGGCATATGCGGCGGCGCGATTTCCCTGAAATCGCAGAAGTTTCCTCTCAAGGCAACTTCCGCGATTTCAGGGAAGTCGCGCCGCGTATGCCATCCCACCGCGATTTACATTTTCGCCGGTGGGATGGCATTCCAGGGAGATTAGTCGCCCGCAAACAGGGAGATTTGTCGCGTGCGACTAATCTCCCCGTGTGCCAGAGCCCTAAAATGAGAATAAAAGGCATTTTTGTAAATGAATCCCCCCCTAGAGTCTTCACTCCCAAACTGCTCCTGCCCTGATTACACTAGTGGGGTTGATGGGCATCATCTTGTGACTCTGGAGTTTCTAAAGAGGTAAGTTAATGAGGCTAGTTGGGGGGCATTGGTTCGGATTAAGTTGACACCTCCAGACCAAGTAAGCAGCTTGTTGTCCCATGTATAGAGTCCTTGGGACTGCCTGTCTGACCAATATCTGAACAAAAATCCACCATCAAACAGGTTTAAAATACATGTTCAGATTCTAGTCTTCTTCCATCGAACGTTTGGATATCGGTCGTACGCTTAAATGCAATGATCTAAAACTACCATTCAGACTGAAATTGTAGGATAAAGCCCTTAAAATACAAATGGGAGGATGTTCTGAACATGAAATAGTTGGCAGGCACCAATCATACGAAAGTGATTTCCATTGTAGGCCCCCCAAGGATATCGTCCAATACACAATACATGCGTAGATTTTTTTCGTTAGCGGACCGAAATGTTCTAACGACCGATTTCCATGGTATGAAAATTATGGGGACAATTATTTGGAGCCCACACACTGTTCAAAAATCATATAGAACTAGGTTTTGTACGATTTTATCTGTGCATGTCTGACCAGCTTAATCCCCGTAGGTCCATATTATGATCCAGTCGTTGGCCCCCGGACTAACTGCACATTAGAGATACACTTGTTTGTTGCCACAGAGAGTATCTTTTTATGTATAGCCAGCTAAACCTATGTAAATGCCTTTCAAATAGGCAGCCAACACCATATTATACCTACAGACATACGTCTGGTCATCTGTTTTTACCCGGCAACACCAGGGTTATGAAGGCTGTTGCCTCTGCATTCTTGAGTTGGGTCAGCAACAGTTGCATTAACTTAAGTGTGTGTTGTGTGTTGTTCCAGGCAACTGATATATAAAAAGAACAAAGGAATATATAGTGTGATATATACATACATACAGGGCTCCTTTGTGATTCTTCCACTTTACAGTATAATTACCTGGTATCTCTGTGATGTGATATCCTTGTCCAGGAAAGATTGCCTGAAAGTGGAGGCATTGTTCTGCTCCCACGCCTTTTGTCTCTTGGCAGACATGCATCAGCAGTATAATACCTGCATTTTTATGGGAATTTTACATTATACAAGTCACGGTGCCCATTGCTGCAGAGCATTTGCATAGAGCACTATTTAGATACAAGTTAGTTTCATGTATTCAAGTCCTATAACATACTCTCTTGCTGTCCCACAGACTGAACAATGCCGGACCCTCTGGATCTGTCCGCCCCAGACATTCCAGAGCCAGGACTTCTGGAAACTGTGCTTCGCTATGGCCTTTTCTGTGGAGCCATCTTCCAACTGATTTGTATTTTGGCCATCATATTCCCTGGAAGCAAGGGCCAGGAAATGGTAAGGAAGATGTGTGTGTATTTTCAATTGGTGACCAAGGAGTGCAAGGGGCTGGTAGCTCATTGCATATTTGTGTTGAGAAGTAAAAGGTGGAACATTGCAAGGACAGCAGACCTTGCCTGATTGACATCTGGCTGATTTTCGACAGGCCCCATACACGGGCAGATTTCTATTCTCCAGCCTGATCACTTGAGTTCCTACACTTGTGGGTGATACCCAGGGTAGAAACCCTCCCACTTTACTTGTTGGAGTCCTTGGCTGCTCTGCTACTCAACCCCTAACCCTAAGGACACTTAAGCTGGCCATACACGCACCGATGATATTTCGTACGATATTTGGTGCATGTATGGAGGCTTGACGAGGTGACCGATAACACAAAAGGCTGCGGATATTGGTCAACTCGTCGATCGGCCAGGTTAAAAGATTTTGACCAACGGTTGCACGAAATATCGAAAATTGCTACGTGTATGGCCACCTTTACTCCTAGAGTAAGGAGTAGCTCTTCTTGAATCTACTGTGGCCACCTACCTCAGTCTCTCCGGTACCATCCACCTCCTCCTGCAAGTGGGGTCCAAAGAGATAGAACCTTATGGTGACTCCCCGTTTAAAGACTTGGAACACCTGACACCCCTGGCCTTGAAAGGAAAACGGCTAAACTCTGAACAAGCACAGCCCAATGCTGGATTAATGTTTTAAAGCAGAAGGAAAGGTAAAAACTAAGCAAAGCTGCACTGAGTCCTCTATCAAAAGAAACACAAGATTTCTTGTCATCCTTTGTGTAAACCTGTTCTTCGGTATCCGACATCCTCTCTCCGAAAAATCCAGACATGAACCTGTCTGCTGGCACTGAAGCTTTTTGCTGACCCGTGTTGTTTACTGGGGTAAAAGAATTGGGGGGTGTTTTTCAGCATCAAGGTTTTGCTGGACCTTCAGTCTCCTTTTGTCAAGAACATTTCAGCATGGTGGGTTCAGCTCTTCAGTTTAAAGTGCCAAATTGCAGAGAGGGCTTTGAAAAGTCCAAGTTACACAAACATTTTCTTTCAGAGTTAAAAAGATTATTAGTAAATATACGTTAAAAACCCTAAACTCTCATCTGTTTTTTTCTTTACCAGGAATCTGATACCCAAGAAGTAAAGAGTACAGAAGTGGTAAAGAAACCTAAAATGCCACCAGTCACACTTGGAAAGAAGCAGAAGAAGGAAACAAAGAAGAAGAGGTGAGAAGAGAAGCTGCAACGTTTGAACTTTCTCCATGGGAAAATGTCCTTTTGAGGCATCCATGAACCTCTTTTCCACTGAGATCCAGGCAGCATTCCTCTTGATACTTGTCCTTAATACACAGCCATCATTGGTGGGCCGCTCAGAGACACTATCCAATATGATGTTTTTTTTCATTGTACAGTGTTTTGTCCATTCCTTGCAGTCTGATTAATAATAATCACACAATAGACCAACAGTATAGGGTTAGTGCCCTGTATTTGGCTTTGAATGCTTAAGGCATTGGCTTTGTGTATCATCGAAATATTACTTTGCATGTAATATATCCCATTTGTGAAGCACACAAACACACAGGAGGTTGGGCACCTACTGTATTTTATTTGGTTATATGCAGCTGTGCTTTGTGTAGTCATAAATTATGGGTTTAAAATTGACCATACACTGTAAGATCTGCTCGTTTGGCAAGGTCCCCAAGCAAGAGCATCTTCTCCTGATATGGACACCTATAGGTGCTCAATATTGGGCTAAACTATCAAATTAAAACAGCGGGCATAGGCACTGCCAGTTCAGGGGCCATATCAACAAGCTGATGCAGTCCTCAGTCAAACCTGGCCAATCAAGATCTGGACGATTTCAGGCCAGATGTCAGTCGGGCAGGCCCGTCGTTGATGCCCATACACAGGCATTTAAGCTGCCGAATTTGTCTAAAGAACCGATATCGGCAGCTAAAATTGGCCCATGTATGGCCATCTTCACTTGTTACCCAGGTCATGATCTGCAACTGACCCACTGAAATCCTTCCTCTTTAAAAAGAGCATTTTGTACATTGAGAAATACACATTTAGATTTTCATGTCTTGACTTAAAAGGGAAGTCAGAGTTAAGTCCATGTGGGCCATGCCAAGACCCCTTTTTTTTTTCAAAAACCTCTTCTTTTGCAGAGGTTAACATGTAAAATATTATTAAAAGAAAGACGTGCTACAAAACTGTGTGTAGGGCTTTGCTTTATATTGTTTTTGGAACCCTTGTAGTTCCTGACTGGGATTTAAAATAAGCCCTGGCGTTTCAAGTACACAGAATCCCAAACAGCCCCCCGGCAGCCCACTCAGTAGCGACTGTAATGCATCCTACATTCAAGTTCCACCTTCTGTTTTAAGCGGGTGGAGTATTTTGCTTGTCTATAAACTTACAGCACTACTTGATGGCTAGCAGTGCTAACTGGGAGCCGGTCAGTTCCTCAAAACAACAACTGACAAAGACGTTTGGCTGCTCCCAAAGGGGGAACCTGAGGACTTTCATATCCGAAGATCCTCTGCAAATTGATTCAGAAAGCAATAGAAAATGGCATGACATCAGTGATCCAAACACTCATTTTATGGTGGAGTCAAAAACCAGTAGCAAGAATTGCAGCAGGAAAACTAAATACCCTACAATGTATAAATAATGTTCACTACAGATGCTGTCCAATCTTCTTTATCAGGTCTGGCCAACTGGAGGCCCATGGGCTGTATTCGGGTATCTAAAGTATTTGTATGGACTCTCTCTGCCAACTGGATCCACAGATTTCTTTAATGACAGCACTACTGTATGGTATCTAGAACAGTCAACCTTCCTATTGTTCCTGTCCATGATTAGAAAGTGAAGAGGGGCTGCAATTGTAACCCCCTAAACACTCTAACCTGGCATACATGCCCTGATGGTGGGACAATGGTGATAATGATCCATTAGACACAATAGGCCAGGTAGGGCTATAATAATAATAAGGCTCAAATTAGTCGTATTGATGTGGCCCATGATTGTGAGATTAGCTGACCTGGAAATAACAGTATCAAAGATATTAAACCAGTGATAACCCCTTTCCCACTTTATTCTTCTTTTCTTTATGAGATAGCAATCATTCACAACTAGTCATTAATTGTCCAGCAGAGGGAGCTGCACAGTGCTCATTCCTGCTCTACATGTTGTTGCTTTCATTCCTTCTCTTCCTCTCACGCTAAGATATTACTTTACATACACACACTGCACTTTATTTGGAGTGTGGCCAGTTACTGTTGTAGACATATTTGCAAACCAAAAAACAGTAATGTGGAATACTGGGACTTGAACCAGGATTTTTAGACATTTTATGATCATGTACCTTTGTTAAAGGGGACCTGTCAGCTAGACATTTCCCCCCACCCGAACAGCATCATTTGTACTGCATATATCCCTCCATTCACCAGCGCCATTACATTTTCCTAAAACAAATAGTCGCATTCACTTGGCAGCCATTTTCCCTCTGACACATCATCAGTGACATTTCCATCTACAAAAGGCACATATGCACTCCAATAACGTTCTGGGCTGAATCGTCAAATATGGAGGTAGAAACAATAGGAATTCTACCCCATCTGATGATACAGCCCTAAATGCAGTGTTTGCTCGGGCGCTTTCAACGGCGCCAAAAATCATTTGTCCCACCCCATCAACAAGACCACCGATATCCAAGGCTTTTGCAATATCTGTCGCCTTGTCAGTCTACCATACACGCACCAAATATCGTATTGGTGCGTGTATAGCCAGCTTAAGGTGAGAAGAGGAGGTTAGGAAACAAAAATAGGAGCAGACAGCAACAGCAGAGCTTATATGGAAATGGCAAATGCCATCTCTTCCTTGGATGCCAGACTGGAGGGCATCTGAGTTGAAAAGAACTGAGCATGCTCAGTAGTCAACAACCTGAGGGCCAAAATGTTCACAACCATTAGATAACCAAAATTTTGATATCCATGGCACAATAGTATCTGCACCAGTCGCATATGAACAGATTGTCCAATCATACATTTTATCCCGTGGCAGTGCTTGTACGTGCGCAGTGGTGCTTAGACGTTCGTCAGCCCTTCTGAATTATCAATGTTTTGCATATATATTACCTAAAACATCATCTGGTTTTCACGCAAGTCATAAAAATGAGTTCATGAGAACTCGATTAAACAAATGATTCAAAAAGATGATACTAGTTCATTTAATTATTGAGAAAAATATTCCAAAGTGACGTATTGGTGTGAGTTGTAAGTATGTGACCCTCTAGGTTTCTAGGCTTTAAAGGGGAAATTCGAGTCAGTTGGGTGATTGAGGTGGGGGGCCCTACCTTAAGGTGCCCATACACCTTAAGATCCGCTCGCTTGGCCCACCTACGGGTAGGGGATATCGGGAGAATCCAGGCTAATTCGATTGTTTGGCCCTGGATCAAATTGTAATGACGGGCAAAGGCAAATTCCGTCCGGGGACCACATCAACAAGCTGATGCGGTCCCCGATCCGACTAGATTTTCTAACCTGCCCGATCGAGATCTGCCCGATTTCAGGCCAGATGTCGGTCGGGCAGGCCCATCGGTAGTCCTCATACACGGGCCGATTAGCTGCCGAATTGGTCTAAGGCAGTGGTCTCCAAACTTTTTTGCACCATGGACCGGGTTTAAGCAAGACAATTTTTCCGAGGACCAGGGGTGGTGGGTATAGACCTGAGCTTGTTTCCCTGCGACTAGATACGCCCAGCCCCCTTGCTCTTCTTACTCCCACCTAAGTGGTGACATCCCCTGACACTAAATATGGAGTTTTAAGTACTTTGGTCCTTTTTGCCATCAGTAGAAAGCTTCCTGGGCTTCGCATAGCAGTTGTCATGGGACCAGAGGTGGCCCAGTTTACAATAGCCCACAACCGGTCCCCGGCCCGGTGGTTGGGGACCCCTGGTCTAAGGGACTGATATCAGCAGCTAGGATCGGCCTGTGTATGGGGACCTTTATTTAAAAAACAGAATGCTGGGTCTTGGGTTGTGCATGGCTTAAACAAAGGAGATACTCATCAGGCTGGAAAAACAAAACTATTTGTACTGAGTTTGAACCCCACCAGTTCCCTGCAAGGAAATTCAACACCACTCTTCCCCTCCCCAAAATGACACCAATGATTACATGCATTGGCAATGCAATTTTCATGCGTCCACCATAGGAGATCAGTAAACAACAATGGTGTGCATGCAGGGCTGTATCTACTATATAAGCATTTGAGGGCCTGTGCCTTTGGGTGCCTATATAATAAATAAAACTACATAGAACAAAAAAAAAACCCAACTTGCTGCTGGATAGTTGCTGCTAAATCCACCAGTGGAGCTTGTTTTTAAAGATCGGTATGGCAGGACCATGTGCTAATTGCCAGGGAAGGGAGCAGGCTGAGGGCATAGCTTAGGGCAGTACCAGTGCCATTTTGAAATGGCCGATAAGTCAAAGCCAGGACTGGTAAGTTTTAGTTGCAGTTATTTTTGCCCAAGGGGGGGCACATCAGTTAACTCGTTTGTGACTCATTTGGATTCTCATGATCTGGTTTTAGGACTTGTATGAGTAAAAGATCACATTGCAGGTCATATTTTTTCAAAAAATTCAAAAGGGCTCACAAACTTGAAGCACCATTGTATGCCCACCTTTACTTTGCGGGATTGTGTCTGGCAGGTCCCCCCATGCTTTTTACTAAAGGGAAAGTGTTTTAACAGTCTCCACTTTGTCCTGTCAATCATTAGTGAAACCTAAGTTGTTTACTGTCCTTCTCTGACATGGGGTCAGGTGGGGTCAGTGACCAGGAAGTCTTTATCACTTCCTGGTCACCTGACAGTAACCAGGAAGTCTGTATCACAACTAGTCATTGTATTCTAAGCAGGATATAACATAACAGTTATTGTCTTCCAGGTCCATATTATCTCTAAGCAAGCCCTTTACTTACTTCATCACAAAAACCAAATGATCTCCCGCTACTGCCAGGGTATTATGTTAGATACATACGGGGTTATGTAATAAAAGACACTGGGGTCATTTATAAACATTGGGCAAATTTGCTACTGGGCAGTTACCATTAGCAACCAATCAGATGTTTGATTTTTTGTTTTACTGGTTCAAAAAACCTAATCTCTGGTTGATTGCTATGGGTTACTGCCCAGGTGCAAATTTGCCCAGTGTTTATGATTGAGTTCCCCAGGTGCAATAACCCATAGCAATCAGCAAGAAACATTTACTGGTCACCTGTTTAAAAGAAAACATCTTATTGGTTGCTATGGGTCATGTACGGAGGCACATTTCCAGAAGTGACATCATGTGCAAAAGCCATGCTGAAGCCGAAAATTCGCTCAGGTGACGTCACAGAATGAATATTACGCATTTGCACAGGAATTCACTGCAGGACTTGGGGTGAATTGCTTAAAATCGGGAGAATGCTTTTGGAGGATGGGAAACCAGGGGAGAGCCACAAAAATCGGGTAACTCTCAATAAAATGGGGGGGGGGGGGTTGACAGCTTTGGGGTTACTGCTCCAGGGGCAAACGTAGAGCCTTTTATTACATAAAGGGAATAGCCTCCTACCCTGTATCCAAGCCTGCTAAAAACAGTATGCAGAAATCCCATGTCTCCCAAGATATGGAAGCCTTTGTATACATTGACAATGCTTTGCTCTTCCTTCAATGTTTGTGCCAGTTCCATGTTTCCCAAGGGCTGAATTGATAAGCCCTAATGGCTGCCCTCTGTCAAAAGGTTATCCCTGCTGGCACACAGGAATTTCTTTCACAAGAGCTGATTGCTTCCCCTTACAATGAGATTCCCACTGTACACTTTAGAAGAAATTCTGGAAATGCCGAGCTTTGAGCAAACAGCTAAACGCTTGTGGGGGCAGGACCTGAGTGAAGTCAGTAACCCAAGGCACATTTTACATTGTTCAGTCATCAAACTCAGGCCTGAGCATGTTCTACTAGACTTGCAAGGCGTGCGTCCCCGAGTGTTGTTAAACTCCAACACTCAGTGGCCGGCAAAGCTCCCGGCATCCAGTACTTTGTTAACAGGGAACTTGGAAGCCAGACACGGGACACGCTAAGATGGAACATGTGATACATCTGAAATCCCACTAATCTTCAGAAAGCCTCAATCACAAGGAGGGATTAATAGGGCTAGAAGATGTGTATGAAACAGCTCTCTGTCTATGTATGAGATCTGTATATTCTATATATATAAATGTCTTTTTTATTTCTATGGTAATTCATTACATCCAGGGGCGCAGTCCTGAAACATGGATTGCTCAAAAATATGAGTAGAATTCACCCATGGGTGGACACGGGGCCTTGGTGCCTATATAGAAAATATGGCCCTGCTTGTCAGGCAGTTGTGACTTTGAAAAAGCAGACTGTACCATTTCCTAAGGCAATCACCCATCAAGCTTTTGGTGCTAGTATCTGAGATACTGTGAGAGGTTTATTTCCAGGGAAAGCCATTGTATCAGGGTTCTAAATCATGAATTATGGAATTTAAACGGGAACTCCACCGAAACACAACAATATATGGTTAATGATTAAAGGAACTCTACCCCAATTTGAAAAGAGAACATAAATTCAAGCAACTTTGCAATATACAACAATAAAAATGCATTTCATGATTTTTAACGTAGTATTATGGTTTGGAACAGTTCCCTAAGCCCCGCCCCCTGTGGATCTGGCGGACACGTGTTGTCAATAAGGAAAGGAACATTATACTGCAATGCATTTTGGGTTAAATAGTTCCTGCATTCTGTCAATGTTTTAGTCCCTCCTCCCCTGCCAGGATTTGAAATGATGCAGAAAAAAGAACTGTTTTGCAGCTGGATTTTTAGCATATAAAATACTTTTTGAAGGAACAAGTTCTTTTCCAGTCCCCCTCAATTAGGCCCACATAATTGAGGGGGACTGGGCAAGGATTTTCCTGTCAATTTTATACCTAGCACCTAGTACACAGTGCAAATCTGTCTACTGACTACTGCTTATGGGCCTCGATTTTTCGAAAAGTAAGGGCTTGGCCTAGGGCAACTGCTCAAGGGCCTTAACAGGCCACACAGAAGAATGAATTAACCACCTTACCTTTAGCCATTGAGACCTGGGGGTGCCAACCCACTTCCAAAATACTGAATTCTCCAATTGAGCCTGAGATTCTACTTCTTCTGATTGGAAAATCATGGCCTACACTGATGTGCCCCAATAAGGATAAAAGCAGTCTGTAGCTGGCATGGATTAGCAACTGCCCTGGCTGTACTTCAAAAAAACCAAGTGGGTGAATTTTATCCAATAGGGTATGCCATTAAAATGGAAATTTTTGAAGCAAATCTGAGTTTCCTTCCCAGGATTCCCTCTGTTTTCTAAGCTTCTGATATCCTGTGTGACAGAGATTCTGTGTGCAGCCAGAGACTGGGATCATTGTTGCGCGGCTGAGACACCGTGACCCCGAAAGACTTTGTTCACGAATGTAAATCTGTGCTGCTTTGTGTCTGCCTGCGCTTCCGAGCCTGAAAACCCTCATTTAAAATTCATCTGAAAACGCTGGGGTTACAGAGAATAAAACAGGGTGGGTTTTCCTGCCTCCAAACCCAACAGTGCCCTTTGCTAATTTGTGGGGCCTGTCAAACAGTCCTGGCACCAGAGTTGCTGTTAAAAGGAATCAATGATCTAAGCCCATTCTGATTTGATCATACTGCCCAGTTCCTATGAGCAGGTCTGGACCAGGCATCAATAAATACACAGAGGTCCAAACAGCCCCCACCAGCCCAATAAATAGTGACCGTCTGTGGCATCTTACAGCAGCCATAAGATAAGATATTGGGGTATCATTCTCTCGTTATATGTTGTATATTGGTACAAGGGGGCCTGGATCACAGGGTCTGCTGTATGGTAGTTCGGTATTGGGTTGGGGGTCTGCCTCTGGGCTGGGAACCCCCTGAAGAGGGTCAGAGTGGTTGTAGGGTAGACATGGGGCTGGCAAGTCATTGCCACCTCAGACAGCAGAATGGACTCAGCTGAAGCTGTAGAGCAGGGATCCCCAACCTTTTATACCCGTGAGCCACATTTAAATGGAAAAAGTGTTGGGGAGCAACACAAGCATCAAAAATGTTCCTGGGGGTGCCAATAAGAGCCATAATTGGCTACTTAATAAACCCTATGTGCACTGGCAGCCTACAGAAGGCTCTGTTTAGCATTATATTGGGTTTTTATGCCACCAAAACTTGCCTCCTAACCAGAAATTAAAAAATGAGCACCTGCTTTGAGGCCACTGGGAGCAACATCAAAAGGGGTTGGGGAGCAACATCCAAGGGGTTGGGGAGCAACATGTTGCTCACGAGCCACTGGTTGAGGAACACCGCTGTAGAGGGGCCAGTCTTGTCCAAACTGACATGTAGGTTTAATATCCTTCTCTTTAAACATAACAAATAAGAACAAAAAGAGGAAACTGTAAGTGATAACTGTACATAATAGCGGCGGGAACTAGACACACTGGCACATGAATTGACAAACATAAGGGGGATTATGTAGAGAAAGGGCCCAAACTGTCGAAGTGGAAGTGGCCAGAAGTACAATGAGCTCATTCTTTATAATGCTTCTCTCTCCCGGCTGCCCCATCCCCAGTGCTTTTTGCCTTATCTCCTAATACACGATAGCGAATGAGCTAACTGCGCCAGGACAAACCTATTTACACGCTGCTGTTAGTTCCATAGGGAAATTAGAAACAGGCTGGCGTTTGGCATGGGAGATTTAATTAGGACCCATAACAACAGCAGTCGTGAATTGCTGGACAGAAACAATGTTATCTTCCCCATTAGATAATTTTTTCCGGTTATCTAATCTGCCCTTTAGGTACAAAGGGAAAGGTATTTTTGGGAAGTTGCTGCAAATATCAATGCATGTGTGGGTACTATGGTGGCAGTTTGGACTGATCACCATGCAATGTTGTACAATTGCAACTCTCTGGGCATTGGCAGATTTAGATACTATCTGCCCATCATTGTGGCTGGCCAAATGTCTGGCCTTTAGGCAGTTAGGTGAGTTCAAAGCAAAATTGGTCCTGATTGATTATTGTGTGATTTGGGCACAAATACAAGTTGTAATTTGATATGATCACATGACTGGGAGCCAGAAAATGAAATCACTGCAGAAATGCAGCCCCATTCCTACCCCAGGTTGGCCAACGACCAGGATGATCCAGTCAATTCAGTGCTGCCCTAGGTACCGGACCTCAGCCTGCCCCTTCTTTCAGAGATTGGTCTGGATTTAGCTGCAACTGGTGGTGAGTTAGGGGGATTTTTTTAGTCCTTTTATGGATATCCGAGGGACGTCCATGAAAAGCTGCAGCCCTAAGCATTGCCCCTCGAGTGCCTATATAGTAAAAATGACACTGCCCGCCACGTGGTAAAGATCTGAGTGTCTGGTCACCTGGGGGGAGCAGCAGATCTTTCTGTGTATGACATGAGTGCTTGTGTTTTTCATATAAGTGCAATTCCCTGTCCTTAGAAGAACTATGTAGGCTTTTATGTTCCTCCGATCAATTATCTGACCACGTAACCATCAGACAAACCCCACCAAAGGTTTAGCAATTCAGATCATGTTTCTGCTAAGTGGCTTTTTTGAGTTTATTGATCTTCTGCTTCTTTAAATGGAGGAGTTCGGAACATTTTCTGCAAAGTCTTCAAGAATGGTGGGTTTTCTAAAGAAATGCTGAAGGATCCCTTTGATGCAAATTCCCTTCATTTATAAAGACTTGTGGATTAAATATGGAGATCTCAGGGGGAAGAGAGGGCTAATGCAAGTAGCTGGTGTTAAAGAGCAATATAAGCTGCAGATAAGGCTTTCCCCTGAACTCATGAGAAGCCTGGTGCTGATGTGGGCGTAGGTGTGATGCATTCTAACTGGAACTCGGGCAATGCGTCTAATGGTGCCCATCAGGCCAAGAAGTTACCGCAGTTGAGTGCGGATGTGACTAAGGAGTGGATAATGAGTCTTTGGTAGAAGTTTAGTATCGTGAGTGAGCAAAGCTGGAAGAACCAGTTCTTAAGGCTGGTATAAAATATATAGATTTTCACAAGCTTGATTAGGTAGTCTAGTAATTATTAACTAAGATTTTACGTGAATCACGTAGTAAGAACTACAGCCCTTTTGTGCCACTCAGACCCACTAGCTTGCAGCCTTTGTATTATTTTTCTATAGGATCAACTCTGTTCTGGTCTTACATACTGTATGCCAATATATAAAGTTCAGTGCCCATGGAACTAAGTGGAAAATCACAGCTTCATGGGTTGGGCCTCTCCCACAACATGACCAATGATCTGCTGAACACACACATCCCACTAAACACTAGTAATGCACAGGCTGGTTGCTCAGCCTGTAACCACTGCCCCTCTGCCAATGTCTACTAGGTCCCCTCAAGTCCCAGGTCCCAGGGAAAATAAGGGACAGTTGTCATATCTGTTCTCCATATATTTGCATTAAAAATTTAATATCAGGGGCACTTTGGCTCCTGCCGCCACCTGAAGTGGCAGACCCAGAAAGACAAATGATTGGTGGTCACTGCAGGGATATCACCATTACTCATGTGAAAAAAAGTTAATTAAGTAATATTAAGCCATTAAATCCATATGCCTCCTCCCCCCCCCGAGGATAGAACAGCAACCCCCAGCAACACACCTTAGGAACCAGAACCCCAACAACTATTTCCAAATGCTAACAAACTCCCAGAACAAACCCCTGCAAGGTTCACCTCCTACAGTCAGCATAGGGCAGGCAGAGTATGGCACACACAGGCAGCATAGGGCAGGCAGAATATGGCACACACAGGCAGCATAGGGCACACAGAATAAGGCACACACAGGCAGCATAGGGAAGGCAGCGTATAGCATACACAGGCAGCATGGGACAGGCAGAGTATGGCACACAGGCAGCATAGGGCAGGCAGAGTATGGCACACACAGGCAGCATAGGGAAGGCAGCGTATAGCATACGCAGGCAGCATAGGGCAGGCAGAGTATAGCACACACAGGCAGCATAGGACGGGCAGAATATGGCACACACAGGCAGCATAGGGCAAACAGAGTATGGCACACACAGGCAGCATAGGGCAGGCAGAGTATAGCACAAGCAGGCAGCATAGTGCAGGCAGAGTATGGCACACACAGGTAGCATAGGGCAGGCAGAGTATGGCACACACAGGCAGCATAGTGCAGGCAGAGTATGGCACACACAGGTAGCATAGGGCAGGCAGAGTATGGCACACACAGGCAGCATAGGGCAGGCAGAGTATGGCACACACAGGCAGCATAGGACAGGCAGAGTATGGCACACACAGGCAGCATAGGGCAGGCAGAGTATGGCACACACAGGCAGCATAGGGCAAGCAGACTATGGAACACACAGGCAGCATAGGGAAGGCAGAGTATAGCACAAGCAGGCGGCGTAGGACAGGCAGAGTATGGCACACACAGGTAGCATACATCTGAAGTGTGAACAATAGAGGGGGTTACAGCCTGAATCTGAGGTGTGAACAATGCAGGGTGATACATTACAATGCACTGCTCAAGCTTTCCTATTTAATCTCCACTGGTATCACTACCTGGTTGCTAGGGTCATTGGAGGCTTAGCAACCAGATAACAGTCATCCAAACAATAGTTCACAAAGAGCTAGGGAAAAGTACTAGAGGTGGGAGTGCTGGGTGCATGGGGTGAAGTACTAGAGGCGCGGGTGCTGGGTGTATGGGGTGAAGTACTAGAGACATGTGAGCTTGGTGTATGGGGAGAAGTACTAGAGAGGTGGGTGCTGGGTGTATGGGGAGAAGTACTAGAGGGGTGGGTGCTGGGTGTATGGGTAGAAGTACTAGAGAGGTGGGTGCTGGGTGTATGGGGAGAAGTACTAGAGAGGTGGGTGCTGGGTGTATGGGGAGAAGTACTAGAGGGGTGGGTGCTGGGTGTATGGGGAGAAGTACTAGAGGGGTGGGTGCTGGGTGTATGGGGAGAAGTACTAGAGAGGTGGGTGCTGGGTGTATGGGAAGAAGTACTAGAGGGGTGGGTGCTGGGTGTATGGGGAGAAGTACTAGAGAGGTGGGTGCTGGGTGTATGGGGAGAAGTACTAGAGGGGTGGGTGCTGGGTGTATGGGGAGAAGTACTAGAGGGGTGGGTGCTGGGTGTATGGGGAGAAGTACTAGAGAGGTGGGTGCTGGGTGTATGGGGAGAAGTAATAGAGGGGTGGGTGCTGGGTGTATGGGGAGAAGTACTAGAGGGGTGGGCGCTTTATAAATAAATGTTAATGTAATGCTGGGTGTATGGGGAGAAGTACTAGAGAGGTGGGTGCTGGGTGTATGGGGAGAAGTACTAGAGGGGTGGGCGCTTTATAAATAAATGTTAATGTAATGCTGGGTGTATGGGGAGAAGTACTAGAGGGGTGGGTGCTGGGTGTATGGGGAGAAGTACTAGAGGGGTGGGTGCTGGGTGTATGGGGAGAAGTACTAGAGGGGTGGGTGCTGGGTGTATGGGGAGAAGTACTAGAGGGGTGGGTGCTGGGTGTATGGGGAGAAGTACTAGAGGGGTGGGTGCTGGGTGTATGGGGAGAAGTACTAGAGGGGTGGGTGCTGGGTGTATGGGGAGAAGTACTAGAGGGGTGGGTGCTGGGTGTATGGGGAGAAGTACTAGAGGGGTGGGTGCTGGGTGTATGGGGAGAAGTATAGGGTTGTGTAATTCCTCTAGTTGAGTGAATCAGTCGGTGCGACTCACCAGGGAAGAATGAGAGAAAGGAAGACAAGGGAAGCCAGGCTAGCTCTGGGAGGGGAGGAGGAGAGAGGGGGAAGTGTTGGGATTAGAGGTGGGATCTGAGAGGGGAATAATGCAAATGAAAGGGGAAGGACAAAGGGGAAAGACAAAAAGGGACAGGCCGAATTAATAAGCGCCCCGGACTGTGGTGAGAGAGCAGGCTGGGTGTCACTGGGGCAGTACAGAGACCCCCCAACGGGAGTGACAGGCTGGGCCAGGGCTGATTCAGTGGGAGGAGGGACAGGCGGACCCGGGGGAGGGCAGCACAGGCGGAGGGGAGGAGGGAGCTGGAGCCGGCCGGGCGTGAACCGTACGCTGAGTAGATCCCCAAACTTCCCGGCCCAGGAGGAATCTGATGTGTGGGGAGAGGCACCGGGAGATAGTGGGTACGAGAAGAGCGCTCTTGCCCCCCTCTGTGTGAGGGGGGTTCCCGGAGAGTGGAATCTCCCGATATCTCAGGCAGGACAAGGTAAGTAGTGGCTGCACCGTGCCGCTAGGGGGCGTAGGATAGTACCACGGGTGCAGAGAATGGGGGCGCTATAGGCTGCTTGGGAATGGTGTATGTAACGCCTTTGGGGGTATTTGGAGCACTGCTACCATATGGGCCTTTAAATCTCACTCTGGCCCGGTATTCGGTGGGTATGCCTGTGTATATGTTGTGCACACAGGCCCTTTAATGGTCAGGGTAAGTGCAGCATGTTTCCTGCGAACATCAGGGGTTAAACTTCTGGGCCAATAAGCTAGCGTACATTTAACACATGATTTTGAGATGGGGGCATGCTGGGAGTCACTGGGCAAGTCTGGAGTTGAGAGAATATTGGGGAGTGAAGGGGCTAGTTAGCAATATTGGGTGTGCTGGGCATGGATGGGGGGAATTCTATAGTATACAGGGCATGTATGGGGGAATGCTATAGTATACAGGGCATGTATGGGGGGAATGCTATAGTATACAGGGCATGTATGGGGGGAATGCTATAGTATACAGGGCATGTATGGGGGGAATGCTATAGTATACAGGGCATGTATGGGGGGAATGCTATAGTATACAGGGCATGTATGGGGGGAATGCTATAGTATACAGGGCATGTATGGGGGGAATGCTATAGTATACAGGGCATGTATGGGGGGAATGCTATAGTATACAGGGCATGTATGGGGGGAATGCTATAGTATACAGGGCATGTATGGGGGGAATGCAGGAGGGTACAGGGCATGTATGGGGGAATGCAGGAGGGTACAGGGCATGTATGGGGGAATGCAGGAGGGTACAGGGTGTGTGTGGGTAAATGGTACAGGGAGTAAAGGATGGCTGGAGAGTACAGGGCATGCATGGAGGAGTGGTGAAGGGTACAAGGCGTGCATGGTGGGTTATCATAGATTGTACACTTGTGAGTCCTCTCTATAATAAACCAAAGGCCATCCTGCTACTGGTTGAAGTTGAGAGTTAAAATTCAACCCAGCTCTATAGGTATGGGTAGTTCTGGGGAGCAAAACTATGCTATGTACCTGTGTATGTATGTGGAACAATTCTGCATATAAACACACACAATGGTCAAACAGCTACTATGGCAGTGGGTTGCACAATTATTATAGTTTATATCTAAATTTAGATTGGTATTAAATGTCATACAGAGCTGGCAGCATTGTTTTTTTTTTTAACTATGTGATTGCTACAATTAGCAAATGGCAAGGGTAAATGTTTATGAATGTACTCAAGCAAATGGGTATCCCTCCCCCTTTTAACCATTTGCTGTGCAGCTTTTAAAGCAGGAGGCTTTAGGGCCATGATCATAACTTTCCAATGTCGCCTTGTTAGTGCCAGGTTGTAGGTAAAGGGCTAAGGGTGCTAGGTTATACGTAGGATGCACCAAACCCACTATTTTCAGATTCCGTCAAACTCAGTGTCCTTCGTAAAGGATTCGGCCAAATACCAAGCATATGTAAATTAGGATAGGGAAGGGTTAAAGCGAGCCTCGTGCGCAGGTTGCGCTGAAAAAATTTCAACTTCTGTGTTTATATGACAAAAAGGCACATGATTTTTAGTGTTCTGATTCAATTCAGTGCATCCCTAGCTGTAGGTATAGGTACATGAGTGCCAAGCAGTGGGTACAGTGGTATATGTGCCAGGCTTTAGATAAAGGAAGGGGCTGTTTACCAGGCTGTAGGTATAGGTACATAAGTGCCAAGCAGCGGGTACAGTGGTATATGTGCCAGGCTGTAGGTATAGGTACATAAGGGCCAAGCAACAGGTACAGTGATATATGTGCCAGGCTGTAGGTATAGGTACATAAGTGCCAAGCAGTGGGTACAGTGGTATATGTGCCAGGCTGTAGGTATAGGTACATAAGGGCCAAGCAACAGGTACAGTGATATATGTGCCAGGCTGAAGGTATAGGTACATAAGTGCCAAGCAGCGGGTACAGTAGTATATGTGCCAGGCTGTAGGTATAGGTACATAAGGGCCAAGCAGCAGGTACAGTGGTATATGTGCCAGGCTGAAGGTATAGGTACATAAGTGCCAAGCAGCGGGTACAGTGGTATATGTGCCAGGCTGAAGGTATAGGTACATAAGTGCCAAGCAGCGGGTACAGTGGTATATGTGCCAGGCTATAGGTATAGGTACATAAGTGCCAAGCAGTGGGTACAGTGGTATATGTGCCAGGCTGTAGGTATATGTATGTGAGTTCTCAAGCTCTGAGTACAATGATACATGTGCCAGGCTGTAGTCAAAGAGGTATATTTGCTACACTGTATGTAAAGGGCTATATGTACCAGACTGTTGGTACAAGTGAAAGGCTTCTGATACAGGGGTATGTATGCTAGGTTGTTGGGAAGGGCCTATGTAGCTAGGCTGGGTAAAGGGCAACGTGTGCCAGGCTTTGTTATCATCGGCTTATCAAATATACTGACACATGAATGTATCTTAGCAAATAACCTTTAGATAAAATCAGCAGGTCTTTTCAACCAAAAATTTATGCTCTGGCCTCCCTCTAGTGCAAAGCTACAACTCCCGAGGGTGATGGGAGTTGTAGTTTTGTACTAGGTGGAGGCTACAGTTGCCTTAGAGCCAGCTAAATCCCAGCTCACCTTCACACGTGCCTCAATCCCTGTTGAGTCTATCAGAATGCAATCTGGAGTGTACTCCCCTCTCTCACCCTGTGTACTCTGAGCCTTCCGAGCCAGCTACGTGTTACAGCCTGCCTGCCATTCTTGGTTAAACTCACATCTCTCCCTCCCACTTACAACCCCACAAAGGGATGAACTTAAAGGGATCCTCAGGCCAAAATCTGTTATTTGTACAACGAAGGAAAATCTAAAAATTGACATTCCTGTATTCATTAATGAAAGATTGCCAGGAGGTTTAAAATTATTTCTAAATGCAATTCCTATTGAAGGCTATCTTTGTTTACCCCCTTTCTGACTTCTGAAACAAGGTAGCAAAAGTCCTTTTTTTTATCCTTCAGGCCTGTTAAACAGCTGGCTTGGGCTACTTTGTTTCTGGAGTCAGAACCAGAAGTGCAGGGTGTATGAACCAGGCAGATACTGCATTCCTTAGCAATTACACATAACAATATATGGAAATTTGGTGTCTTTTCATTGCCATTAATTATAGATAGATATGGGATCAGTTTTCTGAATTTATTGGGACCTGAGGTTTTCTGGATTTAATTTTTTCGTAATTTGGATCACTATTTAAACGTTACCTGATACCGACACATCCCTATAATTATAAGTAAGGTGTCAGTTTTACTAAAGGTGTAGTTCTATGCTTTTACTACCCAGCCCAGGTTCACTTCCCCTATCCTGGCACTCTGACTGGGCTGATGTTGCCTAGCCCAGTGCAGCCATAGGCAGTACTCGTCAGCTCTTCAGTTTAGAATTTCAGCAATTATCTGGTTGCTAGGGTCTTGTTTACCTTAGCAACCAGGCAGTGGTTTAAATGAGAGACTGGAATATGAACAGGAGGGGGACTGAATAGAAATATAAGCAATAATAATGAAATTATAGACTCACAGAGCAATAGTTTTTGGCTGCCAGTGTCGGTGACCCCCATTTGAAAGCTGTAAAGATGTAGAAGTTGAAGGCAAATAATTCAAAAACTATAAAAAAAAATAAATGAATAAATAATGAAGACCAATTGCAAAGTTTCTAGAAATAGGGTTTTCCTATAACATACTTAAAAGTTTACGTAAAGGTGAACCACCCCTTTAATTCTAAGCTTTCTGGATATCAGGTTTCTGGATAATTGATCTCATATCTGTACCTTTTGTATTATTTCCAATTGGTCAGTGAGAAGTCATATGGACCCTATAAATGTTCCTCTACCCCTCTCTGTTTTTGGTTTTCACTTTTAAAATGAACATTAGCCTGCCAGCGGCACGGCCGCTCACTGGGCTTGCCAAAACAAAACTAACATTTAAGGAAATGAAGGTACCAAAAACAGGAACAAATGATTTCTGGCTGGAACTTCCAGACCAACGTTTTACTAGGAAAGTTCCTTACTGCTTATTGGAACAGGGGGAAAAAATGGTACAGCCGAACAGGTCTGCGTGCTGATTGGCAGGGCACTGTATAGCTGGGGATTATGGGAACTCTACCCACCAAAGGTTCTTTGTGCATCCTGTAATAGGAAATGAAGGCTATTAAACCATTTACTGCTGGCATTTATATGAAATTGTAGCCCATTGACCCTTATAGGCTTTCAATTTAAAGAAGATCTAAAGACAAAAATAAAATCTAATGAAAGAAAATATAATTTCAAGCAATATTACATAATTTGAAAAGGTTCAGTGGCTTTAAAGTTATTTGTAACTGCAGTGTAATCCAAAATGTGTCCGGCTGCTTCTGTACTCCTAGTCCCGACACAGTGCAGCAGAAGTCGGCTCTCTTAATCAACTGCTACATTAGTTTAAAAGTCAGAACTAGCAGTGCAGAGAATAGTAATGAAGCCATAAATAGCAATTACGTTTACAGATATCTTTAAGTTGTTCAGCTGGTGTGTGGTACAGGTATAGGATCCCTTATCCGGAAACCCGTTTTCCAGAAAGCTCCGAATTACAGAAAGCCTGTCTCCCATAGACTCCATTTTAATCAAATAATTCAGAATTTTAAAACTGATTTCCTTTTTCTCTGTAGAAATAAAACAGAACACTGTAATTGACCCCAACTAAGCTATTGATTTTTATTGATTTTTTAGTAGACTTAAGGTATGGAGATCCAAATTACAGAAAGACCCCTTATCTGGAAAACCCTTGGTCCCAAGCATTCTGGATAATGGGTCCTATACCTGTACTGGGTTTGTATTTACATAATGTCTGTAGGGCCAAATAAGTGTGTAAAACTTTAAATGAAAGAACATTAATGTTTTCTTTCTTTCATTCTGGTTAGCGCTGCTTAGTACATCTAGATGACATGATGCTCATTTGCAGCCAGCCTCACCTAAATGGCCATAGATTTGTATTCAGGTTATGTGGATGTGCATTCAAAAGATGAAGCTGCTTTCCCCATAGATCATTGCAGTGATTAAGGAACAGAGAGTAGGTATGTAGTAAGCATGGGCGTCCACAGAAGGGGGCAAGAGGGGGCACTTGCCCCCCCCTGGAAAAGTAGCAAAAAAAACAAAAACCTTACTCCGTTTCTGCACTTTCCCCTCAAGCCCGTTTTTGCTGTGCTCCGATTGGATCTTTCTTCTTGTGGATTCACCAATCAGAGCACAGCTTCCTTGACAGACAGTAAAATTGACCAATCAGAGCACACATGCACACAGGGATCGGGAGATTTTGCAAACTGGAAACAGAAATAAAGACTGAAAAGATGAATCTGCAGCTGTAACTTTACCTGAGAACCAACTCTCAACTTTTGCTGCAGTTTTCATCCCACAGGTACTATACACAGCTACTATACCCAGGCACTATACCCAGGCACTATACCCAGCTACTATACCCAGGCACTATACCCAGGCACTATACCCAGGCACTATACCCAGGTACTATACCCAGGCACTATACAGTTCTAAAGAATCACTAGCTGACATTAAATTGTTTAATTTATAATCTATCCCCTACCCTAACACATGGAGGGTAAGTTAACTCTTTCCCTCTGAAAAAGCTCATTGTGTGTTTATATATTTGTTGTTGTTTTTTGCACTTACTATTTTTTTTTTTTTTTGTCATTGTTTTGTTCATTTATAGTAAGTTACAGTGGGGCCAATGTTGTGTATCAGTGCCAGTGTTATAGTGCCAGGGCCTGAATATCTGCCATCAGTACCCACTGCTTCTCATGGCATATAATGTGCTGGGTTTGTAACTACGGACTGTGTCTCACTGTATATAATGGGGAGTCAGTACCCACTGCCTTTCTTGCTATAAAACTAACATAAACACATCTAAAGGGGTGGTTCACTTTTAAGTTAACCTTTAGTATGTTATAAAATGGCCTATTCCTAGCAACTTTGCAATTGGTCTTCCTAATTAATTTTTTTGAATAATTTGCCTTTCTCTTCTGCCTCTATACAGATTTCAAATGGGGGCCAAAAAATATTGCTCTGCGAGGCTACAATTTTATTATTATTATAATTTTGTATTACTTATTTTTCCAAGTAGGCCCCTTAACTATTCATATTCCCATCTCTTGTTTAAATCACTACCTGGTTGCTAGGGTAAATAAGACCCTAGCAACCAGATAGCTGCTGAAATACCAAATGGAGAGCTGCTGAACAAAAAGCTAAATAACTGAAAAACCATTAAAAATAAAAGTGAATTCGAATGCGAACTACCCCTTTAAGCTAACTGATCCCAAACACAAATGTTTGCAGATCCCCTAACAGAAGTGCGCGTATGAATACTTTTACTACTAATACTAAACATTTTAGGGTAAAAAAAAAAAGCACCCCCACCCGCACTTTTGTACAGTATCCCTGGGAGTCAGTGGGAACGGCAAGAGGTAGTTGGGAGGTTAACTTTTTACGTCAGCAGTGAATCCACTAAGTGTCACATTAGCCGTAGGTCAGTCTGTGTATGGGCCATATTTAGCCTCCCCTAGTATCATCCTGCAAAAAAAAAAAAATATATATATATATTTATCTGTTGCAGGATGATGCTAGCTTACTTGCCCCCCCTTGGAAAATTTTCTGCGGACGCCCATGGTAGTAAGGTAGGTTACAGTGGGTCTTGGTCAAAGCAATAGTACACGTCATGTTATCCACTGGTGTATTTGAACCAGTGGAGAAAAGCCTGGTAACTCCGCAACATGTTATTTGCATGAGTGGAAAATGCCTGTCACTACCGGTTTCCATTCATGTAATGACAGGTGACATGGAGCAGTA
The DNA here is from genome assembly GCF_000004195.4 of Xenopus tropicalis. Taxonomy (NCBI): domain Eukaryota; kingdom Metazoa; phylum Chordata; class Amphibia; order Anura; family Pipidae; genus Xenopus; species Xenopus tropicalis. Next base: position 39,472,922 of record NC_030686.2, on the reverse strand, counting down.
TCAAGAGTTATAGTGACCATAGGAACTCGCAGTAGGAAAATGAGGGGAGGGGGTGAGTGGGTACAGTGATTGTTGGAACAAATAGGAGTGAGTACAGCTGGTTACAGTATATTTGCAGAGTATTACTGGGGGTGCTGTCAGTAGGGATAATAAGTAGGAATGGGGGACTTGGTTAGTGAGGGTCAGACAGTAAGTGTGAAGACACACAGAGCTACTAGTAGCAGCTACTTGTCATGGCTACTAAAATAGACAATGCTGATCATTTACTGATAACTGTCTCTACTTGTGTTTTAGCAGAAGCAATTCTCAGTATCATCTATGGCAGGGGATTTTCTGGCGTTTAGTAGCCGTTAGTAGCTCTGTGTGTCTTCACCGTAAGAGTGAGGTGGAAGTTGGTTACAGTAAGTAGAGAAACAGATAGTAGGAATTAGGGGGGAATTACAGTGAGTATAGAAACAGATAGTAGGAGTGAGGTGGACTTGGTTACAGTGAGTATAGAAACCGATAGTAGGAGTGAGGTGGAAATTGGTTACAGTGAGTATAGAAACAGATAGTAGGAGTGAGGTGGAAGTTGGTTACAGTGAGTATAGTTGGCAGGTTCTTGGTCTATTTGTCGGCCTAATGACCTGCCAGACCAACACCGACTATTTTGACTCCCACTGGATGAGGGCTGTATTGCCATTGGTAGTCCTCTTCCAACAGTCTTCCATAGGCACCTATTATAGTTAGATGATTGCCCCAGTGCCAGACTGATGGATTAGCCTAATCCTGCCCAACATGTGAGTTGCAATGATCCATTCATTTGGGGAGCTTGTCAGTTGGGCAGAGCTAGTTATATAATCTATATGCCTAGCTGGATTGGCCATAGTTATTTGTGAGTCACATGAGCAGTTGTTCCTGGTTCATATAGGAGAGAGGCTGCCATGTGTGTGAGGGCTGAATCAGCGTAAGTCCCGTGATGCTCCCGCGGGTGCTGTAGCACATGGGGCAGATGATGGAGGGTGGGGTTTGTGGGGTGAGTCAGGCTCACACCTAAACATTACAGAGTCTCCTGTCACTTTGCCATAACCCACGGATTCTCTGGCACGTGCTGCCATACTGAAATTAGAAACGCCTGCCATAATCCTTACAAATGATTTGGAAGGAGGCGTTGTTTATTGCAAACCCCATGCGGTTAGTTAGTAATAATCAAAACCTGAGATAACACTTCTCTATGTATTTCTAGTACCCGTGTACTGATAATTTCCTGGTAGCTTAGTATTATATAACCGGATATCCATTCCCTTATTATATCTGCTCCTTTATGATAGTAGTGAGTATCTTTTCCCTGATAGTCTATTGGCTGCTTTTTAGTTTGGCATGTAGATGGCATCACTGCCAGGGGGTGGGCACCTCAAAATTAGACAGTAGGAATCATTTATAAAGACATGGCAAATTTGAACATGGGCAGTAACCCATGGCAACCAATCAGGTATTTGCTTTCATTGCTCAACCTGCAGCTGAATGAAAAAGGCTAATTACTAATTGGTTACTATAAGTTACTGCCCAGGTGTCAAATTTGCTCAGCCTTTATAAATGTCCCCCCTTGCGTTTGAGCAGTAGGTGGATTGGGAATATAAGCAAATAAAGGTACTTATGATTGCCAAGGCCAGGAAAAGGTACAGCATCCCTAATTTCATGACTTTTATTATCCTTCAGGATAACTCCACCCACAGGATAGAAAAAATTAAATGGCAACGTAAAATGTAGCAACTTTCCAGTATACAGGCATTCAACTTTTTTATATTTGATTATACATCAATCAGCGTGTATGTATATATATATATATATATATATGAGACATTGTGCTTATTCTGGGGAGGGTCAGTCACTGGATTATCTGGTCGCCGCTTCCTCTCACTCTTATCACACACAAACCATTCTTCCTAGTCCTCTCTGGCTTGTCAGTAGTGTGTTCCACAACCGGGATTGCCTGGTGATCTCATCTGAAAGTGTCTGTGCACGTCTCTCTCTCTGTGTTCTGCCCCCTGCAGAATGTCTTGGGGATGGGCCTGGTACAGCGAGAATGGACCTGCTAGGAATGTGCGATCTCTTCAGCCTGGTTCGTCAAGTTCTGTGTCTTGGGGTGCACTGTGGCGCCTTTTAGCCATCACAGTTAATATTATGTATCTTGTGGTCTAGGCTGCCCCATAGGGCTTACAATCAGATTGCTGAGTGAGGCACACGTGTGCAGTTTTGCATACACCCAGGTCACAAACATGTCTCCCAAATAAACCAATAATGGCCCATTTATTAGTTGCCTCCTTATTCTAGACAACAGGGATTCTTGACCTATGAATCAGTACCAAAAATGGATCCCAATGCTGTTTGGGGTGGATATATCAGGCCCAAAAAAGGGGTCCCCTTGCTGTTTAAGGCAAGTAGATCAGGAACACAAATGGACCCCTTATGTTGTTTCGGATGGGTAGGTCAGGACCAAAAATGGACCTCCGTTCTGTTTAGGGTTGGTAGATCAGGATTAAAAATGGATCCCCATGCCGTTTAGGGTGGGTAGATCAGGACCAAAAATGGGCCCCCATGCTGTTTGGGGTAAGTAGATCAGGACCAAAAATGGACGCCCTATGCCACATGTGTCACAAGGCCCGCAGGCAAAATACAGCCCTTCTGGCTGTTTTATGTGGCCCCTGGTGACCGTACAGTATCTTAATTAAAAATTTGACCGGCGACTCGGCCTGTGTTTTATATTTCGCCCCCCTTATGTGATTGAGTTTGACACCCCAGCCCTATGCTGTTTAGGGTGGGTAGGTCAAGACTAAAAAAGGGGTCCCCATGCTGTTTAGGGTGGGCTTTTGGTTCTGATCCACCTGCCATGTGGACCAAATGTCGGTCCTGATCCATAGGTTAAGAGTAAACTGGCTTTCCCGGCTGATTTTACATGAGAGAAAGGTGAGGAAACCCTGTCATACCTAGTCATGTTCTGCCATAACCCCTTTCCCAGTGTCTGTCCCACCTCCTCAGGTGGCTCAGTGCTTCCATGTCTGTGTAACATTCTCCGTCTGTCCCGCTGGTCAGCCAGCCCCTTAATTGCCTCTTTCCCCCATTCACTTCTGCATTTTTGTGGCATTTGTGGGCATCAATGAGACATTGTGCTTGGTGAGAGAAAGAAGGGGAAGTGCTGAGGGCATGGGATAGCTTGAGTCTGAGTAATAGGTGCTGTGAGGGGATTAAAGGGGCCAGGGCCATTGGTCCCGCCCCTTTAAATAAAGGACAATGTAGAATTAGCTGGTGCATAAAGTCAGACACAGCGTCTTTGTCCTTGTAGAATGTACATTGGTTTCTTCAGTTGTTCCTAAACTACAACTCCCAGAATGCCCAGGAGAGAGCCAAATTACCCATGATTATCATATCACCAGACTTTTCACCTGCTGCCTTCCTATCCTGACACCCTCCTGTCTTCCCTGAGATCCCTTCATTTATTTCCCCTCTCCCCCTCTCTTGCTTTCATAGCACATTCCAAGACATTCAATTAACTCTCCCTGGACTCCTCCTCCCTATTTCTCCTTGAGGGGGAGCACATTTTTCATTCTTCAGCAGGCAGTTTGTGACCTCATTGTGGCCCTGGGAGCCCTTGTATCCACTTTCACCCCCCTCATATCCCATAAAATAGATAGGATTGTGGGACACGGCTTTAACCCTGCAACCTCTGAATTGGCTCCTGTCTCATGTATTTTTCACTGTACCCTGTCAGCCTGGGTTTTCCAAACTGCACACGTAATGTTCAGCTGCCGTTAAACTACAAATTCCAGCATCCCCTCTGGCGATGCAGGGATCTGTAGTTCAGCAACAGGTCAGGCATCTAAGCTGTAAATAGGGAAATAAAACATTATTTACAGTTTTGCAGCTCCTGCTTCCTGTTTCCATGGATTTATAGGCAGTATGGTGGATATATTGGAGGCACTGTGGTGGATATAATCCTGAGAGCTTTGAGCCGATCACACAGTGAATGTACTGTGTAATCCTAATTTCTGACCTGTGCCATGATCACACACACAGACTCAATTGGCTTTTTTACCTCTGTAGATATACAGTACCTGTAGACATTTTGGGGATTTAATACATAAGGGTTTTTGTTTTGTTACGCAGATGGGTGCCACTAAAAGCAAGCCGCGAGAAGGTGGCCCCCGGAGCCGCAGCCTGGACATTGCTGAGGGGTCCCACCAGCCTTTTACCTCCCTTTCTGCCTCTCAGACCCCCAGCAAGAGCCTGGATTCCCACCGGCAACCTGCACAGCCATTTGGGGGCAACTGTGACCTGACGCCTTTTGGAGGGGTGAATTTCTCTGATACCATCACTTCCCCCCAGCGGATAGGACCGCTAGCAGGTAACTGTGGGCATGGTCTTATCCTAATTGGAACATTAATGGAGATCAGCTTTATATAACTGTCAGTGGCATTCTCAAACTGCACTTCCCATTCTGCTACTTTCTGGAAATCATGGAGGTTGTGGTTCCAGAATATTGGAAATATTTTCAATTGCTGACACTTGTAGACAGACCTATGCCTGCCATTAATGCCTAATTATGTGACTTTATGCTGTAAACGGGCCGTTTACACCAGGAAATGAAAGTACCCTAAAAGCATTTACATATGGATGCTAATGTGCTATTTTTTAAACATATGGCACCATTTTTAGAAAGCATTATCTTTTTTTTATTTGATTTTGGCTGCAGTTAAGATGGCCATACACTGCCAGATCTGCTTGTTTGGTGAGGTTGCCAAATGAGTGGATCTGGGCCACCCATGGGCAGCCACCAATTTGTCACAGGTTTTTAAACCAGCCTGATTGATATCTGGCTGAATTAAGTTGCATGTGAATGGCCACCTTTATTCCGTGGGGTGGTCTAGGGGGCAGTATAGCTCATAAATGTGTATTATCTACAGTTCCACTGAGCACAATAGATGGGATTGGGCTTTGATTTTGGTGTTATTGGCCCTTCCAATAGGTCACTTCCCTTTGCTGCAAATGGAAACTAACTTGCAGTGAATCTCGCTTTAATACAAGCAAGGGAAAAGGAAAATGGGGACATGGTTAAAGGGAAGATATACAGCAAAAATCATGGTAAAAAGCCCTTTGAGTACATTATATGATTATTATATTATTATTATGAGATTCAAACCCAGGGTGATCACCAATAGTGCAAGGGTGTATGCTTTTTGGAGTGCTAATATTTATTTAATATATTCTGCTATTAACTGATGGGGGACTAAAGTTCTTGTTTTCTTTTCTATAATTCCCACTTTCCCATCTGCAGGGGGCGTCACCACCTTTGTCGCTTTGTACGACTATGAATCTCGCACCGAGACAGACTTGTCCTTTAAGAAGGGGGAGAGACTACAGATCGTCAATAACACGTGAGTTGCAGCAGCAGAGTTTATTGGGCTGGTTCCTCTATAGATACACCTGGCGCTTGGGCCCCCGCTTTTGAATAAAGTGAAGTCGTTGATTCACGGTTTTGGTTCTCACAAATCTCACAAGTCATATCTATTTAAAGATCATATGAGAGAAAGTACTGGAAGCTATTTATACATCTACATTTACATGTTTCCTATATGGGCAGGTTGGAAGATTTATGGTTTGTCGGCAAGTTGTGTGTGGGGAGGAGGGGGGGGCAAGTTTCCATTGCATTAGTCACTTCCTTGTTAGGGTAAAACACTCCGCAAGTAATGGAGCCAACTTCCAGCACCAACCTGTTGTATAGTTGCACCTGCTGTGTGTTTATGTTTGTAATATAGGCTGGCTTTCTGTATGCAGATGCTCCACGTTGAGTCTGGAGACTCCTGCACAGGCTGGTAGTATTGGGGCAATGTCTGACAGGGCATAAATACCGCAAAATTATTCTTTAATGGCTTTCTGTCTCAGTCACCACTGGTTAAATCAGAGTATCAACGAAAATGTGCAAGGGAGTCAGTTGTTCTACTAAAGCATTTATAGCCAGGGATGTAGTCTGGAGTCTTGGGCAGAGTTACTGATGTCAAAAGCGGGAAGGGTGCTGGGCCCGCAAGAGTACACTCGACAACCACTGGTACATCTGGGAATCATGGCGGTTTTGATCTGTAATAATCAGGCATACAATTAATAACAAAGAGGCAGAAAAATTCATATACAAGTATAGAGTCTATTATCCAGAATGCTCAAGACCTGGAGTTTTCTGGCCAGGCCCCCTAGGCATTTGCACGCTGACAACCCAGCAGCAGGGCAATTACCTCAGGGTGGTAGGGGGACAAGGGCCCAGATTAGGTACTAGCACCGCCTTCACTGGTCCTTAAGCCTACCCGTAGTTCTGGCCCTGATAAGCAATCTTTCCATAATTTGGATCACCAAGCCTTAAGTCGGCTAAAGATCCCTAAAAAATTACATACACCCAATAGGATTGTTATGCCCCCAATATGGATCCGTGCAGATTGGTCCCTATCAAGCAAAAGCTATTATTACAGAGAAAAAATGTGAGTTATTTGTTTATAATAGACTCTATCTGGAGCTTTCTGTATATTGGGGGTTCCCCTTTTGTTAATATCTGACCCCTTTAGCTTGTGTGCCAAACTCTTTGCCATAATTCAGAGATTTCTGGATAACGGGTTTCCGGATTATTTCCAAAAGCTACATTAGTTTCTATTTGCATTAGGGGATTATATACCCCTTCCAGTTATGAGATCCTATCAGTCGATGCAGCAGAAGATTAGACGTGGGTCGCTGATCTTTATCTAAATTATTAATGACTTTTATAGCATGGGAAGATACAAGTTAAAGGGATATTATACTCTGATCCTTTTGTTTTTGGTCATGTCCTCTGTATACATTATCGGGCTTCATTCTATTGTAATATTCATTTTGACAACGGTGTCCTTTTTATGATAGATAGAAATGTCTTAAGGTGCACATACACACACCGATATTATCATATAAAATGGGTTTTCGTACAGTATTCAGTGCATGTATGGTGGGTTAACAAGGCGACCGATATCGGCAAAAGCGCTGGATATCTTGGACGTCTTGTCGATTGGCTGGGGTGAAAAATAAGGCACTCAGCTTTACATTACAGCTGTCTGCCACATATTTTTAGTTGGACTCCCTGGTTAAAAAGTAAACTGGGCGGCTGGGAGTCGTCATCTAGGCCTTCACGGTCATGTGAAATGCAAACAAGAAAGGCTGATCGTGTACAGGGCCACTTTGAGCTAAATGTTGAGTAATGCTTCTAAAGCTGGTAGGAGGCACAGCTATGGGTATTGGTTAGGTACCTGCTGTTAGGCTGCTGGACTGTTCTATTAGTGAGTGTGTAGTCTGATTTAGCAGCTCAGAATTACTGCATTCGGAGTTGTAACTGGGCCCCACAGCAAAATCATTGTCTTCATTTCGGTAATAAGACATTTATTTATAAGCATATGCTTCTAATCAGTGCCCCACTGGGCTCCCTGTAGCTATGTGGCCTCGCCAGCATTCACAGAATCTGTTTCTTCTATAGGTATATCCCTGCCTGGGGCGGGCCTAGACTGGCAATCTGTGGGTTCAGGCAAATGCCAGAGGGGCTGCTGTAAGATGCCATAGACAGTCACTATTTATTGGGCTGGGGGGGCTGTTTGGGCCTCTGGGTACTTTGAATGCCAGGACCCAGGCCCAGACTGGCAATCTGTGGGTTCAGGCAAATGCCAGAGGGGCTGCTGTAAGATGCCATAGACAGTCACTATTTATTGGGCTGGGGGGCTCTTTGGGTCTCTGTGTACTTGGAATGCCAGGGCCCAGGCCTAGACTGGCAATCTGTGGATTCTGGCAAATGCCAGAGGGGCTGCTGTACCATGCTCTTTGGGTCTCTGTGTACTTGAAATGCCAGGGCCTATTCAGAATCCCAGCCCAGGCCTGGACCACTAGATGCAGGATGCACTTGGGACAATTGTGACTCCATTGTAATGTGTTTAGCCACAATTATGTAGCTAGGTATAATTGAATGGGCAAAGTCATATTTAGTGCTTTGACTGACTGCATGACCTTTAAGGTAATGTCCCAAACTCTTTGACAACATTTGTAGAACAAGAGACCATGAAATCCTAAAAAAACATGTATTATATGAATTTAAATTTATGTAATAAATTTATTTATTGGGGAAATTGCCTTTATCTTTGCAGTTTCCTGTAAATTAGACTTGTTTACTACCTATACAGAGATGTTCCTGTGTGTATATTTGATATGAATAATGCATATTTCATTGCTAATAAATGGAAAAGTCACTGAGGATTTTTTGTCCTTTATATTGTCAGGTGACTGTGTCCTTTATATTGTTAGGTGATCTTGAATAACCCAGTTTTATGGAGCAGGAGGTGATGCTTAGAATAAAGAAGAATGTCTAGTTTGAGTGTAGGAGGGTTGTAATTGAAATGAAATGTAAGGATCTGGAGGGCTTCTCGGTTTTGGGTTTATCATCCCTGCTATTTATTAGACAACACAAAATGTCTTCTACTATGCAGTGCCATGGGTGCCTATACCTGCATTTCATTGGTTGCTCTGTCATGATGTGCAGTCTAGTTAGGGGTACTATTTAGGGATACAGGAAAAGGTTTACCCCTAAATATAAGTAGGGTTTATGCACCTTTGATTCCTCTTCCCCAATCAGACAGAAAAATTAAAGTGTATATTGCTTTTTCAGCATATTTGCATTTGATAGTTTTGTGGGAGCTGCGTGATTGCTTGCTTCACTAGGGTTATTCTATATAGACACCTCTTGCAGTTATTAGGTGTTTATGACTAGCAGGGTTGCTGCCAGGTCTGGACTGTCAATCTGTGGGTTTAGGCAAATGCCAGAGGGGCTGCTGTAAGATGCCATAGATAGTCACTATTTATTAGGCTGGTGGGGGGGGGGGGGGGCAGGGACTGTGTTCTTAAAATACCAGGGCCTTATTTTGAATCCCAGTGCGGCCCTGGTTACTGTGGTACTATTGAATATCCAGAAAAGAAATACTCTGTGTCCCCTGAATGTGGTCCTCCAAGTTATTCTGTGGCCCTAGCCTGCCTAAGGGCACCACTGGCATCTCTGTACGTGTCCCCCTATTATAAACAGACCCCTGAGCACATTATGTTCGATTTATTGCTTACTACAAGGAGAAGGTTGGCTAAAACTGTTTAAAACACTTGCTGCCAACTTGTGTCTGCGGTGGGCTGCACCAAAAGGGTTAAAAGAGACCCAATCGGCGAAGCTTGCAATAGAGTATATTTTCCCTGTATGTGTGGAAGAGTAGCTTGTGGAGAGCAGCTGTGGATCTATCCTTCTCCAGATGTCCCACATCACAGGTCTCTATTAAAGGAGGCAAATCCTCCCACTGGTTAGAGTCTCAGAAATTCATTTAAAAAGTCATCATTAGTGGGTGATGTGTGGGATTGAATTAAGCGAGGGTGCTGCTCCTAAGGGCTGTGTTTGCCGAAGGCGGTTCATGAGATTGCAGTTCCCGAAGGGAGTGCAGTTGCTGAGGGTGCTCCTTCCTAGGATGCAGTTGCTGAGGGTGCTCCTTCCAGGGAGTGCAGTTGCTGAGGGTGCTCCTTCCTAGGATTGCATTTGCTGAGGGTGCTCCATTGCAGGATTGCATTTGCTGTAGGATGTTGCGATTACTGCAAAAAGCTCTTTCTTTGGATCAAAGCGACGAAACATACTTTTTTCACACTTTCTCCTTTAATGACCGAACCCGGCGCATGGAGCAGCCAGTGGAAGTGTGAGTGTTTCTTTAAATTTACAGAACTTTAGAGGAGTAGCTCAATGTAGACTTCAGGGTTAGATTTTTAAAGAACTAAATCCTAAGAAGAATATAGTTAGAAAAGCATTATTTTGTATACAGATCTTATTCTTCACAGCCCAGAGGTTCAGCAGCCAAACAGTAAAAAGCCAGTCCCTTTAGGCTGATGGCCCACGTTACTAAGGGTAGATTCATAGGCACTGATCATCACTGCTAAAGGGTTGGGTGGTCTTGGTTTGGTGCAGAAGCCCACATCAGAAAGTGTAACCTTTTTAGCCTTGTTCTTTGTTAAGCTTTAGGAGACCTGTGAAAAGCCATGGGGTATAAGAGAAAAGGTAATTGGAAGCCAAAGTATTGGGGGAGCCAAATTGGGACTAAGAGAAAAAGCATTAGTAGGTAAATCTCCTGGGACACACACATACAGATGACCATGTTATATTGACTCCATTACAGTATGTTATAGTTACTGAACATCATGAGAGTAGAAACAAAGTATTTGTTTTCCCTTCGCTTCATCTTTCAGCTGCTAGCAGACCCCTCATCCTTTTCTTTATTATTTGTTTTGCTTGTTCTTTTGCCTCCGTTTCCTATCATTCTTTGCTCTCTGTGTCTCCTCTTTCAGTTTCATGTTGTCTGTTTTGCGCTGTGGTGTGACCTCTCACGTTCTCTTTCCCTCACATGCTGTGCCATAGGAGACCTGACATGAGGTATGTGACCATCCGGCGGCCATATTTGTGCAGCTGTATTAGATTTCTAATAGGGACCTGCCTCTGTTCGTTCTGTCTCAGTGCCGCCCTCGGAGTGCAATGGTTAATGTCTTGTTTATGCCTTAGGGAAGGCGACTGGTGGTTGGCACGTTCCCTGAGCTCTGGGCAGACTGGCTACATTCCAAGCAACTACGTAGCTCCTTCGGACTCCATTCAAGCTGAAGAGTGAGTATCACTATATTCTGATCTTTTTCTCATCATGCCATTGGGCCAGTACTACTTTCTACGATTACAATTTAGGGCATACGTACAATATATATGAATTTAGGCTGTTGCCCTAGGCACGGGCCCATTAGTGCCTATATGGTTAATATGGTTCCTTTTGAGACCACCACACTCTTTTTTGTTTAGTTCTGGTCTAACCCAACCTACATTACTTTAGGTAACAGATTCTGATGACCCAGTGCAGTGGTCCATGTGTAAATATAACCTTAACACCTAGTTTGCTACCATCCTAGAGGCCTGCAATTGGTCATCCCATTCATTGTAGGGCACTCTCTTGTTAGTACACCTCCCCGAACTCCTTGGTCTGCCCCTCTCTGGCATGCAAGGTTAAACTGTACTTGTCTCCTTATGTTTTCATCAACTCTGCCTTATTGAATAGGTGGTATTTGGGGAAGATAACGCGCCGAGAAGCAGAGCGTCTGCTTCTGAGCCTTGAGAACCCTCGAGGGACTTTCCTGGTGAGAGAGAGTGAAACTACCAAAGGTGAGCTGGGAGGGATAAACAGAAAAGGGTCTGTAGAGTAGCTAGGTAAGTGTTGGGTGGGTGCCCTGGGAGGATTACACCACCAAAGAAGAAGGTTGGAGATTAAAGACACCTAAGGTGTTATGTAATAAAAGGCACTAAGTTTGCCCAGGTACAGTTACTCATAGCAACCAATCAGCAGGTAGCATTTTCTGGTCACCTGTTTAAATAGCAAACATATTATCAGTTGCTATGGGTTACTGTTCCTGGGCAAACTTTGTGCATTTTATTACATAGAGGGGCAAGAGTCACAGGGAGTTAGGGCCGAGAACTAAATATTGGCACTTAGTTGCCATCTGGAATTTTTACAAGTCAGCAATGGAATGTGTAAAATGGAGTTGTCTATAGGGGCAAGAGTGTAATTTAAACCTGTGGTTTGTGGCATTTGTCCTACTTGGTGATGAATGAAACAGAATCAGGGTCAGATGGTGGAGTCATGGGACACAAAAGGAGAGCTAGAGGATCAGATACAGCTCTGCGTGGGACTGGCGTTCAGGCAGTACAAGGGGACAGCGTTTCAAAAGGAAGATGGCAGGGCCTTTTCTCTCTGTATTTTCTCTCCTTTTCACTCTTTTCTGTTTGACTTGTGCCTTTTCATCAGTTGCTTTCTGTCTGTCCTGCCCCCGGCAGTGTGGGGAGGGGACATGGGGGGCTGCTGAAAGTGGGTCAGTGATGTGAATATCTGTGTTGCCAGTAGCAACAGGATGCAGTGTTTGTGTTCCCAGCCTGAGGCCTTCTGTAATCTGTTTCCCATGTGTGTTCTTCTGCCAGAGTGGAACATGTGTATGTCTTAGCACTAATGTGTGTATTCTATAAGCTATTCTATTCACTCCCCCCCCCCCCCCCCCCCATCCTGTTTCTCTTCAGCTGAACTATGGGCCCAGCATGCTCTATTAGCTAAAGACTTGCATTCAAATAAATTAGTTAGCAAGGCGATGTGTGTGTCATGCTCCCCAAAAAAAGTGTTTATCCTGATCCCAAGCACATAGTTATTCATTCATGTTCCCCCATGTGCCTTATTTTTCTTCCCACCTCAACAATCTCTTTCCTTTTTTTTTTACCCACAGGTGCATACTGCTTGTCTGTCTCTGACTATGATGCCAATCGTGGCCTCAATGTGAAGCATTACAAGATCCGCAAGTTAGACAGTGGAGGATTTTACATCACGTCTCGCACTCAGTTCAGCAGCCTGCAGCAACTTGTGGCCTACTATAGCAGTAAGAGCTGGCAAATGAAATAGGGGTGGCTTTAAAAAGGCAGGTGGTGGGCACGTGGGATATGGTATGTTACTGGCCAATTCAAAATATAATTTATAAAGAACCTAACTTCCACTCATTTCTTCCTCCTGGATTGAGTAAGTGTGGTTTGTAGAGTTGATGTGGGTGCGCAGAACCTCAAATCCTTGATCTTGTGGGGTTTTAGAGCCATTAGGCAAGTGGAGGGTTGCTGTGACCATGTGAATGGGATCTGTGGGGTCTCTGTGGGTGCGTGAGACCTGTGGGGTCTCTGTGGGTGCATGCGTGAGACCTGGTGGGGTCTCTGTGGGTGCATGCGTGAGACCTGGTGGGGTCTCTGTGGGTGCATGCGTGAGACCTGTGGGGTCTCTGTGGGTGCATGCGTGAGACCTGTGGGGTCTCTGTGGGTGCATGCGTGAGACCTGGTGGGGTCTCTGTGGGTGCATGCGTGAGACCTGGTGGGGTCTCTGGGTGCGTGAGTGAGACCTGGTGGGGTCTCTGTGGGTGCGTGAGTGAGACCTGGTGGGGTCTCTGTGGGTGCGTGAGTGAGACCTGGTGGGGTCTCTGTGGGTGCGTGAGTGAGACCTGGTGGGGTCTCTGTGGGTGCGTGAGTGAGACCTGGTGGGGTCTCTGTGGGTGCGTGAGTGAGACCTGTGGGGTCTCTGTGGGTGCGTGAGTGAGACCTGTGGGGTCTCTGTGGGTGCGTGAGTGAGACCTGTGGGGTCTCTGTGGGTGCGTGAGTGAGACCTGTGGGGTCTGTGTGGGTGCGGGAATGAGATCTGTAGGGTCACTGCGGGTCTGTGGGTGAACATTTTATTTCACAGAGGTTGTTGTTTGTCTGGTTTAAATACTTGGGCAGCAGCATGTGTTGTGGCTTCGGGCTTTAACAGCTTTGACTGTAACTGACGGCCCTTTTTCATCTCTGCAGAGCACGCAGATGGCCTGTGTCACCGCCTGACCACTGTTTGTCCCACTGCCAAGCCCCAAACTCAGGGCCTGTCCAAAGATGCCTGGGAAATACCGCGCGACTCTCTGCGCTTGGAGCTCAAGCTGGGACAGGGTTGCTTCGGAGAAGTGTGGATGGGTGAGTACAGAGTTGTAATGACAAATAGTGCACCCAGCGCATGTCTACTTCCTTCTACTCAATATTCATGGCCAGGGTCTCACATTTAAAGGTGTCTCTGTAGGCACTTGGAACGGAACCACACGAGTTGCCATCAAGACTCTGAAGCCTGGCACAATGTCACCGGAAGCCTTTCTGCAGGAAGCACAGGTCATGAAGAAACTTAGGCATGAGAAGCTGGTACAGCTTTATGCTGTGGTGTCTGAGGAACCCATCTACATAGTAACCGAGTATATGAGCAAAGGTGAGTGGGTAGTTGCGGCATTGATTTTCCTAGCTGATATACATAAATAGTCAGTTGAACTGAAGAAAGCTGCTCGGATGAGTTGTGAAACATCTTCAATGATTACTTAGCAAGTCCAGTTGCTTTAGATTTATTAGATATAGATAAATAATGCCAGCATTACATGCCTTCTGGTAACCCCACCTTTCCCTATGCAGGCAGTCTACTGGATTTCCTAAAGGGTGAAATGGGGCGGTATCTACGGCTTCCCCAACTTGTGGATATGGCTGCCCAGGTAAGTGGCAGGCAGTTTAGTGCTACAGTTCCGTGTACTATACGGTTTACTAACCTGACAACTTCTCTTAGATTGCTTCCGGCATGGCGTATGTGGAACGCATGAATTACGTACATCGGGATCTCAGAGCAGCCAACATCTTGGTAGGAGAGAACTTGGTGTGCAAGGTGGCTGATTTTGGCTTGGCACGACTGATTGAAGACAATGAATATACAGCACGTCAAGGTAGAATCCTCATGATATACACATTACCATACTGTACTGGCCCTTAGGCTGATGCCACACGTGGCGTTTTTACGCTGTGTTTTTTCTCCCCCTAAAAACGCTGCACAAGCCACACAGCCCCTGACTATGGCGTTTTTCAGCCTAGTACTGGTGACGTAACAAATCCCATTTCCATGGTGCTAATAGTGTGAAATAGTAAAAAACGCCGCCTATTTCCGCTAGGTCTGGCAGCTGCCTTTGTGTATACATAGGAATAGCTTGCTGTGCAAATACTGGCGTATTTCGGCCAACGCTTGAAAAATCCATGCTAAGGCGTTTTCTAGCGTATTTCCGCATTGTGTGGTTTGCTTCGCGTCTTTTCAAGTTATTTCTATGGATGATGATAAACGCCACGTGTGGCATCAGCCTTAGCCTTACCTTGTGATTTCCCGCTTAGGCCTAGAAAAATACAGTTTAGGTGGCAACCTTAAGGGAGGTGTGGTGTGAAGTTAAATGGAGACAAATAGGCAACAGGAGGACTTATGAGCCCAAATCTGTAGTGTTTTATAAATAAAAAGACCACAGAATGTCTCACAGGATCTTGTATGTTCAAACTATAAATGTCCATTTGTTACCTGCAACCGGACTGCTTATCTGGAGAGAGTCAATATTAGTAAAATATAGCAGTAATACAGAAAAAGAGTGGTGGTCTCAAAATTCAGGTGTTAGTAATTGCACTAGGCTGGTTTGAGTTTCATGTTATTAAAAAGTTCAAAAACCCATCATTAAGCCCAGGAAGCTTTTAAAACGGAATGTCACTCATGTAATAAAGGGCTTACATATACCCACTGTTAATTATAGTGCACTGAGGGGTTGTGTGTGGGAGTTCACTCAAAAGGTAGCCATGGCTAACTTAACTTATGAAATTAATAGACAGCTACATCTAGATTAACCTTTGGAACAGAATTACGCCTGTTTTATTCACAATGGAGGGTTCCAAGAGAGAATGAACCAGTTTTCAGCCTGGTTCACCGGCAGACTGACCACACAGGTCTTTCTCTCTTAACAAAGCCATATTCCCACTTAGGGCAGTTATACCATATAACAGACTTGGCCCCCTCAGGCTTTTTTTGTTTTTTCAAAATCTCCCCCCTCAGAAACTACCTCACACTTTACTTCCTGCTTCATTAGCAGAGAGCTCCCCTCCCCTATTCGATGACATCACTCCCAGTACCTGTGATAGTTACCTCAGGCTGATTACACTCAGCCTCTTTTATTCTCCTCATCATAAGCTCCATCTCATAGAGCATTCTGGGAAAGGGAAATACCTACCTTACCCATGAGGGGTTCTGTGTGTTCTATAAAGGCTGCAGGCTGAGTTATACAGGGAGTGTCACTCATGTATTATAAGGGATAATGTACCCCCTACTGTAAATGATAAGGATATTAGAAGTCACTGAGGGGTTCTGTGCCCATATAAAGGCAAAAGGCTGCAGGCTGAGTTATACAGGGAACTCTGAGTATCACTCATGTATTATAAGGGATAATGTACCCCCTACTGTAAATGATAAGGATATTAGCAGTCACTGAGGGGTTCTGTGCCCATATAAAGGCAAAAGGCTGCAGGCTGAGTTATACAGGGAACTCTGAGTATCACTCATGTATTATAAGGGATAATGTACCCCCTACTGTAAATGATAAGGATATTAGCAGTCACTGAGGGGTTCTGTGCCCATATAAAGGCACAAGGCTGCAGGCTGAGTTATACAGGGAACTCTGAGTATCACTCATGTATTATAAGGGATAATGTACCCCCTACTGTAAATGATAAGGATATTAGAAGTCACTGAGGGGTTCTGTGACCATATAAAGGCACAAGGCTGCAGGCTGAGTTATAGGTGACTTGTAATACATAGGGGCACAATTTCTGGTAGTACACAAGTTTCAATGAGCCACATGACAAGCAGCATCACTTACAAGGATTTAAAAGGTTTTTCAAGTGTAATATAAAGGTATTGTTATAAAGTCCACTAGCCAAAGTGTTAGAAAATGCAATATACGGCACCAAAATAACAGTACCATTGTGCTGCTGCCACTGTTGTGGGTTCTCATTTGATCCATTGGCAACACGTGGCATGTTGAGATTGAATGGACCCTGATACTGCAAGGGTTAAATGCTCTTGTTCCAAATTCCCTCCAAAGATATATCAGGGCTTATAGCATAAAGCACCCCCACCTGACTGGTCAAAAAAATCCCCCATCAACCTGGAAAAAAGAATTACTAACATCTGCTCAAGATGCCATTTATAATTTAGTGTATGCGCTTATGACTAAAGCAGCTGATGTGGAAGCTTCCGCTCCCTGTTGGGTCAGCTGATTCCTTTCGCAGCTGCTTTTCAGACACGGTAAATCCCTTTCCATAAGCAAGTCTCTCCGTAGGAAACTTATAGCAGAAACATGTTAGGAACAAAATAATAAAAAACAACAACATCCTTTAAAAATGTTGTCTGTCTGTCTGGCTTATATCTATTGCTTTCTCATCTGTATGTCTATCTATCTTTATCATCTGTCTGTCTCTGGCATCTATTTCTCTTTCTGTCTGTCTCTCTATCATCTGTCTGTCTCTCTTTCTATCTTTCATATGTCTGTCTGTCTATCTTTAAAGTCCTGCCCACACATATATGTATAAGGCAGACAGGCTCAGGCAGAACTGAATATCTATCTATCTCTCTCTATCTCTATCATCTCTATCTCTATATCTCCATCTCCATCATCTCTATCTATCTCAATCTCAATCTCTCTCTCAATCTCTCTCTCTCTCTCTCTCTCTCTCAATATCTCTCTCTCTCTCTCTCAATATCTCTCTCTCTCTCTCTCTCTCTCTCTCAATATCTCTCTCTCTCAATATCTCTCTCTCTCTCTCTCTCTCTCTCTCTCTCTCTCAATGTCTCTCTCAATATCTCTCTCTCTCTCTCTCTCTCTCTCTCTCTCAATCTCTAATCTATCATCTCTAATCTCTCTATCTATCATCTCTCTCTCTATCTCTCTGGCTGTCTGTCTGCCTTAGGGTCCCTTGACTTTTAGCCGCATGGATAAACGGGATGCATCATAATATCCTATGTAGATACAGCCATACTGACAGCAATTCTATACGTATCCATCTTTGTTGAGAATAATGAACCAATCGTATTCCTCCCCTGCAGGTGCCAAGTTCCCTATTAAGTGGACTGCCCCTGAGGCTGCCCTGTATGGTAGATTCACCATTAAATCCGACGTCTGGTCTTTTGGAATTCTCCTGACTGAGCTTACCACCAAGGGCAGGGTCCCTTACCCAGGTAAGGTTCTATTTACTCTGCTGATTCTAGATTGTGCTGCCTTCAGACATCTCTTGCTGATGCATGCTTCCATGTTCCTTTCCCATACTCACCCTCTGTTGCACGTGCATTCTGCAGGCATGGTTAACCGAGAGGTGTTGGACCAAGTGGAGCGAGGATACCGCATGCCTTGTCCCCCGGACTGCCCAGAATCCCTCCACGACCTGATGTGCCAGTGCTGGAGGAAGGATCCTGAGGAGAGGCCAACCTTTGAATACCTGCAGGCGTTCCTGGAGGACTACTTTACTGCAACGGAACCGCAGTACCAACCTGGGGACAACCTTTAGGCTTTGGATCAGAATCATCAAGAGACGGTTGTAGGACTCCTAGGAACAGACTCAGATTTTCATGGCCTTCCCTTAAAGGGACGGTAACAACGGTTGCTACCACCGAGGGAACGCACAAGTGTGTAGTTATAATACTTCCAACCAACCAACCAACCAAGTAGAATCTGGATTTTTGTGCGAGTTCCATGGATGGAGACGTCTGTGCCAGCACATCTCTTGCCCAATGAGCCAATTTTTCAGCGGCAACAATCCCTTTTGATCACCAGACGGTGAAAGGCGAGAGTGTATTCTTTTTTTATAGTGCAAACTTTTTCATGGTTTCCCACTTCCCGAGGCCCTATGGACTCAAGATTTGGAGGTCCACTTTACCCTTTTGTTTGCCGTTGACCCTTAATGTGCATGAAAAGGGTTGGATGGAGATTCTGCTCTAGAACATACAACAGCTGCCATCTTTTCTACAATAAATAATAAGGGACTGGGGGGGTTCCAGAGTATTATAAGACTATAAACCTGAGGGCAGAGGCCTCACTACTGTCTTCCATCTCCTTGCCACGTGGGCTTAGGGCAGAGGGGTACTGCCTTTGTGTTAAAGGAACAGTAACACCAAAAATTGTTTTAAAGTAATAAAAATATAATGTACTGTTGCCCTACACTGGTAAAACTGGTGTGTTTGCTACAGAAGCGCTTATATATAGTTATATATAGTTTATATATATATATATATATATATATATATATATATATATATATATATATATATATATATATATAACCTGCTTTGTAGCCATAGAGGCAGCTATTAAGGGCTCTGGTACACGGGGAGATTAGTCGCCCGCGGCAAAACTCCCTGCTCGCGGGCGACTAATCTCCCCGAGTTGCCTTCCCTCTGCCATCCCACCGGCGAACATGTAAGTCGCCGGCGGGATGGCAGAGCGGCGGGGCGATTTCGGGAAATCGCCGAAAAAGCCTCGCGAGTCTTTTTCGGCGATTTGCGCGAAATCGCGCCGCCGCGTCTGCCATCCCGCCGGCGACTTACATGTTCGCCGGTGGGATGGCAGAGGGAAGGCAACTCGGGGAGATTAGTCGCCCGCGAGCAGGGAGTTTTGCCGCGGGCGACTAATCTCCCCGTGTACCAGAGCCCTAAAGCTGGAGAAAAGGCACAGGTTACATAGCAGGTAACAGATAAGCTCTGTAGAATACAATGGGGTTTTATGTTATCTGGTAAGTAGCGTGTCCTTTTTTTTTTTTCCAGTTTGAATGGCTTCCCCTATGGCTACACAGCAGCTTTGTTTATATAAACTATAGTAGGGTTTCTGAGGCAAACGCCAGTTTTACCAGTGCAGGTCAACCATACATTATATTGTAATTACATTTTCATTTTTTAGTGTTACTGTTCCTTTAATGGTGGACAAAATAGTCTCCTGCCTTGTTTTAAATGATGATGTTGAGTTATAATTATAATATTTTGTATCCACTGGGGATGTCAGGCAACAGAACCCAATTCCTAAGTGTTTAAAACCCATGTTTTGTACCCCCAAAAATCAACCATTCATTTGCAGTTCTGACTCTATGGGAGTTGGGGGGAATGAGGGTATCTGAGTGTATTGATATTGGTACGTGTGTCTCTTATTTGTACAGGGATCGCTCTTGAACCTTAATAGGCACGGCTGAGCCTAGATCCTGCCCGGCCGAGCCTAGATCCCTACGGTTATTTTCTCAGGGATAGGAAGGTATGGGAATTGAACTGCCAACTGAAGAGGGGGTGATGGAAGTATTGAATCATGTAACTCGTGCCCAATTCATCTATTTCTAATGCTGACACCTTCAGGGCGCTTCCTGGTACTTAACCCCCCCCTCCCCACACTGTGCCAATCTAACTTATACACCGGTGCATACCTATATGTGTATATATGTCTCCTTTTTGTTTGTTTTTTTTTCTATTGGTTATAGACCACTGGGGTACAAGCCTTATATTATGATTGCTTACCCGGATACACTGTACGTAGGATTTTGATACGGATCTGTCTCTAGGACGATGAGGAGAGGTTGCCTCTCTGACGGGGTTTCAATAGACAAGGTGGGTAAGGGAAAGGGGAGATATTTTTATTAATACTTTAAACACTGGCACTACTGCTTTTGATCTCCGTAGCAATAATAACAAACCATGGTACCGTGAATAAAAGAGAGGACTCTAAAGCTGAGAGATCTGTCATTTATTGGTGTTTGTTATCATTAGAAAATGTCTGTATTACAAACAATTGGTGGGTTTTGTGAAACGACAGAACCCTAGTTTTAGTCAAAATTCTTCAAAAGGGCAGTGAGCGCCACCTGGTGACTGCAATTCAAATTGCATGCAGCTCTCTGTTTTTCCCCTTTTTAAAGGGGTTGTTCACCTTAAGTGTACAATGTAGAGCTTGATATTAGTCTTCATTTTTAATTTTCTGTGTTTTTTTAATTATTTGGCTTTATCAGCTCTCCAGTTTGGAATTTCAGCAGGTATTTGCTCTGAAGCCCTGGGGATCGGGGCTGCTGCTGAACCACTAATACCCAGAGAACCTGCTGTGCTGTTATTTGCAGTGTATTAACAGTGGAGACTGATCTATGATGCAGAGCTGGTTTAGGATAAATAGGGGCCCCTTGGGCTGAACATTCAATGGTCAAAGGACATGAGCAATTGTTGACCCTTTCTCTATATACATCAAGGATGTAAAACCTGCTGCTGAACAGGGGCTTATGGGAATTATAGTTCAATAACACTTGAAGCGTTGCAGTTTGGATATCCCTGAATTGTGCTCACATCAATGAGCCAATGCAGTCCCTGATCTGAGAGGAAAATTAACCTTGCCTGATCAACACAGGGCCAATTTTGATCGGATATCAATTGGAGGTGCCCGTAGGGGAGCCCCATACATGGGGAGATAAGCTGCCGAATCGGTCTATACCTCTACGTGTATGGCCACCTTGTCCTTGTCTTATAAGAACATATACAAAGGGAGCCTGGGGCTGCATTAGCAACACACACATACACACTACGGCCACTCTGCTGCCTGGTTATGTGAGCTGTTCAATAGCAGTTGTGTTACAGCACCGCTGCACCACTCTAGGATGCTTGGCCAGTTATTATATGATAGAGGGTATGCATAGTGACTGTTACTTTCTCAAAATGGGAATGGAATGTTCTATACTTTCTATTACAGGTATGGGAAACACACCCTGAAATTCGGTAAGGCCATCTCCCATACACTTCATTGTAATCAAATTATTCAAACATGATTTCCATTTTCTCTAATACTGTAAGACAGTACCTGTACTTGATCCCAACTAAGATATAATTACCCCTTATTGGGGGCAGAACAGCCCTATTGGGTTTATTTAATGGTTAAATGATTCCCTTTTCTCTGTAATAATAAAACAGTACCTGTACTTGATCCCAACTAAGATATAATTAATCCTTATTGGGGGCAGAACAGTCCTATTGGGTTTATTTAATGGTTAAATGATTCCCTTTTCTCTGTAATAATAAAACAGTATCTGTACTTGATCCCAACTAAGATATAATTAATCCTTAAGAGGAAAAACAATCCTATTGGGTTTAATATTAAAGTTTTTTTTAGTTTATTTAAGGTAGGGAGATTCAATTTACGGAAAGACCCCCCTTATCTGGAAAACCCCAGGTCCTGAGCATTCTGGGTAACCGGTCCCATACCTGAACTTCTCTTTTCACTGAGATCATCTACATGTCTGTCATTCAAACCACAGCCTGGTTGCTAGGTTGTGTCTGTCTTTTTAAAAGTAATTATTTCCAACTTAACCCCCTTTTCAACAGGAGTTAATGTTGTTCCAAAAAGATGTCTTTTAGAATTAAAATATAATGTACTGTTTCCATTAATTGGTAAAGGTTTGTTTACTTCAGAAGGACAACTATAGTTTATCTAAATAAGCTGCTGTTAAGCCCCGGGGAGCAGCTGTTCAAGCTGTAAAAAAAAAAAAAGGCAGAGGTTACATAGCAGATAAGCTCTGTAGAATACAACAATGATTTACAGAGCTGGCTACACAGCAGCTTATTTATATAAACTGTAATGGTGTTCCTGAAGCAAATACATAACTTTTACCTGTGCAAGGCACTAGTACCTTATATTTGAATTACTTAAGTTGCCCATACACGTGAAGATCCGCTTGCTTGGCGACATCGCCCACCTACGGGTGGGCCTGGTGCCAAACGATCGAATTATAATGGTGGCAATGGGGCAGTCAGTTCAGGGACTAAATCTTCTAACCTGCCCAATCGATATCTGGCCAATTTCAGGGCAGATATCGGTCGGGCAGGCCCCTCATTCCTGCCCCTACGTGGGCCGATAAGCTGACGAATCGGTCCAAGGGACCGATATTGGCAGCTACAATCGGCCCGTGTATGGCCACCTTAAGATTCGCCTTCATTTTTTTGGACAGTTTCTTTCATAAGAAATTAAGACCTTTTTATGAAATGTCACTCACTTTCCAATGCCAGCGGCCTTGCCAGACAAAAGGATCTTCAGGCGTATGGCCAGCTTCAACCAGAGAAAGATAAAGATCCTTAAAAGGCAGCAAGTAAACAAAACCAAACTTAGAAAACAGTACAATTGCCATAAAGCAGCACTGTATTGGAAACCACCTTTATATTGCTACACATTCACTACCAAAGCTGGAAATACTGAACACTTACGAGCCATTCTTATGATTAATAAAGCTTTATTCAGAACTTCTCAACACAAAAAAAAAGGATAAAATGACTGGGGTCAGCAGCTGGGAAATTTGTAATACGTTCCAGCCAATTCATGAATGTAAACGTACCAGCTTGGCACAACCAGTTTCCTTCGGAGCGACGCGGGCTCCGAGAAGCAGGGCCCACTGAATACAGCATGCTGTAGGGTATTTTCATTCCCCCAAAGATAGTGCCACGCTCGTTTTAGTGAAAGCTAGGCTGCTGCCATGTGTATGATGGGTTTGCGTGCTGCGTATGCTAAGTGGCCATTTTCAATGTCTCAGGCATGGGAGGGGCAAACATGATTGTAAAGTATCGGAAACAAAAAAAAAATGAACAAAATACAGACAATTAAAAATCCCTTTGCCCACCAATGACAAGGGTTGGCAGTGCCATGTTGTCTCTGCCCACTGATGTTAGAGTGGTGCCAGGGAAAGAGGGCAATGAGCATGGAGGGACGCAGTAGAGTATCCAATGCCCATCACCAAGTTACAGAACAGTGCACTTATTTATCTGCTGCACCATATTTCATTATGGCGTCCCAAATGTCCCAGGCCAAAACCAGAGACACATAATGGTGCAAGCAGTGTCAGTCCGCTGGAAGAAAGCAGCATTCCGCAGGACAGGGCATCTCCATCTTGGCAGAAAGCAGCACTCTGCAAATTGGGGCAACTTTCCAGCCATCTAAGTGCCAACAACAGCAGGATCGTAGGCGGCTTCGGGCAGCTCGCTGGCACTGCAGTGGTACAGGAAGCAGTTGCCCCAGCAGCTGTAGCAGATGAGGAAGAGGGCTCCGAGGAAAACCAACGCACAGATCGTACAGGGCTTCCTCTCCAGCAAAAAACTGAGCAGGTAAAATCCCATGAACACTGAGTGGCTGAACCAGAGGGCTGGGTTCAAAGGTTTGGGGATTAGAAGGACAGGGAGGAGCCACTGTAGACAGTACATGGTGATGGCGGGGATATGATGATCTCTCAGGGGTCCTTAGTCTGAAAGCTGAAGAAAGACAAAGGCACAGTGATTATTTGGAAATACGGCCAACAGCAGATTCAGGGGTAAATAAACACCACGACTTGTACTCATTATATTCATATCTCTTGCCTTGGGCTTTCTAATTGCCATGTTTATTCAACAGTCACATGCCTTTCAAATGACTCAGTAAGATCAGTTGGCTTTTGTAGGTTTCAGCCAAGTCAATCAACTACATTTGGGTCTTACACCTCAACCTGTAATGAGCATCTCTCACTACCTATAATATAACTTGCCCTTGCCCAAGTGTTCCTAAGGACATCCTTACCTACAACATGACATTTCCGTTATGTTCCTGCAGTCTTACAGCTGTCCCTGTCAATCCAAACCGTGCTTCATATGTCCTGTGTCTATGCTGCGTCTCACTTACCCTTTAGCTGTCGCCACCCTTATACTGTGCTTCAAAGTGAGAAGGTGCTTTGCACTCTCTGAGACATCACTGAGTGTGACTGGGAAATCTATTTTCCCCATAACAAATGTATTGGAGGAGAAGCTCCCTTTTTATGCCTTTTAAGCATGTGCCAATCCCCATACAATCATAAAGACTGTGGGGAGTCATTTATCAAAACTGGGCAAATTTGCCCATGGCCAGTTACCTATGGCAACCATTCAAATTGTTTCATTCATTGTTCCTCCTGTAGCTGGCTGGAAAAAGCCAATCACTAATTGGTTTCTATGGGTTACTACCTGTGGGCAAATTTGCCCAGTGTTAATAAATGAGCCCCTGTATGTTTTGATCTAGGAACCAATGTATTGCTGAGCAGTGCCCCTTATTATGCCCGTCTCTCCGCCATACACACACACACACAGGCCCTGTCTCTCCGCCATACACTCACACACACAGGCCCTGTCTCTCCGCCATACACTCACACACACAGGCCCTGTCTCTCCGCCATACACTCACACACACAGGCCCTGTCTCTCCGCCATACACTCTCCCCCATACACACACACACACAGGCCCTGTCTCTCCCCCATACACTCACACACACAGGCCCTGTCTCTCCCCCATACACACACACACACACAGGCCCTGTCTCTCCCCCATACACACACACACACAGGCCCTGTCTCTCCCCCATACACACACTCACACACACACAGGCCCTGTCTCTCCCCCATACACACACTCACTCACACTCACACACACAGGCCCTGTCTCTCCCCCATACACTCACACACACAGGCCCTGTCTCTCCCCCCCATACACTGCTAAGACCCTTCCCTCCCTACGCAGCCATTCAGAGGCTCAGGGATCCCTGTCCCTACAGTCAGTGAGGGGCCCCTGTATCCCAGCACACAATGGCACTCAGAGGGGCCCCTGTATCCCAGCACACAATGGCACTCAGAGGGGCCCCTGTATCCCAGCACACAATGGCACTCAGAGGAGCCCCTGTATCCCAGCACACAATGGCACTCAGAGGGGCCCCTGTATCCCAGCACACAATGGCACTCAGAGGAGCCCCTGTATCCCAGCACACAATGGCACTCAGAGGAGCCCCTGTATCCCAGCACACAATGGCACTCAGAGGGGCCCCTGTATCCCAGCACACAATGGCACTCAGAGGGGCCCCTGTATCCCAGCACACAATGGCACTCAGAGGGGCCCCTGTATCCCAGCACACAATGGCACTCAGAGGAGCCCCTGTATCCCAGCACACAATGGCACTCAGAGGGGCCCCTGTATCCCAGCACACAATGGCACTCAGAGGAGCCCCTGTATCCCAGCACACAATGGCACTCAGAGGGGCCCCTGTATCCCAGCACACAATGGCACTCAGAGGGGCCCCTGTATCCCAGCAC
Organism: Xenopus tropicalis; assembly: GCF_000004195.4. NCBI lineage: Eukaryota > Metazoa > Chordata > Amphibia > Anura > Pipidae > Xenopus > Xenopus tropicalis. Next base: position 39,447,321 of record NC_030686.2, on the reverse strand, counting down.
ACAATGGCACTCAGAGGGGCCCCTGTATCCCAGCACACAATGGCACTCAGAGGGGCCCCTGTATCCCAGCACACAATGGCACTCAGAGGAGCCCCTGTATCCCAGCACACAATGGCACTCAGAGGGGCCCCTGTATCCCAGCACACAATGGCACTCAGAGGGGCCCCTGTATCCCAGCACACAATGGCACTCAGAGGGGCCCCTGTATCCCAGCACACAATGGCACTCAGAGGGGCCCCTGTATCCCAGCACACAATGGCACTCAGAGGGGCCAGGCGATTACACTGTGCTGCTGCTCCCAGGTTCGTACGGAAAGCTGACAGACCCCCAGCAGCCCCTCTCCGCTATACAGCCCCGACACCCTGACAAGACAGCCACCCAGTTTTTGTGCGTCACTCTCACCCTTTCGGAGGATCCCCAGCTCCAGCCCAGGCCGCCAATTGCGCACAGGCACCTTGTTAGACAGCCCAGGCCACGTCCTGAGCTTTTCCTATGTCTGACGTCACATCTTGGCCCGCCCCCTCGCTTAGAACCTTAGCATATAATAGAGTTTAGCGCCCCCTGGTGAAAACACTGGAGAATGGAAGTTGCACAGCGCGTCAATTGCATAACTGACAATGTTGCTGCCGCCTAGAGGCAATAGGAGAGAATGGCAACACCTGCCAAGTACTGCTGTGTGTCCTAGTGTCCCAGTAACCGGACTGTAAGCTCAGCTGCAGAAGAAAGTCTTCTTTTTGTGAAATGAAAATTCATGCAATAAGTAACTGTGAGAGATATGTCTGAGCTGTTAAGGATAAGCTACATATAAAGTTTAAATTTGTGTGACAGCTATGCATCCTGGGAACTTTCAGGGTTAGAGGGAGGTTAAACCACCGATTTTTGTTTTCTTACTTGAAATTTGTCACCAAAAACATTCATGTATGTATTTGACTAACGATCATTATGTATAAATGTAATATAGGAACAGTGGTTAGTGATGTCATAACTAAGTGATGTCACTTAGGTCACATGACTAGTTAGAATCTAAATAGTCTCAATCTTTTCACAGGACAGTTTATGCTATAGAGAATACACAAAAATAAAAAATAGTTTGTGAAAGATGTAATAACCCGTCACACAGTGTCCTCCGCCGGTCACACAGTGAGTCTGCCTACTCACCATACGAAAATGAGAATTAAGGTTCATCAAATGCTTCCAACACGGAGAGGTATACATCAACACCCATGCAAAACTGCTGCGGCCTGAGGCCTCAGGCAAGTACCTCCCACTAAATGCATAACATTTAGCACCCATAGTAATTTTAGTCGTCCTTTAGGACGGCAAGCCCAACTGATATATTCCTAGATTTAGCAGTGGTTTTGGTAACATTTGATAACAGAGATCTACAGACAGCCCTTACAACCGAGCATGGCCCTTGCACCCTTTAGTGCACTTGCAGGCCTGACTGGGATTCAAAATAGGCCCTGGCATTTCAGGTAAACCTAGGTCCAAACAGCCCCCCAGCCCAATAAATAGTGACTGTCTATGGCATCTTACAGCAGCCAATATGGCATTTGCCAGAATTCACAGAATGCCAGATCCAGCCTTGGCACTAGTGCCTCCCAGGTCGTAAAATGACCCCTATACTCACTATTTCTCAGTCTGTCCCTTAACTCCATTGCAGGTGTGTATAGGGCAAGGCTGGTACTGCAGGTGTGTATGGGGCAAGGCTGGTACTGCAGGTATGTATGGGACAGGGCTGGTACTGCAGGTGTGTATGGGGCAAGGCTGGTACTGCAGGTGTGTATGGGACAGGGCTGGTACTGCAGGTGTGTATGGGACAGGGCTGGTACTGCAGGTGTGTATGGGGCAAGGCTGGTACTGCAGGTATGTATGGTGCAAGGCTGGTACTGCAGGTGTGTATGGGGCAAGGCTGGTACTGCAGGTGTGTATGGGACAGGGCTGGTACTGCAGGTGTGTATGGGACAGGGCTGGTACTGCAGGTGTGTATGGGACAGGGCTGGTACTGCAGGTGTGTATGGGACAGGGCTGGTACTGCAGGTGTGTATGGGACAGGGCTGGTACTGCAGGTGTGTATGGGACAGGGCTGGTACTGCAGGTGTGTATGGGGCAGGGCTGGTACTGCAGGTGTGTATGGGGCAAGGCTGGTACTGCAGGTGTGTATGGGGCAGGGCTGGTACTGCAGGTGTGTATGGGGCAGGGCTGGTACTGCAGGTGTGTATGGGGCAGGGCTGGTACTGCAGGTGTGTATGGGACAGGGCTGGTACTGCAGGTGTGTATGGGGCAGGGCTGGTACTGCAGGTGTGTATGGGACAGGGCTGGTACTGCAGGTGTGTATGGGACAGGGTTGGTACTGCAGGTGTGTATGAGACAGGGCTGGTACTGCAGGTGTGTATGGGGCAGGGCTGGTACTGCAGGTGTGTATGGGGCAAGGCTGGTACTGCAGGTGTGTATGGGGCAGGGCTGGTACTGCAGGTGTGTATGGGGCAGGGCTGGTACTGCAGGGGTGTATAAAGCAGGGTTGGCATGAGTGCGGTGCATGCAGTAAGGTTGTTGCTGTGGGTAAATCAGTAAGGAGCCAGTGCTGACGTGTGTCACATAGAGCGCTGGCACAGTGTTGTAGAAGGTGTTGGTACTGTCACCATGTATGAAAGCCATTTCAAATGCCGCAAGACATTCAGAGGGCACTTATCAGGCTGCCCCTGTGCCCTTGGCGCTGCTGATCACCAGTTATCTGGAGATAAAACCTTCATAGGAGGAAGATTTATCACTGAGCATAGAAGCTGCAGAGTGAGATAAATTGGGGAGCGAGAATGGAAAGGGGGTGGTAAATCAAGAGAGGGGGAAGGAGGCTGTAAAGAAAGGAGATCAGAGAGGACAGAGGAAAAGAAAAGGAGGGGGGAAAGTACTAAAGGATACAATAGAAGAGCAAAAAATATAAGAAAACTAGGGACCATTGCCTGACCCAGGATGCTGCAAGTTGTGGTTCAACAACAGCTAACAGCCACAGCTTGTAGTTCTTTGACCTTGTGTATAGCAAATTATCTGGTGATTAATATACAGTATAGTAATTAATAGTTTGGGCTTTTGCCAAGGGGCCATTCAAGGTGAGCGGAAATAGGATTTGCTTTGCCTGTTGGATAAAAGTGTGGGTAGAATTGCAGAGGAGCGGGCAGGCTGGGTAGGATGGAGAAGCAGACGTGAAAGGAAAAAGTGTCAGATAAAGACACAAAGGGACGATGTGTCGATGAGAAAGTGGTGGACAACTGTGTCACTGAACTTCTACTGCACAAGACAAATAACGACGGCGGCACAAAGAGCTGCATGCGTGGCACTGCCCGGGTGATGCCACTTACAGCAGTGGGCCCATTACTTGGGGGTCCCTTCTGGTCCACGTATGACAATGACAGATGGGCTAGGCATGCCGAGCAGAGCAGGTGACAGATTACAGCTGCCACACGGTGACACAAACCCATTTGGAGTGGGAAGTGATAAATGTCCCACTCGGTTTAAACACAGGGAAGTAAATTTCTGCCGACAGCCGCTACACTGCCGCATTAACACTATGTTGCCCACCATCAGAACACATTGTTCATTAGAGAGAAATGTGAGAGAAAGATATTTTGCCCCCCCCCCCCATACAAAATAATGCTAAATATAGCTTTTCAGAGACCCAGGAATGATGTGGGTAGGGGAAGTTCTAAATGCCTTATAGCTGCCATCAGGGCTGGGTTTCCGTGCAGCGCGCCCAGAGGATGGCACTCTTCACTGCACGCACCCCCCCCCCCAGGGATTTCCCACGTGCCTAGACCCCCATGCTTTAGGTGTGGCTGGGCGGCCCTAGGCCTGGGCCTTTGTGGCCTTGTTACAAATCCAGGCCTGGCTGCCATGCCTACATACGGTACAGCAGGGAGAAGGAAGGGATCCTTATACCAAGGGAGGTCCAGGCTGGGCTTCAAATTTCAATTTTACAGAGGTCCAAACAGCCCCCCACCAGCCCAATAAATAGTGAGTGTCTATGGCACCTTACAGCAGCCCCTCTGGCATTTGCCTGAACCCACAGATTGCCAGTCTGGGCCTGGGTCCTGGCATTCCAAGTACCCAGAGGCCCAAACAGCCCCCCCAGCCCAATAAATAGTGACTGTCTATGGCATCTTACAGCAGCCCCTCTGGCATTTGCCTGAACCCACAGATTGCCAGTCTGGGCCTGGGTCCTGGCATTCCAAGTACCCAGAGGCCCAAACAGCCCCCCCAGCCCAATAAATAGTGACTGTCTATGGCACCTTACAGCAGCCCCTCTGGCATTTGCCTGAACCCACAGATTGCCAGTCTGGGCCTGGGTCCTGGCATTCCAAGTACACAGAGGCCCAAACAGCCCCCCCAGCCCAATAAATAGTGAGTGTCTATGGCATCTTACAGCAGCCCCTCTGGCATTTGCCTGAACCCACAGATTGCCAGTCTGGGCCTGGGTCCTGGCATTCCCAGTACCCAGAGGCCCAAACAGCCCCCCCCCCCAGCCCAATAAATAGTGACTGTCTATGGCATCTTACAGCAGCCCCTCTGGCATTTGCCTGAACCCACAGATTGCCAGTCTGGGCCTGCCCTTGTATTTGGAGTACACAGAGACCCACAAAGCCACTACCTGGCCCTTCTGCCACCTTCCTGCCAGCTCATGCCAGTGTAGGTAAGAGAGTGGCTGGGGAGGGGGTATTTCTAATAACTATAAAGGAAGCACACCCTATGGTCTGGGCCCACCTGTCCCCCCGCGACTGCAGGGCCTGCTCCCTCTATAGTTACGTGACTGATCAATAGAAAGAAGAGAGAAGGCAGAAGGTAAAAAAAAGAAGCTGAGCTACACAAAGCAGGCAGAAATCAGAGGTGGACAGATACAGAAAAAGAGATAAATCCATAGACAGGGGAGAGACACCCGCTCTATCAACGGCTCACTCAAATCCCAGACCTCAATTAACCCCTCGCCCACATACAGCAATTACCTGCCAGTCACGTACAGCCCAAAAGAGAGATAGCCAACTAATTACACAGAGCCTACACCAGGGATGGAGAGGCAGCCCACCCCTAGAGATGGCTACAGCCTGCCGCTACAGAGAAATCCAGCAGGAATGCCGGGACCCCCACAGATACAATTAGGGATCAGTCTGGCCTTATCACAAAGCCCTATCATTGCTAAATGTAACAATCAAAGATGGGACCCCCTTCAAAGAACATATTCTTGGTCTTGATTCGGCAGTTTATATGCCTGTGTGTGGGCACCACCGACGGGCCTCCCCGACCAACATCTGGCCTGAAATTGTCCAGATCTCAGTCGGACAGGTTTGATTTTCTGGTTCGTTGATGCGGTCCCCAATCCGACGGCGCCTCTGCTTGCTGTTTTAATTCGATCATTGGCCCTAGGCCAGGGGTCGGGAACCTTTTTGGCTGAGAGAGCCATAAACACCACATATTTTAAAATGTAATTCCATGAGAGCCATACAATATGTTTGGCCGCGGATGCTGCGGGGCAAGGTAGGGTGGATCCCAAGGATGCCGGATGTGGATGCGATGCAGAGGAGGGCGCGGTCTGCGCTCGGCGGATAGAAGACGTCTTCTATCCGCTGAGCGCAGGGGCAAGGTAGGGTGGGTCCCAAGGATGCGCTCGGCAGATAGAAGACGTGTTCTAAGGCTTAGAACATGTCTTCTATCCACCGAGTGCAGGGGCAAGGCTTAGAACACGTCTTCTATCCACCGAGTGCAGGGGCAAGGTTTAGAACACGTCTTCTATCCACCGAACACAGGCCACACTCCCCATTATTTTTTTAAAAAAATAATTAAAGATTTGGCAGCGAGCCAGATGCTGCCATCAAAAGAGCCACATTTGGCTCCCGAGCCATAGGTTCCCTACCCCTGCCCTAGGCAAGTCAGGTGGCAAATAAGAAAAATAAGCACCGCATTCCAAAGTCAAAGCAGCACCCAACAAATGGGGTGTTACAGTTGGGCAGGGCACAAATGGTAGTGTGCTAAGGGGTGCAGAACTGATAGTACTAATATTGGGTGAAAGTGCAAATTAAGATGTATAGTGGTAGATATTGCAGGATTCATAATATATGGAGATTATGAACCAATCTGAAACTGTATCCCATATGGGCCATATCGGGCCAATCCGATTATCCTATCAACAACTGGATGACAATGAAGGTCAATGAAGGCCGTCACAAGAAGATTGCATCAACAAGTCAATGCTGTACTTGCCCTGACAGGATTTGATACCTGCCCAAACAGATCCTCCCTCCCATCCTGGGCAGACATTGGGCCCGTGGCAGCAGGGCCCACTGGGTTTTCTATTCCCGCCCAGTCTGACCCTGGCACTCAGTGCCGCTGCCTTCCCCCTGCCTACAGTGCCTCTATTACAATGCAGGGGAATCCTGGAGCACAAATATGTCTGATTTGTGCTGAATTGCAAGCACAATTGTGATCATTTTGACACATTGCCTAAAACTTTCCCAGATGACCGCTAAATAGGGTGGGTAACCCTGATATAAGGCAATTCACATTCCCTTATACCCCAGTGATTGGCATCAAAACTGTTAAGTCACTCTCAGCCAATTAACTGTATCTCTCAAATTTCTTGGGCCACATTTTGCAAGCTTGGCTTAGGAAAGCAATTACTTTATTCCTTGCGGAGGGAGGATATCAGAGGCAACGTGAATTATTAATGCATGTACCAAATTTGCATTGGGCAGAGTACACTTGTAAGTAGTTAAAGTCTTAAGGCCATAACTCAATTATTGCAGTAGGTGTGCGATATCTAAAATCAGTGGGTTGGTGTTATAGGAAAGGGATTTTACGTCAATAATAAGGGTGTTTAAATATGAATTAACTGTTCATTGATTTCATTCTACCCTGCAGGTCTTTATGAATTGAGACTGACATTGCTTTATACAGTAGTAAAGGCCAGTTTGTATTGGGAAACACTATTTTACCCTTACACATATAGTCAGGCCCAGACTGGCAATCTGTGGGTTCAGGCAAATGCCAGAGGGGCTGCTGTAAGATGCCATAGACACTCACTATTTATTGGGCTGGGGGGGCTGTTTGGGCCTCTGGGTACTTGGAATGCCAGGACCCAGGCCCAGACTGGCAATCTGTGGGTTCAGGCAAATGCCAGAGGGGCTGCTGTAAGATGCCATAGACACTCACTATTTATTGGGCTGGGGGGGCTGTTTGGGCCTCTGGGTACTTGGAATGCCAGGACCCAGGCCCAGACTGGCAATCTGTGGGTTCAGGCAAATGCCAGAGGGGCTGCTGTAAGGTGCCATAGACAGTCACTATTTATTGGGCTGGGGGGGCTGTTTGGGCCTCTGGGTACTTGGAATGCCAGGACCCAGGCCCAGACTGGCAATCTGTGGGTTCAGGCAAATGCCAGAGGGGCTGCTGTAAGATGCCATAGACACTCACTATTTATTGGGCTGGGGGGGCTGTTTGGGCCTCTGGGTACTTGGAATGCCAGGACCCAGGCCCAGACTGGCAATCTGTGGGTTCAGGCAAATGCCAGAGGGGCTGCTGTAAGGTGCCATAGACAGTCACTATTTATTGGGCTGGGGGGGCTGTTTGGGCCTCTGGGTACTTGGAATGCCAGGACTCAGGCCCAGACTGGCAATCTGTGGGTTCAGGCAAATGCCAGAGGGGCTGCTGTAAGATGCCATAGACAGTCACTATTTATTGGGCTGGGGGGGGGGGGCTGTTTGGGCCTCTGGGTGCTTGGAATGCCAGGGCCTATTTTGAATCCCAGTCAGACCCGCTAGCAGCTTATACATAATGTGCTGTATCAGTGCCAGTATAGCTGCTAATTCAATGAGGGGACCCTATGAACCATGTCGTAAAGATCTCACAGTTTTTAGGCAGTCAAATTAGCTCTAAATGGGAATCTTCCCACCCCGGGGCAGTTTCAGAGCTGAGCACAGCGCTAAAAACACTCTTCTCACCTCCAGACCATCAAAAGTTCATTTAAAGAAGAGCTAAATTACATTTTAGCAATTAACACTTCCAATAAGTTTTATAGCCTTCCCTCCCCCCGAGGGGCAGAGGGTCCTCTAAGACTCATCACTTAAATTTCAGTTCCGCTTAGCAGATATTTGGAATTGAAATTCCCATCTCGCGGCACAAGCTCATTACAATGTATAAGCTGCGAGGTATGGCAGGCACGGCTCCCTTAAAGGGACGCTCTTGTCTCAGAGTTACTGGATTTTTAGAGTCATTTTAGCCCTATCATCAGGGCCGCTTTAAGACCCCATTATAGGAGGTGGCGGGGCATGGCACCACTGGGTGGGGCAGTGACATCATGGGTGCAGGCCACTGACACCATGGGGGTGGGGCTATGATGTGTCAATCAGCGATTAGTCAATTGCTGCGTCAATCTTGGAGAATCCTGCCCAGTTTTCCAAATTGGGATAACTAAGCAGGCAGTTTTGACCAGGGCAGCCCTACCGAAAATCATGTTGTTTGGGTCAAAACCGGACAGGAGGCTTAAAGCCAAGTCACTGTTTCACCACTTCTTAACGGAAAACTATACCCCCAAGCAATTAGGTCTCTATAAAAATTGAATGAAACAGCCATGTTTTCATAAAAATATGTGCCATTGGGTAATCCTAAATAGAAAATTGCCATTTTAAGTTGTAAGGGCCGCCCCCTGGGATCATAGGATTCACAGTGCACACAAACAAGCCAAGGCACACATACATGCTAGGCCCCATCAGCCAATGAATGGACAGAGTTCTGTCTGTTACTTCCACACTACTTCCTGTTACAGTTAGAGCTGCATTATTTCCTGTCAGCTGATCTCTGAGGGGGCACACAGCCCATCACTAAATGGCGGCTCAAGGGAAAAGATGTAAAAGGGCAATATTTACTGATATGTATATTCCGGTTTGGTAAGATTTTCAAATAGGCCCATTAATATGATTTAAACCAGTGATCCCCAACCAGTGGCTCATCAGTAACATGTTGCTCCTCAACCCCTTTGATGTTACTCCCAGTGGCTGCAAAGTTGGTGGCCATTTTTGAATTTCTGACTTGGAGGCAAGTTTTGGAGACATAAAGACCATGGGTACTGCTAAATAGAGCCATTAATAGTCTGCCGGCCCACATTGGGCTACTAATTAACCATAGTTACATAGTTACATAGGGTTGAAAAAAGACCAGTGTCCATCAAGTTCAACCCATCCAAGTAAACCCAGCACACCTAACCCACACCTACCAATCTATACACTCACATACATAAACTATATATACAACCACTAATACTAACTGTAGATATTAGTATCACAATAGCCTTGGATATTCTGCTTGTTCAAGAACTCATCCAGGCCCCTCTTATAGGCACTAACAGAATCTGCCATTACCCCATCACTAGGAAGGGCATTCCCCAACCTCACTGCCCTCCCCGTGAGGAACCCCCGACGCTGCTTCAAATGGAAGCTCTGTTCCTCTAATCTAAAGGGGTGACCTCTGGTGCGCTGATTTTTTTGGGAAAAAAGAACATCCCCCAACTGCCTATAATCCCCTCTAATGTACTTGTACAGAGTAATCATGTCCCCTCGCAAGCGCCTCTTTTCCAGAGAAAACAACCTCAACCTCGACAGTCTAACCTCATAGCTTAACCCTTCCATCCCCTTTACCAGTTTAGTTGCAGTCTCTGCACTCTCTCCAGCTCATTAATATCCTTCTTAAGGACTGGAGCCCAAAACTGCCCCCCATACTCACGGTGAGGCCTTACCAGGGACCTATAAAGGGGAAAAATTATGTTTCATCCCTTGAGTCAATGCCCTTTTTTATACAAGACAGCACTTTATTTGCTTTAGTAGCCACAGAATGACACTGCCTGGAATTAAACAATTTGTTATCAACAAAACCCCTAGATCCTTCTCCATTAAGGATACCCCCAACACACTACCATTCAGTAGATAGTTCGAGTTTATATTATTTCTACCAAAATGCATAACTTTGCACTTATCAACATTGAACCTCATTTCCCAGTTTGCTGCCCAGTTTTCCAATTTTGTCAAATCGCTCTGCAAAGCGGCAGCATCCTGCATGGAACTTATAGTTTTGCACAATTTAGTGTCATCAGCAAAAATAGAAACAGTACTCTCTATGCCCCCCTCCAGGTCATTAATAAACAAGTTAAAAAGCAAAGGACCAAGGACTGACCCCTGCGGTACTCCACTAACCACACTGGCCCAATTAGAAAATGTTCCATTTACCCCACTCTTTGTACTCTATCCTTCAGCCAGTTCTCTATCCAATTACAAATATTATGTTCTAGGCCAATATTCCTTAATTTGATCATTAACCTTCTGTGAGGTACTGTATCAAACACTTTAGCAAAATCTAAGTAGATGACATCCACTGCCATTCCAGCATCAAGGTTCCTGCTCACCTCCTCATAAAAGGCGACTAAATTAGTCTGGCAAGATCTGTTACGCATAAAACCACGTGGCACAAACTAATAGTATTGTGAACTGCAATGTATTCAAGTACCCTATCCCTTATTACCCCTTCCAAAATTTTTCCTACTACTGATGTCAGACTAACCAATGTGAGTCCTTATTGGCCACCTACTAGGAAAGTTTTTGTGCTTGTGTTGCTCCCCAGCAATTTTTGAAATGAAATGTTGCTCACGGGTAAAAAAGGTTGGGGATCCCTGATTGAAACTGTTGGTTAAGTATTCATTCTGGGCTAAAGTTTTCCTTCTCCGTTGCTATTTTAATGTTCTAATTCTCCCTCCCTCTCGTTCCTCTATATTACCCTTTATTTAATCTCTAGATCTCTCGCTCCTTTCTTTCCCCCGCTTATTACTTCTCTCTATCTGTCTCTGCTGCTTTTCCTCCCTCTCCACATGTCAGACTTTCCCGGCCGAATTACTGACGCCTTTTGACGCAGCCTCTCAAATTTTTTTCCTAATCTAAATTGAAAACTGTTCAAGTAGAAAAATAATTTCACAGCTTTGCCCAGAAAAAGCAGCCTCAGCAAGTGTGTATGTGTGTGTGTGCTGAGCGGGGAGGCTGGCACAGCTGCTGCCTGTACTCTATGACCATGGCACAATGCAGCAGAGCATGCCTGTAGGTTGGGGGGGGGGGAGGCTGGCACTGCCACTAGCTGCACTGTTTTATCCTGGCACAATGGTGCATGTGTTTGTGAGCATGATGGCGGCATCTTGGCACTGCCACTAAATTGTGCTGTATGATTAGGACATAATGGAGCTTTATGTGTTCAGGAGTAGGTGGGCACTGCTGCTGCTGTGTAATCATGGCATAATGCCACCGTGTGTATATTGGGGGAAGATGACTGGCGCTCATGTTTCCATGTTATGTGACCATGGCACAATACAGCAGCGTATGTATAAGGAAGGCTGGCGCTGTCAATGACTTTGCAACACTTCTTTTGATGCAAAGAGAAGGCTGGCATCGATGACAGCAGAAAATGTGCACACATAAAGGAGATTTATTACATATATTAAAGTGAAAGTATCGCTGGGAAACAAAAGTGTCATAAAACACTTAGGAAGCAGCCAGTGCAGTAAGAGTAAGTGCCTTATACAGAGAGCGAATAGGACTTACTATACTGGGAAGATTTCATCTTATTGTTGGACCTATAGGCCCTGGCATTTTAAGTTCAATCAATAAATAGTGACTGTCTATGGCATCCATGTCCGAATTGGGATACAAAATAGGCCATGGCATTGTAAGTCCACAGAGGCCCAAACAGCCCCCCCAGCCCAATAAATAGTGAGTGTCTATGGCACCTTACAGCAGCCCCTCTGGCATTTGCCTGAACCCACAGATTGCCAGTCTGGGCCTGGGTCCTGGCATTCCAAGTACTCAGAGGCCCAAACAGCCCCCCCAGCCCAATAAATAGTGACTGTCTATGGCACCTTACAGCAGCCCCTCTGGCATTTGCCTGAACCCACAGATTGCCAGTCTGGGCCTGGGTCCTGGCATTCCAAGTACCCAGAGGCCCAAACAGCCCCCCCCCCCCCACCAGCCCAATAAATAGTGACTGTCTATGGCATCTTACAGCAGCCCCTCTGGCATTTGCCTGAACCCACAGATTGCCAGTCTGGGCCTGGGTCCTGGCATTCCAAGTACCCAGAGGCCCAAACTGCCCCCCGCCGGCATGGTAAATAGTGACTGTCTATGGCATCTTATAGCAGCAGGATAAGTAAACCATTAAAATAAGTGAATGTAAAATTATGACAGTGCTAAGCACTTTTGCTATTTTCATTCATTACTTTTTAGATTCCAGGATATTATGGGATATCTGTACTGTTAATATGAATTAATTTTGTTACAACAGCGCCACCTGCTGAACAGTGTCTGACCGAGATCCAGTCAAGGAACTTGTCAAAAAAAAGAAAGATAACTGATCTGATGTTCTTCGTGTTCGGAAAGACAAGAGAAGTGGGTCTCTGATATCAGGACAGCCTGCTTTCTTTCTTCAGCCAAGTTCCTCAACTACCTTATGGTCAGATACTGACCAGCAGGTGGCGCTGTTGTAACAAAATGCATTCATATTAACAATATATATATATCCTTTATATCACCTAATGTCTTGAAATCTAAACATACAATGAATGTACATTACAAAAGTACAGAAAACTAGCACTCAGTTTTATTTTAAAGGTTTGCTTAGGCTTTACTCAAGCAATGTGTAGTCTCTGCACATTCAAGCCCTTTAGGCCGATTTGGCAACTTATCTGACCAGGTATGGGGCACCTGACCGCCCTCCCCAATTGATATATGGCTGAGAATTAGCCAGGTGTCGATTGGGCAGGTTTGATTTTCCTGTCGCATTGGGGGCCGCATTGGCCCATTGATGCAGTCCACAGTTGACAGCTCTTATGCCGAGGTGGGCATATCGGCAAAGGAATAATGTATTCATCCCTGAGCCAAATTCAGCACCATACAAGGCTCGTTCTCATAGTAAAATTCTGTAGAATCACATTTATGAAATGCTTCTAAATATGGTCTCTAAACACAATGGTAAATGTGTCCTGTGTAATTTACTGTTCCACACTGTAGTGCTATTTCATTAGCATTTTAGCAATTTTCAAACTAAATGTTTTAGAAAAAACTGTTGTGCAAAGACTGTTGTGGTGATTACGGCCCTGCTTGGGGTGTGTGGGGTTAAAAGCATGCATCAATATTCAGGGGACGAGAGAGAGCAGTTTCCCATCACTAATTTATTTCCTTCCATCTCTTCTTGGGTCTCTTCCAGCTCGTTACAGTCATTTGATGGGAATTGCTTTGCAGGAGTTAGATGGGAAAGTGAATTGCTGTGGAAATGAAAAGTGCACTCCTCTCCCTCTCCCTGTACCCCTACATTCCCTGTACCCCTACATTCCCCCACCTCTGTAAGTGTGCTCTCTCCCTGTACCCCTACATTCCCTGTACCCCTACATTCCCTGTACCCCTACATTCCCCCCACCTCTGTAAGTGTGCTCTCTCCCTGTACCCCTACATTCCCTGTACCCCTACATTCCCTGTACCCCTACATTCCCCCCACCTCTGTAAGTGTGCTCTCTCCCTGTACCCCTACATTCCCCCCACCTCTGTAAGTGTGCTCTCTCCCTGTACCCCTACATTCCCCCCACCTCTGTAAGTGTGCTCTCTCCCTGTACCCCTACATTCCCCCCACCTCTGTAAGTGTGCTCTCTCCCTGTACCCCTACATTCCCCCCACCTCTGTAAGTGTGCTCTCTCCCTGTACCCCTACATTCCCCCCACCTCTGTAAGTGTGCTCTCTCCCTGTACCCCTACATTCCCCCCACCTCTGTAAGTGTGCTCTCTCCCTGTACCCCTACATTCCCCCCACCTCTGTAAGTGTGCTCTCTCCCTGTACCCCTACATTCCCCCCACCTCTGTAAGTGTGCTCTCTCCCTGTACCCCTACATTCCCCCCACCTCTGTAAGTGTGCTCTCTCCCTGAACCCCTACATTTCTCCCACCTCTCTAAGTGTACTCACCCTGTACCCCTACATTTCTCCAACCTCTTTAAGTGTGCTCCAAATTAGGCCCTGGCATTTCATGTACACTAATGCCTAAATATCCCCACATATATTCATTACAAAGCGCCAGTCCATGGCAGCTTACAGATGCTTTCTGCTATTTACCAGAGTTTTCAGATTGCCAGTCCAGGCCTGCACTGGATCCATTGTCTTGAGGGGGTATAAAAAATGGCCAACTGCATAGCATCAGTTGTATATATGAACAGTGGGGAGGGCAGTATGGCACTTTATAAAACAGTCACCAAAACTTAAAGGAACAGTAACACCAAAAAATTAAAGTGTATAAAATTAACTAAAATATAATGTGCTGTTTCCCTGCACTGGTAAAAGTTGTGTGTTTACTTCAGAAAGTCTACTATAATTTATATAAATAAGCTGCTATGTAGCCATGGAGGCAGCCATTCAAAGGAGAAAAGGCACAGGCACATAGCAGATAACAGATAAAACACCATTGTATTCTACAGAACTTATCTGTTATCTGCTATGTAACCTGTGCCTTTTCTCCTTTTTTCCAGCTTGAATGGCTGCCCCCGTGTCTACACAGCAGCTTATCATATAAATTATAGTAGTGTTACTGTAGCAAACACACCAGTTTTACCAGAGCAGGGCAACAGTGCATTATATTTTTATTACTTTAAAGCTCTTTCATTTTTTGGTGTTACTGTTCCTTTAAGACACTGAAGTACACTCCCCAGCACCCATAATTTGGAGATTATATAGATAATGAGCCTCACAAGGTTTGTCTCTAGCCCAGCCATTACTACAGATAACCCTGTGGAAGGTTGTGGGTTTTGCATATTTCCAGCAGTAAAGATTTATAAATTGCAGGTACAAAGGATATGAAGATGTAGCTAAAAGCATGGATTTTCCATTTAACTCTTCTAGAAGGACCTTCTTTGGTTTCCCTTCACTGTTACTGAGATGGCAGAGAGCCTAAAGCCAGAGCTTTTTGTCCAGTCTTCTCCCAGACATGATTTGAGAAGACACATTGGCAGATCCAGTTTTGTATCCAGGCAAACCAGTTGCAAACTTATTGCCTTGCAGGTTAGACTGTGGGTATAATCTCCTGAGATGGTCTCACATACACTGATATGCACGGGCAATTAGTTGATATAACTGGCAAACCATTTCCATACAAACACACCTGAAATATAGGGAGGTCCCAGCGTACCTTATAGTCCTGCATTACTATATGTTCCCCCACTGGCTTCCTTTCTTACCTATCTTCTTGTTTCCAAAAGCAGCTCCATTTTCCTTTCTTCTCTCACTGTGCCCCTCCTGGGCCTGGATCTATCCTTAGCTTGCCCCCCGCTGATCTGACATTCTAAACCATTCGCCTATAATTTCCCTCCCCAATCATTGCTTTGCTCCATCTCCGTATCCCCTTGTATGGCACAGCTGTAATTAGAAGTCTTGACATCTCTGTAAATGTTCGGTCCATTAAGCCCACAGTGTATTTATATAAAGCGCTCACTGCAGGGGGTATTTTTAGCCAAGTTTCTGAAATGAGTAGATGCATTAACACGTTCTGTCACAGTCTGCTGCCACCGGCGTCCTTCAATGCACATTCTGTTTGTTATAATCTGTTGCTACTGATTATTTTCTATCATTTGCTGATTTTACTTCCACTTAAATTTACATCTAAGGATCACCCAATAGTACCGTATATACTTAACCTAAAGGTGGCCATAAACGAGCAGATTTAGACTGCCATTTTGAGTCCTTTAGATCAATTCAGCAGCTTATCTACCTGTGTATGGGCCCCCCCAAATTATATCTGTTCAAAAATTGGGCAGGTTTGATTTTCCCATCAGATCAGGATCCATGTTGGCTCATTGAACCTGTCTTATGGCTCCTATACCCGTCATTGCCCTAGAGCAGTAACCCAACCTTTTGTTACTGGTGAGCCACAGTCAAATGTATAAAGACTTAGAGAGCAACAGCACCATAAAAGTTCATGGAGGTGCCAAATAAGGGCTAAGATTGGCTATTCGGGGCTTCTATGCACACTATCAGCTTACAGGGGCTTTATTTGGGAGTAAATCTTGTTTTTATTCAACCAAAACTTGCCCCCAAGTCAGGAATTCAAAAATAGCTTCCTGGTTTGGGGGCACTGAGAGCAACATCCAAGGGGTTGGGGAGCAACATGTTGCCCCCGAGCCACTGGTTGGGGATCACTGCCCTAGAGCCAAACAATCGAATCAGCTGAATTAGCTGAAATAGCCCATCTTTGGTGGTTAAAATGGTAGATGATCCGCTTGTTTGGTGACCTTGCCAAACAAATGGATGTTAACATGTATAGCCACATTTGAGTAGCTACACACCTATTATGTAGCTTTTGATTTGCTCCAAATAACGATTGCCTGTAGATACTCTTATCACCATTTTAAGTCATTGCAACAGCTCATTTTTGCACTCAGTTAAGATGAGTGTTGGACTGGCCCACCGGGATACCAGCAAAATTCCCATTGGGCCCAGGTGTCAGTAGGCCCTCCTGCTTTTAGCCATTTGGCCTAATTCATGGTCATTTCTTATTTTTCTATGGGAACAAAGCAACTAAATATATAGAATACATTACAGTATGTAAAGATAAAAAAAACTAGTAAAGTATTGAGACTGAGTAAGAAATGGATGACAGTAGTTTGGCGAGTGGCCCATGGTCTAGGGTTTTCTGGTGGGCCCCTGGCATCCCAGTCCGACACTGGGTCGATGTTTGAAACAGAGAGGAGCCAAAACATTTAAGGGGTGGTTCATCTTCAAGTAAACATTTTAGTATGTTATAGAATGGCCAATTCTAAGCAACTTTTCAGTGTTCCAATTTCTCTGTGAGGCTCCATTTGTATTGTTATTGTTACTTTTTCTTACTTATTTTTCTAGCCAGTTCTTCTCCTATTCAGATTTCAGGCCCTTATTCAAACCTCTACCTGGTTGCTAAGGTAACCTATGACTAAGTACCCTTGGGTACGAAACGCGTAAGGCTTTGTAAGCATTATGTGTAAGTTTCAATAAACTTTTTGTTTTTACCTCAAATATTTTGAGCTACTACAGACATCTTTTTTGAGTTCCTTTTGATTTCCTGGTTGCTAAGGTAGGTTGGACACTAGCAACCAGATAGCAGCTGAAACAAAACCGAAATAATAAAAAAAACCAGAGTCAGACTGAGTGTCCAGGGCTCACCGGAACGGCTGTCTGGGAGTCCACCACCCCAGGAAACCCCCTCCCTCATGGTATACTGCAATTCCTCCTTGCAATGGGGGGCACCTGCAGTTAGCAGAGGGAGTATAGCCCACAAGGGTTGGGACCCACTGGGTTTTTTCCTTAAGCCCCCCCACCCCAATCTGACCCTGTAAAAAACTACAAATAAAACTGAAGACCAATTACAAATTGTGACAAAAGAAAATACAACCCGTGTGCCACAAAGTGTAAACCTCAGTGAAGGGGCTCAATCAGACAGTGGTGTAGGTTTCGCCAGGTCCACTTTTATTTTTACATGGTACCAATTAAAAATTGTCTATCTCTCTACCTCATACTAAAAGCTAAAGTCAATGGTGCAACAACCCCTTTAGGGGCAACTTCAGGGGCGACTGAAACTGAAGCAATGCAATAGCAAAGATTTATCGGGTGGCTAATCTCCCCAAGTGCCACTGCCCTTAGGGTAAAGACACACGGAGCTACTCAGTAGCAGCTACTTGTCACAGCTACTAAACACCAGAAAATACCCTGCCATAGACATTACTGAGAATTGCCTCCAAAACACATGTAGAGACAATTAGCAGTAAATGATCAGCATTGCTTGTTTTTGTAGCCATGACAAGTAGTTGCTACTAGTAGCTCTGTGTGTCTTCACCCTTAATGTAATTCCTGGTTTTATGCTGCTTCTATAATTTACTCTATTTATTTCTTGACAGTAATTCTATCTATTAATGCACAAATGCCCTTGTTGTTATTCATGAGTTTGGCTCAGTAGAAAGCCTCCGCCTCTATGGTTTCGGCAAATTCCAGAGGGGCTGCTATAAGATCCCATAAACACTATTTATTGGGCTGATGGGGAGCTGTTTGGGCCTCTCTACTGCAAATACCAGGGCCTGTTTGGGGTCTCAGTCCAGTGGATGGTTGCTATGTAAAGCAATGCCAGACAACTAATGTCTCAATAATATTTGCAATGGCTGTGTCGCTTCCACAAGTGTAGTAGCAGCCAACAATGCTGAGCCAAACTGGACTGATCCATTCATTGACATGGGTGCCAGTGATTGGGTGCCAGGGGCAATTTCTTGGATCTATCAGCATAGTTGCCAACTATATGTAATCTCCCTGTGCAGTCCCTGGGTTTGGGGTAATCCACTCTGGGAAGTTATCAAGTACACAACATGCAAAACAGGGAGCAATCTGCCATGTTTACTGCTCTTTCTACCCTTTAAAATATTGCAATAGGCATGTATTTTCCACAGAAGACTGGAGAGACCTGTGTTCCCCATAAATACAGTGCTGTATTGATTAACAGAGCCACCATCAGAAATAACGGGGCCCCTCACAACAAAATTTTCTGGGCCCCCCTATAGATACCATAGGCACTTTGACGGGTAGTAAGCACAGAGCTGTCTTTAGCCTGTTAGACTCTGCACTCAACCTGTGGCAGCCTGACCACAAATGGTTTGCCCCATTTTCGGGAAAAAAAATACCTGCCGTCCTATATTTTAATGTTTTTTCCCTATTAAAGGGGTAGTTCACCTTTTTAACTTTTAATATGTTATAGAATGGCCAATTCTAAGCAACTATAGTTTTTGAATTATTTGCCTTCTGCTTCTCACTCTTTCCAGATTTCAAATGGGGGTCACTGACCCCGGCAGCCAAAAAACATTTGTTCTTTGAGGCTGTATTGTTTGTTATTGTTTCTTTTTATAACTTATCTTTCTATTCACTCTCTCAACCAGATAACTGTCTCAAGCAACCAGATAACTGTCTCAAGCAACCAGATAACTGTCTCAAGCAACCAGATAACTGCTGAAATTCCAAACTGTGGGATGGCACACGCGGCGGCACGATTTCGGCAAATCGACAAAAAAGCCTCGCGAGGCAACTTCGGCAATTTGCCGAAATCGCGCCGCCGCGTGTGCCATCCCACCGGCGACTTACATTTTCGCCGGTGGGATGGCAACTGAGGGCAACTCAGGGAGATTAGTCGCCCGGGAACAGGGAGTTTTGTCGTGGGCGACTAATCTCCCCATGTGCCAGAGCCCCAAGAGCTGCGGGAAAATAAAGCTAATAAAAAATTAAGACCAATTGTAGATTGTCTCAGAATACCACACACTGCATCTTACTAAAAGTTAACTCAAAGGTGAATTAACTCTTTAATGACATTGGCAACAGTATGGGGCACACTTTAACACCCCTTAATGCTTTTGTACTTATGCCCAGGGCCCAGTACTAGGTTTGGGGTTAGTTCTTGCCTCAGAATTACATTTATCAGTATAGTGGGGAGACAACAAGAATTATAAACAACATTCTGGCTCTGCAGGAATGTTACTAAACCTCAACTGCGATCTTTTTTTATTATATGACTGAACTTGACTGACAAAAGAGTAAGCTGAGCACTATAGTAACACATTAATAAGCGCCACATCACTTTAGGGCAGTGCTGCAAGTAGGCAGCGCTTCAACCCGGAAGTGCGTCGCTGGGTTTCCGGCGGCGAGGAACTTTACGGCAAGTGCGCTGTGCTGCTGAGAAGGCAAGCGGCTGAGATGGATGTGGGGGAGTTGTTGCGGTACCAGGTGAGCTCGCAAACAGGATAATCCGCTTGTGTCCCCTCTGTAGCGTTACCTAGTCTGTAGCGCAGTTACCCGCAGCTGTTCCAGGACTACCGCGTCCTGCGAGGGTTTTACTAACGCTAGCGCAATGTGTATGTAGTGCAGCGCAATGTGTATGGACGTGCGATTTAAAACAAGACGTAACACTTAGATTTATATAGAGGCAGAAAAGAGAATGTCTTACACTGTGCTGCCTGTATCCTGGGTCAGTGCTATGCTGAGTGAATAGACAAAGTCTTTTCTGGGTGCTAAGATAATCAATGAGTTAATAGGGGTGCTGAGGCCTGCACCAAATATCCCATTTATTAGAGAAACTTGCATCATCAGATTTGTGCTTTTTGCACTTGCCTATGGTTATGATCAGCGCTGCGCAGTCCTTCCTGCCTCCTGTGCTAGATACGCTCAGTTTCATCTATTGATGCAGGGGAACCATGGAGTCTGCTCCTGTATGGGCTGGGTACCGGCGGGATATCCGCAAAGCAGTCGCAACCCGTCTGGGATCTACGTCATGTCCCAACCGTGTAGGTAACCCGCAGGTACACAACTGGCTGGGGTGGCCACTTAGAGAATAAGGGTGAAGACACACAGAGCTACTAGTAGCAGCTGATTGTCATGGTTACTAAAATAGACAATGCTGATCATTTAACGATAATTGCTCCTACGTGTGCAGAGGCAATTCTCTGTATTGTCTATGGCAGGGGATTTTCTAGAGTTTAGTAGCCGTGAAAAAGAAGCTGCTACTAGTAGCTCCGTGTGTCTTTGCTCTAAAGGTGGCCGATTATAGCTGCCAATATCGGTCCCTTAGACTGATTCAGCAGCTAATCGGCCCGTGTATGGGCACTACCGACAGGCCTGCCCGACCAATATCTGGCCTGAAATTGGCCAGATCTCTATCGGGCAGGTTTAAAAATCTAGTTGGATCAGGGACCGCATCAGCTCATTGAGGCGGTCCCCGAACCGGCTTTGCCTATACCCGTAGTTATAATTCGATTGTTTGGCCCAAACCTGGATTTTCCCGATATCACCCACCCGTAGATGGGGATATCGGGAGAAGATCTGCTTGCTTGGTGACATCGCCAAGCGAGCGGATCTTAAGGTGTATGGGGACCTTAAGTCAGAAAAAACTAAACCTGCACACAGGTGTAATTGACAGGGGCATTCTTGACCCCTGGGGGTGCAAGTGCAGGTACCCCAAAGTGATCATTTAGCAGCACTTGTGCTCTGAAATGGAGCAGAGAGACCAATTTTCACAATGGGCCTGACTGCAGCTATTTAATTTTGCATGCAATTCTGTATCCAAGACAGAATTGTTTTTCCTGCTAGTCCCATGGCTGTCTAAGTACAGTCTTATCATGCTTTCTCTTGTGAGATTCTAAATAAATGATTGCAGGGTAGTACTTTTACAAGCAGGATCTGGTGTGGGAAGCAATTTTGGTTACCTGGAGTCGGTAGTACCCTAAACTGAGGAGTCAAAGGATTTATGTAGGGACTCTAAAGCCCTTCTAGTTCTGTCTGGGTACTGCCACTGTTTTGGGTACACAGAATTGAAGTTGGAGGTGCCCATAAGTTGAGGAGTTGGAGTAGAAGGATTTATATATTGTCTCCACAGCCCTATTCACAAGACTTATTGCAAGAACAGGAGCCCATTGTAAGCAGAGCTTGGCCAGATACTGCCTTGCTTTGCCTAATCAGGAGTGATAAGGCCTAAAGAGCTCTTCCTAGTAAGAAAAAAGTGGCCTCAAAGTTGTTGGGCCACTTAGGATGAAAAAAAAAAAGTTGCAGCGTCTAATCCGTGCAGCGCAAATGATGTGCAATTAGTCGCATCGACTTATATAGAAATCTGTGGTGGGTTAGTCGCTGCAAAATACTTTTTAAAAAGTCGAAGTGATAAATTGCCCAGTGTGTCCAGGCTCCCCCCCCCCCCCAGCACCCAATCCAATCCTGCAAGGATGTGTTTATTTGGCAACCTAATAATATAAGCAAACAAGAGGCTCTTGTATTTTCCTAGTTCAACCCACTTACCAGCTGAAGGATTCATGATGTCACTTACTCTTTCCACTATATACATATCTATAGTATTGCCTTGTTTTCTCTTTCTAGCCGGACAGAGGCACAAAACGAGGGCGAGATGATGAACCGGAAGACTTGAGACCACCGAGAAAAGAAAGAGGAGGGAGGAACTGGCACCGAGATGAGGAACGGGGGCCAACTGCAGAGGAGGATAGGAACGCATTGGATGATGGTGATGATGAGGAAGAGGTGAGAAAACTCTTGCAGTTTAATTTGTCTGCTTAATTGGAAAGTTTGTGCCACTGCTGATTAATGTATCTAAAGTCCTGGTAATCTGCAAAATTTATGACTTCATGTCATGCATGCCTTGTGCAAAGCAGCAGCTAGGTTTGGTAACACATGGACATAACTGGACTTCCTCCATGGGCTACAAGTATCCCGACAATATAATGTTTGGAACAGCCAGTTGTCTGGATACTTTTCATAATCTATTATATTTCTGTTTATAGTAGTCCTTTAGAGCCTATTGATTGGCTTGGTTTTATTGCCAGCTGTGGCACTATGCTGGTCTTATATGTTTCAAATGGGTCTTTGCCTGGGTGTTTACCAACAGACACCTGTTAGGTCGCTATTAATTTGTCCCCTATTGTTGACACAGAATGAAACACTGGATGAGGGTGCAGTGAAAAGGATGATCCTGAATTTCGAAAAGAGATCCTACAAGAACCAAGAACTACGTATCAAATTCCCAGACAACCCTGAGAAGTAAGTTCTAGAACTGCAGTACATTGCTTGTATCCTGTATATGTTGTCCATTGTATATAATCCAACCTGCAGCCTCCAGCTTTTATTGAAATACATCTCATGGCATGACAACTATAACTTGAGGCATTGTACGTACCCTGATATATAAATATAAACCACGGACACTTGCCTGTGACCCACGATTGTGCCACTTTATTTACAATAAACTTGGCATGTATCCTGGTTTCCTATACACTACAATTCTTCCCATGCCTACAGTGACTTAGAAAAGAAAGAGAACTATGGGTCATTATGGCGTTTCATTGCTTTGCCTGTACCCTGGGCGTGTCTGCATTTTAGTTTCTTTGCCTCCATTTTTTAATATGATGTTGAGAGTCTCCCACCTATCTTGCACAATGAAAATGCAAACTTTTTTTCTGCTTTTTTTTTAAAAATTTTTAGGTTCATGGAGTCAGAACTAGACCTGAATGATATTATCCAGGAGATGCATGTTATTGCCACTATACCAGATCTGTACCATCTACTTGTGGAGCTCAATGCTGTGCAGTCACTGCTTGGCTTGTTAAGCCATGAGAACACTGATATCCTTTTATATGTCTATAAAGCAGGTAACTTTGGTTGTGTTTGTCACTGTCAATTGTGGAGCTTATTGGTGCATGGGGGGGATAGATCTTACGTGTGTATGTGCTTGTATATTTTTCCCTTATTCTGGTGTTCGCACAACTGTATTAATACTTCCTTAGCCTGCCACATGTGTGCATTGCTGTGGTTGACCTGCTGCAGGAACTAACGGATATTGACACACTTCATGAGAGCGAAGAGGGTGCCCAGGTCCTTATAGATGCACTGGTAGGTAACACATTTAGATCTTTCCTTTCTCCTTATCCTTGTTTGTCCAGAAGCCAGAAAGAAGGGAATATGTCAGGTAATCATAATTGGCTACTATTAAAGTGTGAAGACATATGCAGCTACTAGTAGTGGCTACTAAAATATAGACAATGCTGATCATTTACTGATAACAGTCTCAACATGTGTTTTAGCAGAGGCAATTCTCAGTATTGTCTATGGCAGGCTATTTTTTTGGAGTTTAGCCGTGAAAAAGTAGCTGCTACTACCCTAAGGGGGCAACTAATAGAATTGGCTTATGGAAGGAGAAACATCTATTTCAGCATGCACTTCTGAGAATTGGCTATAGGCAAACCACCAGTTTGTGGTCCAGGTCTGGTGTGGTTTAGTTGGCTGTTTGTGTCATAGTATGGCTTTGTATGTGTTTCCCTCTTTCAGTGGTTTGAAAAGTGCATGAAAAGACAGTAGACTAACACACCTGTGTTGGTGGGAGGAGAGGTGACTCCCCTTTAACAAGAGTTTAGTGTGTTGAAAATCTGTGTTGTATTTGTATATTATTTTAATTAAGCAAAAATGAAAAAAATGCAACTGCTCCAGGATCTGGCATTATTAACTAAACTATGTATTCCGACAACATTAACACGATATGTCTAAATCATTATCCAAATTATTTTTTTGCTGGGAAAAGGGCAGATAAAGAAAAAAAAATCTATCCAGTAGCCTACGCTACTAGTAGAATAGGAGGTCTGCCAATGAGGGCAGTCACTGTAATGAATTCTTCCTAATCAATTTAATGTGAATGTCAGACATATAGAAGATTGGAAATACACTCGAGCAATGAAGTGTAAGATCCAACTCTAAATTATTATCTCCTGGGGAGCTGACCTGATCCTCCAAATGCTGCTTTAAGTGGGCTATAAATGATGTAATTAGTACTGGGATCGATACGTCTCATTATTTGTTTCATATGTGCTTTCTGCATGTTCCAAAGAGGCCCATATAGCCACTTCATTGGCTCTAGCTGTTCTCTTTGAAGGAAATTCAAACAAAAGTGCACTAATTAAAGGGGTTGTTGACCCCTAACTTATGATTTTTATTTTTTTTTAGAAAAAAAAATGATTTAGCTTTTATGTTGCAGCTCTCCAGTTTAGAATTTCAGCAGCTATAGGGTCAAAAAGACCCTAACAACCAGGCAGTGATATAAATGAGAGACTGGAATATGAATAGGAGTAAGTCTGAAAGAAGGATGACTAATAAAATGTAATATTAAAATTGTAGCATCACAGAGAAAAGGTTTTTGACTGTGGGGGTTAGTGACCCCCATTTGAAAGCTAAAAACAGGCAGAAGGCGGCAAATAATTAAAAAACAAACAAAAAAAAGACCAATTGAAAGGATTAAGTCATTTTATAACCTACTAAAACTTAACGTAAAAGTGAATGACCCCTTATAGGCCCATAATAAAAATACACTGAACTTTTCTACTGTTGGATTCACCTAGGATTTCATTGACACGTGTAAATCTTACAGCTGTTTCTTTGTGGCCTTGATTTCTCTGTTCTTCCTACTTGCACTTTGCCCACAGCCTTATTCTTTTTCTTTTTTTCCTTTTATTCAGTTGGAAGGTCAAGTCGTTGCTCTCCTGGTGCAGAATCTGGAACGCCTGGATGAATCTACGAAGGAGGAGGCAGATGGAGTTCACAATACCCTAGGTAAAGACATTCATACAAGTACCTGAACCATGATTTTGGTCAAATGTTCAATGCCGCCATCTTTGAGAGTGTGATTGAGCATATACTCACATTTCCCATTTCTTATCATAGCAATCATTGAGAATATGACGGAGTTTCGCCCTGAAATATGCTCAGACGCTGCACAGCAGGGACTCCTCCATTGGCTGCTCAAAAGACTGAAGGTTGGTTAACATGATGCTGATGCTTTTGTCTAATGGTCCCACCCTACTCCAGTATTGGGATGGTGGTGCTTCCATTTCCTTTCCCAGTGGAGGCGGCATGTGCCCTCTCCTTTTTGATTGGTGGTGGGGGTTCACTTCCACCCTTTGTTGCTTTCTAATACCACTGTTATACATGCATGCGTTTCTTATTGCCTCCCTCGGTATTTTGCTTGAATTAGATTCTGTGGGAATTTTTCATTCTTACTTTACCTCTCGGGTGTTGATTTTGCATCCTCCTCCTGATGTTAATTTTTTCCCCTTTAGGCCAAGATGCCGTTTGATGCCAACAAGCTGTACTGCAGTGAGATCCTGGCCATTCTTTTACAGAACAACGATGGTGAGTTGAGCTGCTAACCTCCCCTTTCTTATTTTTTTCTGATTTCCTATACATTTTTTTTCAGAAAAATATATTATACACACACCCTTGGGTACACCTAAAGTTTGTGATCCCAGTTTAAGTTAACTGCCACTAAACACTTCCAGAAACTGTTGGTCAGTCCTGCACATCAACATTGAGGTCCTTACACAACATTTCTCCAGGATTAAGGTCAGGATTTTGACTTGGCCAGTACTAAAACTATATAATAAGAATCCAATTAAACAGGTAAAAGACATTACACTTCAAAGTGACATTTGTGTATGATAAAAAGGTAAGTAACCCTCTAGGATTCTCAGTTCATTTGAAGGGTAAATTAAGGTAGCCATAGTCGCCAAGTGAGCGGTTCTGCTCCTAATATGGGCATAGATGTTGATCTAGCAAAAAATGGTTAAAGTTCGTTTCGTAGTCCTGACCTTAATCCTATAGAAATGTTGTGGAAGGAGCTGAAGCCCAGTAACATCTATGTGTTGAAGCTGTTCTGTACAGAGAAATGGGCTGCAGTTCCTCCAGGGCAATACGCATTACCAATGGTATTTAGTAGCAACTCCCATTATCTGATTTAAGGACATAAAAAAAGGGTCCTTTCGTAGGCCATGTCTATGCAGAAATATTGGAAATTCAAAAGGGTTCACACTCTTTCAAGCACCGCTGTGTAAAAGGGCACAGAATTTTTTCTGTTTCAACAGAACATGATGCATCTAAGGAAGAGGAATATTCCCATTAATTTTTATACAAGGGTTCATTTCTACAGCCAAGCTCCTTTTTTACCTTTTATCTGCCAGTGATCTCTCATATTTATCTTTGTACAATCCAGTTTCTCTGACACTGCATAGCTTCCATGATGCTTGCTCTCTTCTTTTATCCTCTACTGTGTGCCTCTTCCCCCCACCCCATCACTGTGTATTGATTCCCTCTGCTGATGGATCTGTTCTTCTCTGACATTGTCCCCCTCTCTCTCTCAGACACTCGGGAGCTACTGGGGGAGCTGGACGGAATAGATGTGCTGCTTCAGCAGTTGTCGGTGAGTGCCTCCCGCCCCTGCCTGCTCTTACACCTTGGCATTACTCAGAGAGCACAATGGCAGACTGCTGTCTCAGCTCTTACTAGAGAATGTCAATGTACACCCACTGCCTGTCACTGTCACACCTTCCGCTTTACTGACCCTGAATTCCAGTGACTTCATCTCCCTTTTCTCTGCCATTTATATTAGTGCTGTCACTTCAACTTATCACTGCTGCTCTGCAGCTACCAAGCAACAGTTTACTTATCTTTGAAAATTTTTTAAGAAACAAAATAGATTGCTTTAACTCTTATGGGCAGATTTATTAAAATATGAGTAGAGCTTAATACATAAAAACTCACCCATGTTCTATTCATTCCTGTGGGTTTTTTAGAAATGTATTTATTAAATGGTGAGTTCTAACTTTCACCCCTTGATAAATACACTTCTAAAAGTCCCACACGAATGAATAGAACATGGGTTAGTTTTTATGTATTAAGCTCTAAACTCACATTTTGATAAATGTGCCCCTTACTATTATCTCTTTCATTTATTTAGGGTAGAAACCCTCATTATTAGCTTTAGCTTTAGGTTGGGGAAGTAACCATTGCATGCCTGTGATTGGAAGGCAAACTATTGCTTAAAATTTAGTGACCAGCTCCATTCCATAACCCTAACAGTACCTTGGTCCCGCATTACAGCCTAATGGAATTATATTGTTAACAGTTATGATACAGTATACAAATCTGCCGATTTAGACTGTACTGCTGGAACAAAATCTGACTGCTGGCCAAACTGAGGAATCCAAATCTTGTTAGATAAGTTGATCTGTTCAAACTGGAGGAATAGCCCATGTTGATCACACATGCATATCCCTAACATGTTTTTGGGACAGGTTTTTAAGCGCCATGATCCAGGAACAGCAGAAGAGCAGGAGATGATGGAGAATCTTTTTGATGCACTTTGCTCCTGTCTGATGCTGAGCAGCAACAGAGACAGGTTCCTGAAGGGAGAGGGTCTGCAGCTCATGAACCTCATGCTCCGGTGAGAAATAAGTCCTAGGGATAATATAACCCATCTACAGTACATTGGAACAATATATACCCCTTACCATATATCTGTACTCTGTCGCACCTGGGTAATTTTGTTTTTGTTGAATAAAAACAAGATTTCCTACCAAATAAAGCCCCTGTAAGCTGATAGGGTGCATAGAGGCCCCTAATAGCCAATCACAGCCCTTATTTGGCTCCTCCATGAACTTTTATGGTGCTTGTGTTGCTTTCCAAATTTTTACATTATGGCAATCCACCTGTGATAAGCTGAAAGCTGTAGTTTTTACCAGGGCCATGGAAGTGGCATTTGTGTCAATTTTTTTTTAATATTGTAAAAGTTGGCAGGAAATGGATTCCTGCTAGCATAGTAACATAGTAACATAGTAAGTTGGGTTGAAAAAAGACATACGTCCATCAAGTTCAACCATAATGCCTATATATAACCTGCCTAACTACTAGTTGATCCAGAGGAAGGCAAAAAACCCCATCTGAAGCCTCTCTAATTTGCCACAGAGGGGAAAAAATTCCTTCCTGACTCCAAGTATGGTTGACATAGACTAGGCAGCGGCAACTGCAGGCCCTCCATATAGCAACAGGTTGCAGTTTAACACCATCTGGAGAACCCCAGGTGATGGTATTGCTCTGAGCATTTTTTCATTTTACACTAATTTTCTTTTTGGGTTTAGATCCCCTTTAAATGCAGTCTGGATATGTCTGTGCTATTTATCATGCAGTGACCCTATCCATTTCTTTACAGCGAGAAAAAAATGTCCCGTTGCAGTGCCCTGCGGGTATTAGATCACGCCATGATCGGCCCAGAGGGTACAGATAATTGTCACAAGTTTGTCGACATCCTCGGACTCCGAACCATCTTTCCTCTTTTCATGAAATCTCCCAAAAAAGCAAAGAAAACCGGCGTCTCTGAGAAGGAGCATGAGGGTAAGTGGCTAGAGAAGGCAATGGAAGCTGCGCCTACTGTTTTTTGGAATCGCCCGGCACTAATTTCTTAGCAAAATAACTATTCAAACCTACTGGTCTAGACCTGGATAGTAACTGTGAGCAACCAGCATATTGCCCCAACCCACTGATGAAGGTTCACAGGACCCAGCTGTGATTGTTCCAAGTGCCTATTTCCCACCCTGCTTTTGACACTGGTCTCCCTAGAGCTTCGGCTAAGCTCTGAGTATCATTACCAGGCAGCCAACTGGCAGCTTTCCAGTTTAACTCACAGAGGCTAATCTCTAACTGTGAAAAAATATTGAGGGTAACGGTGCTTTGCTGGCAGCACAATATGCTTAAGCCAAAGGGATTAGCAGACGTCGAGAGAGAAAAAGAAAATTTCCTGACATAAGTCTGCCCCCCCTTGTTAGCTATTTAATTGTTCCTTTTATTAAGGCAGCTCTTCCATATGGGCTCATAATCCTTCTACCTAGTGGGGGTTATGGACTGTAGGCTGCTTTCCAATGCTGATTATTTTAATAGTGTGTGTAATAAGTATCTATCCATATATACAGTTCCTATGCCACCATTTATATAACTCCATTTGTTTCATGTTATTTCCTCTTTCCATGTATGTAACAAGATGTCCCAGCTCCCCCCCAAACATTGTTCTTTGCTTTTCCTACAGAACACGTGTGCTCCATCCTGGCCTCGCTGCTGCGGAACCTGAGGGGTCAGCAGAGGACACGGCTTCTCAGCAAGTTCACAGAAAGTGACTGCGAAAAGGTGAGTGTGAAATGCGAAAGCTCTTCTTACACCTGTGATGAGCACAGAAATAGTTCACATCACGTGTTGGACCTGGAATGTTAAGCTTTTTTTTTTCTTGCCTTCTGATTCTCCCGCAGGTGGATCGGCTCATGGAGTTGTACTTTAAATACCTGGAGGCTGTACGGGTGGCTGACAAGAAGATCGAGGGAGAGAAGCATGTTAGTATCCCTGTTCTCACATTGGATATCTATTCTAATAACCAGTTTCACTCACACTTCATGTAGTTTTCTTCTCCAGCTTAAAGCGAATGTCCTAAAGTAGCTGTTAATTTGCTGTTAACCTTCCAGTTGTTCATATCTGCCCTTACTCTCTTTCTCTCCCCCACTTACTATTCTTTCTCCTATCCCTTTTGCTCCCTGTTAAAAGAGGACTAAGGCGTAAATGAGGCTACAAATGTTGTACATAATGTTTTTGGATTCTGTACTAGAACAGAGCAACCACCGCCGTTAAGCAGTAAAGATCTATGGTTCTAAAGATGCCCCCAGTAGCACATACTACTGCTGTCACTTACCTAACCTTAAGAACTGAAGCACAATATACTGTATATATAGAATATAAATGTGACAATATAAGGCTGATTAGTAATTTTCATTGCATGGCTGCTCTGAAACCAGTGCAATTTGCGTCAGACTGTAATAGCCCTATAAGCAAACCTCATTTTCTGCTTGATTTGTGATAACCCAAGCTAAGCTTCTCAGCAGCCACCCCAGAGCCCACTGAGCATGTGCAGTGTCGCTGACACTCCTAGCAGAAACCAAGATGGGGAGCTTCTGGGGCAACTGAAGGTCATTACAACTAGAGATGCTGAATCTTTAAACTGGTGCAATAAGTATATAAAATATTTGGCATTTGTAGCCTTATTCATTATTAGGGTTCAGTTCTCCTTTAAATATTTTTACTTCCATTTCCCTTGTTTTGCCACCTGTCCTTAATGGAGTATGTTGTGCTGGCAGGATATGGTGCGCCGAGGGGAGATTTTAGATGATGATGTCGAGGAGGAGTTTTACTTGCGAAGATTGGATGCCGGCCTCTTCCTGCTTCAGCTCCTGTGTTACGTCACAGCGGAGATCTGTAACAACAACCTGCCGCAGGTATGCCCATCCTGCAACCCACCAGCTCTTGTTCATCTTCAGGTTAACTTTTAGTACAGAATGGAATGTCCTATTCTTAGCAACTTTTCAGTTGGTCTTCATGTTTTATTTTGTATACCTTTCCGGCTTTCAAATGGGGGTCACTGGCCCCAGCAGCCAACAAAACTATTGCTCTGTGAGGCTACAATGTTATTGGTAGTGTTACATATCTTTCTGTTTAGTCCCTTCTCTAATTCTATCCCTGCCTCTCTTTCAAACCACTGCCTGGTTGCTAGGTTAAATTGGACCCTAGCAGCAAGATAGCTGCTGAACAAAAAAACTAAACAATTAAACAGGCAATAAAAAATAAAGACCAATTACAAATTGCCTCAGAATAGCACACTCTACATCATACTAAAAGTTAATTTAAAGGTGAGAAACCCTTTGAACAATCTGTGGTAGGACATTAGTTTAGGAATATTGGATAAACTTAGGAAAACAGTGAGAATAAGATACTTAGGAGGGAGCACCGTGTTTCGTATTGCAGTGATGCCTCCTCATCCAGCTACAAATTACACAGATATTTAAACCATCAGAATTTCACCATCCCTCAGTTTTAGTTTGCCAGTGCTCAAATGGCCTTCCAGCAGTGGTCCCCAAACCTTTATGGGGTGTAACCATCTTTATATGAAATGCAATAGCCTGCTTTATTAAGCAGGGGTGATGATTTTTATCATCTAAGGAAGAGATGGATGCATACGCTTGGCGTTGGGTAGCGGCACAATAATTGTTTAAGCAATAAGATATAGTAACTGTTGCTAATAGAGATATTGGCCTATGTTCTTCCCTTCTGTGGGCCGGTACTTAATTATTATTATCCCCTGTTGCCTAATCCATGCTAAATTGGCTTTGTTTGCATTCCTCCCATGGCTGCTTCCTACCTTCTCTCCTTGCTTGCAGTTCCACTTCTTACTTTTTGATCAACACGTTATGGGATTTCCTTTCCCTTTCTTGTCTCTTTCACTCACATTTTCTTGTGCTTTTAATTCCAGATTCGCCAGAGAGTGCTGCAAATTCTAAACATGAGGGGAAGCTCTGTGAAAATCATGAGACATATTCTAAAAGGTAAGTTTTAACTCAAGAGATCCACATCCCCATATGCTGTACTGGACTGTCTTTTCCCCATTTTACATTACTACTTCCTCTGTCAGATTTTAAGGGTTATTTATATAATATATGGAACAAAGGGCCAGGGGATTATATGATACGTTATATGATACGTGAGTGAGAGGCTGTAAAGTTTATATGGAACTGAGAGGGTGGGGTTATAGGGAAGAGGAAAATGGAGGCACCAAGGGGGCTGGTGTGAGTGTGGATAGGCGTGTAATATGGGGCAGTAGGAGGAGTTATAAGGAAGGGGGTAAGGGAACAATGGGGGAATTATAGCTATGGGTTATATGGAACAATGGGGGAGTTTTATGTAGCAATAGAGGAAAGTACAGGGAAGGGAGTGGGTGTACTGTGCTTAGCTGACAGTAAGGGATACATGGGGACTGTAAGAAATATGTGGGGACAACAAGGAATATATGGGACCTTCTAGGAAACTTCTTCTGCATCTGTTCCATTACTTTGCCAGTTTTTCTTATCGGGAGGGCTGTCACTTTTTTTTTTCTCCATATCTAATTTCCCTGCTTATTTTTACCCTGTAGAATACTCTGAGAGCATTGGTGATGGGAAGAGCGAAGAGTTCCGGGAAAGTGAGCAAAAGAGAATTCAGGAGCTGCTGGAGACGCTATAACACCTACCGGCCTCCTACAAATGCACCCTAAATACCTTGCCCCGAAGGATCTATATGTAAATAGAACTTTTAACATTTGGATTTGCCATTTTTTCCTGCAACCCACCCTCTGTCCATCTGCTACATTTTTTTTTTGTCTTTTGACGTGAGTCCAAGGTGATGCCATCCAAATGTCCATGTTTGGTATTTTTATATAAAGTACAGTAATAATAATTTGCATCTCCTTCTGTGTTTTAAAAAGATTGCTGAATCACATCTTTGGCTGGTAGGGGTTATGCATGGGAAATCACTCCCTGTAGCCGTAAGGCTTTAGCTGCTATTTACTGTGCCCTTGCCCAAAGGGCAGTGAGTAGGTTAACACTCCTGTCACAGTAAGTGAAGCCTTATGTCTGATCATATTTACGGCCTGTATTCCGATACTGTATGACATGCTTTTGAGTGTAAAGAATAAAGCACTGGCTCATTGGCTTGTTTCCCTGCCACTCAAATGCCAGACGCTGCTGTTTAAAAGATCCTGTTTGGCTTTCGGATCAATAACTGGCAGAGGCAGCCATCGAGCAGACACTTGAGACAGGCTGCACCTCTGGCGCTCGGATAAAACTCGGCAAGGATGCAATCGATATATCAGAATGGCTATTGTCAGCCGATAGGAGCGCTCCTAAAGATTCCCAGAACTGGAGGCTATTGATCTTATGGCAGGCGTCTGATAATTGCTCGCTGGGGACGGGGGGACAGGGGACATATAACCTCTGAAAATGCAGTTTCTAGGGAGATTCTAAGGGCTACGTCATGCCTGTGTCACTGGGACTTTTCTGTAAATTACTGATTTTTAGCTGCAAGTATATCTTCTCCCTTTAATCCTCCTTTCCTAACAAGCTGCCAAATGATAACTTGGTGCTGCATTTTGCGTACTAACAACTATAGACCGTATTAAATGGGGTCTCCTTTTGACTCCCACATAACATGGTTGATGGTTCTGAATCATATAGTCGACAAACAAGAGCTCCCAGTGAAGCGAAGGCTTAGAATACTGATCCAAATCTGGTCCTCGGTTTTGTCTGATTCGTGTCACTTCACTATACAGGTATGGGATCCCTTATCCGGAAACCCATTATCCAGAAAGCTCCGAATTACGGAAAGCCTGTCTCCCATAGACTCCATTTTAATCAAATAATTCTGAATTTTAAAACTGATTTCATTTTTCTCTGTAATAATAAAACAGTACCTTGTAATTGATCCCAACTAAGATATAATTACCCCTTATTGGGGGCAGAACAGCCCTATTGGGTTTATTTAATGGTTAAATAATTCCCTTTTCTCTGTAATAATAAAACAGTACCTGTACTTGATCCCAACTAAGATATAATTACCCCTTATTGGGGGCAGAACAGCCCTATTGGGTTTATTTAATGGTTAAATGATTCCCTTTTCTCTGTAATAATAAAACAGTACCTTGTAATTGATCCCAACTAAGATATAAATAATCCTTATTGGATGCAAAACAATCCTATAGACTTAAGGGATGGAGATCTAAATTACAGAAAGACCCCTTATCCGGAATACCCTTGGTCCCAAGCTTTCTGGATAATGGGTCCTATACCTGTACCAGATTTTTTGCCCCTGTTGTATTTCTCATATTTCTATTCAGACCCGCTCCTAAATGTACATATTCCAGTCTCTCATTTAAACCTGTGACTGGTTGCTAGGGTATTTTGGACCCTAGCCACCGTATAGCTGCTACATTTCCAAGCTGTAGAGTTGATGAATCTAAAGCTAAAGAATTGTAAAACCAGAAATTAAAAAAAAAAAAAAGACCAATTGCAAATTGTTTCAGAATGGTGCTCTCTACAACAACCAAAAAGGTAATCTTCGTCGTATGTCTCCTCTCCATGCAACGTTGGCTTTGGGAGTTGTAGTACTACAGATTGCTTGTGCCTGCTCAATTGTATATTTAGGGGTACCTAATTAAATGGCCAGTCAGATGTTAGCTTCCATAAATCATACTACACTATTGCATATTAACTGCTTATTGGTTGCTGTGGGTTACCAGATAAACCTTTACAATATCACCAATTAACCCAGACTGACTCCACTTCTTCATCTGCATGGAGCCCAGAGCAAGTTGTTGTGGGGCCGGTAGCCAATATATCTGTCCCTGCATGGCCTGTGTATATGAATCCGGTAGCAGGAAGCGGTTAAATGCAGCCCACACTCGGTGCTGACCTTGGAGGAGCGCTAGCCGAGGCTGCCCTGCTGGAGCCCGTATACATCGTCTAATTGATAACCACGCAGGAGCCAGGAGACGGTTCCGGTCATTAAAATCATATTATCCCACATCGGCCGCTATGCCTACTGTAATGAGAAAAAAGCGCGCGGAACTGTTTTGGGGTGGAGGGAAGAGACTTCTTAACCATTTACCTGCCCTGCGGCCCAAAACACATCCGTCTTGCCACCAACTGATTAATGAGCTATTGGGATAATATTCTAGGTGTAATGTTCTGTGATGCCCTGAGTCACTGCGGGCTGCGCTTTCTCTTATCTCTTCTGAGCATGGTTACATCCAATGCCAGCTTTGTGCCCTGCCTGGCACTGTGCCACCTATCATTACAGGCCGGTGCCGCCATCTAATTTATTGTCCTTGTACCCTAAGCCTTGTCAGGTGCTGACAAGACCCCCCCCCCCTCCTTGGATTCTGTTGTCACATTGAGAGATTCATTGCTAAAGAGCCCTTTACAGAAAAGCACTAAATATATCCACGCAGCTCTCTGTTCCTGCAGAACATCTCAGCCCGCTTTAATACCCACTGACCAATGCTCTATTTGTAGGCAAAGCTCTTACCCTGGATATTGCTCCCTTACTGCAATGTGACAGCCCTACAAATAGACTGTAATAGTGAAAATGGGTTGTGGTTTGAGACAGTCTCGCAGCACAAGGCCCAGCTGTCTGTACTTGGATACCGCAATACTAATCCTCCAGCGCCAAGCTGCCCATACTCGGAGCAATGTGGTCAATACCTGACCACCTTGGCACTTGGGACCACTCATGCAAACCCACAATCCCTTTCTCTGGGGGTGGGTGTTTATTAGCAGCACTGGCAGCGTAACGGTGGAGCAAGCAGACCCTGCAGTTGCTACAGGGCCCAAAGGCTCTAATTAATGAGTCATTTTTATGTTTTGGGGCCCCGCATTAAATTAGCTGTAGGGCCCAGTAGCATCAATTTACACCACTGCCTGTATTCAGTATTCAGTTTAAATCAATCATAACATTGTCTTTGCATTCTATTTGTAATCTTAAAGAGCAAGGAAAGGTAAAAACTAAGTAAGCTTTATCAGAAAGGTCTATGTAAATACAGCCATAAGCACTCCCATCAAAAGAAAGGATTTCTTGTCTTCTTTTGTGTAAACATGTTCTTCAGTATCAGACTTCCTCTCCTTTAGGCCTCTTTCAGGTTTGGGGCACGATTCTGCAGCTCTCTTCTGCTCCCCTTCCCATAGGAATTAAGAATTCACTCCCCCTTCCATCAAAATGTGTGATCTGAGCTAGAGCCTCGGCACTGAAGTTATGGAGACCAAGCTAAAATGGCAGCTGCTATCTTCAGCAAACAGAGGGAGCTTCTAGGGCTGTTTACTCAGGTATGGTAAAGGTTTCTGCAGAATAAATATAGCGTTCTAGGTGGCACTAATGTGGCTAATCTATTGGCAATTAAATGTCCAAATGACTTTCCTGATCCTTTGACATTACATATATACCCCATGTTCCTTTATAAGGGGGCGGCCATATTTGTCCAGCAGGAGGCCATTAGCATTAGAAGCTATAACTGACAGGCTGAGAAGGGACAGTTAGGTTGGCAGAACAGTCAGGTTTAGGGACTTCCAGTAACAATTACTTACTAAAGCAGCCCTGTCAGCCAAAAATAATCAACATGACCTATTGGGAACTTTAATGTATATGAATATATTGAAGTGTAGTTTTTTTAGTGTCAGTATCACTTTAAAGGGATGGTTTACCTTGAAGTTAACATTTAATATGTTACAGAATGGCCAAGTCTAACAGTTTTCAATTGGCTAGGGCCAGACTGGGGTGTCCGGGGCCCACGGAATTGCCCCATAAGCGACATTTAACCCTGTATATTGCATGTCCTCCTTGTGTCTGCAATAGGGGAGAGATGCACCAACACCTGTAGTTAGCAGAGGGAACAGGCCTGGCTTGGTGGGCTTTAAAGGGCACATTCCTCCTAATATTTAGTATGACAGTGTATTTAGTAGACATTGATATTCTGAGACAATATGCAGTGAAGGTTCTGCCTCTATTTTTTTGTGACTTTTCAATTATTTGCCTTTCTATTCTGAGATCTGAAGTTCTATTCTGGGGTCAGCAGTGCCTGGCAACCGGATAGAATTCATTTGAGAGACAAGATTTCCATTATTTGCTAGTACTTACGCAGACTCTTTGCTGCTCCTCTTCTGTGATTCAAGCCTCTGCCTGGTTGATAAGGTAAGTGGGGCCCTAGCAACCACATACTTTAAAAATTCCAAGTTGCACCAATATGACTATACCGTTGTAAGCCAATATACAGTATAAGTGGGATCTGCTCAGCACAAACCCTGGGGTGACTAAAGTTTATTCCATGGCAATGAAGAAACAAGCAAAAGGGACTTATTGCCCCTGCATTGCATATAATGTTGCAGTTCTGTATGCAGAAATGTACAACTTGTGAATAAAAACGTGCAGACAGTACCATTGCAGCACCTTGCAGTATGTAGCTAAGTTGGCTGGTAGCGGCGTTGCCTTGGCTCCGTACCACAGCCGTATGCGAGAGTGGCAGAGCGCCAGGTGCAGAGCCCACATTGACTGATAAAAGAGGAGAAAGTGATTCCCTACTCTTGGAAGAGATAAGAGCATGCTAATATCATCTTCCTGACTGCCTGCCACCCACAGCCTGCTCCTCTCCCCCCTCGCCGCAGTGATAAGGCCTAATAAAGAGGTTCCTTGCACAATGTCTGTGTATAGAGCTTTATCTACCGCTCGGCGGGCAGGAAGATACACCTTAACCTCTAACATTCTCTGTCTTTTAGGTTTAATCCTTTTATTTGTGCCAGCCCATGTTCTGCATAGATCCGCACTCTCACACCATTCTCCTCTTTCCCTATTCCTAGGAGCTCAAACCTGTGGTCCTTTCAATTATTGCCATGGGTGGGTGGGGGGTAGATTTTTAGGCTTCCTACCCTAAACACTTTATTACTGTAACCATTATTATATTTACAACCTGTATTATGAGTAAGTGAGGACTTCTAACTTCATAATGGGGCTCTGCATAACATTCACCTGCCCCTTTATAATAAAACTGTATCTTGATTGGCTCATTGTGCCCTTTGATGGGAGGAAAGAGATTCTATGGCAGTTTTGGGGCCATTATTACATATAACCAGGCCCGGACTGGCAATCTGTGGGTTCAGGCAAATGCCAGAGGGGCTGCTGTAAGGTGCCATAGACACTCACTATTTATTGGGCTGGGGGGCTGTTTGGGCCTCTGGGTACTTGGAATGCCAGGACCCAGGCCCAGACTGGCAATCTGTGGGTTCAGGCAAATGCCAGAGGGGCTGCTGTAAGATGCCATAGACACTCACTATTTATTGGGCTGGGGGGCTGTTTGGGCCTCTGGGTACTTGGAATGCCAGGACCCAGGCCCAGACTGGCAATCTGTGGGTTCAGGCAAATGCCAGAGGGGCTGCTGTAAGATGCCATAGACACTCACTATTTATTGGGCTGGGGGGGCTGTTTGGGCCTCTGGGTACTTGGAATGCCAGGACCCAGGCCCAGACTGGCAATCTGTGGGTTCAGGCAAATGCCAGAGGGGCTGCTGTAAGATGCCATAGACACTCACTATTTATTGGGCTGGGGGGGCTGTTTGGGCCTCTGGGTACTTGGAATGCCAGGACCCAGGCCCAGACTGGCAATCTGTGGGTTCAGGCAAATGCCAGAGGGGCTGCTGTAAGGTGCCATAGACACTCACTATTTATTGGGCTGGGGGGGCTGTTTGGGCCTCTGGGTACTTGGAATGCCAGGACCCAGGCCCAGACTGGCAATCTGTGGGTTCAGGCAAATGCCAGAGGGGCTGCTGTAAGGTGCCATAGACACTCACTATTTATTGGGCTGGGGGGGCTGTTTGGGCCTCTGGGTACTTGGAATGCCAGGGCCTATTTTGAATCCCAGACCTGCCTATAATATTTTACTGGGGTGTCCGGGGCCCCCCTCCCCAGTCACAACATCAACCCCTCCCCCCCCCCCATTGTGTACTGCACTTTCTCCTTGTGGCCGGGATAGGGGGGGAGATGTGGCAGTGCTTTCAGTTAGTGGAGGGAATGGGCCTAGGTCGTCTGGGTTTTTCACAGTGCCCTGCTGGCCCAGTCTGACCCTGACGTTTTATAATTGTGTTCCTCGTAGCAAAAGTGGGAAGAGTATCAGTGTAGACCTGTGAAACAACCGGTTTAAAGTTTTCCTAAATTTCCTAAACTAATTGGTTTGTATATGGAACATGCTGGACCCCAGAGAAGACTGTAAGTCAGGTGCCATGAAGCAATAATGTGACACTTACTGGGCAGCACAAGAGCTGTGTCTCTTGCCTGACAGCTGCACTGCTAGCCTAACGCGTTTCACATGAGAAACAACAGGGGTTTTTGTTCTTCTCTTTCTTATACACGCTCGCATTCGCTCTTGCATGCTTACACACAATCACATGGCAAGTGTAGTTGCCCATAGTAACCCGTCAGTAATTAGTTTTGATTTGTCTATTACCAGTTAGAAAATGCAAGCAAAGCACATTGGTTGCTATGGGCAATGGCACCAATGCAGTTTAGTAGCTATCATGGTAGATCAGTAGCACAGTCTCACTCTTTTCCTCTCATACAAATACTTTCACTCTTTTATTCTTGCTCAAACACACTCCACCCTGTAGGGAGGCCCCAATTATCAAGCTATTGGTCACCAAATCCCCCTGGGTGGAGGGCCCTGCCAACAAGACGAATGGGCCCCAGTGTAAAAAAAAGACCTTTACACATACAACCATCCACCATAGCAACACCCCATTATGGCAAAACTCTGTCCACTATTTGTCCAAATCCTACTCACTTTTATGCAAGTCCCATCCCCTTTATGATCCACAAATCACTCTTTAAGTTACTTGGGGATCCTTTGCCATGGAGCCTGACTGCAGCAATGCCGACTGGGTGCCCTGGGCAACCTTGTTGGCCACCATGCCCAGCCTCAACTGCTGCTGAAAGGGACTCGAGGGAGAGGGTTTGCAGGGACCAGTGGGCAGCAGGGTGCAGGTTCCACAGGGGACTAGGGTGAGTAGGACTGAAGGCCTAGACTATGGGATATAGACAGACAAGAGGTACAAGCTTAGTGCCCTGCCACCATTGCACCCTAGGCACGTGCCCCTTCTGCCTACTTTGTGCCCTGTTCTACCAGCCACTCCCTTACGGCAGCCTTGCCTACAATACATTCTGCCTGTCACATACTAACATATACACCATCAGCATTTCCACTTTTCTTGCACTCGCATTCTCTCTTTCTTTCTCTTATTCCAATGAAGAATTTCCACTGTCTCCTTTAATGTATGTGGAAATGAAATTCCTTATTGATTCTGCATTTAGAAGAACAAATCTCATGGCGGCTCCAGGGACTAAAGAATTGGCCTCAGCTTTCTATGAAGGGGTTAACTCTCTTATTAACCATTACTGTGCCGGTCACCACTTGCCATACAGTGCCTGACTGCATCTGTAATATTAATACAGGTATAGGACCCATTATCCAGAATGCTCGGGACCAAGGTTATTTATTTGATTAAAATGGAGTCTATGGGAGACAGGCTTTCTGTAATTCGGAACTTTCTGGATAATGGGTTTCCGGATAAGGGATCCCATACCTGTATTGCCAAGTAGGGATAACACACATAATGCCAGTCACACAATGCAAGGCACAATGCTGGGTCAGTTGTGGGCGGATAGAGAGGAAGGATGGGGGTATAAGCACCTTGGCATATAAATAAAGGCTGATGTTGCCATGCTCCAGGGGCTAAAGAATTGGCCTCAGCTTTCTATGAAGGGGTTAACACTTAACCATTACTGTGCAGGGCACCACTTGCCATACAGTGCCTGACTGCATCTGTAATATTTATACA
The DNA here is from genome assembly GCF_000004195.4 of Xenopus tropicalis. NCBI lineage: Eukaryota > Metazoa > Chordata > Amphibia > Anura > Pipidae > Xenopus > Xenopus tropicalis. Next base: position 39,406,638 of record NC_030686.2, on the reverse strand, counting down.
GGTATAGGACCCATTATCCAGAATGTTCGGGATCAAGGGTATTTATTTGATGAAAATGGAGTCTATGGGAGTCATAAGCTGCAAAATACAGGACTAGTGCCAACAGCTTGACCTGTGAAATGCCAGTTAGATTGTAAGCTCTTCGGCACTATGTAATTGGCAGTCTGTCTCAGCAGAGATACCTATATTGTTCCTTTATGGGTGTCTCTTTCAACAAAGCGTTTGCCCTAGAATTGTCAAGACCTGGCTTTATGTGAAGCTGTCTCTATGCTTCTCTGTGTGTCTCTGTGTGTTTCTGTGTGTCTCTGTGTGTCTCTGTGTGTCTCTATGCGTCTCTGTGTGTCTCTCTGTGTTTCTGGGTGTGTGTCACAAACAACCTGTTCTCATTCAGCAGGTGACTGCTAATCCATCTGTCTTTGGGCAGCACCTAAAGGAGATGTGACAGAAGCTTCAGCCCCAAGAACTGTGGGTGTAGAGGGGTCTCACTGCCTGAGAGTCATCCCATCCTGCTTATTCTCCCTGCCTGCAAGAAGCAGTCTCTTGCCATGGACTTTCACTTGTGAGCTGCCCAAGGTGCCTTAATGAGATGTTTCTCATTTCTGTGTGTTAGGAGTGTCCCTCCTCTCTGTATCTGTCTCTCCCAGAAAGTGTCATTCTGTCTCGATAAAAATGTCCTTCTCTTTTATCTCTGTCATTCAGGAGAGGTTTGGCTTCTTGCACAGAAAAAGCCAAAACTCAAGCTCTGTGTCAGTCTCATAGGAGATTTGTCTAATATAAGCTGTCACTCTCTCTCTCTGTCTGGCTCTCAGAAGAGGGGTCCTGTCTCTCTATAGATGCCTAAAAAAAGGCAAAAGAGACACCGGGGACTTGTACCAAACTCAGTGAGTCTTTAACTGACTGCAACACGAGTTCGAATCCCGAATGGGAAAAATTCTGATTGGAAACGAAAATTTCTGAAGATCGCAAATATCCTGAAAATGCTTACAAAAAATCGTATTAGTCACGATAGTATCGTATTGGCGATCCGAAAAAGTCACATGAACGCGAAAAAATTGGCGAGAATACGCTCGGAGTGTTCATGTCTTGGTAAATCTCCCCCTATGTGTCCTCCCTCACACTTATTACATATTTCTTACAACAGTCACAATCTGTTCAGTGTGTATATATATATATATATTGTTGGATCTGTTTGCCTTTGCTGTCTGCCAGGAGCTGTCTCTGCACGAGTATTTGTGTCTCTCTCTTCTGGAGAAATCCTTCCCTTCTGCCTCAAAGGAGCAGTCTATCTCTCTCAGTCATTTCCTCTCTGTCTCCTCACCTCTCTCCCTCTCTGCAGTTCTACCTGCCTGCATGGAGCAGTCTCTTTCTATGGCCTTTTTGTTGTGAGCTGTCCGAGGTGCTGAACTCTCAGTAATGAAGCACCAGCAGAGGAAACTCAGCGGGGAAAAGCTCTCAGAGCTTCTAATATATCAAGGGAATGATTTCATCTGTCAGAGAAAGGGCAAATCCTGCAGTGTAAGGACAGCTATGGGGGTCTGCGAGAGGAGGGGAGAGAGTGGGGATCCGGGAGAAGGACACAGAAGGGAAACATGGACTGATACTGATATATGGCTTTAATATCTAGGAACTGTAACCCCAGACTCATTGTGTTCGTGAGAAATGGGGTGATAAAGGAACGCTCTTCTGTTTAAATATGCAACATGCAGCCTTCTAGGGGTTGTTAAACTAAAACTCCCCTACCAACTATGTTAATGTTGGGTGTTCTGCAGCAGTGCGCTAGCAACTGGTCTGAGGGAAAGTGGCAACCACAAATCTCCAAGGAAAGATGACTTTCAGCCAATGATCCAGCTGGGCTGTGTGTAAATGTCTCAGGGAAGAGCACACAGACTGGCGTGCAAAAGGAATGACTGGGGATGTTGCAGAATGGGTTCTATTATAATATATATTCTTTTAAAGCAAGGCGCTCACAGGCAGGACTTGGACTAGGGGTAGGGAATAGAGGTGGGCATAATAGGTAGAATGCAACCTGGAGGGGGCAGTGAGTTAGTGACGGGTGGGGGTGGATAGGATCGCAGGGCACTGAGCCTTGGGTGCCAACAGAATTTGGGCTGGCACTACTCACAGGCCATGAAGGATGTGCAGAAGGAGTTTATTATGAAGGCTGACACTTCAGGACCTGGGAGTGCCTCGCTTTAAATGTTTATGTATGTATGTATAACTTTATTTATATAGCGCCACAAGGGTACGCAGCGCTGTACAATCTTACAAAATACAAAATTACACACAGGCAGGACAAGTGTTATAACAAATAAATACAATAAATATATATATATATACACAGGGAATAAGTGCCATGTGGTATGAGATACAGTAGGAAGGAGGTCCCTGCCCCGTAGAGCTTACAGTCTAAGTTCTTTACATTACCAAAGTTTATGTTCTTTCCATGTGCACCCAGCCATTCACCATGCACTGAGAGAGCAGCTATTGATACTTTTTGTAAATGTGTGTGTGTATATATATATATATATGTGTGTGTGTGTATATATATATGTGGTTTGTCCCTGAAGAAGAACACATCTAGTGTTCGAAACGTTGGATTAATAAAGGTTTTTTGTTCTTTTTTAAAGTCCCTGTGTGTGTGGCACTCTGTTCTTCATTTATATATATATATATATATAAATATTCACACTGGTCGATAGCTGTGGCACCACTGTGAGGTTTAGGTATAAATGAGAAATATAAAGCCAAGCCAATGGAACTCAGCACATGTAAGCAGGCAATTCCCAGCATCCCCTGTAGCTTGTATACACTGGCTATTTCTGCAGTACACCCAGAGCATCAAAGTTGCCGGAAGTGCAATGTCATATGTTATATGGATTACTTTCAGCCCTTTTTCAAAGGAACTTTCCCCGTAGGCCTAGTTGATTAACTGTAGGGAGGGGAGGTATTATGGTGAAGGTATGCGGCCAGGCGGCGCAAGTAGTGATTCTGAATGAGCCTCTCTCTAGGGGTGGTTCTACTTTGTCACCCTTATCTCCTTACCCAAGAATTGGTTTCTCTGCTAATCTATTATTGAACAGTTAGCACATATTGAATTACACTAATGAGGACAAATGTCAGCGCTGAATGAACCTGAGCTGCAAGGGACCAATCATCCATTATCTATGGAAAACACAATCTTTCTCCCAAAAGGGAGTTAGGCCATTGGTGGTCAATAGACTAGAGGGGGGGGGGGGTGCTAAGCCTCTAATGCTGCAGTAATAGCTGGCTGTCATTGGTAAAGGCCAACAAATGTCAGCTTAGCAAAATGAATTATGAATCTTTTTAGAAAACTGCTGTGGTTTATTGATGTCTTCCACAAAGACAGAGGGCGAGATGAAGGAAGGAGATTGTGCTGGATATCACATAAGGGCATTGAGCTTTGCGTTCCCTTGTGAATTACATACAGCACCAGGCCTGATGCAGATCACATAGGGCGAGGCAGCTCCACCTTACAGGGTGACACCTGTGTTGTATTATGAAGGCTGCTAATTCATTCTGGGAGCTTTAGTTCAACAACAACCACTGGGCCTCAGTTTGGAGGTTCAGAACATGCTAATTGAGGCTGGTATTGACAAGTTTGCTACATACAGTGTATGACATTCTGTCTGCTGTCTGATTGGAACAATTCAATAGCATAGTTCCCACCCCCTATTGTTCTACAAACATCCTTAAAGGGAAAAGGCCCAAATTTTACACTTTCCCAATGCCTTCAAGTTTGTGGTGCAAAACACAGAAGTGAAACAGCCCCAAGTTCCTACAGTCTTATAGTATGTGGTGCAAAATCTAGATCCATAACTAGGTGAAACAGCTCAGAGTTCCCAGTGTCTTATAGTATGTGGTCCTTATGTGGTGCAGGATATTGTCCCTTCAGTAGGTGAAACAGCCCAGAGTTCCCTGTATGTGGTGTAAAATATAGACCCTTCAGTAAGTGACACAGTCAAAGTATTTGGTGCAAAACTTAGAACAATCCATCAGTAGGTGAAACAGCTCAGATTTCCCCCAGTCTTACAGTACTTGGTGCAAAACCTATATCCATCTATCAGTAGGTGAAACAGCTCAGAGTTCCCCCAGTCTTACAGTACTTGGTGCAAAACCTAGATCCATCCTTCAGTAGGTGAAACAGCTCAGAGTTCCACAAGTCTTACAGTACTTGGTGCAAAACCTAGATCCATCCATCAGTAGGTGAAACAGCTCAGAGTTCCCCCAGTCTTACAGTACTTGGTACAAAATCTAGATCCATCAATCATTAGGTGAAACAGCTCAGAGTTCCCCAGTCTTACAGTACTTGGTGCAAAACCTAGATCCATCCATCAGTAGGTGAAACAGCTCAGAGTTCCACAGTCTTAGAGTACTTGGTACAAAACCTAGAACAATCCATCAGTAGGTGAAGGAGCTCAGAGTTCCCCAGTTTTACAGTACTTGGTGCAAAACCTAGAACAATCCATCAGTAGGTGAAACAGCTCATAGTTCCCTCAGTCTTACAGTACTTGGTGCAAAACCTAGATCCATTCATCAGTAGGTGAAACAGCTCAGAGTTCCCCCAGTCTTACAGTACTTGGTACAAAACCTAGAACAATCCATCAGTAGGTGAAGCAGCTCAGAGTTCCACAAGTCTTACAGTACTTGGTACAAAACCTAGAACAATCCATCAGTAGGTGAAACAGCTCAGAGTTCCCCCAGTCTTACAGTACTTGGTGCAAAACCTAGAACAATCCATCAGTAGGTGAAGCAGCTCAGAGTTCCACAAGTCTTACAGTACTTGGTACAAAACCTAGAACAATCCATCAGTAGGTGAAACAGCTCAGAATTCCACCAGTCTTACAGTATTTGGTACAGAACCTAGAACAATCCATCAGTAGGTGAAACAGCTCAGAGTTCCCCCAGTCTTACAGTACTTGGTACAGAACCTAGATCCATCCATCAATAGGTGAAACAGCTCAGAGTTCCCCCAGTCTTACAGTACTTGGTGCAAAACCTAGAACAATCTATCAGTAGGTGAAACAGCTCAGAGTTCCCCCAGTCTTACAGTACTTGGTACAAAACCTAGATCCATCCATCAGTAGGTGAAACAGCTCAGAGTTCCCCAGTCTTACAGTACTTGGTGCAAAACCTAGAACAATCCATCAGTAGGTGAAACAGCTCAGAGTTCCCCCAGTCTTACAGTACTTGGTGCAAAACCTAGATCCATCCATCAGTAGGTGAAACAGCTCAGAGTTCCCCCAGTCTTACAGTACTTGGTGCAAAACCTAGAACAATCCATCAGTAGGTTAAACAGCTCAGAGTTCCTCAGTCTTACAGTACTTGGTACAAAACCTAGATCCATCCATCAGTAGGTGAAACAGCTCAGAGTTCCCCAGTCTTACAGTACTTGGTGCAAAACCTAGAACAATCCATCAGTAGGTGAAACAGCTCAGAGTTCCCCCAGTCTTACAGTACTTGGTACAAAACCTAGATCCATCCATCAGTAGGTGAAACAGCTCAGAGTTCCCCCAGTCTTCCAGTACTTGGTGCAAAACCTAGATCCATCCATCAGTAGGTGAAACAGCTCAGAGTTCCCCAGTCTTACAGTACTTGGTGCAAAACCTAGAACAATCCATCAGTAGGTGAAACAGCTCAGAGTTCCCCCAGTCTTACAGTACTTGGTACAAAACCTAGATCCATCCATCAGTAGGTGAAACAGCTCAGAGTTCCACAAGTCTTACAGTACTTGGTGCAAAACCTAGATCCATCCATCAGTAGGTGAAACAGCTCAGGGTTCCCCCAGTCTTCCAGTACTTGGTGCAAAACCTAGATCCATCCATCAGTAGATGAAACAGCTCAGAGTTCCCCCAGTCTTACAGTACTTGGTGCAAAACCTAGATCCATCAATCAGTAGGTGAAACAGCTCAGAGTTCCCCCAGTCTTACAGTACTTGGTGCAAAACCTAGATCCATCCATCAGTAGGTGAAACAGCTCAGAGTTCCCCCAGTCTTACAGTACTTGGTGCAAAACCTAGATCCATCAATCAGTAGGTGAAACAGCTCAGAGTTCCCCCAGTCTTACAGTACTTGGTGCAAAACCTAGAACAATCCATCAGTAGGTGAAACAGCTCAGAGTTCCCCCAGTCTTACAGTACTTGGTACAAAACCTACATCCACCCATCAGTAGGTGAAACAGCTCAGAGTTCCCCAGTCTTACAGTACTTGGTACAAAACCTAGATCCATCCATCAGTAGGTGAAACAGCTCAGAGTTCCCCCAGTCTTACAGTACTTGGTGCAAAACCTAGAACCATCCATCAGTAGGTGAAACAGCTCAGAGTTCCACAGTCTTACAGTACTTGGTACAAAACCTAGAACCATCCATCAGTAGGTGAAACAGCTCAGAGTTCCACAGTCTTACAGTACTTGGTACAAAACCTAGAACCATCCATCAGTAGGTGAAACAGCTCAGAGTTCCCCCAGTCTTACAGTACTTGGTGCAAAACCTAGAACAATCAGTAGGTAAAACCTAATTAGCCTGATATCACCCACCTATGGTGGACATATTGGGAGAAGATCTGCTTGTTTGAGGACCTCACCAAACCTTCAGTAGATGCAGTGGGCAGTTTCTTGCACTATTCTATTTGCCACATTCAATTGCTACACTCAATAGACCAGCTATATGCAGACAGAAGGGCAATCATTTATTGACTGCACAATCTCAAATTTGCTCTATTTGCAGAGCTCAAGTTGTTGCTGAACTACAATTCCCAGCATCCCCCAACAGGCTTGTTTTGTAGGGAGAGTTCTGGTTGAACGCAGTGTATGTGTTTATTTATAGGAAAGACATTATTATGTGTCTATACATGAGAGTTACAGAGGTTTAGTTGTGGCAGTGCCTGGAATGCAGAGTGAGTCCCATGTTAATGTAGATTTACCTTCACTTGTTACATTTATATCTTTTTAAATAAATATACATTCGTTGTTCTGTAGAGCTGACACTCCATTACCCCATCTTCCCTTTCCTCCTTCCCCATGTCTCTTTAAAGGGGGGAGTTTTTTCTTCAGTGAATTCTTTGCAGCGCTGTATCCTTCCGCCAGTCAGCGAGTCCTCACTTCCAAGAAGATCTCTCCGCGCTGAGCGCATCCTGCAGAGGGAGAGCGGCTGGATCCCCCGGGTGTTTGCGCCATGGGTGCCTGGGGACTCAGCCTGGGGGTCCTGCACTGCCTGGGGGTCTACATCCAGTTGAGCGCCGGCGAGACACAAAGCACTGCCGATGGTAACAGGGGACATAGGGGAGCTGGGAAGTAATGGGGGTACAGGGTCTGTCAAAGGGGGGATGTGAATTTTTTTTTGGGGGGGTGGGGGTGCTATGGGTTTGGGGGACCCTGCTTTCAGAAAATCCCTTGCCTGACAACTGTTATAAAAGCTATTGGTGCATGGTATTGAGTTTGGACATATATTGGGGGGGTATAGAGAGGGGGCTGCTTTATGGATAATTGGTATATGATTGATTCTCCCTGTAGGAACCTGTGGAGCGTCTATGGGAGATCCCTGTACTAATTCATCTCTTTTCTACATATCTGCTGTAAGAGTGTAACTGGGTGCCTCTGGTTTATCAAGTAGCAGATATTTGTATTATTAGCCTTCATTTGTGTAGAGCCAACCTACACTGCAGCGCTGTACAGAGAGTACACACCGGTCCAGTGGAGCTTGCAATCTAACCCCCTATCATATTCCCCAAACGCTATGGTCAGTAATATCAGGAGACAATTATCCTGCCTGTATGTGAGTAGAGACTAATGACTGTATGCTTATAAATTCATCTGAATATTATATTTATTGCAGCTTCTGTGAATGTCAGGTGGGTCTTTTGGGGGGGGCATTCAGAGATGGATTGTAGCATTTAATCATGAATTTGTAGCAGCCGGTTTGGTGGCGTTCAGTGGCCGGAGACGGGAGAAACCTCTACATGTGCAGTTGGTCACTGAGCGGGTAATAAGGCTCCTCGAGCATCTCTATTTAATCCCAGTGATAAAGATTGGTTCCGGTGATTTCGGGCTTTATCAGACAGCAGGGTTCTCATGAGCAACTGGGCTCTATGATTTAGGCTGGGGGGGGGGGGGGGGTGGGTGGGCAGAAACAAGAGGAGATTTTGCTGTTTGATAATGGAATAGCAGGGGGACCCCTGATAGGGGTGCATTTGAATAGCTGGGGTGTTACAGGGTTTGGGGATGAGACTGGATATCAAGATCTAACATTGGATAATGGGGAGTTAGAATGAAAGCCCATTATTGTAAAATAGTGGTTGTGTGAGTATAGAAACCTGTTATCCAGAATGGGTTTTTCCGGATAAGGGGTCTTTCTGTCATTTGGATCGCCGTACTGTCTACTAAGAAATAACTTAAACATTAAATAAACCCAATAGGACTGTTTTGCCACCATAAGAATGAATTATATCTTAGCTAGGTACTGTTTTATTATTACAGTGGAAAGGGAAATCTGCTTTACAATTTGAATTATTTAATTAGAACCAGGTCATAATTTGGAGCTTTCTGGATAACAGGTTTCCGGGTCCATACCTGTATCATATCCTCTTAGGAATCGTTGGGCGGCCGTTAAGATTCTGCTTATACTAATTCAGAATAAATCTAATTTCGGATTTGGCTTATATTTTACACATGTATATAAACCTGTTATCCAGAGAGATCTGAATTACAAAAAGCCCAGCTCCCATAGAGTCCATTTTAAGCTAATAATTACAGTTTGTAAAAACAGTACCTTGGGCTTGATAGGAACTAAGCTGCATGAATTCATCAAAACAATCCTATTGGGGGCAAAACAATCCTTTTGAGTTTATTTCATGTTTAAATGATTTTTAGCGAACTTGGTATGGTGATCCAAATTACAGAAAGATCCCTTATCCGCCAAAAAAAACTCCCAGGTCCGAAGATTCTGGATAATAGGTCTTATACCTGTATTTTTTGGGGGAGCAGATTGAAATGAGTGGTGTGTGCTTATTTATCTGCTTGGGGGGATTCATGAAATAAAAATACTTTCTTGAAAAGGGAAAGACTCATATATATTAACAGAAACTAAGAATCAGTTGAGTATATTATATAAAACTTAAATAATAGATTCACAGGTATGGGTAGCTGTTATCCGGAAACCCATTATCCAGAAAGCTCTGAAATACAGGAAGGTCATCTCCCATAGACTCTATTGTAAGCAAATAATTAACTTTGTCTCTGTTATAATAAAACAGTACCTTGTACTAGATGGTAACTAAGATACCATTTATTCTTATTGGAGACAAAACAATCCTATAGGTTTTTTTTTAATGTTTTACTATGGAGATCCAAATTATGGAAAGACTCCTTATCCAGAAAACCCCAGGTGCCATGCATTCTGGATAACATGTCCCATATATGTGCAAGGCATTGTTTAATATAGGGGGCCACAGCAAGCTCTGGGTTGCTTTTATAAGTTGATTAAGGGTATGTTTGCCTTAACATGATGTACATTATGGCATTAAGACAAATTTGCAGTTGGCCTTTATTTTGTATTCATCGTACTTCTGGAGTTATGTGACGTCTTGCTTGGAACCCATCCAGTCTGGAATTTGTGGTTCCCATTTACCCTAGCAACCAGGCAATGGGGGTGACTGTCAGACTGGCAGATGGATAGCAGAGAGGCTAAACAGAAAGATAAGTGATGCAGAAGAGCAATTACAATACAGAATCTGGTTCTGATTGCTGGATGTCACTGACCCGGTCGACCACAGTGTATATTATACATCAGGTGATAGAGGAAGGCAAATAATGAATCAAAAACCGCAGAACTGAGATGAGGATTTGTACATAATTCTTACATTAGTAATAATCTCATAGCCTTCCCACTTATTGAAGATGGATGTGTATTGATTCAAGCCTGTGCCTTATAAGCAGGCAGAATAGTTAGTGCAAGATCAAGGTCCTGTCAATACTGGCATCCCTTATATAGATACCTGCTGAGTTAAAAACCAGCTTTTATCCCAGTGGTGCAGCAACATGCACTTCCAGCTGCTTGAATGCAGGGCCCCCATCAGTAATTATGGGGTCTGATACTATTACATTAGCAGGGCCAGGTCCTCCCAGGGGATTGCAGTTATTAGCCCACCACTCTCCTGGGCCCCCTGGGAGGTGAGCCCTGCCAACAAGTAGAATGGTGCCCCAATAAAAAGGACATGCATTGTCATACCCTGATTCACCCAGCCATGCCCCAATATGCCAATGCCCTCCCAACTTGAGCCACATAAGCCCCACCCAAACCCCTGCAAGCTCAACTGCTTCTGCCACCATTTGTGCCCTGGGGCCCCTGTCTGGAGTTTGCCCCTAATGGCATCACTGCCCGAGTATGTGCCAACAACTCTACCAACCTGCCTGTATATTCCCTTCTAATGATGGGGGTTGCCATATGTAGGAGGAGCCAATTATAATGTTACCCTTTGCAGTTGCAGTACCACTTTGTGCCTGTTGGTGGCATCATATTCTTTGTAGAGCCAGTGCAATTCATGTTCTACCCCACAGTCTTCCCTTCTTTTACTTTCCTTGGGCCTTTGTGTCTTTGTACCTTTACAGAGTGCTGCTAGGAGCTGTAGGAACCCGTTCACATGCAAGTGCCTATCCCATAAGTAGAGATTTGCAAGCCAGAATGTAATTGTGGGCTGGATGTGTGTGTGCTGCTTTATGTGGGAGGATGTACAGCATTACCATGCAATAAATAATGTTCATGGACTTTATTTGCCCTTAAAAAGTACAGTATTCCCTATTTATAAGCAGTTTTCTACAACATATTGGCTTGGGTAAAATGTATATTTATCAGTATGACAAGGAGCAGCTAAAAATACCCTCACAAGGCAGACTCTAATGAAACACTGCCCTCCAGTGGCCAGATTATTGGTTGCGCAAATGGGGAATTGCACTGCCCTATGGCACACTGCTTTGCCATTAAGCCTTTCAGCGTTCATCATTTCCGGCCGATTCTTCCTTAATGGCACGATTGTGTGCCATAAGGCTATAAGTTCCCCCATTTACCCGATTTAGAAGTGGATGCCGGCGGCGGGGAAGGGAGAATACTGCGACGATCAAAAAACGCCAGGGTGCCATCTTCCTTGAAGCTTTGCTTGCAGTGAATAACTGCCCAATAAACATGGCAGTGCCCTCGTGTAGCGTTAGTGAATGAGCCCCTAGATTTATATAGAGATGGATATGCAGAATGGGCTGTTATCAGTAAAGGACTGTGTGACTTTGCTTGAGGGGGATACAACTTTAGCCAATGCAGTGTGTGTGTGTCTGTGTGCGTCTGAGTGTGTGTGTGCGCAGCCATAAGACGAATAATATGGAACACAAGTGTTTCGAGAGAAGCTCTGCTATGCATTTATCCTGGGAGAAGTGGGGGGACACGAGTGGCTCTGTAAAGGCAGGCGGATTACTGCACAGGATTGTAATCTGCATGAAGAGGCTCCGTGGGTGTAATTGCTGCAATTGTGCACACAATAAAGAAAAAAAAAAGTGCGTTGAGAGGAAAAGGGGGGCTGGTTCTGCTCTCACAGCAAGAGGGAAAAGGTTCTGCTTTCAAACTGTATATATGGCAAGGGATTGTGAGTAAAGAGGTGGGGGGGTGAGGTGAGTGTGGGAGAGCAAAGGAAAGGATAGATCAGAGGGTAATATATGAGCGAGAACTGCGCAAAACAAAAGCTTTTTAATCTTTCATATAAAATGCGGCACAAGGCATTATTTTGGAGAAGACGGGGAGGTGGTGCTGTGACTGCGAGTAGGAGGGAGTGCAGTGTCCAGCCGGGTGCCTCTGTATATATATATATATTCGGCTGAATACCGAAATCAAGGGCTCAGTGCATCCCTAATCCCTAATTAAAACATTGGGATAGATCCCCGATATCCAGAAATCTCCAAATTACGGGAAGTCCATCTCCCATAGATTTCGTTTAAAGCAAATAATTCTAACTTTTGAAATGGTTTCCTTTTTCTCTGTAATAATTTAAATAGAACCTTGTACTTGATGGTAACTAAGCTGCATGGATCCATATTGGGGGCAAAACAATCCTGTTGGGTTTATGTAAAGTGTTAATTATTTCAGTAGATTTGATTTATGGTGATCCAAATGGTGGAAAAGCTCATTATCTGGATGGAGCAAGGTTTAATAAAAAGAATAGCCCATGGGAAGTGGAGTACAGGTATGGGACCTGTTATCCAGAATGCTCGGGACCAAGGGTATTCTGGATAAGGGTTCTTCCCATAATTTGGATCTCCATACATAAGTCTACTAAAAAAACAATAAAACAATAATTAAACCCAATAGGTTTGTTCTGCCTCCAATAAGGGTTAATTATATCTTAGTTGGGATCAAGTACAGGTACTGTTTTATTATTACAGAGAAAAGGGAATCATTTAACCATTAAATAAACCCAATAGGGCTGTTCTGCCCCCAATAAGGGGTAATTATATCTTAGTTGGGATCAAGTACAGGTACTGTTTTATTATTACAGAGAAAAGGGAATCATTTAACCATTAAATAAACCCAATAGGGCTGTTCTGCCCCAATAAGGGGTAATTATATCTTAGTTGGGATCAAGTACAGGTACTGTTTTATTATTACAGAGAAAAGGGAATCATTTAACCATGAAATAAACCCAATAGGGCTGTTCTGCCTCCAATAAGGGTTAATTATATCTTAGTTGGGATCAAGTACAGGTACTGTTTTATTATTACAGAGAAAAGGGAATCATTTAACAATTAAATAAACCCAATAGGTTTGTTCTGCCTCCAATAAGGGTTAATTATATCTTAGTTGGGATCAAGTACAGGTACTGTTTTATTATTACAGAGAAAAGGGAATCATTTAACCATTAAATAAACCCAATAGGGCTGTTCTGCCCCCAATAAGGGGTAATTATATCTTAGTTGGGATCAAGTACAGGTACTGTTTTATTATTACAGAGAAAAGGGAATCATTTAACCATGAAATAAACCCAATAGGGCTGTTCTGCCCCAATAAGGGGTAATTATATCTTAGTTGGGATCAAGTACAGGTACTGTTTTATTATTACAGAGAAAAGGGAATCATTTAACCATGAAATAAACCCAATAGGGCTGTTCTGCCTTCAATAAGGGTTAATTATATCTTAGTTGGGATCAAGTACAGGTACTGTTTTATTATTACAGAGAAAAGGGAATCATTTAACAATTAAATAAACCCAATAGGTTTGTTCTGCCTCCAATAAGGGTTAATTATATCTTAGTTGGGATCAAGTACAGGTACTGTTTTATTATTACAGAGAAAAGGGAATCATTTAACCATTAAATAAACCCAATAGGGCTGTTCTGCCCCCAATAAGGGGTAATTATATCTTAGTTGGGATCAAGTACAGGTACTGTTTTATTATTACAGAGAAAAGGGAATCATTTAACCATGAAATAAACCCAATAGGGCTGTTCTGCCCCAATAAGGGGTAATTATATCTTAGTTGGGATCAAGTACAGGTACTGTTTTATTATTACAGAGAAAAGGGAATCATTTAACCATTAAATAAACCCAATAGGGCTGTTCTGCCCCCAATAAGGGTTAATTATATCTTAGTTGGGATCAAGTACAGGTACTGTTTTATTATTACAGAGAAAAGGGAATCATTTAACAATTAAATAAACCCAATAGGTTTGTTCTGCCTCCAATAAGGGTTAATTATATCTTAGTTGGCATCGAATACAATGTTTTGTTTTATTATTACAGAGGGAAAGAAAATCAATTTTAAAAATCTGAATTATTTCATTAAAATGGAGTCTATGGGAGACAGGCATTCCGTAATTCGGAGCTTTCTGGATAATGGGTTTCCAGATAACGGATCCCATACCCGTATAAGTGTGCGAGAATGGCAGAATGGAAAAGGGGTAAAGGGAAGAATGGCATATGGAGATTTTGGTAAAAGGGTGGAACAATTAATACAAGGAGAAAGGGGTTAAAAAGGGGGTGAAAAGCAAATGAGAAAAAGAGTTAAAGGGAATATACTGGGCATAAGGTGGGAGAGGTAAAATGATACATTAGAACAGTGCTGTCCAACTTATTACATATATTGGGCCGATTAATTCTCATACGGCGCACTTGAGGGCCACATTATATTAAAATGGTCATGTCATACAGTGAAGTCTGTGAACCCTAGCACAAACCGGCGGCCATAAAAATCCTTATCCTGACCTCTGGTTGGCCACACTTCATTAGGAGATGGGTTTTGGAGAGAAAAATAAGGTTGGGGTGGAGAAGAGAAGAATACGAGAGAGTGACATGGGAAAAGGAAGGAGAGGAAAAGGAAGACAAAATACCATAGCACAGTTAAGTCGTTGGCGCAATGGGAAAGGGGGAAAGGGGAGCAGGGAGGAAGCCAAGCCTAGTGGAACATGAAGCAAAAGAAAGGGGGGAGGAACAGTGGAAAAGATGGAAAAGAATCCCAGAAAAACACAATTTTTAATGAATCCACTTTCAGGGCTCAGAGGCTACCAAGTCTGGATTGGGGGGGGGGGGGGTCAGAACACTGTAACCTGGCATTGGATGGAGAGCTGGAGTGGGGTAAAGAGGTTATATCTGGAAGTGTGACTGTAGATGTAGAATCAGTTATTCTGGAAGACTTGCCACCTTCAGTGGCTTCCATGGCACCCTGCACCCACACTCTATGTTCTTAACTATTCTTATGATCTTCTGTTCATCTCTGTCTGGGCTCCTTTTCCCATTGGTTGAATTATTATTCTCAGAGTTGTAGCTCAGCAACACCCACACTGCCGCATTAGGAATTCTGCTTTGGATTCTACACTTAGGTCCCGTCCAAAACAAACATCCCTTGGGTGCCCCTCCTCTCCCCGCACCCAATAGGCAATTCCACCTTTGCTCTTGACCCCTCATTTCAATTTCTCTTATGGCTGTAGCTCACTGTATAATTTCCCTGGCTCCTTTTATTGGTATTCGCGAGCGCGTTCTCTTGCTATTCGCAAGCACCTCGCTTCTAACCGGCCATAAAATAATTACGGAAGATTCACCAGAAGAGGTCAGATCCTATCACGTGCTCCCCGTGCTGCCGCCCTAATCAGCGCTGGGCAAAATTGCTGGGATGCTCCAATGATGAATGAGGGAAAGGAAAAACTTTGACGTGGCGGCTGTGAGTAACCTGAGTGCAAATTAACAGGGGCAGGTAATGGATTTCTGTATAATGTACTGTGACATCCTAAGGGCAGATAATCAGGACAGGCGTGGGCGGTGCTGCCTTTGTATCTAATGCAGGTAATAGAGCTGCTGGGGGGGGTAAAGGTTCTGATTAATTTACAGAATATACATGTTTTCACCTTTTTATCTGTATGTGTAACACACACAGGTTTAGAGAGTGCTGTTTAATATCCCCCCGGGACTGCACTCCAGTCAGTGACAGTACAAAGAATAGGACTGGATCTGATTGGTGTCAATATAGTGACCATGGAAAGGCACAGTATTTGCTATGTCTGACTTCTTATTAACTTACGAGGGGTAATTTACGACACTAAGTGCAATAAGCAAAGTGTAATTTTTGAGCGCAATTGTCATTTTTTTTTTTTTTTAGCAATGTATCTTTTTTTTCAGAATCGTAAATTACCCCTATGGTGTTGGTGTTGCATCGGGCAGAATGCAGAATATGGGTGAAAGAGAACTTAAGTGGCACAGGGCTTGGGCACATGAGAAAGCTTGGTTGGCTATCCTGTAGGTTGCCAGATGTGCCTTAAGCTACGTATGCTTATTAAGTGGGGGTCCTTGCCCCGCTTTGGCAACAAAGGGTGGTGGCTGATCCGATCATTGGACCTCAGCTTGGTTTCTGAGAAAAGGATCTTGCTTAAAAATTAGCCAAAATTGGGTTTGTGGATAATGTCAATGCCTATGTGATATTTTATCATATTGATGGGGTTATGTACTAAAAGGCACTTAGTTTGCCCAGGAGCAGTAACCCATAGCAGCCAATCAGCAGGTAGCTTTAACTGGTTACCTGTTAAAGAGCAAACATTTTACTGGTTGCTATGGGTTACTGCTCCTGGGCAAACTCAGTGCCTTTTATTACACATGAGGGTAAATATCTAGTGGTCATGTTATTGGAACTCAAACAGTCTTTGTATCATAAACGCCCCCTCTGTGTATCTCTGTTAATCTAGATAATCTGGGATAAGGTTTCATAGTGATTTTATGAAAATCCCTTGATGTTTAGAGATGATCCTGACTGGATTGGATATTGCTTTGATTCTACCATAGAGATAAGACCCGGTGACTGTGAATAATTGTAGCCCGTAACTGCTCAGTGCAGATAAGCAGGAGAGGTGCAGTATATGGGACACTTTTCTACTGGACTGTGTTTAGTAGACATGGGCCATGGGCAAAAGAAAGCTTTGTAGGGTGCTGTTTCTGAGATGCAACTTCCAGCACCCCCAATAGCCTTTGGTTTCATTGGGTGCTGGGTTTCCTACATTTACAATAGGTGAAAGGCAGCATGTTGGGCAGTGATGATACAAACTATTCCAGGCCCAGACTGGCAATCTGTGGGTTCTGGCAAATGCCAGAGAGGCTGCTGTAAGATGCCATAGGCAGTCACTATTTATTGGGCTGGGGGGGCTGTTTGGGCCTCTGGGTACTTTGAATGCCAGGACCCAGGCCCAGACTGGCAATCTGTGGGTTCTGGCAAATGCCAGAGGGGCTGCTGTAAGATGCCATAGACACTCACTATTTATTGGGCTGGGGAGGCTGTTTGGGCCTCTGGGTACTTGGAATGCCAGGACCCAGGCCCAGACTGGCAATCTGTGGGTTCAGGCAAATGCCAGAGGGGCTGCTGTAAGATGCCATAGACACTCACTATTTATTGGGCTGGGGGGGCTGTTTGGGCCTCTGGGTACTTGGAATGCCAGGACCCAGGCCCAGACTGGCAATCTGTGGGTTCAGGCAAATGCCAGAGGGGCTGCTGTAAGATGCCATAGACAGTCACTATTTATTGGGCTGGGGGGGCTGTTTGGGCCTCTGGGTACTTGGAATGCCAGGACCCAGGCCCAGACTGGCAATCTGTGGGTTCTGGCAAATGCCAGAGGGGCTGCTGTAAGGTGCCATAGACACTCACTATTTATTGGGCTGGGGGGGCTGTTTGGGCCTCTGGGTACTTGGAATGCCAGGATGTAGGCCCAGACTGGCAATCTGTGGGTTCAGGCAAATGCCAGAGGGGCTGCTGTAAGATGCCATAGACAGTCACTATTTATTGGGCTGGGGGGGCTGTTTGGGCCTCTGGGTACTTGGAATGTCAGGTGCAAGTGGCTAATTGCATAGCATTGGGACTTTGATACCTCTATCCAGCTGCCAACACAATATGACCCATTAGCTGAATGCCCATAGATCTGGTCATTTAACTCATAGACTGGCACCTGTTTGTGTATAATGTTAAACCACTGGGTGATGTCACAAGTGCCAACTTGTCCTTTTTTAGTAGGAAGAACAGACATGTATCCTAAATTGCGTATGATTATAATCAGTGGTAATCACCGCTAAGTATGGTGCGTGGACTTGATTGCCCCTGAGATGGCGGGCATGAGTATATTGAAGTAATAATTATACCCGCCCCCCCCCCCCCTTCCCGGTGCCACGCCGGCAGAACATGGCCATTGATTATTAATTGGAAGCTTTCAGTTGCTGAGACATCTCATAAGCAAAACCGCAGCAGGTTGCCACTTGTGACATCGCTTAGAATATGGAGACGGGGCCTGGATAGTGATTGGATTTAAACTCAAGGGAAGTGAACTCCAGGCTGCAGGGTAGCACCACGGGGCAGGGTTTCTGCTTCACCATTGGCCATTGCTAGAGATAAGCTGGTGATTAAATGGTTAAGCATCTCTGTTGTATCTACATCTGATCTGCACTCATAATCAGATGCTTGCATGGGTTCCTGTAATGCGGCCAGCATGTTAATCAGGGCCTCTGTGGGCTCTGCCTTCACTGTATGAGGGATCTGGCTCTGCCGAAAGAAGCCGGCGCCTTGTGTACTGAAAATCCTTTATTAATATTTTATTAACGTGAATCTGCAACTGTGTATAGACAACAGAATCGGCGGCGGTGGGGGAGAGAGAGAAAACCTTCTGCATGCCCAGCTCTTATGGAACTACAGCTCTCCGCAGGATTGTGGGAAATGTAGTTTTGTAACCTGCTGCTGCCTTTATAAAGACAACGTTAGTTGTTTAACATGGAATGAATGAAATCTAGCGCCATGTCGGCTGAGTTCCATGAGGTTCCGCAGGACTAGAGATACATGGAGATGTCGCTTTGATCAGGTCAGGCTGAAGTGCCGCGTGCCGCAACCCCATCAGATGCACGCAGCTTGATCTGATATGATCACAGGCGGCAAATACTCGATTCACGTAGATGTCAGCGCTGCAACTGTCATCCAGCAGTCAGGCCGACTGTCTCCGATGAAAGTCTGTCATGTTAACAAGGCGGTGGGAAGTAAGCAGTTGCAGTGGGCACACTACGGTTTCACAAATCCCAATCAGGTCTGTGGCACCTTTGTAAATGTCACCCCCCCCCTATCAGCCTATCCCTTTAAATAGGAAAATACTTACTGCTTACTTTCCATTCTTAATTGGAATATTTTTAGCCCCTAAATCCAACCCACTTCCTTGTAAGAGCTTACACTTAGATTCCCCGGCACACACGGAGCTTACACTTAGATTCCCCGGCACACACGGAGCTTACACTTAGATTCCCCGGCACACACGGAGCTTACACTTAGATTCCCCGGCACACACGGAGCTTACACTTAGATTCCCCGGCACACACGGAGCTTACACTTAGATTCCCCGGCACACACGGAGCTTACACTTAGATTCCCCGGCACACACGGAGCTTACACTTAGATTCCCCGGCACACACGGAGCTTACACTTAGATTCCCCGGCACACACGGAGCTTACACTTAGATTCCCCGGCACACACGGAGCTTACACTTAGATTCCCCGGCACACACGGAGCTTACACTTAGATTCCCCGGCACACACGGAGCTTACACTTAGATTCCCCGGCACACACGGAGCTTACACTTAGATTCCCCGGCACACACGGAGCTTACACTTAGATTCCCCGGCACACACGGAGCTTACACTTAGATTCCCCGGCACACACAGAGCTTACACTTAGATTCCCCGGCACACACAGAGCTTACACTTAGATTCCCCGGCACACACGGAGCTTACACTTAGATTCCCCGGCACACACGGAGCTTACACACAGATTCCCCGGCACACACAGAGCTTACACACAGATTCCCCGGCACACACAGACCTTACACTTAGATTCCCCGGCACACACGGAGCTTACACTTAGATTCCTCGGCACACACAGAGCTTACACACAGATTCCCCGGCACACACGGAGCTTACACTTAGATTCCCCGGCACACACGGAGCTTACACTTAGATTCCCCGGCACACACAGAGCTTACACACAGATTCCCCGGCACACACAGATCTTACACTTAGATTCCCCGGCACACACGGAGCTTACACTTAGATTCCGCGGCACACACAGAGCTTACACTTAGATTCCCCGGCACACACAGAGCTTACACACAGATTCCCCGGCACACACAGAGCTTACACTTAGATTCCCCGGCACACACGGAGCTTACACTTAGATTCCCCGGCACACACGGAGCTTACACTTAGATTCCCCGGGAAACACGGAGCTTACACACAGATTCCCTGGCACACACAGAGCTTACACTTAGATTCCCCGGCACACACAGAGCTTACACTTAGATTCCCCGGCACACACGGAGCTTACACTTAGATTCCCCGGGAAACACGGAGCTTACACTTAGATTCCCCGGGAAACACGGAGCTTACACACAGATTCCCTGGCACACACAGAGCTTACACTTAGATTCCCCGGCACACACAGAGCTTACACTTAGATTCCCCGGCACACACGGAGCTTACACTTAGATTCCCCGGCACACACGGAGCTTACACTTAGATTCCCCGGCACACACGGAGCTTACACTTAGATTCCCCGGGAAACACGGAGCTTACACACAGATTCCCTGGCACACACAGAGCTTACACTTAGATTCCCCGGCACACACAGAGCTTACACTTAGATTCCCCGGCACACACGGAGCTTACACTTAGATTCCCCGGCACACACGGAGCTTACACACAGATTCCCCGGCACACACAGAGCTTACACACAGATTCCCCGGCACACACAGAGCTTACACACAGATTCCCCGGCACACACAGACCTTACACTTAGATTCCCCGGCACACACGGAGCTTACACTTAGATTCCCCGGCACACACAGAGCTTACACACAGATTCCCCGGCACACACAGAGCTTACACTTAGATTCCCCGGCACACACGGAGCTTACACTTAGATTCCCCGGCACACACAGAGCTTACACACAGATTCCCCGGCACACACAGATCTTACACTTAGATTCCCCGGCACACACGGAGCTTACACTTAGATTCCGCGGCACACACAGAGCTTACACTTAGATTCCCCGGCACACACAGAGCTTACACACAGATTCCCCGGCACACACAGATCTTACACTTAGATTCCCCGGCACACACGGAGCTTACACTTAGATTCCCCGGCACACACGGAGCTTACACTTAGATTCCCCGGGAAACACGGAGCTTACACACAGATTCCCTGGCACACACAGAGCTTACACTTAGATTCCCCGGCACACATGGAGCTTACACTTAGATTCCCCGGCACACACGGAGCTTACACTTAGATTCCCCGGCACACACGGAGCTTACACTTAGATTCCCCGGCACACACGGAGCTTACACTTAGATTCCCCGGCACACACAGAGCTTACACTGAGATTGTCTGGTACACAGGCCCTTACACTTGGCACATATGTAGGTCTTACATGTAGATCCTACATCCCCCTGGCACAGTAAAACCATTCTTATTTCTTGGCACATCAGATCCCCTGGCACATGGATCTCTCACTCAGATCCCCTGGCACATAGATCTATCACTCAGATCCCCTGGCACATAGATCTCTCGCTCAGATCCCCTGGCACATAGATCTCTCACTCAGATCCCCTCCCAAATAGATCTCTCACTCAGATCCCCTGGCACATAGATCTCTCGCTCAGATCCCCTGGCACATAGATCTCTCGCTCAGATCCCCTGGCACATAGATCTCTCGCTCAGATCCCCTGGCACATAGATCTCTCACTCAGATCCCCTGGCACATAGATCTCTCGCTCAGATCCTCTGGCACATAGATCTCTCACTCAGATCCCCTGGCACATCGATCTCTCTTACATTCTCCTTAGCACAATTAACAGATAATTCAATAGTCTAACATAGAGAACATGTAATAGATACACTGGCCTAGAGAGCTTACAATCAGATATTTAGGTACAGAGATCTGAAAAATCCGCCAAACTTGCTCCGAGAAGCAGGTGTTAGTCGTTCCGGCACAGGGGAGACATCATCCCCCAATAAATCCCTGGCACAGATGCTAAAACCTTCAGAGCATGTCCGAGATCCTGCACCTCAGGCTCCCATTACAGGGAAATCTATTGGGCTGTCAGTATGTAATGAGAGCTGAGAGTGGGCACCAATCTGACATGCCTCAGCAGCACCCAACATGTTTATAACCTTGCGTGTAGTTGCTATATTGCTCTTCCTCCCAGCTGCTTTATTGAATTAGTAAATATAACACCATGGCAGGGTGGCTCATCCCCCAAGCTGTACTAACTGCCCCCCAAATCCTCTACAAGCGGGCCTGGGCTGAGAGCTCAACGGCCATTGCTTGATAAATGGAAGGAAGCATCTATGCCATGTTTAAACATAGCAATACCCTTCTTATGGGTATTTTCTTTCTTTTAAAGCTGTCTCCCCCAGTGCATCTGGCAGCACAATGGTTACTCAGATATGCTGAGACCATTATGCATCCATAAAAGACTCAACATCTGGGCGCTGCAAGCTAATTAGACAGCTAAATATTAATTAGCATGCTATTAAGGAGACGCTTCAACCTAATGAACTTGTGATGGTTCATTTGCAGACTGCTGATAGGAGGGTTATCAGGAGTAGGTTATCCAGGAGTGAGGGATCTGTCTCTCACTGGGGGGCTCATTATACAATGGATGGGAGTTAAAGGGCTTTACATCAGCAGGACAGAGGGTAATAGGGCCAGTAGAAGCAGGAGGGTAAGAAATCAAAAGCACATGGCAGCGCTCATTATTAGTCTGTGTTTCTGCCTGCTCTCTTTGCCTCAGCCCTACATTGTCTTTCCTTAATGCCCTCAGCT
Organism: Xenopus tropicalis; assembly: GCF_000004195.4. Taxonomy (NCBI): domain Eukaryota; kingdom Metazoa; phylum Chordata; class Amphibia; order Anura; family Pipidae; genus Xenopus; species Xenopus tropicalis. Next base: position 39,384,260 of record NC_030686.2, on the reverse strand, counting down.
ATGTTATGTGTATGAAGGATTTTGTTCATCCAGGCCCTGATATCCAATATCTAGCACTGAGAAGTCTAAGGCAACTGGACTTGTTGTGTATCCTTGAAAATGTTTCACTACTCATCCAAGCGGCATCAGTTCAACTTGCCCTTTCTTCTCCACCTGCTCACATTCTGTCCCCTTGCAGTCATTTTATACCCATCCATCTCCTCATACATCTGCTCTCACCCTTGCTTCTTCATACTTTTCCACCCTTCCTCATGAATGTTTTACAATCTTCGTCCCTTTTCCTCTGCCCCCCTCGCATTTCCTCCCTCCCTTACTTATCTTCCATTTCTCTCACTTCTTCACCCACTCAAATTCTCTCACAAACATGTTCCACTGGTGTCACTCTTACCACTTACCGGTGGTGTTACTGGGCTATACAGCTAAATCTTTGTGAAACTGCATATCACTTAGGTCCCACTAGAAGCCACCTGCCCCTGTTGGTATGCTCCTGTCTTGAATATTGTCATCCATTCCACTTACCCCCAAATCACCCAAATTCTCACCAATGTTCCAGAACTCCCACCATCTTAGGGCAATGCCCCTGTGTCTTAAATGGCTCTGCCTTGGGTGCAACACTTCTTCCCCCTCACTGCCCCTCTCTATCTCTCACCTCCCTGTATAAGATTTACCTCTTCATATTCTTGCCCTTACATGTTCTCCTCTGAACCCTAAGGGAAGACCAACCGACCCACATAGATGACAATATAAGATGGGCTCAGCTATAACTATGAACCCACCAGCCTTTTCCCAGCACTGTCCTTCCCTCATCCATAGCTATACTTCAGTCCTACATTTCATTACATACAAACAAAACTCTCATTTTCTTCTCTTACCACCCTATGTATATATATGTGCACCCTCTTACCCTAAATGTAACTGTGCATGCAGATCAGTATTCAATTGAAGTCTCCCCCAATTTCTGTAAAAGAACATTTAACATATTTTTAGCTTTTGTGAGGTTCCATTAAGTAGGAGTCTATGGACAGCTTCCATTCCAAGACTTGTACATGTCTGGGCACCTCACCCTAAGCTTAGGGTTCCGTATGCTCTCCCCTCTTCTCCCTACTCACACCTACCTTTTCACATTCTACCTTCCTCACATTTCTTCTCTCTTTCCTCGTCCCTCCCCCTTTTCCAGCCTCTGGCTATAAAGATACTGTTGATCTCTCATTAATTTGTGAGGATACCAAGATTATGTTAATCTGCTACAAGTTGGTGAGGCCCCGCGTGTGGCTGAGGAAATCCATGTGATGTGCAGCCAGCACAGACTCCATGCTCCACTATCTCCCTCAGCCCCTGGGACAGCTCATCCCTCTGCTCTATTTTTACTTCTCTCCTGTTTCTGCATTTGGCTCATTTACCCTGTTCTTCCCTAGTTCTCTTTCAAGCCCAATTTGTCTGCCCATGCCTCTTGCATTCTTTATTTTTCTCATCTTCTACAGGTTTCCTTTTAAAGCAACACATATGGACTTAAAGCTGCAATCTCATTTCTTGGGACCATTGTACCAAGTGGGCACTTTAATGTCCCCTGATGGGTATATACAGTATATATATATCAGTATATCCTCTTTTTTTACTCTCATTCATATGAGCTTTTCTTCTCTCTCCACTCTTTTCTCTCCTTCTGTTTCTTCGTCTCTCCTCCCCTTCTTCCCCCAGTCCTCTCATTAATAACATGTGAAGTCAGTGCATGGACCAGCTACTGGCTCTGTTCTCCTGTCACATTGTTTTTTCCTCTAAATCTCGCTGGATATGTAATTCCGTTGCTGTCTCTTCCAATCTTCCAGCGGCTGCTCTGAAGCATCCTCTCCTCTCCCTCACGCCCTCCTCTTGCTCTCCCCCCTCAAGCCTAACTGCATTTCTTTGTAACTTCTCTGCTCTTACTCCCCAAACTCTCTCTTGGATTCATTACCTCTTCTTAAAAAAACTGAACTCTATCTCTATCCCTTATATACCTCTGGTTTGGTTTTGTCATGTCCCATGTCTCCCAATCTATTTGCAGCTTCCTTTTGACCCTCCGGCCTCTCCCATTCTGGCCTTCTCCTTGGCTTCTTCTGGCCTTCTCTAAGCTTGTTTCTCTGCTTACTGCCTACCTTTTTCATATATAGCTTTTTGCTTTAATCTGCTCTCTTGATTGTTCATCCTTATTCCACTAAAGGTGACCATACAAGGGCCGATTACAGCTCTTTGGCCTGTGTGTGGTCGAGTGAATCTTGACACGTACGGCCAGCTTTAATGTTAAGCCTAGCTCTTATTTTGCTTCCCTTTATTCCACAAGGACAAGACCCACCACCTATTCCTGCATATTCTACCCATTTTATCCATCTACAAAGATAAATATCTTGGCCCGCGAGGAAATAGCTGCATCAGTATGCCAATGTGGTCCTCACCCAACAGGATTTTTAAACCTGCCTGATAGATATCTTTCGGGAAGGCAGTCAGGAAGGGCCCATACATGGGCAGATAAGCTGCCAACTCTTCCTGAAGGCCAAATTGTAAACATAAATAATTGCCTACAACCTGTAAACAACATTCAACTGTGCCTCCTATTAATTGTTTTTTTTTTCTTCCCTTATTGTCTGACACCCTTCCCATCTCCCTGGGGGCAGGTTATTAGCAAATCTAAACTTTCTCACTAATTATTAAATTGGGGGCAAACAGTTTTGCAAACTGCCCCAGTGCAATAATCCAGTAACCATTGCTCTTGTTATTTGAATAGCATGAGTCTGAATAAATTCCTGACTGGCTGCTGAGAGAGATAACAATGGTACGGTTTTTCAGCTTTATTATTTAATGAGCCCCATAGGATTTTAACTCTAAGCTCAGATTCCAGATAGCCCAGTGTTTTGTCAGTTCTTACACGACCCCCTCAGTCTCTAATTTTTCCTTTTAAGAAATGAAATGCCAAGGAAACTCTTTATTTTCCACTCTTTAAGCTTCATTTTTACTCTTATAGTTAAATAAAGATACAGATTTTTAGCAAAGGAGCAAAGTCATTTTTCCTGCAAACTCCCTTTGGAACATTCCCTAGTTTGATTTCATTTATATTGTCTCCTCGTGCCCTCTGATTTGGGCACCTCTGTATCTCTCCCTTGGTTCAACCAGTGCTGTCTGTCTCTCATTTATTTCTCAGCTGCATCTCATTGGCTTGTTTTCAGTCTCCCCCATCTCCCCATGCTGCAGGCTGTCCCCCCTCTGCCTGTATCAGCTTTTTACGGTTCTGTTGACAGATGGTGCTCTGCGGCCCTTGAAGGGAAACTAAATACTACAGCTAAGGAGCCAGCGACAGGAGGGAGAGAGGGGGGAAGAAAGGCTGGGGTGGAGAGAGGCAAAGGAAGAAGTTAGGAGAGCAAAGGGCAATATAAAGAGAGAACGTAGGTGAGGAATAAGTATGAGGAAGGAGCAAAATAGAGGAAATGTAAAAAATGAAGATGGAAACAGATTCTGTAGCCTGCACACTTTATATAATCAGATTCATTCAGCTGCATGGAGTGATGGTGGCACACCATAAGTCTTAGATAAAGTATTAGATAAAGTAAAGATAGATAAAAAGAAGGCAAGATGGAATGGAGAATTAGGTGCAAGTTATAGGTAATGATAAACATTAAGAGCATTATGGAAGATTATATGGAGCAATAGGAGGAATTATAGGGAGGGTTATATGGAGCAATAGGAGGAGTTATAGAGAGGGGTATATGGAGCAATAGGAGGAGTTATAGGGAGGGGTATATGGAGCAATAGGAGGAGTTATAGGGAGGGTTATATGGAGCAATAGGAGGAGTTATAGGGAGGGGTATATGGAGCAATAGGAGGAGTTATAGGGAGGGGTATATAGATCAATAGGAGGAGTTATTGGGAGGGGTATATGGAGCAATAGGAGGAGTTATAGGGAGGGGTATATGGAGCAATAGGAGGAGTTATAGGGAGGGTTATATGGAGCAATAGGATGAGTTTTAGGGAGGGGTATATGGAGCAATAGGATGAGTTTTAGGGAGGGGTATATGGAGCAATAGGAGGAGTTTTAGGGATTGGTTATATGGTAGTTATAAGGAGAGGCAATGTGAAGCAATAAGAAATTTTAAAACATTTTAATATGTCAGTAATTAGCGAGAGAGAGAGAAAATAAACATATAACCAGACAGATATACTGATCACAGCCTCTCATAGAAGGTATATATCTGCAAGAATCATTCTAAATGCGTCATTTTTTTTGTTGTTGCCAGCGCTGTTCACAGAGATACCACATGATGTTAGTGCACATCCAGGGGAGGACGTGGAGATGGCGTGTTCCTTCAGGGGCAGCGGAGACATCCCCTACTCACTGGAGATCCAGTGGTGGTACATGCGCAGCCATCGAGACTGGGCAAACAAGGAGACGTGGGCAGAGAACCAGGTGAGAGAAGACAGTGGAATAAACATTCATATAACAGAGAGGGAGGGACACCTTGTATACCATGTATAACCCATAAAGCTTTTCCAGTGTTTGGTACTGGTTACTCGGATGTGGCACCTATTTTTGCAACTACATGGGCAGGGTTCCAACTAACCTATTTAAAGAATTCACATCACGTATGTGTGAAATATGTGTGTGTATTTGTAAGTTTATACCTTGGTGTCTTTACACTTTACTTGGATCCTTTCCCACACACCCCATCTGCTTTGTTTCTTTTTTTTTTTTTACCTTTTTATCTTGCTCAGGCTCAGATAAGAAGCCCTGATAGACATTCTGTGCCAGGGATTTTAATGAGGGCTACTGTCTGCAGATGCTTCAAGGGGCATTTTCATCAACACTGAACTGCAATTAAATTCAACAGGGGGGAAGGAGTATGCATGGTAGAAGCAGAGTTTGGGTGCAGAGAAGGTGGGGGGGGAGAGGGAAAGAATGGTTCATTTGGCTGGAACTGTTAAGACATGAAAATACCCACTGGCATCAGATATACTCTGGCTGCAAAGTATGAGCAATAGGAATGGTGGTTTGGCACCTGTTCCGGCTGCCAATGGAAATTAATTACTGTCAGTCCGAAGGCGATAAACGACACAGGCCGTAGTCTAAATATCAGAGCAGATACCTCGGAGGAGGCAAAAGAGAGCAGTGATATGACAGCATGGCTCCAGTATGTCAAAGTGAAAGGGCATTGGGGTTTCATAGGGAATAAAGCAAAATAACAACACCAAGATCTGTGTTGACAGGGTAGAAACTGCAGGAATGTTTAAATGAATCCTTTTTGACAGTACTGTTTGACATACTGTTAAAGCTATAGTACCATATTTATCACATGTGTGGCTTATTTTGTCCTTGTTTCTCTTTAGATCCCCTTTAAGCATTACAGCCATGTTTCTACTTTGACTACTAAGGACTAATGCAAATAAGCTCATGTTAAATCTAGTATTTACCGTTCCTGAGAAAAACAGTTAGAAATCAAGGCGTATTGACAAATGTTCCCTTGGGGTACATATGGATGAGACCTGCTCTCTCCCTGCTCTGCATAGATCTGCCACTGAAACCTGATTAATTCTGTTGTGCCGACGTGTATGACAAATCAGGAACAGCCTGTCACAGTCACAGTGAGGCCTCATATCCGCAAATGGAGCTTTGCCTTGTTTATTAGGGGGTATCAATGCACAAAGCCATGGCTTAGCTGCGCCCCTTTACTTTTTAGCATCTTGGTTGTGAAATCTGTGCTCTTCCATAACGGTGATTTAGAATATCCGCACAGAAAGCATTGCAATCTGCACTATGCATCTAATTGGTAATTAGACATGCAGCCTGTGGATAGAATATATGTCCAGGTTTAAAGATGTAGAATTCTATCCCTTTTTTTCTAGACTGGATCTTCAGCCCCCCCCCCAGTGCGTGGAGCCTTAACATCTATAGTTTGAGCTGTAGCGACAGTGCAATGTTTCCTCATACAGGTATAGGACCCATTATCCAGAATGCTTGGGACCAAGGGTATTCTGGATAAGGGGTCTTTCCGTAATTTGGATCCCCATACCGTAAGTCTACTAAAAAATTAATAAAACATTAATTAAACCCAACAGGATTGTTTTGCATCCAATAAGGATTAATTATATCTTAGTTGGGATCAAGTACAGGTACTGTTTTATTATTACAGAGAAAAGGGAATCATTTAACCATTAAATAAACCCAATAGGGCTGTTCTGCCCCCAATAAGGGGTAATTATATCTTAGTTGGGACCAAGTACAGGTACTGTTTTTATACTACAGAGAAAAAGGAAATCAGTTTTAAAATTATGAATTATTTGATTAAAATGGAGTCTATGGGAGACAGGCTTTCCGTAATTCGGAGCTTTCTGGATAATGGGTTTCCGGATAAGGGATCCCATACCTGTATAATCATGGAGCTAGGCAGGATATAAGAATGAGGATGTGGCAACAAAGAGCACAATTAGTGAGATGCGGTTCGTTTTAGGTGATAAACTTTGGTCTATGGTTATTGTTTTTTTTCTACTTTCTAGGTCATTAATTTCCTCCATTTTATTTTTACCTTCAGCTAAAATCACTTCCTGGGAACCCTGAAAAAGGAGCCACAAAAATAAGCGTAAGTTACAAATGCACCAATTTCTCTTTATATATCTCAATTGCTCCATATAACCCTCCCCAGATCTCCCCATATTGTTCCATATAATCCTCCCTATAACTCCTCCTATTGCTCCATATACCCCTCCCTATAACTCCTCCTATTGCTCCATATACCCCTCCCTATAACTCCTCCTATTGCTCCATATACCCCTCCCTATAACTCCTCCTATTGCTCCATATAACCCTCCCTATAACTCCTCCTATTGCTCCATATACCCCTCCCTATAACTCCTCCTATTGCTCCATATACCCCTCCCTATAACTCCTCCTATTGCTCCATATACCCCTCCCTATAACTCCTCCTATTGCTCCATATAACCCTCCCTATAACTCCTCCTATTGCTCCATATACCCCTCCCTATAACTCCTCCTATTGCTCCATATACCCCTCCCTATAACTCCTCCTATTGCTCCATATACCCCTCCCTATAACTCCTTCTATTGCTCCATATACCCCTCCCTATAACTCCTCCTATTGCTCCATATACCCCTCCCTATAACTCCTCCTATTGCTCCATATACCCCTCCCTATAACTCCTCCTATTGCTCCATATAACCCTCCCTATAACTCCTCCTATTACTCCATATAATCCTCCCTATAACTCCTCCTATTGCTCCATATAACCTTCTCTATAACTCCTCCTATTGCTCCATATACCCCTCCCTATAACTCCTCCTATTACTCCATATAATTCTCCCTATAACTCCTCCTATTGCTCCATATAATCCTCCCTATAACTCCTCCTATTGCTCCATATAACCTTCTCTATAACTCCTCCTATTGCTCCATATACCCCTCCCTATAACTCCTCCTATTACTCCATATAATCCTCCCTATAACTCCTCCTATTGCTCCATATAATCTTCTCTATAACTCCTCCTATTGCTCCATATACCCCTCCCTATAACTCCTCCTATTGCTCCATATACCCCTCCCTATAACTGCCTATGGGGGTAATCATTGCGGTGCTTCTGTCTATCATCCTGATATTACAGGGTGTTTTACATTCAAATCTTTCATCACCAGTGTAATTTGTCTCGATATAAAAGCAGTTGGCAGTTGGTCTCATTTGGTTTCTGTCTTTTTCATCAACCCTTGGCATCCTGCCCTTATGCCCCCCCTGGCGGGGTGCCTACATCACAGGCTTAGAGAAGGAACATAACTTTGATTTACAGCCCTTTCCTTCCAAGCTGAGTGAGCTTTAAACTGCACAGAGTGGCAAATACCAGGCTCTTATCAATCTGGAAGGAAAGCTAATTAGCAGGAGCGATTTTTTTTTTTTGCATTGATCTTACTTGTAGCTGAGAGGAGAGACTGAGCGACATAAGAGAAGAAAACCGTTTGTTTACTAGAAATTCTTATCATATTTATATCATATTGGTGATGTCTACTATAGAAAACACATTAGTCCCCGATACTCCAGACTGTACCAATTCTGTACCGCTTCACGGGGGGCATATAAATGTATTATTCTACAAAGAAAGGAAATAGAGCATTCCACATAATTCAAGATGGGTTTCTGGAAAAATGTCATTATTTCTCCTGTGCAGATTGTGAAAGTGTTTGGTAGCAACATCTCCCACAAGCTGCGCCTGTCCAGCGTGAAGATCTCGGATGAGGGCACATACGAGTGTCGCGTCTTAGATTACAGCGATGGGAAGGGGCGCCAGCACCGGGTCAAAGCTTTCTTGCGCGTGGAGTCTGAGGTGGGCCGCCGCGGCGTGATCTCCCACCGCCAGCAAGACACAGGCCCTCACCGCCACTTCCCAGGCAAAGAGCTGAAAAAGCGGGCAGCGGTGCCTTGTGAGCAGTGCCAGCTGTAGACTGGTATGGGATTGCTGTCCGACCGACAGATGTGCAAAAGAGTGCACGAGAGGCATCCCAGATTGATCCCATCTCCTCTCTCACTCGTTCTGGGGTGGAAAATGGACTGCTATGACTTTATACCACCACCCACATCACTGCAAGATGCACCCCCCTTTCCTTACTAGGGACCAATCACAAGAGCCCAAACAGAGGCACAAAGTGAGGTTAAGGGGGGGGCGTATATCAGCTAATGTTTTTGTAGCGGGCCAATATAATTTTCTTCTGCAGAAAGGTTGAATCCTAAAACCCAGTTTCTCCGAGGGGATTCGGTAGTTTTAGTCAGCGTTTAACACACAAGACTGTCACTTTCTGTACAAAAGCGCTTCTATTGTCATGGATGGCCAAACTGCAAGCTTCCAGCTATTGTAGCTAAATAACAGCTGAAAGGATGCAGCATGGACATCCCAACTTGTATATTTTTTAGCACTTGGAAAAATCTTTACCTAAAAAAGGAGGGAATATTTAATTACTAATTGCAGGCTCTTAAGACCACCCACCCGTGTTTCCAAATGTGTCTAAACGTTTGTATTCTGCACCCACTCAGCCACTGGTAATTCCATCTTATTTAATGCTATCTTCTTGGATTATATTACTACTCTCTTCTGTTAAGATTCTGGGAAATTCGCTTTGGATATTCATTTATTCTGCATTTCTCATTTGAGCAAAAAACATAAAAAAAAGACTAAAATACAGCTTTGGACATTTCTAGTTGAAATATGTTCTAATTGCTTTTGGATAATCGAGTGTGAATAACATTACAATGCTTTAATGTGTTATTAGGCTTATTTGCTCCTCTGTGGGACTGCCATTTATTCACTGATACTTCTTGGAGCTTGCTTGCCGGCAACTCGCGTCATTACATTTTGTAGCAAAGTGTTTCCCATCAGCTGAGCACTGGCTGGAAAGTGAAATGCCAGACAAATATTGCGATACAGGGGCAGCAAACAAAAAAAAAAAAAAATACACCTTCTTCCAACTTAATACCCCATGGGAGTGTACATTCCCTAGAAACTAAAGGTGTCTTCTAGAAATATATATATTTTCTGCCACTAGATGGTGCTGTTCTTTAGAAGTCTATATTGAATGAAAACAATGTGGCTGTTCCTACCTACATTTTTACATGCAAGTAGGCAGTGAAGGTGCCTACACAATCCCAGAGAAGTGTATTTTGCACCCACAAGGCTGTGATTGGTCTATAAAAGGTTACGTCCCCTGAATTAGCAAGGACTACATTTGTGCAGTGTGAAGTATAGTAATGACACAAAACATCTGCTATGTATATGCTGCTGCTGCTGAGACACGGTAGGGCTGGATTACCATTGCCTGGTGTTTCTGGTGTTTCCGTGTGCAAAATGGTAAGCCAGCGCCTGCGTGCCTTTTGCTTAAGTGTTAATAAGGGGAGTCCTCCTCCCCCCGCCCCCCCTACCCCACTTTGGAGATGTTGTCCCTTATTCTCTGTCCTGGGGATGACTGTTCTTACTGTATAAACTGTCTCTGCAACTCCAGGAAGTTCTTTGGTTGTAAATAAAGGTGACTGGTCGCCCTGAAGTGAATGGTGCAATTGGCAATTTTGTATGTTGGGTAATACTAGATCGCTGGTAGGAGGACTGAACGAGAAGGGTCAGTCATGAACTCAAGCGTGGTACAATTACATTTGGTTTATTGTAACAAAAAGTGCATTTAATTTTCCCCCCAAACAGGGCCGTCTGGAATCCCAACTCCGTAGTCTGTGCTTCAACTGAACCCAATTGATAGTCTTTCTAATGCAACCCGCTGCTGCTATTTTTCATAATGCGAAGCCAAAATGTTCACTCTCTACAGAAATTTCAAGTTGGGCATCATCTAAACAATGTTACAGAATCCTTTGCAAGAGGTTGCACGTGTTGTGTGTATACTCATCACGGGCTCTAGATGCCCAGGGCAGAGGTGTGAGAGAGGGATGGGGAGGTGACAGTGGGTTCATCCATTGGCACAGGTATAGCCACACTATATCCGGGTCAAGTTGCGCAAAACAAAGGAAGGCGCTGTGTGAAGAAAGAAAAATAAGTGAGTGCAAAGGCTTGTTTTTAACATGACTGGCCCTGGTAACCCAAAAGGCACAAGGCTGCAGGCTGAGTTATACAGGGAACTCTGAGTATCACTCATGTATTATAAGGGATAATGTACCCCCTAACTGTAAATTATAAGGATATTAGAATGCCTACTTATAGAAGAGAAATGTGAATATTTCAATATATATGTTTAATACAGAAAGGAAAATGCTGTCACCATTCAAGTATAAATGAGGGAATCTTTTATGAACAGACTACATTCATGTTGCTGTAAAATAACATATTTGCTTGAGAAATGTAATGATAGCAAGCCTCACACAACAATAGTTTTCTGGCTGCCGGGGTCAGCGACCCCCATTTGTAAGCTGCAAGGAGTTAGAAGAAGATGGCAAATAATTCAAAAACATACTAGAAGTTGTACTTCCCCTTTAACTTGATTTAAAATATAGCGTATCAAGCGTTGAATATATAATGGACTTATCATTATGGAGAATAATTAATCAGCGTAGAAAATAAAGGTTAACATTTCATATTCTTATTTTTAATAATCAGACATACTGAAGCATAGGAATAAAAAATATTTATTCACCAGTGGTGTGTAGCAGCAGTTTACCTATGCTGTAAGATCTCTGTGTACTCTGCATGCAGTAATGGCCTCTGGTATTTTATGTGTGGGAATGCCCTCAGGTCCTTGTGTAAATAAGAAAACACCTTCAGGTCTGTGAGCATGAGAAGGCATTGCCGGACACTGTAAACAGAATACTAAAGCACTGTGCTACAAAGCTGTGTTTTATAGTGCGCTTTAGATGTGTGAATCTGTACGGTGTGCTATAGATTAGCGACTTACCTTATTGCTGCCTCCTGCAGTTTCTTTGGCTGTCTGGAGCTCAGATACAGCATACACGAATCTATCACCTCCAACAGATCGCTGTCACCTGTAGGAAAACACTGTCAGTGTAGCACAAAGCAAGGATTTCTGTCAGTGTGGAACAATTAGAACTGTGTGGCACCAGATACCAGTCACTGCCCAGCCCAATTTTGCAGGCACTCTGTGCCTTACAGACAGCCATAGTCACAATGCAACAGGGAGAAATCACCCAATGCAAGTGTTCCACTGCAACAAAGGAAATTTAAAATGTTGTAACCATCACCACAGTATTTTTTTCCCCAAACATAGCTTAGCGACACCCAACATGGCTGTCAAGCTAAATACCAACCTCCCTCTCTTTGTGTGAAATATACCCACAGTATATTTCACACAGGCTCTACAAAGATTAAAACCAGATTTGGCAAAGTGCCTCTTATAATGCAGAACCCATGGATGTCTTAGACAGTTTTTCCCATCTCTTACCTAGTCCCAGAGTCACACAGAGAGTGCCCAGGCCCTCCAGCAAGGCCAGCTGCAGTTTAAAGCCCAGTGTGTGGGTGTAGATGGGCCCAGCACGAGCACTGATGGAAGCCTGAGAGCGCAGAGACTTCAGAAATGCAGGAAGAGCATCTTTGCACACACGCTGCCTGAGGAAGTCTCGACATGAGACAGCCAAGCACACCAGCACCTACAGATAGAGAAATATAGGTAATATATATGTAAAGGCATGGCTACAGAGGAAAAATGGCTGGTATCTAATCATAACTTGCAAGGTAAAATGAAGTAGAACCATTTTTTTCTGAATAAGGACAGTGGCAATATTAATGCACTCTATAGAATATAGTACCAGAAACATGCTAACCCAATTACGTTCTTGCCTATTTGGCTATACCAAGCCCACTAGCAGAAAATTAAATTCAGTAGAGGAGAGAGATAGCTAGTGTTGTACTTGTACTCAGTTCATCACATATTTTGATGGTATTTAAAGAAACTCAAGGGTTGGCCATGGCACTTAACCACAATAAAAAAAAAAAAAACTTACTGCATCTTCCCAACAGAGCAAATCTGAAACTATGACAGAGCTGAGGTGAAAGAGCATGCAGAGCCCTTGTAGATAGACGTTAGGCATACCTGAAATGCTCGCAGCAGTATGAGAGGCTCATCCTGTAACAGTCTCTTTACCAGACAGGGCCAGATCTTGTGAGCGAGAGGCAGCAGCACATTCTCCCGTGTTTGCAGTGACAGCAGGGAAAGCCGCAGGGTGTCTAGAGCCTGGGAACAAACATAGCACAGTGAAAGGGACACACAGAGCCATACTGTGAGTTTATAGTGATTCATTTTCAGCATAAAATATTGGTCTGACAAAGGGAACTCCCAAAATATATGCTGCTCTAAAGTCTAGCGCAGCAAATCAAGCACCTTTATATTGACTAATAGGCATAAGCAATCATATGACAAACTATTCTATTTTTATCTTTCATTGGTTGGAGGAATGGGGGGGATTACAACCCTGTTATAAAGCACCTTTGCTTTAAAGCATATTCATCTCCTCTTTGAAAACGCTGCAAGGTGGAATCCACCTCTCCCATTTCCTTCTGCATCACTTCAGTTATCCTCAGACCAGCTATGCTCAGTTACCAGTAGCAGGATGCTTACATTACCCTTAAGTATTTCAGTGAGGTTTTGCCACACAACTATAACCACCCTTTTCTTTTCTGCTAGTAGAACACTAACCATCTCCTCTTTCTCAGGTACCATCCATCAGAGCACCCCAATCAGCATTTTACTTTTACTGGTCAATTCACTTCACAAGTGCCCCTCAACCTTTTCTCACCTGCATTCGGATTTGTGGGTCACTGTGGGAAAGAAAGTGTGTGCATTTCTCGGCCACTTCTTTGGAGAGCTGGACATGAGTCGGTATTGGTGGTTCCTCATCTTCGTGATCAGGCTTGGGCTCATAAGGCACATCTACAAGTCAGCAAAGTTAGGTTTAAGTAAAAGACACAAAGCCTTACAGAATAAAGGTGGCCATACACGCTAAGATCCGAGGTGCCAAGCGAGCAGATCTTCTCCCAATATCCCCACCTAGGGATGGGCTAATTCGGTCATTTGGCCCTGGGGCCAAACGATCGAATTACATCCACGGGTATAGGTGTCCGTCCGTTCAGGGACAACATCAATGAGCCGATGTGGTCCCCGATCCGACTGATTTTTTAAACCTGCCCAATCGATATCTGGCTGATTTCAGGCCAGATGTAGGTCGGGCAGGCTTGTCTTTAGTGCCCCTACACAGGCCGATAAGATGCCAAATCCGTCTAAGGGACTGATATCGGCATCTAGAATCAGCCTGTGTATGGCAGCTTATATAGTGTTAAACTGGGCCCATTCCAATGTAAAAATTCTGTTCAGCAGAAAGACACTAGTTGACCAACACTTAGTTTGAGGGTTGTTAATTAGCTGACTCACATTAGATATATCCATAGGAATTTACCTTCTTCATCTATTTGGAGCTCTTCTTCATTCTCCTCTATGAACTCTCCCCTTGCCAGCTGTTGCTGCTTTATGTGGTCCTGAAGAAAGTCCTGTATTTCCTGAATCAAGTTCCCAACACTGGGCTGTGCTTGACTCAACTGTGGGGCTACAGGTTTGTCCTCTGGTGGGTACCATTTCCCTACAAAGAAACAGAGAAATAATGTAGGTAAAAGGAAGGCGTAAAAAAAAAAAAATAAAAGAAGGGTTTGCATTCTGTCATTTGCTAATGATTTAGCTGAATTAACCTGATATGATTCTATTAGTTTGTTGGCATAAAACTCATTATATAAGCAGTTTATAGACAGCTTAATAGTTTTGAAACTAAAAAAAAACAAAACAATATCAACCAGGTGCCATTTTAACCAATATCTCAAGTGCCACTAGTGCTGGGCGGTATACCGCCATATACCGAATACCGTTTTTTTTTTAAAAAACTGATATTCATTTTTTCAATACCCCCATACCGGTGTAGATCGGGTTGCGCCCCGTGCGTACGTGACGTATGGGGGGCTGTATGGGGGGGGGGTTTAAAATACCGTGGCCGGCCTGCAAACTATTTAGGGGCCCTGGCCACCAATGTTAATTGGAAAAAAAATACCGTCAAATACCGTGACACCGATATAATTTTGAAAAATACCGTGATATAAATTTTTGGTCATACCGCCCAGCACTAAGTGCCACTATGCATTAAAGGTATAACACAGATGATTGCAGAGTTATATCATACAGACCTAGCAACTCAGCGCTGTTATGGGCGTCAAGAAACATTCTCAGTGACCACCAGAGAGCATCAATGCATTATTCAAAGAGACTGCAAATCTGGTTACTGGCAGCTACACTATTAAAGGTTAATACTTGCCACTCAATCAGATTACTTATTGATGTAATTATCCCCAGATTTCTATTCTTTCAGTTACATATAAGGGCTTAACAAAAGGAAGAACAGGGAGTTTCTTTTATATTCACCACTCTTTTGAATAGAGTGAGAAGTAGTTCTTGATGCGTAAAATTTAATCAAGCATCCACATCTCCAAAGTAACACAACCAGCTTACCTATTA
Organism: Xenopus tropicalis; assembly: GCF_000004195.4. NCBI lineage: Eukaryota > Metazoa > Chordata > Amphibia > Anura > Pipidae > Xenopus > Xenopus tropicalis. Next base: position 39,369,243 of record NC_030686.2, on the reverse strand, counting down.
ACTTCACAGTAAACCATTGCCCAGCTTCCTGGCACTAAAGGTGTTTACAGTACAGAGTCATTGGTGATATTTACCTAAGTGATCGACAAGTGAATTGAGCACAGGCAGAAGAATCCGGACGCCGGTTTCCTGAGACTGGTCCAATGCTGACAACAAGTCTTGGAAAAGTTCCCCAAGCAGTGGCAAAAGGCTGGGGCCAGAGTTTTGGAGCATTGCTTGCAGCACACATGGCGGGCCCCCATACATCCACCGAAGGCGCCGCAGTCCAATCGAGACCGCACTTGCTAAGTAGTCTGCATTGGCCTCAATCAGCTGGCTGATATCTGGGTATCCACAAGCCAGACTGACTTCCCCCATTGATGCCATGGCTGTTCCACTGACCATCAGTGAGGGGTCTCCAGCTTTCTCTAGCAATGGATACAGTGCAGATATAAGCAACTGACGAAAAGAGTGTCCCAAAGCTCGTGCAAAACAGGAAATGCCCTCCAGCTGAAGGCAAAGCTTCCAAGCATTGGCACTCATATCACTGAGGGTGGGCTTGGCAGAAGAGCTAAGGCTGAGTAGTGCCAACTGATTTCCTAGCTCATGACTGCTCTGACAGGCATGCAAATGCCAATTAACTGGATCTATGTACTCTTCCAGAAGAGGGCGTACAATGTCAAGAAGCTCACTTGCATCCATTGCCCTGTTACTCCCATCAAGTACTTCCACTTCAATTCCAGCCGCTCCTAGCACCAGCTGATTCAGCACAATTATGGCAGGCAACCTTTGTGCCCTGTACAGTCCCAAGAAATGGTCTGTAAGTAAGCAGAGATCCCCATAGTATCCCAACAGGCGACAGACCATTTCAATACAACACAGAACACGGGGGTCTCGAAAGAGGCGAAAACTTTTTTGCCGATATGCAAAAAGCTCTGACTTTTGCTGCTGAAGGGGAGCAACAGAGGATTGAAGCCGAGACTCCACCACTTTAACAGAGCACAAATCTAGCTCCAAAGTCTGCAAAAGAGCAGCAGATAGGCGTTGGAGGTGGGCATGAGAGTTTAAGGTTAAAGTGAGCCTAGGGCCCAGTAACTGAATGTAACCTATTAGAAGTGCTAAAGTGTGCAGCTTTCCTTGGTCATCCTGCGAGCTGAGCAGTCTAGGAAGACTCACTGCAAGAGAGTGAAGGTTCTCTGACAACACCTCACCCAGTGTCCTTGATGTAGGCCCTTCCTTGGACACCTCCAGCAGAACCTCCTGCGCTCTTGCCCTGACTTCAAGTCTCTCATCACTTGTATGCCCCACAAGAATTCTCAGGAGATTCCCATTTGCCTCACCTAATGAGCCCCAGCATTGTTTTAGCAAAGTTTGAGCCAATTCGACCAGCGACAGCCTTACTTTCCAGTGGGGATCAGAAGTGCAGTGCTCTGTGATTTTTGACAGATGAATTGAGAGTCGACCAGCAGTCTGTTTGACCCAGTCCTTCTCCCTGTGCACAAGAAGCTCTGCTACCCGCCCCGAAACCCCTGGAACAGTAGGCTTCTTATCAGCCACCTTCGCTAGGCTTTCATCAGACATCACTGTGCAAACTGTATTAGCCCAGAGTTTCAAAGCACCACTAGTTACTCTATACCCCTGTTTTGGATCTCCACAAATGATCCTAGTTAAGGCTGTGCATAGTCCAGGAAGAAAGGAAGCAAACAAATCACCCAATCCAGACTCTTGATTTCCATTGTGGAAAAGCAAAGCCTCCAGACAGTATAACGCTTCTAAGCGGATCTGCCGGGACTTTTCAAACTCTGCAAGTTTTAACAACAGAGTGATGGTGAATCCCAGTTCTGGAAGTCGGGTTGGCTTATATAGCATTGGAAGGATATCTGCACAGGAGGAGCTCAGCAAGGAGCGCACAGCACAGACGACACTTAGCTTCAGCTCCTCGGAGACTGGTTCCGTTTTATCAGGAGGAAGGCAGCTGCAGAGCTCACTGAACATCTCCTGCAGAGTGTCCGGGTTTTTTAGACATGTGAGCGAGAGGAGATGGGAAATACAGTCTAACACAGCCAGCACCAGGCCAGGCTTTTTGAGACCGGGCGTTTTCAAGGTGAATCGCAGAGGAAACAGTATGTACTCCAAGAGATCTTGCAGTGTGGAGACCTCAACATCATTAATCTGTTCCTGTAGGCGCTTCACATTTTGAACGGTTTGCTCCTGCGTCAGTTTCACGCAGTAAGGGCGCAATATCTTGAATGCGCTTTGTGGATTGGCTGGAGATGCCATCACAGTGTTTAACATGGACCTGGTGATGCAGAGAAAAAAAATGCACGTAATGCAAATGTACCCAAACAGATCGGCAATCCAACAAAGACACTTGCAGTGGATGAAGAAGCTAAAAGGCCGCTGGTTGAAGGAGCAAAGGTTATGCCACTGTGCAGAATCATAATCACAAAAAAAAAAGATCTCTGTACTCTACATGCCCCCATTCGTACATTTTATTTATTTTTGCTAGGGTTGCACAAATTCAAAATATATGGATATCTGAATAGTGATTCTTCCATATGAGATAAAAATCAGCTGCCAATGTCAATTTAAAGTCATGTGACTTTCAGTGCATCCCTAAATGAAGGGGTAAATTTATTATGCCATGTAGAAAGTGGAGTGAAGCATTATCAGTGATGGGCAACCAATCAGCAACTAGATTTCAACAGTTAGAAAACCAAATCAAAGCATCTGATTGGCTGCTATAAGCAACATCACCGGTAATGTTTCACTTCACTTTTTACACAGCATGATAAATATATCCCTAAATGAAATGTTAATCAGATTATGTAGTGGGCGCTGCTGTCGCAATATACTTTGTCCAACATTTCTATAAATGTCTGCTAAAGGACATAAAAATACAGCAATATTAGCAACAAGGAAACTGTTACAGGGTAACCCTTTTGAAATAAAAAATAACAAACGTGGTATAAAGGTGGTAATCGCCTTGAAAAAGGAACTAAAAATGTTCTGAAAGCTTGCTATATTAGTTAGCCAATAAAGGTATCACGTTTATACCACTTTTGTTATTTTTTATTTCATTTATATTTATATTTAATTTCTCCCTGTAACATTTTGCCTGGCTAGCATGGTACATCGCCAAGAACATACAAAGGGGAGCACTCACCAGGATAGCCACTCGTGCATCCAGCCAGCCGCGCTATAACGCCTCCTTCACACCCCCGATCCAGGCGAAATCAACAGAAATACGTAAAGATGGGAAGCGGAGCACAAGCTGATCCTCAGTAAAAACACCTTTTTATTTAAATCATTAAAATAGTTACAAAGAGCACGACTTGACGCGTTTCGTGGCTACATGCCACTTCCTCAGAAGCTTCTGAGGAAGTGCCATGCAGAAGCTTCTGAGGAAGTGGCATGTAGCCACGAAACGCGTCAAGTCGTGCTCTTTGTAACTATTTTAATGATTTAAATAAAAAGGTGTTTTTACTGAGGATCAGCTTGTGCTCCGCTTCCCATCTTTACATATTTCTAGCACGGTACATCACCTTTTCCTGCAACAAGGAAACTGCGATACAGGAACCGGCCATTTGTAAACTGGAACTCTGCTTCTTTAGTTTGGCTCCTCAGATGTTGCTGAACTGCAACTCCCACAATGTTAGGGGTTATAGTGCAACAACAACTGGAGACCATGTGTTTATAAACAGTGAACTACAGAATTTCCCTTAACCAGGTGTATGAGGATGTGACAGAAATATTGACATGGTATGGAATTATCCTACACTCAGCCTTTACCAACACATTATATACACATTACAATATACACATAATAACATGCACACAAACATGGAATACAATACAATTAAAAATGACATTTGTCACTACTAATAATAGTTAGGACATGCTCACCCTGACGTTAAGCCATTTTGCTACACACAGTGAGGTTTCCCCCATGCGGAAGTGACGTGCAAAGTGTGCGCCGGGGTTGCCCGGGCAACGCGTCTCTCCGTTCTACCACACGTAACCCGCGGTGCTGGGGTGAGAGGTGAGGCGGCCATCTTGTTCTGGGCCGGTGGGGGCCTCCCAGCGGGTAAACATGGCGTCTTTTACCGAACCGGCCCTGGAAAAGAAGCTGTCGGAGCTGAGCAACTCGCAGCAGAGTGTCCAGACGCTGTCGCTGTGGCTGATCCACCACCGAAAGCACGCTGCGTCTATTGTGACGGTGTGGCAGCGGGAGCTCCGGAAAGGTAAGCATGGCTGCAGCTTCTATGTCTGTATGGGCCCGCTTCACTGGCTCTCTGTGCTTTTCTCTATATTTGTACGTGGGTGCTGCCATATTGCTCAGCTGCGTTATTAATAAAGCCGTGTAATGCTTCCGTGCTCATTTGTATCTGTATTGTAAAGTGTTAACTTGGGTAAATATAGTTATTAGGGGGTAAATATTGGCCCAGAGGGCGGGGCCAGTGAGTATAGATACTGGGGGGATCCTGACTGATTGCGATTTCAGTTTATATTTAGGAAATAGATCATCTTGCCAACATGTTGAGGGACCATTAAAGCAACAGTAACACTAAAAAATGAAAGTTTTTTAAATTAATATATAATATACTGTTGCCCTGCACTGGTACAACTGGGGTGTTTGGGGTAGGAAAGCTACTATAGTTTATATAAATTGTGTAGCCCCGGGGGCAGCCATTTTAGCTGGGAAATAAGAGAAAAGGCACAGGTTATATAGCAGATAACGGATAAGACACCATTGTATTCTACAGAGTTTATCTGTTAGCTGCTATGTAACCTGTGCCTTTTCTCTTTTTGAATGGCGGGGCTACACAGCGGGGTATTTATATAAAATATAGTAGGGTTTCTGTAGCAAACACCCCAGCTGTACCAGTGCAGGAATGGCTGCCCCCGGGGCTACACAGCAGGGTATTTATATAAACTATAGTAGGGTTTCTGTAGCAAACACCCCAGCTGTACCAGTGCAGGAACGGCTGCCCCCGGGGCTACACAGCGGGGTATTTATATAAACTATAGTAGGGTTTCTGTAGCAAACACCCCAGCTGTACCAGTGCAGGAAAGGCTGCCCCGGGGGCTACACAGCGGGGTATTTATATAAACTATAGTAGGGTTTCTGTAGCAAACACCCCAGCTGTACCAGTGCAGGAACGGCTGCCCCCGGGGCTACACAGCAGGGTATTTATATAAACTATAGTAGGGTTTCTGTAGCAAACACCCCAGCTGTACCAGTGCAGGAATGGCTGCCCCCACGGCTACACAGCGGGGTATTTATATAAACTATAGTAGGGTTTCTGTAGCAAACACCCCAACTGTACCAGTGCAGGAATGGCTGCCCCCGGGGCTACACAGCAGGGTATTTATATAAACTATAGTAGGGTTTCTGTAGCAAACACCCCAGCTGTACCAGTGCAGGAATGGCTGCCCCCGGGGCTACACAGCGGGGTATTTATATAAACTATAGTAGGGTTTCTGTAGCAAACACCCCAACTGTACCAGTGCAGGAATGGCTGCCCCCGGGGCTACACAGCGGGGTATTTATATAAACTATAGTAGGGTTTCTGTAGCAAACACCCCAGCTGTACCAGTGCAGGAATGGCTGCCCCCGGGGCTACACAGCGGGGTATTTATATAAACTATAGTAGGGTTTCTGTAGCAAACACCCCAGCTGTACCAGTGCAGAAATGGCTGCCCCCGGGGCTACACAGCGGGGTATTTATATAAACTATAGTAGGGTTTCTGTAGCAAACACCCCAGCTGTACCAGTGCAGGAATGGCTGCCCCCGGGGCTACACAGCAGGGTGTTTATATAAACTATAGTAGGGTTTCTGTAGCAAACACCCCAACTGTACCAGTGCAGGAATGGCTGCCCCCGGGGCTACACAGCAGGGTATTTATATAAACTATAGTAGGGTTTCTGTAGCAAACACCCCAGCTGTACCAGTGCAGGAATGGCTGCCCCCGGGGCTACACAGCAGGGTATTTATATAAACTATAGTAGGGTTTCTGTAGCAAACACCCCAGCTGTACCAGTGTAGGAACGGCTGCCCCCGGGGCTACACAGCAGGGTATTTATATAAACTATAGTAGGGTTTCTGTAGCAAACACCCCAGCTGTACTAGTGCAGGAACGGCTGCCCCCGGGGCTACACAGCAGGGTATTTATATAAACTATAGTAGGGTTTCTGTAGCAAACACCCCAGCTGTACTAGTGCAGGAACAGCTGCCCCCGGGGCTACACAGCAGGGTATTTATATAAACTATAGTAGGGTTTCTGTAGCAAACACCCCAGCTGTACCAGTGCAGGAATGGCTGCCCCCGGGGCTACACAGCGGGGTATTTATATAAACTATAGTAGGGTTTCTGTAGCAAACACCCCAGCTATACCAGTGCAGGAATGGCTGCCCCCGGGGCTACACAGCAGGGTGTGAAGACACACAGAGTTACTAGTAGCAGCTACTTTTTCATGGCTACTAAACTCCAGAAAATACCCTGCCATAGACAATACTGAGAATTGCCTCTGTTAAGGGCTCTGACACACGGGGAGATTAGTCGCCCACGACTAATCTCCCCGAAATGCCTTGAGAGGAAACTTCACTGCGTCTGCCATCCCACCGGCGATTTACATTTTCACCGGTGGGATGGCATTTTGGGGAGATTAGTCTCCCGAGACACAGGAGATTTGTCGCGGGCAACTAATCTCCCCGTGTGCCAGAGCCCTAAGGGAGAAGACACACAGAGCTACTAGTAGCAGCTACTTGTCGTGGCTACTCAGATAAACAATGCTGATCATTTACTGATAACAATCTCTACAGGGGTTTAAGGGCTCTGGCACATGGGGAGATTAGTCGCCCGCGACAAGTCTCCCTGTTCGTGGGCGACTAATCTCCCCGAAATGCCATCCCACCGGCGAAAATGTAAATCGCCGGTGGGATGGCATACGCAGCGGCGTGATTTAAGTGAAATCGCGGAAGTTTCCTCTCAAGGCATTTTGGGGAGATTAGTCGCGGGCGACTAATCTCCCCGTGTGTCAGAGCCCTTAGCTGAGGCAATTCTCAGTATTGTCTATGGCAGGGTATTTTCTGGAGTTTAGTAGCCATGAAAAAGTAGCTGCTACTAGTAACTCTGTGTGTCTTCACCCTAACTGTTATCTCCAGGCAACACTATATTATCATTTATTTATATAGCTGTAACATATTCCACAGCACTTTACAGAGGTTATACATCGCTCTTATCAGTCTCTGCTCTATTGGAGCTTACAGTCTAAAGGCCCCCATACACGGGCCGATAGAAGCTGCCGATATAGGTCCCTCTGAAATTGGCCAGATATCGATCGGCCAGGTTAAAAGATTCAGTCGGATCGGGGGCCGCATCGGCTCGTTGATGCGATCCCCGAACCGACTGCCCCATTGCCGCCTACATAATCCAGTCGTTTGGCCCCCAGGCTTATTTTTTTTTTAACTTCAAGCTCCCCGATATCGCCCACCCGTAGGTGGGGATATCGGGGGAAGATCCGCTCGCTTGGCGATCTCGCCAAGCGAGCAGATCTTACCGTGTATGGGGACCTTAAGGTACCTGTCCAATTAAGGTCAGTTTTATTAGGAGCCTGTATGTTTTGTGATTGTGGGAGGAAAACTGACACAAGCACGGGGAGTGTATACAAACTTCTTGCAGGTAGTTTCCCTGGCTGGAATTAAACTCAGGACCTCAGTGATGCAAAGCAGTAGTGCTTACCATATAAACCCAACCTAACTGTAATTTTAATGTAATGATCCAAAGGGGTGAGGTCAGGGTGCTGGCTGTGATAAGGACAGAAGCCCTTGGTGAAAGAAGCCTGTGAAATGCTGATAAATAGCACAGGCCATGTATCTAAACTGGATCCGGTCCTTTGGAACTAAGAGTTATATTTATCTTCAGACTTGTGTGTACGGCTGGCATTTCATTAAAAAAATATCAATATATCTGAATATATGTTTTTATATAAATGTACCTTTCTGACTGTTGACCCTAGCAGCAAGTTTTGAGCCCAAAGTTTTTTAATTAATATATTTATTTTTTTTTATTACTTCCAGCATACAGAGTTTATGGTACATACAAGGAGCTGATTATGTGCATGGAATAATGCTTCCCTGGATATTGACAGTTATTATATTGCTTGCCTTCATTGACGTAATTTTCAAAATCTCCATAGGCAACAATAGCAGCATCTGTGCAGTTATTTTTGTCCAGGGAGAATTTCTTATTTTAATTCTGCTGAGACAAGCAGTACAGCAGCTTCTACTCCCAGGTATATATGCAGATACAGAGTAAAGAAATATCCTGTGCACACTAAGCAATCCTACCATAATTCACATTTTATTTTGTGAGTAGATGGATACTGTTCATAGGATATAGTTCAGTAGAGTTTTGTGCACTAACCCAAATGGGGCTAATCTAATACTTGGCTGAGGGGCCACCAGTCATAAAGTATACAGTAGGACCGGTGGAAACAGAGGAGAACCCCATTAACAATGGCAATGCGGCACTTTGCCAACAGGATTTTCATACCTGCCCAAAGCAGTGAGGGCAATTAAGTTTGTAGGGTGGGGTTGTAATAAGAATGCACTGAGAGAGTGGGAGTCAGCAGCTTGTTGGTCTGTGTATCAGGGCTAGGGCTGTCACCTTACCCCCTTTAAAATGGCCACATATTGAATTTACATCCTGCATGGCTACTTGTTACAAGTATTGGGATGATTATTTCTAATATAACATGTTCAAGGGCTGGATTAAATGAAAATGATTGTCATACAGTGGAGCCTTTAAGTTGACTGGGGCCCATAAATACCCCCATAGGCACATGAAAGTCTGCCCATTTTCTTGTGAACCTGTGTGATAGAGATACTGATGGCATGCAACATCTTACTGGCCCAAGGGTGCTCTTACCCCAGTTCATTCAGCACAGAATAATGGAATTACTGGGGCACAATAACAACCTAGCATGAGCTCTAGAATTCAATATCCCCCCCAAGGCTGATTGTGAGAATGTAAATTCATTGATTGCTCTGCGGCATTTTCAACCTGTTTGGGTCAGCAAGGATTTTGTCAATAGAAGGAATGTTCCATACATTCAATAAGCAATAGACTCCGACAGTAGAAATTGGGATACCTTTCTTCCCCTTCAGGTATACGTCAACAGACGCGAGTAGGAGCTCTCATATTATCTTCCTATAAACATTAATGGAGACCATCATGATTACTTCATTTGGGTGTAGCCACTTGGCAGCTCTCGCTTATGTGTATAAATGTAGATATGCTTTCTGTGCACACACTATAAGCCGCAAATACACGCACATTCATAACGATTTATATACCTGCGCCAGACCTGCCCATCTCTGATGTCACTGGAGGGGGTGTGGCATGTTGAACGGCCAGCTGAGACTTTTGGTCTTTGCCAAACTGTGTTGGAGTGGGGTATGTGAAGGCGAAGAGTCAGGCCCTTGACCTGCTGAATGATGGGAGCTATGCAACACTACTGGGGATTACTTGCCTTATGGCAAAAACGTCTGTCATCTCTTTGTCTATGGCACACAAGCACAAGAAGCCCCGGATCACTTCCGTTTATTTGTATGGCAAGGGGTTCTAGTTTCACTGCTTGGACCCACACACTGGTGGATATCTGGGTTTCATCCAAGAGGGTTTTAGTCTTTTATTATACTGTGCTGATTGGGCAGGTTTGATTTTCCCATTGGATCGGGAAAGACATTTGACGACTCCTATACCTGTCATTGTAATTTGATCATTTGGCCTTAGGGAGAAACGATCAAATTATCCTGGTATCGCCCAACTTAGGTGGATATATTGGGAAAAAGATCTGATCTTAATGTGTATGGCCACCTTAATTCGGTTAATGAGGACTATAATTGCTCGAGTGAGTCTATATGTAGTCGTATCTGCTGGGGGAGCAATGGCGTTGGCTTGATTCCATCATATTGCAGATAACCTCTGCCACAGTGGCATGTAGAGATACTCTGCGCTAATCGCAGCTATCGCGTATACGGCCTCCTGCAGTTCCTTTGATTTATTATGCAGTTTGCGTAATGTGTTCAACATGAGATCGTTCTTGGCAATATCATAAGGACTTCATAAGCTTTCTCTCCCGGAGAGACCAGCGCCTTTCATCTCTATGTAGGTTAGTCTTAGACGAACGAAGGCAAGACAGGCAGCCGTTAGGAAGAATATAGGGAAACGCAGCCCCTGAAGTGCTTTGTACCAGACAGCTTTTCACTCTTTCATTATTTTCTTTTTGTAGTTGCTTCCGAGGGATTGTCTTGGTTCTTTATTGTATCATTGTATTGATGGTGGCGGTCATTGGTTAGAGGTCGGATGAACCAAAGATCTATCCTGAATGCCATTTGGGTTAAGTCGCTAGCTGTCATGGTTCAAAGCTCCCCACATGAACAGAGATTACTTTCTGGCATAATAAAACCCACTAAGGAATGAAAATTTTGTGCAGAGGGGGCCCCAAGAGTCGCAAAAGTGCCATTTGTGAGTCATGAAGGGAGGAAGGATTGGGCATGACAAGGGGTCCCATGATTGTTGCCTTTCTGTGTATTTGGATCTATACAGATATCCATCTTCACTCATCTCCATGCATTCACTCCATGCACATAAATTGCTTTACAACTGCGTGGCCTTTCATTTTAATCCAAATAAGTAGAAAATAAAAACCTTCTTTGCATAAAATAAACCTGTAGTTGCTATTTGCTGGCTTTAAGCCCCACCTTGTTTTCCATTTGGCTTTAGTTTCAGGATTATCTAGGGCAGGAATCCCCTGCTGTACATGTGGAACTCTGGGGTTATGTCTGAAGGTTTGTATGATGGCAATAGATTAGGCAGGATTTAATAACAATATAATGATATCCTAAGTGAGAGATCCTAGGTGACAGTCATTGGCCCTCCCATTCAGCTGTCTCCGCTGTAGCTATAAAAAGAGAAATTGCATAACCGTTTGTTTTTAATGAGCATGTTTCATTAAAAATTCATGGAGACCCTGGGGAAATGAATATGAGTAACTACAACTAAACCAGTAGCGTCAGTGGCTTGTAATCTGCTTAAAGGGACACGGGGAGATTAGTTGCCCTCTATAACAATCTGTGCTACCACGGGTGACTTATCTCCCCCTTTCAAATGAAAAAAAAAATATATATATATATATATAAGTTTTTAGAAAAGCGTCCTCAGCAATTTTACATTATTTTTTGAAGCTTTACCTATCCTTTAGCCACAGCCCGGTGCTATAGATATGTAAGCCTACTGCCAGAAAAACAGTAAATGGTTATAGATGGAAGTAATATTGCCAATGAATACCCCAGCGTTCTACTAATGGGATGTAGCCGCAAAGTCTCGCTCCGTGAGCATTAAAAATGAGATTTGTTTCCAGATGAACAGAAGGGGAGGTAAGAGGAAAATAGGAAACATGCACTAAAGGACACTCCAATGAAACAGAGCCATTTCCACAGAAATACGTCAGATCCCTGAAATCTAAGAGCTGAGGGATGAAAGCAGCGGGTTATTTTGCATGGAACGTGCAACTCAGAAGAGGTATTTCTCAAGGGCAAACATAATGGGCACAAAAAAAAAAAAAGAAAAACAATAACATTGCTGTTTGTGGACATGGTTTGTGCTCCTATTAGGGATAATGTATGAGCATGAGTATCAAGGGGGGTTAGAAATCAATATCTCCCACAGAGAGAACATGATAATGACATTATCCGCAAGCTGGGTTCCCTTGGCTACCTGCTTGGCAGTTTAGTGATCCCCAAGGCATTTACGTGTCAGTAATAGCTTCTCATTAGCCCTGTCCCTGTGCTGGCATTGGCATGTATTTTATTGGCATCGTGTCCCAGAGCTTGGGGTCTGTGGACCCTCCATTGTGCCAGAATAATAGCCTCGTGCATGCACTGGAACAACATGGACTCACTATTGGTGCCACCGGAAAGAGACAAATGAAACTACTAATGCATCCTCCAACAAACTGACAGTTTATGGCAAATACACTATTGAAGGAAATGCCCCATGTGCTCCAGAGGGATCTGATGCAGCCAGGGATCAAGATTTGATCTTCCCAGCAATATAAAGCAATAGCCCCTGGGACAAAGCAGGAGTTTCCTGATAGGTCCCATTAGTAGAACGCTGGGGTATTCATTGGCATTATTAATTATATTTATAACCATTTATTGTTTTTCTGGCAGTAGGCTTACATATCTATGGCCCCAGGCTGTGATTAAAGGATAGGTAAAGCTTAAAAAATAATGTAAAATTGCTTTTCTAAGACCTTTTGCAATTTATATATATTTTTCATTTGAGCTATTTATGTTTTGTAACTGTACAGTAAAAGGCAGTCAAAGAGATATGTTCCGAAGGAAAACAGAGAATTGTTCTGATGTTGCTTTACTCAGGCAGAGGATGGGCAAAGGCATCTGAGGCTTCTGATATCTTTCCTCGGCAGAACAAGATCAGAACACTTCTTTGTTTTCCTTCTGAACGTTTATCTTTCTGACTCTAAAGTTACAGGAACTGACCAGCAGGTGGTACTGTTGTTGCAGAATTCATTACATTGGCACCCATGGCTGCGGCAGCAACTGTAGGTTGCCTATATATTTCCAAAAAAAAGAAATGTTGAAAAATACATGACCTACTGGTCCATAGCCACAGCTCCTCTTTACTTTTTGCATTTTGCGTGGACAATTAGAACAACAGAAAGTCTGCCATACTGTTTTAAGCCCCTAATATGTGTGAAGCTCTCTATGCATTTGGCACCATGGTCTGATTGATCAGAGAGTGTACCCCATCAGCCTGTATATGGCCACCTCTAGATATGTTGTGCATTGCTAATTGAAGGGGTAGAAAGCTTGTTCGGTAATAGGCACAGCAGCCTGATGAACTGAATACATAGTACATAGTATTGAGGGGGAAAATATAAAATGCCTATTGTCGCCTGTGCAAGTTGTGCCGGAGCCCAGTCATTACTCATGTGGAACACGCTGGCGTCCCCTTATGACACACTAAAGTTAGTAGCGGGTACACAAATAGAACAAAAGTAGGAGATTTTTCATGATGCCTGCAGTAATGCGACACATGCACCATTATTTCTCCCTAAATGGAGCAGCTGACATTACATATTTCCAAGGTGCACTTTGTATTGGACACTGGTTATTAATCATGCCATTTCTATCGAGTGGCCAATTGTTCACTGTCTGCGGTGGCTCACTCAGCTACTCCCACGCCCCTACAGGCTCACTGGGGGAACTGCAGTGCCATCATCTGGCCTTATGTAAGAGTATAAACAGGAATTATAAAAGGTAGATTAGTAAAGGTAGATTATCTGAATTAACGCTGTCAAGTGTTAAACAACAGGTCAGAGCTGTGTTTCTCCTGTTTGGGATATCTTCATTATGGGTGAATTCTAAGTCAGGGTTATTGGCCTTACGCTGTGATAGAGCTGGTGCTCCCTCGGCTGGCCACAGCAGGTACCTGCAGCTATGCAAGTTGGCTGCTTCTACCATGAAGGAAAATCAGCCTGAGTGACAGTGTTTTCTGCACTGTATAGAAATGTATAGCTTATTCAGTTTTATATACACAGGCAAATTCATCTACTTAAGTAAAAGGCTGACTTTAGCCACAGTATACTTTGTAACAAAATACCAGGTAATGCCCCAGAACAACATTCTTGTAGAATGCTACTTAAAGTATATTGGGCTGTTGCACTGCACAGCAGTGCCCAGATATTGCCCAGATTCTACCCAGTTTCTTATGTTTTAGGTTTGATTTCTGGTTTGCTAGTGAAGAGCTTAGTGCACTACTAGGGACTGCCATGAAGGCAGTTGGATGATCAGTTGAGCACTAATTCTAAGTGGTTGTGTTGAATCGGAACATCTATATTTTCACTGGGCTACTGTGCTTTGCAGAGTTTACAGCAGTTACTGTTATCGGGGTTTTTCTCTGCAACCAGGAAGATAAATATATCTGATATATATGCTCTGGATGAAATACAGTATGTGCAATATCTAACCCTGTGTTTTCTTTGTCGTTTCTAGCCAAGTCAAGCCGGAAGCTGACTTTCTTGTACTTGGCCAATGATGTTATTCAGAACAGCAAACGAAAAGGACCAGAATTCACCCGCGAGTTTGAAAATGTGCTCTTGGATGCCTTCTCGCATGTGTCCAGGTATACCCGGCATTGTGTTTTTAATATACAGAGACATATATTTAAATATGAGGTAGCATATTATTATTATTGTGCAATTGATACTTTGTATATGTGAGGAGAAGTGGCCATAGTGCTTGGTTTGTCATTCTCTTTAGATATCAAATGAAGATCACCATCTTGTGGTCATAAATACATAGTGCTTACCTTAGAAATTTATTGTAAAAAAAGAAGAGTCGGCAAATCTCTAATGCAAAAGTGCAGAGAGGCAAAATTTTATACGGACACAGTTATTTCCTTATATTTTGTAGTTAAAGGGAACATAAACAGAATGTGACTGTAAACAAGGCAATTTCCTTCTCTCTAATCTTGGCACACTTAATTTGGGCATACTGCTCCATTAAATCCATAATATAGTAGCGTTTACCCCCTGAATGTTATAACATGGCCTTTCAGGCTAAACGCAGTTTGCTGGAAATCTTAACAGTTGTTTATTGAAGAGTGAGGGATGAAAGTAACATCCATTGTGTCCCTCTGATTCCATGTCTGGCACGCAGTGTCACTGGCTGTGTTTCAGCATCACTCCTCCAACTCGCCATTTGCCACAACCAGCTGCTCACTCCCACCTCTTCATGTCTGTGATTGGGCGCCCTTAATAAGTACAAAGGAACACTGATTGAAAATTGACCAAGCACAGTAGATAATTGATTCATTACAGTGAAATTGTGTAGGAAATCCAGAAGCAGTATGGATGCCAAGGGTCATATAAATATCTCAATTTATTGTGGATATATTTCATTTGTGAACACATTTTGTATCCAGCTGTAATGCTGCTCACGTATGCACTACCATTTTGGTAACCTAGCAGTGTGTCCCATATACTGTATTCCTCTCACATACTGGATTCCTCCCATATACTGGATTCCTTTCTTTTGGCATCTTTATATCTCCATTGGCCAAGCATACCCACTTTTCTTCTCTCCCGCAGCGAGGCAGAGGATGGGTGCCGGAAGCCTTTGGAAAGGTTGCTGCATATCTGGCAGGAACGCAGCGTTTACTCGGCTGATTTTATCCAACAGCTCCGACTGTCAATCGAAAATGATGAGAGCCCCAGGGAAACACCAGGTACATTGTCTCCATCTGACCCTTTGTTCAAGCTTTGTTTAATTCTATATATTTTTCTCCCAAAGCAGCAACTTGGCCCAGTTTGGTTCTGATTACAGAAATGCCCATTGGAAATTTGCAATTGGGACCCTCAGGCTTTATGAACATATATACTGTGACCTATTAAGGTTTTGGGGTTATAGATTGTAGAACAATTGGTTACCTGAAAGCAGTTTTAAAGCTGGCCATACACGCACCAATAGTATCGTACAGAACCTTGTTTTGTATGACATTTGGTGCAAGTATGGTGGATTGACGTGAAGACGGATATCGCAAGAGTGTTGGATATTGGTCGTCTTCTCGATCGGGCGACGTTGAAGGCGCCTGAGCAAAATCTGCATTTAGAGTCTTCAGGGGGAGGTAGAATCCCTATTGACAATACTGACAATTGCCTCTGCTAAAACACACGTAGAGACATTTTTCAGTAAATGATCAGCATTTCCTGTTTTAGTAACTGTGACATGTGACATAAATCTTCGTTGCTGCGGGCGACTAATCTACCTGCAATGCCATCCCACCGGCTACAATGTAAATTGCTTGTGGGATGGCATACGCGTTATGTCCCGCACTCGCCCAAAAACTACGGGCAATTTACATTGATGGCATTGCGGGGAGATTAGTCGCCCGCGACAACGAATATTTGTCGCGGGGTGACTAATCTCCCTGTGTACCCCTGCCCTAAGGGTGCTACAGAGCTACTAGTAGCAGCTACTTTTTCACAGCTACTAAAACTGGAAATGCTAATCATTTACTGAAAATTGTCTCCAGAGGTCCTTATGATTATATCCGTACAATTTGGCCAACCGCGAGGATGGACACATGAGACAGACATATTTGGTGATCTGTACAAACTAGTTCTTTCTAGGCCAAGCTCTAGATTTGTGTCTGTATTATGTTTATTATATTTTTCCTTTGACCAATGCTATTTGTGTTCACTTGGGAAGTGACTGCCAGCTTTGCTACTAGGAGGAAGTGTGCATCACAAAGATGAGGGTTTTGTACAGGAATAGTGTTTTCCTTTAGATTTTGGGCTATGGAAGTTAGTGATAGAAGGGCAAGTGGTTCATTTAAGGTCATAAATACCTGCTATATTTATCATTGAACAGAGTTACAGCAATTCCCTAATTCTAAATTGGGCCAATCATATGGAGGTTTTCAATAGTCATTGCTTAATTTAAACCTACATCCTCCCACCAGTGCTAATGGGATGAACCATCTGAAGTGATCCACTAGGTTCAATGCCCCCTACTGCTGCAGAGAAAGCTGGGATATAAGCAATGAATTTACATCAGCGTTATAGGGGAAAAAAATACGCCCAGTCCTTTCTTTAGGTCATATTTCATCCTCCTGTAGTTTGAGGTAGATCAGTTCCACCACGGAAGGGCTCAGAAGCGTAATGGCGCCAGTCCCAGAGCTGCAGCGCCCGACTTGTCTCCTAGAGATAAAGAAAGTCTTTGGGCTCGCTGGAAGAAGCCAGGCCGGCTCATTATGGAAGCAAGAGAATTATTTCTGGAGTGTAAAAACTGAATAATTTAATAAAGATTTCCCTGCTGTGGGATTAAAGGGGATGATTGCCCGCTGCTGTCTATCAAAGTGGCGTTTTTTGTTTTTTTTTACACAACGTAGCCTTACATTTGGAAAAGCATACACACTTGCTCATTTCAGCGGGCGCCAAGTTAATCTCTTACAGCAGGACTGTAGCCCTAGGATAAGTAGTAAATGGCGGCTGACATAAAATCGGTGACATGTGGGTTAGCGGCGCATTGTGTTCCCTGCCGTTGCTTTATGGCATGTGCAATTAACGCCTGCTTTCTTACAATTCAGGTGCTTTCCCCTGATAAGATGAAGAGCTAGCAGTACTGGGAGGCTCCCAGAATGCACTTGGTGCTGCCCTCGAGCAGACAATAGCAAGGCTCACTGCTGTCAGGAGAATAATGGGAGTCGCCGGCTATTCTTAGGAATGACTTATGTTCGCAAGCATGGCTCCTTTCTTCTAAGAGATGCCTTTCTCCCCAGTCAAAGATCATTTTAGAAATTACTTCAAGTTGATTGTTGATAACAGTATGTGTTTTTACCACCTTAACCCAGGCCTTTAATAAGCTTTTGTATTTCTCTAATCAGAGTCTGTGCCGGGTACTGTTATGTGATCATAGGTTATGGAGCGATATATAAAAATGTTCCCGTAATTCTGTGTCTGCAATGAGACCTACATACTGAATATGGTGCATTAACCGTTATTGATTCTAGGTTTGCTGTATTTGCTTAAACGTGTTGTATTATTATTAGAGTTGTATTTACAGAGCAGATTGGTACAGCGCTGCAGATGTGACAGATGTCTCGGGATATTGATCTTAATAAATGGTGCATCTGTTTATTACCCGCACTAACAGATTTAAAGATATGCTCAGTGGTACTGAATAACGTCTGTTCCATATGATTGGCTGTGTGAAGTCTGGGGGCCTTTTATTGTCCAGTAATGATGTTATTGTATTCCAGTTAACGAAGAGAAATCACTGAAACGCACCTTCCAGCAAATACAAGAGGAAGATGATGATTATCCAGGCAACTACTCCCCTCGGGATACTTCTGCCGGACCCCTTTTGGTGAGGACTAGTTTATGTATCGTTGTTCTGGTAAAAACCTTTGCCTATTTTCAGCGTTAGGCGCCAGCAGTAGGTCTATGGCAAGTGAAATGTCAAAAATAAAGCGAACACCATTTGCATCGCACAGGGTCAACAAGTTGGAAAAGGGTTGGAGTGTATCATTTTGAACCATGCACATATTTTTCTCCTAGTCTTTCTTTCTTTACAGTTGTTTCAGGCTTCCTGATCTTTATCATTTACAGTAGGGGGTACATTATTGCTTATAATACATGAGTGATACTCAAGAGTTCCCTGTATAACTCAGCCTGCAGCCTTGTGCCTTTATATGTGCACAGAACCCCTCAGTGACTTCTAATATCCTTATCATTTACAGTAGGGGGTACATTATCCCTTATAATACATGAGTGATACTCAGGGTTCCCTGTATAACTCAGCCTGCAGCCTTGTGCCTTTATATGGGCACAGAACCCCTCAGTGACTGCTAATATCCTTATCATTTACAGTAGGGGGTACATTATCCCTTATAATACATGAGTGATACTCCGAGTTCCCTGTATAACTCAGCCTGCAGCCTTGTGCCTTTATATGGGCACAGAACCCCTCAGTGACTGCTAATATCCTTATCATTTCCAGTAGGCGGTACATTATCCCTTATAATACATGAGTGATACTCAGAGTTCCCTGTATAACTCAGCCTGCAGCCTTGTGCCTTTATATGGGCACAGAGCCCCTCAGTGACTGCTAATATCCTTATCATTTACAGTAGGGGGTACATTATCCCTTATAATACATGAGTGATACTCAGAGTTCCCTGTATAACTCAGCCTGCAGCCTTGTGCCTTTATATGGTCACAAAACACTTCAGTTACTTCTAAAATCCTTATAATATACAGTAGGGGGTACATTTTTCCTTATTTAATGCTGAAATCCTATTCAAACAGAACTGTATCAGTTACACCGCTGCACATAGAGTCTGGGGTTCAGCTTAATCTGGACTCACACTGGAAAGGAAGGAACAAGCCAATTGGGATATTTTGAAGGATATATTTTGCTAATTAATTTACACAATTAAACCCACAAACTTCATCAATCTGGGAGTAAATGCTTACTTGTCCAGTATCCGTCCATATCTCATATACGCTTGCCCTTACTAGGAAATACAATCCAGAAAATTCCTTTCTTCGCAAACATTACAGATAGTTGGCCCGGGCTCGGAACACATAAATATCATTTTTGGCGTCTTCAGCAGATTCTAGAAGTGAAATTTACAGCACGTACAAACAAAGTGAAGGGCCTCCTTAGCGCGGCTCAGACCATCCATCATGTGGGATGTAACTGCGCTGAGATAAAGCAGGATGTCGGAGGCCTGTTGTACCCGATTGTACTGCGGCTGCTGCGGCTCTCCTGTCTGTTGTGTGCGGCAGATAAGCAGCGTTATAGGGAAAAAAGAGCGAAAATTAGACATTAACATGAAGGGCAATAGCAGCAGAGTGGTAAGCGAGTCAGGGAAAGAAGATAGTGAATGTCATATAGAAATACTGTTTAAATGGATATACTTTCAGCTGCTTTTATTCCCTATTATTGCTCTGATAGCGATTTGTATTCTCCTACTTTTTAAAAAGGGCCTTTTGTTTTACTGCTTTTACAGTGAATCTGTCACTCTTTAATTACCATCTTTGCGTCTCTGTTCTACAGGGGTGTAAATATATACAGCAAGCCTTTAAAATGTCGCCCATCGATCTTTGCATTAGTCACATATAACTGGGCTTTGGGGTATTTTGTCTTACAAAGGACAAAACCTGACAGCGCTGTTAAAGGGGGGGGGGGGGGGGGGGGGGGGGGTTCACCTTCAAGTTAACTTTTAGTTTGTTGTGAAAAGGGCAGCAGCAACTTTTCATCTGGTCTTTGTTTTTTATTTATAACAGTTTTGGAATTATTTGCTGTTTTCTGACTCTTTCCAGCTTTCAAATGGGGGTCACTGACCCCAGCAACCAAAAACTATTACTCTTTAAAGCTATAATTTTAATGTTCTTGTTACTTTTTATTATTTATCCTTTTACTTAGGCCTCCTCTATTCATGTGTATCACCAATTCTATTCCCAGTTGCACACACTCTAATATAATGCTTCGGTGCTGGGTCCCCTAGCCATATGGCTGCGTCCTAACATATCCGCAAAGTAGAGGGTAAAGACCGAGCTCACTACAGTGAGTGTAGTTTCTACCTTTTGCTTTGGAACTCTCCATATTCCAGTCTCTCAGTCACCATTGCCTGGTTGCTAAGGTAATTTGTTCCATAGCAACCAGATAGCTGGTGCAATTCCTACTGGAGAGCTGCCAGTTTGGAATTTCTGAAGAGGAATTGCAAATAGTATTAGTATTAGATATTGCCTTCTTTTTAATACTAAGTTTTTTTATGTCAAATGTTAGGTTTTAAACAGTCCTGATTTTGACAGCTCAGCCCACAGTCCCAGATACTTTTTGAAAAGTCCCTCATTTCCCTTTGATCTCCTGCACTGAATCTGCAGTGAATGCTAAAAAAAGATACAATGTTTCTGAAACTTAATTTAAAAGTAGCTTTTGGTAGAGAGAGCCCAGAAAAGTTAACAAGCTACACCTGCACTTAGATACTATGTTTCTCAAATGTAATAATGTAGCTTTTGGCAGAGAGCCCAGAGATCTTAACAAGCTACACCTGCACTTAGACACAATTGTAACTAGTAAGCTAAACAGGTCTCTTGGGGGAACCGAGACTTGCAGCTGAAGGGCAACTTCACCATTTTTAGCAAAACTGTAATAACACATAAACAAAGACCCCAAAACTCTCAGAAATATGTTCAACATTTTATTAACCTGACAAATTTAGTAAAATGGTAGTTTGATTTAGGAAGTGTGGTCAAAAAAATGTCACTGCACTATGCGCACCATTTCTTTTTGTCCCTCTTTATATTTTTGAAATGCTGGTTGGTATGTAATAGACCTTTATAATACAGACGACTGCAGGGCTGGTCAAGGTGTTTATTCATACTCTCCAGCTACTAGCATAATGAAAAGAAAAGCAGCTTACATTCAATTCAATTTCATTTACTTTTACAAATAACTTTAAAACTAAATTGTTAATGTATATTGAAAAACCCACTTTTTTCATTATTTGGGTAAAATTTCCCTTTAGAGAGCGAGGCAGAGGTGCATGTCAAATATTTTCCTTGCTTAATCAGTGTCAGGCACGGAACACTCCGTGGTACCTATAATAATGATTTGTGAAGGTTAGCAGAGTTAATAAAAGAAGATTAATCACCCGTTGGTGGAGCTGGGTTGAGATAAAGCATCTGAACACTGTACTCCCATATCTACTCTGTACTGACCCTGTAACCCAGTCTTCCCATAAACCTCACTGCCCAATTGCGCCTTCGCCACTTCCACAACATTTTGCTCATTTCCAGCCTTTTGGCTGAACCATTGGCTGAGGCTAGTCGTCCCCACTGATGGGGATGCTCACTGAGCTATGTTCCTAATACTTCTCTTTAGAATTGCTGCTGCATCCTCTGCCTCCCGCTAGGCTAGCAAGTGGATAATTACAATCAAGGCAAGAAGCTGCACCAAATTGCTCTGCCTGAGATTTTAATGACTCCGGCAGGGGGTTGAGGATCTTGGAGCAGCAAAGGTTCTCTCTTCCTTCTGCACAAAGCTTGCTTTTGTTTTGGGGGGCATGGTTAACGAAGAAAAGGCTATTGTCCGTTCTATATTACTTTTTTTTTTTTTTTTTTAAATCATACCCATCATGAACAATTCACTTTTCACCCTTTGACATAATATGCCCCTTTATGTTCAGATAGTGACCTCATATCCAAAACCTTTTCTGTAATCACTGAATTTCTTGCAGATATGAATACCGGTATATTATAAACTGTATGTGCCAATTGCTTTGAAACCCCTTAGCCCTCCGCACTGTAATAACATTTCTGCCACTCTGTACCAACTTACCCTTTCTTTCTCTCTCTCAGACCGAAGATTTGATCAAAGCTCTGCAAGATCTAGAGAATGCAGCGTCCGGAGATGCCGCCGTCAGGCAGAAGATTGCATCGCTCCCACAGGAGGTGCAAGATGTCTCCTTGTTGGAAAAAATCACAGGTTTGTGTTAGTAGGGCAGAATAAAAAAAGAGCATAAAAATTAATGGGAGTTAGCAAAAGTGGAATATGCAGTATTTATAGCACAGGCTTCCTGGTTCAGCATTAATAGAAACATGTTCCTTCTCTGTGTGTTTGCATGGGAGCAAGGGCTGCCAAATGGCTGCTGCTGCTATGAAGAATGTTCATCTGGAGTAAGCAGTATGGCAGCTCTTTTATCTCGCTGAGCAAGGATAAAAATGTTCTTTGACCCAAAGCAATGATTGTGTTTTTTTTCCCCTAATCATTCTGTGTAATATACTGCTAAGAAAATGTAATTTACTTCAAATTGGAAGTATAATAAGCAGTCGCCAAAAGCAACTCAGCGCTAAAATAAATTTGAACTATGGCGGCTAAGATGACATTATATGGCTTGCTATGCTAAGGTTGATTTTAGCAGCACTCAAAAATACCCCCATTAAACATCTGTACTTTTCAGATAAGGAGGCGGCAGAGCGTCTATCCAAGACCGTGGACGAGGCTTGCATATTACTAGCTGAATACAATGGGCGGCTAGCAGCAGAACTGGATGATCGCAGGCAGTTAGCAAAGATGCTGATGGAGTATACACAGGCTCAGAAGGAAACTCTCAGCAACAAGGAGAAGAAGCTTGAGGTAAGGCTCTGCCCTATACCTGTGTGTCCGTTTATAGACGTGTCAGCTACAGAAGCCATCCTCACAAGCCAGGAATGCTAAAGATTCAGTAGATGAGGAATTGCAAGCTTTCAGGACAAGCTAGTTCTGAGCATGGCCGAATTGGAAGCTTAGAGCCAGAGAAAGGGCACTGAATGCTGACGGGTTATCTCTTTGAGAAAAGTAAGGGGTGTGATGCAATTACAGCCAATTAAGCCCGGCAATAATGGGCTTGTGTAAGCTGCTGGCTCGTCTCCTCCAGAGTCAGCAGCCTATTGACTTGTGTGTGTGGGGCTTTCAGAATGGGCTTTTTAAACTGGGGAAAATCATCCAGTCTAGGTTCTTTATAGACCGATTCGACAGTTTATCTTCCCGTGTAATTGTCCAGATCTTGATCCGGCAGGTTTGATTTTTCAATCGGATCAGGGACCACATCGGCTCGTTGATGTGGTCCCCAAACCAACGATGCTTATACCCACCATTCTAATGTGATTGTTTGGCCCCAGGGCTAAACGACCGAATTAGCCCGATATCGCCCACCCCTAGGTAGGCCACATTTAGCCCCATGTGGCACTTGCCTTACATTAGTGTTGGGTGTAGAAGAAATAAAAGCAACAGTAAAAGCTGCATTAAAGGGGTAGTTAACCTTCAAATTAACTTTTAGTATGTTTTATGAGCTATTTTTAGCATGTTTTCAATTGGTCTTCATTTTTATTTTTTATAGTGTTTGAATTATTTGCCTTCTTCCAACACTCTTCATATTTCAAATGGGTTTCACTGACTACAGAAATCCAGAAAACTTGCTCTTGAGGCTACTATAGTATTATTGTTACTTTCTATTACTTTGCTGTTTATTCAAGCCTCTCCTATTCATATTCCAATGTCTCACTCATGCCGCTGCTTGGTTGCTAGGGTAATTAAGACCCTAGCAACCAGATAGCTGCTAAAATTCCAAACTGGAGAGCTACTAAAAAAAAAGCTAAATAACTCAAAAACTGCAAATAAAAAAAAAGAATGGAAGGCCAATTCAAAAACCATACATAATAAAAACAATAGCGCTCATTATAACATGAACATATCTCAGCAGAACAGATATGAATATTTCTGTTTTCTGTGACCTGACCACCATTTGCCCTTCTAAGCAGATTTTCCTGGATAGCACAGCCCTAATCTTCGGGGATAACAGGAAATTTCTGTGAGTAATAGTTAGACAATAGCAGCATTCAACAAATGTTAAAGCAAACACTAAGAATTTCCATTTTGGTAATACCTTTATTTCTCATGATCCTTGCGGTCAGGGTGGGCATTAACATGGGGATACTAGGGGAGGTCGCTATGGTTTGTTTTGGAGTTCAGCCAGTATCGCTGACGTCTGTTTGGTATTGTATCAAGTTTAATTAATAAGTCAAAGGCCCACAATTATTAAGGACATAAGAAAGGTCACAATCGGTACAAACCATTTTTTCCTGTCCTGCAGTGACACTGGCTTAGCCGCTGGCTTGCACATGCACCCCCCATATATCTGGCTGTGGTGATACAGTAGTGACATGGTAGACTCACGTGTCACTGCTGACCTTAATGTTTCACCTGTAAACCCAATACAGCCAATTGGGAAAAGGAGCATCTGTCTTGTAGATAGTTGTTGTCAAATGTTTCCAGTTCATTTCCTACATTGAATGTCCAACTTTTGCTCAGGGCTTCCCATAGCTTCTGAGTTGAGTACACACATATACGTGGATCAGTAATTCAGTCACAGTTCCAAGAATACCTGCATTTACCTTTTCCCCCCAAATCTCGCTGTATCATGTATATCACACAGATTGGAAAGCACCTTTCTAAGGAGGCATTTGTTTTTCTTACTAAACTTAAAGCTGACAGCTGAGAACACACAGGGTCACGGGGGCTGTCTCAGAAGGGGACTCAGGCACCTCTATGTTTGAAGAAGAGAGAAGTTTGTGGCAAGGCGCCCACAGGGACATTAGTTGCCCACAGTTATTTTCAGATACCGCGGGTGACTAATCTCCCCGAAATGCCTTTACACCAGCAACAAAGTGAATCTCCGGCAGAAAGGCCTACGCGTTGTTTTGAAGTCGCGTAAAGGTTCCTTCTGCAGGCAACTTTGTGCAACTTCAGAAAATGATGCAACGCATATGCCTTTCCACTGGGGATTCACTTTGTTGCCTTTGGAAAGGCATTTCGGGAAGATTAGTTGCCCGTGGTACCAGAGATTTAACCTTCCCAATTGACACCAGTCTGAGATATATAGAAAGATGGATAGAGAGATTGAGAGAGAAATATAGGGCAACCAAACTGGCAATACTAATAACCTAACTGGCTTTCAATAGTGCTACATAATACCACCCTTATTTTACAGTGAGGTCTTTTATAGTATTTGGATAGGCACAAAAGCAATTTCTTGTAAAACCAGCTCTATGGCTTAAAATACTATATTTGTGTACTGGCTACCAGTCAAGGACCAGTCAAGGTCTCTGTGCTAACAAATGCAACCCAAAGGAACTGCCTTCTTTAGTCTCTTGCTTTGAAGAGAAGCAGAAGAAAGGCGACATTTGTTTTTGGACAAATAACCAACATCTCTAGGGGCAATTAAGTCGTTTTGATTAAAGACTGTGGCTTTGTCCTGGAATTTGCCCAAAATACCCTTACTGGAAGTTTTTCCAGCCTCCTTAGAGGGCACCAGCTTTGAAGAATATTTATAAACCTTTCTCTAATAACAGGCAAAATAAGCGGTTCTTGTGGGAGAGGATACAGTCAGTCCTGTTTGGCTTCTTATACAAGATTATGGGATTCAGACATCGTTTGCTTAGGGCCCATTATACTTATCAGTCAAACAGATTTGAGATCAATAGATACGTGTTATATTTCCATAGACAAGGGTTTCCATTTTTGTTGAAGAATGGTCTTTACCTGCCAGTACATGTGTTGCCACGTAAAAGGGCGGTACTCTTTCAGGTTAACTTATAGTATGTATAGAAGGCCCTGTTCTTAGCAATCCTGCTATTGGCCTTCATTCTTTATAACTTTGGATTTGTTTGCCTCCCTTTTTTCCCAGCTTTCAAATGGGGGCCACTGACCCGAGCAGCCTAAACACTATTGGTGCGAGGCTACAATTTTATTATATTTTTACTTTTTATAACTTATCTTTCTATTTACTCCCTGCTTTATTCATATCCTCGTCTCTTTCAAACCGCTGCTAAATTGCAACAGTACAGCTAATCAGATGTCTGTATTAATTGTCTTACTTGTAGACATTTCAAGGCTAATTGCACTTATTCACTTTTGAAAATAAATTATTATCCTTTATCAGCATATGCCGCACAGCTTGTTGATCTTTCACACATGATTATGCCACAGCCACGTTAACACTGGGGTTAGTGCAGATAGTGCCCTGGTCCGAGTAAACCAAGGCCGGAGTGGACCCAGGACTGAAGGCAGAATAACTATACAATAACATTTACTATTCAGCATTATATATACACTGACAGCCAGTCTTAGCCCGTGTTAGTGAGGATTCTTGTAGCAGGTTTGGCTCTGAGCTCAGCCGTTTGAGGGTGAGTCCAACACAGGATAAACAGTGGACAAATTGGAGACAGGTTGGTTCGAAGGGAATAAACAATCACAGCATGAAGGAAAGAATACTGGAATTTCCCCCGTTTACTGGAAGCTGGCAGGTTGAGCTGAGACCTCATAAGAGCATGACTTCAAGAGCATCAGTGTAAATGGCTGAAGTGGAAAGCAGAAAGAGGCTGTGACCAAAGCTCAGGGGTATGTAATATGGCTGCTGAACTGGTCTGGAATTCCCCTATCAAAGGGACAATGGCTGGACCCTGGGGAGTCGTTCCCATGTGACCCTGCAGAGGGCAACGGTCTGACAGGATGACAAGTGGTGGGAAAATGTTGGACAGAAGTGGAAAGAACCCAGTGTTGCTAATAAAGGCCATGTAAGGTCTCTAAATCAATGTAACCTGTAGACCCTCTCAACTTCAGTGTGCGCAGAAGGCGTCTCTGGCTTAAGAGACAATTTGGAGACAGCTTGTATATGTATGGGTGAGCTTTGCTTGAGATGTGCAGAGTGATGCAGTTAAATGTGCAAGCAAAGGGCCTTGGTGAGAATTCTTGGGAAGTTTAACAATGTGACAGTCTTGGCAACAACCATTGGGTGCCTCTGTGTTCCCAGGAGTCTGGGAGAACTCCCACAAAGCATCAGAAATTCCCACCGTTAGGTCTTATTGGCCAACATAAAGGCTACATTGTACTACAATATACTGGAATATATCAGCACATCACTATCCTGTAGGTTCATGGCTAAGCTTCAGGGGGTTGGTTTGGGGAAAAAAAAAAAAAAGATTACTTAAAACTGTAAAGAAATGATTGATTTGTGCATTAGGTGTTCCCCAGCTGCTGTATGTCTGCTGTAAGTGCTGTCAAGTAGGATAGAGAGCAGAACCGGTGCCAGAACCAAAGCAAGTGAAATACACATCGGTTCCACTTCATTTATTCAGCTTTTCTTTTATTAACACCCTGTGTGCTGCTTCGCTCACAAAATGTTCCTTTGTGCAAGAAGAATGCAGGCTTTTGCTGTACTTCCATTTCTAACCTAGAAATTGGTGGAACTATAGGGGAAATGGACCCCGCAACTGCTTCAGGCTTCAGCGCTATAGCCCTGACTGATTCTCTTGACTTCTGACTTCTAGTCTTGTATCTCCTACTCCATAGCTGGGTTGCTTTGCCTTTCCCTTCTTTTTTTTAGGCCAGTCCACCTTTGCAGTCCTCTATGTGCCTATTTGAGTGCCAACTACTTGGAAACTCTTTAATTGGGGGGCGTCTAACAAATTTGCACCCCTGGTGATTGTGAGTTAGGTTTAAAAGCCAGGTGTCGGAAAGTTTATTTATGAATATGTTTCCATCTTGGGAGGAGTTGCTCCACTGCTTGTGTTGTTTAAGTTTTCAATGTATTATGAGTTTTGGCATTAGGCTAAAGGAGCCCCTTGCTAACATGAAACCCCTTTAAGGTTCAGGCTGCATAGATTATTATTCATATTCAGGTCCATTTGTTGTTCTTCCATTCTGTTCTCTTTATATCATTGCTGTGTTGTCTTTCAGGAATACAAGCAAAAACTAGCACGGGTAACGCAAGTTCGGAAAGAACTGAAATCGCACATACAGAGCCTCCCAGACCTGTCGCTGCTTCCGAATGTAACCGGGGGGCTGGCGCCGCTCCCCTCTGCTGGAGACCTTTTCTCTACCGAATGAGAGCGACGACTTCCCTCCCTACAGCGCCGCTCCACTCTCTCCTAGAAGTTCCACTAGACACCAGCAAAGAGGAGATTGTAGAGCCAAGCCAGACTGGAACCCCTATTCCTTGCTGTGTGGATTGCGTGATGCCACTGCTGAGTGCAGTCTAGAAGCTTAGACGTAACAGTCGCAGTGCCCTCCCTCTGTAGTGCCCAGCGCTGACGGACGCCATTGCGCAGAGTGGCTTTAGCCTTCCTAGACCTCTGTTCTTTTTGGTTTTTTTTAAGACTTGTTTATAAATAGTGCAAATGAATTCTTCTCTCTCCAATCAGCTTTCTCCGGCGGCTTTGACTCTCTCCCCCGGTTGCTTTTTAACACATACAGTAAACGAGTGATTTTGTTTTCAGCACTGATGGTTTCCTTGTAATGTGCTGCAGGAACCAAACACAATATAGAGTCATTTCAGTACCATTGTGGTTTTATTTTTTTAAAGCTATCAACTTAAATAGGTTTGGGTGCTTCTCTGCCATGTTTGATCATGTGTATTCCTGGGGGAAAACTATTTCCATTGGACAATCATAGTTGAAATAGAAGATATATGAATGTATAATGCAACGTTGGCCAGGCAGTGACATGGATACGTAACTCGCTCAGGCAACCCATATATAATATAAACATCGGCTGATCTTTAGCACAGGGGTTTTTGTTCTGATTGGAAACATTATATATGGGATTTGGATTTGCAATTCCACATTAGGTGGAGAATTAATGATGGTATCTACTTTTGTCTTCTGTAGCAGTACATTTCAGTGAATTAAAGGGGAACTCTGCCCAAACACAACTTAAGCTTAAACAAAATTTCAAGCAACTTTGCAATATACATCAATTAAACAATAGGCAGCCTTTTCAAAATTTTTAGTTTAGTAATGTGGTTTGGAACAGTTGCCTAAGGCCCGCCCCTTGTTCCCCTGCTGATCTGGCTGACTACTTTGAGACTCAAATAAAATGTAACAGTAGTCGACTGTCCTCAGCCTGCCTTCAGCCTGCCTCCTCCCAATCCCACAATTCCCTGCACATGTGATGTCAATAAGGAAAGGAACATTACAGTGCAATGCATTGTGGGTTATATAGTTCCTGCATGCTTTCTGTAAGCTGTGGAGAAGATCAGTGTTTTAGTCCCTCCTCCCCTGCAGGATTTCAAATGATACAAAAAGAGACCTGTTTTGCAGCTGGATTTCAGCATATAAAATGGTATTTATTCATAGTTTTTGAAGGAACAGATTACAGGGATAGGTATATTAGGGGTTTCTGTGTTGTGTGGGGGCTCTTTAACAAATGTTGGTTGGAAAGCTGGAGTTCCCCTTTAAAGGGTGTCCTGGTGACTCCCTTTTAGCTTAAGGAGGCAATTTTGGCTGTGCCTGGCCAAAAAATTAGGAGTTGATACCTACCTAGGAGTAGGCTACCTGCTACGTCGTTGTGTCCTGGCAACATAGAGCACGTCCTCCTAAAAATAATAAATAGCCAATCAAGTCGTTCCAAAGCAACACAACAAGCATTGCTAAAGCTGGGACATCACCAGAAGATGTAGAAGCTCATATACCAATGGGGCTCCGTATACAAAATTCCTATTTTTATTCCGCATTTTACATTCTCTTACACGCTCATCCATTGTGTGTATAGAAAGGGGAGTGGCCAAGTGAAATGCCTAAACAAGCCCCAAAGTGAGGTTGTGTTTCAGTCACAGCAATAAGCACAGAAGGAGAACCAATGGAGCAAGAAAATACAAGAATACCTACGTATATGTATCCCATGATGCCACAGCTATGCAATTATATAGGGCACCATCAACCACCATTTTGGATGTTGGAAACAACTTAAGGAGCTCCATGGCCGCACAACAGCACAAGTTGTAATCATGGAACTCTTATTTTATAGCAAGGGCTGTTATTTTTTTTTTTTATAATACGTTTCAGTGAATTACAGCACAAGTGACATCATTAAGCAGTGATGAAAACTGATGACATCACAAAAAGTTTTTTTTTTGCAGTTTATTCATGGCTCATGTGTATTAACAGTATTATGGCAAGGTGGTTACAGGAATTATGTAAGGATATAAAGCAGAGATGTTCAATCAGTCCAGCTGTTGCAGAACTACAACATTCAGCATCAACGAACAGCTTGCCACGTGGTTTCCTTGAAATACCAGGACTCACAGGTGACTTGCAACCTAGCGTCCCTATATTGCAGGACTTTTCTTGGCCCTCATTGGTCCTTTCGATGATCTTCAACCAGAAATCGGTGCTGTGTCTCTCACCTTTTTCCCCTTCAGCTGATCTAAAAACCAAATGCAGTTGCCCCATAGCTACAAACCAGCAGTTTGTTTAACTGCCTCAGGGCGGGTAATGAAAGCAAATACACGATTGGTTGCTATTGGCTGTTTATTAAAGCAGTGCGAACAAGGTCCTTCTGACAAAGTGTCCCTGGAAGTTATTTTTTTAATGTAGACAACTATGTTCATATTATAACTCACTTCACCCCCACCCAGCTGCAAAATATAAAGGATTTTCAAAGACCCCTTTGTGTTTTGTCACTTGAGTAAACGTTCTTTTGGCCTGGAACATGTGGTATAAAAGGGCCATATACGTACAGAATAGGGGCTATTTAGTTTTCCCTGGGGTACACGTTCTGGAGCACTAAGAGGTACAAGAGCATGTCCCTTAGTACTTGATATAACAAGGGCTTGCACCCCAGGGAATGTTGCATTCATGCAGCAGGGGGGGGATGCCTACGGCCCCTCATCAATACAGTGCTGACAAATACAGTCAATTATGTAATTTTGGGGCTAGACCTACGGTAGTGCGGAAAGAGTGGTAGGCAGTGTGCAAAGTGCAAGAAAAATGGAAAAAAAAAACCCTTTATGGTTAGTCCAAATGTAACCATTAGGAATAGTGTAGGGCAGGGCTGTCCAACTGGAGGCCCGCGGCCCCCCACCTGTCTGGCTGCTTTGATGGCTTACCTTTGTGTATTACCTTTAAATGGTATCAGTACTGTGATTAACTGCCCCCCCTGCATTGCTCACACCTCAGATTCAGGCTGTAATCCCCCTGTATTGTTTAATCATGTAATCCCCTGTACTGTTCACACCTTTTAATGCCTTCATTGTTTTCCCCCTGCAGTGTTCACACCTCAGGCTCTGGCTGTAATCACTCACATTGTTCCCCTGTTCACACCTCAGACATTCCCTCTGACACATCCAGCATTGTGTCACTGTATGCTGCCTGTGTGTGCAATAGGGCAGGCATAGTATGGAACACATAGGCAGGGGTGGGCAGGAATAGTATGGCACACATAGGCGGGGGTGGGCAGGAATAGTATGGCACACATAGGCAGGGGAGGGCAGGCATAGTATGGCACACATAGGCAGGGGTGGGCAGGAATAGTTTGGCACACATAGGCAGGAGGGGCAGGCATAGTATGGCACACATAGGCAGGGGAGGGCAGGCATAGTATGGAACACATAGGCAGGGGTGGGCAGGAATAGTATGGCACACATAGGCAGGGGAGGGCAGGAATAGTATGGCACACATAGGCAGGGGTGGGCAGGAATAGTATGGCACACATAGGCAGGGGAGGGCAGGCATAGTATGCACACATAGGCAGGGGTGGGCAGGAATAGTTTGGCACACATAGGCAGGGGAGGGCAAGCATAGTATGGCACACATAGGCAGGGTGGGCAAGCATAGTATGGCACACATAGGCAGGGGAGGGCAGGAATAGTATGGCACACATAGGCGGGGGGGCAGGCATAGTAGGGCACACATAGGCAGGGGAGGGCAAGCATAGTATGGCACACATAGGAAGGGAAGGGCAAGCATAGTATGGCACACATAGGAAGGGAAGGGCAAGCATAGTATGGCACACATAGGCAGGGGAGGGCAAGCATAGTATGGCACACATAGGCAGGGGAGGGCAAGCATAGTATGGCACACATAGGCAGGGGAGGGCAAGCATAGTATGGCACACATAGGCAGGGGAGGGCAAGCATAGTATGGCACACATAGGAAGGGAAGGGCAAGCATAGTATGGCACACATAGGCAGGGGAGGGCAAGCATAGTATGGCACACATAGGCAGGGGAGGGCAAGCATAGTATGGCACACATAGGCAGGGGAGGGCAAGCATAGTATGGCACACATAGACGGGAGGGCAAGCATAGTATGGCACACATAGGAAGGGGAGGGCAAGCATAGTATGGCACACACAGGAGGGGTAGGGCAAGCAGTACTCTGCCTGCTCTATGCCTCCCCTATGCTGCCTGTGTGTGCCATACTCTGCCTTCCATTTGCTGCCTGTGTGTGCCATACTCTGCCTTTCCTATGCTGCCTGTGTGTGCCATAGTCTCCCTGCCCTATGCTGCCTGTGAAAGGTGAACCTGGCAGGGGTTTGTTCCTGGAGTTTGGCATTTGGAATTAGTCATTATATGGTCCCCAAGGGGTGTAATTATATGCTGGGGGGTTGCTGTGCTATCCACAGAAGAGGAGGAGGCATATCGATTTAAGTGTATGACATAATATAATTCTTTCATATATAAATGAAGGGTAATATCCCTTCAGTGAGCACCAACCATTGGGTTTTTGCTGTGTTGCCACCATTAATGTGGGGATGGCCTTAAAAGCTCTTGTGATAGCATGGGTGTAGTTTGAAGTGGGTGTGGCTTAAAAAAGGGGAGTGGTCAAAACTGGCTTCCATTATCGGCCCTCCACTATGTAGGCAAGAAAAATTCCGGCCCTCAGTACCACAGAAGTTGGACAGCACTGGTGTAGGGCAATATAGGCAAATGTGATTGGTTGAGAGCATGACAGTGATTATTAGTGGGTTTAGTGCAGTTGAAGATCTGCTATGGATTCTAGAGGTAGGCCCAAGCTGCCAGTACATACAATCCCTATTTACTTGTGCTTCTGTCCCTTTCGGTTGCTGCTCTTGGCAGCGTTACTTTGGCACAGGCTCCCTGTTTGTACAGGGTTTTGCACAGTGAATTGCCCAAGATTAAAAACACTTGTGTTACAAAAGGAATTTCCAAATTTGGGAAACGTGCCACCCATTATAGATTCCACCGTGCCGTGAAGAGCCTTGTTTGAAGAGCTGTAATAGGCAGCTGCCCCCTTGTCTCCTATCCGTGGCTGTGTGTGATGGGACTCCAGCAGCCTCGGATCACCCCTTCCAGAATCGGCAGGTTGTTTATACACGGGACATATTGTTGGAACAGGCTGAGGCAGACACATCATTTTTGTACATTTGTTTCCAAAAGGACAAATCATTGGCACCTACAGGCTTTAATGTTATTTCTACTGTGTGCTATTCCCCTTTTTTTTTTTTTTTTTTTTTATATCATCATATGAGTTCTGTGTCCTTTTCTGCTCCCTACTCTCCCACTGTTTATTGACCTGAAACTCCCCCAACCTATAAAGTAGAATCTGGGCTCGTGCCTGGAAAATATCCTGCAATTGCCCTGAGCGCACTGAGCTGCTTAACAGGTCAACAAAATATACAGCACTGTGTTGTCTCTATAGGGTCTAGTGGGTCTGGCTGTGCAGCCAGGAACATGGCTGTTTGTGTAGGGATGGGAGAGCCCATCTGTTCTGTGGCCCCTGGGTTACTGTGCAGGGATATAGGGCACCGTTCCATACAACAACAGTGATAGTGGCGGCACAGAGGGTTAATGGCTGTGAGTGTGTCAGCACTGGGACATAATAGAACATTGTACAGAAACTATAGGGTCCTGCCATACATCAGACCCCTACAAAGTGTTTTACGTTGAGAAAAAGCCCAATAGATACCATTGGGTTTTTTCTCAACATAAAACACTTTGCAGTTGGTCTTTATTTTTTAATCTGTGAAGTTGTTCTGCAGCCCTCAAACTTGAATGTTTAACTTTAACCTTGTTGCTCGGGTCCCCATAGCAAAGGTGAACTAGCTTTATCCGCAGCCTGAAAGATGAATAGGAGAATAACTGGTTGGGGAGAATTGAAGTCCATTTTTTTTGGGAAAAAAAAGTCTTTATATACTAAAAAGTAAATTGTGTTCTACAACGGTTCCTGCAGGGAAGATAGAGGCACGAGGCAGAGGAGGTTTGTAGGTAGAACAACAGGATACAGGGTCAGTATATCTGTGGGGCAGGAAAGAATAGAAGTGGCAGATCATAGATGGGGGAAGCGTAGGGTTAGTGCCGGGGCAATACAAGAATGGTGACAGTAAGTGGATACTCTGGAGTTAAAAACTCACAGTGTAGGAGCCAGATCGTTACTATACTGCAGCCAGCGGAGCTTAGTTGGGCCCAGTCCCAGTCACACTCAGGTTACAGCACCTTTTCCCCAGTCAGAGTAATGGAGGGCGGGGGGGGGACGCAAGATGTGAATTCAGTAAAATGAGACACAAGAGCAGCTGCACTCGGGTTCATAGAAACAGTGCATTTAATACAAGGATACAATGTGTTATGTACAGCTCTCCGAGATTCAGTTTGGAGGTGTTTAGTCCTGGGGGTGACTCCTGTATTCTGCCAACGACAGTCCATTGAGAGGGGAGCATAGAGATGGCTGACGCTCAGTATTGGGCTGCACCACCAAATATCATTGTGCAGAGATCATTGTGCCGAGGGTGGGGCGGGGGGGGGAGGGGGTGAAGGAGAAAAGCAGGTTGATTCCAGGGCCATGGAGAAACGCGCATGGATATGTTCATAGTATATACGCAGGAATACAAAAGGCTCACATTCTAGGACAGTAAAATGAAAACCACCCACTGAAGTCCTTAGCTCCTCACTTTGGAAGGGGCGCAATGATGATGTTCCTGTAGCCTTTCACAGCCTTCAGGAGGTCGCTCTCGAAATCCACAACCAGAGAGAGCTTACCGGCTAGCTGGGGCATCAGATCAACCCTCACCTTGGCTTCCTGCCCAGGCTCCACTGGGCAATCACTGTAGGGGAAAGGGTATGAGGTTAATATTACCTTCTGCCAGCTCTCTGTAGTACATAGGGACGGCTGTGACCTCTAATGCGCCCACTGTATCTCTGCCATATTAATTCGCAGCCAGACCAGTCAACTCAACCGGCAACTCTTCCCTCCATCTCATATATCCCCAAATGTCTCCATTCTGTGATAGCTTCCCCACTATCAGGTTTTAGCCTGCACCTTATAGTTGAGCCATATGTGTAGAACCCCTTATTATTCCAAACTGTTCCCCTTTACAGACACCATCATTCTGTCATACGTACAGTGTTTTGACCAGTTGTTCTGCCGTCAGCCCAGCCCCCTCCACAGTGAAGCAGCAGCCTGTTAATGGCTCCGCCAGAGGGTTCTTTAGGGAGATCTCAGCCACCAGCTTTCTCTTCTGCTTTGGCTCCCCCAGAACCTGCATAGGGGATAGGAGTCAGCATGAAAACTATATGGAGATACATTAGCCATTACATTATTGAATTGGTAGATCTATCGATGGGTAAATTATTAGGTATATGGAGCAATAGGAGGAGTTATAGAGAGGGGTATATGGAGCATTAGGAGGAGTTATAGGGAGGGGTATATGGAGCAATAGGAGGAGTTATAGGGAGGGGTATATGGAGCAATAGGAGGAGTTATAGGGAGGGGTATATGGAGCAATAGGAGGAGTTATAGGGAGGGGTATATGGAGCAATAGGAGGAGTTATAGGGAGGGTTATATGGAGCAATAGGAGGAGTTATAGGGAGGGGTATATGGAGCAATAGGAGGAGTTATAGGGAGGGGTATATGGAGCAATAGGAGGAGTTATAAGGAGGGGTATATTGAGCAATAGGAGGAGTTATATGGAGCAATAGGAGGAGTTATAGGGAGGGTTATATGGAACAAAAACTACTTTAATTTCCTTTAAAATAAAAGCTATCAAGTAATAGCTTTTTAAATAAAGTATATCCCAAAAAAACAACTAACCCCTTTTTTTATTCACATGAATACAATGAAATGCTGCACATTGTGTGGGGATGATATGATGCAAGGCTTTTAAAGTTAATTTCTGAATCGAGGATAGGAAATGATTTCACTAGGCGCTAACCTCTCCCGGCAGTGCGTGGGCCTATCAGATTCCTGTACATGATGTAACGCGGCCCCGGGAAGTACTGGGACCTGCTGTGTCCTGAAGATGAATGTGTCGCCTCAGAGAGGCAGCCTAAAATAATAAACTGCAGCCCCATGCTTGGGCCAAACCTAATGTGCAGCTCTTAACAGCAAGAAATTGTGAGTGGCTCTACTGGATACAGTAAATTAAGAGCCTTTTGCCATTTATTTTAGGCCGAGCCGCAAAGTAACAACAGCTGGTCGGTGACAGACAAAGCAGGTGGCTGCGTTAATGCTGGGGCCATGTTGGTGCCAGGGGGTGCCCCATGGGAATATTTACCCAGGGGGTCACATAGCAAATAGTTGGCATATTAAAGGGGTTATAGGAGGTCAGAGGATCTTGTTGGTGCTGGAAACTCTATGATATACAATGGCCTCACCATGACAGG
This sequence comes from Xenopus tropicalis, assembly GCF_000004195.4. Taxonomy (NCBI): domain Eukaryota; kingdom Metazoa; phylum Chordata; class Amphibia; order Anura; family Pipidae; genus Xenopus; species Xenopus tropicalis. Next base: position 39,332,725 of record NC_030686.2, on the reverse strand, counting down.
TGCAGCTATTGTAACAACAGACACACAATGATATAATGGCCAAACCAGGAGGACTTAGTGCATATGGGGCAATAAGGGGTCCAATTGCCAGTTGCCCTTGCCTTATGTAGCTTGTGCTACTTATACAGATGTACACTGGGGTGTAAAGCAGTAAATCTACTGGTGTATCACTGGCAAGAGCTCTGAACTGGGGTGGAGAGTGTCCAACCACCAAAACACCCCTAAAAGCATTTTATTTGTATTTTAAATTCCTTTTTAACCCATCTGCTGCATGTATTAGTGCACTTAGCAGCCCCATAGTATTGTATTTGTACCATATGAACAAGAAGTGGTATCGTCTCATGAAAAGAGTCATTAAAGTCATGTTTATGTGACATTCAGATGCCCTACCGACACACACATGCTAAGCATTGCACAAGGTCATATTTGTACAGGCTGCCTTAGAACCTACCCCAGGAATGCAAGGAGCCGGCGCTAGACACAAAGTGCAAGGGTAACGCTGAGAAAGCACAGCATGGAGCCAGAAATATCTCAGTGTTGGGTTGTTGGGTAGTTAAGTCTGCTCCAGCAAGAACGAGACCAATGGCACAAACACTGTGTGAGGCTCTGCTGGGTCTTGCATTTGGGACCTTCTGGTTGGTGGCTGCTCTGCCTAACCGCTGGGCCAGGGGAGCTGATGATGAGCTCTTTTCTCTTTCCCGCTATTACAGCGGTTTTCCTATTCTGTCCCGGCACTTGTGGCAGGTAGAAGGCAGCAGGGACACACAAGGACAGGGGGGCAATCAGGTCCAGACTGACAATCTATTGGGTCTGGCAATTGGGCCTCTGTGTACTTGAAAAGCCAGGGCCTATTTTGAATCCCAGTCCAGAACTGGGTCCTATGGGATTTGTCCCTCTGCAGTGTGTTTGTATGCCCTAAAGTCTGCAGGCATCTTTAATCTGTTGCACAAACACCCAACCATTTAGTCCCAGCTTCAGGTCAAGACTGGGATTAAAATTAGGCCCTGACATTTCAAGTACCCAGAGGCCCAAACAGCCTGAACCCACAGATTGCCAGTCTGGGCCTGGGTCCTGGCATTCCAAGTACCCAGAGGCCCAAACACCCCCCAGCCCAATAAATAGTGACTGTCTATGGCATCTTACAGCAGTCCCTCTGGCATTTGCCTGAACCCACAGATTGCCAGTCTGGGCCTGGGCCCTGGCATTCCAAGTACCCAGAGGCCCAAACAGCCCCCCCCCCAGCCCAATAAATAGTGACTGTCTGTGGCACCTTACAGCAGCCCCTCTGGCATTTGCCTGAACCCACAGATTGCCAGTCTGGGCCTGGGTCCTGGCATTCCAAGTACCCAGAGGCACAAACAGCCCCCCCAGCCCAATAAATAGTGACTGTCTATGGCATCTTACAGCAGCCCCTCTGGCATTTGCCTGAACCCACAGATTGCCAGTCTGGGCCTGGGTCCTGGCATTCCAAGTACCCAGAGGCCCAAACAGCCCCCCCCCCCAGCCCAATAAATAGTGACTGTCTATGGCACCTTACAGCAGCCCCTCTGGCATTTGCCTGAACCCACAGATTGCCAGTCCGGGCCTGCCGGTGCCACTAGAGCCCCATTTTCTCAGACGGCGCCAGTTTCTGACTCCAATACATATTGTGCTCAAGTTAAAGCTAAGAATTCTAGTGTCACCTTTAACATCCAGTGAAAGATGGGTATAACAGAGGAGCGGGGATTCTCACGCTCTGGGTGGCTCCTTAGTAAGAAGGGGAATTCACTTTAACCTCCTGGGAGCACAGATGGATGTTTAGTGGCTGAGTCATTATGATATTTCCACCTGCCTTCATGTAAGGAAATCCTGCAAACAGACCCAGCAGGGTTGGACCGAATCCATTGCATTGAATCCTGGATCTGCAGCCCGTTGCTGGCTGCTGGGAGTCGTAGTTCAGACAGAGACCACTAAAATGTATTGGGCCAATCAGCAGATGCAAAACCCCATCTCCCAGCATCCTCCATTACATTTTATCATCTGTACCACCAACCCATCCCAGTCCATGTGCAGTTTATAATGAAATAAATTTACCTTTATTTTGATGCTTGGATTCTTTACATGGATGTCTCTCACAGCCAGGATAATCTCCTTAGATGAGTAGTCGTACAGCATGGCTACCAGCTTGATCGTGTTGTTCTCAGTCATTGTGGGGCCATACTTCTCATATAGGATACGCAGAGGCACTCTCTTCTCTGTGATGGACAGAAAATCAAGGTAACATTGGGGGCAGCCATGATATACACTTCCCATGATCCTCTCTGTTACAGGGTCATTCTCACTCCATTTCTCACATTTTGTTTGCACAATGGAATTATTAAGATGAATTTGTTTTTATTGACTTTCATTCTTCAAGCCTATCTGGTCCATCCAAGCTGCCATTGTCTTACTGACTGGCCGGCCATAATATTTCTCATAGGGCTATCACTGTTTCCATAATGCCAGATATTTACCATCACTCACATCAGGTTACAATCTAAGGTCCCTATCAGGTCTTGACTTGGATTCAAAACAGGTCCTGGCATTCCAAGTACCCAGAGGCCCAAACAGCCCCCCCAGCCCAATAAATAGTGACTGTCTATGGCATCTTACAGCAGCCCCTCTGGCATTTGCCTGAACCCACAGATTGCCAGTCTGGGCCTGGGTCCTGGCATTCCAAGTACCCAGAGGCCCAAACAGCCCCCCCAGCCCAATAAATAGTGACTGTCTATGGCATCTTACAGCAGCCCCTCTGGCATTTGCCTGAACCCACAGATTGCCAGTCTGGGCCTGGGTCCTGGCATTCCAAGTACCCAGAGGCCCAAACAGCCCCCCCCCCCAGCCCAATAAATAGTGAGTGTCTATGGCATCTTACAGCAGCCCCTCTGGCATTTGCCTGAACCCACAGATTGCCAGTCTGGGCCTGGGCCCTGGCATTTCAAGTACCCAGAGGCCCAAACAGCCCCCCCCCAGCCCAATAAATAGTGACTGTCTATGGCACCTTACAGCAGCCCCTCTGGCATTTGCCTGAACCCACAGATTGCCAGTCTGGGCCTGGGTCCTGGCATTCCAAGTACCCAGAGACCCAAACAGCCCCCCCCCCAGCCCAATAAATAGTGAGTGTCTATGGCATCTTACAGCAGCCCCTCTGGCATTTGCCTGAACCCACAGATTGCCAGTCTGGGCCTGGGTCCTGGCATTCCAAGTACCCAGAGACCCAAACAGCCCCCCCAGCCCAATAAATAGTGACTGTCTATGGCATCTTACAGCAGCCCCTCTGGCATTTGCCTGAACCGACTAATCCCACTGAACCCAATTAATCTGCCTGTATGTCTTTGGACTGTGAGAGGAAACCGGAGTAGCCCCATTCCATCCCATATCTGCAGACAGTGACAGCAATGGCAACTGCCTAAAACTGTGCATATGAATATGAGAGCAACAATAATATTTGCCTATCAGTGTTGGACTGGCCCACCAGAATACCAGGGAAAACTCCAGGTAGTAGGTACAGTGGGCCCTCCTGCTTCTAACAATTTGGCCATTACCTGTTTCTGTATAGGAACAAAGAGCCTAACTAAATGGAAGAATAGTATGTAAAGAAAAGAGACTTGGAGAATAAAGAGGTTGGGTGAGAAGAGAAGGAAAAATAGTTTGGAGAGTTGGTCTGTGGTCTAAGGTTTTCCCAGTTCGACATTGGCCTAAACTAATATATGGGGGCTGGTTCACATAAGTGCTATGTTAGTAACCCCCTACAGACTGCAATAATCCATGATTGCTAATGGCAGCTAGGGGCACTGTTTAATCATGTCTGTATGTGGAGACAACCAATGCTGAAAAGAGTAAAAAGTTTGTATCTATAAATGCTATGCAAAGATGAAATACTCCTTATATATTGGTGGTGTAAGGCCAGTATAAAACTGTTTGTGCAGCAGAGACTGTAAGATTGTAATTAGATTTCTGATCCAAGCGTGACAGGAACATTTTTGTATCTCAGTCTGTGGCTATATTAGGTATAACAATAGAGCAATTATGCAGTGTGGGGGGCACAAAACCACAAGGGCACAGGAACTGAGTGAACAGGATGAGGGTTTATGGGAAACAGAAACTTCAGGCAAAAAAAGTCCAGGGAATGTTGAGGGCAGTAACAAAAAATGGATTTGAGTGGAGTGAGGCAGCATGTTAGTGTTTATTTTCTGTTACTGCCATATGGAGCAATAGTGCTGCCTCAATAACCCCCCCTTTACTGTATTACAACCTATGAATAAGAAGAAATCTTCTGCTATACAGTCTTTAGTCCTACAGCAGCTCTCAATCAGGAACCCTTTGGCCCATTAATAAGCTGCACCAACCATCATTTCCAGCCAACCAATGACTGAGGATTCTTGGGAACTGTGCCTATTGGGAGATTCACGGATAAAATCCAGAATATAATTCTTTGTGTGATTTTCACCCACTAAATACATTGTGTCGTGAAATGTTCAGACGTTTTATATTTAGTGGGATGGTTATTTCCCATAGAAATAAGTCTATAGAAAGTAGCGTTTCTGAGTTTCCTTGAAAACATTTCACCACTCATTCAAGTGGTTTCTTGAGAATCCACTTGTATTAGTGCTGAAACATTTGCAAGAAAATGGATGAAAGTTGCTCCATTGACAATTTATGTCATGAGATGAATAAATACTGTGCTGTTTAACTGAACCTTGGTTGGGAAGTTTTACTCCAAAATGGCAGACCCCAATGGGAAAAGCTTCAACAACTTTTGTCATAAGGCAAATTTGCCCCATTTTATTGTCAATCCCTAGTCAATCCCTAAAACTCTGTGTTCTACAGTCTGTTTTGCCCTTGGACCTTCTCCAGCTAAACAGCTAGAGGGAATGGCTGGGAACTGCTTGTTTACAGCAATGCTGCAAGAGAAGTTCCAAGGACATCTGTTGGCTTGAAGTCAAAGCAAGGGACATAAGAATATAAAATAAGTTGAAGCTAAATGTTTATATTGTTACTTCTACTTTCCAGAAAGCCGGTTGATTCATTCTAACAATGTTGGATATATAGTAGTACTGAGTCTTCTATCAGTCTTACCTTCTTGGGGTGTCAATGTGAGATTGAGAAGGTCCTTCATGCCACACTCTGGCCCCACCTCCCCAGTGTAGCTGCAAGTGCGGGCGCAGAACATGAGGCGGCACTGTTTCTCCTCCTCTCTGTTGTTGGTGATGACAGCAAAAACATCAAAGTCAGAACCTTTGTTCATCCCTTCAGAGACTTTAATCTTGATAGTGAAATCAGAAGGAGTTTCAACTCTTTCTTCTTCTGCTTCAGATTGTTTATTGGCTTTCTCAAACACACGTCTTTCATCTTCTGAGCCTGGAAGGTAAAGTGTTAAACGTGAGAGAATGTCTGAGCAGTGTTCCAGCTCAGTTAAGCAACAGGGATACTTGAAGCCACTACTTTATGCTAAGGGGCTGGGGACAACTGGCTCTTTGCCACATAAATAAACACTGTTTAAATGGTATTAGTAGTTGTAAGTGTCTACACTATATGTGCTACTGCCATGTATTGGGGGGGGGGGGGGGGGGGGCAAGGAGCCTACTGTGCCCTCACCAGCTTTGCAGACAAGTCTCACAGGCTGAACAACCCTGATTTAGGGGTGATGGTATCTGGGGATACTTCTCTGCCCTAAATGTTTATTGTTCCAACAATAAACCACCTGGGCCTCACCCAAATAAAAAGCAAACCTCACAGATTTGCCTGGCCTACCCTATATGATGTTACCTAAGGTGTTGTAAATGATTGGCTCTCAGTTATTATAAATTATCTTATTTAACATGTTCAAGTCAATGGTAACTAAAGGTGGCCATACACGCGAAGATTCGCTTGTTTGGCGAGGTCGCCAAGCGAGACGATCTTCTCCCGATATCCCCACCTACGGGTGGGCAATATCGGGCTAATTTGATTGTTTGGCCCTGGGCAACGAGCCGATGCGGTCCCCAATCCAACTAAAAATCAAACCTGCCCGATCAAGATCTGGCCGATTTCAGGCCAAATTTCGGTAGGGCAGGCCCATTGTTAGTGCCCATACATGGGTCTAAGGGACCAATATCGGCAGCTAGAATCGGCCCTTGTATGGCCACCTTAAGGTGTTCTAGATGATTGGGTCTTAGTACTTATCAATGATGTTGTCTTAGATGTTCAGATAAATGGTACCTCTAGATGACTGGGTCTCAGTAGTTATACATGATCATATCTAAGATGTTTCAACCTTGGGACTTTTATATGACTGGGTCTCAGTAGTTATAGATGATCTTATTAAAAACTGTGTTTTGAATAGGCTTGCCCTAATTACACCACCCGAGGGGGATTTTATATTATGTTCTTTGGATGTGAAGGACCAATTTACCCCATGAAGGAATCGAATGCATACGCATGTACAGTATCTATCACATACAAATGTACCTACTTACAAAATGAATTTTTTATGTAACCTGTTGGAAATGGTATTGGCTAATAATTATTTTTGTTATAAATTTGATTATTTCCTACAACGACAGGGCTGCGCAATGGGTGCTAACATGGGTGCCTGCATACGCTAATATTTTTATGGATCATTTTGACAGCTCATATATATTTGCCAATGAAATGTACCAGGGATAGGGGATAGGACTATACCTTACTAATACATTTTTGGCTTCCTTTTCAGAGATGAATAGCTGCTATTCGCTTACCAGGAACAGCTCCATCCTACAGACTAGTATGGTAGGGTACGGTAACATTTCATTTGTTATGTTATGCTGGTGATTTTTGTGACAGTTTTATTTTGGATACACTATGTTTAAGAATTGGTTTTGTAACTCAATGGATTTTGTATCAAAAAAAAATATTTCTCGACAACATGGACTGGTTAATATGGTAACACAATAATTCAATGGACTAAACATGGATCTTTTTGGACTAAACATGGATCTTTTCGGACTAAACATGGATCTTTTTGACTTGTTGGACATTTTTTGGGTGTACACCCTATTGAACTTTATACTAATTGTGTTAATGATGTCACTACCTGTGTGTTATAAATTACTTCACTGCTTTACTGAATGGTTATGTCTGACGAAGGGGAGAACCCCCGAAACATTACATTTTTTCTGCAAGGGTGGATACCCTGCACAGAATCGCCACGTTGTGCCGGTAATTTCTATTGTGAATCCATATAGAGGATCTTATCAAACCTCAGTAACCTGGAGGCTCACTAACCTTCGGGGTACTTGTAGTTGAGCGTTATGTCTTCCCGTTCATCTTTTCCGATTGCTTTAGTACTGATCTTCTGACCCACCAGTGAAATAAATTGGGTTTTCTTGACAGATCCGTCGTTCTGCTGTACAAAATAGACCACATCTGCATTTACCTCGGCAAAAACAAAGGGGACGTCATACTTCAGATTTAGGTCTCCTTCCTTAACAGCTTTCACAGGAGTTGGTCCACAGCAGTAGGTTCCTGCAAAGGAGATATCATCTTGTCAGTTTATCAGAAGAACTGAAGGTACGTGGCTTCTAAATAAATATGGGCACAACTGGGAGCATATTGGATCAATCTGATTGTTACTGTGCAGTCCCATAGGGAGAGGTCCTGTAACTCTTGTTCCCACCTTCACTTTTCTCCTGTGGTGTTGGATCCACAACCTGCCATCCATTGTAAGCCTCGCCCAAATCTGGACGTGTCATCCATGCCTCAGTCCAACAGTGATAGTTCCTTAAGGGCAAGAGAAATAAAACAATAAAAGGATTTTGAGGAAGAAGCAACTAGTTCTCTTACACATGATGTCCATTTGCAAGTTACATATTGAGTTTGTCTACCTCAGTATTAAGGTGGCCATACACATTAAGATACGCTCGTTTGGCAAGGTCGCCAAGTGAGCTGATCTTCTCCCGATATTCCCCACCTACGGGTGGGCGATATCGGGTGAGTTTAGGCTAATTTGGTCGTTTGGCCCTGGGGCTAAATGGTCGAATTGGAACGACGGGTATAGGCGCAGTCGGTTAGGGGACCGCATCAACGAGCCAAAGCGGTCCCCGACCCGACTAAATTTTTCAGGCCAGACATGATTTCAGGCCAGACATCGGTCGGACAGGCTCGTCATGGGCCGATAAGCTGCCAAATCCGTCTAAGGGACTGATATCGGCAGCTACAATCTGCCCATGTATGGCCACCTTTAGGGACCGATATCAGCAGCTACAATCGGCCTGTGTATGGCCACCTTTAGGGACCGATATCGGCAGCTACAATCGGCCTGTGTATGGCCACCTTTAGGGACCGATATCGGCAGCTACAATCAACCCATGTATGGCCACCTTTAGGGACCGATATCGGCAGCTACAATCGTCCTGTGTATGGCAGCCTTTAGGTAAGCGGGTATATATCTATGTCTGTGGTTTTGCCTTATCATTGTTGCTTCTAAGTCAGTCTTAATGACTGATAATGATGATGATTGAGACATTTTGGGCAAAAGTATCCAGGAACTCACTTCCTCACCAGATTATTTCTTTCTGCTTGGGCTGCCGCTTTCCGTGCTCATCCAGGTACTGCTCAATCAGGAGGTTGCTGTTAGTGTCATGGGCTGAGTTGTAGTTAGTGATTACCCGGGCTGGAATCCCCAGGCACCGTAATACTATGGGAAAATAAGGGGAAATTAGAACCTGTTGAGCATGACCATATTGTCTACAAGCAACCAACATGATGTATTAATCCCCTTCCAATCTTCCCTTCGCTCACCTGTACATGCCACGGCAGCATACACCCAACACTGGCCATATTTCACTGCCTGGCAACTGAATTTCCTCCAGCGGCGTAGGATTGCAACACTGCCCATCCAAAACATGGGGCTGATGCCATCATCATATTTGTTATCCCAGCGTCCAAAGAGAACCCCTCTGTCATCATTACAGTTCACCTGAAATAGGTAACATTAGGGGAACTTCTAAAATGATCTAGTAGCTGAGGATAGGAACCCCGCTAGGGGCCTGTGATCTGAATGAAGCAATAGATCCCTAGGTTTAGAATGAACCAAATAAATAGGACTTGTACTGAAAATAAGTCTTGCCTTTTGCTTTATGTTTTCTGTTATAAAAGGGTACTTATTATGGCTTCTTTTTCCTCACTTTATCTTCCCCATCATGTTTCTCAGTCTTACAGATAAGGAGGTGTCACAATACATTGGTTCTAACTGAGAAGGAAGGTCTGATTATATAACTTTGTCTCCTCCCACAATTGCTCTGAAGAACCAGGAAGGTGGGCTTTAGTAATGTTACTGATCTCTGCTGCTTGGTACTGATGTTACTGATGTTAAAGCACCATAATTTGAACTAATTACCATGGCACTAATCACACGACTGATATAAACCGGGTCATTCCGTCTGGAGCAGTCACGGTTGGAGTCATTTAGGAACTTAGGGCTGGTATCTAAAACCTGGAGAGCGATGTCCAAAATCTCATCTTCAAACTAAGAGAAAGGGAATGCAAAGGATCAGCACAAAGGTATACATGTATATAGTCAACAGTTGAGTGGGTAATTAAGACCTGGGTAATTGGGAATTTCAAAACAAAAATGTAAATATTTCAAACTTCCCCAAAACAAAAAATTTAGACTATACAAATAGTCTTTGAATACAACATACCAAAAGTTTATTTGGAAGGGCCCTACCCGTTTAAGAAAGCATTTCATGTCAACACTCGTGCCTTGATCTGGACACATAACAGATGGAGCCCATTAGGAATAATGTATTTAGTTCTGGTACCCTTATGGCCACGTGCTTCAAATTCCTTTGTTCAGTCCTCATCAAAGAAATGTAAGAGCAGATAGAGCTTTGGCAGCTACAAAAATAACTGGTATTTTATAGCAAAATGAAGAAACTAGGGCAAAATAGTTCTTTAATTGGGTATCAGAAGGCCGAGGCAGAACATATACCCCCTATTTGACATGAGCTCATTTAGTTGTGCTTATGCAGAAAAGGTGCATGAACACTTTCAACCTGTTTCCACAGACAAAAAGAAAACCATGATACTTGAAGGAACATTCTAGGACATCAGGTCTATCAGACCACATAGGAAAAAGGCATCATGGGGAAAGGGCCCTGTAAGTAGAGGCAGGCTATCATGGATTCCTTTCAGTTTGTGCAATCGGGTATGACTGTAAAAAATATATATATATTTATTTCTGGAAGTTCAGATATTTATGCAATTAAGCTGAATAAGCTTATTTAAAAAGGGGGTATATCTCCCAACTCAACTAGTGGTTTATGCCTGAAATAGATTATATAAAAAAATGGTAATGGATAAACACTTGAGTTGCACATCGAGCTCCCCTGAGAATGACACTGCACATAGGCTCCCCTGAACATGGCGCTGCACATCGGGCTCCCCTGAGCATGGCAATGCACATAGGGCTCCCCTGAACATGGCGCTGCACATCGGGCTCCCCTGAGCATGGTGCTGTACATAGGGCTCCCCTGAGCATGGCAATGCACATAGGGCTCCCCTGAGCATAGTGCTGTACATAGGGCTCCCCTGAGCATGGTGCTGTACTTAAGGCTCCCCTGAGCATGGCGCTGTACTTAGGGCTCCCCTGAGCATGGCGCCGTACTTAGGGCTCCCCTGAGCATGGCGCTGTACTTAGGTCTCCCCTGAGCATGGCGCTGTACTTAGGGCTCCCCTGAGCATGGCGCTGTACTTAGGGCTCCCCTGAGCATGGCGCTGTTCTTAGGGCTCCCCTGAGCATGGCGCTGTACTTAGGGCTCCACTGAGCATGGCGCTGTACTTAGGGCTCCCCTGAGCATGGCGCTGTACTTAGGGCTCCCCTGAGCATGGCGCTGTACTTAGGGCTCCCCTGAGCATGGCGCTGTACTTAGGGCTCCCCTGAGCATGGCGCTGTACTTAGGGCTCTCCTGAGCATGGCGCTGTACTTAGGGCTCCCCTGAGCATGGCGCTGTACTTAGGGCTCCCCTGAGCATGGCAATGCACATAGGGCTCCCCTGAGCATGGCAATGCACATAGGGCTCCCCTGAGCATGGCAATGCACATAGGGCTCCCCTGAACATGGCGCAGTACATAGGGCTCCCCTGAGCATGGTGCTGTACTTAGGGCTCCCCTGAGCATGGCGCTGTACTTAGGGCTCCCCTGAGCATGGCGCTGTACTTAGGGCTCCCCTGAGCATGACGCTGTACTTAGGGCTCCTCTAAGCATGGCACTGTACATAGGGCTCCCCTGAGCATGGCGCTGTACTTAGGGCTCCTCTAAGCATGGCACTGTACATAGGGCTCCCCTGAGCATGATGTTGCACATAAGGCTCCTCTAAGCATGAAGCTGCAATTAGGACTATCCTAAGCATGGCACTGTACATAGGGAGAAGTTGTTACAGGACTACAAAATTCTTGTGATAAAGACATAAACCCCTCTCCCCAGAGCCTAAAGTAGGATGGACTGTTATATTTCATTATATGACTATTATAAACACCAAATGAGGGAATTCATGGCATTGCACACACAATCCCAGTCACTGAGGGTGATGAAAGATGGAACTAAACTTCCCCTATTCCCACAGACCAAACATCATAAACTCGTCCAGCAACATAACCAGTAATATCTTCTCCAGCTCCGTGAATCATTTCTACACAATGAATCAAACATTTCTGACCTCCCAGATCAGGTCCTTTTATGGAATAAGCATAAAAACCTTCCCTTAAAATGGCAAGGGGCCAACATCTAAGAGCCCCTTGCTGGTCCCAAGCTGATACACGAAGCAGAGACAGAATGGGGAAGGCAGCTTCCAGCTCTCACTGTGTGGGGGAGATAAGGGCATGAGGGTTGGAGGACACCAGCAGGAGGGACTTTGATAAGAAGAAAGGAGATCCAGTTTGAATGGGCATAATAGAAAATGGAATGTGAATGCAAGGGGGGTTTGTCCAATGTACACTCTGTATAGACTTTTATACTGAAAATAAGAAGTGCAGGGAAATGGCTTCCTTCATGGCGTGATGTAGGTTCATTCAACATCTTTTAAAGGGGCCATTGGTTCTTAGGGTTCCACCAGATGTTCTATTTACACTAATAATACATTTATATGTGATATTTATACCCAAATGAACTCTCTAACATCTAGAGTAGGCAGTGGGAGGCTGCACGAGGCAGTTCCTGTTTGGGGGGCACAGGAATAAATGCAATTACAAGGAAGGGGAATATGGTTGAAAGGAAAGGATGGATAAGGATGACGCACCTGTCCAAAATTCCAGGGAACATGTTCAACTGAGTCCTTTGTCCCTTGGAAAATGATCCCATGCTGGCATAGCACATATTCTTTCCTTTCCTCTTCAGTCTCCAAGTAGACAGAATCCTCTGCGAAAATGGGAAACACTAGATGAGTTCTAAGCCTCAAGTCAGTGGTTCCTAAATCTGCCCATATTATTATATCTTTGACCCCCATAGATGCCACTTTCTTTTATTTCCTACCTGGGCACCAAGGGTTAAACAGCAGAGTGAAACTTCCAAGCTGAAAGCTGGAGCCTTGGTATTCAGTGGAGGTCTCCAGGGAGAGGTTATAGTAGCCAATGCGGGCATCCGGGGGTGAGGTGATAGAAAGGATGAGTGTGCCGCCATCGGTGCTGGTAATAGCTGCGCTCCATGCTCCATCTTGCAGAGCATCTGAGACTGGGATGTGGTTACTGGTGCCTGATTCTTCCGAGGGACATGGACCTGGTGAGGAAGACTTACTGTAAAAGAACTCATGTGAATGGCGGACAGTTGATGGAAGGGATGAACCATAGATGCAGACCGTAGCTGATTGGCTGTATGCTACCTCAACTATCACATTTTGGATCTTGCCAGATCAAACTCCCAGAATCCCCTGATAGATCTACAGACATCAATGACTGCTATTATTTCATTATCAATGAAGCCCAGTATGCACTACTTGCACAATAGGGTTCAACCTCTGCTTAAAAAGGGGACAGGAAGTACTCAAATGAGGAGTGCAAGGAACATTTGCTTCCCCCCAGCTTCAGAAAAACTGCATCTAAAAATGTGAAGGAATGAAAGATTTGCTCGTATGCCAATATCCATATTGAGGGGAAGGCTAACATTTTGGCTAGAGTTTCCCTTTAAGATTAAATAGTGTTTGTAGTTATCATAGGTACGATCAGCTTCACCTCCTCGTTACTTCTCCTGGGAATCTAAGCACACGGTGTCCCTATTGTGCTTCCTGACATTGTTCCAGAGATTTGAGAGCAAAAGGGAGCGGCAGGGCTGATTTCCCATGTTCCCTAATGTACACATTGGTTAAATAAATCAGCAAGCACAATGGAATGAGAGCAATTCTTCTCAAGAGGCTAATTAATTGGGGGAAAGGTCTCCCTATGCCCGGACGTCCAATGTGCACAAGATTTAACGGATCTGCTCATTATGCTTTTCCCAACTGAGATACATGATAAAAGTTTAGCCTCATTGGTCTCCCTTCTGATTGTTGGGTACACTGACCCTAGCAACCAGGTATTTAAATGGGAACTCTGGCTTCCGAACCAAATTTTGTTAAAGAGCCCCACACAACACAGGAACCCCTAATATCTATCAATGTAACTTGTTCCTTCAGAAAGTAGGAATAAATACCATTTTATATGCTGAAATCCAACTGCAAAACAGTTCTTCTCTTTCTGCATCATTTGAAATGCTGGCAGGGGAGGAGGGACTAGAACAATGATGTTCCAAATTGTAACAACTTCTCCACAGCTTACAGAAAGCATGCAGGAACTACATAACCCACAATGCATTGTGCTGTGATATTCCTTTCCTTACTGACATCACGTGTGCAGGGAATTGTGGGATTGGGAGGATGCAGGCTGAAGGCAGGCCGAGGACAGCCGACTACTGTTACATTTTATTTGAGTCTCAAAGTAGTCAGGCAGATCAGCAGGGGAACAGGGGGCGGGGCTTAGGGAACTGTTCCAAACCATATTATTACATGAAAAATGAGGAAAATGAAATGTTTTTTGAGTGATGTATATTGCAAAGTTGCTTATAAGAATGTTTGCTTTTCAAAGCTTACAACCTATGCCAGTTGGGCTACCATAAATACACTGAATGTGTATATTGGCCCACTACATGTAATGTACATTGGACAGCAAGTCTGCCCAACTCAAGCCATGCTAATGGGAGCTGCAGTTGAATAGCTGGACAGGCATTATCTGTTATTAGTGGAATGGAGCCCTAGTGTGACTGTCTGCATATAGCAGGGATCCCCAACCTTTCTTACTCGTGAGCCACAGCCAAATGTAAAAAGACTTGGGGAGCAACACAAGCACCATAAAAGTTCATGGAGGAGCCAAATAAGGGCTGTGATTGGCTATTAGGGGCCTCTATGCACCCTATCAGCTTACAGGGGCTTTATTTGGTAGGAAATCTTGTTTTTATTCAACCAAAACTTGCCCCCAAGTCAGGAAATCAAAAATAACTCCCTGGTTTGGGGGCACTGAGAGCAACACCCAAGGGGTTGGGGAGCAACATGTTGCCCCTGAGCCACTGGTTGGGGATCACTGGCATATAGAATCATAACTCAGTAACTCTAATTAGGCTTTACCTGTTACAGCATTGAGCGACAATTTATCCACCCCTTCTTCATAACCCCGTGGGGAAAAGTTGAGGGTTATTTGAAAGGGCTGCCCTCTTCGGACAATCAGGCGCTCACAGGTGGCTTCTGCGGTTCGGTGACTGCGGTTATTTCCGCTACAGTCCAGGTCAAAGCTCTCCAGATACAGTTCTGTGGAAGGGAAAGCACTCATTAGTCAAATGCCATACCCAAATGTTAGCATTATCCTGTAGCCTGTACCCCAATGGTGCACTGTAGCAGTTGGAGTAGGTGCTTGGGAGCCCTTGGCTTGGAGCACTGCATATGCTGCCTGCTGGGGGGCACAGAGAATGGGAACTAACACTGGGGTGGTGACGTTAGCCATGTAGGAAATCAAAAGATGATTATTCAGGTGTTTTTTTGCCCAACCCGAAAATATATAATTTTTAGCAAGAAAGGTATATAGTCCCTATGGGTGCGTAAGTCAGTGGGAGTGATATTAAACTGTGGGGGCCATAGGTGTGATGGGTAGTGTGAGGGAATAGCATGGGCAAACAGTTGCAGGGAAGGGCTCAATACATATAATAATACATATAATTGGTACTAATTGGTGCCAACATTAAGAAGGCAGGGGGAGCTTAGGGAGATTAATGCGTGGCTGAGAGATTGGTGTAGGGAGGAGGGCTTTGGGTTTCTCCAGAACTGGGCTGATTTCTCAGTCGGCTACAGGCTCTTTGCCAGGGATGGGCTGCACCTCAATGATGATGGGGCAGCTGCTTTGGGGGAAAAGATGGCTAGAGGGTTGGAGGAGATTTTAAACTAGGAGTGGGGGGGGAGGGTGCAGAGGGAAATTCTGTGGTAGACAGGATAGATGAGGTAGTGGGCATAGTAAGGGAAAATGGGGGAGGAGACTTGCTTCGGGATACTGATAATGGCAGGGAGGCCCATAAGTTGTTTACACGTCATTCTCACGCCGGAACCAGTATTAAATGTATGTTTACCAATGCAAGGAGTCTGACTGGTAAAATGGGAGAGCTGGAGGTACTGGCGTTGGAGCGGAAATATGATGTGATTGGAGTTGCTGAAACTTGGTTGAATGAGTCTCATGACTGGGCAGTTAATATTGGGGGGTATACATTGTTTCGGAGGGACAGGGGCAATAGAAAAGGAGGAGGAGTGTGTCTGTTCATTAAGCAGGAATTAAAAGCAAATATTAGAGAGGAAGTGATGGGGTTAACAGAGGGAGCTGAATCCTTATGGGTTGAGCTTCTCACAGATAGTAAGGAATCTACCAAACTAATTGTAGGGGTATGCTATAGCCCCCTAATGTAAGCGAAGAGGAGGAGGCCCAGCTCCTGTTGCAAATAGAAAAGGCTGCTAGTTTGGGGCAAGTGATAATAATGGGGGATTTTAATTACCCTGATATTGACTGGGGCAATAGTACTGCCAGGACAGTAAATGGGAACAAGTTTATAAACTTGCTGCATGACAACTTTATGTCACAAGTTGTTGAGGAGCCAACCAGGAACCATGCTATACTAGATCTAGTGATCTCTAATGACCCAGAACGTATAGCAAATGTGCAAGTGGTTGAACCCCTGGGTAATAGTGACCATAATGTTATTTCATTTAATGTTTGGTGCAGGAAACAAATTTACACGGGGGCAACAAAGACACTGAATTTTAGGAAGGCAAATTTAGCTCCTTAAGGGCAGCGCTTCAGAGCATAGATTGGGGCATTATGTTTTCTGATAAAAATACAGAGCAGAAATGGTTGTCATTTAAAATGATATTAAATCATTACTGTTCTCAATTTATTCCATTAATAAGAAAAAGTAGAAGTGTTAAGAATCACCCTATGTGGCTTAACTCTGAGGTAAAGAAGTTAATAGGGAGAAAAAGGAAAGCTTTTAAGAAATATAAGTCAGAGGGGACAGTAGCTGCGTTTAATGATTATAAACACTATAACAAGTGTTGTAAAACAGCAATCCGGAAGGCAAAGATAGAAAATGAGGAGCGCATCGCGGCCGAGGCCAAGACTAACCCCAAAAAGTTTTTTAAGTATATTAATAGTAAAAAGATGCAGGTTGAGGGTGTGGCCCCATTGAGTTATAATAACAATATGGTTACAGCGGATACAGAAAAGGCAGATGTGCTTAACCAGTTCTTTTCTTCTGTGTATACAGTAGAGGAGCCAGTGGGACAAGTCCCACCCAATAGCTGCACTGTTGCCTCAGCTCCAACTACACAGTGGTTGGCACAGGATATGGTGCTTAAAGGGTTACACACGATAAATGTAAACAAGGCACCTGGGCCAGATGGAATACACCCTCGGGTACTGAGAGAGCTAGGGGCAGAATTGCAGTGGCCCTTGTTTCTGATATTCTCAGACTCTCTTTCATCAGGTATGGTACCTAGGGATTGGAAGAAGGCGAATGTCATTCCCATATTTAAAAAGGGAGTAAGATCTCAGCCTGGCAATTATAGGCCTGTAAGTTTGACATCCGTGGTGGGCAAGTTATTTGAAGGCTTGTTAAGGGATCACATTCAAAATTATGTAGTGGAGAATGCCATTATGAGCAGTAATCAGCATGGCTTTATGAAGGACAGGTCATGTCAGACCAATTTAATTGCTTTTTATGATGAGGTAAGTAAGAAACTGGACAGTGGGGATGCAGTAGATATCATCTATTTGGATTTTGCCAAAGCATTTGATACTGTTCCCCACAAACGACTGCTTTCTAAGCTAAGGTCTATTGGTCTTAGTGAAGCCGTTTGCACATGGATAGAAAACTGGCTACAGGATCGGGTACAGAGGGTGGTTGTTAATGGTACATTCTCTACTTGGAATAAGGTCCTCAGTGGGGTCCCTCAGGGTTCTGTACTGGGTCCACTTTTGTTTAATTTGTTCATAAATGACTTAGGGGAGGGTATTATGAGTAATGTATCAGTGTTTGCAGATGACACAAAACTCTGCAGACCAGTCAATTCTATCCAGGATGTGACATCCCTGCAGCAGGATCTTGACCAACTGGCAATCTGGGCAGCTAAGTGGCAGATGAGATTTAATGTGGATAAATGTAAGGTCATGCACCTGGGATGTAAACAGGGCCGCCATCAGGGGGGCACAGGGGGTACAGTCGTGCCGGGCCCGGACGATTTTAACTTTAAAAGGGGGCCCGGCGGTGCTACAGTTTTCTTAGTAGCTCGGGCCCCCTTAAATCAATTCCGGGCCCTGTCATTGGTGGTCAGCGGGTGATCCTATTGGTCGCGCCCCGTGCGTACATGCACGTCAGTACGCACGGGGCGCAACCTTATAAAAGGGCCTGGCGTCTTTCGGCACTCAGAAGCGCAGAGGAACCATCAACGAAGTACCTCGCCGCCAGAGAAGCCGCCGGAGGGCTGGGCTGTGCTATGCCGTTCTGTGCAGGGCTGTGCTGGCTACCAATGTACAAGGGGGACCCTGCTGGCTACCAATGTACTAGGGGGGCACTGCTGGCTACCAATGTACAAGGGGGACCCTGCTGGCTACCAATGTACAAGGGGGACCCTGCTGGCTACCAATGTACTAGGGGGGCACTGCTGGCTACCAATGTACTAGGGGGGCACTGCTGGCTACCAATGTAATAGGGGGGAGGCACTGCTGGCTACCAATGTAATAGGGGGAGGCACTGCTGGCTACCAATGTACTAGGGGGGCACTGCTGGCTACCAATGTAATAGGGGGGGGCACTGCTGGCTACCAATGTACTAGGGGGGCACTGCTGGCTACCAATGTAATAGGGGGGGGCACTGCTGGCTACCAATGTACTAGGGGGGCACTGCTGGCTACCAATGTAATAGGGGGGAGGCACTGCTGGCTACCAATGTACTAGGGGGGCACTGCTGGCTACCAATGTAATAGGGGGGGGCACTGCTGGCTACCAATGTACTAGGGGGGGGCACTGCTGGCTACCAATGTACTAGGGTTGGGGCACTGCTGGCTACCAATGTACTAGGGGGGGCCCTGCTGGCTACCAATGTACTAGGGGGGGCCCTGCTGGCTACCAATGTACTAGCGGGGGCACTGCTGGCTACCAATGTACAAGGGGGGGCATTGCTGGCTACCAATGTACAAGGGGGGCACTGCTGGCTACCAATGTACAAGGGGGGGCACTGCTGGCTACCAATGTACAAGGGGGACCCTGCTGGCTACCAATGTAAAAGGGGGACCCTGCTGGCTACCAATGTACTAGGGGGGCACTGCTGGCTACCAATGTACTAGGGGGGGGCACTGCTGGCTACCAATGTACTAGGGGGGGGCACTGTTGGCTACCAATGTAATAGGGGGAGGTACTGCTGGCTACCAATGTAATAGGGGGAGGCACTGCTGGCTACCAATGTACTAGGGGGGCACTGCTGGCTACCAATGTAATAGGGGGGGGGCACTGCTGGCTACCAATGTACTAGGGGGGCACTGCTGGCTACCAATGTAATAGGGGGGGGCACTGCTGGCTACCAATGTACTAGGGGGGCACTGCTGGCTACCAATGTAATAGGGGGGAGGCACTGCTGGCTACCAATGTACTAGGGGGGCACTGCTGGCTACCAATGTAATAGGGGGGGCACTGCTGGCTACCAATGTACTAGGGGGGGGCACTGCTGGCTACCAATGTACTAGGGTTGGGCCTGCTGGCTACATGCTGGGGGCCTGGCTACCAATGTACTAGGGGGGGCCCTGCTGGCTACCAATGTACTAGGGGGGGCCCTGCTGGCTACCAATGTACAAGGGGGGCACTGCTGGCTACCAATGTACAAGGGGGGGCACTGCTGGCTACCAATGTACAAGGGGGGGCACTGCTGGCTACCAATGTACAAGGGGGGCACTGCTGGCTACCAATGTACAAGGGGGACCCTGCTGGCTACCAATGTACAAGGGGGACCCTGCTGGCTACCAATGTACTAGGGGGGCACTGCTGGCTACCAATGTACTAGGGGGGGGCACTGCTGGCTACCAATGTACTAGGGGGGGGGCACTGTTGGCTACCAATGTACTAGGGGGGGCCCTGCTGGTTACCAATGTACTAGGGGGGCATTGCTGGCTATCAATGTACAAGGGGGGGCCCTGCTGGCTACCAGTGTACAAGGGGGGGCCCTGCTGGCTACCAATGAACTAGGAGGGGGCCCTGCTGGCTACCAATGTCTCATGTCCGTGAGTCCTTTGTACTGGTGGGAGGGGGGCCCAGAAAATTTTGTTGTGAGGGGCCCCGTGATTTCTGATGGCGGCCCTGGATGTAAAAACATGCAAGCCCCGTATACCCTTAATGGGACTGCACTAGGCAAATCCATAATGGAGAAGGACCTTGGAGTCCTTGTAGATAATAAACTTGGCTGTAGCAAGCAATGCCAGGCAGCAGCTGCAAGGGCAAACAAGGTTTTGAGCTGTATTAAAAGGGGTATAGATTCACGGGAGGAGGGGGTTATTCTTCCCCTTTACAGAGCGCTGGTAAGGCCCCATCTAGAATATGCTGTTCAGTTTTGGTCTCCAGTGCTCAAACGGGACATTATTGAGTTAGAGAGGGTCCAGAGAAGGGCAACTAAGCTGGTAAAGGGTATGGAAAGTCTCAGTTATGAAGAAAGACTGGCCAAGTTGGGTCTGTTTACACTGGAGAAGAGGCGCTTAAGAGGTGACATGATAACTATGTATAAATATATAAAGGGATCATATAATAACCTTTCTAATGTTTTATTTACCAGTAGGTCCTTCCAACGGACACGAGGGCACCCACTCCGTTTAGAAGAAGGGAGGTTCCATTTAAACATTCGGAAAGGATTTTTTACAGTGAGAGCTGTGAGGTTCTGGAATTCCCTCCCCGAATCAGTCGTGCTGGCTGATACATTATATAACTTTAAGAAGGGGCTGGATGGATTCTTAGCAAGTGAGGGAATACAGGGGTATGGGAGATAGCTCTCAGTACAAGTGAGGGAATACAGGGGTAGGGGGGATAGCTCTCAGTACAAGTGAAGGAATACAGGGTTATGGGAGATAGCTCTCAGTACAAGTGAGGGAATACAGGGGTAGGGGAGATAGCTCTCAGTACAAGTGAGGGAATACAGGGGTATGGGAGATAGCTCTCAGTACAAGTGAGGGAATACAGGGGTATGGGAGATAGCTCTCAGTACAAGTGAGGGAATACAGGGGTATGGGAGATAGCTCTCAGTACAAGTGAGGGAATACAGGGGTATGGGAGATAGCTCTCAGTACAAGTGAGGGAATACAGGGGTAGGGGGGATAGCTCTCAGTACAAGTGAGGGAATACAGGGGTAGGGGAGATAGCTCTCAGTACAAGTGAGGGAATACAGGGGTAGGGGAGATAGCTCTCAGTACAAGTGAGGGAATACAGGGGTAGGGGAGATAGCTCTCAGTACAAGTGAGGGAATACAGGGGTATGGGAAATAGCTCTTAGTACTAGTTGATCCAGGGACTGGTCCGATTGCCATCTTGGAGTCAGGAAGGAATTTTTTCCCCTCTGTGGCAAATTAGAGAGGCTTCAGATGGGGTTTTTTTGCCTTCCTCTGGATCAACTAGTAGTTAGGCAGGTTATATATAGGCATTATGGTTGAACTTGATGGACGTATGTCTTTTTTCAACCCAACTTACTATGTTACTATGTTACTATGTTACTAGAGAGTATGAGCTGGGAGTTATGGGAAACTGTCCTTTATGAAGGGAAGAACAGCTTAATTAATATATGTTGGGCTCTATTGTCTCTGCCTGTAGGTGCCAAACAGCGCTGGGGGTGGCTAGAGCTTTGGGTGTGGGCTGTTAGCCTAAAGGCCAATTAAGATAACGGAGTGCCATTGTTTTCAATTTCATTCTCTGATTATTGGGTCCGGGGAATGACAATTTTAACAATTTTTAAAAAACATTTTTTGTAAGTATCCCTTTAAGGAGGAATTAAATGGAAGTTGATCTTTTCTCAGGAGCAGTAGATTGTCACTTTAAGGGACTGAACCCAGTTGGACACAGTTGGACTAAGAATACAGAAAGTCTGTGAATTTTAATGGCTGGTAATACTAAGTTTTCCAGTTATGTCATTGCACAGTGGGAAGAACAACATGCCACACCCACAGAACCCAAACACAGACACTTTTCTTTCTACACACACTTCCCTTTACATTAATTATTTCCCAGAGTTTGCACTCACAGTTAAAAATAATAACCATATTGTGCCAATCCTCTGCTCCTCATTGTGCCAATCCTCTGCTCCTCATTGTGCCAATCCTCTGCTCCTCATTGTGCCAGTCCTCTGCTCCTCATTGTGCCAATCCTCTGCTCCTCATTGTGCCAGTCCTCTGCTCCTCATTGTGCCAATCCTCTGCTCCTCATTGTGCCAATCCTCTGCTCCTCATTGTGCCAGTCCTCTGCTCCTCATTGTGCCAATCCTCTGCTCCTCATTGTGCCAATCCTCTGCTCCTCATTGTGCCAATCCTCTGCTCATCATTGTGCCAATCCTCTGCTCCTCATTGTGCCAATCCTCTGCTCCTCATTGTGCCAGTCCTCTGCTCCTCATTGTGCCAATCCTCTGCTCCTCATTGTGCCAATCCTCTGCTCCTCATTGTGCCAATCCTCTGCTCCTCATTGTGCCAATCCTCTGCTCCTCATTGTGCCAATCCTCTGCTCCTCATTGTGCAAATCTCTGCTCCTCATTGTGCCAATCCTCTCATTGTGCAAATCTCTGCTCCTCATTGTGCCAATCCTCTACTCCTCATTGTGCAATCCTCTACTCCTCATTGTGCCAATCCTCTACTCCTCATTGTGCAAATCCTCTGCTCCTCATTGCGCCAATCCTCTGCTCCTCATTGTGCCAATCCTCTGCTCCTCATTGTGCCAATCCTCTGCTCCTCATTGTGCCAATCCTCTGCTCCTCATTGTGCCAATCCTCTGCTTCTCTTTGTGCCAATCCTCTGCTCCTCATTGTGCCAATCCTCTGCTACTCATTGTGCCAATCCTCTGCTCCTCATTGTGCCAATCCTCTGCTCCTCATTGGATAGTCCTCTGTTTCTCGTTCTGCCAATCCTCTGTATTTCATTGTGCCAATCCTATGCTCCTCATTGTGCCAATCCTCTGCTTCTCTTTGTGCCAATCCTCTGCTCCTCATTGTGCCAATCCTCTGCTACTCATTGTGCCAATCCTCTGCTCCTCATTGTGCCAATCCTCTGCTCCTCATTGGATAGTCCTCTGTTTCTCGTTCTGCCAATCCTCTGTATTTCATTGTGCCAATCCTCTGCTCCTCATTGTGCCAATCCTCTGCTCCTCATTGGATAGTCCTCTGTTTGTCGTTGTGCCAATCCTCTGTATTTCATTGTGCCAGTCCTCGGCCTCTCATTGTTTCAGTCCTCTATACCTTATTGTGCCAGTCCTATATTTCTCATTGTGCCAATCCTTTGCACCTCATTGTGCCAGTCCCCACTCCACTGATCTTACTGTAAAGACTTAAGTGTTTCATCTCTTGTTCATGGAGTTTGTGCAGACAGTTGTCTACTCTATCCTTTTTAGACCACTTGCCCCACTGGGCCAGTATTCTAAAGCACCATATCAGTATTCCATTCCTTCTATATCTGTCCTCAAGTACCCCACTCTATTCCCCCAGTCCTAGTCCTCTGTTCCCCTCCTGAAATTCCTTTCTGCTGTGATATGTCAAAGCACTTTACAACATTCCTCTTAATGGAACATTTGAAACCTCACATCCCTCCCCCACAATAATGCTTTAGACACCAATGAATACTGAAAGGGTACAAACTCCAATCCATTTTCTTAGAAGTAGGCAGATTCTGTCATCAAAGAGTTCCTCTTTCACTGAGCCTGGGTAAGCGGAGGAACACGTTTCTCTAGGGACCAAACCAACCAAACATTGAGGGGGAACCTGGCCTTCCTGGCCAACCATGGGCTGAACCACTGGATTCTCAAGCCAAGTACCCCCTTCTATCCATTCCCCCTTTGTGCTAGTATGGCGGAGCCTGTACAACGCCTGTTCCTTTGTGGATAGCATTTGGATGGGCAGAATTTTGCATGCATTTCTTTTTGCATTTTGCACTTGTGTATATAAATGAGCCTCATCGATAGAACCGGCCCAGTTATCAGCGTGCCAGTTTGGGATTAGGAAGGAATCTCCTGCTTGTTTCTCCATGAGGTTAAACAGACAGTCGGCCTTTTGAGGATAGGAAAGTGGATACATATGGAGAAAGCAACTAATATTTAACTTAAATCTTTATTTACTCTGCACTTCCTATGCAATAACCTGGGGGCGTGCAAGTGCTCCCTTATTGCTAGTGACTGATTCCATGTGTGCTGGAGAGGTGACCAAGCCATCTCTGGCTCCGGGCAAGTTGGGAAAGGAAGCAGCAGTAATATGATCGCTTGCCGTTCTATGTACACAATGTGCACCCACTACAATAAAATCATATACGCAGCACAAACCCTGGTTTCACCTTTCCCAGCCTTCCGCTCTATACTTGGCACGTTAATACTTTTTATTTTCCCACTTGAAGTTCTTAGAAAGAACCAGCCACTCTGCAGCAAACAATTGGTTCTCATTACCAGTCTCCGAGCCCCCGAAATACTGGCTGATTCAATATGCACAGTATGATTGGCTCAGACACATATATAACAATAAATAGTAATACTGTGTCAAAAATGTCATGCAGTTTATGCAGTGTAAGACCCCAGGAATGGCAAGGGTTAAGGGGGGGGGGTGCTGAATAAAGATTATTTTATTTTTTTTGTTTTGGTCTGAACAGTTAAATAGCTAAATTGAGACAGGACAGTGTCAGGAAGGAAGCATTTGTTGTGGGACAGAGTTGCCTAGTCAGGCAAGTTGGTTTCAGGTCTGCAACCATGGGATGGTGTGTGTGTAGTATAGTCTAACAGTGTTGGTGAGGGAGCCGCAACTGTAGGACAGTGTGTATAGTAAGGCAAGATGGTGTTAGGGTGAGAGCTGTAACTGGGCTAATGTGTGTATAGTAAGGCAAGATGGTGTCAGGGGGGAGCTGTAACTGTGGGAGAGTGTGTATAGTAAGGCATGATGGTATCAGGAGGGAGCTGTAACTGTGGGAGAGTGTGTATAGTAAGGCAAGATGGTGTCAGGGTGAGAGCTGCAACTGTGGGACAGTGTGTATACTAAACCAAGATAGTGTCAGGAGGGAGCTGTAACTGTGGGAGAGTGTGTATAGTAAGGCATGATGGTGTCAGGGGGAGCTGTAACTGTGGGAGAGTGTGTATAGTAAGGCATGATGGTGTCGGGGGGAGCTGTAACCTGGAGAATGTGTATAGTAAGGCATGATGGTGTCGGGGGAGCTGTAACCTGGAGAATGTGTATAGTAAGGCATGATGGTGTCGGGGGGAGCTGTAACCTGGAGAATGTGTATAGTAAGGCATGATGGTGTCGGGGGGAGCTGTAACCTGGAGAATGTGTATAGTAAGGCATGATGGTGTCAGGGGGAGCTGTAACCTGGAGAATGTGTATAGTAAGGCATGATGGTGTCGGGGGGAGCTGTAACCTGGAGAATGTGTATAGTAAGGCATGATGGTGTCGGGGGGAGCTGTAACCTGGAGAATGTGTATAGTAAGGCATGATGGTGTCGGGGGGAGCTGTAACCTGGAGAATGTGTATAGTAAGGCATGATGGTGTCGGGGGAGCTGTAACCTGGAGAATGTGTATAGTAAGGCATGATGGTGTCGGGGGGAGCTGTAACCTGGAGAATGTGTATAGTAAGGCATGATGGTGTCGGGGGGAGCTGTAACCTGGAGAGTGTGTATAGTAAGGCATGATGGTGTCGGGGGGAGCTGTAACCTGGAGAGTGTGTATAGTAAGGCATGATGGTGTCGGGGGGAGCTGTAACCTGGAGAGTGTGTATAGTAAGGCATGATGGTGTCGGGGGGAACTGTAACCTGGAGAATGTGTATAGTAAGGCATGATGGTGTCGGGGGGAGCTGTAACCTGGAGAGTGTGTATAGTAAGGCATGATGGTGTCGGGGGGAGCTGTAACCTGGAGAATGTCTATAGTAAGGCATGATGGTGTCGGGGGGAGCTGTAACCTGCAGAATGTGTATAGTAAGGCATGATGGTGTCAGGGGGAGCTGTAACTGCTGGTGTCAGAAAGAGAGAGGTGAACATGGCAAAGTGAGGCAAAAAAGTGTCTGTAAAACATTATACCCCATTCTGTAACCCCAACTCCCAGCACCCACTGCCAGCCGCTGTCCAATAACAGCAGGAGAAGGCTACAAGTTGTGTTTATAAATAATAGGCCCCCCAAAAGCCATTGCTTAGTACAGCTCTGCTCTGTGTGTCTTTGTGCAGAAAGCCCCAGTATTTAGCAGCAGCCCTGGGGGAGACCTTTAGTAGCAGCCCCCCCCAGCACAGCTCCGCCCACTGACCACCTGACACATGGGCATCTCACTATGGCAGGTCCCCTTTGCCACCCTTGTGCCCAAAGGTACAAATTAGCGCCAACAATAAGCAAATTAATAGAATCACCCAGCTCTGGGGAGGAACAGACAGCTAGAAAGTACAGTTATACATACAGCCTGATACCCCCCCCCCCCCCCCATTCATTCAGCTCAAATGCTTTATGTGCAAAGGCTGCAGCGGCACTTTTATTCACTACATTGGCCTCTATCTGTGTGGTTGGTACCCCTGTATATACACAAGTCTCAGTGCCCCCTGGCTGTGGATATACCACTCTCAGTACCCCCTCATTGTGAATATACCAATCTCAGTGCCCCCTGGCTGTGGATATACCACTCTCAGTACCCCCTCATTGTGAATATACCAATCTCAGTGCCCCCTGGCTGTGGATATACCAGTCTCAGTACCCCCAGACAATGGATATACCAGTCTCAGTACCCCCAGACAGTGGATATACCAGTCTCAGTACCCCCAGACAGTGGATATACCAGTCTCAGTACCCCCAGACAGTGGATATACCAGTCTTAATGCCCCCTGGCTGTGGATATACCAGTCTCAGTACCCCCTGGCTGGGGATATACCAGTCTCTATACCCCCTGGCTGTGGATATACCAGTCTCAGTACCCCCTGGCTGGGGATATACCAGTCTCAGTACCCCCAGACAGTGGATATACCAGTCTTAATGCCCCCTGGCTGTGGATATACCAGTCTCAGTACCCCCTGGCTGGGGATATACCAGTCTCAATACCCCCTGGCTGTGGATATACCAGTCTCAGTACCCCCTGGCTGGGGATATACCAGTCTCAGTACCCCCAGACAGTGGATATACCAGTCTCAATACCCCCAGACAGTGGCTATACCAGTCTCAGTACCCCCAGACAGTGGATATACCAGTCTCAATACCCCCAGACAGTGGATATACCAGTCTCAGTACCCCCTGGCTGTGGATATACCAGTCTCAGTACCCCCTGGCTGTGGATATACCAGTCTCAGTACCCCCAGACAATGGATATACCAGTCTCAGTACCCCCAGACAGTGGATATACCAGTCTCAGTACCCCCAGACAGTGGATATACCAGTCTCAGTACCCCCAGACAGTGGATATACCAGTCTCAGTACCCCCAGACAGTGGCTATACCAGTCTCAGTACCCCCAGACAGTGGATATACCAGTCTCAGTACCCCCTGGCTGTGGATATACCAGTCTCAGTACCCCCAGACAATGGATATACCAGTCTCAGTACCCCCAGACAGTGGATATACCAGTCTCAGTACCCCCAGACAGTGGATATACCAGTCTCAGTACCCCCAGACAGTGGATATACCAGTCTCAGAACCCCCAGACAGTGGATATACCAGTCTCAGTACCCCCAGACAGTGGATATACCAGTCTCAGTACCCCCAGACAGTGGATATACCAGTCTCAGTACCCCCAGACAGTGGCTATACCAGTCTCAGTACCCCCTGGCTGTGGATATACCAGTCTCAGAACCCCCAGACAGTGGATATACCAGTCTCAGTACCCCCAGACAGTGGATATACCAGTCTCAGTACCCCCAGACAGTGGATATACCAGTCTCAGAACCCCCAGACAGTGGATATACAAGTCTCAGTACCCCCTGACCGTAGCTATACCAATCTTAGTACACTACCTTCTGCCATGGTCCCGTTCCCCGCAGTGATCTCCCAGGCTGTAGTGGGATCATATTCCTAACTATAGCCCTTTCCTTTTATACAACCTTTGGTGCACACCCTCAAGGGGTGGGACTGGCAAAGTAGGGAGAACTTTACTCACAGTGCTATGACAGATCACATGGGAGGGGGTAGTTTAACCCTTTCCCTGCTGGTTGGGCACCAAAAGAACAATATTTTTAAGACCTGAATTCACACACACACACACACACACACGTATATATAAAAATGTCTTTAGGGGGTCCTAAAATGATTTTTCTGTGGGGCTCAGTAACTTCTAGTTGTGCCACTGCCATACTGTAGGCACTATTCTTTATATGCACTCATAATATTAATGGGGGGGGGTGTTACCTTAAAGTTAAATTGTATTGTTGTAAAATGGTCAATTCCAGGGTCGAACTGGGACAGCAGGGCACTTGGAAAAATCCTGTCCCGTGGCCCCCACCAACCCAGTAGCTACGGGTGCGGTGCCCCCCCATATGCAGCTGCAGGAAGAAGGGTACACGGTGTGTGACGGGGGAGAAGGGGGTTGACGTTAAAAGAGTAGGAACTCACTACCAGGGTGGGGACCCCCAGGCAGCAGCACCGGTGGGCCCGGACACCCCAGTCCGACACTGGTCAATTTAAAGCAACTTTTCAACTGGTCTTCATTTTTATTTGATATATTTTTTGAGTTATTTGCCTTCTTATTCTGGCTCATTCCAGCTGTCAAACCGGGGTCACAGACCCTGGCAACCATGAAACGATTGTTATTGTTGTTTTTTTTTTATTCATTCACACCACTGCCTGGTTGCTAGGGAAATAAGTACCCTGGCAACCACCGCGAAAAGCGAAATAATTGAAAAACCACAAAATAATAAAAGACAAATGAAGACCAATTCCAAATTGTCTCAAAATATCACTGTCTACACAATGCTAAACATTCATTGTAAGGTGAGTATTCTCTTTAACCTCTCTTTGGGCAGTGATGATTTGTTTATGATTATTTATTATATATGTACTGATCCCCTATTCCTTACAGCCCACAACCTCTCTGTGTAGTCATTCTTCCTATTGTGACAGACTTTTTGCGTTTTGTCTAGTTTCTATTTTGCCTTCACAGTCTGTATGTGCAATTTCCTTGGTATTTTCCTGGATACTGTATATCTGTGGTCACTGCTTTTGCACGCACCATTTACCTTTGACCCCTGTCACATACACATACACAAACACATATATCTGTGCACATTTTAATACTTTGGGCAGTTACACATCCCTGGTTAGTCATTCTGTATACACCATTTACCCTTTCCTCCTTCTGGCTTATGTTTTTCTGTGGTTTTTCAGTCTGTACCACTCACCTTGCCCTCTGTTTGGGTAGAGTGCATCTATTGCTACTCATACTCTATGTGCCACTCACCTTACATGTGGCCCTTGCGGGGTACATCTGCGGGTATTTATCCTGTATGTAATACTCTGCTGTGTGTCTAGGCAAGTAACATCCCAGATTACCTATTATATAAGGGACATCTGTAGGCACTTATTCTGTATGTACCACTCACCTTGGTACAATCTTGGGTACAATCTTGGGTATTCTTTCTCTACACTTCTCTCCTTGCCGTTAGTATCAGGGCCAGAACTAGGGGTAGAGAGATTAGGTAACTGCCTAGGGTGCAACCTGACGGGGGGGGGGGGGGGGGGGGGGGGGGGGGTGGCAGCTCTGCTCGGTATGGCCTGTAGATACCTGTACAGTGACCATTGTGTAGGCAGGATGCATCCATTTTGAAATCAATTCAATCACCTGCCTGGACAGAGAACAGGCACGTTTCTATATATAAGCACAATGCATACAGAAATGTAATTTATTATTATTATTATCATTTATTTATAAAGCACCAACATATTCCGCAGCGCTGTACAATAAGTTTAATAGACACATCATAATATATCTAAACTATCCAATGAGATAATGTGTAAGAGCAGCCTTAAAGCCCAAGTATAACTCACAAGCTTTGTTGCTTCCTATATTTGGCAATAACATTGTTATGTATCAGTTCTGAGACATGGGAGTATTCCTTTCTGCAGCCAATAAAGCATATTAAGGACATATATTAATCGAAGGACAATCCACTTCCTGTCTACCTAGTGCCACCATCAGAAAGCCATTTGGCCCTATGGGTCATTGTTCCAGTAGGGGCTACTAAAACATTAGGAACATTAGGAACAGTTGGTTACATGATGAATAAAGTTCTTCCAGGTATTGTATCTGAGTTAATTAAGCAGTTAGTATCCCATCACGCTTAGAGCTTTGAGAAGATAAAACGTCATCAATAGACCTTTCTGTAGCTACACTCTCACTCTCTCTATTCCCAGACTAGGAGAAGCAGACCTACACATTACTTCCAAAACCTGAAACCATTAATGAATGAATTTTTTAATAAATGCTACCTTTTGTATATTATTTCATTTTGGACAGGAGTTCCAAACCAAACAAGCTGTTTTCCCTCCAGTATGACATTTTTTCCATGTTTACAGACATTTCCAAATTTATAACTGGGTTTCTTCTGACAAAGAGCTTTTTTTTAGCTACACAGGTCACTTTATACAAGTACACTTATTTCCCCCCTCTACAAATCAGTTTTCCGAACCTTACCATTCCCATCCGTGTCCCACCCCTACAACTATTCATATTTACTGCGTTTTAACCTCAAAGTAGGTGCTACATGGGATGAGCATCTAGAAATGCCAGAAGAGCTGCATGGGATACACTCCCCAGTGTGGAAAAAAACACAATAAAAAAGTGACATTTCTGTGTTTTAGGCAGTTAAAGCTATGTTATAATATGAGCACTGGCTGGTAAAGGACCTGGGAACTGTCTGATCTGATAAAGGCCTTAATACAGAGATTGATAAATGCAGTTACGGATATATGGCAGTTGTTGCTAAAAGCTCTTTAGATACCTCTGTCCCACCCAGTTATAGGCCTTATATAGCCCTGATCTACCCGCAAACCCACTGCCATGACATTGAACATCCCAGCCCACGCAGTTATAGCCCTGATCTGCCCCCAAACCCCCTACCATGACATTGAACATCCCAGCCCACCCAGTTATAGCCCTGATCTGCCCCCAAACCCCCTACCATGACATTGAACATCCCAGCCCACCCAGTTATAGCCCTGATCTACCCCCAAACCCCCTACCATGATATTCAACTTCCCCTGATCCACTCGGTCCTAATCACCACCCCACCCTCTCACCTCCCTGTGAACTGGAATTGTAAACATGATGGAGTAGGTATGGATGTGGAAGGGACAAAGCCTTAAGGTGGCCATACACGTGGCGATCTGACGATGTTTCGTACGACCATCGGTCGCACGAAACATCGTAAGATCCGCCACACACCATTCAGGGCTGAATCGGCAGGTAAGGAGGTAGAAACAATAGGATTTCTACCTCCTTCTGCCGATTCAGCTCTGAAGGGAGAATTTTGGTCAGGCACCTTCTATGGCGCCCGATCAAAATTTTCAAACTTGTCCGATCGGCGAGTCGTCCGATATCGGCAGCTTCCTGCGATATCGGTCGACTCGCCGACATGCCATACACGCACCGATTATCGTACGAAACGAGGTTTCGTACGATAATATCGGTGCGTGTATGGCCACCTTTACTCCAATGTAAAGCTTTATACAAGATGTAAGAAACTGAGCTAGAAAGGAAATGATATCTGGAGATAAATACCTCACCCATTCTCCAGTAAGATAGCTGCTACTGGGACTATCCCCTGGTTGGTATGGATTAGCCCAATAAATAGGGTTGCTTCCTGGCCAGTAGTTCACCAGCCTAGTTGGTAAAATACCAGCCAGAGCCAGGCCGGTATTACAAATTAACCAGCAATATACTTGTCGGTAAATACTTGCTAATCTCAATTCTTCTCTCTATTCCCCCTACATCCTGCCCAATATCTCTTTCACCCTGCCTTTTAGCTGATTCTCCCTCTTTTTTGCCTATGGTGTAGCAGCTCCGCTACAAAACACATCATAGTCCTGCCCCTTTGGTCCTGTCTCTATGTCATCGGTTGGTAAGGGACCCATGAAAAGGTGGCAACCCTACCAATAAGGTTTGGGTTCTGGACTGGGAAACCAACCCACTCATCTCTGGTCAGACACCAGAGACCTGCAGCTTCCCCCATGAATACAACTCTGTATTGGTGGAAGGCAGGCAGGAAATCCTGGTTGCTAGGGCTTAATTACTGTAGCAGCATGGCAGCAGTGAGAAAGTCAGAATATAGGATGAAAAAAAGCTGAACCCGAATAATAAGATAAGCAAAAATGTAGGGCTTCTGTGCATCCCTGTTAGTGTCCATGGCAGCTCAATAGGATTTTTTTTCAGTTGCTGACTGGTAAGGCAGGCGTATAGTTCAAAAGCCTAATAAAATAAAAAGTGAAGACCAAATGAAAGCTTGCTAAGAATAGACCCGGCTATAACATTCTAATAGTTGCTTTAACAGTAATTTGTGCATACTTCACATTCAGTAAATTACACCATATGTTGCAGAACAGCTGATATGAAGGTCACCATTGAAATTCCTATGAAACCTCTCATCTCATTGGCTCCATAAATATAGTTCCGGCAAGAAGAGATTTGGTGATCCCTAATGTGGGGGAATCATTAACTTTAGGTTGATTATATTAACGGTGCAGTATTGTTGCTTGTATCCTCTGCAGTGATAGGACTGGGGGGGTTTGTGACCCGCACATCACTTCTACACATTAAAATATGTCTAAAACCATGATTAATTGTGCCTGACAGTGGCTTGGGTGGGTTTCCTAGGGGCTATAGTATGTGACCCGCACAACTGTGGTTGTGGCTCCAGCTTTTGCTATTGCAGACCTGCCACCTTGAACCCTTTCCAGTGAACCAATCCTGTTGGTGATATCAGTGGTATGTCCCTCTCCCTCCATAACAGCCCCGGTGGGTACAGGTTCAGTTCATAGTAAGGGGTCTATGGGCTTGGGTAGGTGCGGGTTTCCTAAAGGCCATAGTTTTTGTGACCAGCACGTCACTTGTACACATTTAACTATGTCTAAACCCATGACAAATTGTGCCTGACAGTGCATATATAACAATAATAAAACAGTGGGTAATAAAGAATGTACTTGCCCCTTGCTGCAGAGGGTTAAGCTCTGTCTGGAGCCTTATTTATTCATTAAACAGAATGCTATTTCGACATTAATCATAGAGCGGATATGTTTGTGTATAAGATGGCAAGCTGTTGCCTAGAATCCCTATGAGAAAAGTCTGAGCAATACACAGGCTGAGACAAATCATGTTCATTTAGCTGCTTTCACCTTCACAATCCGACAGCTCTGTGTTATATATATATATGTGTATATATGTGTGTGTCTCCCCGAGTCACTGCGCACAGTACCCTGCTTGTGTCTGAAGTCACTGCGCTTTGGGTGTTACATCACATATACATAACAGTTAGGACACAAAGGATCATCTTATACCATGTATAGGGTCATATTCCAGAATTTACAATACGACACCTCACCCCCAGTGTGGGGGAACAGGGTTTTTTTTCTGTCCTTCCTGTTATGAGCAAGAACGTAATAGGGAATGAGCAAGACAAATAAATATGGCTCACATAAAGTGTTAGAAGAGGCAATTCTGGGAACTCTGGCTTCTGAAGAAACATTAGTTAAAGAGCCCCACACAACACAGAAACCCCTAATATACCTATCCCTGTAATCTGTTCCTTCAAAAAGTAGGAATAAATACCATTTTTATATGCTGAAATCCAGCTGCAAAACAGTTCTTCTCTTTCTGCATCATTTGAAATCCTGGCAGGGGAGGAGGGACTAAAACACTGATGTTACAAATTGTAACAACTTCACCACAGCTTACAGACAGCATGCAGGAACTACATAACCCACAATGCATTGCACTGTGATGTTCCTTTCCTTATTGAGATCATGTAAGTAGGGAATTGTGGGATTGGGAGGATGCAGGCTGAAGGCAGACCGAGGACACTACTGTTACATTTTATTTGAGTCTCAACGTAGTCAGCCAGATCAGCAGGGGAACAGGGGGCGGGGCTTAACCATATTATTACATTAAAAATCATAAAAAAGCTGCGTATTTTAAAACTGATGAATATTGCAAAGTTGCTTGAAATTATGTTTACTTTTATCCAACAGAGGCCAGCACTTTGGTCCTCTAGATTTGTCTGTGTATAGGTTTGTCTAGCTCCACTTAGAACTGTAGGTTTTGGTGCTCTAGGTTTGTATCCATCACTTTGGTGCTGTCCATTTGTTTCTATAGGTTTGTGTAGATCCCTTTCATAAAGTAGCTTTGCATGGAAGTTTGTGTACTGCCCTTGATTTATGCGGACCCCTTCAGTGCTGTAGATATTTGTTGATCTCGTTATGTTGATGACGTTAGCGTTGGCGGTTTATGTAAATCGTTGCTGTAGGTTTGTGTTTGTCCAATCTGCCGTCAGTTTGTATATTATCACAGCTGGAGGATATATGGCCCCATAAATGATTTCTTCCTGAAAACCCAAAAATGTGTGAATATGCAGTTGGTTCTCTCGTTCCATGTTAAATACATATACAACACATGCCAATAAAATAACTGCATTGAGATGTGAATTATTATTCTTTATTCTTTATTTGTATAGTATCAGCAAATTATGCAGAGAATTATTACTCATTTCATTCAGTTCCTTCCCCAGTGTTGCTAAAAATGTAACTTTCGTACAACAGGCACATGTTTGGGACTGTAGTAAAAAAATGGAGCAAACCAAAAAGATAACATACATACTCCATAAATGTACAGGCAGGGTTGGACTGGGACGACGGGGCACTGGGAAAAAACCTGGTGGGTCTCGTGGCCCCCATTGACCCAGGCCTGCACCCCCTGCTGGCAAATGTGGGTGCCAGTGCTCCCCCCCCATTGCAGCCACAGGTGTGTATTAGAGTAGGACAGGGGTAGGGAACCTATGGCTCAGGAGCCAGATGTGGCTCTCTTGATGGCTCTTTTGATTGGCTCGCTGCCAAATATTTAAAAAAAAAATAACGGGGGGGGGGGATAGAAAACATGTTCTAAGCCTTAGAACACGTCATGTATCTGCCGAGCGCAGGCCGTGCCCTGCTCCACATCCGGCATCTTTGGCACCCACCCTACCTTGCCCCTGCGGTCGGTGGAGAGAAGACATGTTTTAAGCCTTAGAACACGTCTTCTATCCGCCGAGCGCAGGCAACGCCCTCCTCCGCATCGCATCCGGCATCCTTGGCACCCACCCTACCTTGTCCCACAGCATCCGCGGCCAAACATATTGTATGGCTCTCACGGAATTACATTTTAAAATATGTGGTGTTTATGGCTCTCGCAGCCAAAAAGGTTCTGACCCCTGGAGTAGGACCTTGCAACTGGGGTGGCAGCCCCGGTGGGCCCCTGGCACCCCAGCCCGACACTGCGTACAGGTATGGGATTGCTTATCTGAAAATCCTTTATCAAGGAAGCTCCAAATTACAATTACAATTTTTAAAAATGAATTTTTTTTTCTCTATAATAAAACCATGTATTGTACTTAAATAATCCTTATTGGTGACAAAATAATCCTATTGGGTTTATTGAATGTTTAAATTATTTTTTAGTAGACTTAAGGCATGGAGATCCAAATTACAGAAAGACCCATTATCTGGGAAACTCCAAGTCCCGAGCATTCTTGATCCCATACCTGTAGTGCTGTGGCTTAAGTCAAATCTGTGCCAGGGATCCCAGAAATACTAACCATAGATTGGAGTTAAAGCTCACGGGAGTGCCAAGCTTTTGCTAGTATTAAGGATAAAAGGATATTAAAATTGCTAAAGTAGAATAAGAATTTGCTGGGGTGTGCCAAATACCCATTTCTTATCAGCCTTTGGGGTTAGCAAGTTCTAAACAAAAGAATGTATGAATGTATCTGTTGGCTTGCTGTAGTGGGTTTACAGAGTGTAGGAGTATGAGATACAGAACCTGCTCTGTACTTAAGATAAATATTTGGAATAGACCCAATGAGAATCATTTTATCATTACTTAAGACATGATAGCCATAGTGATGCATTAGTTCCCAGTCACTATTATCTGAAAAAAACCCTTTCCAAATATTAGGATGGAACCTCCTTTCTCCTAAGCGAAATGTATCTGCTGGAAGGCCCTACTGGTAAATAAAGCATTAGAGAGATTATTATATGACCCCCTTATATATTTATATATAGTTATCATATCCCCCCCGTTAAGAGCCTCTTCTCAAGTGTAAACAACCCCATCTTGGCCAGTCTTCATAACTGAGACTTCCCATACCCTTTACCAGTTTAGTTGCCCTTCTCTGGACCCTCTCTAATTCAATAATGTCCCATTTAAGCACTGGAGACCAAAGCTGCACGGCATATTCTAGATGGGTTTGTTGCCATATTTTTGGGTAATTATGCTACAGTGCTCAGCTTTCAAACCCCTGCATAAACAGTGGATACAAAGGTAAACAAGAGGGTGCATATGGTCATTGTGACTGCTACTTGCTATTAGTTGTGCACTTATGACACCAACACACACAACAAAAATGATTGTGTGTACAGGATATTTTGTAGGCATGCAAAACTCAGAGCTTACTTGAATGACCAGTCATGTCTTATGTAATGGGAACATTAGTGTAATGTAGTTGTTTAGGAGTTTTGTTCTTACAATGGTTTAATTGGGAAGGTATTAAAATGCTGGAGAGTTGGGCTTCAGTGTCCGGGGCTCTAGCAACCCAATCAGATATTTGGTTTCAACACCTGACCTGCTGATAGGTTACATTACCTTGTTATATCATATTTATCTTGAATACCTGTGCCAGGAACACCTGGGAGCAGAAGGAGAATGGTGGCACCATGTTCCTCAGCAAAGTACCCCTGACTGGGCTTGGTAGCAAAGCCTGAAGCAAGAGGTTAGCTATCTGGGGAAAACATATTGGCACCCCCAGTGATTTTAACTCTTCATGTGAGTGAGAAAGAGTGTAACATTTTGATGCTGTGGACCTTGAATGCCAGAAGCTGCTTCCCATTCATATGAATAAGAAATGCTTGGAATGTTCCCAAGCCATCCTTGTCTGACAGTGGCAATGTCTGCAGTAGTCAGTATGTTTCTCATTATTCTTCAATCAAATGAATGGAGACTATCTTGCAGGCAGGAAAGGCATTTTGACCTCGACATTTCTACCCATTAAAAAAAGCCACATTCGAAATTCTGAATTGCATAAATGTATATAAAAACTCAATGGAAATATGTTAAAATTGGGGCATTTTGGCTTTTTAGTATCTTTTTTAGTGTCCGTTAAAATTTTAATTGACAGTTCTGACTACTGTGGTTAATTGTAAGCCCTGAATTGTGAGTGGGGTTCTGGTATTGTCAGTGTTGGACAACAATGCATTAGAGCAGGGATCCCCAACCTTATTTAAACCTTATTTACTTGTGAGCCACACAAAAAGTGTTGAGGAGCCACACAAGCATGACAAAAGTTCTTTGGGGTTTCAAGTAAGGGCTGTGATTGGCTATTTGGTAGCCCCATGGGGACTGCTGGCCTGCAGGAGGCTCTGCTTGGAGTAGAACTGTGTCTCTCTGCTTCCAAAACTTTAGAAATGTAAAAATGGCACCTACTTTGAGGCCACTGGGAGCAACATCAAAGGGAGTTCATGAGACACTGGTTGGGGATCACTGCGTTAGACCAGAGGCCCATTCTCTAATCTATTTCCCTCCTCACTCAATCTCTTTATTCTTCTACTCTCTTATCTCTACGTACTTTATGATCTATTATTTCATCTTTTTAGCCTCTTTGTTCCCATACACAAATAGGGACTAACCATGAAATAGGCCAAATGGCTAGATGCAGGAGGGTCCACTGACACCTGGGCCCATTGGGAGTTTGCCTATCTGCCCATTGCACCAGTTATATGTCCCCCATCAACAAAAAGTCCAATTTTAACTATGACAGTAGAGATAGATTCACTCTTAGGCATAGATAAAGGCTCAAAATGTTGGGAGTCCTCCACAAAAGATTAGTCCAGTGCCTGAACTGAAACCGAACCTTAGTTGCATATTCACATTTGAGAAAAATCAAACTGTACCCTGAGTGAACAAAGCTTGAATATTTATGTGGTTATGATTCCATGCCTTTCCTATCCATTCACAAATTCACCGGCATTTGTGGAGGCAATGGCCTTGCTCTCACTTGCTATTTGGATTTTAACCTCAAGTCTTGAATCATGTTCTTAGGAAGTGTTGCACAAGGAGTAGTTCCTGAGCTAGCCAAAGCCACAGTTTAATGACGAACCGATGATTTTGTTTACTGACCAAAATGGTGAGTAAGAAAAATGGCCTAAAAATGAGAAATCAGATCACAACCCCAAATAAACCAGTGCTCTGTAGAGTTCAGCTAGATTTATAGTCCCTGTTGGTCAAGTTTTAATTTCAGCTATGCATTTTAATATACAGCAGGAATTCCGGGAAGCCGAAGCTCTGGTCCCCAGTACAGCCTAGTCTTTCCCTTTGCTGGGCAGTGTAGTGCATGGGGTCCCCAAACTTTTTTTTACCTTTGAGCAACATTTAAATATAAAAAAGCTGGGGAGCAATGCAGGCATGAAAAAAGTTTCCAGGGGTTGACCAATAAGGGCTGTGATTGGCTATTTGGTAGCCCAATGTGGACTGGCTGCCTACAGGAGGCTCTGTTGGCTGTACACTTGGTCTTTATTCCTCCAGAACTTGCCCCCAAGTCAGAAATTCAAAAAATAAGCACCTGCTGGGCCACTGAGAGCAACACCCAAGGGGTTGGTGAGCAACATGTTGCCCCTGAGCCACTGGTTGGGGATCACTGGTGTAGTGGATCTGCAGAGCTAGGAAAGTGGTTCCATGTGAATAGCACAGTTGAAGTGCCCATTGCATCCAAAAAGTTAGGAATCCTGGGTCGAAAACTAAAGGTGGCAATACACCAAATGAGTGGATCTTCTCCCAATATGCCCACCTAAGGTTTATATATTGAATTACAATTGTGGGCATAGGCACCATCGGACCGAAGACTGCATCAACTAGCCGATGCGCTCCCTGATCCGATGAAAAATCAGACCTGCCTGATGGAGATATGGCCAATTTTAGGCGAGATATTGGTTGGGTAGGCCCGTTGGGGGTGTCCATGCATGGGCAGATAGGACCCGAATCAGCAGCTGAAATTTGCCTGTGTATGGCCAGCTTTAGTCCTCTAGAATTCTCTTTGGAATGTTCTAGCCTTCTTGAAAATCCCCTACAGAGTGAAGCTCTACTTCCTTTATATAAAGGAGGTACTGGTATATTTATAATACAGGTGCTAGCCCTAGCTGGTGATTTACCTTCTAGGCTGGTTAGGCTGGTCAAATACCGGCCAGGTAGTAACCCTAATCCAAACTCTCTCTTTGATCTATGTATGTTAGAAGCTTGTGCAGACCCCATACAGGGTCCCAATGATCTTCCATTAGTTGTAACAGCAGGTGAAGGGAACCTGAGCACCTGGGCCGGAACTAGGGGTCGGCAGAAGTGCCTAGGCGCAATGCTGGGGGGGGTGATAGGCATGTACCTCTTCTACTTTTCTATTCTGTTCACAGTGTTCTCCTTACTGGTAATGGCGCGGGTGTCGTGCTATCCTAGCTCATCATACGCCCCATGGTGAGGGAGGGGCCCAACAGGAGAGGAGCAGTGTGATGGGCGAGGTGCCCGGCTAGGCTCAGTATTGCCGAGGCCATTCAGGCCCATTTCCATAAAAGGCACTGCCCAAAATGTAGCATAAACTACTTGTCCACCTAAAGATTTTGTTGCCTTGTCAAAGAACTATATTTCTTTTTTAAAACATCATTGGACACTTCAAAATTTTGTCTTTGTGTTTAAAAATCTGATAATAGCAGTAGGCATTGTTAGGAAGAGAGACAGCTGGGAACAGTGACCCAAATGGAGAGAGCGTGAGTCTTTTCTTCTTATTATTATAGCCCTGGAGGCAGTGCTTGTTCCTATGTTGTTCTCTAAATGATGGGAGAGGACATGGAGAAATACGGAGTTGGCAGGGGGATTGAGGCAGAGGAGTTGGGCTGGATGCACAGAATTTCTCTTGTATCTAAAGACAAATGTGCCAGGTGCCTGCGGGGCATTCGGAGCCATTCTGTCTCTCAGAGCTAAAATGTAATTGTATGATAAAGGAGACTTTCCTTCATATATAATTTATATATCTCAGATGACTGACCATGTAATATAATGTCATTTTACTAGTACAACACATGGATGCAAATGAAAGGCATACAGATCTATAGGTATCTCATTACCCGGTGGCTGGACAGCACTGCCTTCAGGGGGACAACGATAATGGAAGCAGGTTAATGTCGGGCATTGGTGTTTTCCTCTGTGTTTCTAACATTTCGCCCCACAGTGTTCTTCAGTCAAACAGATCCAAGCAGATTTCAGCCAAGCACATTAGTTCCCATAGTTCATTGCAATCACCCACACGACTTAGTTCACGTTTATTAATAAAGAATCGACATATTCTCATACACATCAAGCATACAGATATTTACTGTTAGTAAGGGCCATTACCGTTATCTTAAATAAATTGGAGCTGCCATATTAATTGCCATGGAGAGTGCTTTCTTCATAGACCCCAATGCAACAGTGATCCTAGTGGTACTGAATAGATGCTGTTGCTATGGTTATCTATGGAGGAAAGCAGTGCCGCACATCCCACTCATAACAAATGGTGGCTGCTACTTTTAGTGCTGTAGGTTCAGCCATAAATGCTTTTAGCAAAGCAACAGTTCTTGTGTTACACAGTATCCATCATTTTTGGAGGTACAGATGCCCAAACTTCCAGGCATTTAGGGTGCTAAAGAAGACCCCAGCTTGCTTATTATTATGCACATACATGTGATATTGCATCTACATTTTTATATGATAGGTGCCCTTTATGTCAGCTTGCCTGGAATGTTATTCTTAGATAATGTTTAGTATTTATCAGTCAAACTAAATGCTTGTGGGTTCAGGCAAATGCCAGAGGGGCTGCTGTAAGATGCCATAGACACTCACTATTTATTGGGCTGGGGGGCTGTTTGGGCCTCTGTGTACTTGGAATGCCAGGACCCAGGCCCAGACTGGCAATCTGTGGGTTCAGGCAAATGCCAGAGGGGCTGCTGTAAGATGCCATAG
This sequence comes from Xenopus tropicalis, assembly GCF_000004195.4. Lineage (NCBI taxonomy): Eukaryota > Metazoa > Chordata > Amphibia > Anura > Pipidae > Xenopus > Xenopus tropicalis. The sequence continues at coordinate 39,291,757 of NC_030686.2, read as the reverse complement.
ACACTCACTATTTATTGGGCTGGGGGGGGGGCTGTTTGGGCCTCTGGGTACTTGGAATGCCAGGACCCAGGCCCAGACTGGCAATCTGTGGGTTCAGGCAAATGCCAGAGGGGCTGCTGTAAGATGCCATAGACAGTCACTATTTATTGGGCTGGGGGGGGGCTGTTTGGGCCTCTGGGTACTTGGAATGCCAGGACCCAGGCCCAGACTGGCAATCTGTGGGTTCAGGCAAATGCCAGAGGGGCTGCTGTAAGATGCCATAGACACTCACTGTTTATTGGGCTGGGGGGGGCTGTTTGGGCCTCTGGGTACTTGGAATGCCAGGACCCAGGCCCAGACGGGCAATCTGTGGGTTCAGGCAAATGCCAGAGGGGCTGCTGTAAGATGCCATAGACACTCACTGTTTATTGGGCTGGGGGGGGCTGTTTGGGCCTCCCAGTATTTAGAATGCCAGGGCCTATACTGGATCCCAGTGTGGACATGCATGCTTTGTTCAATCAGTGCCCCCAAGTTCAATGCCCCGTCAGTATTAGCCAGTATGGCCTGAATAAGTTAAAAAAGATAAGTATGTAATGCAATTTCTGTACATAGAGCTTCCCATTGAGAGACATTTGCTAACAGACATAATCCATTACATGCACATAACTAAGCACCTCCTGGGGCAAAGCCAGGGGGGACGTTATTAAACATATACATTTCTGCACTGTCAAAAGGAATGACTAAAGGAATTCGGCTCTGTCACTGAATTCTTTAGCAAATGCTCTGATACTCTATGGAAAGGTACAAGTGTTACATTTGCACAGTAACGAGAGAGAGAGAGAGATAGATAGATACATAGATGATAGATAGATAGATAGATGATAGATTATAGATAGATAGATGATAGATTATAGATAGATAGATATATAGATAGATAGATAGATGATAGATAGATAGATGATAGATTATAGATAGATAGATATATAGATAGATGATAGATCAGGGGTGGGCAAACTACGGCCTGCAGAGCACATCCGGCCCGTTGGCCTTTTTAATCCGGCCGGCCGACTCCAGGTCCCTTTAAATAATTTCTGGGCCCTGATTGGTTGCGCTTCGTGCGTGCTCGTGCGCAGGGGGCGCAACCATAAAAAAGGATACAGCGGGAAGCCGGGGAACAGACGCAGCGGAACGATGGAGGGAGCTGCAGGTCGGAGAGATGGAGGATGCTGGTGGGAGGACGTTGGCCCGGCCCGGCCCGTCTGTGAGTAAATGTGGCCCCCGAGCCAAAATCTTTGCCCACCCCTGTGATAGATTATAGATAGATGATAGATTATAGATAGATAGATAGATTATAGATAGATAGATTATAGATAGATAGATAGATTATAGATAGATAGATAGATAGATTATAGATAGATAGATAGATTATAGATAGATAGATAGATAGATTATAGATAGATAGATAGATTATAGATAGATAGATAGATAGATAGATAGATAGATAGATAGATAGATAGATTATAGATAGATAGATAATGAATAAAAAGTTACAATGATAACATTTTAGCTCCACAGAACAATTGTTTTTTTTTGGCTTTTGCGGTTAGTGACCTACATTTGAAAGCTGGAAAGATGTAGAAGAAAAAGGTGAATAATTAAAAAACTAGAAAAAAATAAAATAACGAAGACCAAGTCCAAAGTCGCTAAAATAGGAAATTCTATAACATAGTAAAAGTTAACCACCCTTTTAACCAAATCTCCAAACCCCAGCAAAATCTGTAAATATTGCCCTAATATTAAATCAGCGCAGAATGTTACCAAACCCCATGGAGTGGATCATTACTGCGCTAATGGCATGGGGTTCATTGGCATCTCTAGCAATGCAACTTAATGGGGGCCCAAAGAATCTGCATTACTAAGCGCAAAATGGTGAGTTAATCAGCCCCGGTCATTACTGCTTGCCAGGGGGGCATAGTAAATCTGTCCCGCAGGGATCATTATCCCTATTGGCAAGCACACATAGCTTATCCCAGGCCTGTGTTAATTAGTTAAATTGCTTTATTCCTTTCAGGGCAGTGAAGTATCAGAAGCTTCAGTAAGAACAGATCCAGGTCAGTTAGTATAAATATTTGCATCTGGCAGCGCTGGGCACAAATACGAGGGAGCAAGATGCATTGTGGGCAAAAAACATGGCAGTTTACACCTTTTTTTGCATTTGCTTCTTGCCCCAGCACTTCATAGGGATCCCCGTGTTTGCTAAAGCTAACAAAGCACTTTCTTGTACAGGTATAGGACCTGTTATCCAGAATGCTCGGGACCAAGAGTATTCCGGATAAGGGGTCTTTCCGAAATTTGGATTTCCATACCTTAAGCCTACTAAAAAATCAATAAAACATTAATTAAACCCAACAGGATTCTTTTGCATCCAATAAGGATTATTTATATCTTAGTTGGGATCAAGTACAGGTACTGTTTTATTATTACAGAGAAAAGGGAATCATTTAACCATTAAATAAACCCAATAGGGCTGTTCTGCCCCAATAAGGGGTAATTATATCTTAGTTGGGATCAAGTACAGGTACTGTTTTATTATTACAGAGAAAAGGGATCATTTAACCATTAAATAAACCCAATAGGGCTGTTCTGCCCCCAATAAGGGGTAATTATATCTTAGTTGGGATCAAGTACAGGTACTGTTTTATTATTACAGAGAAAAGGGAATCATTTAACCATTAAATAAACCCAATAGGGCTGTTCTGCCCCAATAAGGGGTAATTATATCTTAGTTGGGATCAAGTACAGGTACTGTTTTATTATTACAGAGAAAAGGGAATCACTTAACCATTAAATAAACCCAATAGGGCTGTTCTGCCCCCAATAAGGGGTAATTATATCTTAGTTGGGATCAAGTACAGGTACTGTTTTATTATTACAGAGAAAAGGGAATCATTTAACCATTAAATAAACCCAATAGGGCTGTTCTGCCCCAATAAGGGGTAATTATATCTTAGTTGGGATCAAGTACAGGTACTGTTTTATTATTACAGAGAAAAGGGAATCATTTAACCATTAAATAAACCCAATAGGGCTGTTCTGCCCCAATAAGGGGTAATTATATCTTAGTTGGGATCAAGTACAGGTACTGTTTTATTATTACAGAGAAAAGGGAATCATTTAACCATTAAATAAACCCAATAGGACTGTTCTGCCCCCAATAAGGGGTAATTATATCTTAGTTGGGATCAAGTACAGGTACTGTTTTATTATTACAGAGAAAAGGGAATCACTTAACCATTAAATAAACCCAATAGGGCTGTTCTGCCCCCAATAAGGGGTAATTATATCTTAGTTGGGATCAAGTACAGGTACTGTTTTATTATTACAGAGAAAAGGGAATCATTTAACCATTAAATAAACCCAATAGGGCTGTTCTGCCCCAATAAGGGGTAATTATATCTTAGTTGGGATCAAGTACAGGTACTGTTTTATTATTACAGAGAAAAGGGATCATTTAACCATTAAATAAACCCAATAGGGCTGTTCTGCCCCCAATAAGGGGTAATTATATCTTAGTTGGGATCAAGTACAGGTACTGTTTTATTATTACAGAGAAAAGGGAATCATTTAACCATTAAATAAACCCAATAGGGCAGTTCTGCCCCAATAAGGGGTAATTATATCTTAGTTGGGATCAAGTACAGGTACTGTTTTATTATTACAGAGAAAAGGGAATCATTTAACCATTAAATAAACCCAATAGGGCTGTTCTGCCCCCAATAAGGGGCAATTATATCTTAGTTGGGATGAAGTACAAGGCACTGTTTAATTATTACAGAGTAAAAGGAAATCAGTTGTAAAATTCTGAATTATTTGGTTAAAATGGAGACTATGGGAGACGGGCTTTCCATAATTCAGAGCTTTCTGGATAATGGGTTTCCGGATAAGGGATCCCATACCTGTATACAAAAAGGCTGAAGGAATGAAGAATCTGTTTCCCTTTCTAGGTTGCCGTGCCGTTTTGAGCAGCATCCTTATACAAGCAGGATCTGGAAATGGTTTCTCCATTTATAAGAAAGCAATAAATGCTCAGCATGGATCTCCTTGTCACAGAATATAATGCAATTGAATTTTACCGCAGTATTTAAAAATAGCCTATCAAGAGCCCGTGGCTAAGTATAGTTCAGCTTTGGCTGCTTTGAAGTGAAATAGGAGAACATAGCCGAGAGGTGTACGAGACAAGAGAGTTTATTTCCATCACTGTTTCACCCCGTTCCCCTGTAGATGCCATAACAAGGATGTACCAATTCTCTGTGCCCTTACTGGATATTATATCTATAGCCTGACTGCCACATTGGCTACACCCATATAGAGCTGAACGGCTGATAAATGAAGAGCAGTTGGCCAGATAACCAAAACCTTTGGTGGTAAAGTAGCTCAAACTTATACCCCCCCCTTTGCATATTTTATCTATTTTATACACTTATATTGAAACTGCTCATCAGTCAGGACCCCCCCCCCTCCAACTGGTCCCATAGTTCTTCTGGGCACCTAAACGTCATTGGGTTTCCAGTCTCTATTGTTAAAGTCCTTGGGGACCCCAGAGGACGGGTCTTGCCTCGGGCACCCCCAAGATGTGACTGGCACTGTCATTGCCAAGTCATAATGGATGCTGGCAGACCACTTGGTGCTCTCAATAGAGTGTAGTAGTCTACATACTACTGTATATTGCAGAACAAGGGCAAGCAAACTGTCAGCTCCTATGCACAGAGTAAACGTAAATATACAGAGTAAGAAGGCTCAGTGCACACTATCCCTTCACCTTGCAGAAGACTAATCTCAATGGGAAATTCGGTATGGTTTCCTTTTCACTAATAAAGCACCGAAATGGACTGAAATTTAAAACTGACATCCTAGTCCCCCCTTATTTATTCTGGGACTGGGTATTTCTTTATTATATAAAGTTCTGGGACATGAATTATCCACTGAGGAATAAAAGCCTTTCCTTCCTATCTGGCTTATTGTACAGGGAGACAAGTGCACCTCTGCTTGACCTGCTTCTCCCCTGCCATGTTGTTACCACCGAGCTGTCATGTTTGCATTTCTCTGTCTGGTTGCAACATGTCTCTTCCCTCGCTCACCTCTGTCTCGCTTTGAGCTGGCACATTCCAGGTACAGAGGTGTCAGCGAGCTCCAACACCTCCGGGAAAGAAATTGCTCAAATTATAAATTGTACTTGGCTGTTTAGTATAAATCCTCAATGCCTGAGGCACTACACTCAGTGGAAGATACATTTCCAGTACCCCGAGTAATATGGTTTGGAACAGTTCCCTAAGCCCCGCCCTCTGTTCCCCTGCTCATCTGGCTGACTGAGACTCAAATAAAATGTAACAGTAGTCGACTGTCCTCAGCCTGCCTTCAGCCTGCCTCCTCCCAATCCCACAATTCCCTGCATGCGTGATGTCAATAAGAAAAGGCACATCACAGTGCAATGCATTGTGGGTTATGTAGTTCCTGCTTGCTGTCTGTAAGCTGTGGAGAAGTTGTTACAATGTTTTAGTCCCTCCTCCCCTGCCAGGATTTCAAATGATGCAGAAAGAGAAGAACTGTGTTGCAGCTGGATTTCAGCATATAAAAATGGTATTTAGTCGTACTTTTTGAAGGAACAGATTACAGGGATAGGTATATTTAGGGTTTCTGTGTTGTGTGGGGCTCTTTAACAAACTTTGGTTTGGCAGTTGAAGCTCTCCTTTACAAAATAATGTATGTAATATAGTGCTTTGAAATACTTATGTTGTCATCTGTTTTTCGACACAGGGACTTAAAAATAAGCCAATAGAGAGTTGTGGACTATACGGCTCACTGTGCATAAAGTGCAGCGGAGCAATGTCACCAAGGATTGGATGTTGGCCACCAGTGGTCTGTAGTAGGAAATATTGGGCAATTTTCCTGATATGGCATTACCTTAAGGCAGTGATCCCCAACCAGTGGCTGAGAGACAACATGTTGCTCCCCAACCCCTTGGGTGTTGCTCTCAGTGCCCCCAAACCAGGGAGTTATTTTTGAATTCCTGACTTGGGGGCAAGTTTTGGTTGAATAAAAACAAGATTTCCTACCAAATAAAGCCCCTGTAAGCTGATAGTGTGCATAGAGGCTGCCTAATAGCCAATCACAGCCCTTATTTGGCACCTCCATGAACTTTTATGAGGCTTGTGTTGCTCTCTATTTTTTTTTTTACATTTGACTGTGGCTCATGAGTAAGAAAGGTTGGGGACCTCTGGTCTAAGTCTTCTTCTTCCATTCCCTGCAATCTAAAGGCACTAGAGGGCTCATTACAAGTGCAAGAGCAATAAGGGGCGCAATTGTGCACTCCTCCCTTTGGGCAGGCAGTAAGTACAGGGCCCTTATGCAGGCTGTGTCTCCTTCCACTCCCTAACTTGCACCTGCAAATGATCAGAGTCAGATTGGGGTGTCTTGGGCCCACCGAAGCTGTCCCCTCAAGGACCTTCCTTCCTTCCACTAGTCGTGAAACCTCCACCCTGCCCCACTGCATTCTGCAGCGCTCTTATTTGCACCCGCGATGGGGAGATGAGAGCATCTGGGTCAGAGAGTAAACAAGTGGGGAGCGGGACTGGGTCGGCGGGGCCCACTGGGTTTTTTCCCGTTGTTCCGCCGGCCCAGTCTGACCCTGAATAATGCACAAGTAAGGGACAGGAAGGGGACAGGAAGGGGGCAGGAGGGGGGGGAACACAAGCTGTACTATATTAAAACTGCAGAAATGGAGCACAGAGGCCTGCGGCTATTGGCACAGTGCTTGATTGAGGCCTTTTTTTTGCACTTTGTACACTGTGCGGGGCCTTTGTAAATTACCGCTATTGTGTTCTGCTGGCAAATTGGGTTATTTCCTGGTAGTAACATCTCTACTTCCTTCTGGTAGAAAACCAGCAGTCCAGTCCTGCTTTTTGGCATAGCTTTTAAAGCTCAAAGCAGATAAAAACAGTTCAGTGGCAAGATGAGAGTGTCTGTGAAGATCTTTCTTCACAGAGGTCTTCAGTGTGTGAACGATATATAACTTTCCAAAAAAAATATTAGCTTCCCTTTGTTGACTGCCATAAAAATAGCTGCACAGGTCGCTTCAAGATCACGGCAAATAGTTTCAGTAACACATAAGGACCTCGCAAATATTTGGGCCTATTATACAAAGATTTTCTATTGAGTTGATGTAATTACCTAATAATGGTCAGTGAGTTATGGTTTTTCTAGGGGGTTACAGATTGGGTCACAGGGGGTCACAGTGTTGCATTCCAAAGGGCTGAGTATAGATCTACGCCCAGCCTGTTTCTTCCCATACACAACCTGCCTTGCCATTTTCAGTCACACACATATTTACACAAGACAGAGTGTTGGGTTTTAAACAGATTTAGTATATGAGCCACCTGTTATGGTCTCTCATTTCAAACATCTGCCCATACATAACCAGCTTCTTAATTTCAGTATAAAGGTGGCCACATAAGCCATAACCCCACTCAGTACCCATATCCAATATGGCTACCTCTCTATTGTTGTGTTTTTTTAAAACAACAGGAAGTGGAGAAGAAACACAACCCCACTTCCTGCCTATGTAAGCAGATACACTACATCAGCAGTTTACATATGTTTAAACATGGTTGATCCAAAAGCTGATATCCATGGCACGTCTATATCATCGGCCAGTCATGGGCGCTATGCCAAAGCCTTTCATTGGCTGACATGGAAGTATCAGGGGCTGCACCCTCGTCCTGCTCCACTAGACTTGGGCCTACAGGTGAGACATTGCAACCAGCTGCTCTTTCCCAATTTCTCAGCTGCAAGGAAGCTAAAATAGCAATTTTGTTTACAAGGGAGACACACAAAAGGTAGTCTAAGGGGCAGATTTATCTGAATTTCGGATAATTAAAAGTACCATTGGCAAAAATTCGGAGCAAATACAATAATTTCAGATGTGCGTTAATTGTGCAAAAATTCATATCGTGGTTGTATAAAAATATCATGGTACGATCCAAAAGTTACTAAATTTTCATATCCGAACGATTGGAAACGGCGCGAAAACCTTTCTGACTTTGAACCTTCAGTGCATGATTTTGGAAGCTTTCCATAGGACTCAGGCCCAAGGAAAGTCTCCCATAGGGCTCAATGGCACTCTGTAGCTCCAACCCGGCCCAAGGAAAGTCTCCCATAGGGCTCAATGGCACTCTGCAGCTCCAACCCGGCCCAAGGAAAGTCTCCCATAGGGCTCAATGGCACCCTGCAGCTCCAACCTGGCCCAAGGAAAGTCTCCCATAGGGCTCAATGGCACCCTGCAGCTCCAACCCGGCCCAAGGAAAGTCTCCCATAGGGCTCAATGGCACCCTGCAGCTCCAACCCGGCCCAAGGAAAGTCTCCCATAGGGCTCAATGGCACTCTGCAGCTCCAACCTGGCCCAAGGAAAGTCTCCCATAGGGCTCAATGGCACCCTGCAGCTCCAACCCGGCCCAAGGAAAGTCTCCCATAGGGCTCAATGGCACTCTGCAGCTCCAACCCGGCCCAAGGAAAGTCTCCTATAGGGCTCAATGGCACTCTGCAGCTCCAACCCGGCCCAAGGAAAGTCTCCCATAGGGCTCAATGGCACTCTGCAGCTCCAACCCGGCCCAAGGAAAGTCTCCCATAGGGCTCAATGGCACCCTGCAGCTCCAACCCGGCCCAAGGAAAGTCTCCCATAGGGCTCAATGGCACTCTGCAGCTCCAACCCGGCCCAAGGAAAGTCTCCCATAGGGCTCAATGGCACTCTGCAGCTCCAACCCGGCCCAAGGAAAGTCTCCCATAGGGCTCAATGGCACTCTGCAGCTCCAACCCGGCCCAAGGAAAGTCTCCCATAGGGCTCAATGGCACTCTGCAGCTCCAACCTGGCCCAAGGAAAGTCTCCCATAGGGCTCAATGGCACTCTGCAGCTCCAACCCGGCCCAAGGAAAATCTCCCATAGGGCTCAATGGCACTCTGCAGCTCCAACCCGGCCCAAGGAAAGTCTCCCATAGGGCTCAATGGCACTCTGCAGCTCCAACCCGGCCCAAGGAAAGCCTCCCATAGGGCTCAATGGCACTCTGCAGCTCCAACCTGGCCCAAGGAAAGCCTCCCATAGGGCTCAATGGCACTCTGCAGCTCCAACCCGGCCCAAGGAAAGTCTCCCATAGGGCTCAATGGCACTCTGCAGCTCCAACCCAGCCCAAGGAAAGTCTCCCATAGGACTCAATGGCACTCTGCAGCTCCAACCCGGCCCAAGGAAAGTCTCCCATAGGGCTCAATGGCACTCTGCAGCTCCAACCCGGCCCAAGGAAAGCCTCCCATAGGGCTCAATGGCACTCTGCAGCTCCAACCCGGCCCAAGGAAAGTCTCCCATAGGGCTCAATGGCACTCTGCAGCTCCAACCCGGCCCAAGGAAAGTCTCCCATAGGACTCAATGGCACTCTGCAGCTCGTAGTTGTTTTGACAAATATGATTTTGTCGCACAAATTGACACTAAGCACGAAAAAGTAGCGGAGATTAATGAATAATATTGTGGAAAATACGCAAAGTTCTATAAATTAGAAAAAATACAAATTTTTCCCATTCGGACCCAATCGTACATTGAGAAACGTGCCCCTATGTGTATTGTCATTATTACTGTCTTCGTTATCCTATATCTATGGCGACATGTTAATCAGCATTTCAGGAAGATGTTTGTATACATAGGGGGTGTGGGGAAAGAAATACGCAGACATGAAAAGAACAGATGTTTTTCCAAACAGCATCAGAATCAAACTCTGAACCCCAGTGCTAAAGACACGCCGCGCTGACTCCTGAGCCACCATGCCACCCACGGATAGCCAGATAATACTTGGCACAGAACTTTCCAGTATGTGTTTATTAAAAGCGGCTCTTATCTGCTGGTGTATAGACAAATGTGAGGTTTTTTTCCCAAGGCAGTGGGGCCCCGCAGTCATGAAAGCAAACGCATCGCCCTCAAGCAGATCCCACAGGGAGTGGTATTTTCTGGTGAAAATCACATGTTCTCTATGTAGACTGATTACCAGTCAGTGAATTTCTGTTTCCCCCAAATTAATAAATAAATGAATGCCATTAATAGCATTAAATAGATGATAATGATTTGATTATTTGGCTCAAGTGCACTTCCGAGATTGACTATTTGATCAGGTGCCACGTAGCCAATAAGGTCAGGGATAAGTGACACTGGGACAGCCTTGATTAAATCTGCCAAAATTATATGAATACAAATTTGCAGCCAATCTCTTCTTGAAACTGCTTTCAGAATGGCCCCCTGGGTGCAGTGCAATCATATGTCACTTTAAAGGGAAACTCCACCCACAAAGTGGTTTAAAAGGAAATGTAATTGTCAGCAACTTTCCAATATAAATTGAACACATATTATCATCATTTTTAAATAGTTATTTGTAAACATAATTGCAACAAAAAACTGTATTTGTTGCTCCAGTTCTCTGCACTTACCCCTGGTTCTGAATTTTGAAACAACACAGTTGGATAGAAAGGTCACAAGTTTAATGAAGGTAATGTATAACATAGAATCTACACAGGTAAGCTGCTCCTTGCCATAAACCAGATGTAACATTTACCACGCGTTTTGTAGGCAAAATACACAGGGTGTTGGGCACGTTTGTTGTTACCTGATCATAGGACACGTGAAAAAAGGATAAAACTATAGCCATCTAGCTGTGGTTTCTTATAGTGCATAAAGAAAATGTAAAAGATGATTTTCAACAATAATATATATATATATACACACATATACAAACTCTATATATTATTATTATTATTATTAGCATTTATTTATAAAGCGCCAACATATCCCGCAGCGCTGTACAATATGTGGGTTACATACGTTGGACATACAGAGTAACATATAAAGCAATCAGTAACCGATATAAGAGGTGAAGAGAGCCCTGCCCAAAAGAGCTTACAGTCTACAAAGAGAAAGGGTTGAGACACCAGATGTGGGAATGGGCAAGACCAGAGTTGTGAGAGGTGGGGCACAGGGTATTGCTGTTAGCAGCACACTGAGGGTATGTTAAACTAGATTAGAGTAAGCTTCTCTAAATAAATGTGTTTTTAGAGATCTCTTGAAGGCAGATTGGGAGAGATTGGGAGAAAGTCTGACAGTTTGTGGGAGCGAATTCCAGAGAAGGGGGGCAGCCCTTGCAAAGCTTGAATGCGAGCGTGTGAGGGGGGAATGAGAGAGGAGTTGAGGAGCAGGTCAGTAGGGGGGTAACAAGCAGGTTGGATGGTACCTAGAGATAAGTTCAGAGATGTAGGGTGAGGCAGAGTTATGAACTGCTTTGAATGTGAGAGTCATTAGTTTATAAATGTATATTAAGCAATTAAATGCTGTATTTTTAGTTCTATGCAATGAAGCACAAATGTAGCACAGAGCCGGGCAAAGTACTATTTGCACCCAAGGTAATGCTCCTTGGCTCGGCCCTCCTGCTCATCTCAACCCCTCACTGGATGTTGTGAATTCACTTTCTTTCTCTGCCCTCTGCCGCAGGTTATTGGTTTGCTCCTGCCCTAGAATTTGCACCCCTTCCCTTCTTGTGCCCTAGGCAGCTGCCCCAGCTGCCTGCCCCTAGTGTCAGCCCTGGTGCCCACACTTACAAATGCTGTATGGAAGCAAACCCCACCTGTAATGCAACTAGTATTGTGCGAGCCCAGGGGCAGGATTTCCACTTGGGCCCCCTCTGCCCCCTGGACAGCAGCCCTCCATCTGTAGACACGTGCCAGTGCAAGTTCCTTACCCTTTAGATGATGGGGGTGTGGACCCACCAACACTGTTCCAACATCTACTGTAAAGCCTTCCCAGAAGGGTAGGGGCTGTGTAGGCAGTTCTGTATTCATGGGTCATTGCCAGGGAACTGGAGCAATTCTCCTACATACAGGGCAGGGGGCAAAATCACAGAGGATTGTGCCGATTTTTTTTACCTTTGCACCCTGCCCGGCACATAGTAATGTAATATGTAAAATCTCCAAACAAATATGCTAGCGACTTCATATGACTTCTAGGTACATCCCACTTCCCAAATAACAGGCTGCTCTTGCATTGAGGCAAAGGTTCAGAATATTTTTTTATTCTTTGTGGTTTTGGAATAATTTAAGCTTTTTTCCTGCAGTGTCTGGTTGCCGGGGTTGCAGACCGTAGCAATAAGATAGCATTTTTATTTACCAAGATGAGTAAGTCTATAGGATCTTCCCAGCTGCTGGTAGGTGTAGCTTGCAGGATCCATCTCAATTACACTAATTACGTTCCCCCCCAGCTATCTGCACAGGTGCCAGCTCCCATCATGCACAGTGATTTATATGCTGCCATTGGAGAACTCTGTTTAACCTCAGCTTCACTCTCGTTCCCTCCCCTTATTACATTGCTATTTCTTTGGCTTTGACCCCCATCTCATTACTGTAATACAGCTGCTTGACCCCCTGAACCCACATTTCCTCATTTCTCTTTCCGCCCACTTCTGCTTGTGGCGCTCACCCCACCCTCCCCAAACCTCATTCACTAAAAAGAAACTGAATATGAAGAGGGCAATGGTGTGGTGCAGCCTATCCCCGGTACCGCAGGGAACCCTATGAGGGAGAGAGATATGATATTCATGTGCTATAAAACGTAATGTTTATTTTTAGAGGGAGGCTTTAGCATTTAATATGAAATAAACCGGAGAGTAACTGTCATCCAGGAAAAGCTTTATTCTTATTCACTTTATAATTTAACTCTATTCATCACATGGTCACAGGGTGTTTAGTCTCCCGCTGCTGTACTCAGGGGGCCCTCCTGGCACACAGGCATTATGCCCATAACAAAGCCTTATGCCGAATCCCTATATTTGTCACTGTATCTCTGACTAGTTAGTTACTGAGGGGGTGCTGGCCCCTTTCTTCCTCTTCAGGGGCCCACCAGCTGCTCAGTTAGCTGGCTTAATCCTATCTCTTACCAACTCAGATAACTCAGTGGAATCTGGCCTACGACTAGACTGCCGGCCTATGGAGCGCTGCTAAACTGCTCTCTTAGGTAGCTAACCTTGGGCCCTGGGTTTATAAGCATTAATTCTTCATTAAACAAAGTAGCTAGAGCACACTATACACTAATGGCGGGCCACAGTGATACAAAGCCTTAGGCCAAAACGCTGGTACATTTGCAGCACAAGGGGCTTTAGTGACAAGTGATTCAGGGAGTGATGAGCTTGTCCTCGTTGGTCATCAACATTTGCCAAAAATGCCAGTGTTGCCAGGGACCAGACCCCCTCTCCCATCACCAAGGGGCCAGACAAGCAGAAAGCAGACATAGGAGGTACGTTCCTGGTACTCCCCAATGGTTGTGCCCTAGGAATTTGCCTCTTCTGCCTACCCCCTGGGGGACCCTGTTACACTTCCCAATTCCCATAGATGTCAGCCTGGTGAAGAGCAAACCCTGTTGATCCTTAGTGCATGTAGCGTGCTGCTGGAAAAATGGGTGTGGTCTACCAAGGCATGGGGCGTGTCCTACCATGACATCACAAATCCTAAAACAGCCCTTTTGCATGTCACATATGAAGGATAGAATAGCCAATAATGATAGGAGTGCAGCTCCAAAACCGGGTTAATAGGGTCACCCCAGCAGGGGGGCGGCAAAAAAAAGGAGCAGTATTTGATGTATTATGGGCGAGGTGATGATGAAAGTGGGGGCTATGATGTCACAAATGTCCAAAGGAGGCTCAGGCAGGAGAAAGAGAGCCTAAGTTTCACCCAGGTTCAGGGCCAATCAGGGGTTTAAGAGGGAGGATTGGGGGATTAAGGGTGCAGGCCAGAGGTAGGGGGCCGGGTCAGTTGCAGATTGTCAGGCCCCTCCATAGATCTCTTGCAGGGGGGCCTGGCAGCAAGTCATTATGCCAATGATCACTGCAGATGTCATAATTGCATTTGATGAATGATGACAAATATAAATTGCACAGTAACATGTTAGAGTTACAGAAATAAAATGTAATAAGAATGATCCGGCTGCACTTCAGGTTACATACAACTACAGTATGTATTGTCTATGAAGATTTTCATTCATCCAGGTCATGGTATATCTAGTATAAATAAATTTGAAGCAACTGGACTTGTTTAGTAATCATTGAAGACGTTTCACTACTCATCCGAGCAGCTTCTTCAGTTCAACTGACTGGTATGGGAAGTCCTCAGCATATATACTCTTCCACTAATCCAATCACAATGGCACTATGTAACTCTTCAGAAAGGTGACATCTGAAACTCACAGAGGTGTGAATGCTGTGGAGTTACTTTGAAAGGATTACCCAAGTATCATGCAACTCTTCAAACAGGTGTTACTTGTTAGAGTTGCATGAATGGATGTGTGAAGAGTTCTGAAACTGCCGGGGTACAGATGTTAGAACAGCATTGTATGTAGCAGACAGATGGTGTCGTAGTCCCCCGCCTCTGTTAAGGGATGGTTTCTCCAGTTGCATGATACTTGGGTAATCCTTTCAAAGTAACTCCACAGCATTCACACCTCTGTGAGTTTCAGATGTCACCCTTCTGAAGAGTTACATAGTGCTATTGTGATTGGATTAGTGGAAGAGTATATATGCTGAGGACTTCCCATACCAGTCAGTTGAACTGAAGAAGCTGCTCGGATGAGTAGTGGAACGTCTTCAATGATTACTAAACAAGTCCAGTTGCTTCAAATTTATTTATACTAGATATACAGTATGTATTAATGTTCTGTGAACTTTTTTCTGGCTTTTGTACAAAAACATGGGCAGGGCCACCATCTAGAGGGTACAGGGAGTACTGCAGCCAGGGGCCCTGTGGCAAGAGGGGCCTCAATAATGGAACAGTGCAATTTATGGGATGTGAAAGGGCCAGGGTTCAAGGGGAGTGGGCAGGGTTTAGTGGATCATAGGCAGAGTTGCCAGGGCAGATCAGGGTGATTGTGGATGTGGGCTGCTGTAAGATGCCATAGACAGTCACTATTTATTGGGCTGGGGGGGGGGCTGTTTGGGCCTCTGGGTACTTGGAATGCCAGGACCCAGGCCCAGACTGGCAATCTGTGGGTTCAGGCAAATGCCAGAGGGGCTGCTGTAAGATGCCATAGACACTCACTATTTATTGGGCTGGGGGGGGGGCTGTTTGGGCCTCTGGGTACTTGGAATGCCAGGACCCAGGCCCAGACTGGCAATCTGTGGATTCAGGCAAATGCCAGAGGGGCTGCTGTAAGATGCCATAGACACTCACTATTTATTGGGCTGGTGGGGGGCTGTTTGGGCCTCTGTGTACTGGATATGCCAGGGCCTTCTTTGAATCCCTGTCCTGACCTGGAGCTTCTGGCATAAAGCTGCCCATACACGCACCAATGATAGTACGATATTCGGTGTATGTATGGCAAGGCGGCGAGGCGACTGTTATCGCAGAAGACTGCGGATATCGGACAATGGGCGGGTTAAAAGATTTTGATTGGGCACCATTGAAGACGCCTGAGCAAAATCTACTTTCAGGGCTGAATCGGCGGAAGTAGGTAGAAATCCTATTGTTTTTACCTCCATATCTGACGATTCAGCCCTGAACGTCTGTGGAGGGTGGGAACGACCATCGGTCGCATGAAGGATCGAAAATCTTAAGCCTACCACTGAGAGCCATTTGCTATTGTTTGGCCTACCACCCAACATTGATTCCTTCTCTCTGGGACTGTTGCTGGGTTTCATGGGGAAGTGCACTTCTGGGGAGCTAATGAGGTGTGACCAGTTAAGCAGCTGTACATCAAAGAGGATGACTGATCACCCTGTTTCTCCTGAATTCTAACCTTCTTAAAGGCCTAGATAAACCCAGAGATAACCCTTGAATGCCGGTATCCTGTGACTCCTGTTCCATTTATCCCGCATGTACTTACACGCCATTCTAAACATACAAGCACACCTGTGCCAATACAAATAAGCCTTTGGCATGTTATTAATATTTGCAGATGATTGTTTGGCCGGGGCTCTGGATTATATCCCATTATCCTGCCTCAACAAGAGCATTCCTAGAAGTTTCCGAATAAATGTCAGGGCTTGTAGACAGGCAAAATATGATAGATAATACATAAATGTTAGATATTATGGAGAATGTTTTTTTATAGGGACAAGAACATTTCTATTAAAGGTGCAGTTTTTATCTATGTTAGTTAACTAATGGCTCACTGGTTAAAAGGTAGAGTTTATATCCCACTAATTTTCGGGTCTTGTTCAGCAGCTCTCCAGTCTGATATATCAGCTGCTATCTGGTTGCTAGGGTCATATTTATTCTAGCAACCAGGCAGTGGTTTGAACAAGAGACAGGAATATGAATGAGAGAAGGCCTGCAAAGATATACAGTGGCTTGCAAAAGTATTTGGCCCCCTTGAACTTTTCCACATTTTGTCACATTACAGCCACAAACATGAATCAATTTTATTGGAATTCCACGTGAAAGACCAATACAAAGTGGTGTACACGTGAGAAGTGGAATGAAAATCATACATGATTCCAAACATTTTTTACAAATAAATAACTGCAAAGTGGGGTGTGCGTAATTATTCAGCCCCCTGAGTCAATACTTTGTAGAACCCCCTTTTGCTGCAATTCCAGCTGCCAGGCTTTAGGGTATGTCTCTACCCGCTTTGCACATCTACAGACTGAAATCCTTGCCCATTCTTCTTTGCAAAACAGCTCCAGCTCAGTCAGATTAGATGGACAGCGTTTGGGAACAGCAGTTTTCAGATCTTGCCACAGATTCTCCATTGGATTTAGATCTGGACTGTGACTGGGCCATTCTAACACATGGATATGTTTTGTTTTAAACCATTCCATTGTTGCCCTGGCTTTATGTTTAGGGTCGTTGTCCTGCTGGAAGGTGAACCTCCGCCCCAGTCTCAAGTCTTTTGCAGACTCCAAGAGGTTTTCTTCCAAGATTGCCCTGTATTTGGCTCCATCCATCTTCCCATCAACTCTAACTAGCTTCCCTGTCCCTGCTGAAGAGAAGCACCCCCAGAGCATGATGCTGCCACCACCATATTTGACAGTGGGGATGGTGTGTTCCGAGTAATGTGCAGTGTTAGTTTTCCGCCACACATAGCGTTTTGCATTTTGCCCAAAAAGTTCCATTTTGGTCTCATCTGACCAGAGCACCTTCTTCCACATGTTTGCTGTGTCCCCCACATGGCTTGTGGCAAACTGCAAACGGGACTTCTTATGGTTTTCTGTTAACAATGGCTTTCTTCTTGCCACTCTTCCATAAAGGCCAACTTTGTGCAGTGCACAACTAATTGTTGTCCTATGAACAGATTCCCCCACCTGAGCTGTAGATCTCTGCAGCTCCCCCAGAGTCACCATGGGCCTCTTGGCTGCATTTCTGATCAGCACTCTCCTTGGTCGGCCTGTGAGTTTAGGTGGACGGCCTTGTCTTTGTAGGGTTACAGTTGTGCCATACTCCTTCCATTTCTGAATGATCACTTGAACAGTGCTCCGTGGGATGTTCAAGGCTTTGGAAATCTTTTTGTAGCCTAAGCCTGCTTTAAATTTCTCAATAACTTTATCCCTGACCTGTCTGGTGTGTTCTTTGGACTTCATGGTGTTGTTGCTCCCAATATTCTCTTAGACAACCTCTGAGGCCGTCACAGAGCAGCTGTATTTGTACTGACATTAGATTACACACAGGTGCACTCTATTTAGTCATTAGCACTCATCAGGCAATGTCTATGGGCAACTGACTGCACTCAGACCAAAGGGGGCTGAATAATTACGCACACCCCACTTTGCAGTTATTTATTTGTAAAAAATGTTTGAATCATGTATGATTTTCGTTCCACTTCTCACGTGTACCCCACTTTGTATTGGTCTCTCACGTGGAATTCCAATAAAATTGATTCATGTTTGTGGCTGTAATGTGACAAAATGTGAAAAAGTTCAAGGGGGCCGAATACTTTTGCAAGCCACTGTATATGTAATTGAAAAGTATATATAAGTAATACCAAAAGCAGTTGGTATACTGAGAGACTGCTGTCCATAAATCAAGAAGGACTACATCACCTATCCAATAAAATGCATTTTATTCATTTATTTACATTATTTAAAATTTAGTGTCTCACAGGTATATCAGCCCAGCTGCATTTAGATATAAAGTTCATGTGTGTTCCCGAAAAGGCTTCCCTATAGGTGTCCCTTAAGGGATGTTGTTTCCTGGGGGCTTCTCTGTAGCGTGCAGGGGGCGCCAGCAATCCAGGGGGTAACACATGTTCTTATGACCCAGTGGAAAGTGAATTGGAACCGAAGAGCTCAAACCGCTGACGCTTCCTTCTGAGGAACCGGAACTAGCGGCTGAGGGAAGAAAAGTGAGTGTGAGTGTAAGAATTCTTTGTTTTAGACTGTGTGCATCAAAACTTCATTTTTAACCGAAATGCAGAATTTATTTGGGCATAATAATAATAAATATTTCATAGAAATTGCACCCCATAGCAACAGATCTCTGCTTTCACTGTTCTAACTACATCACAGCAGCAGAAGCTAAATGCTCATTGGTTGCAGTGATTTACAGGCTTTGGCTGTTTGCATAACCCTGTCACAGATCGTGCATACTCACTTAAGAAGACGCCAGCCTCCCTCTCCCGTGGAGACTCAGTTTTGTAGGACCTCCACGAGGGCTCTGAGCTAGGGCAGCCATGATGGGGGCTGAGTGAGCCTCGACCAGAGGAGGTGGAGGAACAGCCGCCCAGGGATACAGCACTACTGGCACTGCTCCGGGAACCCACTGACATGGAGCGCAGTGGCACTGGAGATGTGGGAAATGGCAGAGTGACTGCAGGAGATGAGCGAAGGTTGTCATCTGCAGACAGAGAACGAAAAAGAATTGGGGTTATTTATCAACACAGGCAAATTTGCACCTTGGCATAAACCTATAGTAGCCAATCAGTAATTCATATTTTTTCAAGTCAGCTGCAGGTAGAAGAGTAGAATAAGCATTTGTTTGCCGTTCTGTTAGGTGCTTATTTGCCCACAGGAGCCCCAGTGAGTTGTATCCATGCCCCCCCTGGTATATTTCAGTGCCTCCACTCCTTGTACAAACCTGGGACAGTTCTGCTGCTGATAGCTGAATCACTTGGCTGGATATCCGTGAAAGGTTTGCACCCAATGCCAGAAAACACACGTTCCTGTCTGCGCATCTCTTAAGAAGGATAAAAGTACAGGAGTCAGATGTTATCTTGGTCTTTAATAAAGGGTTGGGATGACATTATGGCATCATAAGAAGAATAACTAATAAATGCCTTAAATAATTAAACTTTAGAATGCATGGGTGTCTCTTAATATATAAGATTAGTGGTTGCACTAAATAAGATAACTGCTGTAATTACAGATTTTCTGTGCTCCATTTCCTAGTACAGCTGAGCCCCCCCACTATTCAGTGAGGGAGGTGGGATTAACCAGCAACAGGGAGGCTTCTTACTTAGCTGCCATTGAAGTGCCTTCTTTTAGCAAGAATTCAAATAGTGCATACTCCCCACTAATCACTATCAGGTGAGACACAGACAAGTTGGTGGTTACCCATGGATTGCCCCTATATATCTATAGATTTCTAATTTTGAAATGTTGGGAAGTATGAGAGCTGTGTCTTGTGTGATTACCTCGGTTCTTTATGGCTTGGTCCCAAAGGATCTTCTGCAAATCCCCTGTCCAGGCCTCCTTGACTTCTGCTGAGGGTGCCTGCAGTGTGTAGGTGTCCTCCAATTTCCTTCTTCGGAACCAGATCTCAAAGCAAAGCCCGCTGCCCCCTAAGGTGTGAGTAAGGCCGATCTCTGAAGTCTGTAAGAAAAAGATTAGAGATTCAGGTTTGCGTTCTTGTAGTACCAGTATATGTATGTGTATATGTATGTATATGTTTGTTTAGTTTTCTACATTTCCAAAGTGCTATTGGAAATATAAAAATATATATGCACTGTGCTCAGCACCACAAAGGCCTTTGACATTAGAATAGGCCTTGGCATTCCAAGTACCCAGAGGCCCAAACAGTCCCCCTACCACCCCAATAAATAGTGAATGTCTATGGCATCTTACAGCAGCCCCTCTGGCATTTGTCAGAACCCACAGATTGCCAGTCCGGGCCTGGGTCCTGGCATTCCAAGTACCCAGAGGCCCAAACAGCCCCCCAGCCCAATAAATAGTGATTGTCTATGGCAGTGTTTTTCAACTTTTTTTTTGGGCAAAGGCACACTTGTTTCATGAAAAAAATCACGAGGCACACCACCATTAGAAAATGTTAAAAAATTGAACTCTGTGCCCAGCAGCAGTGCCCCCCTAGTACACTGGTGCCCAGCAGCAGTGCCCCCCTAGTACATTGGTGCCAAGAGCAGTGCCCCCCTAGTACATTGGTGCCCAGCAGCAGTGCCCCCCTAGTACATTGGTGCCAAGAGCCAGCCCCCCTAGTACATTGGTGCCCAGCAGCAGTGCCCCCATAAGTCAGTGTGCCCCGTGGCCCCCCCTAATACATTGGTGCCCAGCAGCATTTTACTTCTGCTCTTCGGCGGCTTCAGCAGCATCTTCCCCTCACGCGCGCCGCCTCTGCACTTCTGCCTACACGCGACCGCACACAGGCCCTTTTATAACGTTGCGCCCCGTGCGTACTGACGTCACCCGTACACACGGGGCGCAACCAATGACAGGGCCCGGATTTTATTAAAGGGGGCCCGAGCTACTAAGAAAAACTGTAGCATCGCCGGGCCTCCTTTGAAAGTAAAAATTGCGGCCCTGCCTACGGCACACCAGGCAACATCTCGCGGCAAGTGGTTGAAAAACGCTGGTCTATGGCATCTTACAACAGCCCCTCTGGCATTTGCATGAACCCACAGATTGCCAGTCTGGGCCTGGGTCCTGGCATTCCAAGTACCCAGAGGCCCAAACAACCCCCCCAGCCCAATAAATAGTGAGTGTCTATGGCATCTTACAGCAGCCCCTCTGGCATTTGTCAGAACCCACAGATTGCCAGTCCGGGCCTGCTGATAACTGTACACAAGTGACCAACATACAGCATTGTCCCCAGGGGCATAACTAGAGAGGAAGCAGATCTTGCAGTTGCAAGGGAGGACGAATGTAGAGGGCTCAGTAAGTCCCTAAATAATGAGTAATTTCAATATTTCTTAGTAGAATAGGTCCAACCAATGTTTTAGAGCCCTAAATTGAATTTGCCTTGGGGGCCCAGTAACATCTATTTACGCCACTGATGGCCCCCTTTGTTTAGCCATTGAACTGTAGCCTGATCTTACAGGAGTCCCTTACAGAGATCAATGATCAGACAGTTTGATTGGGCTCAGTTATTTACTTGGCAAAGCTTGAAGCTACAGTTCTTCACATTACCTTGAATGACTGTTTGTACACATAGACCTCACTACCAGATGAAGTCTTCTTGGCTTTGCTGAAGAGAATGAGATCCTCGAAAAGGAAGACTCTCCTCCAACATTTCTTTTTCTTGTAGGAGATCATGAATTCCCCCTGACGCAGGAGCCGTCCCTGCTCCTTTAAGTTGACCTGTAGAAAAGCAGAAAATCAGACCTACTGACTCAAATGTCCGGGCAATATATATATATATTGGAATATCTTTATATTCTGGTCGCCTACCACCGGGATATAAAATAAACAGACTGTTGCATATTGCCGTCTATTAATTTGTCTTGCTTTTTAGAATCCAATGACTTTATGATAGTTATTATTTTATAAATGGAAACAAATTAGCCCCTGCATCGCTCTCTGAAGTGTGAAGGATGCTCTAATGGTGACAAGTGACATTAAAATCAGTGGCAGGTGACAGATCTATTCCCCGCATTATTTTGTGACTTGCAGGGTGGTGCGCAGAGAGACAAGGCAGGCTCAGGGCTGTCTGTACTGAGAGCAATGGAATACAGACAGATTTTGGCCTGTTGCTCAGTGCAGCTAGTGGCCTGTTGAGGATGCTGGGAAGTGTGGTTCTACAAAAGCTGAACAGCTTTGATTGTCTTAAGATGTCATCTAACTCAGTATGTGATTTCCACCTTTAGCAAACAGTGCATTCCCCTGGCGTTTTCCAACTAATCCGCCACTTTGTCTTTGTCCCACTTTGATGTCTCCGCTGTGCCCCTGTCCCTTTCTACGTGCCTGTGATTAATCTGTCACCTTCTCCTGTTTGTCTCTTCTGCGTTCCGAGCAGTTACCCTGCTTCCCGATCCGTCTCGCTCTCCCTAATGTCCCCTCTCTGCACTGGTAATCCACTCTTCCTTTAATAGCCATAAATGCTTTGATGCCTCCCATATTACATCTTCCTCGCTACATTTCACTGGGAATTTAAAACCTGGTTGTCACCTACCTTGTCTCATCTTTCAGCTAGTGAGGCACAGAGCATATTTAACCCTCAATTTTAGAAAAAGGCTTACATTTACTTATGCAGTTTTTTTCTTTATCTAGCTTTAACGACCATTTTTGACTGCACGCCCCTCTGCCTTGTGAATGGGTTGTCTACCTTAACAAGAAATAATAAATACTAAATTCCTGACACATGAATTATTTTCATGTTTGTGTTACTGGTCCTGTTTATAAACAGAAGAATGAAGCACAGCCCAGCAGCCCCCTATTATGTAGCAACCAAGTTTCAGGGTAATGTAAAGTCTTAATTCCAGACATCAAGTAACCCATTTTAACCAAATGTTTGACATTGACCAGTTAATTCTACCTGCTGATTGGTCATTATGAGTTTCTAAAGACCATTTATTTCTGGTCACCAAATGAGTGGATCTTTTCCCAATATTCCCACCTAAGGTGAGCGATATCAAGTTGATTTCATCATTTGGCCTTAGGGATACAGGCTGTCAGGGAGAGGACTGATGAGCTGATGCGGTCCTCAATCCTGACGGGAAAATCAAACCTTCATCATACAGAGGTAGGTAAGCTACTAAATGGGTCTGAAGGGCCCGAATAGGCAGCTTAAATCTGCTTGTGCATGGCCACTTAAAATAAAGCCATTTACACTTGTCTAAGGGCAGCTAAGGGACATTGCTACCTACAGGTAGTTCTCAGGAACAATCATTACTTACATCACAGTCCTGAATAGCGTCCATGGCGAGGAGGTCATTGCCGTGCCGTAGTTGGAAACGGACAACTTCGCGAGCGGCCTGCAGCTCGGCTTGTCGAGTGCTCTGTCCCTTCAGCTCCCACTCTAGGTCCTGCAGGAGTAGGCTATATTTGCTTATGCGCTGGATAGGTTTTAATAGGTAGGAAGAGAGGTCCATCTTGTCTTTTAGTTCCTGCTGCTTCCTCTGAAAAAAAAGCATATATACTGTATTACCTAGGCCAATGTTCCTCATTCTTTTTTACATGTAAGCCACACTCTGATGTAAAAAGTATAGAAGAGCCACAAAAGCAAGTTCTTTGGGCCAAACAAGGGCTGTGATTGGCTGATCTGATAGCCCCATATGGACTACTGGCCTGCAGGAGGATCTGCTTGGAGTAAAATGGTCTCTGGGCTTCCCAAACTTGCTTCGAAATCTAAAAATGGCACCTACTTTGATATGTAAACTTTGGAATATACACGAATAGACAAAACACTAACCTACACATGCTTTTCCCTACCTTAAAGAATGCTGCTCCATGTTCCTGCAAGAGTCTGTCCGACTGGGGCTTGTTCTTGCTGTAAAATGCATAAAGCCCAAACTGATCCTTCTGCAAGAAATTTAAAAAGAATTTGTAGAACAATTTTATTTTTACAAATATGTTTTCTCATGGTTTCATGGTGGCACTAACGTATAAGGTTTTCTATGAAGATGGCTATGTTTAAAGCAGAACAAATACTCCTACCTTGAGGGGTAATGAAAAGAGAAAGATCTTTATCAAATTTCTGTTTTCAGTGTTTACATGTTCCCTTGATGCTGTCAGTGGCCGAATCTCTTTAAATTGACATAAATGTACGCTTATATGTTAAAACTTACATGTTTAAGGAAGCAGCCTCCAACAAGGCTGGGCTCTCGTCGGCAGCTAGTCAGTTCTTGTAGAAAAACATGGCTGTGGAACTCGTAGAGTTTCTCCAGGTTACCAAAGATGGCAGCATGCTGACCACGTAGTGTCGACGGGACATCTGAACGGTCCATTTCACTCAGGTAGTGAGACAGGACATACCCCAGGGAACAAACGTAATCTCTTTCAGTAGCAAGGAGCTCCTCCATAATCTTGTGCATCTTACTGTGGAGCAAGGAAACTACACTTGAGGCACAAAATAAAAGGCAACCAGTAGATGGAGGTGACAAAATAAAGAAAAATAAAAAACACACCCAAATAGAAAATTACACATAGGACACAGCAAGAGAGATGAAAGGAATAGTTGGTAGAAAAAAGAAAGGCATGATAGCTTAGTGATTATATGAGAGAATGTGGTAGTAACATAAGACTACAGGCAGCAGAAGCACAAAGATATACTGAGAATTTGCATTGTTTTTCTTACGCAAAGTTGGCTTTCATAGACCAGTCACTTTCCCGAGATGAATCACTCATAGTTCCCCTTGTCCAAGGCATACGTGGAATAAGTGGCTCCATTGCTAGCAAGGGAGATATAAGCGAAGAGCTTTCTGAGGAATACTGAGAGCCTGAGTCCCCTGTGGAGAAGCTAGCATGTCTGGAGAGAGGACAGTGCCTCCCCGGTTGCATAACTGATCTACCAGCATCCCCTCTGGAAATAGTGCTTGAGTCATCACTGAGAGATCTGCCAAGTGCCAGCCATCCTAAATGGTCTGACTTGGAGGCACATGGTGGTGGTACTGGGGTTGTCCGAGACAAAGTTGGGGATGGAGAACGGAGAATCTCCAAAGCTTCATTGTTGGAGTTTTGAACCATAAGCTCTGTGTGCTCTGGATCTGCATCACTGCTACTCCTAGATTCCTCACTGGTGGAACATCCCTTTGAGATAACTGGTTCTCTTGCTGGTCTCCTGTTCCGATTGTTCCTAGATGCCTTCAAGAACAGTCCTACAGAACCAGTGTGGAGGCCAAAGCTACAACAGTTTATTACAGTAGTTTCAGCTGTTCTCATGCTCCCCCTGGGCCTAAATTCTTCTTCTCCCCTTTGATTTCTTGGTGACACTTCATTGGAAAAACCAGCTGGAGTATCTGCACTTTGTTTTTTGCTATTTGAGCTCCCAGAAGTATCTTTGTGCCGGCCTGCTACATCTGTCCTCTGCTCTTCTTTACATTTCTCCAAAGTCTCCTCTAGGAGTTGCCTGGACTCCTGACACCTCAGCCATGTCTCATTCCATACAGTTAGTCCTCTGCTGCTGCTGAGTGAGTAGGACTCCTCTTTCATTTCCTGGAATTTGTCAGCCGACAGTTCATCAGTCAGCCGCTGCAGGTAACTTTCCAGGCACTGTCGGGTCTCTGGAAGGCATAGCTTCTGCTCTGACTTCTTTAGCTGTCCAAGGTAACGGCTGCAGCTCACAGTCAGCTGAGATATCTGGTGGAAGACCAGCGATATATATATATTATTCTATATTCTTGGTCCTAATTTAGAGACCATAGTAATATAGTAGGAAATATAGCCTAAATGTAAGCATATTTACCTTATCACAAAAGCTGTAGAGATTCAAAAGTTTCTCCAACTCCTCCTTCTGCCTCTCTACGCACATGTAAAAGCTGGTGAGTCTTGTCTGGAAGCTGCTTCTTGCCGTCTTAAAAGATTCCATCTCTGGGAAATGAGACCTGTTGAATTTATTGGCATCGTCGAGAAGTACTAGCCCGTGATTGTAATGCACCTGCAAAGAGATTTGGCATTGTTAAAAGGGGGTTAGAGAAATATAAGATTCATCAAAAGGAGGCAGAAGGAAGCAGCGTTGGGACAGGCAGACTTGAGTAGGACTGATGGATAAGCCCTTCAGTGTTGTGAAATAAGACTTCATAATAAATAATAGATAGAATTTGGGTTTAATGCCCAAATTTTGAGATATATAGTTTATTGGGAACAATCTCTGGTTTCCTTAGATGTGGGAAGAACCATGAATACTGCTAACCGTTGCTTGGAGGAAGAAGTCCTTGAACTTCTTGTGATATCGCTCGAGGCTGTCCAGGGACCACTCCATGGTGTCCATCTCGTGTAACTGATTCTCTCCATCTCCATCCATCCAGGAGCTCAGCTGAGGGAACCCAGAAATAAGATAAAAATAAAAATATTGCTTTTCAGACTGTGATTAAAAGGATTCTAAAACCTTCATATATATTCTTGAATATTGTGCCTCACAATATTTGTTGCTGCTAGCGTTTATCCTTCCACTTCAATCCCCATTTATTTAAATGGTCTAGTCTGCAGTTCTTACCTATTTTTCTTGCTAAACTCACCTGGGTAAACTGGCTTTCTAGCTCTCGGATTTTCAGTAATGACTCGAGGAGTTCCAGCCTTCGGTTGGACTTGGTCACTAGGGCATGTACCTGCTCCTCCAGTTGGTTGTACAAATGCACAGCTGCCTCAACCGCACTCCTGCCAATCAGAAACAGTGTTAGAAAAATTGTGGGACCTTCTGGGTAGATTTTATTTAGGCCCCACCCACTGTTGGCCTACTCCGCCTTGACTGCACCCACCCAAGGTCATGGCCACAAAGTTACATTAAGCACCATGGGGAAGGTGATCCAAAAAGGAGAATATTCTTCAGCCAGTAGCTTCAGATGAGGCCTCAGGAGCAAGGTCCTGAAATGGGGACTGATGGGGAGCCTAATTAACAACAAAGTATGGGAATGGAGACTCCTATGGACAAAGCGTGAGCATCAAGTTATGAATTGCCTCAAGCAGTTAGATAAAGGCATTCCAATAAAGTCAGTCTGGGCTCCCCTGAGCATAAAGATGGCTCCATTTACTTTAAGCATTAGCTGCCTGATGTTTCTCAGGCTGATAAAGAATGGGAAGCCCATATGGGCTGGTAACCATAGAAACACAGAACTCAATAGGGTAAAAAGCAGGTCTCTCTTAAGATGGATAGTAGTAGCTGGAGCTTTGTCAGTAACCATAGAAACATAGGACCTAGAAGGGCAAGAATCTCTGATGCAGACATAGGGTGTTCTAAGCATGAACTGAGAGGGTGCATAATAGCTCAATCGGTTACAAGCAATTTGTTTAGGTGGTTATGCAACTAAAATATGAAAACTGACCTTTCCCAAAACAGACCTTGGCCAATACTGCAATGCATGCTTTTTGTAGCGCTTTATTGTACATTGTATTACCATGATACCCCATTACCAACCTTCAAACATCAAGTAGCTATAGCTATGGCCGGCAGTTAAGCCTCTGGCTTTTATCAAAACCAGCTTCTTCATATGGGGCCTATTCATCAATCAGCATAAAATCATTGAGGCAAGTCGTTTTGGAAGCCACTACTGTTTTTTATGCTGGAATTTTACATAATAGGTCCCTTAGTATTCTGTAAAAATGCATCAGTGTAAATCTGTATTTATCGGAGGGATGTATAGACTCTAAAGCAGGCAGTGTCGGCATCCTTACTGGCCTCGGTTCTACACACCGCTGGCCTGCTGCCGAGGGAGAAGCAAAATGTGCTGCCTGAGTCTGCTCCTACAGGCTTGTGTGCTAAGGGTTGCTTGTTGACAAGAGCTTGGGTTCTCTGGAAACATGTAATGAGCAGTATTTAACACCAATCATTTGGCAGTGTGAGCCAACTCTGCTTGTTACTATTAAATACTTGGCTGACCTTGACTAGAGTGAGGTTGCAGTGACACCTACTGGTAAGGACTGTGAACAGTTTTATTTTCATAAATATATATCCCCAAAGGAACAATAATGAATTCCACTGAAGGGCATTGACATTAATCCGGTGATAGGTAATATATATGCATTAGCTATGTGCCAAGCATGGATGAGCATACACAAGCTCAGTTCTCTGCACATAGCTATATAGCAGGTATATGTACAGTGAAACCTCAATTTTACATCCCATAATTTTAAGTTTTCCCTTTGTGATCCCATTAAAGAAGAAGGAAAGGTTACCTTATACACCAGGCTGGTGTTCCTGTTAGGAGATAACCGCACCAGTGTGGGGTAGCTACGAGCCAGTGTGATTACAATCACTGGGCACATTTTGGCACCCCTGCAGTGATTTTACCTTTCCCTTTACTTGAATAAATAATGCATAAAGCATGTCCCTGATTTTTGATATTAAACCATTTACTGGTCCCTTTAAAAATGTAAAATGGGGGTTCTACTGTGTGTGCACATATACATATATGTTTGTGTGTGTGTATACAGTATTCCCTATCACCATATTAATAGAGATTAATACCTTGAGGTAGGTATGAGGTTACATTTTTAAATTGTCTTCCCACTCCCCTGAATGCGTTTATTCTGCAGACCACCCATTATCGTACTATTATCAACAGTTGTTTTTACACTGAGGTTTATCTTAACATTGGTGACAGAGGTGCCTACCTGACATCCTGAGAGCAGCAGAA
This sequence comes from Xenopus tropicalis, assembly GCF_000004195.4. Classification (NCBI taxonomy): domain Eukaryota; kingdom Metazoa; phylum Chordata; class Amphibia; order Anura; family Pipidae; genus Xenopus; species Xenopus tropicalis. Next base: position 39,263,268 of record NC_030686.2, on the reverse strand, counting down.
GCGCATTGCCTCCTTGCGGAGCCTGGCCAAGGTTGTCCCTCCTTCCCGCTGCAGGGACACCAAGCGGGAATCACTTAAAACCATCTTCATAAGATCCCTGTGTTGTGCCATCTTCTCCTCCACTTCCTGCATGGAATTGCCGAGAGTTACAGGTCATTGTGTCCACTCAATGGGCACCTAAATTACCCCTAGGGAGAATAACTAAGCTAAGCCCTAACGTTTGCCCTTACCAGACAGGGAAGGGCACACTTACCCGAGAGTCCTGTGGGGCACTGCCCTCGCCCAGCTCCTGGATGGAGTTTTGTAGCAAGTCAGAGGCCTTCCTCAGGTCTGATAAGAATGCGTCCAGTTTCTGGGCAAGCAAAGAAAATATGTCAGTGGTACTGGGAGAAACAAAAATGCTTGGGACTGGGATGGACAGTGACAAATTGGGAAAAAGGAGTGCACACTGGGTGACTTTTATGAACCAAAAATGCCTTTAAATGAAAAATTGCCTTTAAATGCCCAAAAGATTGTAAGCTCTTTTGGGCAGGGCTCTCTTCACCTCTTGTATCGGTTATTGATTGCTTTATATGTTACTCTGTATGTCCCATGTATGAAACCCACTTATTGTACAGCGCTGCGGGATATGTTGGCGCTTTATAAATAAATGTTAATAATAATAATGTCCCTAATGTGCTCTAAACAGCAGGCCGCAGGCAGAATTGTGTTTTGTAGAACAAGTAAAAAGCACAAACATATAATCATTTTGAAATGCTAGGAATATGTTCTGCTAATAATGGCAATTCCCTATTCAGTTAGTTCTGTTAATAATGAAAACTCTTTTAGTAAATGTTAGAAAATGATCTTTTAGAAATGTGCAGCCTGGGTTTGAGTTGTAGTTCCCCTTTGACTGTATGGAACGCCATTCTGTCATCATTCTAACAAGTCAGTTGTTTGATAGCATCACCCGGGTTATGAAAAAATGTTTTCTAAAGATGTTTAGACCACTTCCGTCTGTAATACAGTGAAGCTATGTATATGGTCATCTGATATTTCTTGTTTTGCACATGAATGATAGGGGAAAAAATCATTTTAGAGACACTAACATGCTCACATGAATCCAAACCAGGATATTCATGCTTTCTGACAGAGAAACTAAAGCCCTTTGATAATACCACATACAAAAGCTGAGTAGAACATTTGCCAGATTATAGCCATGTAATGGTACTTCCCATAACCCCCCTGTGAATACTGCCAAATGGTCTGGTCCCTCCCCAGTGCTTTCAGACAAAATGGAGAAGTAAAATTCCTGTCACAGTTTCATGAAAAGAGTCATATTTTGTTTCAAGTGTTCATTAATTCCCTGCAATAAGTTGTGTATTCTCTGCTATAGTTAATAGGATGCTGTACAGCATCCGTAGTACTGAGTTTGTACTTCATGATAACTGAAATTTAGTAATGAAGACCTGCACAGCACATGGTACATTCCAAGATGTCTGCTGTATTAAAAGAAACGGCACAATCTGAGCAATACATTGTGAAGGCCATGGGCCCTAGAGGAAAGATAATTTACAGATAATAGAATTCCCCCTACATGACCCTGAGTGGGGGAGCCAGGGGGTATAAATACAGTATGGGAGAGCTAACAAGTCTGTCAAACCCAGGAGTCAACCCACAAAATACAATATAATAATATGTTCCATGCCCCAAAGATTTTGATTCTCTGAACTTAGGTTAAAAACAGCACACATCTATGCATGAAAGAATGCTAAGAAAATCATAGTTTCATCAAATTCATTAATATATATGTAGGGGGCTAAGGGTTTTGTCAGAAAATTCCTTTTTAGGGTTACTTCCAGATAAGGGCTGGGTTTGCACAGAGTTGGGAAGAGAAGTATTTCCCCAGTTATTGGTTAGGCAACATGTTACTCCCCAACCCCTTGGATGTTGCTCCCAGTGGCCTCAAAGCAGGGGCTTATTTTTGAATTCCTGACTTGAAGGCAAGTTTGGTTGCATAAAAACCAGTTGTACTGGCAAACAGAGGCTCATTTAGACTGTCAGCCCACATAGGAGCTACCAAATAGCCAATCACAGCCCTTATTTGGCACCCTCGTGAACATTTTTCATGCTTGTGTTTCTCCCCAACTCTTTTCGCATTTGAGTGTGGCTTACGGGTAAAAAAGGTTGGAGATCCCTGCCCTAGGGGAAAAATTGGAATTTGGTTTTAGTGACTAGAGATGTCAGATGTTCCCTAGTCTTTTAAAAGGGAGGTGTCACAAGGTTCTGTATATTCAGAACCCTCATTCTGGAGTGGTGGATGCCGAAGAGCCTGAGGCAAGGGGTCTCCATAGCAAAGGCAACCTGAGAGAGAGTTGTATGTAACAACTGTGCTACTTGGAGCTGCAGGGAGTTGTAACTTTCCAGGCCCATGTAACAAATGAACCAGTCACTGTAGGGAAAGGCAGTAACAGTCCAGTCCACAATAAGCTCAGGCCTATTATGTCCTTAAGAACAGCCATCTTTGCTGGTGGACAGAGGTGTTAAACAGATATACTAGAGTACCAATAGAATGATATATAAGCCCATGTTACAAAATGACTGTGCATACATACTTGAATATACCCCCCCCCCCCCCCCCCCACCACCTGATCTTTATGCATACATGTGCTAATTACATGCAGGTATATTCAGAAGGCGGCTCAGCATGCAGCTGGAGACAAACAACGCTCCGCCTCATTCATTCTGTTGTGCTGCTAACAGGCACCTGGTAAAACTGGACCCACTCGCTGTGACAGTATGGGAAGGTACCTCCTAGGTCCCAGGTCAGTTGCCCAATCTCCACGTACCGGCTCAGAGCCTTCAGCGAAGTCAAGACCTCCACCTGCAAAATTGTGCCAAAAGATGGAGATTATACAATAATTCCATTTAAGGTGCAGGTAATAATCAATTTTTATCTGCTTCATATCCCCTGTGTTTTTTACATGCAGAACACTATTTAGGTGTGCTTGGAAAAAGGAGCTACTGCTACCTTGGCTACCCCTTACTGGTGCACCAATTTACAGAAGCAGTAACGTGTTTAAGCACAGAACTATTGATGAACCAGCACTTGAGGCTGTTAGTTTGTAAATGGGCCCTTATATGTCTGTAAGAAAATATATAATCTGATACATTAACAATAAATGTTAAAGTGGCTTTATGTTATAAAAGTGCAACACATTTACATTAATAATATACCTCTTTTATTGTATCTTGTGGTATAATTAGCCATGTAAACCTGTGCCCTTAAGGTCGCCATATATAGGTTGAACTTAGTTAGGTTATCGGACTGGCTTAAGAAATAGTTATAACTGGCCACACACAGTTCCATTCAGATCTGACAGAAAGTAAAAAGGACTTGCAGTTTGGATCAGGTGGTCTTTCAAGTGACCCCTGATTGCCCAGAAGATTGGGCAGTATGATCTATATTTGCAAAACATCCCTGCTAAATCTAGGGTCCAGTTGAGCTAAACAACTAGTCCATTTCTCAGAAGACCATACGTCATATTTAAATATCTGTATTCCTATCTAATCAAATCTAAACCAAACAGTCTTTGAACCTTGTTATAAGCCTGGAAGTTCCCCTTTTTTAGTCCTGGGAAAGAACAGTATAAATCGATGTCTAAAACAAATGCTGTACCCCTAAAGCCTGTAGAATAAAAGATCACATGTAAAGGATGTGTGTATTATTTATATGAAAGGGAGGTGCCAAATTTCTTTTCTCACGGCTGCCCTTTGTGGCAGCTGAATCTGGGGGATCATATCCCATGTGGGACCTTTGAGTAGTGGACAATTTGGGAGTTGCAGTTTAACAACTGTTGTAGGCCAATGCAATACAATATATAACCTGTCCAACATCTCATTCCTCAACCAAGGTTTATAAAGGACAAGGACAGCCTTATTCACTTGGGAGGATGCCAATATTTTAGGCAATCACCCAGGGGAATTCAGTACTATTTTATGCACCAGCCCAGGAAAAAAGGGAAAGGAGCACTATGCTTTCATCATTATTACCTATTACCCAGGAGTCCCTGAAGCAGACTTAGACTCCTATTTTTGCAGTTTAGTTTTTAGATTGTGCTGTGAATGTACAAATCCAAGTTGGCTGAGGGAAAGGTAACAAACATGGAGGTGCAGTTCTGCGTTACTATTTTTACCTGGGTCAGTGAATATTTTTCATATTGGCACCCCTACTTTGGGAGATAGTAGCCCTCCTATATTTTGAAGCTTTCTGGATGATGAGTTTCCAGAGAATAATCACATACCTGTGTATGTAGCAAGGAAAACAACAGCCACCATTATGTAATACTAAGGGCAAAAGTAGGGGCTTTGCAGCATTTACTCTGCAGGTTTTTATATCTCTCAAAATGTGATTTTAGCACAATCCACTTTCTCTAGATATAAATGGGAATTGTTTAAAAGCAGAGGCACATGATTTTAACAAGGGTGTTTTTAATGCAAAAACCATTTGTCCCAGCATTCTCGCAAGATTCCAGTTAACTCCAACAGGGGGCAGTGACAACTGGGGGGAAGGATAATCTTATTTCAAACCCCCAACTTACTTTCTATGCCATTAGCCTAAATGAAGAAGAGAATATGCCCAGACACAGCTGTTTCTTGCATACATTATTTTCCCTTACATTGACCATTATTTTTTTTACTACAAAAAAAGTTAAATTTTCTCTTTAATTTGTTCTATTTGTAATAGCTGAAAAGCCATTACTTTACCCCACTGCCCTTTCTGCACAGGTCCCATTGCAACCTCATTATAGGACTAATGAATTAAGAAACATGTCTCTTAGACTCTTGCAGTCTATAGGTCACAGCTCACCTGCAGCCCGGGAATTCTATCCAGCTGGGAAGCTGTCTCTTTTTCCACTAGGATTAAAATGCTTTGAATGGATCCGGGGCAAGAAGCCTATAACAGAAGAGTAGGGGAGGCAGATCGTGTTATGTGTTAGATGAAATGTCCTTTTTTAGGAAAGAGCCAAAGGTAGAAACAGCAATCACAGCAACTTGTAACTTGCATTTTACATTGTGGGGTGACTGCTGCAGTCACTAAATTAAATTCCCTTGGGAGTCATTATTAGTGGTTGGCAGGCTCACTAATTATATAGCTGTACTTACTATTCACTGACTGTCAGTCTCTCTCATTAGAGGATTATTTTGCTCTGATTGGCTCATTAGGCAGAAGTGCCACTCATAAGATTATAATTTTATTCCCGCACAGGTTAGTCATGGAAGCATTTTAACAAATGGAAGTGAGATTTGCTGCTGGGCATTTATGTTAGTAGTAGAAACTCATTAGAATACTTTTCTGCCGGTAATACATGTGGCCTTAATGGCACGACACTTCTATGAGTAGATTGTCAAACTAATAAGTAGGAGTTTTTCACTCACCAGAGTATATTTATATATTTCTTTAAAATGATGGTGCTGTGAATCATAATGGAGGGAGATCTGTCACTATTTAGAAAATCCACTAAACCAAAGTGGGTGAAATAAAACTGTATTTGTATTGTATTTCTCTTACAGATGAATAGTTCAGGTTAATATATTATTTGTTGTTCCTCAGCCTATATTTTTTGAAGCTACAGCCAATCAATGCCTGGCAAAAAACTTCACTTATCTCTATTAACCTCTTAAGGTGGCCATACACTTTCAGATCCGCTCACTTGGCGATGTTGCCAAGCGAGTGGATCTTCTCCCAATATCCCCACCTATGGGTGGGCAATATCAGATTAATCCAGGCTAATTCAGTCATTTGGCCAAACGATCGAATTAGAACGACAGGTATAGGTGAAGTCGAACTGGGGACCTCATCAACGAGCTGATGCGGTCCCCGATCCAACTTAATTTTTTAACCTGCCCAATCGATACCTGCCCGATTTCAGGCCAGATATTGGTCGGGCAGGCCAGTTGTTGGTGCCCCTACACAGGCTGATTTGCTGTCGATTCAGTCTAAGGGACCAATATCGGCAGCTAGAATCGGCCCGTGTATGGGCACCTTTACTACTGATGTGAATTTTTAGTGACATGTCCCCTTTGAGAAGAGACCTGCAATCAGGTCTGAACTGGGATTCAAATAGACCCTGGCATTTCAAGTACACAGAGACCCAAAAGCCCCCCACCAGCCCAATAATAGTGACTGTCTATGGCATCTTACAGCAGCCTCTCTGGTATTTGCCACAGTCCACTGATTGCCAGTCCGGACTATGTGTTGTTTTTTATTAAAAAGCTTTCCTACAAGTGCTGTTTGTTACAATATTAGTAAGTGGTCTTCTTTATTAGAAGCCTTCCTACAAGTGGTATTTGTTGTCGCTATTTAATAGAAGCTATTCTAAGAGTAGCAGAGTTTTAATTTAGCAGCAAATATGTCACCATTTAGTAGTTTCCTAGAAGTGGTAGTAGTGAAAATATATTAAACCAACCCTGCATGGGAAATTATCTTAAACTTCAAACTGGTGTATTTCTGGTTGATAATCATGGGTCTGGGGCAACTCACAGCACTTCTCATTTATGGGAAAGCTTTCTACTAATAAAGACAACCAATTACTGTTAATTGAGTGATACCAAAGACTTACTAATGAAGAACACAATTTATTAACATGAAATGACATGTGGTAGGTAGTAGGCATCTTGATTACCCATCAAAACACCCAGTGTCCCATAGAACTTAAGGTGGCTATAGATGGCCATATACACTCATGTGACGTCACCACATGTTGGGCCAAATCAGTCTGATCCGGTCCGATTATCTATTGGGGCCTGAAGAAACCCTTTAGACAAGGACAGCAGGAATATGCTCCTCCTCCAAAGCTTGATTGATATCTGATATTTGCCCAGATATAAGGCAGGCAGGCCCATCCGTGGGCCCCATTCACAGGTAGGTAAGCTGCTGACTCAGTCTGAAATGGGCTGAATTGGCAGCTTAAATCTGCCTGTGTATGGCCACCATAGGAAGATTTTTCTTTCTGTGCTTGATGGTATCAATAAAGAAGGGTATGAAGTGGTGACACTCATGTCCAGGCTTTATCTAGTCTCATTAGTCATTAAAAGACTTCTTTTATCAGCAGTAGAATGTTTTTCAGTTAAAAGCAGATGTAGATGTGTTAATCATTAGAACAGCTTCCTCTGGCTGGCAGATTAATATTGCTAATTAGAAGACCTTTGTCTAGGTAACAGAATTCATTCCTCGTTAAGACACCAGTAGGTTTCTCAGTAGTAGAAATCTCATTAAAAAGCCTTTCTAGCAGTACAATCACATGGCTGCGGAATTACATCTACTAGTAGTATATACTGTCAATTTATTCCATATTTATATCAATTCTACAGTCCAGTGAATGTGCCTTAGGGTTGCAGAGTCATTAGAAAGCAGACACACAGCTGAGCTGTTAGACTCATTAGAGCCTAAAAATGTCAATATACGTAGGATAGGACTCCCCAATTCTCACATATTTCAATATACCATATATTTAATCCTTTTACAAGGTTGTCTGAGCTCTTTATTAGGAGGAAGCCAGTTGTGCAATTGGACTGCGGCTAATTGGGGATTTCCCAGTCCGAGGGAATTCAGGGTTCAGTGGAGATGATTTTGTAACTGTAGCACTGAGCAGCTCTTGGCTCAAAGCTCACTACTAACTGCCTGAATCATGCTTCTCCCTCATTGCACTTCAGTGTGAGATGAAAACATGTCTGGAACAAGGGAGCAGCTCATAACAGCTGTTGCTACATAGCCGGACCCTGTCTCAACAAGCCTAGAAGTCTTATGGAGCGCTCACCTGTACTGAATGTAGAGCAGTGTGCAGGCAGGGTGATGGGCCTTGTTTCCTGGCATCCACCAGAATCAGCATTCCGAGATCTTTCACTTCTTTCCTGAACAATGAAATCACAAAATTGTAAAGAGAAATATTACAGTATTAGGCAACCCTAGAGTTGCCACTTTTTCCTTAAATATACTGGTGTGCCCAAAGGAGTACCCGATGCCCATGAAACTGGTGTTCTCTTACCTGGCAACAGAGCAGAGGTAGAGTAGGAGGCGTGCCACTTCCCTTGTCGAGCACCAAGGGGCATCCCAAGATGAACTGTCAGTAGTCATCTGGATGACAGCCCTGCCCAACTTGTCACGGCTCCCTGGGTCCACAAAATATGTGAATAAATAGTACATTCTAAATAGACCATTCAGTGCACTGTAGAAATAGACTTGAAACAATGCAAGATACAACCCTGACATGTAAGTCATTATTACAATTATTATTAGTGTATCCATTAAGCACTTCTATTTTAATGTCTTACACACCTGGGAGGCACGCAATTCCTGAGTATAAAAGCTTAGCACTCAGATCTTGGCATTGGATGGGAGGGTCATGGATAGTCTCCAATGGAACAGTGCCTTTTACTGGAGATCCTACTATGGACACCCACAATCCAGCTTTGGAAGGTACCTTCTGAACTGTGGAAGTCACCTCAAGGCCAGCGTTGGCCACCGTTGCTGTGGAAAGGAGACAAAAAGAGTTGGTTTCGTTAAGTAGTTTCAGATGTGGCTCATATCTAGATGGGCTTTGCCATATCTTAATCATTTATGCCTGTGACATATTTAAATAATATCATGGGTAACTGGGTGGGACCTGTAACCTGTTGTTTATATGAAATATTCCCAGTACTTTGGTGTGTTTTGTCCTTGCTGATTAAGTGATACCCACACTCAGTGGTGGATAAGTTTTTAGTTAATATTAACAGTTTCTTATAGCTTAACATGGAGCCAGGGTCGGAACTAGGGGTGGGCAGCAGAGGCAGGATGTGCTCAAATCAATGACCCTTGTGGAGGTATGAGAGAGTTCACTAGTAAGCATCCAGCTTGTGTGAGTGAGTGCTGTTGGGGAGTGGGTAGAGGACCAGCAGGTGGGAGTTTTAGGAGCAAGTGAGCATTCACCATGGAGTGAGATTGCAGGGGGGGAGGGTAAGATAGTGACTTGAAGGGGGCAGGCTGAAGGCCTCCCGATATGCCATCCCATCGGCTAGAATGTAAATCGCTGGTGGGATGGCATACGTGTCGCTGCGATTTGCCGAAATCGCTGAAGTTGCCTTGAGAGGAATTTTGGCACCACGTATGCCATCCCACCGGCGATTTACATTCTAGTTGGTGGGATGGCATTTCAGGGAGATTAGTCGCCCACGACAAGGGAGATTTGTTGCACGGCGACTAATCTCCCCGTCTGTCACAGCCCTAAGCAATATTGTCTGGGGCACAAATACTACTTAGACTAGCTTTGTATACAGCTCAACATTGACTCTTGTATGGATCAGCTGACCAACTTAATCAGCAATCAATCAGACCTCAGTCATGAAGGTTAAAATATTTCAGTGTCCATAAATACTGTCCTTTCCTGATTGCCTTATATGAATTGATTGTTGGACAGATAAGGCCAAGATTCACTGATTCGTTGACCTTAAGCACATCGTCTTTTGTATGGCCACCTTTAACGCTTTGCTGCATTCTGCAAAACCTTAACACATTCACATGGCAGAGAGTTAAAAAAGAATATAACAGCAGCAATTTTGCTTCTCTCCTAATAATATTTTGGTACAAATATATGCTATGGTTTATTATTGTATCCCCACTACTGACACACCATTTACTACATTACTGCAAAATTCTGCCAAAATTGAAGCCAGTTTCTATTGGCACCCAGAGAGTTTTGTGAAATAACATAAAATTAGCTGTTTAAATTGCTTATACAATGCCAGCAAGGATGGGAGCTGTGTTAATTATGACACAAAAAATGTGCATTGTTCATTGGTTATGGACCATAGGCAAGTTTTACTTTAGTCAACGGACATTTTTTTACTGGTGCCAGAAGTACAGGGAAAACAGAAATTAGTTGCCAAGAGTCTTAGGAAATGAACCCATAAATTATTGTGGGTCACACTTAGCATTTTCTCCACTGGTTTAACTATGCCAATATAAAGGCTGATCTAATGTCATCTTCCCCATCTTGAATATGCCCTGACAGATATCCAGGCCTGATTATGCCAAAGAGCACTCCAATCTGTATAGTGTTTATTGCTCTTGAGAGCACATGGTAGCACAATTCTGCCAAGAAGCAATTGGCCCACACACACAGCTTGATGTATATCTCTGTAAGATGCCCTCAAACCCATGTTCTACTGCTGGGGTCAGGCACTGGGTCTCTCTCTATATAGTAACATCCCTCATTCCAAAGGAGAAGAACAAAAAATAGAACAGAAATTCCCGAAAATGTACATTGACTGGTTGGTATGAAGACAGCCTCTTTATTAAGAGACCTTCAAATCACTGCACATTTGCATGTATATGCCCAAGTAGGCTTTGCCATATTGCTTCTCGCAGCAAAAGCACTCACCAATTAGACTAGACATGCATTACTGGCTATGTAAAGGAAAGCACCTGCAAAGACTGACGGTGGATACAAATGAGGAATTCTGTCCATTTGGCCAAACAGTCATTGGTTCATCAGAACACTGGTCAATTTGGCCACATACAGGGTGGGCCAGATTTGCAAATACAGACCTGGTATTTGCCTCTATAAAGCCGTCCGTATGGAGTGACTCAATGAAATCACACGAAAACGTCACCCAGTATAGTTTAAATGGGTCAGAGTGGTGTTCTGATGTGGTGCTAATAACTGGTCCATCAAGACAAGTTGACTATGTGCATTGTTAAAAAGGAACACACTGCCTTTTTGGCAAAGCCCAGTCCCCTGTTGCCTTGCATCCATAAAGATGCTGACACAAAGGCTTTTTTTATTAATTGTCAGTACTGTGAGGTCTACAGTGGTAGGGAAATGCAGTACAGATATCATATGGACCAAGGTCATCCAAGGAATGCTTGGATCTTGGCCTGCATCCCGTTACAACTCTGTCCAGCATCAGCTATCAAGCACCCAGCAGCTTCTGCTATGGGTCTATTATATCCCTGGTCCAAAACATAAGCCTTTTATCAGATAACATTCCCTCTGAAACCCTTTATCTTAGGGTAGGGGTACACGGGAAGAGTAGTCGCGACGCGACAAATCTCTGTTGTCGAGGGCGACTAATCTCCCCGCAATGCCATCCCATTGGCTAGAATGTAAATAGCTGGTGGGATGGCATACGCATCACTGCGATGTCCCGCAGTCGCCCTTATTGATGTAAATACCATCAAATCCATTATTACTAGATACCACCATTTACAAACATTATAACTTTATACATTTTAAATTCAGAGTCACTGAAGTGTTCCACACTTCTATTTAGACCCCCCCCACACTATAGTGATGTAAATATAAACAATGGAGACCCTCCATAAGTCATTGAACCTATTGCTTTTTTGAAAATAAAGAGTGGCATTGCAAGGCTGAAGGAAGGAACTAAAGACCTGTCTTTTGGCAATTGTATATTTTTAAAGTTTTTTTTGGCCTACCTTTTCCACCGAATCTACTTCTGCTGAGGCGTGGGGAACAGACAGCAGACACTCTCCTCCAGGTGCCACCATATTGGTTGGCATTGGCATCTATAGGTAGTCCATCTCCTGATGTTGAGGAACTCCGTTGACCTCTTAAAAATGAAAATCTGTGGACAAGAGATGGCGAGGGCTCTGAACCAGGCGTAGTGGTGGGTTTGGGATTTCTGGAAGTGCTCTGACCAGACATGTCTCCAATTCTATTTGCCTCTGCTTTCCCTGGCAATAACCTGTGGGAGGTCACGTTGGCCTGATTCTTGCGCCGTGAGCAGAGAGGACTTTCCAAAGCTGCAAAAGTTGTAGAAAGCTCTACTCTGCCCACTGGATCTTCCAAAATATCCGCCATGGGCACAGAGCTAAAATTAACTGGGTTTTTTAAAGCAGCAAGGTACGACTGTCGGAAGCGGCACTTTGTCTCCTGCAAGTTCAAACCTTGGTTGAACCTTCTTCTCAAACAAGGGGTGCAAGCTCCTTCCTTGCTTGTCAGAACACGCCCACAAATCCACTTTTTATTATTATTATTTGTAGCAATATTTAAAACAGAATCTCCATTAGCAACAGGGGGATCCCCCATCTCAGGTGGGCAAGAAGAGGAGGTGTGCTCTGCCGAAGCAGCAATGTCTAAAAGGTCCACATAGTCTCCTTCTATCTCCTGGTGAGACACATCCTCTAGATTTGGTATCATCAGACCACTGATCTGCTCTATGGCCTTTGCATGGTCCAGGTTGTCTTTAAATCTAACAGAATGCAGGTTCTTGTTCTGCATGGGCCTTTCTATTGCACCTACTGTCCTGCTGCAGTTGGCATCTCCATAAGGCACTGGAGTGGATGGTAGATAAGCAGGCATACACACTTGCTGTGGCAGCTTCTGTGGTTGATATCTACTGGATGGTGATGTTTAGAAGATCTGCTATAGTGTCACCGGTAGGTACCTGTTACTTTACCATCTCAGTGCAGGTTACCTTGTGTCCCTATAAGATCCAATCAACAGCCAGAGTGTTCCAGATGAGGTTTTGCTTAGCACACGTCTCTTACAATAAGAGACATCTGGAGAAGGCAGGCCACTGTCATTTGGATATTTAGTTAGACCCTCACAAGCAAACAATCCATTAGGGACAATCTCGTTATCACTCTCTTACAAAGTCGCACTTCTTGTGTTCACGTAGGGATTTACAGAACCTGCAGGGAAGAACAACAAGGAGAATATGAACCTTTGAGACAGAGCCTGACGTGTTCACCGAAAAGAAGAGAGATTTGTGTGCAAGGCTGCGGAAGACAGGATAGCCAAATCACCACTATAAATATCTCCCGGTGCTATCTCTTACATTTTAATGCACACACACTTTCTTTATCAGGCCGTGGGGCTAAGAAATGCTGGCCTGGGAGGCGTTTGTCAGCAACAGTTCTCCAGAACGCAGGCGGATCGGAGAAATAATGATATAAACATACGGCCCAAACTATCTCCTTTATTTATATATTTATTTATTGCCAGCAACGCTCACTGATGCCTTAAATCTCCGCTGCGCTGCCAGAATAAATAAGCATTTATGCTATGAAAGAATCAATTTGTCGGGCTGTAAAGGTGCATAAGTGACGGTGCACAAGAGAGCCATATTTCTCACTTTAGAGTGGAAGCGGCCATACTGATTTCTTTGCCGAAGTAAATTCCTTTATTATACATAGACTCCCATGAAACAAGTGCCTAAGTGGACTAAAAGCTATATTATATTATTATATTCTCTCTTAGAAAGATCTATTTACATCAGGGTAAGCCTGTTTAGCTGGTAATCCAGTCTATGTAGGTTGTGTCTAACCTGCTGTCACGGTAGACCATGCTTTCCTAGTGTATTCTGGGAAATGCACAAAAATGCCCAGATAAACTGAAATGGGAACGAAGCGAATCCCCAGGACTTCCCAGAAGGAATGCCAGTCATTGTTCCCTACCTCCTGCTGTTGAGATGAGAGATTCTAGGAAAAGAAGTGCAGGTTCCTTGGTCTCTTTCTGACATGTGACGTTGTCCCTCGCTTACGGCCGTTGACCGTGTTGGAAGTTTTGGGTCTGATGAGCCGTGCCTATCACCCAAGGGATAGAACAGAAGACCCCCCCAAGCACCTTCAGCCACTACTAGCCTCCCCTAGCAGTACTCCTCCCTCCTTGCCCTTCCATTGATGTGATTGGAGGGCAGGTTTCCGAATTTAGCCTTACTAAAGACGGAGGAATGTAGAGACAGAGCCTGGTGTCAGAGTCTGTCAGACTTTAATAGAAACCCCCCTTCCCCCACTGCTTGCTTCCACTCATCGGAAACTAACAGTTGTATCAACAGTCACCTGCTGAGACCCCTCTAACCCATTCATCCTCCCCTCCCACCCTAAAGCCCCGGCTACTGTAGCACTGTGGCTGTGCCAGGGAAAGGGAGCTCATAGCCAGCCTCTCACAATCCGAAGTTCTAGTTCTTTTTGTGAACACAAAAAGTGTAAATGCATTGCATTAGAATGAGATAAAATGCGAATATATCCATTTTGGACAAAATGCCCCATGTCCCGTAGCTGTAACTATATGTACTTTGTATACACTCCTTGTATCGTCTCGGGTTTCCTTATGGGGCACCACTTTCATCTTACAGTCCTGGCAAGTTAATTGGCTTCTAGTAAAACTGCTCCTAGTGCTTTTGTCTTTGGTAGCGAAATTAGACTGCAAGCTCCTTGGAGAAAGGTCATAGACGAGCTACTTATAAGGGTGAAGACATATGGAGCTACTAGTAGCAGCTACTTGTCGTGGCTACTAAAATAGACAATGCTGATCATTTACCGATAATAGTCTCTACATGTGTTTTAGCAAAGGCTATTCTCAGTATTGTCTATGGCAGGGTATTCTCTGGCATTTAGTAGCTGTGAAAATGTAGCTGCTACTAAGTAGCTCCGTGTGTCTTCATCCTTAAAGCAATGAAAAAAAACTATCTATCAATTATCAGTCTGTCTATCTCTCTATCTATATATATCTATCTATCTATTATCTATCTGTCTATCTATATGTGTGTTTTATCAATTGCTGTATTACCTATCGATTATCTGTCTATCTATGTTCTGTTATCTATCTATTTGTCTATATGTGTGTTTTATCTGTTGATAATCTATCAATTATCTATCTATATCTGCATATCTATCTATCTGTCTATGTTCTATCTATCTATGTTTTATGTCTGTCTATCTATGCTCTTTTATCTATCTATCTATTATCTATCTATCTATCTATCTATTTATCTATCTATATTTATCTTCTATCTGTCTGTCTCTGAGTGTAAATAAAAACAAGATGCTTTTTGTTATAGGCGCAACTTGCCAGCCTTAGGTGCCGGGTTCAGTATGTGTCAGACTGAGGGCTTGCTAAGAAGATTAACATATATTCAGTTCTCCGTTAGAGGCTGAATAGGGATTAGAAATGAATTCTTTGCAGCACGGGGTATTGTGTTTAAGGGGCATGAAGTGCAGGCACAGAGCTGAATGGAACTCTGGCCAAGCCTCCGGTTCTTGTGGCTGGGTACAGATGAATTTAATAGCCATGCAGCAGCAAATGCGACCCCATAACAATAACGCAGTGTTTTCCCTTTGCTCTGAGGTTGCAACTTAGCAACATGACCCCAAAGCTAAAACACTGCAGTTCATTAACTGTTAGGCTGATTCTCTCTGTAGTCGTTTTATTTGTAGCCACAAACAGTAATGAGTAGATTTCATTATTTTGCTTTTTGGACTTTTACACAAAAACAATTTCATCTGCATCTACGGCAGCCATTGGTGTAGCCCAACTACCTACACTTCCGCTGTGAGTGATATAGTTGCAGCAACTTCAGGACGTCTAAATCCCGGTTATAAAGTTGCTAGTGTGCAAGCGTTTCAACTGCCTTTTTAATTGCCCCATAATGAGTCTGAATAGGCAGATAATAGTACACAGTTCCTTTTTTTTGTTGTCCTGGAGTGATAAGTGTCAGTAATTACATTCCTGCATCTTTAAATATTCACCCTTTGGTGCTTAAATGACTCACTAGGGTACTTTGTTCAGTGCTTGTCCACTCTATTGTTTAAACCTCTTTACTGGGCCTGCAAAGTAATAAGGACGTGCGCTCGCAGAACTTAACAAAGCTACGGACACAACAGCTGCTACTGCTGAGCCCAATAAATTCTCTACGACTTGCACCAAAAGGCGACGGCTGAAGCTGACTACATCTATATTGGTGGTAAATGGTACTGTACTGCGTAGGAGACAAGAAAATCAAAGTTTGTTAGTGGTTTATAAAATCCAACATTTTGGTCACCATTGTGACTATCAGGGATGCCACGCAAAAGACATTGCTGGACAGATACAGGTGTGGGACCTGTTCTTCAGAATGCTCTGGACCTGATAAGGGATCTTTCTGTAATTTGGATCTCCATACTCCTACGTCAACTAAAAAATCACCTAAACATTAATTAAAGCCAATAGGATTGTTTTGCCTCCAGAGAAACTACAGAGAAAAGGAAAATCATTAAAAAACGTGAATCTTTTGATTTCAATGGCGTCTATTGGAGATGGCCTTCCCATAAGTCTGAGCTTTCTGCATAACGGGTTTCCGGGTAACGGATCCCATGCCTGTATCAGACAGTGGTGACTAAAATATTGGCTATTACAGAGCACTAAAAAACTTGTTTTCTTTTCCCACCAAGTCCTGGGCGGTACCATTTATAGTACCACAGATAAATGAATTTCCTTTTTAAAGCAAATATATGACATTATTATTATTAACGTGTATCTATAAAGCACCAACATATTCCGCAGCGCTGAAGAGGGTTCATGCATTGGACAAACACAATTACATACCAAGCAACCAATAAACGATACAAGGGGTGAAGAGGGTCCTGTCCAAAAGAGCTTACAATCTATAAGATTGTAGTTAAAATGTACTTTTAGTATGTTTTAGAATGGCCAGTTCTTAGCAACCATTCAATTGGCCTTCATTTTTTTTTTGTATAGTTTTTGAATTATTGCCCTTCTCTTTCCAGCTTTTAAATGAGGAAACCAAAAAACTATTGGTCTGCGATGGTACAATATTATTGTTATTTTTTTTATTACTTATTTTTCTATCTCCAATATTCCAATGCCTTACTCACACCACTGCTTGGTTGCTACGGTAATTTGGACCCTAGCAACCAGATAGCTGCTAACATTCCAAACTTAAGCTGCTGAATAATTAAAAAACCACAAATAAAAATAAATGAAGACCAATTTTAAATTGTCTCAGAATATCACTCTGAAACTGACTTTGGAGCAATTATAACAGTAATATAGTTATACGTACAAATGTACAGACAAATAACTGTATATGTAGGAGCAGGAGGTGGATAATTTATAAATAAATACTTTAGCAGTAATTCAGACATGACATAAACTTTCCACTAACCCAGGTTTTAGGTTTTTTTCTTTCCCTTTTAAGCCTCTTTTTTTGAATCTCTGCATTCTCTTGTGACTGTAGCTCTTTAAGACCCGCTCCCTTCAGCCAGCCATTCGGCCAGAAAGGAACAATAGATTCCCAGGATGAAGGGAAAGTGTGGGCCGGG
Source organism: Xenopus tropicalis (assembly GCF_000004195.4). Classification (NCBI taxonomy): domain Eukaryota; kingdom Metazoa; phylum Chordata; class Amphibia; order Anura; family Pipidae; genus Xenopus; species Xenopus tropicalis. The sequence goes on along the minus strand of NC_030686.2, from coordinate 39,246,182 downwards.
GAGTTGCCTGCAGAGGGGGATTTTGAGATTGTCCATTAACCCCGTCCCACTTTCTTCTCTCTTGTTAAAGAAAATCACTCTTGTGTAAAACTGCCGACGCTTAGGAGCCATTTCCATATTATTCCCGAGTTAGAGAACAGTACATGCTCAGGTAAATGGAGGGAGAACGTGAAAGTATTTACCTCTTTTCTCCAGCGGAAGCGTCACTAGTCAGGGCCTGTCCCTACAAAGGCAGAGTTTTCACAAAGGGCAGTTGTGGCAAACTCAGGGGCACACCCCCTCACACCAAAAGAAGTGAAGAAATAACACAGAACAGGTGGTGCGTAAACTCACTGCTTTTTTGTACAACCTGCAACAAATATCCAAAATCAGAAGCTTGCCAGGTATTCATAAATTCACCATAAAAATGCCAACGTGTACTAACAACCTGTAAACAGACACCTGTGGTAAGCTCTATGTGGTAAACTCTTAGATTGTAAGCTCTATGGGGCAGGAACCTCTTTCCTACTGTGTCTCATACCACATGGCACTTACTCCCTGTGTATTTATATATATATATATATTTATTGTATTTATTTATTATAACACCATAACAACCTGTGTGTAATTTTGTAAGATTGTACAGTGCTGCGTACCCTTGTGGCGCTTTATAAATAAAGTTATACATACATACATACATACAAGTAACATAGTCATATAGGCTGAAAAAAGCTGAACTTAGGGCAAAGTCGTACAACCAGTAGATTAGCTTCTTTCAGCCCTTCAGTCCGACTGAGAGATGCAGATCCACTTCCCAACAGTATCCACCTCAGTGCAGGTAGGTCCGCCTGTAAAACGCAAAAACAGCCATTTTTGGGGCCGCTCTGCTGTATGTGCCTGATACTGTAGTTTTCAGTGCAGCAAGCGGATCTGATTCTCTCAGCCTGATGGAAAAACGCAGGGCTGAGAGAAGCGGATCTACGCTACATGTGACCTTGCCCTTAGCTGATCCATAGGAAGCTGAAATGCCCCAACATAAAGCCTCCAATTTGTCTCAGAGGGGGAAAAATTCCTTGTTGACTCAAAGATGGAAATCGGACCAGTCTCTGGATCAACTCTACTAAAGATGTAGACAACTAACAAGCTGATCTGGGAGTGATTTGCCCACTCTGGCACATGGATGACCAAATCATACACTGTGGCCCATTGGACAAGGACTGTTCAATTTGCTGATGTGTTTATCATCTAGTGAATTTTTAAACCTGTCCACTTGATTTGTGTCCAATTTTCACCTCGATAACTGCCCATACACAGGCCAATCAACTGCCGACTTGGTCGGAGGGCAACATTTATTGGCTGATGTATTGCCACCTTAACAGATCATTTTAGTCATTTCTCCTTTGCTAAATAGCATCCAATCCTTTCTCGAAGCTATCTAATGTATCCCAAGCATTCTATAAAACAGGTCCCATACCTGTATATGTAAACTCTTGTATCCCTTTACTTGGTATCTGCAGAAAATGATGGCGCTATAATAATAATACAAAGTAGCAGAAACACAAGGACATTTGCTTTCTAGACAACTATAACCAAAAATATAGTATATGCTTTTATATGCTATCTGAGGTTTACACCACAGAACCCAAAGGTTTGCAGATATATTGTGCATGCTTTAGCACATCAAAGTATTATTTGGTAATGGATTTGTGCACATTATAATTTGAATGACTAAAACGGATCTGGTGCAAGCTGGGTCAAGTGCTGTTTTTTGCACAAGCTAAATTACTATAGAATGCTGGGTAAAGACAAAATTTTATATTTTTTAAAAGCCATAATGTTTTTAACAGACGCAGGCAAGGAATGGTTAGAGAATCAAAAGCAGGGTCAGACTGAGTGAGCGGGAAACCATGAAAAAACTCAGTGAACTTAGCCCTGTTGGGCTCCATCAACCAAGACCTGATCTCTGTTGGGAAGCATCAGCGTTCCCCTGCCAACCTTAACTCCCCGATCACGCACAGGCAAGTATGAGCTATACTGTGAGCTATGGGGCAGGGGGGGATGGCAAAGTTTGGGCGGGGGGTGGCAGTCTGACCCTGGCCTAAAGCATTCAATAAATGTTCCAGATTTTAGTATAAAAACTGCAGTGGGCACAAAGAGAGGAAAGTGCACCTCTCCATGTAGAAAAGTTGTGCCCTGTGCCAAATAATCAATGTATTTCCCTAACGTGCTCACATTTCCCCCAAACTGCCGGTGCTGTGTAATGGCCTGCCTTGGCATGAATAAGGAGTAACAGGTGACGGACCGGACTGCACACATAAGATGCTAAGTGGAGACATTCCATGTGTCCCAGAGACTTCAGTTGTACACAGAAGTGAGCAAAGGCTGCGGGGTCACTTGCTGTGTTGCCATTATTGCAGATACGGCTGTTAGGAAACAGCAGGAATGTCAAAAAGTATTTTAATAAACCTCCCTGTGTCAGAGAGAGAACTAAGGTTCAGCACAGGCCACCCTGCTTGTCATTCATTATGTGAGTCTCTAACTCGGGGCTATGAGCTGTGGCCAAAGTAGAAAATCAAAGAATCTGATTAAAGGATAGAACTTAATAGTGTGGAAACTTCTCCAGCCCCTGGGACAATAGCTTTGGCATGTGGTGGGGTAGCCAGCAAGGCAAGGATTACTGGCAATCTGGGTGGATACGATCTGGCACTTTTCCAGCCAGGTTGCCAGTTTATCCAGAGTCCCCCTGTTGTCGTTTTAAAAGTCATAATCTGATTAGATTTAAGTGGGTAAGTAGAACCTGTGGCAGCCTGCTAAGAGCCCTACTCCAATTAGAGAATGTACCGTAGACAAATCTCATATAATCCTTTAGCCAGTTTCTATGTACAAACACCCTCAATAATAGAAGCTTTATGTATTTGACCATTCATAAAAGGAATGGCCTATTACATCCCAGTAAAGGGCATATAATGCTAATTATACAAGTAACTGTGCCCCATCACCTAAAACCATAGCATCCAACGGTTCTTAATTAGGGAACTTTTTTAGCTGGCACAGTTTTGCCATACAAATTGCAATGTTTTTGGTGAAACTGGCTGCTTTTGCACTATTCCTAATTTCAGAGGACACTTTTTATCTGAAATTGTCCCTGGTTTTAAAACCTGACCAACTGCACTGAAGACTCGTATTAATCTTATGCCCTGAGATTGATTTTTCTTTTTTGCTTTTACTCTGCGATCTATATTTATTTAAGAAAAATGCTTTGAAGTAAGTTGCTCTGTTATAACATATAACATCATTTATGGTGGGTACGTTTAGCCCAATTCCCACAAATCACAAAGGTCCTTAAGTGTCCTTGGACAAAAGTTGTCTCGTCTTTTGTTTCCTTGTGATTTAAAAGAAAAACAAAAAAAAACAAGACATGATTTGTGGAAGACACTTTCCATGTGTTGCCCCCCCCCCCAAAAAAAATAAAAAATATGCAGCCCACTGTATATAAAAAGTTTGTTTCAACTTGGACAGCAGAAATGATTCCTCCTAGGCAAACTCCTGCAATTGTTCACCCCGTTACTCAGTTATGTTACTAGTATAACCCATTGCTACAGTTGGCTACTGTGATAACCAATTACAGCAGCCATAGTTAATTAGAAATTGCGTAGGATTATGTCCATAGTAACTATGACTATCAATCTGATTCCAACACATCTGCCACTGGGAAGGCATGAAAGTGCTATCATGGGCAGGCTTAGTGTGGCACCTATGGGAGACATTTAAAGTTTAATGAGTCCTATGTTACATTTCTCACCCAGATGCCACTATTCACCTAGGAGCAGCTTCTTGTTATAAGCAAACTATGCAAAAGGTACTTTTAAGAAACTCTCCCAAGGTCTTGTCATCTCTCTGTGTCACAGGTATGGAGGTGACTGTTGGTTGCTTGCTGGCAGTCTTTTGTTTTCTGGATACAAATCTAAAATATAGAGAAGTTCAAGATGGGTCAATCAAGAATGGATACAAGGTCCCCCTTGGCCTAGCCAAGGATGGGGATTTATTAACCAACAAGGAGGCAATCCATCCCTCTTCATTAGTGAAGAGCACTGTGCAGTGTAGCCATAAAGAAGAAAGAAGAGACACAGTGGCCCCCAGAATTACAAAAAATTAACAGGATTTCCTACAGGGAGGGCAAAAAAGAGGAAAAAGGAGAAAGGAAGAGAAAGTAGAGGTGCGTGTCAGTAAATGGCAGCAGGGAAGAGAAGAAGACTGAGATCTCTAGGACCAGCGAAGGGACAGCAGCACCAGAAGGTAAGAAGAATCTGACACAGGGTAGTTCATTTTATTCAATCTTGTAATTGGGAAATCCATCTTACAGTTAGACATGGTGGAAAAAGTAGATTTGAAAAAGCTTTCTCTTCTCCTGCCCCCCCCTCCCATAATTCACTCCCCCTCCCATCAGAATGTGTGCTACCAGCAGCAGGACGCTACGGAGATAAAACTAAAATGGCAGCTGCTAGCTTAAACAAATGGAGGGAACTTCTAGGTATGGTAAAGCTTTCTGCAGAATAAATATAGTGTTCTAGGTGGCACTATTGTGGCTAATCTATTGCAGTAAAATACCAAAATGACTTTACTTCTCCTTTAACTACTTTTTTTTAACTTTATCCAAAATAACAGCACTTCAATGTTTTTTAAGGTTACAAAGAGCAAGGTAATGTAATTTTTTTTTATGCATACACTGCACATTGGTTTAAACTATAAAATGTAAAATCTTTATTTTTTTTTTTTGCACGCTTTCACTAAGGTGTTCTATAGGTAGCTATAGATAATTGGAAACCCCATTTTTCTTGTAAGGAGTATGCATACGTCTGATGTGTCCTTTTTTAATATTGGTATATATTGGATAATAATAGTGAGTTACTCTTATTCATGTTTCAGGGAATGTACTTCTGACTGCAGAGGGCTACATTAAAATCATTGACTTTGGTCTAGCAGCTGAAAATCTGTTTGGCCAAAGTACCATCGGTGGTCCATGAGAAAACCCATCTGTATATGCCTCCAGAAGTAAGGAATTCAATAAAATATCAAATAATTTTCCTGTTTTCAGGTCCAAACGGGAAACCAGGTCTATGCAGCCATAGATTGGTGGGTTTTAGGTCATATAATGTTCACAATGGCCACTGGCACATTACCATTTTATTGTGGAGAAGACAGGGAAACGGATTCAATAAATACTACACAACCAGCCGAAATATCCCAACTGGTTCAGCAGAACATTCTGTGATCTCCTGCACAAGGTGGGTGAGAGCACTTACATAGAGGAACTCCAAGTCTAAATGTTTCTGGCTACCAAAGACATGTAAGCTATGACTGTATCACTGTGTTCATGAATGATTTATATGCCTGTTCATGTGTTTCCTTAAGCTCCTAGAGAAGGACCCTGAGAAGCGTGTATAGCACTTGCACCAATTTCATTATACACATTTATTCCCTTTCTTTGGTTGGATATCCCCTCAAAACCTAATAAGCACAAATCATTCCATTAGATAATATACTGCATAAGCTTTTACATATTTTACTTAAACCAGTGAATCTAATGATCCACACAGTGCCTGTCTAATTTAGATTTTTGCTACTGTTGAAATGTTACTATCTAACGAAAAACCAACGGTTCTTTTTCGGTAAACCATAATCCAAATGGCACTCCCATAAGGAACAAGATGTCATGGTTTTGATGCTTTATATTCAGATCTCAGCAAAGTGCTCTTAAGGTCTTTAGATCTGAGTAACAAGCATCAAAACCATTGCACATTGCTGTTTATGTGAGTTCCATTTAGAATATTGTTTATTGGAGTTATATATTCCTTCTATGAGCAGCACCAAATACAGCACCACATGCATGTATATACAGGTATATGGCTACATGTATTGACTTTTTTTTCAGCCATCATTGCAGGGATCGGAGAAAAATTTACTATTGTTTCTGAAGAAACTGAATCCTAGCATCGATTCAGGGACCATCAATGACCTTCATGGACATTATATGGCTAAAGCCTATCAACATTCCACATGAAGTATAACCACCATGGACTTCACCTGGCCCTACCATCAGCTCAATGTTCATCCCTTCCTCTGGCTCCATCAACTGCATTCTGCTCTACCACCATCTCCATCAGCAGTGAAATCATCATATTCATCTTAAGCTCTACCAGCGGCTTCAGCTCTGGCCCTTCCATGGACTTGGCAAATGCTCTACCAGCAGCATTTTTAGATCTATGGTGCAAGGACTACATCCTAAGCCTTCCTGCTAGACCCATCTCTCTACGGCTAAAGAGAGATTAATAAATAGGATATAAAATAGGACAAATTAACTTTAGAGCATAGAAAGTGAGGATAAAATACTATAGAAACATCAGATAATAATAGATAGGATTAGATCATAGAAGATGAGGGATATTAATATAGAAGATTCAAATTGAATAAGACAGGAATAGGATAAATAAAACTAAAAGACAGCAGTAGAAGATAATGATAGCATTAGTATAAAAATGTAATAGAATTACTGGTATTAATACATATAGTACAATCTGTAATCCAGGGACATGTCCGGCTGCCAGTTAATGGAAGAAAGGAATTTTCATATATATATATATATATATATATATATATATATATATATATATATATCTATCTAAAACATTGCCAGGCAAGGATAGAATAAAAAGAGATTGACTATAAAGACAGAAAAGTTAGTAGATACTAAGGTAAAAATAGAAGATTAATAGTAGAGTAAAATAATTAGACAGAGTATTATATATATATATAATATAGAGGCATAACACAAAAGACAATAAGGAAAGACAAAAAAAGAAAACAGAAATTAAGGATAGAATGAGACAAATTAATATTAGGACAATAAATAGATAGAGCTGTTGAACAATAAATGTAATAGAATAATAATATAGGAGATAATAGGAATTGAATAAAAGTCAAACTGCAGTGTAACCAAATAGAAAGAGTAGATAAACAATACAATACCCGGTACAAATTAAGCAAATAGATATATAATACAGAATGAAAATGAGCTAAAAATTATATAGATAGACTTAGATAAATTAGGCAATAGAAACTATGGATAGAATGAGTAGATAAATAACATAGTCTATCTAACATAGTCAATATATAGACCATAATAAGAATTGTTGATAAGAAAAGATTACATTTATAATATGATAAGATTAAACTATCAATTAGCCTTTTAATGATTACATTTTAATGATAATGATAGAATAGATTAATCAAATAGTCAGGAGAGAGTAAAAGACATATAATTAGGATAAATAGATAATAAGGTGTAAGGTCCAACTCAGGTGGTGTAAAGTCGATGCAACTTTAATGGCTCTGTGTATTTACTGTCTGATGGTGGAGAAAAATGGCAAGTACAGCACTTCAGGCAGAAGACAAATATACAACTTTAGCTGTTGCAGAACCTCATTGCCAGCAGCTGTATAAAATGCCATAGTTCAGTGATGGCCTCTTTTATTTTATTTTTTTTGCTAAAAAGCTTCTCAGCAGCCTGAGTGTTGTTCTCTTCTAGATTGTGCCAGACAAAATAAGAGTTCATGATTCATGATGTTTGAACAGACTATCTTGGGAAAGTGAGGCAGCTACAAATTAATCATCTTGACACCGGCTGCAGGGGTCACCTGTGTTAGGCAAAGGTCTGGCTGCATACCTCTTCAGATCTTAAATTAAAAGCCTTTAATTACCTCTGAATAGGAGTTTCTATATTGCTTGCCTTAGCTATGAAGAATAGACTTCAAGGGTCTCTCATAGACTTAATCATTATGTTTTGTTTATATGACAACAATACATACTGTATATGCATCACTTTACAGAGGTTATGCATCAGTCTTTGCCTCAGTGGAGTTTACAGTCTAATTTCCCTTTACAGGGTTGGACTGGGGGGTGCAGGGCCCACTGGGGCTGCAGCCCCATGCCCCCCTATTCCCCAGCAGGGGCCCCTGCCTGAGCGTGCGTAAGTGGAACTTGTCAGGGGAAGGACACCGGGGGATCACCGACAGGGATAGGGTCTGGGCCGCCAGGGCCCACAGGGAATTTCCCGGTGGCCCAGTCCGACCCTGCCCCTTTAACATGCCAACACAGTAGCGTTGATAAACCTGCCTTTATGTTTTTGGATTGTGGAAGTCAACTATAGTAGTATAGTAGGGGGGGGAAATCCAACAGACACAGGGGGGAACATAAAGACTTAAACTTAGAACCCAAGGTGCTGCAAAGCAGAAGCCCTACCCACTGGGACTGCGCAATGCCAACCTATTATGGCAATTCCTGCTGACTTGTATAAAGGCAATATACAGAGAAGGAAGATATTTTCTCTAATCCCCCATACTGAACACACAAGCTTGTTGCCTCTCTAGGTTTCTGAACCTATTGAAAACTGTCCATCATAAGTCAGATTTTAGCCTCTATGCCTATTAATCCTGGTCAGGCTGTTCCCAGAAAACTCCCCTGGGTTCTGGGGGTAGGGGTAACATGCCATCTGATATGTTAGGGGTTAAGGACTGGAGCGGCTGAGTGACAGTAATAATGATGTGCTATAGGCGTGCCTGAATGACAGCATGCACTGGATTGTGGAGTGGACAGACAGCTGTGTAACAGAGAGAAGCTTGAGTGCAACACAGTAAGAACTGGATACCTAATCTGTGCAATTACTGTGTATTAATGTAATGTAGTTAAAGAACCTCCATGTTAATAAACTCAGTTTTTTCTTTTCTATTTTATATTTCAGGGGCAGTACCTGTATATTTTTTTTTCTATTATATAGTTGTAAAAGACAACTATATAATAGCTGGGTTAGTTTCACTGGAGATAATAATCCCTGCATAAACAACCCCTCCATTCACCCATTAGTTGTGACTGTTTTGGCTTACAGATAAGCTGAAATCCAATATGCGGGGCGTTCACCTGTGCACCGGTAACTGATTTTCTGCAATTAAGTTAGAAACATAGAGTATCTATAGATTCCCTCTTTTAGCTCAAGAAATAAAACCATTGATTTTCCATGATTAAAACAGAAGTATGTTCAGCACAACTTCCCCCAGATTAACCCAAAGGAGCAGTGATTTATTCCTGTATATAAAGTATCCTGTGGTGCAGCTGTACATTGGATAACAGTGAGTTACAATAACAGTAACATGTTCAAAGCCGTGTTTTATTGCTCACTCGCTGTCTGCTCGGAGGGAACAGCTGAAACAACCAGTTGGGGTCACTGAGAGGGGACATTATTTATGGAATTACTATTAGAATGTTCTGCGAGGAAGCAGGTGTCCCTGATCAAAAGGAGGTGCTATATCAGGTTTTATAGCTGTGGCCCCTGTGCCACCTGAGAAGGAATTTATGTTGGGCTCTGGGACGGCACAAGTGCGAGCTCCGTCCTGGCTTTGAGGTTGGCATTTATCCCATTGCATATCTATGTTTTACTGCAGGTCAGATGGCAGGGAATGTGAGGATGTGTGCTTTGTATAAAAATCAAAAATAATAGAGAATTCATTTAAAATTCTCTTTATGTTTATGTAATGTTCCAATCCTACTTAACCGGGAGTTCATGTGAGAATGAACCAATTTGCACTTGGTCTTTATTTTTATTCTCTGTGGTTGTTGAAATGATCTTGCTTTTTGTTCTGTGGTGTTTGTTTGGATTCTGATTGCTGGGGTCCTTCTCATCATAGCAGTAAGGCAAAGATTCCAATGGCAGAGTGAAAGATGAATAGGAGTAGGGATGCCACTTGGCCGGTATGTTACTGGTTGGTAAAACTGATGCTTGTTGTAAATGTTATTAATAAAAAAACATATAGGAAGGTTGGTATTTGTTTCTAGAAAAGGTGGCAACCCTAAATTGGAAAGGGAATGATTGGAAAGCAAAACAAAATGTATAACAATGAACATCCAGAACATTTGTCTCAGAATATCTTAGTCTATGTCAGTTGTTATCCGTACCTTATATAATCTTTTAACAACAACTCCTCTATCAGTATGCACACGTTTGCAATGCACAGTATTATTAAATATAAGTATGTGGGAAAGTAGCCATCCCTGTGAGTGGCTACTCTGTATTTTGTGTCCCTAGAGAGGTAGAGCAGGAACCTTCTTAGCAGGTGTAGCAGTTTCCAGGGAAAGCAATACCAGAGCACCTGCTCTATGATGCACGTCCTGTGTCAGTGTCCCATGTGATAGGCAGGCTCTTGCTATAAAGTGTTGTTGGAGTGGGAGAGTGAGGCAGGAGAGATTACCAAACACTGGCGCAGTAAATTCCAAGTGCAATTTCCTGGCAGAAATGATTAGATAAACACAATAGAACAGTCTATTGTGGGCAATGTATAGGAAGCAGAGGTTACAATCTAAGGTCCCTATCACATTCCCATCAGTCCCTGCCCCAGTGGAGCTTACAATCTAAGGTCCCTATCCCATTCCCATCAGTCCCTGCCCCAGTGGAGCTTACAATCTAAGGTCCCTATCCCATTCCCATCAGCCCCTGCCCCAGTGAGCTTACAATCTAAGGTCCCTATCACATTCCCATCAGTCCCTGCCCCAGTGAGCTTACAATCTAAGGTCCCTATCACATTCCCATCAGTCCCTGCCCCAGTGGAGCTTACAATCTAAGGTCCCTATCCCATTCCCATCAGCCCCTGCCCCAGTGAGCTTACAATCTAAGGTCCCTATCCCATTCCCATCAGTCCCTGCCACAATAGAGGTTACAATCTAAGGTCCCTATCACATTCCCATCAGCCCCTGCCCCAATGAGCTTACAATCTAAGGTCCCTATCACATTCCCATCAGTCCCTGCCCCAGTGGAGCTTACAATCTAAGGTCCCTATCACATTCCCATCAGTCCCTGCCCCAATGGAGCTTACAATCTAAGGTCCCTATCCCATTCCCATCAGTCCCTGCCCCAGTGAGCTTACAATCTAAGGTCCCTATCCCATTCCCATCAGTCCCTGCCCCAGTGGAGCTTACAATCTAAGGTCCCTATCCCATTCCCATCAGCCCCTGCCCCAGTGGAGCTTACAATCTAAGGTCCCTATCACATTCCCATCAGTCCCTGCCACAATAGAGGTTACAATCTAAGGTCCCTATCACATTCCCATCAGCCCCTGCCCCAGTGAGCTTACAATCTAAGGTCCCTATCACATTCCCATCAGTCCCTGCCCCAGTGGAGCTTACAATCTAAGGTCCCTATCAAATTCCCATCAGCCCCTGCCCCAGTGGAACTTACAATCTAAGGTCCCTATCCCATACCCATCAGCCCCTGCCCCAGTGGAGTTTACAATCTAAGGTCCCTATCACATTCCCATCAGTCCCTGCCCCAGTGAGCTTACAATCTAAGGTCCCTATCACATTCCCATCAGTTCCTGCCCCAGTGGAGCTTACAATCTAAGGTCCCTATCACATTCCCATCAGTCCCTGCCCCAGTGGAGCTTACAATCTAAGGTCCATATCACATTCCCATCAGTCCCTGCCCCAGTGGAGCTTACAATCTAAGGTCCCTATCCCATTCCCATCAGCCCCTGCCCCAGTGGAGCTTACAATCTAAGGTCCCTATCACACTAACATCAGTTCCTTCCCCATTGGAGCTTACAATCTAAGGAGTCTAGTTCTAAGGTCCCTATCACAGTGGGGGCGGGGGCTTTCCTTGTTTGCAATTTTCCCATTTCATAAACAACTCATTTTAAAGGGAATAGTTGGAGCATTACTGCTTAAGCCATTAGAAATAGAAATGATGTCTCCCTGGAGTCGGACTGTGCCAGTGAGCTCACTACCATGACGCCATGCAACAAGGATTAAGAAAATTGCTTTGTAATTGTAGAACATCTTATTCTGGGCAGACACTAGAATTATAGGGATTTTATTTTAATTAGTTAAGTTCACTTATGGCACAGTAACTTGGAAGCAGTGTATGCTACAGGGACACATAGGGTGAAAATTTTACGTCAGTCACCATGAAAGGACGAGCAGGTGTTTCCACCCACAAATACATTCAATTGTTGACCCTCCACATTTCCTGGTCAGAAACAAGGTTTTGTATTCAGGAACATTTAGGGGCCAATGACACAGCGGCATACACACAGGGTAAGCAGATCTTCCAGTTCAGGTTTCAGGCTGATTCTTGGCCTGTAGAAAAACAAAGGGCGAGAATCAGCCCCTACGCTCCAGGGTGCAGCCACAGGCAGCAGTGCCTCTTAGTGCAGTCACAGGGGTAGGTTTAGGCCCAAACTGGGATTCAAGTTAGGCCCTGGCATTCCAAGTACCCAGAGGTCCAAACAGCACCCCCCCCCAGGCCCAATAAATAGTGACTGTCTGGCACCTTACAGCAGCCCCTCTGGCATTTGCCTGAACCCACAGATTGCCAGTCTGGGCCTGGGTCCTGGCATTCCAAGTACCCAGAGGCCCAAACAGCCTCCCCAGCCCAATAAATAGTGACTGTCTACAGCATCTTACAGCAGCCCCTCTGGCATTCGCCTGAAATCACAGATTGCCAGTCTGGGCCTGGGTCCTGGCATTCCAAGTACCCAGAGGCCCAAACAGCCCCCCCCCCCCACAGGCCCAATAAATAGTGACTGTCTATGGCATCTTACAGCAGCCCCTCTGGCATTTGCCTGAACCCACAGATTGCCAGTCTGGGCCTGGGCCCTGGCATTCCAAGTACCCAGAGGCCCAAACAGCCCCCCCAGCCCAATAAATAGTGACTGTCTATGGCATCTTACAGCAGCCCCTCTGGCATTTGCCTGAACCCACAGATTGCCAGTCTGGGCCTGGGCCCTGGCATTCCAAGTACCCAGAGGCCCAAACAGCCCCCCCAGCCCAATAAATAGTGACTGTCTATGGCATCTTACAGCAGCCCCTCTGGCATTTGCCTGAACCCACAGATTGCCAGTCTGGGCCTGGGTCCTGGCATTCCAAGTACCCAGAGGCCCAAACAGCCCCCCCAGCCTAATAAATAGTGAGTGTCTATGGCACCTTACAGCAGCCCCTCTGGCATTTGCCTGAACCCACAGATTGCTAGTCTGGGCCTGGGTCCTGGCATTCCAAGTACCCAGAGGCCCAAACAGCCCCCCCAGCCCAATAAATAGTGACTGTCTATGGCACCTTACAGTAGCCCCTCTGGCATTTGCCTGAACCCACAGATTGCCAGTCTGGCCCTGGAGCATAGGGAGTTTACATGCAGGCTGAGAATAAGCATAAGGTTTCCCAATTCCACCCTAACTGCTGCCATGGGCCCTCATTACCCTGGGTGGCCCACAATACCTCCCTAGGGATGGGAACACAGGACCCTTAGGGTTGCTGGCTCAGGCAGAAGAAGCACCGGAAATGCTGCTGGTTTTTGCCCTATAAGGATGGCTTTCCAGAACCAAGACTGGAGCACTAGGTTAGATCAGGGTCTGACACCATTAAAAAACCCGGTGGGTCCCACCGACCCAGTTCTGCTTCCAGCTTGAACTGTCGCAAACCTCCTCCCCAATCTCCGATCGCTGCCACAAGTAAGAGCTAAGCGGAGCATGGATGGAAGTTTTTTCTGCATTATTCTGCTCAGTACAGGGGAAATCCTGCTGGATTTATTCCACGCTGTAATAAATTTTGGGTATCCCTGTGTACAGGTGCTTAGCAACTTTTCATTGGTCTTCATTTAATTATTTGCCTTCCTCTTCTGACTCTTTCCAGCTTTCAAATGGAAGTCGCTGACCCCAGCAGCCAAAGAAAACTATTGCTCTGTAAGGCTGCAATGTTATTGTTATCTTATCTTTCTGTTTAGGCCCTCCTCAATTTATATTCCAGTCTCTTTTTCAAACCACTGTCTGGTTGCTAGGTTAACTTGACCCTAGCAACTAGATACCTGCTGAAATTGCAAACTGGAGAGCTGCTGAACAAAAAAATTAAATAATTCAAAAACCACAAATAATAAAAATGAAGACCATTTGAAAATTGTCTCAGAATAGCACTTTCTACTTCATGCTAAAAGATATGGCCATGGTACTCGATATTCTAATAGTGGGTCGTTTAAGAGAGGACTTTCTGCTCTCCCACAGCCTGAGAGCGTGAATAGAGTTTACCTGACGCAACCTAAGGGCCGGCCCCATTTCTCATATATTCTATTCCATTTCCTCATTCTTTCTTCCTTTCCCCGGTTTCAGATTTAAATACACAGATTTTCCTGTCTCTCATTTACACTTGGCTGCAGAGATGGAGATGGCTTGCAGACTGACCCTGGCGCTCTCATTGGCCATGTTTGTGGGAGCAACCAACATGAACCCCGGGTTTGTGGTGAGGCTCACCCAGAAAGGGCTGGATTATGGTACGTTTGGGATGTTCCATTACTCTGGCAGGGGGATCCCAGGGATGAAATAATGTCCCACTAGGCACAGGCGCACTGCCACCCACATTGTGCCCTTTGCTATCCGCAGTAAATGCTCACCTTATGTGATCTTTCTTTGTCTATGTTTAGCATGGGGAGGTGTCTATGCCAAGTATTTATTGCTTCTTTTATAGTACTAGCCGATGCTGCATATTTCCCTTCAAAATTTGGCTCCTTACAAATCTAAAAATAAAGAAACTAACGGAATGCCCTCTCCAGCAATGTAAATCTTTAAAATCCCTAGCAGAAGTAAATTTTCACACAGTAGGAAAATAGCAAGGAGATTTTGTATGTCGATATGATACATTCAGCCATTGGATGAGCTATGTAGCGTAGCTGGTATAGGTATAGGACCCATTATCCAGAATGCTCGGGACCAAGGGTATTCCGGATAAGGGATCTGTAATTTGGATCTCCATACCTTAAGTCTACTAAAAAATTAATGAAACATTACTTAAACCCAATAAGATTGTTTTGCATCCAATAAGGATTCATTATATCTTAGTTGGGATCAAGTACAGGTACTGTTTTATTATTACAGAGAAAAGGGAATCATTTAACCATTAAATAAACCCAATAGGGCTGTTCTGCCCCCAATAAGGGGTAATTATATCTTAGTTGGGATCAAGTACAGGTACTGTTTTATTATTACAGAGAAAAGGGAATCATTTAACCATTAAATAAACCCAATAGGGCTGTTCTGCCCCCAATAAGGGGTAATTATATCTTAGTTGGGATCAAGTACAGGTACTGTTTTATTATTACAGAGAAAAGGGAATCATTTAACCATTAAATAAACCCAATAGGGCTGTTCTGCCCCCAATAAGGGGTAATTATATCTTAGTTGGGATCAAGTACAGGTACTGTTTTATTATTACAGAGAAAAGGGAATCATTTAACCATTAAATAAACCCAATAGGGCTGTTCTGCCCCCAATAAGGGGTAATTATATCTTAGTTGGGATCAATTACAAGGTACTGTTTTATTATTACAGAAAAAAGTTTTTCAGTTTTAAAATTCTGAATTATTTGATTAAAATGGAGTCTATGGAAGAGGGGCTTTCTGTAATTCGGAGCTTTCTGGATAACAGGTTTCCGGATAAGGGATCCCATACCTGTACTGTTGTTTTTTACACTGAAAAGGCCATTTGTTTTTGTTCCTGTTATGAATGATGTCTGCTTATGCAGAACTAGGGTGCCCAGCTCCTACCACCCCACCTCAGGCGAGTACCTCTTGTTCCTAGCGAGGGAAGGGAATAGAGTTTTGCCTGCCATTTATATATAACCTTATTATACAGGTTCCTCTGACCTAACTGGCAATCTGAATTTTGTAACACTGCCTTGTGACTCATTCCACCATGTGATGTGTTATGTAATTTGATTTGGCTCTGTATTTAATTTCCCTTTTTTCATTTACATACAGAGTACATAGTTACATAGGGTTGAAAAAAGACCAGAGTCCACCAGGTTCAACCCTTCCAAGTTAACTCAGGACCCACAAACCTATACTTACCAATCTATACCAACACCTACATAAATGATATATACAAACATCAATACTAACTGTAGATACTAGTATCACAATAGCCTTGGATACATATATAGGCATTAACAGAATCTGCCATTACCACATCACTAGGAAGGGCATTCCCCTCACCTCACTGCCCTCACCATGAAAAAAAAATTAAAATAAAGTACCTTTTATCCATGGTCCCTACCCCCATTACTTGCCCACAAACTCCCTGACCCCCTCTTGCCACCCCAGCCCCCTGTCTAGCTTACCCCCACGTGAAATCAGTTTGGTAGCTCCCATTTACTTCCCCTTTGTGATTCATTCGTATGACCTTTCCCACTTGCCTGATACAGGGGGGGATGTCAGTGATTTGTACTTAGAAACTGTAGTGCTATTTCATAAAAGGGCTTATCTGCCTGTTAAGCACTGATAAGGAATTCAAAGCGTGTTTTACAAGGAGAACAAAAGGTAAATTCAAGCTGGAGACAGTGGTTAAGCTTCCTCAAATTCCTGCTTCACTGAAGGATTCTGGGAATGACACATTTATACTGTGCTTGGCATTGCACTTCATGCATTTATATGTATCGGCTTATCTGACCTATTTTTAATGACATTTTATTGCTATTTTCTCTTCTCTGTGATGCCCATAGAGCAGAATAATATAGCATTCCAGCTCACCCTCCTTGTCCCAGATTAATGCCCCTAAGTTCCACAGTATCCCCCCACCCAGCCGCAGAGCTGCCACCTTCTCCGCAGCTGTCAGTATCTGTCAGGCCCACTGTGGCGTGGATGTCCATTCTGCAACCTTCCAGCTTTTGTCCCCCAATAGAATTATTAGCCTTCTGCATGGAAAGGTCCCCCTGATCCCATTTTTATTCTGTAACCCTTGTTTGTTATACAGGCATGGGATCCATTATCTGGAAACCCCTTATTCAGAAAACTCCAAATCTCCTATAGACTCTATTTTAATCAAATAGTTCAAAATTTAAAAAAATGATTTCCTTTTTCTCTGTAATAATAAAACAGTCCCCGTACTTGATCCCAACTAAGATATAATTACCCCTTATTGGGGACAGAACAGTCCTATTAGGTTTATTTAATACTTAAATGATTCCCTTTTCTCTGTAATAATAAAACAGTACCTGTACTTGATCCCAACTAAGATATAATTACCCCTTATTGGGGCAGAACAGCCCTATTGGGTTTATTTAATGGTTAAATGATTCCCTTTTCTCTGTAATAATAAAACAGTACCTGTACTTGATCCCAACTAAGATATAATTACCCCTTATTGGGGCAGAACAGCCCTATTGGGTTTATTTAATGGTTAAATGATTCCCTTTTCTCTGTAATAATAAAACAGTACCTGTACTTGATCCCAACTAAGATATAATTACCCCTTATTGGGGGCAGAACAGCCCTATTGGGTTTATTTAATGGTTAAATGATTCCCTTTTCTCTGTAATAATAAAACAGTACCTGTACTTGATCCCAACTAAGATATAATTACCCCTTATTGGGGGCAGAACAGCCCTATTGGGTTTATTTAATGGTTAAATGATTCCCTTTTCTCTGTAATAATAAAACAGTACCTGTACTTGATCCCAACTAAGATATAATTACCCCTTATTGGGGACAGAACAGTCCTATTGGGTTTATTTAATGGTTAAATGACTCACACTAGTGCTAAGAACTGGATATTCTATAACAGATTAAAACTTAACTGAAAGTTGAAGTTCCCCTTTAAAGAGAAAATATTTCCCGCTATTCACAGCACCACCTCAGGGATCCTAGCCGCCTAAGGCTACCAAGTTGATGTTGCCCCCTTGCATTTAGCTTTTTAGCGTCAGGGGGGGGGGCACATTCAAAATTTTAGTTTCTTTCAGGTACCAGGTAACTTTGTAACTGGTAACTTGGCGGGCACTGCTGCCTGAGGCGATTTTCTCTCATCATGGCAACAGTGCCCGTAGCTATTCAGTTAGGTTTATAATTCCACAGATTGAAAGGAAAACATGATTTGGAAATAGAGTTGCTGCCTGGCCAGACAATTGCCAGAGGGGCTG
The DNA here is from genome assembly GCF_000004195.4 of Xenopus tropicalis. Lineage (NCBI taxonomy): Eukaryota > Metazoa > Chordata > Amphibia > Anura > Pipidae > Xenopus > Xenopus tropicalis. The sequence continues at coordinate 39,228,212 of NC_030686.2, read as the reverse complement.
CTGTAAGATGCCATAGACAGTCACTATTTATTGGGCTGGGGGGCTGTTTGAGCCTCTGGGTACTTGGAATGCCAGGACCCAGGCCCAGACTGGCAATCTGTGGGTTCTGGCAAATGCCAGAGGGGCTGCTGTATGATGCCAGACAGTCACTATTTATTGGGCTGGGGGGGGGGGGGCTGTTTGGGCCTCTGGGTACTTGGAATGCCAGGACTCAGGCCCAGACTGGCAATCTGTGGGTTCTGGCAAATGCCAGAGGGGCTGCTGTAAGATGCCATAGACAGTCCCTATTTAGTGGGCTGGGGGGGGCTGTTTGGGCCTCTGGGTACTTGGAATGCCAGGACTCAGGCCCAGACTGGCAATCTGTGGGTTCTGGCAAATGCCAGAGGGGCTGCTGTAAGATGCCATAGACAGTCCCTATTTAGTGGGCTGGGGGGGGCTGTAGACATGGAATCTCATACCAGGACTCCCAGACCAGACCTGCTCCCAAGCACCTGTAGAAGATGGCTTAATCAGTATAATATTGATTTTTCCTTCTCTCTCACAGCCCGGCAGGAAGGCATGGCCGTGCTGCAGCAGGAGCTCTCCAAGATTCATTTGCCCGACTTCTCTGGTTCTACCAAAATTGCCCATATAAAAGCCAAGTACAGCTTCAACAGGTGCGTCTTGCCTAACAGGAGTCCTTCTAGCATATATTCTACAGCCTATAAAACAACCTAGCTGCATAATCATTTCAATGATTTTGTCTCTAAAAGTTATACTGTTCTCTAACCCACATATACTGTATAATAAAAGGTACTAACTTTGGCCAGGAGCAATAACCCCTAGCAACCAATAAGATGCTTGTTTTTTAACAGGTGAGCAGCAAATGCTATCTGCTGATTGGTAGCTATGGGTTACTGCACCTGGTTGCTTTTATTACATAAGCCCCAAAATGTCTTTAGTTCTCTAGAGATCACACTTCAAAGGGGGCCAAAACCAAAATTTAGGAAATGTTTTCCAGTGGCATTGATTTTAATAGCTACTTCTTTCCCACTTTGCCTTTAGAGAACGTACTTAACCACAAAAGGTGTTGGGTTCAGGTTAGGGTTGCCACCTGGCCGGTATCTCACTGGCCCAGCCGGTACAATACCAGACAAGGCCGGGCTGATATTACAAATTTACTGTAAACTACTGCAATAGCTAGTCCTTCCGCCCCTGCCCCATTCTCCCCTCCTAGCTCCAATAGACTTACAAAATCCTCTCACGATTCGATACCCAGCCGGTATAGGCAGCCCGAAAAGGTGGCAACCCTAGTTCAGGTCCCCGTTTACTTTTCAACATTAGGTTGGACACCCCCTTAGCTCACAATAAGGATGTAGAGTGAGAGATAAGGAAAGCAAGGGGCACACCAGGTCTTGCACTGTGCAGCTGTGAGGCACTTCTTTTTTGGCATTTTTGGTAATGGAAATGCCTGCTGGCAACTTAGGGCGACTGCACTTGCGGTCATAAATCAGTGGTGGCCCAGTCAGCACTAAGGGCCACTACTTTGGCACCACAAATTATTTGCCCATTTGACTGCAATGGGTTCCAGAATCACAAAATTTCTTTAAAAAGATGCCATGTGTTTCTCTACCAAACTTTACATTTTTGGTGTAAAATACACTGGAGATATACATACTGGACCAACTGGAGAGTGCAGGCTTCTAGCCCAAAATAAGGGATTAGCCTGCCCCCTGCTGGAGGTATATTCTAAAGGAAAGCTATTGTGTAAATGCAGAGGCCAGGCATGAGTTAAAAGCCATTGCATCATATGTACTAAAGCAGGGAGAGGAAGCTGAGCTCACTGTATGTACAAACTGTCTTTAAAAGGATCAAAACATTTTTATGTGTCGGATGTATGAGTGCAATGTAACGGCTATTAGTGGGGGTTTCCTAAGGAGGACACTTTCTGGTTTACTTAGTCCTGTTCTCTGGGGACTCGTGTTATTGGTACATTATGCTCTAAGGAAGGACCAAGCCCTTGAACGTTCTACTTTGGAGACGTTATCTAATTCTGTGCCATCAGCGAGCAAATGATCTGGGCTGAGCGTTTCTAAAATACTATTTTACTTTATGCTTGGGGTCATTGTCTCACTGATAAATGTATTAAGGGTTGGTTACTGTCTAGACCAGGGATCCCCAACCTTTCTTTCCTGTGTGTCAAATGTCAAAAGACTTGGGGAGCAACACAAGCACCATAAAAGTTCATGGAGGTGCCAAATTAGGGCTAAGATTGGCTATTAGGGGCCTCTATGCACCCTATCAGCTTACAGGGGCTTTATTTGGTAGGAAATCTTGTTTTTATTCAACCAAAACTTGCCCCCAAGTCAGGAATTCAAAAATAACTCCCTGGTTTGGGGGCACTGAGAGCAACATCCAAGGGGTTGGGGAGCAACATGTTGCTCACGAGCCACTGGTTGGGGATCACTGGTCTAGAATGTGCCCCATGTTGGCTTATTGTAATCAAATAAGCAGACTCCCAACCTGTCTGCTGTTAGAAATAATGGTAATCAGTTGGCCCACAAATAAGGACTATTGCTCCTAATCAGGGTCACATAAGAAGTAGAGGGTCCCAACACAACCCTGTTCGCCAAAAATTTTTTTTGCCAAGGATAAATCCAAGTTTTCTTATTACAAAAACAAGCCTCCCAGGATCCTCCTGCTCTTAGTATTTGCATATTTCTGCATCCCGCACCTTCTGTTTGTAAATGAACTTGCTCCACCAGATTAATTACCCAAACCTCACCGCAGTGACCTTGCCATAAACAGAAAGGGACGCTCATTAGTCATTGTTTTGTGTGCCTTCGGCGAGTGACCTTCAACAAGTGAATAATGCATTACAGTATGGGCCCTCTCTATGGACAAGTGAATAATGCATTCAGCGGCAGAGTTTCTACATTGCAGTTAATTTAGTGATTAATATTATGGGGAGAGGGAGTGATGGGAAGAACAACGGGGATTTTCTGTTTAAAGGAGCAGTAAACCATAAGAATAAGTTGCAAAGGGTTGATGATTTAACATTGGCTAAAAGAGGGGTGCAGGGTCAATTGTGGATAATATAATACAGACCACATGTACCCACACACACATGCTCTGGAGCCCCACCTTTGCCCTCTCTAGAGCTGCTACCTGCCCCAGCCAAAAAAGTGTCCAGGCCCGCTCCTCAAGTCCCTTTCTTTACCTGCCCTTGCCAACTTGCCCTCAGCCACAAACCATCCCCTTCCACGTGCTTACTAACCTGCTTGCTGCAGGTGGGAAGGGCAGTGGCATCAAGATTGGGAGCCCCCTGCAAAATAAATGTTCCACCCCCCCACCTCTGTGTATGCCTTTGCGGCAGGTAGCAACAAGCAGCAGGCCATTGGAACTAAAGCCATACAGCAGACCCTGAGACCAACTTTTCTCTGAACCCCCTGCAGTTGCTGGGTCTGCTGTACAGGCATAGACTGGCAGTCTGTAGATTCTGGCAAATGCTGCTGTAAGATGCCATAGTCAGTCACTATTTATTGGGCTGGGGGGGGGGCTGTTTGGGCCTCTGGGTACTTGGAATGCCAGGACCCAGGCCCAGACTGGCAATCTGTGGGTTCAGGCAAATGCCAGAGGGGCTGCTGTAAGATGCCATAGACAGTCACTATTTATTGGGCTGGGGGGCTGTTTGGGCCTCTGGGTACTTGAAATGCCAGGACCCAGGCCCAGACTGGCAATCTGTGGGTTCAGGCAAATGCCAGAGGGGCTGCTGTAAGATGCCATAGACAGTCACTATTTATTGGGTTGGGGGGGGCTGTTTGGGCCTCTGTGTACTTGGAATGCCAGGGCCTATTGTATAATACTTTCACCAGTGGGCTATGTGGTTTAATGGCACCCCCTGCCCTGCCAGTAGTTATGCCACTGGCCAGTGTAATGTTGGAGAGGCTGAAGAACTAAGGGTGAAGACACACGGAGCTACTAGTAGCAGCTACTTTTTCACGGCCACTTAACTCCAGAAAATACCCTGCCATAGACAGTGCTGAGAATTGCCTCTGTTAAAACACATGTTGAGACAATTATCAGTAAATGATCAGCATTGTCTATTTTAGTAGCCGCTACAAGTAGCAGCTACTAGTAGCTCCATGTGTCTTCACCCTAAAAGGCAAATATCCCACAGTAGCCCTTTAAAATTCCTTCATCCAGTAGAGAATCTGTGGTTCTATCTGAATCTGTGGTTCTATCTGAATCACATTAACTACCTGGGGCAAATAGGCCTGGAAGAACAATGTCACATTAAGAGAACCACTACGTTTTAGTGTTAAAATAAATAATATTTCCGCGTAGGATTTGCCATTCAGTCACAGAATTAGTCGGTGAGTGACTGTATTTGTAGCCCGGCTGATGCACAGTTAAGTGGGGAACGGCCGAAAGCCTTGACTTGTGATAGATCTTGATTATGGTTCTTGGCCAGCGCTGCTAAAGACTGTTTGTTCTGAAGCCCTTTCTAAAGATGAATGTCCCCTCTATAAAAGAATTTTATATTCATTAGAGTCCCTTTAAATTATAAAAGCAATTCCATTCCCATCAGCTGGCGGGATAATCTCCCGCATAAATCTTAGTGCACATGAGCCGGCCCTGCTACTGTGATTAGACTCCCACCAGGGAATGTTATTTCTGTACGCCTAATAATGCTTCTCGTAGCCTGGGGATGACTAGCCTTCACTCATCCAGCTGTTGTGGAACTACAATTCCCAGCATGCTCCAACAGCCTAAACATGATAGGATCATCCTGAAGAGTTTTAATTGGAAAGCAATAGTGGCATCAATCTTAAGGTATTGTAACTAGTGTCTTGGGCATATTATATTGTGTTTTGACACTGCAAGACAGGGTGCATAGTGCAAAAAGTGGGTTATAAACTGCCAACCTGCCCCGCACACTAAATCAAATGCAGATGGCTGCCCGCACACCATTCAAAAGCTGTCAGAGTAGAACTTTGGCCCTTGGGCAAGTCCAACCCCAATGAGCACTAAGGGGTGCACTTTTGTGCCACTGTTGTAGCAGATGGGGCAATTGTAAATGAACCTGATTGAGAATCAAAACAGATAAGCAGTACCACAGCGCCTACTAGTGTGAAAAACAGGCAACATCAGCTGCAAGGTTTCCTTTTGCTGCTATTTGCTTCATTTGCCCTCTTCTATTGATCTTGTATTTTGACTTTCAAAGGCTGCCTAGTTGGGGTAATTAAAGGGGTTGTTCACCTTCAGGGTCGGACAGGGGTGTGCAAGGACCACAGGCTGCTACCCCTGGGGCCCCCACCCTCCTCTGGGGCCCCTGCCGCCTGCCCCCCACTGACAACCCCTCCCCCTGCATGCATACAATATACTTATTTTTGCCACAATCAGGGGAGGAGGGCAGCAGGGGAGTTACAGGGGTTGGCGGGACCCATTGGGTTTTTTCCCGGTGTCCTGCCTGCCCAGTCCGACCCTGTTCACCTTTGAATCGACTTTTAATATGATGTAGACATTTATATTCAGAGACAATTTGCAATTGGTCATTTTGTAATTTCTATGAGTTTTTCAGGTTATTTAGCTTTTTGTCCAGCAGTTCTGCATTTGGTAGTTTAGCCGCTATCTGGTTACTAGGGTCTAATTTACCCTAGCAACCAGGCAGTAGTTTAATTGAGAGATGGGAATATGAATAGTAGATGGCCTGCACAGAAAGACAAGTAATAAAAAGTAACAATAATAAAATTGTAGCGTCACAGAGCAATAGTTTTTGGCAGCCGGGGTCAGTGACCCCCATTTGAAAGCTGGAAAGAGTCAGAAGAAGATGGAAAACAATTCAAAAACTATACAAAATAAATAATGAAAAACAATTGCAAAATTGATTATAATAGGGCATTTTATAACATACTAAAACTTAACAGAAAGATGACCCCCCCCCCTTTTAAGCCCAAGCAGCCAGATAGCAGTTGAAGTTCTAAATCTTGGAATACCGCTGTCTACGTTATACTATTCCCTCCCAAGAAAGGTTCTCCTGATAATTTGGCGGGCCTCTTTTTTCAGCCTGAATTACTACTTTTTACTGTTACTGTTATAAAAAGATGAAATATTCCATGCACACAGGAATCCTTTGGTGGAAAAAAAGTCTTATAAATAAAACATGTTTTGCATTTAATTTGGGCAGAGCGAATCGCCCCGTCCCCTTAAGCGCGTCTGCCTTATCTTTGGGAGAACCTGATTAAGACATCACGCCGAGTAGCCTGAGAGAGCGCAGAAATGGATCTGCACGCCGCCTCATTTACATTCTCCCAACTATACACCGACTGAGCCTTAAGTAACCGATTATTCCTTTTTCTAACCCAAGGTTTGTAGGAAAAACCTACACAAATGGATACGCAAGTTACCGGCGTAGAGGTAACATGTTCTGGTTCAACTGCGGGGGTTTGTGACACAGTATTTACAAGGTGTTAATGGGAAGGAGAAATTATAGAAATTATAAAATGATACACTGGAAGTATTTTAACTTTAGGTATGTGTTTGTGTAGGTATGATTCATATACCTCTACCTTTAGCCCTTTAGTTTATAGCAATATAATGATCTGCACAGCTAAGTATCCCAAAGAAAACTGGCAGGGCATGCCGGAACTGGCAATCTGTGTATTCTGGCAAATGCCAGAGGGGCTGCTGTAAGATGCCATAGACAGTCACTATTTATTGGGCTGGGGGGGGGGCTGTTTGGGCCTCTGGGTACTTGGAATGCCAGGGCCCAGGCCCAGACTGGCAATCTGCGGGTTCTGGCAAATGCCAGAGGGGCTGCTGTAAGATGCCATAGACACTCACTATTTATTGGGCTGGGGGGCTGTTTGGGCCTCTAGGTACTTGGAATGCCAGGACCCAGGCCCAGCCTGGCAATCTGTGGGTTCAGGCAAATGCCAGAGGGGCTGCTGTAAGGTGCCATAGACAGTCACTATTTATTGGGCTGGGGGGGGGCTGTTTGGGCCTCTAGGTACTTGGAATGCCAGGACCCAGGCCCAGACTGGCAATCTGTGGGTTCAGGCAAATGCCAGGGGGGCTGCTGTAAGATGCCATAGACAGTCACTATTTATTGGGCTGCTGGGGGGCTGTTTGGGCGCCTGCTTAGTTGAAATGCCAGGGTCTTTTTTGAACCCCAGTCCAGGCCTGTGGCAGGAAGCATGCTAATTAAACCATTCTGGGAAACTTGTCCAGCCAATGCGTGTTTCCTACTGTTTATTACAGAATGTGTACTGCCTCTTGTGGTTTGCACCCCTGTGCCTGGATTGCATACTACCCCATTTGCATACTACCCCATTTCGGGTAACTTGCCTCAGGTGGCAACGCCCAACAAGGGTGCCAAAAACCTGCTCCTGGTAACTTTAAGAGACAAATTTCTGGTTATTAAACAGGAAATTTGTCTCTTCTAGTGCAGAAAGCGCAATAGTCAGGCTTGAGGCGATGGACCAAAGTCTGGAAATTATTCCGCTCATGGACTTCTCAAGAAGCATTTTCTAGCTTCTTGTTCAACTGTATATCACTGCTGCCATCTTGTGAACAAATCTGGGTGCTGCATTGTAAAGCAAAGAAGCCACATTATACTGTATTTCCTTTGCTGGACAATATGGGTACTGCAGCAAAAACATATTGTACATTATAGCGTCAGTGCATATGACCCTAAACTCCTACCAACAAAAAGAGCACAGTGGAGTTTAGTAGAGAATGAATTCTGCAGATTTTTGTTGTAATTTAAGATCTAAAATCTCTAAAAGATACATGTTTAGGTCCCATTTTCCTTTTCATCTATCTAGCTATTTCATTGGAGTGTGATGGGCCACAAACACTGGTAAACCTGCAGATATTAACAAAGTATATTCTCCTTTTGCAGCATGGTCATCCGCAGCTTCCAGATACCAAGCTCCCAAATAAGCCTTGTTCCCAACGTTGGCCTGAAACTGAGCATCTCAGGGGCTTTTATCCAGGTGGATGGCAAATGGAATGCTCACTACCTAGTGTAAGTTTGTTGTGCCTAGCAGAGAAACAGCCGTGACTTAGGGAATGCATAGGAAAAGGTGACTGTGTTGCTTAAACAAGGGCTTGATCACTCTGTAGACCAGGGATCCGGAACCTATGAAAAAAGTTCTTTGGGGATGCCAGATAAGGGCTGTGATTGGCTGTTTGGTAGCCCCATGTGGACTGCTGGCCTGGGGGAGGTTCTGTTTTGACTAAACTGTTTCTCTGGGCTCCAAAACTTGTCTTCAAGCCACAGATTTAAAAATGGCCACATACTTTGAGGCCACTGGGAGCAACATCAAAGGGGGAGGTGAGCAACATGTTGCTCCTGAGCCACTGGTTGTGGATCACTGCTGTAGAGTTTGGGTCGATAACTGCTGGACTGAGGTGTTCTGATCAGTACAGACTGAATGTAGGGTACAGTGTATCACAGTACTCATATCAGTACAGTGGCATTTATTTCCGTTAACTACTTTGAATTCAGATGTCCCGAATGTGCAGTTCAGCATGGTAAGATTTGGCCAAGTACACCAAATATTCCAGATAACAAACTTCCAGAATTTAGGGATTGCAAATCTAGGTCAGCCAGGGCTCCGCATGTTGTGGTGTCCTGGAAAGCACCAGTTGTGGGTAGAATTGGTGGGACAATAGAAAAAGATTGTGATAACAGGGCAAGATGGCAACAAGATAGTAGGACAAGATGAAGAGATTGGTGTTGCTGACCAGTAACCAACAACAGTTATTCAGCATATTCTGTGTTTTATAATATAATAACATATGTTGTATAAGTTTAGTTGTAAGTGGGAATAGTTGAAAGGATATCAGGTATAGAAGAGCAAGATGGAGACCGTGGAACAAGAAGAAGACAATATCAGTATTGTCCAATTGGCAGCCCTTGTCTGCCCAGCATATATTCATTATTCACCATTTTTCCAGATTAATACAATATAACTTTTTATAACTTATGGCTGTAATAGTCTGTGCCTTGATGTTAAAATATAGAGATTTCTGTTTGTGAATTCAGTCATTTATCATGTTTTATATTTAGATCAGATAAAGGAAACTTTGACCTGAAGGTGGAGGGGCTCAGCATCTCTGTTGGCCTCCAGCTGGGAAGCGACGCATCTGGGAGACCCACCATATCCTCTTCTGATTGCAGCTGCCATATCTCGGATGTCAAGATACACGTGTCTGGGAAGTTCAGGTAAAGTCAGATATATGACTAAGGCAGCTTCTGGGCTTGGGCCCTTTTAGCACAAATGGGGTCAGTCAAGAATTCCCCTGTTTCTTACCTTTGGTTCTGCAAATGCTGCTGCTGCAAAAATACAGCAGTTCTGGTACTAACACATTGGGCATTGGAAATTCTAAACGTTCCATATTCTGTTGGTATATAGAGAGTCATGTGCCCCAGAATAATTTGCTATCCATAGCCTATAATGTACAGATAAAGGCACAACCTCACCCTGCTCTCTGTTCTGATTTTCCTTGTAGATGGTTGGTGGATGTGTTCCATAAAAGTATTGACAATGCCTTAAGGAAAGCAATTGAGGGCCAGGTAAGACTGAAGAGTTAATGTTACATAATACATGAAATTATTTACACAATATTACTGGATAGAACTGGTGCTATTATTATAGATAGTTAAAGAATTCTAGAATCCTAGAAAGATAAAAGGGAGAGTACAATTGGCAAGGTAGGGTGTAAGTACCTGCGCTTTCCCAGTTAATAAAGTGCTGCCTGAATTTGGTATGGCTGATTCATATAGTGGCTTAAGGGCACCATACTTCCTGCACCCTAACGTGGCACCTCATTCAGATACATGGTGCAAAGTAGCACTGTCCTTAGTCCCTGCCTACGTACATGGCAGCCTTGCCCCTGGGCTCAAGTACCAAGTATATGAGCACTAAAGGAAGCTCAATTGCGACCCTTGCTGGGTATGTGTAAGTGACCCCTGAGATCATCAGTAATATACTTCTATAACAGATTTATTGTTGAACTCATGCTTTATATAAAGGTTGAAGAAAAGGCATTTTTGCCATTTTACTGCCAATAGATTAGTCACAATAGTGCAAGCTAGAAAACTATATTTATTCTGCAGAAAGCTCTGCCATACCTGAGTAAACAGCCCTAGAAGCTCCCTCTGTTTGTTTAAGATAGCAGCTGCCATTTTAGCTTGGTCTCAGTAGCTTCCGTGCTGCAGCTCTAGCTGCTGGTAGCTAAGATTACACGAAGAAGAACACAAAAAAAGAAAACAAATCCTGTGTTTCTTTTAATAGAGGACTCAGTGCAGCTTTTCTGTGAGTGCTTATAGCTGTATTTACATAGACTTTTACTTAGTTTTTACCTTTCCTTCTTTTTTAATTGTCTTGAATTAGTATAACAGTAATCAGAAATGCTCACTGGTGTTCCCTTTCTCTAGCTCTGCCCAGTGGTTACTCAGTCCATTACAAACAAACTCCAACCACTTTTACAGACTCTGCCAGGTAGGAGACGACTCCTGGGGCTCATTCCTGTATAACAAAATAAAGGGCAAGGCTTTTCAACCCACTGTTTTTAAACTCTTGATTTGGGTTCTTTAAGCTCATACAATAACGGAGGGAGGGAGTAATAAGGGAACTTTTTATTGTACACAGAACAGGCCTGGACTGGGATTTAACCTTTTTAGTGCCATAGGACGTAGATTCTACGTCCTAGGTACCAAGGGACCAAAGTGCCATAGAACGTAGAATCTACGTCCTACAGCACTAACGGGTTTACAAGCGCTGCGCTCGCTTTTAAAGCAGCGCAGCGCTTGTAAAGCCTGCACAACCCCCTAGGCAACGAGCAAGGAAGGTCATACTTACCGATCCGGGTCCCCCAGCGCCGCCGATCCGGGTCCTCAGCCAATGACAGCAGTGGACACGCATTGATGACGTGTCCACTGCTGTCCCTTTAATTGTCGCCGCCCCCGCCGTCGCCTCTTCACTCTGCTGCCACGTGAGACTGCTGGAGCCCCCCTGCTGCCTTCCTGCTGCCTTCCTGCCAGATTGGACGCCCTGATCGCCTGCCTGCATTGTGTAAGCTGAACTACAACTCTCTAACCACTGTTTATTTTGCTTATTTCAATCTCAACTGTCTAAAATTTTTTTTTTTTTTTTTCCATTTCTTCTTCTATCTTTGTCATTGTTACACTTTTGTACACATACACACTTATTTACAACTTTCCCAAGCACACACAGACACTTACACACACACTTACACTTACACTTTTTTTTTTTTTTTTTTTTTCTTTCTTTCTTTTCTTTTCTTTCTTTCTTTGCTTTCTCTGGCAGTCTTTTTTTTTTACTAAAACTTTATTTCTGATCTTGCTCTATAATTATCTGATTTATTTGGTTGCATTTTAGTGTTTTTTTTGCATTTTCATAATTGATTTCTGTTTTTGAATTATTCTATTGCACTATAACTTTTGTATTGCTATTGGGTGCTGAATTTGCAGTGACATTGGTGGATCCAGGGCTCTGACCACCGATTTCATTGCAATAATTGTTCTTCTGTTGGTTTGAGCGGTTTTTATTTGAATTTACTGATTTTATGGTGTTTTATCTTTGCATTGTTCTTTATTGTGTATTTAGTGCCCCCAAAAGGTTGCTTTTGCAGTGACATTGGTGGATCCAGGGCTCTGACCACCGATTTCATTGCAATTATTGTTCTTTGATTGCTTTTAGTGGTTTTATTCCATTTTAACTTCATTTGATTTCAGTTGTTCTAGAAAGGTCCAGAGGTGCTAAGATTGTTCTGGTAGTTTCTATTGCCAAGGGTTAGGCTGATGCCACACATGGCGTAGGGCTGATTTTTTCAGCAAGTGGAAAAACGCTTGCCGAAAATTCAGCCCTACGCCTGCTACTTGTGCCTGCACCCGAATGAATGGAATACGCTCGGGTGCAGGCAAAAAAAAAAGGGGTGCATAGAGTGCAGCCCCAATATTATGCATTTTCAGGTTTGGCGGCCATGTACTTATGTGCACCCATACATATGGGGTATCGTTTTATTCAGGGGAACTTGCAGATTTATGGTTTTGGGGAGAAATCTAGGTTTGTATCTGGTTTTTCCTTGATTTCTGACCAAAGCGTGACTTCTGCAAGGGACTGCGGCCACAATTTTCCATGTAGAAAGAGAAGAGTGGTGTCTTTGAATAGCTGAAGCTGTGCACTTTTCATAAATATATAGTTATTTCACAGGTAGGGGGGTGTTTAGACTAAATAACTGCAGGTAGAGCACATAGAGCACAGACCCCCCTTATGCATTGCCCCTGTTTGGGGGCATTTGGTGGCCACGTTTTTATGTGCACCCATACATATGGGGTATCGTTTTATTCAGGGGAACTTGCAAATTGAGGTTTAGTAAGTTTTTGGTAGTTGCCATGGAGATTTTGGGGAGAAATCTAGGTTTGTATCTGGTTTTTCCTTGATTTCTGACCAAAATCTAGGTTTGTATCTGGTTTTTCCTTGATTTCTGACCAAAGCGCTGACTTCTGCAAGGGACTGCGGCCACAATTTTCCATGTAGAAAGAGAAGAGTGGTGTCTCTGAATAGCTGAAGGTGTGCACTTTTCGTAAATATATAGATTGTGGGGGTTATTTCACAGGTAGGGGGGGTTAACACTGAAAAACTGCAGGTAGTGCACATAGAGCGCAGCCCCCAAAATTTCAACTGAAATTGCCCTTATGCATTGCCCCTGTTTTGGGGCATTTGGTGGCCACGTCTTTATGTGCACCCATACATATGGGGTATCGTTTTATTCAGGGGAACTTGCAAATTGAGGTTTAGTAAGTTTTTGGTAGTTGCCATGGAGATTTTGGGGAGAAATCTAGGTTTTTTATCTGGTTTTCCCTTGATTTCTGACCAATGCGCTGACTTCTGCAAGGGACTGCGGCCACAATTTTCCATGTAGAAAGAGAAGAGTGGTGTCTCTGAATAGCTGAAGGTGTGCACTTTTCGTAAATATATGATTGTGGGGGTTATTTCACAGGTAGGGGGGGTTAACACTGAAAAACTGCAGGTAGAGCAAAGCCCCCCCTTATGCATTGCCCCTGTTTGGGGGCATTTGGTGGCCACGTCTTTATGTGCACCCATACATATGGGGTATCGTTTTATTCAGGGGAACTTGCAAATTGAGGTTTAGTAAGTTTTTGGTAGTTGCCATGGAGATTTTGGGGAGAAATCTAGGTTTTTTTTATCTGGTTTTTCCTTGATTTCTGACCAAAATCTAGGTTTGTATCTGGTTTTTCCTTGATTTCTGACCAAAGCGCTGACTTCTGCAAGGGACTGCGGCCACAATTTTCCATGTAGAAAGAGAAGAGTGGTGTCTCTGAATAGCTGAAGGTGTGCACTTTTTGGAAATATATAGTTTGCGGGGGTTATTTCACAGGTATGGGGGTGTTTAGACTAAATAACTGCAGGTAGAGCAAAGCCCCCCGTTATGCATTGCCCCTGTTAGTGGGCATTTGGTGGCCACGTCTTTATGTGCACCCATACATATGGGGTATCGTTTTATTCAGGGGAACTTGCAAATTGAGGTTTAGTAAGTTTTTGGTAGTTGCCATGGAGATTTTGGGGAGAAATCTAGGTTTTTTATCTGGTTTTTCCTTGATTTCTGACCAAAATCTAGGTTTGTATCTGGTTTTTCCTTGATTTCTGACCAAAGCGCTGACTTCTGCAAGGGACTGCGGCCACAATTTTCCATGTAGAAAGAGAAGAGTGGTGTCTCTGAATAGCTGAAGGTGTGCACTTTTCGTAAATATATACATTGTGGGGGTTATTTCACAGGTAGGGGGGGTTAACACTGAAAAACTGCAGGAAGTGCACATAGAGCGCAGCCCCCAAAATTTCAACTGAAATTGCCCTTATGCATTGCCCCTGTTTTGGGGCATTTGGTGGCCACATCTTTATGTGCACCCATACATATGGGGTATCGTTTTATTCAGGGGAACTTGCAGATTAATGGTTAGTAAGTTTTTGGTAGTTGCCATGGAGATTTTGGGGAGAAATCTAGGTTTGTATCTGGTTTTTCCTTGATTTCTGACCAAAGCGCTGACTTCTGCAAGGGACTGTGGCCACAATTTTCCATGTAGAAAGAGAAGAGTGGTGTCTCTGAATAGCTGAAGGTGTGCACTTTTTGGAAATATATAGTTTGTGGGGGTTATTTCACAGGTATGGGGGTGTTTAGACTAAATAACTGCAGGTAGAGCACAGCCCCCCCCTTATGCATTGCCCCTGTTTGGGGGCATTTGGTGGACACGTCTTTATGTGCACCCATACATATGGGGTATCGTTTTATTCAGGGGAACTTGCAAATTGAGGTTTAGTAAGTTTTTGGTAGTTGCCATGGAGATTTTGGGGAGAAATCTAGGTTTTTTATCTGGTTTTTCCTTGATTTCTGACCAAAATCTAGGTTTGTATCTGGTTTTTCCTTAATTTCTGACCAAAGCACTGACTTCTGCAAGGGACTGCGGCCACAATTTTCCATGTAGAAAGAGAAGAGTGGTGTCTCTGAATAGCTGAAGTTGTCTTTTTTTAATCAATATACAGTTTATATGGTTTTTTTCACAGGTAAGGGGCAATTTTGTCTGAAAAGCTTTGAGATGTGCACATAAATTGCAGCCCCATTATTATGGATTGCCCCTGTTTTGGGGCATTTGGTGGCCACGTCTTTATGTGTACCCATACATATGGGGTATCGTTTTATTCAGGGGAACTTGCAGATTGATGTTTAGTAAGTTTTTGGTAGTTGCCATGGAGATTTTGGGGAGAAATCTAGGTTTGTATCTGGTTTTTCCTTGATTTCTGACCAATGCGCTTACTTCTGCAAGGGACTGTGGCCACAATTGTCCATGTAGAAAGAGGAGAGTGGTGTCTCTGAATAGCTGAAGGTGTGCACTTTTCAGAAATATATAGTTTGTGGGGGTTATTTTACAGGTAGGGGGGTTAACACTGAAAAACTGCAGGAAGTGCACATAGAGCGCAGCCCCCAAAATTTCAACTGAAATTGCCCTTATGCATTGCCCCTGTTTTGGGGCATTTGGTGGCCACGTCTTTATGTGTACCCATACATATGGGGTATCGTTTTATTCAGGGGAACTTGCAGATTGATGTTTAGTAAGTTTTTGGTAGTTGCCATGGAGATTTTGGGGAGAAATCTAGGTTTGTATCTGGTTTTTCCTTGATTTCTGACCAATGCGCTGACTTCTGCAAGGGACTGTGGCCACAATTTTCCATGTAGAAAGAGAAGAGTGGTGTCTCTGAATAGCTGAAGGTGTGCACTTTTCAGAAATATATAGTTTGCGGGGGTTATTTTACAGGTAGGGGGGGTTAACACTGAAAAACTGCAGGAAGTGCACATAGAGCGCAGCCCCCAAAATTTCACCTGAAATTGCCCTTATGCATTGCCCCTGTTTTGGGGCATTTGGTGGCCACGTCTTTATGTGTACCCATACATATGGGGTATCATTTTATTCAGGGGAACTTGCAGATTGATGTTTAGTAAGTTTTTGGTAGTTGCCATGGAGATTTTGGGGAGAAATCTAGGTTTGTGTCTGTTTTTTCCTTGATTTCTGACCAATGCGCTGACTTCTGCAAGGGACTGCGGCCACAATTTTCCATGTAGAAAGAGGAGAGTGGTGTCTCTGAATAGCTGAAGGTGTGCACTTTTCAGAAATATATAGTTTGTGGGGGTTATTTTACAGGTAGGGGGGGTTAACACTGAAAAACTGCAGGAAGTGCACATAGAGCGCAGCCCCCAAAATTTCAACTGAAATTGCCCTTATGCATTGCCCCTGTTTTGGGGCATTTGGTGGCCACGTCTTTATGTGTACCCATACATATGGGGTATCGTTTTATTCAGGGGAACTTGCAGATTGATGTTTAGTAAGTTTTTGGTAGTTGCCATGGAGATTTTGGGGAGAAATCTAGGTTTGTATCTGGTTTTTCCTTGATTTCTGACCAATGCGCTGACTTCTGCAAGGGACTGCGGCCACAATTTTCCATGTAGAAAGAGGAGAGTGGTGTCTCTGAATAGCTGAAGGTGCACACTTTTCAGAAATATATAGTTTGTGGGGGTTATTTTACAGGTAGGGGGGGTTAACACTGAAAAACTGCAGGAAGTGCACATAGAGCGCAGCCCCCAAAATTTCAACTGAAATTGCCCTTATGCATTGCCCCTGTTTTGGGGCATTTGGTGGCCACGTCTTTATGTGCACCCATACATATGGGGTATTGTTTTATTCAGGGGAACTTGCAGATTGATGTTTAGTAAGTTTTTGGTAGTTGCCATGGAGATTTTGGGGAGAAATCTAGGTTTGTGTCTGTTTTTTCCTTGATTTCTGACCAATGCGCTGACTTCTGCAAGGGACTGCGGCCACAATTTTCCATGTAGAAAGAGGAGAGTGGTGTCTCTGAATAGCTGAAGGTTTGCACTTTTCAGAAATATATAGTTTGTGGGGGTTATTTTACAGGTAGGGGGGGTTAACACTGAAAACCTGCAGGAAGTGCACATAGAGCGCAGCCCCCAAAATATCAACTGAAATTGCCCTTATGCATTGCCCCTGCTTTGGAGTGTTTGGTGCCCATGTCTTTATGTGCACCCATACATATGGGGCATCATTTTATTCAGTAGAAATTTGTCTTTCAAATTTGCCTTTGTTAGAAAATTTTTATGAGATTTTTTTTTGTCAAATCCACATTTGATCATGCGTCCAAGTTTACGTTTTAGAAAAAAAAAAAAAAGTCAAAAAAACTTCCAAATTTCACAATGCACTGACAAAAGGTATTTGGCTTTTGAGTGAAAACTACATTGCACCTAGAAACCTGAAGGTCTGTAGTTTCTAAAGATACCGAACATGAGGGGATATTTTAGATTTACATATAAGTTATGCTGCATCAACTGTTACAAGCGCTTTTCCGCTTTGTTCTGGTGTGATATTGTACTAAGTATTGCTTTAGTTTGGGGGTTACTTCTGGACAGGAACTGTGGGGTACCACCACATATTTGGTATCGTTGGACTTGGGAGTATCAGGGCTTTTACAAACAACAAAAAAAAGTGTGTAAAATTAACTTTTCTATGGAAAAAAAACTCAAAATATACAGAAATTTTTCATAATTTTTTTTTTTTTTTACATAATTCACCCAAAATACACATCATATCTCCAGAAAAGTTATAAAATTTGGTATGTATGTCGAAGCCCAATTAGTGACGAAAAAAACGATATATAATTTCCCTAGTTTCATGGAGGTTTTCCTACCAAAAAACATTGTTAAAGCGAATGAGTACAAAATGCTTAAAAAACGTCTGGCACTGGGGGGAACCGAAATGACGAATTCGGCTGGCACTTAAAGGGTTAAAATAGGCCTAGACATTTAAAGTAAACAGAGACCCAAACAGACCCCCACCGGCTCAGTAGTGACTGTCTATGGCATCTTACAGCAGCCCCTCTGGCATTTGCCTGAACCCACAGATTGCCAGTCTGGGCCTGGGCCCTGGCATTCCAAGTACCCAGAGGCCCAAACAGCCCCCCCAGCCCAATAAATAGTGACTGTGTATGGCACCTTACAGTAGCCCCTCTGGCATTTGCCTGAACCCACAGATTGCCAGTCTGGGCCTGGGTCCTGGCATTCCAAGTACCCAGAGGCCCAAACAGCCCCCCACCAGCCCAATAAATAGTGAGTGTCTATGGCATCTTACAGCAGCCCCTCTGGCATTTGCCTGAACCCACAGATTGCCAGTCTGGGCCTGGGTCCTGGCATTCCAAGTACCCAGAGGCCCAAACAGCCCCCCCAGCTCAATAAATAGTGACTGACTATGGCACCTTACAGCAGCCCCTCTGGCATTTGCCTGAACCCACAGATTGCCAGTCTGGGCCTGGGTCCTGGCATTCCAAGTACCCAGAGGCCCAAACAGCCCCCCAGCCCAATAAATAGTGACTGTGTATGGCATCTTACAGTAGCCCCTCTGACAGATTGCCAGTCCGGGCCTGGGCACAGAGAACTTCCCTTCCTTTTTCTTGCAATATTGGGATAGATGATTTCGAAATGAGTATGATTTTCCTGCAGAAAATTAATGTTAAACAGGGACTTGTCCCTTAGTTCTATATTATAAGGATTCTTAGTCTTGTTCAGAAGTAGGCATTCTGTTCATTTGACCAAGGGAACCATTTCTGTTTACCTCTACAGTCACAGCCCAAATTGACCATGTAGCAGCAATTGACTACTCCCTGACGGGGCCTCCAACTGTGACAGCTCAGTCCCTGGATGTGCAGTTAAAGGTATGGGGTGTAAATAAGGACTGTCCTACTCACTGCAACAATCAGTGGGGTATTGGGAGTGTGATGGGGCTTATTAACCACAGCATGCAAATAATGGGTATGTGGTGGCAGTTGGGGGCATTATCCTAATCTTGTTGCCTACAATGCATAAAGCATTTATAAAGCACCAACATGTTCCACAGAGATGTACAATAGGGTGCATAAATGAAACATACAGATTACATACAAATACTGAGAGTTACAGTATGATGTAATATGTATAATAAATAGTAGCAATAAAACCAGTGGGTTTCTAAACACAGGATTAGAAGCCACTGTCTGTAACCACAATGGGGATACAGAGGAAAAGTATTCCCATAGTATATGGCTACCATGCATAACTTACAGTAGTTATCAGCCAGTTGAGTATGAGGCAATATAGTATGGGTTGATGGGTGTGTGGGATATGGGTGCATGCTGAAATGGAGAAATCACAACACCTGCAATTGAAAAAAAGATATACACCCCAAAGTATGGACTACTATATCTCTGAATAACAATGGTTCCCAGGTTGTTATGTTATAGAAAATATCAAGGTAACCATGGTTTGTATCCACAGGGGGAATTTTTTGACATTGCCCATCGGACAACACCCCCTTTTTCACCTCCACCCGTGCCCCTCCCTGCAGAGCAGAATCTCATGGTTTATTTTGGAGTCTCTGATTACCTGTTCAACACTGCTGGCTATGCCTATTATTCAGCTGGGAAGTTTGAGTCTTATATCACCGATGACATGGTATGTAACATAGCAACACACGTCCATTCTAGTCAAGTGAACCTGCCTTACAATTATTTGTGATCTAACAGCTGCATATATATCTGTATAAACTAACCCCTCCCTTCTCCCAGGTGCAATGTGTGTCAGAGCTTGAGATAAGGGGGAGCCAAGCCCTATTCACTAGACTGATGAATGATGTGGTTCACTGTAGCTATAGTAGTTCAACTTAAAAGCTATATGTACATTTTGGATATAAATACAGGGTGTATAATTGCCAGTAGTAGTAGCTCCTCAGACATCTATTAGTCAGAACCAAACCAAAGCTTGTAAATACTGATCACTGTAAAAGCTTTTTGACCATGAATATATTTGGCAGCTTGTATTAATGTTTCTCCTGATATAAAAATGCTTCTAAAATCTATTCATTTTCCTTCTGTAGATTCCCAAGAACTTCAGCGTTCATCTGAACACCTCCTCTTTTGGGATTCTCATACCTCAGGTAGGAAGGATTTTGTGTAGTTATTTCGGTTTGAAAATTTAAATTAAAGCTCGACTGACCAAAACATTACACAAAGGGGCAGATTTATTATGAAGTGTAAAAAACAGACAAAATTTGCCACACATCTCCAGGCTTCACCCTGTAAAAATGGTGGTATTAAAAAAGAGAAAATATTTCTATTGGTAAAGGTGAATTGTGTTTTTTTCCTTTGATGTTAACAGGCAGGCCACCCAGGGCCGGAACTGGGGCTAGGCAGAAGAGGCATGTGTCTACAGTGGGGGGGTCACTAGGAACGTAGCTCTTTTGTCTACCCCTAGCCCGGGCCCTTGTCTCTCTACAGCCTGCAGTTCCCCCTCACCACTTGCATTACCTTACTGCAGTGATCCCCAACCAGTGGCTCGGGGGCAAACCCTTGGATGTTGCTCTCAGTGCCCCCAAGCCAGGTAGTTATTTTTTAATTCCTGACTTGGGGGCAAGTTTTGGTTGAATAAAAACAAGATTTCCTACCAAATAAAGCCCCTGTAAGCTGATAGTGTGCATAGAGGCCCCTAATAGCCAATCTTAGCCCTTATTTGGCTCCTCCATGAACTTTTATGGTGCTTGTTTTGCTCTCCAAATCTTTTTACATTTGACTGTGGCTCACGAGTAAGAAAGGTTGGGGAACCCTGCCTTACTGCCTCCCGTCTTCTTCACTGCCACATGTGGCACTGAGGCCACAAAGGGCCAGGCCTACGGCAGCAAAAATCTGGGGGTGGCATGCACCTATTTGCATCAGTTGGTGGATGGCAGCAACAGCAATGTCCTCTCGACCCAGCAGCAGTGAGTGGGAGCCGATTGGGTTTGGTGCAATTGGTGGAATGGGTGTCAGTCTGTGGGTGAGAGTGTCTAAGCAGCTGTCCGAAAGAGAAGAGGGCTCTTCTATCTAGGGGTGCACCAGTGGATGCTTATATGTGACATCTTGTTACTGGCATTGGTTAAAGCGGTTAAATTAGTTTTAATGCAAATGAGTGCATTAAAGTAGCATCTTCGAAATGCAGGTTGCTTAACTTTCAGGGTGTGTCTTGAAATCGGCTTTTGCAACTGATTCACTGGACACAAGTCTGCTGTGCCTACAGACGCAACCTGTTGTGGGAACCCTGGAGATAGCGCCGGGTCCAGGGTGGCAGCTACAGGGATTCCCTACAGTGACAGCTGAAGTTTCGCACAATATATCAGAAGAGGCCGGGTGGATGTGTTGGTCGGCCATTTGGAAGTGACATTTGTTACAGAATTATTACATTACTTTCCTACTTGCTCTTTTCATCCATCTTGTAATTAACTGCTCAATTACAAGATGGAGCATGGAAAGGAACTGATTACTTCCAGGTTATCAACAAAACCATGCAATACTTTTTTTCAGATATTAAAATAACCCTACAGATAAACCAACATTAATGATGCTTACCCTAATGCAACCTATTGCTAAAGGTATTTCTGTATTTACTTACAGCTATCGAAGATGTACCCAAACATGCCCATGATCCTGAAGATTTACACTCCCTCGGCACCATTTCTGACCATAGAACCAGGAAATCTTACCACCTCGCCCATAGTGGCCATTCAGGCCTATGTCCAGTTCCCCAACGCCTCCCTGGCACCTCTGTTTCTCCTTAACCTGGTTTGTAGCATCCATACAAAGCCCATAAAAGCTAATTCCAACAATCTGATATCTTTTTAAAAGGGGTAAGTCACCTTTAGACCCTAGCAACCATATATCGGCTCTCCAAACTGGAGAGCTGCTGAACAAAAAGCTAAGTAATTCAGAAATGGCAAGTAATTAAAAATGAAGACCAATTGCAAATTGTCCCAGAGTATCACTCTTGACAGCATACTAAAAGTTAATTTAAAGGTGAACAACCCCTTTTAAGTAAAAGAAAAGAAGCATTATATAGTAAATTATTTAATTGGGGTGACTGGTATGTTAAGAGATGGGCTGTTTGGTTGCAATGGATTACATCTGTGTCAATGGTGGTCAGTGTGTCAGCAGCCATGTTGCAACCTGATTATTTTAACCATTATTCCACAGACAACTACCGTTTTGGTGAAAGTATCAGTAAATTCAGGGAGAATTGTGGGTAGCCTGGAGCTTAGCAGGTAAGTCAGTGTTGTTACTATTGTACCATTACTTCACTCTGGTTAACAGTAGAACATACATTTTTGGGGTGGAGATGATGATGGCGTTTATGCAATAACACACGTAAATATATGCTCCAGCAGCACTACTCGTATTAACCAATAAAACAGAAGTAGATTCATGTTTAAACCCTGATTTATACTTTTGTTCCTTGGCCCTGGTTTCAGGATAAAGATGGAGCTCGTTCATTCAGATGTTGGACCCTTTCCGGTGAGTAAAGGGGGCACAGTTTATATATTAATATAGTATGTCAGACTCATCTCATAGTTTGACCCTATAATACTCAGTACTTTCTACCTCTTAGCTTTATAGCCTTTTATTTTCTGCTCAGCTTAATTTCCTTATATTCCTAGTGCTTCAGTTCCCCTTTACAGCTTTTTTCCCCAAGACTCAATAAAATGTTTTCCACTTACTGTTTCTCTGCTTTTTATTTATTTATTGTTTGGTTGATGCAGTTGTCTCATCACTTTTGTTTAAAGGTGCACAATATGGAACTGTGTCTATAATTTTGCATGTTTTCCCTTGGACATAAAATATTATCCTCTCTAATGCTAAACTGAGCCAACTGATTGTGAGGCTGTTATAACTTTATATGTTGGAAGCGCATAAAAAAACAATAAAAATAATTGTATGGTTTATGTATTTTAGGTAGGAATTTTAAACACAGTTGTGAACTATTATATCTCAAGCATAATCCTTCCTGAGGTCAATGGTATGTATTTGTTTTTGTGCACAACACTTATGTATTTCATTCTATCACTTTGGCAGAGTTATTGTCAAGGAATATCATGCCTCATACTGTAGCCCTGTCAGGCACATAGCTACTGAGCCAGCAATTTAAAGGATCAAGCAATTTGTAGCACTGTCTATGGCCAGAAACGTAAGCGTAAACTCTTCTCTATAGGTACCCTTTAATGTGAGCACACCTGAACAATTATTTTTGTGTAGTTTGAACCTCATACCTTAACCAAGTCTCTTTATTACAGAAATTTTGCAGAAAGGCTACCCACTGCCGCTGCTTGACCACATTCAACTCACAGATGTCATCATAAAGCCCTCTGAGGTAAGCTGTTTGTTTCAACTGAGACCAACCTTATGCTATGGAGTGACAATAATATGGATAGCTGCTTGGAGAGAATGCTTACTGTGCACAATAGAACCTTTAACTTAGGCCTGAACTACAATTCCCACACGTTCCTGAAAGAAACATTGATATATAGTTTAGTGCCACCCTGGAAGTCCCAAGAACAGATGATTTTACTGTTTCTTTTTGTTTTGCTTTTACACCGCTTCCAGACTGGTAAATAAAAAAAGACCCAATGTAAAATTACTGTATTGACTATATATATGGTAAAACAGTACTTTAGGCAGTAGTGCAAAAGTTGTTAGACGTTTCATGTTCTGTCCCCTTCATTAACCCATTATTCTTATTTCTTTTGTCCTCATTACATTCCCTTCTACTCCTCATTGTTCAGTTGCTGTACATGTCACAGTTACTAGCAATACAGACCCTGGGTTGGACAACACATAGCTCAGTACAGACAACACAACAGTGCTCTGCACAGCACAAACATAACATAGTTGTTCTGCAGCACCATGGATTTACAGCTCAGGAAAGAGTCAAATAAAATCATGCAGTGGCGTAACTATATGATATTTTACATATTTATTAACAACTTGTTGTTTTAGCACTTTCTCCTCTTTGGGGCAAATGTTCAGTATGGATAAATAATAAACGCAAGAGGATGGCTCATTTTAACCGTATGAAGTATCAGGAAGTCTTCTTTGTTTATCTGCATATATTCCCTGGCCTGGATGGAACCTTCTACATAAACTGCAATTGAAGAGGAGTATTGCATTCCTCCCAACATATGTAATTAGAAAACTGGGACATTTTAGGCCATGCCTAACCTACAACCCCACCTACAACCTAGTAAGCACAGAGCCATTTGGGGGCCACACTTCCACCCTAAAACAGCCCCATTCAAGGTAGCATGCTGGTGATTATACATAATTTTATAATACAATTTTGTAAATTGTTTACTCTTTCCTCTATTGCACTCTACATACATATGTTGTTTATTTAATAAACAGCTGACAATAAAGAGTTATATTCATTTAAACCTGCAAAGTATTTTAGGGCTAACCCTCAGTAGCAGAGAGAGGTGGTGAACCACAAGTTGTATCTTTGCTGAACCAAGGCCAAGTATTGGGGCTGTCAAAATCATACAGGCAGGATTATTGGCTTCTGACTAAATCGATCATAGTGTGTGTGAATGTGATAGGGACCTTTGATTGTAAGTTTCTCTGTGGCAGAATGAGGAATAATCTCTGTAAAGCGCTGTGGAAATGTTTATGTATATAAATAACAGTAAATAAATGAAATAAATAAAGGTTCTGTGCTCTCCATGCATGTGTATAGAGTCAGTCAGGATACTGGCTTGACCTGGAAGATGCGGTGTTCTAAGAGCAGGGGCTTGAAATTATGTGTGAGTTATGTGGTGTTGACTCGACTTTACATTACTGTCTATGGAGATCAGATTTTATTGTGTGCTGTTACATGAAGGCTCAGATATAATCTGTCCCACAAAATCTGATGAAAAACGTTTGTGAGTTTAGCCCTAACAGAAAATGTAGAAATGTCAAAATGATACAGATCCCAGTAATTCTCTGGCTAATGGTTGTAATGTTTTTGTTGATTGTTGCATTTGTTCCTGACACAATAAAGTTTTAAAATAAAAAGTCTCTTTTTAACATTTTTTTTACTAGCTGCTCTAGTAGAGGAGGGGCAGGGTGCTGCTGTTTGCCTGGTGCTAGGGTTTGACACATGGTGGAATGAGTGGGAAGATTATTGGTTTGGGGAGATTGGGATTGGGAAGACTACGTGGTCCGGGTATGCACCAATTTAGAGCAAGGCTGGAAATCCTGAAAGGGATTCTGTCGTGATTTTTATGGGGTACATTTTATTTCTAAATTACACTGTTTACATAGCAAATAATTCACTCTACTACTTAAACTTTTATTCTTGAACCAACAAATGTACTTTTTTAACTGCTCTCTTGCTACCTTCCTATTGTTCTGATCAGCTGCTGGTGGGGAAAGGAGGGAGAGTGATATCACTCCAACTTGCAGCTCAGCAGTAAAGTGTGAAGTTTATCACATGGCCAAAGCACCCTAGGAAATGAAGAACATGGCTAGCCCACTGTGAAATTAAAAATTAAATATAAAAAATAAAACAGATTACAAAGCAGGATTCTGCTGGAGAAGCTCTATTAATGGATGGGTTTTGAAAAATGAAGCATTGCATGAAGAATAATTTCAAGAAACTTGGTGAAAAGCTGAAGACAATGCCTTCTGTGGTTATTATCAGATAGAGGGGGTGTGTTTGGCTTTGGCTAAAGAGGATGAATTTGATAGACAGATGTCTTTTTCCACCCAACATTACTATGTTACTATGCCCCCTGCAAAGCTAACAAATTCTACACAGGGTCTGCATGAAAATAACCTGTAGCTTATGTGACTTTATTTTCAAAACCTGTGATTGTGTTACACTTATTGCCTACAAATTGCTATTACAGCAACCACTAAATAAATATGATACGTGATAATGCATTATCTACTGAGAAAACACCAAAGTGGTGCATATTGTGCATTGAGCATAAACTGTACTGAAGACTATAGCACCATTGCGGATGTAGAAATATCTTAGGTTAAAAAGTGCACTAGAATCCAGCACAAGAATTTTACAGCTGTGGGAACCGGTTAATGAAATTAAAAAAATGGTTTCAGGTTACATGATATGGGGGCGAATAATCTGGCTGCAAAAGATGCCAGTGGTAGCTATATAGTACCTTGAAGTAAAAGGAAAAGGAAGGCCAGTTTCACTAGGATGTGCCAAAATATTAGACCCCCCCCCCAATGAAATAATGTTTAACCCTGTTCCAATGCTACTGTTTAGAGAAATCTGACTGGATTAACTGTTTAATTTTTGTGCCGGTATTTTACTTAGCATCTGAGGTGCAAATATATATATATATATATATATATGTGTGTGTATATTGGCTTTCCTTATTATTTAATTAGTGTTGGACTGGGCCAGAGAACAGGGAGGCCACTCTCAGAGGCAGAAGGAAGACAAAAACACATAGGGGCCATTCCCACTGATGTTTTGACATTATTAATAGGAAAAATAGATTAAAGTATCAGAAGGCTGGAATTTTTTTCCAGACAACCTTCCCAATGCCCTGTTGCCAATAACTGTGATATTGACTAAACATACATCCTTTATTATATGTTCCTGAGGGGCAGCAGCAGCCCCAGGCAAACAGCAACTTGTTACCTCACATGAAAATAACTAGCTGCCTATTTACACTGGGCATATGCTGCACCAACTATAATCACTTCGGGTTAAGCTTCTCAGCCTGGCTAACTTATTGCATGTATCTGCTTTTAGTTTAGACGCTTTGGCTGTTTACAGACGCTGCAACATATTTATATCTGCCTACACATAGTCATGCTGTGACTGTAATAAAAGCCCGCGTTTCTTTCCCGCAATCAATTGACTCTAGAATTGATTGATACTGCCTGGGCACAACACTCGTCTGTGATTGGATGATTTTAACATTCTGCGATCGACTAATGCTGCCTTGTTGTGTAATGTTGCAGCTTGTGCCTTGGCTTTTCGCGGCCATTATGTAGTGAGCTCGCTAGCTGTTAGCTGCGCATTGGGGAGCTCTCTAACTCGCCAGCTACAGATTATATTTATGGGGGAAACAAGCAGAGCAAATCTGAAAGGGAGTGTAGAAATAGATATAGATGATATAGCTATACATATCCATGTATATATACCTGGTAATGTTCCTGTTGCTGTGGGAATCAGCAAACATATTTAAAACTAAATGTTTTTTTATTTAGTGGGTGAAATAAATAAAAGAAAAAAGGTTAAAAACAAAAAGGGATTTAGTTCTTGTCCACTATGACTTGAAGGTTGAATACCTGGCTTTTTAATTGTCATGGTGCTATAAACTTGCCAAAAGGTCTCTTTGTTTTCATGGGGAGGGTGGTAAGCGCGATTGATGGCAACATGCAAAAATAAAAAAACAATAACTTTCAGTTTTGTAATTACTGTAAAGAATTTAGCTGGAATTATAATGTGTCAAATATCTGGGAATCTGCTGGTGTTTTTCAATAAAGAGTGTAGGGTAATCTGGGAATGTATATTTATGGGGGAAACAAGCAGAGCAAATCTGAAAGGGAGTGTAGAAATAGATATAGATGATATATCTATACATATCTTTCTATATATACAGCTGGTAATGTTCCTGTGGCTGTGGGAATCAGCAAACATATTTAAAACTAAATGTTTTTTACGTAGTGGGTGAAATAAATAAAAGAAAAAAGGTTAAAAACAAAAAGGGGATTTAGTTCTTGTCCACTATGACTTGAAGGTTGAATACCTGGCTTTTGTCATGGTGCTATAAACTTGCCAAAAGTTCTCTTTGTTTTGATGGGGAGGGTGGTAAGCGCGATTGATGGCAACATGCATGTAAGAGAAAACTAAATAACTTTCAGTTTTTATAATTACTGTAAAAAATTAAGCTGGAATTATAATGTGTTAAATATCTGGGAATCTGCTGGTGTTTTTCAATAGAAAAGAGTGTAGGGTAATCCGGGAATGTATATTTATGGGGGAAACAAGCAGAGCAAATCTGAAAGGGAGTGTAGAAATAGATATATAGTTGGTAATGTGCCCATGGCTGTGGGAATCAGTAAACATTTAAAACTAAATCTTTTTTTATGTAGTGGGTGAAATAAATAAAAGAAAAAAGGTTAAACACAAAAAGGGGATTTCATTCTTGTCCACTATGACTTGAAGGTTGAATACCTGGCTTTTTAATTGTCATGGTGCTATAAACTTGCCAAAAGGTCTCTTTGTTTTGATGGGGAGGGTGGTAAGCACGATGGCAACGTCCACGTAAAATAAATCAGAAAATAACGTTCAGTTTTATAAGTACTGTAAAGAATTTAGCTGGAATTATAATGTGTTTAATATCTGGGAATCTGCTGGTGTTTTTCAATAGAAAAGAGTGTAAGGCAATCAGGGAATGTATATTTATGGGGGAAACAAGCAGAGCAAATCTGAAAGGGAGTGTAGAAATAGATATAGATGATATATCTATACATATCTCTCTATATACAGTGGAGGAAATAATTATTTGACTCAACGAAATGCAAATCAGTTGCTATCTTTTATTTAAAGTTATTTTTTCGATTTTCCTTTTGATGTGCTATCTGCCACTGTTAAAATAAACCTACCATTGAAATGATACTGTTCTGAGACTTTTCATTTCTTTGTCATTGGACAAACTTACAAAATCAGTGAGGGGTCAAATAATTATTTCCTCCACTGTATATAGCTGGTAATGTTCCTGTGGCTGTGGGAATCAGCAAACATATTTAAAACAATGTTTTTTTATGCAGTGGGTGAAATAAAAGAAAAAAGGTTAAAAAGAAAAAGGGGATTTAGTTCTTGTCCACTATGACTTGAAGGTTGAATACCTGGCTTTTTAATTGTCATGGTGCTATAAACTTGCCAAAAGGTCTCTTTGTTTTCATGGGGAGGGTGGTAAGCACGATTGATGGCAATATGCAAAAATAAAAAAACAAAATAACTTTCAGTTTTGTAATTACTGTAAAGAATTTAGCTGGAATTATAATGTGTCAAATATCTGGGAATCTGCTGGTGTTTTTCAATAAAAAGAGTGTAGGGTAATCTGGGAATGTATATTTATGGGGGAAACAAGCAGAGCAATTCTGAAAGGGAGTGTAGAAATAGATATATATATAGCTGGTAATGTGCCCATGGCTGTGGGAATCAGCAAGCATATTTAAAACAATCTTTTTTTTACATGGGTGAAATACGTAGAAGTAAAAAATAATTGCTATCAAACCAGCTTGTGTTAAATTTTATGCCAAAAGGTTTTTTCTGTTTCGATGGGGAGGGTAGTAAGCATGATTGATGGCAACTTCCACATAAAAGAAAACAGAAAATAACTTTCAGTTTTTATAATTACTGTAAAGAAATTACTGGAATTATAATGTGTTAAATATCTGAGAATCTGCAAGATAGAAAAGAGTGTAGGCTAAGCTGGGAATGTATATTTATAGGTGAAACAAAAGCAGAGGAACTCTGAAAGGCGGTATATACCTACTTTTTTTTTATATACAGTGGCATGCAAAAGTATTCGGCCCCCTTGAACTTTTCCACATTTTGTCACATTACAGCCACAAACATGAATCAATTTTATCGGAATTCCACGTGAAAGACCAATACAAAGTGGTGTACACGTGAGAAGTGGAACGAAAATCATACATGATTCCAAACATTTTTTACAAATAAATAACTGCAAAGTGGGGTGTGCGTAATTATTTAGCCCCCTGAGTCAATACTTTGTAGAACCAGTCACCATGGGCCTCTTGGCTGCATTTCTGATCAGTGCTCTCCTTATTCGGCCAGTGAGTTTAGGGGGACGGCCTTGTCTTGGTAGGGTTACAGTTGTGCTATACTCCTTCCATTTCTGAATGATCGCTTGAACAGTGCTCCGTGGGATGTTCAAGGCTTTGGAAATCTTTTTGTAGCCTAAGCCTGCTTTAAATTTCTCAATAACTTTATCCCTGACCTGTCTGGTGAGTTCTTTGGACTTCATGGTGTTGTTGCTCCCAATATTCTCTTAGACAA
The DNA here is from genome assembly GCF_000004195.4 of Xenopus tropicalis. Lineage (NCBI taxonomy): Eukaryota > Metazoa > Chordata > Amphibia > Anura > Pipidae > Xenopus > Xenopus tropicalis. Next base: position 39,198,740 of record NC_030686.2, on the reverse strand, counting down.
CTTCTGAGGCCATCACAGAGCAGCTGTATTTGTACTGACATTAGATTACACACAGGTGCACTCTATTTAGTCATTAGCACTCATCAGGCAATGTCTATGGGCAACTGACTGCACTCAGACCAAAGGGGGCTGAATAATTACGCACACCCCACTTTGCAGTTATTTATTTGTAAAAAATGTTTGGAATCATGTATGATTTTCGTTCCACTTCTCACGTGTACACCACTTTGTATTGGTCTTTCACGTGGAATTCCAATAAAATTGATTCATGTTTGTGGCTGTAATGTGACTAAATGTGGAAAAGTTCAAGGGGGCCAAATACTTTTGCAAGCCACTGTATACAGTATCTGAAGCTGGTAAAGTGCCCATGGCTGTGGGAATCAGCAAACATATTTTTAATGGGAAATAGGCAGGCTGGAAAAAATTTGTATTATAACAGAAACTGTATGTAGAATATTTGCTTTCAAAGTGTGTTATGAAGCACTTAGTTACAATTAAATCTTTGTTTTAACATAATTGGTGAAATAACCAGAACACAAATAAAGGTTAATAATTGAAATGTGGAGAATAAGTTCTTCTCCAATATAAATTGCAGGTTAAATATCTGGGTTTTAAATTGTCACAGTGCTATAAACTAGCTTGTGTGAAATTTCAAACCAAAGGGTCTTTTTGTTCTGATGTTCTGATGGGAGGTGGTAAGCATGATTGATGGCAACATCCAAATTTCAGGTAAAAGAAAACAGCGAATAACTTCTGTTTTCAATAATTACTGTTAAGAATTTAACAAAAAAAAATTACTTGTTATACTTTACGCTGGTCCTAGCTCCTAATTTACTGTCGAACAATTTTCTTTCCCTAAGACCCCAAGCAAGGTACCTTCTGGACCCTTAATGCACTTGGTTTTTATACTAGTGCATGTCTGAAAATTGCTAGTAAAGTGGTTCAGTCCGTCTCACATCAAAAATGCTACTTTAGAGGTTAAAATCGGCCACTTATTTCGAGCACATGCCCAACTTCTGTGCCATCATCTTCCACCGCCCCTTCATTGTCTTTTTTAACACAGGAATTCAGGGATGGCATTCTAAATGTATGGAGCGGCAGGAAAGGTTTAATTCTGGAATCATCAGTATTAGTGGCATTCTAAATATATGGAGCAGCAGGAAAGGTTTAATTCCAGAATCATCAGTGTTAGTGGGTGCTGCAACCAAATGGTTGCTCTGAGAGGAGTGGAATTGTCCGGCAGGAACTTATGGAGACACATGAGAACAGGTGCAGAGGAGTACATGGCTTTAAAGGTTATGAGAAGGAGTTTATTAAGTTATCAGGGCTTACCATTAATCAAAGAATAAGGACTTCAGCAGGGGAGGGGTCTGTATCCTCTTGGGTGAAAGAAGAAGAATGCTCGCAACAGAATTTAATACAGACTAGTGGGGAATGTTGGGAGTTAAGGGACCAGTTAATAGGTTAGAGTAGACTAGTTGGGATAGGATGAGAACATGTCTAATCATCTTAGTTGTTACTGGTGAAAGAAAGGGACAGATTTTGCCAATATTGCTTAAGAAGGAGTAACAGGTTTTGACGTGATAAAAACATTTTGTTTTTATAGCAATGAATATATTTCATCTGTGAATATAAGGATCATATATCAGAGAAACGTCAGTTATATGGAAAAGATTGAGGGACATATAAGTAGTTATCTGGCAAATTAAATATTTATATAGGAAAGTATGGGCAGATGAAAAGCTCTATTTTATTATAAACTTGGGTTCACCGTGAAGGCAATATTGACCTCAGTCACATTCCAGCTCACTGTTAAGAGAAAGATACACAGAAGTTTAAACAACTATTGATAGAGAAGCTAAATTCAGCTGGATGCAATCCCGATTGGGGCAGTTGGCCTTGGTTAAAGCTTGCCAACTGGTTTTCAGGCATTTCTCACTGAGCTGTTTGGAGGTGCTGCAGAGTTATAGCTATAGACCTTTAAAAATATATCAACGTAAAACCTCTAATTTGATGTAAATCAAGATATACTACAAAATTTGTGTAAAACTTCAATTTTAATTCAATAATAGTAAATAGTAACAAAAAAAGTGTCCCTTTAATATAAAAACAACATCATTAATGCATTATATTAAAGCAAAGATATAAAACGAGTTGTATTAAAAGGCAAACGAAACTTGTAACTAAACTTTTTAAATGAAACAAACTCACGTTTTGCAGTTTACAGAACATCAGCAAGCCAGGGAACTAGTATAAACGAGCAGCCAATGTCTTAGTTCTAATAAATGCAAAGGTTCAGTCATTCTAATATTGTAGTTCTTGCTTAAAAAGCATTCTTCCAATGGAAAGAAATGCAACTAGAGAAGAAGTATGGGCCTTCTTTGCTTACACATAGCTTCATTTTTCTCTTCAACAGGGCATACACAGTGTCCAATAAGATTTATTCTATGGAAATTATTGAAAATGGATGAAAGAGACAAGGCATTAACAGCAGCGACTGAAGCTGCTCTACTGTGACTACGGCCCATGTGTTCTCTGCTTGGTATTTGCACAGAATCCAATGATTATGAATTTAAAACCTCATGAAGACACCTTCAAAAGAAAAAAGGCCCAGCCTAATTGGAAAATTCATATTGGATGAACTTCTCTTTTAGGAATGTTGGATGCAGAAGATTAGCGGCAAATCAACTTTTGAATATTCTTTTTTGCTTCAAGTTCATTCATCACTTTTATGACATTTATATGCAGTTTGTAGACAGACCAAAAAATAAATATATAATACCCATGAAAGGATCTATGCAATCTACCAATATGTGATCGAAGAAACATAAACTCACCAATGTAGAAGAAAAGTTCATTTTACAAAAACCTAAATAGAAGCCTTACACATTTCGCATTTGGCTTTTGTAGTATTACATTTTTTTTGTTAGACTCCTTGTATATTTCATAATTCCACAAACAAAATTTAAGAACTAATCTTCATGGCTTGGATATTATGAGCACCTTTAATGTGCTTATTTTTTTTCTCATTATGAATGAAACCCATCAGTGCATCCCTGACCTGTCTACCAACAAGCACATATATGATGGGATTCAGGCAGCAGTTGGAGTATGCTATACTAGTTAAGAGGGGAATAATGGTATAAATGTTGTGCATTAATGAAAAATTCAGTGTATTAACAGCCACTATATAAGTAACTTCTGCTATGATCAGTGGTGTCCAAGTCAAGAAGAAAATCAAGATGACTGCCATAACAATTCTGTACAGCTTTGAAGACTTCAGCGTGTGAGATTTATTGACCTGATGGGCAATCATTATGTTAGACAATATAATGGTACATAAGGGTATAAAGTAACCAATTAATATTAAAGGGATTATGAGACCCTCAATCAAAGGTTTCATTTGATGCCACTGTGTTACAGAATCTGCTTTGCCTGGATCAGGCAGTATGTCATATGCAGTGCCGACACATATGTCTGGATATATGGTCATATTAATGCCTCTCTTAACAAGTCTATGACCAGTGTTAATTTGCTTTATGTTAACTAACCCACACTCTATTTTTTCACCACTTTTATACTCGTTTGTCAAAAATATAACAGGCACACTGAGTAGTAAGGCAGTTGCCCAAATCCCAGCACAGGTGAAGTGGCTAACACGTCGGGAGAAGACCTTAAGGTGCCATATTGGTTTGGCCACAGACAGAACACGGTCGATATTTAGAGCTGTTATAATAAATATACTGCTGTACATGTTACACGTTGACATGAAATGATACAGTTTACATAGGAGTGATCCGTAGATCCAGTTTTGTTTCAACACTGCCGTGGCATATAGAGGCAAGATCAGGAGAAAAAGAAAGTCTGCTACAGCTAGGTTCAGAATCCAAACCTTGCATTTCTGTTCTTTCATGATAAATGCTAAAACGAAGATCACCACTGCGTTGCCTATTAACCCAGTGATAGACGTTAGCACATACCCAATAAAACTGACATATGGGATCCAGGTCTGATTATTGGTATTAGTAGCATTGGTAAAGTTCATCAGTTCATTCATCAAATTCAACTTTTCTGCATACATTCTTTAGCCACGTTTATTAGATGCTGGAAAGCAAAATTTACAGTTACTTTCAGAATCAGAATTGTGTCTGTTCGCAATCTATTATGAGACTAAACTGCAAAGGAAGAATACGCCATCTAAAAGCTGTCATGATCATGTCAAAGTCAATGGCAGGTGTCCTTTTTACAAATGGAAGATCTTTGGTACATGGTTTTATAGGTTTTGTGTTTTTTGATGCTTTTGTGCAACAACACGACAAAGTTGTGATTTTCAAGTTTGGATTTTTAAATAAATGAATAGACATTCCTGGTTTTTGTGGAATTGAGTTAAGTTGTGGTTTCCAAAAAACTCTTAAAACTGAAAATCTGAATGTTGATAAATCTGGCTACTATGGTATGGTGATCCAAATTATGAAAACATCACTTAGTCAGAAATCCGAAGCATTTTGGTTAATAGATCCTATTTCTGTACACCTAATAGTATAGTACTATATGAGTACAGGTATCGGACCCCTTATCCGGAAACCCGTTATCCAGAAAGCTCCGAATTACGGAAAGCCCGACTCCCATAGACTCCATTTTAATCAAATAATTCAGAATTTTAAAACTGATTTCCTTTTTCTATTTAGAAATAAAACAGTACCTTGTCATTGATCCCAACTAAGATATAAATAATCCTTATTCGATGCAAAACAATCCTATTGGGTTTAATTAATGTTTTATTGATTTTTTACTAGACTTAAGGTATGGAGATCCAAATTGCGGAAAGACCCCTTATCTGGAATACCCTTGGTCCCGAGCATTCTGGATAATGGGTCCTATACCTGTACTATATTGTTGGGAAGATCAATTGGCGATGTCAGTCCAAATATGATGAAGGTGCTTCAGTCCCCCATAATATATACACTAATCCTGAGTTAGGGTACTAGTTAGTGGCCAGGATCATCTTTTACTCATCTACTTTTTTTAATTTCAGTAATTTTGTATTACCTTACCTGCTAAAAAGCCTTCCGACCCTTTCTGAATGTCTCTGCCAATATGAATGTCTCTTTCCTCAACTTCTCAGCTCTCAATGTAAAAACCCTTTAGGATGGATCTTCTAATCTGATTGGATGCCTTTGTCTTCCTTGGAAGGTTTTTCTGGTGAACAAAGCATGAGATTTTATTGTATGGTCCCCTGATTTATGTATATGTAGTTATTATATCTCCGCTTAAGCAAATATTCTCCAATAAAAAGTTCTACATTTGCTGAAAACATTCAAATATTTTCAGTTATTTTTAATTCCCATATTATAAGCTTTGTGTTATATCGCATAATTATGTCATCTGCCTCCTGTAACAGTTCTGGGCAGGAATTGATGGTTTCTATGTCTTTTGCAACACTGCTGTCACAGAATGTTTTCTTGCTTTGCCCCCAAGTCCTTGTTTACATGGAAATTGCAGCATCGTTGGCAGAATTGTGGTTAATGATTTACACACAGTTCTCTGGAAGAAGCAGATTGTTAGCTGCTCCCATAAGGCTGGCTTTGTGTTCATGGTTGGAATCAAACAAAGAAGCTTGAATTGGTGTGGTGAGGGAATGTCTGATAAATGCAACAGTAGCAGTCATTTGCATGAAACAAATAAGCAAATATATAAAAAAAGAATGCAGGTAGGAATAGAACAGAGCTTATAGAGCCATTAGCAAGCCAAGCCAGTGGGGGGATTCTTGTTTCCTACCCGTCTCCTAACTTTAGCATCCCCTGTGGCAAATGGTAACTTGGCACCATGCATCAAATTTTAATTCTGTAGCAAGAGTGAAAAAAATCTATGAGATGCTGAGCACAGAGTGCTACACATTAGAACTGCTTTCATATCTCCTACTCCCATGTAACTGGAGGAGTCCCAAGCCGGACTTGGATTTCTTACTATTGAGTGCTATTCTGAAAGGGAGGGGTGTGATATCGCAGTGAAGCACAGCAGTATCAGAGCACAAGTCATATGACTAAGGGTACCTGGGAACCTAAGAATATGTCTATCCCCATGCCAAATTTCAAGATTAAATATAAAAAAAATCTCTGGAAAATGGATTTCAATGCAGGATCCTGTTGGAGGAGCACTATTAACTGTTGCTTTTTGTAAAAGACATGTAATCCCTTCAAATAATGCAAACAATTTTGAAAGCGTATTTTGCACATTACCAGCAGATTGTTCATAGATAATGCTGAAACTTACAGTTCCTCTGCAGTATTTGGGGCACTGCTGTATCAGTAAGGGGAAGGCAAGGTTATAAGATCCACTTTTTGCAGAGTATCAAGATTGTTGAGAAATTTCGATCTTAGAATTCTACAAATGAAGAATCGAGTGGTTCCATGGAAAGAAGGCAGAAATCAAATATTAATTAATGAGGATTCATTTACAAATTCAAATTTTCAAATTTAATAAAGTATAATAGTGAAATAGTGGCCAAATAAAATGAATGAATTTCGGGGTTCCCCCTGCTATCAGTATGCACACACTTGCCCCTGAAGAATAACTCTCAAGCTTCAATTTTAAACACAATGTCCAAACTAAATGTCTTCTGAAGTTGCAAACCATGAATGCTTTCCACCAGCAATTTTTAAGTATGGAAATACAGGTATGGGATCTGTTAATCGTAACCCATTATCCAGAAAGTTCCAGGAGTTACAGGAAACCATCCCCTATAGATTATATTGTAAGCAAATGATTGTCATTTTTAAAAATTATTTCCCTTTTCTCTGTAATAGTAAAACACAAGCTTTGACTTGATCCTAACTGAAGTATAATTCATCTATATTGGGTCAAAACAATCCTGTTGAGTTTAATTCATGTTTATATTTCAGTAGACTTAAGCTATGGAGATCTAAATTATGGAAAGTCCCCTTATCTGGAAAATCCCAGGTCCCAAGAATTCTGGATAACAGGTCCTGTACCTGTACTTTATTTCTATCTACTCAATACCAGGACTCATGTAGCAAAAGGGTTTATTGAACCTTTAGACCAGGGTTAACGGGTGATTAAAAAAATTCAGGGACACAACTAAGTGCATTTGAATTTCATTGCCATCGGCGTGCCCTTTCTAGTCGGATTTTCTAGACTTGTTCTTAAATTTTCAAGTGATCTGGTTGCCCAACTCTAGGCTGAATGAGAACCTGTCATACCCACACCAATGATTGAGATAAAAATCCAGTCCAACTGTATTAGAAGATGGGTGCCTCTGCTTTTGCAATATGAAGCAGCATACAGAGATGTTTCACTAACTGTTCAGCAATGTCTGGAGTCACTCCTATTTCCTTCTGCATTTATATCAATTGTTATTATTTGCCCTGCATAATGGTGTTCATGGAACAGGGCCATTCTTTCAGCTTCCGAGGCTAAACTACAGATATTCTCCCTTATCTGGTTGAATAATAATACGTTTATTAAATAGTAAAGTTACTTAGTTACATAGGGTTGAAAAAAAGATCGGAGTCCATCAAGTTCAACCCTTCCAAGTAAACCCAGCACACACAACCCACACCTACCAATCTATACACGCACATACATAAACTATATATATACAAACACTAATACTAACTGTAGATATTAGTATCACAATAGCCTTGGATATTCATTCCTCTAATCTAAAGGGGAGGCCTCTGGTGTGATAAGAACACCCCTTATCTGTGTATAATCCCCTCTAATGTACTTGTACAGAGTAATCATGTCCCCTCGCAAGCGCCTCCTTACCAGAGAAAACAACCCCAACCCTGACAGTCTAACCTCATAGTTTAAATCTTCCATCCCCTTTACCTGTTTAGTTGCAGTCTCTGCACTCTCTCCAGCTCATTAATATCCTTCTTAAGGACTGGAGCCCAAAACTGCCCCCCATACTCAAGGTGAGGCCTTACCAGGGACCTATAAAGAGGTAAAATTATGTTTTCATCCTTTGAGTCAATGCCCTTTTTATACAAGACAGCACTTTATTTGCTTTAGTAGCCACAGAATGACACTGCCTGGAACTACCATTTAGTAGACAGCTTGCGTTTATATTATTTCTACCAAAGTGTATAACTTTGCACCTGTCCACATTGAACCTCATTTTCCAGTTTGCTGCCCAGTTTTGTCAAATCGCTCTGCAAAGTGGCAGCATCCTGCATGGAACTGCTTTAATGAATCAGCCCCTAACAGTGTTCACTTCTATTCTAAACATGCTGGGTGCTGTGTTATTTAGGCCCATGGCAGACAGGGCATATAGTCCATGGGCATTTGTACTGCTAGAGATGGGCAGAAAGTGAAAGACTGCTCAGCAGAGAAATACCACTAAAAATAACACCCCATGCGCCATGATCTTATTAATTGACCCCAGTAAACCTATGGAAATTCTCTTTTTTTTATGTCTTTCAAATATGGGAACTTCTTATTTTACTCAGGAAACGGCAAATATGATTATTATAAAATGGCATTAATAGGGTCATATTAAATGTTATTTAGAAAAACCTGAGAGCATTTTAATGTCCTCATTTGTTATAAGGAGCTTTTAGCATTAGGGACATTAGGATAATTAGAGAAGAGATAGTAATGGGTATCTGTCTGAATAGTGCTTGGAAGTACAGTACTGTATCAATTTGACAATATGAATAGAATATAATTTTCAGAAGCTGTAATCGCCTGCAATCTACGGCTCTGACTGCCGGACTTGTAGCTTTGACATTTTTAGGCTTCTTTTTGATTTAGCCCATATGTGTATTGTCTGGCAATTCTGGTATGTTTTAACTTTAAAACGAAACTCTGTGTTCCGAACCAAAATTTGCTAAAGAGACCCACCCAACGCAGAAACCTCTAATATACCTATCACTGTTCCTTCAAAAAGTATGAAATTCAGCTGCAAAACAGTTCTTCTCTTTCTGCATTTGAAAGGAGGGAGGGACTAAAACACTGATGTTACAAATTGTAACAACTTCTCCAAAGCTTACAGACAGCATGCAGGAACTACTTAACCCACAATGCATTGTACTGTGATGTTCCTTTCCTTATTGACATCAGGTTTGCAGGGGATTGTGGGATTTGGAGGATGCAGGCTGAGAGCAGCCCACTACTGTTGCATTTTGTTTTTGAGTCTCAAAGTAGTCAGCCAGATCAGAAGGAGAATGTGGGGCAGGGCTTAGGGAACTGTTCCAGATTACATTCAAAACTATGAAAATGCTGCATATGTTTTAATTGATGTATATTGCAAAGTTATACTGCAAATCTGCTTAACTGCTATATGATCAGGAGGAAGTACAAAAACCCTATAATGAAGTCTTTCCTGTTTGCTTCTGAGGGGGATAATTCCTTCCTGACTCCAAGATGGCAATCAGACTAGTCCCTGGAACAACTTTGTGCTACAACTTCACAGATCTCAACGTATAGAAAATTTTTGCACCGTAAGACATTTTTTTTCATATTGGATGCTGGATGTGTCTGCTGAAGGATCTACTTGTGAACAAAGCATGAGAGGGCAGGATGCAAAACTAAAAGAAAAATGGCACAATCTTTCCTGTTGTCCATGAAGAACAATTTCTGAAGATCTTTCTGATCTACAACTGAGCTCAAAGACCTGTGTACATCCCATGATTCCAGCACCTGCCTGCATTTGGCACCACTGTATTTATGGGGGGCAGTTGTGGGACAAGTTAGGCACAAGTTAGGGGGTGTTGATAGTAGCAGGCCACAATGGAGACCTCAGACTCAGTGCTTTTTTAATGAGCACCCCTTATTGCTCTTTTATCACTTTTGTCAGGGGTCTACAAATCACCCCCAGAGAGTTTATTGTATGTTCCCTTATATATTTATACATCATATCTACCTAATGCACCTTTTTTTTTAAAAACAGTTCCAACGTAACCAGCCTTTCTTCATAAATGAGACTTTCCAGACCCTTTGTCAACTTTGTCACTCTTCTTTGGACTACCCCTATGTCTTATAATGAACAGAATGAGCAAACAGACCAAGGAAGAAAAAGGACAATACTGAAGTCCAAGTGGCACAGTTCCTTTATTGATTAACAAGGTTGCTAGAGTTTATAAATAATACAGTTGATATGTCTTTGCATTTTTGCATTATTTCAACAGTTGCAATTGAATCATGACTTTGCCTTCAAGGAAAATTTCTAGTGGATACACTTAAGGTATGTGTGTTACATGTATGAGCCTGATTTTATAGCTACCTTCATCAAGCTTCTCCATACGGTGTTATTACTGTTTTTGCCAACATCCTATTGGTGGTGATTTTGTGGGCGATAATGCATAATATAGGTACCTTCAACTTGGACTCAAAAGCACCATTATTGGAGCTCCCCATAAATCCTCTCTGGTCCCTGTCTGTTATAAATCAGTGGTTGGTGTGTCCTAAAGTCCTTCCTCAAAAACATTCTAAGATGTGGGTAGCAAATCACAACTCCCTTCATACAGGGAAAGCAGTCCTCTTTTAGGTCTACTGATGGCTGGCTGGCATCCAAGAGAGGCTGCTGAGTGAAGGATAATGAAAAGTAATTTGTCAGTTCAGAACAGAGCCATTGCATGACACATATAACATTTTTGTTTCCTTAATAGATCCCCTTTTGTTTATTTCTGCCCCCACCTATACTGATGTTCTGCTCTTTATCATTCTAATCATATCACTAATCCGACGCCTTATTCTTCTGCTAACCAGCACATACATGATGGGGTTTAAGCAGCTGTTTAAATAGGATATACTGATCAGTAAAGGGGTAAGGCTATACATGTTATCTAGTAGTTCAATGTTTTCATTGTACTCCCCTACCAAGAGAACCACATAGGAAGAGGCCACTGGGGTCCAGGAAAGAAAGTAGACAAGCACCACCATGACTATAATTCTGTAGAGCCTACTAGAGTGGACAGTTTGAGATTTCTGCACTTTCAGGGCCACCATGACATTGGAAAATAGGATTACACAGAGTGGCACAATGTAAGTTAATACTAAGGATGAAATCATAAAAGAATCTCCTAAAAATCTAATCTCCTGAAGCCTCTGAAGTGTCTCCTGTCTAGAGCAACACTGTCCACCTCCACAATGTTTCTGATTATAGGAAAACCCCTTGAGCTCATGTTGTGCAGAAGTTGCACCCGTTGTAAGTGACATCTCAGTAGATGACATATTGTCTATTTTGACCAAATTGGTGATTGCCTCGCTAGTATCTGGCTCCTTTTCACTCTCAAAAAGATGTAAAAACAGGGTATTAAAAGGGAGGCAATACGTTGCTCCGCCATGTTTATATTCACCACTATGAATGTATACAGGGATGCTTAATGCCAGTGCTAATGCCCACATGCAAGTGCAGGTCCAGTAGGAAATATTTTCAGAGTAGAATCTCATGTGCCAAATTGGTTTAGCAATGGAAAGAGCCCGATCAATATTTAAAGCCATGATGATTAAGATGCTGGCAAACATATTACACACATACAGAAAATTATTTAGTTTACAAAGTTCCAATCCAAAGATCCAACCCTCTTTGACAAAAACAATAGCATCCAATGGCACACAGAGGAGAAAGGCAAGGTCTGCCACGGCCAAGTTCAGAAACCAGATCTTGTTCTTGTTGTCCTTCATTTTAAACGCCGTTACGAAGATGACGATGGCATTGCCAATGAGACCCACGGGGTAGGCTAACAGAATCACAACGAAGCTGCAATACCAAATCGCTGTGTCACTGTGTGTTGAATTTTTCATCTGTGAAACGTATTCGCTTATGGCAAAGCAGAAATTTTGAGTGATCATCTCTGTCTTCTCTGTTAGAAGCTAAAACTAAAGCAGAAGGATGAATCAGCCTTGTATCTTGGGTAAACTAGTGCAGTTTGTTTGCTCATACAGGTTTAGATGAGTATATAAGGGGTCATATACAAATGCATTTGTAAGTGTTGAAAAAAAGCTGCAAATTGCCATGTTTTTTTACCCACTTTGTAACATTTTCCCCCTAAAACTTTAGTGCAATTCAGCAATATATGAAGGCAAATTAGCATCACCTACAGCAAATTGCTCACAAGTTTTTGTGGCTTGGTGTTTGATTTTAAAGACTGATTTTAACTGTGTCATTTCATATGTGCAGCAGTCTCAAGTAGTTCCTTGTATTATAACTTGGAAATTGAAATGCCTCTGTGTCTAAAGGTACATGCTGAGTTATACTGATTTGATTCACAATAAAATGTTTGCTCGTAAAATGTGTGCAATTATATGTCTTTTATTAATATGTTATACTAAGGGTGACTGACCCATTGTTATATACATATATATATATGGGATACTGTTTACCACGGAAGCCAATGACATATAGGGTGGAGGGCACTTTGTTGGGACTTTGTTGACCACAGGCAGTACTGACTGATATTTGGTTAAAAGAGGTAGAATAGGCAGAGATGAATATCTTTCATTTAATGGGGGTCATTTATCAACACTGGGCAAATTTGCCCATGGGCAGTAGCCCATAGCAACCAGTTAAACTGTAGCATTCATTGTTCGACCTGCAGCAGGATGAAAAAAATGCAAAGATACATGAAAAAAATCACCAATTGGTTGCTATGGGTTACTGTCCATGGGTAAATTTGCCCAGTGTTCATCAATAAGCCCTAGATAGATATGTACATTTTATCCAGAACAGAAAGCCATAAGGATTAGTCACAGTGTTGTTACAGAGACAAAACACCCTTTCATAGAGACAAAAAAAAAATATCTAGAATACCTGTACTTAGAATTAAAAGAAAGCTATTTTAGCAAACATTTTTTTTTTGTTTTATTGTTTTCCCCTTTGCTCTGTCATAATATAATAATTAAAAAAAAAACCAACAAAACACAAATACAAGAGTACAGGTATCGGACCCCTTATCCGGAAACCCGTTATCCAGAAAGCTCCGAATTACGGAATGCCCGTCTCCCATAGACTCCATTTTAATCAAATAATTCAGAATTTTAAAACTGATTTCCTTTTTCTATGTAGAAATAAAACAGAACCTTGTAATTGATCCCAACTAAGATATAATTAATCCTTATTGGATGAAAAACAATCCTATTGGGTTTAATTAATGTTTTATTGATTTTTTAGTAGACTTAAGGTATTGAGATCCAAATTACGGAAAGACCCCTTATCCGGAATACCCTTGGTCCCGAGCATTCTGGATAATGGGTCCCATACCTGTATTGTAGAAATGATACCTATATTGGCTAACAATAAAAACACATTGCAAGCTTTCAGAGCTCTAAGGCCCCTTCATCAGGCTTTTTTGTTTTGCTCTGTCATAATAAAACATTAGTTTGTACTTGATGGAAGCAAACATATGAACACAACAGTCCTATTGGGTTTTTTAATGTCAAAATGATTTCTAGCAGCCTTATGTAATGGTGATTCCAATAAAGGGAAGATTACTTATCAAGAGAAAAGCACAGATCCCAAGCATTCCAGATAATAGATCCCAACTTTCTTGGGAACCTGTTAGCAAATTTGCAGGCATATTTCTTTCAGACAGTTGCTCCCTTAAAAATGTGCCTGTGAATAATCTAACAGGTTCCGAAGGAGGCTGAAAAATATGTCGTAGACATAAACATTCACATTACAGAAATATCCGCCCTACCTGAATCCGAAAATCAGTAGTTTATGTCCTTGTAAATCCACAGAAGAAATCTTGCTGTCGGCTGCTGTTTCTGGCATTATCTTGCACAGTGCCATGCAACAGCTTTTAGCTCTGCTCAAAGATCAGTTATGTCCCCGGGGGATCATAGAAAACTCGCCATTACGCCAAACACTCTGTTTTGATAAACACAGTAATTAGGGATTTTTTTCATTTATCAAAAAAGTGATGTTTCCCTTGTAAAAGTACCTATTTTTGTGACTTTGTTGTTAGCTACCGGCCCTGAATAAAGGTTGGACCCTAAATGGGAACTCGAACTGAAGAAGTCAGACAACCACTGCTTTAAAGCAGGGATTCCCAAACTTTTTTTACTCGTTAGCCACACTCAGATAGGAGCCACACAAGTTCCTTAAGAAGGCAAAATAAGGGTTGAGATTGGCTGTTTGGTAGCCTCATGTGGACTCCGGGCTCTGCTTGGAGTAAAACTGTTTGCTACAAAAAGACTACTATATAAGCTGCTGTATAGCTATGGGGCAGCCATTCAAGATGGAGAAAAGCAGAAAAGGCACAGGTTCTATGGCAGATAACATAAGTGCTGTAGAATATATTGGTGTCTTATCTGTTATCTGCTAAGAAACCTGTGCCTTCTCTGCTTTGGATGGCTGCCCCCCTGGCTTAACAGCAGCTTTGTTTATATAAACTATAGTAGTATTTCTGAGCAAACATACAACATTTACCAGTGCAGGGCAAGAACAGCAACTAGTTTTCTTCATAGAGTAGAGCAGGCAAATAAATATGGTCACTAAAAATCCGATACCAATGCAAAACCCAACGTTGTACCTGTATCTATAAAAGATTGCCTGAAGAATGCTTGCATTTTGCTGTTGCGCTTGGGCACTGTACCTTTTGATACATCTGTTTTACAGCTTTTATCTTTAGTTGTGCTGGAACAAATGGCAATCATATTTATGGGAACATTAAGGAAAATCTACTGAAGCTGTAACGTTCCATTTAGAAGAGTGCACTAATTAGGCATATTAGCAAAGAGATACACTATATGGCATTGTAGGAAATGCTAAGATGCGCCTTAGCAAATTGCGGCTTCTGTTCATTATAATAGCATAAAACATTAAATTGTGCTGCTTTCATGAACATGCTCCTTTAGCGCTTGCTGTTATGCACTAGTGGTTCTGGAATCTTTTGTATGAAAAAAATGCCGCTGGAAGCTGCAGGAAACTTCAAGTCAAGGAGGTGATCCATGTCTAAAAGAGACGTAACATGTATGCTGTAGAAATTTGACTTAAATAAAGACATGTCCATTAAGTTAAAACGTTTGATCTAAATGAAATCTGCTTAACTGCTAGATGATAAGAAAAAAGGCAGAAAACCCTTTCTGAAGTCTCTCCAGTTTGCTTCTGAGGGGAACATTCCTTCCTGACTCCAAAATGGCAATCTGACCAGTCCCTGGATCAACTTTGTGCTACAACTTCACAACTCTTACTGTAAAGAAAAAACCTTTGAATATAAAGATGTAACCTCCTTTCTTTTAATCCGACTGGATGCTGGATGTGTTGGCTGAAGGATCTTCCATGTTGGTGCCCCCTGTCCAGAATCAATAAAAATATTTGAATTTCATAGCAGATACATGTGTTCATCCCATGAATACAGCACTGCCTGTGTTTGGCACCGTTGTATTCATGAGGGGCTGTTGTGGGAAGTTTCCTGCCCCCTAACTGTCCTGCACATGTTAGGAGTTATGGTAGATAAAGGCCACAATGGAGCCCTGTACTTAATGCCTACCTTTTGGCAGAGCACAGGCAATCTTTAGATGTAGTGCTTTTTTATTGAGCACCCCTTAGTGCTCTTGCACTTGTGTCTGGGGTGTGTGCTAATCACTCCTTATACATTTATACATAGTGATTATATCTGCCTCATACACCTCCATATAAATTCTAATTCAATTCTAACTTGACCAGCCTTTCTTCATAAGTAAGACCTTCCATACACTTTGTAAACTTAGTCGCCCTTCTTTGGACTACCCCTCTGTCTTATAATGAGCAAATAGGCTTCCAGCAAGCTGAGAAACTACGGCAGAGAAAAGTTTATAAATAATACAGTTGATATGTCTTTGCATTTTTGAGAAGTGGGTCTGTTTATTTTGCATTCATTCTGCCTTCCTGGAAATTTTCAAGCAAACATACAATACTTCTGGTAGGCATGTTGCACGTATGAGCACACCTGCCTTCTTTAAGCTTCTCTATACAGTGTTATATTTTATTACAGTTTTTGCCACCACCCTATTAAAGGGGAGATTTTGTGTTTTTGAAAATAACCGTCATCAGGTAGGCAATAATATATTAGGCATCTTCAATTTGAACTAAAAATCACCTTTATTGGAGCTCCCCATACATCCTCCCTAGTCCCTGTCTTTTAGAAATGAGTGTGTCCTACAAGTCCTCTCTCCAAAACAAGATGTGGGTAGCCAATCACATGTGGCATCTCAGTAGATGATATATAGAAAGATGTAAATACAAAGTATTTAATGGGACGCAATATGTTTACCCACCAATTCTATAGTCACCACTATGAGTGTGTACAGGGATGCTTGATGCCAGTGCTAATTGAGAGTAGAATCTTATGTGCCAAGCATATTACACACATACAGAAAATTATTTAATTTACAAAGTCCCAACCAAAGGTCCAGCCCTCTTTGATAAAAACAATAGTATCCAATGGCACACAGAGGAGAAAGGGCACGGCCAAGTTTAGAAACCACATCTTGTTCTTGTTGTCCTTCATTTTAAACACCGTTACGAAGATGGCATTGCCAATGAGACCCACAGGGTAGGCTAACTGTCACAACAAAGCTGCAGTACCAAATCACTGTATCACTATTGGTTGAATAAGGTATTCGCTTATGGCAAAGCAGAAATTTTGAGTGATCATATCTGTCTTCTCTGTTAGAAGCTAAAACTAAAGCAGAAGGATGAATCAGCCTTGTATCTTGGGTAAACTAGTGCTGTTTGTTTTCTCATATACACATCCCATGCATGTATAAGCTCAAGCCTTTGGGCTAATTGTTTACTGAAACCACCCGTGAGTTCACAAACCTCAGCTTGTTGCTGAGTGGAGTTTTTCTTACCCACAATAAAGCATTTTCCCCCTAATGGCAATATGGAGGCAAATTGGCATCTGCTATGGCAAATTGCACACAAGTTGCAGGGTAAGGTTTTCATGGGCTTGGGGTTTAATTTCATATGTGCATCAGTCTGAATCAATGCCTGGAATTAAAAACTGCAAATTAAAAAAAAATCTGTAAGTGAAATGCCTCTGTATGAGGTACATGCTGAGTTATGCTGATATTATTCACAATCAAATGGTTGCCGGTGAAATAAATGCAAACTTGTTATCTTTTTTTTTGTATGCTATGCAAAGGGAGGCGGACCCATCTTTATATTTATATATATATATATATATATATATATACAGGTAAAGGATCTGTTGTCCAGAACCCCTTTATTCAGGAAGCTCCGAATGACTGGAAGGCCATCTCCCATAAACTCCATTTTAATCAAATAATTCAAATGTTTTGAAACCCATTTTGTTTTTCTCTATAATAATAAGACAGTACCTTTTGTAGTTGATTCCAGCCAAGATATAATGAATCCTTATTGAAGGCAAAACAATCCTATTGGGTTTATTTAATGCTTAAATTATTTTTTTAGTTGACTTAAAGTATGGAGATCCAAATTACAGAAAGATCCTTTATATGGGAAAACCCAGGTACCGTGTATTCTGGATAATAGAAGCCATACTTGTATGATATAAAGCTAGTAGTAACCTTTGTTAATCATTCTGTAAAACGGAAGCAGTTGTCATTTTTGTTTCCATTTTTTTGACAACCACAAGGTGCCAGTCAAGATTTTGTTATTTTGCCTATACAGGTATGGGGTTATAAGGAAAGTCCATTATCTAGAATATTCAGAATTAAAAGTATGCTTTTTTCCATTTCTATTTCAGCAAAAGATTCTTATTTTTTTTAGATGATTTTAATTTTTCTCTGTTAATAAAACAGTTGCTTGGACTGGATGGGAACGAATCTACCAAACCTCTACTGTACATAGAGTAGCGCTTTATAAATAAAGATATACATACATACAATCCCTGTTGGCGGCAAATAATCTTATTGGGGTTTTTATTGTCTAAATCAGTGATCCCCAACCAGTGGCTCCGGGGGCAACAACCCTTTGTATGTTGCTTCCAGTGGCCTCAAAGCAGATGCTTATTTTGGATTCCTGTCTTAGGGGGAAGTTTTGGTTGTATAAAAACCAGATGTACTGCCAAACAGAGCCTTCTATAGGCTGTCAGTCCCAATAAGGGCTACCAAATAACCAATCACAGCCCTTATTTAGCCCCCCTAGGAACTTTTCATACTTGAGTTGCTCCCCAACTCTTTTTACATTAGACAGTGGTCAAGAACTAGTCAAAAACTAGAATGAAAAACATGGTAGATAAAAGGGTACGAGTTTCTGTAGAAGTCAATGGAAAAATGACAGTGTTTACAGTACATTACTTTCACATGAGCGTTTGCAATTTGAGTCTTTTGTAAATACTCTGGCTATTTAGAAAAACTGCATTCGAGTTCTAGATTTTTCCCAAAATAATTAATGGAGAATGGAGATTAAAAATAGGCCCTGCAAGTTCAAGTACCCAGAGGCCCAAACAGCCCCCCTGCCCAATAAATAGGGACTGTCTATGGCACCTTACAGCAGCCCCTCTGGCATTTGCCTGAACCCACAGATTGTCAGTCTGGGCCTGGGTCCTGGCATTCCAAGTACCCAGAGGCCCAAACAGCCCCCCCAGCCCAATAAATAGTGACTGTCTATGCCATCTTACAGCAGCCCCTCTGGCATTTGCCTGAACCCACAGATTACCAGTCTGGGCCTGGGTCTGGGTCCTGGCATTCCAAGTACCCAGAGGCCCAAACAGCCCCCCCCCAGCCCAATAAATAGTGACTGTCTATGGCATCTTACAGCAGCCCCTCTGACATTTGCCTGAACCCACAGATTGCCAGTCCAGATCTGCCCAGCAGTGCCATATCCTATGTTTCTGGAACACTGCTTTGATAAAGTCAGAGATGAGAAACGCGCATTGGCAACTTGGATTTTATTTTCTTTTGGGCACCAATATTCAGCGGGCCATGGGATATTACCAGCAGGTTATTACTCAGGTTTATGGGCGCATACGCTATGGCTGCACTGCACTGACACCCCCTTTCCTAGGCTCTAATCTGGGGGCTGTGACGGTAGTTAGGCAGGGTTCTCATAAGTTGCAGTATGGGTTTCCTCACTGTCGCCAACAAAAGGAATTTTGGGAATGAATTCCAAACTCTTAAAAAAAATCCCGTTTACACGGGTTTATCCTATAGGCTACAGCTCACCCACTGTGTTTAAAGCAGAAGCCAGGATAATAGCTGATCAGATTCCAACTACAGTTGCCAGTGACCCATAACTTTACTTTGATTTTGCTGGTATAATGCCTATTTTTTTCTTGGGATATTTTTTTTGCCTAATTGGTATTTTCAACTATGTGAAGCTCGCTGGAGTCAATTTACACTATTTGGGCAGCACAGGCAGGCATGGTTATATCGTATATGGATTTGAATCCCAATTTGCTACCATTATGCCTGAGGCTGCACCTTTATACTCTAGTGAGACTGTTGCTTATGTTTATCTTACAATTATGTTTTTTCTCTCTGACCCCAAAATATGTGTTAATTAATATAAAAGTTACGTTTTGATGTTGGCATCTCCTGGGTACCCAGATGGTGATTTGTTAGGTGGTGCGGTCAATAACAAGCTTTTCCATTGGCTTGTGGTACTCTTGATAACTGATAATGTTTAACGTTGGATATATGTATTTTTGTGTGACCAACATACTGTCTCCCCATAGCTGACACTGTTAAACTCTGACACAGGGTGCAGGGTCTGTCTCCTTGTCTCTGGTTTGATATTTTTTTGCTCCTTAATAACTGACATTATCTGGCACGGGCACAGGTACAGTCTTTTCTATTCTGGTTCTAGAATGGAAGCTAAAAGGGATAGAGTAACAGTCATGTTCTCCTGGTTTATTCTTGTATGTAGTCATTGTCTGTACCAAATATAAGAGTCAGCTCTGCTCCCATTTCCACTATGGAAATAGGGATTTATATCACTGGACGGGTTCATATAATACAGGGACAGTGACAGCAGCCTTAAATAATAACCTCCGCTGGGCTGATATGGGGTTGATTCTTTCTATTTAATTTCTCTCATTTCTCTTTGAACATATATTCACGAGCCTCTAAAGGTACTGTCTCGTAGAAAAACTCAAAATGCCATCATGGCCAGTGCTAGGAATGTCCCGCTTACAGCCACGTGGCTGAACTACATATTCTAGCATCTCTCGATAGACTCCAGCTATAGTGTCAGTTGGTCTAGGCTGCAAAGGTCTTGTGACAAGCACAGCAGAGTGACAGTTGGCCCAACTGTCTCCACTTTGCTTAGGTCTTTCGAGAGTCTGAGTGCGATTTTTGGCTGTGAATTTTTGACAGTGATTTCAAAGCAAAATGTCTTTGAGGAGCATTTCAATCGAGTTGGAGGAAATGAGAAGAAGGAAGAAGCTGAAAAGGAAGATCGAGAGCGACGAGGAAGAAGAAAAAGAAGAGAAGAAGAGGAAATGCAGCGGCATTGAGGAGAAGAGAGAATGGAGGCGCCTAAAGAGATGTGTTGACAGCTCTGATGGAGAAGGAGGAGAGCAGAAGAACACATCCGGCAGCTTTGTGGAGGAAAAGCGAGTTCGGAGGAACATCAAAAGGCGCATCATCACCTCTGAAGATGAAGAAGGGAGAGAGAGGAAGAGAAGGAAGGAGACCAACACCTTCATGGAGGAAAAAAGCAGCAGGAGCCTTGAAGAGAGTGTATTCAGCACTGGTAACTGACAAAATAGGCTTCACAATTGTCTTTATTATTTTTTAATTCAAGTTAATTATACTTTTCTAGACTACAAAATAGTCAGCTGGATCACCCCCCCCCCATACTCACACATAGACAAACAGCCATCTTTCTACTCTAGTGAATCTTAACTGTCTCCTCCCAACAGAGGATCAACTTGTTATGGAATAAAAGAACCAAGCCCTTTATCTCCCTGTGCATCAGGCAACACAAATCATTCTTATAATTAAGCCCTATATTGACTGTTAGATCCAATGATGTAGCAAATTAATATCTTGGGCTGAACTTTATGAATGATATACATGTTGATATTCTGGGACCGTTTGCAGTTGAGCTAAAGTACCACAACCATTACAATAATATCTATATTATACTAAACGTTTATAAGTGGAACATTGCTTTTAAAGATTAGGGGCTAATTTATCAACACTGGACAAATTTGCATGTGGGCAGTAATCCATAGCAACCAATCAGTGATTGGCCTTTTTCAGCCAGCTGCAGGTATAACAATGAATGCAATAGTTTGATTGGTTGCCATGGGTTACTGTCCATAGGCAATATTGCCCAGTGTTGATAAATGACCCCAGTGTACTTTTCAGTATGTGCAATTAAGATAATTTTCCCTTTCCCAGCAGAAGGAAGCAGCCAGGTGAGATCTTGCATTGAAGGTAGGAGGCCTCTCTCTGTGGACATCACCAAGTTTACCTTCCATTACCAACTTGGAGAAGGTGGATTTGGAAATGTAAGTGATGGGAAGATGCTTTTTTTTATTTATTAGATGATATAAGAGACACAGGGGCAACAAAATTGGCACAATTTTCCTTATAATGCAACCTGCACTCCCTTATGGAGAGGGGGGACCCATTCCAGTTCCTTTCCTTGCACATCATTCTCCCAGAGCAGGGAAGGGGCACCAGGGGATGGAGTTGGGCCCCTGTACTTACCATTTGCTAAAGCCACAAGTGTGAATAAACATGTTCTTATATTATACTGACCCTTCGGCTCATTATTCCTGCCACTGACATTGAGACACAGTAGTGACTGTAAATTAAATCTTGCAATATTTTCTAATGCCCCTGCCTTTCTTAGGTCATGTTGGCTTCCACCCCGACGGCCAAACAACTTGTGGCCATTAAGATCATCAAGAAGGAGCCAGGCAACATGGATTCCATCCAGAAGGAGGCGCGGTTACTGAGGGTGGCTGCAGGGCATCAGCTCTTGTGCCACGCTCATGCAACATTCCAGAGCCAGGTATGAAATCATGTCAGTCATGTCATACTATTTATTTGACTACAGATATAGTATCCATTATCTAGAAGTCCCTTATCCAGAAAGCTCTGTAAATTTCATTTTTTTCCATGTTTTGTAAAAATAATTTCCTTTATCTTTGAAATAATAAAACATTATGGTTACTCAGCTGCATAAATCCCATTGCTGGCAAAACAATATTGCTTTTCTGTACCTGGTATGTGTTTTATATCACTATGATGTAGGTATTTTAATTACAGAGAGATCCCTTATCCAGAAAGATCTAGGCCCTAAGCATTCCCAGACTGTACATATACTGAAGAGCTTCCCCCACTCATTATTAGCGCTTTAGTGAAATGTTTGGGATGAAGTCACAGCCACATCATTTTATATTAACAACCAGGAGCCATGTACAAGTATTCAGTGTCATGAATCATGTCTCCATGATAAAAGTCCTTACATAACTGCTGAATATATGTAGCAGCCATTTATATTTCCTAATATATATATACAGGTATAGGACCCATTATCCAGAATGCTCGGGACCAATGGTATTCCGGATAAGGGGTCTTTCTGTAATTTGGATCTCCATACCTTAAGTCTACTAAAAAAATCAATAAAATATTTATTAAACCCAATAGGATTGATTTGCATCCAATAAGGATTATTTATATCTTAGTTGGGATCAAGTACAGGTACTGTTTTATTATTACAGAGAAAAGGGAATCATTTAACCATTAAATAAACCCAATAGGGCTGTTCTGCCCCCAATAAGGGGTAATTATATCTTAGTTGGGATCAAGTACAGGTACTGTTTTATTATTACAGAGAAAAGGGAATCATTTAACCATGAAATAAACCCAATAGGGCTGTTCTGCCCCAATAAGGGGTAATTATATCTTAGTTTGGATCAATCACAAGGTACTGTTTTATTATTGCAAAGAAAAAGGGAATCAATTTTAAAATTCTTAATTATTTGACTAAAATGGAGTCAATGGGAGACGGGCTTTTGGTAATTCGGAGCTTTCTGGATAACGGGTTTCCGGATAAGAGATCCCATACTGTTTTGTATATCATTGTATAACTCTCTTTATCTGTGAAATAATTATTTATAAACCTGTTCTCTGCTGTTCAGTGTTGCGCTGCCCGTATATCTGGCTAAACCTCTTCCTCTCTGTCTCTATAACCAGTTCCATGCCTTCTTCATAATGGAATATGCCAGCGGTGGAAGCCTTCATGATATCCTCATGGACAGACCCATGAAACAGAGAGAAGTGATGTAAGGGACAAAATATTTATTGCACTTAGTGCTGAAACAAAAGGGTTAATGTCAATATAAAAATGTAATAGTATAATATACTGGCACCTTATAGGGAATAACCCAAAATATCTGTACCCTGAAGAGCACAAATTGGTGTTTTATAAAAGAACCATTTCATGTGCCCAGTGCAGGGGTAGAATACAGTATAAGTACCAGTATTAGAGTTAGGTATTTTTATTATTTTATTAACATTTATTTATAAAGAGCCAACATATTCCGCAGCGCTGTACAATAAGTGGTACCTGTCTAACAGAGCTGTTTGATCTTGTACATGAACGGCCTCATAAACCAATACATTTAACAAAAGGGGGAACTTTCTATTTCACATCACGGGATGTCACTAAATAAATGTGTTTGTGACGTGTGTGACTGGTGCGGGTGCTGTCATTTAAAAACAAGGACTAAATCATTTATTACATTTTGAATAACACAGGGATATAGGGGTATGATATGTATTTAGCATAAAGATGACTAAAATGTCCTTTTTGGAAAAGCTTCTACTCGGCGGAGATGGTTTGCGGCCTGCAGTACCTACATTCTCGTGGGATTATACATCGGTAAGTGACATTGGCCTCTCATCTATATAAGGTCTTCATTTTCTTTTCCCCAATTGCTATGTATTTCCCTGTTCCCTTAACTCAGATTGGGTTCTTATAGGATTCCCTTCCAGTGATCTGTCAGTGTATATGGATCACATCTGATCCATTATATATATTTTACTGTATGTTACTTACCGTGAAGGGATTTTGTCCAGGGTTGGACTGGGGTGTGAGATGCCAACTGAGGCTGCTACCCCAGGGCCCCCCAAACCCCTTCTAGGGCTCCCTGCCCACTCACCCACCGTCAGCTCCTCCCCCCCCCCCCGCACCCACCTAATACTTACTTTGGCACAATGGGGGAGGGAGGGCATCGCGGAGAAATTGGGGATGGCAAGCAGAGATCAGGTGTGGGCCGGTGGGACCCTCCAGGTTTTGTACAGTGTCCCGCTGGCCCAGTCCAACCCTAATATTGGCCCAGGTTAGTCTTTCCTATTCTCTTGTAACACAATAGCCGTATATATTTGCAATTTCTACCTCAATTCAATCTTGCAGAGACATCAAACCGGGAAATGTCTTACTGAGCAGCGAGGGACACATCAAGCTCGCTGACTTCGGTGCGGTGGCAGAAGGGGTGTTCGGCCATAATACAACCCGTGGCTACGCAGGAACATACACCTACATGGCACCCGAGGTGAGTAACTCATTTCAGTGAACTTATAACATGTATTTTAGGGCTGACAAGATTTTTTAATCTTTCTCTAAATGTAAAAGGGATAATTAAGATGGATAGCTTAATGGTGAAGCACCCCTTTAACATCTGCTCAGAGGGTGGTGCATACATATTTTGGGGGAAATCTGAAAAAGGAGTTGTTTACATGTTTGTAACTAAACTGATGTTTATTATTAAGGTGCTACTGGACCAGCAGTACACTGCAGCTGTGGACTGGTGGTCATTCGGCATTACCCTATGCAAAATGGCCACCAGAAAATCCCCATTCCAGGATGGACGTGACCAGGCCAGTGTGGAAAGATCGATCCTCGAGGATAAGCCCAACATTCCAAGGCGGATCCGCTCAGAATTACGGGATATTCTGAGGGAGGTGGGTCCGAGCAGCTATTTTGTCAGCCTCTCCCCATAGCAACGGGGTTTCCATCTCTTCTGATAATGTATATGAGCTTTTAGAAGTCATTACTTATACAGGGTACCCGGGCTCTTACACATCAGAGAATAGATAACTCACAGCTATTAAACACAATGTTACTGAGTTAATTACCCAATAAGCATTGTAATTTATGGCATATAATAAAAAATACCTTGGCTTTTCAATTCCTGTAATGTATAACTGACAGTAACTTCTTAGTAGTTAATTGTAGCTGAGAGTAATGATTAATTCTGGGGAAAGATCTGAACCCTATATGCTGATTTTATGCGCACTAGGGATGACCAATTGGGGACTTCTGATATCCACGTATTTTATAACAGGGGGTTAAATGAATCCCTATTTTACTGAAATGCGCCGGGTTAATTTTTCTATGGGTTTAAACAATTGCTCTATTCTATCTTTAGCTTCTGAAAAAGAAGGCCCACAGACGCCTTGGTCTGAATGGAAATATCCGGCAACATCGGTTTTATGCTTCCATCGACTGGGAAGAACTGGAGAACATGAGGATCCCACCACCTTTCCAGCCAGGCCCTGTAAGTACATGAGTACACAATACAGGTATGGGGTCCAGGGCCGTATTTATATTAAGGCACCCGAGGGCCTTTCACTAGGGCAGCCTACATATTCATTAAAGAAAAAAAAATAATATATGCCCCCAGATTTCCATAAGAAATATGGCTACTGTAAGTTTTAGATCCTATGGTTATATCATTATAGGCTAATATTTATATTTATATTACTATTGTCAATAATAATAATCTTACACTGCTGACCTGGGGGGTAAGGGGTTGGGGTGCTGGGGATTGATGTATGTGCACATGACTTCACATGCACGGTGTAGGGCGTATTTAGGTCTAGGGCGGCACCGGACCTAAATACCCCCCTGATGAGATCCATTATCTAGAAAACCCATTATCCAGTAAGCTTCAAATTATGGGAAGGCCATCTCCCATAGACTCCATTTTAATCAAATAATACAATTCAATTTTCTTTGTAATAATAAAACAGAACCTTTTATTTGATCCCAGCTTGGATATAATGAATCCTTATTGTAGGCAAAACAATCCTATTGGGTTCATATAATGTTTAATATTTAATTAGCATTAGAGGCCCAGACTGGCAATCTTTAGGTTTTGGCGAATGCGAGAGGGGCTGCTTTAAGATGCCATAGACACTCACTATTTATTGGGCTGGGGGGGCTGTTTGGGCCTCTGGGTACTTGGAATGCCAGGACCCAGGCCCAGACTGGCAATCTGTGGGTTCAGGCAAATGCCAGAGGGGCTGCTGTAAGATGCCATAGACACTCACTATTTATTGGAAAAGTTAATGCTAAAATCAAAAGTTCTGGTTTTCAGGAATCATCTGAGGATTTACAGAAGATGACACCATCGTTCATAGGGGACCTAGAAGAGCCATCAGAGGAAAATCTTATTGAAGGGTTTTCCTACAAAAGTCCCAGCTGGATGGAGTAGAAGCTGAGCCTAGCCAGGGGCTGATAGGGATATGATTTCCTCATTCCCTGAGTTTTACATTGGGCTTCCTTGCTCGCCCCAGTGGGAGTCTCTGGATTCTCGGGTAGTAAGACCTGGAGGCACCCGAGTAGCTGAGGGCTAGGCCCAAAGCCAAAGGTGGCTGTTATTGGCAGAGCAGCCTGTCGAGACCAGAATCCAGTTACTTCCCTGGGGTTTGGGGTTGCCTTATGTAACACCGACCAACTTTATCTTTCTCAACCACCTACTTCTGGTTGTCTTGGCATCTACTCCACCCAAGTGTACCTTCTGCCTATACCATCACCACCACAGGGATTTACCATATGTCCCCAAAAGCAGGCCTAATCTGCCCATACCACCGCTTCCAATAGCCATTTACTGCACCGCCAGTCTCCACCTGTCACCTGCTTCCTCGGCTCCTTCAACCAATCAGCATTTAGTGCTGACATTGGCAGCTCATAACATCTAGTTTGCCTAAACATAGCATGTGTACCATCTGTCATGGCCATACCATCTGCTCCTGTCATCTGCACCTGAGAGGCCACAATTTAAAAAATGCTATGCATAACATCTTAACTTTATATTTCTTTTGCCCATCCCTAGTTAGTTTCCCATCTCTCCCCAGTTTTACCTCCTCTCTTCCCAGATATAATGCCACCTTTCCTATCCTATTAATGACACATCTTACCCCCAATTATTATGCCCCTTCCTCTACTCCATAATATGCCATCACTCCCCTCTTATCCATTTATAATAGCAGATCTCCCCTTCCCCATCAATATGCCCCTCACCAACCCCCCAGAAAATCTACACTCTGCTTCCCCACTGCCACTTAAATAGCCACCTTTCCTCCATTAATAGATTACCTCTAAAAGCCCATTTGCCATCTTTACATTCCCCCAATTTTAAATGCCCCTTTTAATATTTGCCAATGAATATGCCATCTCCCTCTCACTAAATATACCTCCTCTCACCATTCACCAATATCCCCACTCTCCCAGGTAATATACAATATCCTTCCTTCACCTCAGTTACTATCCCACCCCCATAAAAATTGAATGAGTTAATTGTTATGGTTATGGATAATAGGAATGAATGAGTAGTATGAATGAAAGGTGTGTGAATGAAAAGTAAATACCCCCCAAAACAGAGTACAAATTAATAACTCCCCTAAAAACAGTGAATGTTGATTGATTGTATAGAAATGAAAGGAGTGTGAATGAAGAGTACATGGTGTGAATGAGAATTGAATATGCTTGAGAATTGTTTAGTAACACCTAACCTTAACCTAAAAGGGTTGCTTCCATACATGTCAGGCTCTGGTCACACATGCAGGGAGATCAGTATGCACGCCCTTTAGCAAGTGAATACAGGGTTACTGCTATAAACTCTTAGTGCCAGGTTGATCCAGGGACTGGTCCGATTGCCGTTAAGGAGTCAGGAAGGAATTTTTCCCCTCTGAAGCAAATTGGCCATGGCTACAGATTGGGGTTTTCGCCTTCCTCTAGATCAACCAATAATTAGGCAGGACATACAAGAGTAAAACACTAAAAATGAGTGATTGGTGTGTGATTGTGTTAGGGAAATAGGTGTGAATGGACAGTAACAAGGGTTGAAGCCTTGACGTGGCGTTACTGCTCACATGTTTAAACGTGTGCTAATTCAACCCATGGTATCACTGTACATATAGGGATGTGCTTTCTTAATACTCATAATGAAGGCATAATAGGCAGCTATGCACAGCGCCCACTGCTTTATGTCGTTAGCCGATAAACCAAAATCATTTGTGCAGCTGTAACCTCCGGTGTTTGGGCAGCTTCTGTTTAGCTGTCTCAATATAATTAGAATCTTAGCCATACTGCTTGACGGTTTAGTGACAGATATCGTCATTTTTGGTATAGGTAATGTACACTAGATACTACAACTTGTTTTTAAAATTAAAATGACAGGGGCCACCATTTAGTACAATTATCTGTGTGCGTATTGCATCCTGCAAATCCTGACCAATATCCATGTACTATGGCTATCATATGGTTTTGGACACTGTACTGTGGACCCCGGGCCAATACGTATAAGGGAACTGTATCATCTGATATATTAGTCACTGCAGGGTGACACATTTTGTATTTATGATTATTGGGACATTCAATGGGGCCAATGTGTCAGTTTGGGCAGGCAGTTAATGTACCTGTAAGAAATTTTGGGTCCCCTAAATGCTGCTGCTCATTTCCCAAACAGCTCTTTTTAACCCCAATCTGTCTAAATTCTAATCTAGAAAATAGAGAAAAAAGGTGAAAATGAAGAGGATAGGCGACATCCTGTGGCTAGAACTTTTTCAAATTGGCTACAGGCATTTTGCATATATGCCAATATATGATGTGAAAAATACCCACAATTTGGTTTAGGTTTGTTTAAACATCTGGACATAATATTAGAAGCTATGGGGGAGTGGCTTTGTTTATATATGAGGACAGATTCTTTCAAAAGATGTCTGTACACAAATCTATGACTTGGGGATCCAAGAATATAGATTACATACAAACAATTAACCCTGCTATCAAGAATGCTACAGGCAAGCCCAAGCTTTCAGTAACAATTTTTGTAAATGGTAGAATAGCTGTCGTTACAAGCATGAATGTTCCATTTGTCGCGGGGCACATCCTGCCTTTCACTTCGCCAAAAGGTTCCTCAATGCCACTAATAAAGCAAATGCCAAAGAACCCGGAGCTAGAGTTTATAACTCCGATGAGAATCAGCTAAATGTTACCCTACCTAAAAATTACCCAGACAAACAGACAGGAGAAATAATTGAATTTTGATTTTCTTTTTGTTTCCAAATTCCCGCTGATGATTTTAAATGGTCTCCTGTGAATAATCTGTCAGCTGGTTTGCATCCAGATATAGTTTCAAATAATTTAGAGATAGAATTGTCAAATAGGATCGCTGGTCCATTTCCAGTTAGGAGTAGTTCCCAAAAGAGAATTGGGTGCATTTTGCTTAATTCATCATTTTTCCTATCCCATAGGTCTCTTTGTGAATGACGCATTTCCCCAGATCTAGCTTAGTAGAGTATACTTCTTTTGATAAGGCGATTGAATTAGTGCATTTAAGTGGTCGAGGCTCATTTTTGGCTAAAATAGAAGTTGAATCTGCCTTTCGGCTTCAGCTTCTAGGCATTGAAATTGACACAATGCTGGTGGAATTTAGATTACCTGAAACTAAGATCTCTAAACTGAAAAGTTTGATTGCAAGTGCTGTGGTTGCTGAAAAATTGAAGTTAAAGTATATACAGTCCTAAATAGGACACCTACATTTTGCCACTAGAATAATACCAATGGGCTGTGTCTTTAATAGGCGGCTTATTTACTTAACCATGGGTGTGAGCAACCCTAATTGGCACATACACATTCCAAGTTCGGTAAAGGAAGATCTGCTAATCTGGCAACAGTTTTTATCAATGTACAATGGTAGAATTGTTGGCAGGGGGAATTTAACGAAAATTCAGCCATTCAGTTGTTCACGGATGCTGCTGGATCAAGTGGTTTTGGTGCTTATTTATCTGGGAACTTAGTTTTATTGGATATCTTTCCAGTACTATTAGCCTTGGAAATTTGGGACCCTTTGTTAGCCAAAGGGTTGTTCAAGTGATTAACAACCTCTCAGCGAAGCCCCCCCCGAGGCATTTGGTTTTCTTGGCATAAAACATAACATTTGGCTCAGAGCAAAGCATATACCTGGTTGTCAAAATAATTTAGCAAATGCTTTGTTTCATTTTCAACTCGGTTCAGGTGTCTCATTTTCAAATCAGTTCAGGTGGCTAGCAAGAGATGCAGAACGGGAATGTTTGGCCATGCTGTCTATGGAATATTCCGCTGTCAAATTGAGAGAATGGTTATTGCGCTCTGTGAAACAGAAGACATTGTCTGCATATGTAAAAATATGGAGAACATAGTCCGAATTTAAGAATAATATTTACCGAAATGACATAGTTGTTTTGTTATTATTTATGTTTGAACAAATTGAAGCAAAATATTCCCCAATTTATATAAGGAAGCAGTTAGCTGGAATATCTGTTTTCTTAAGGTTGCTTTGACTGCCGGATATTGAAAAGGTGGCGGTTGCTTTGCAAGTACCAAAAGGGTTTTCACGAAAGCTAGTTCAGCAGGATCAGAGAAAACCAATCACTTTACCAATATAACATAACCTAGTTTGTTTTTTGGTGTCAGTCTGCAGCAATTTATATGAAACCACTTTGTTAAGATGCTTGTTTATTTTGATGTTTTTAGTGGCGCTCAGAGTGAGTAAGGCCGTATCAAAAGCTGGATGCTTCTGAGGAAGTGGCGGGAGGCCACGAAACGCGTCAAGCGCCAAAGTCCTCTCAAGGGATGTACTTGTGCCTTTTTGTTCTTTTTGCTATGTGGATTTCTGGATCCTGAGGGAGAGGATCCGCGTGCAGCACACTGTATAAGCGGTAAGTGCTCCCGTGTATTGCCTAGTGCTTTCTATATTTGACGTATCAAAAGCTAGGGCAGGTGGCCTGGATGTAACGGAAGTTATCCTGATAAAGGGGAGACTGCGCATTGTAATAAGTTCAAAAACTGACATTTCAGGTAAGGGATCCAATTTATGGATATGAAGTTTTTAGCAGCTTAACCTGTGCCCAGTAAAAGCCTTTTTGGGATTAGACCAAAAACACCAGGTCCATTATTCATACATAATGATGGTACTCCTGTATCAAAATTTCAAATGCAACGTGTGCTCCAATTGGGCATTTCAAAAAGGGGCTTACTGACTAGTCGTTATAAATCTCATTCCTTTAGAATTAGTGCTGCTACCCAAACTTCCCTGCTGGGTATGGGTGAAAGGCTTGGACGTTGGGAATCAAATTGTTATTTGTCCTATGTGAGGCCAAACTTAGCAGATTTGTTGTAATTTATTTTCAGGTATAAAGCAGTTTTCAATCTGGTGGGACACTCTTTTGTTTTTCGAGCCCATAGAAGAGCGCAAGAGAGATATAATGGCCTCAGTTTAGGCTTTCCATCAAAAAAAAAATTGTCTGGTTTGGTTTGCGGGGTGCCAGGTGGAAGGACTTAAATGCTTTTATTGCTAGATTACATTGTACATGGGAACCAGATATCATTTTTATTCATCTGGACGACAATACCATCAGTCCTATGAAAACAATCAACCTAATTAAATGTATGCGCTGAGATCTAGCTCAGCTTCACTTTGCTTTGCCAGACACCATTATCATATGATCTGAAATAATCTCCAGGGAGCCTTGGGTAGTAGATATTCGTTTAAAGCATTTGGAGCGTTGTAGAAGGAAAATTAACCATAATTTGACTAAGTTCTTGAAATCCTTAAAGATATTACCATACCGTCATACAGAGTTTGAATTGGGTAGAAATGGCCTGCAGGATGTTGATGGGGTTCATTAATCAGATATAGGGAATGGCATTTTCAATATAGGCATTCAAAATGCCATTGAAAAAGCCAAGGGGAAGTGTGCCAATACCACATGTAATGAGTAAAGTGCTATTGGCGGGGGAGGGAGTGGTATGTTGGTTGGTTGAGGATACATCCTGGCTTGTAAGGTAAGGCGGGGCTAAGTACTCTTCTCCTTTAAATAATTGGTGGCCTAGGACAATTTATTCCCTCTGGGCTGGCAAGGAAGTTAAAACAACATTGTTCTTTGTTTAAAAGAAATGTGGCTTTAATAGGGGTTTTCTGCTCTTTGTTTAAGGAAAAATCTTTATAAACAGCTGTGGCCATTTTTATCCACCCAACTAATGTTGTCTTTGTCATTATTTTATCATTTGTAATAAGATTGTACTACATACAAAAAAAAACAAGTTAACACAAACAAAAACACTTTGTAGTGTTTGTGTAAATGATTTGGTTACCTTTAAATGTTAGAGAACACAAAAACCAACCGGTCCTACCTGAATTATTAGTCCCGCTGCGATCCAAAATATTCCCTATAATCCATTTCCCCATTATTACAGGCAGGGTTTCCCCTTGTTTTTCATATTTTCATTTAAAGAACATAATGCAAAAAAAAAAAATTCAGCTGCCGAAGCAGAAACTCAACAATTTTGAAGTACTCACTAGTTAATGCAGTGTGGGCATGGTCCGAACTTTGGGAAAACCTCCATTTTGGCTCAGGTGGTAGAGAAAAATTAGTGCAAAATAAATTCAAATTTTCAGAAAATTGCCTCTGGTCTTGTTACATACAATATTACACAAAACAACACACGTAAGGGGTTATGTAATAAAAGGCACTACGTTTGCCCGGGTGCAGTAACCAATCAGCAGGAAGCATTCACCTGTTTAAACCTAATCACCTTATTGGTTACTATGGGTTATTGGACCTTAGTGCATTTTATTACATATGGGGGATAGAATCTTTTAAGGAGAATGCAAGTCAAAATGTAAAAAGCATACTGCCCAATAGTCCTCCTATTGTTTAGTAAAAATGCCACACTTTTGGCTCACCTAATCAAATATTTACTCAGTCACACTTACTTCACATTTTCTAGAACAGGCAGCCATCTCTAAAAAGGTATTCTCCCTTCCTTTCCCTCCTTGCTTCATACCGCACTTGTGTTTCATTCCCTCCACCCCTCCCCTCTGGCAGATCCACTTCTGATTGGCTGGTGGGTATGTGTAGCTCAGAACAGGAGACATGATCAAGTTACACACATGCTCAGAGAATAGGAAGGCTGCCGCTGGCACCTACAGGAAGGGGAGAGAGATTTCAGTGATGTCACTGTAGGCTTCACACTGCTGTAGGCTGCCAGCACCATATCTCAGAGAAGCAAGCAGGGATCTGGGAATTTAGATATGCAGTAAGTACATAAAAAGAATGCCT
Source organism: Xenopus tropicalis (assembly GCF_000004195.4). Classification (NCBI taxonomy): domain Eukaryota; kingdom Metazoa; phylum Chordata; class Amphibia; order Anura; family Pipidae; genus Xenopus; species Xenopus tropicalis. Next base: position 39,165,455 of record NC_030686.2, on the reverse strand, counting down.
TTAGACTTACTTTTAATTTATATTAACCTTTCATTGTCCTTTAACACACTAATTATAAGTAGATTTTAGGTTAGCAATAGACCCCTTAGGTCTGCTTCCCACCAAAACATTCTTCCACTTTAATTATATAAGGGATACAGAAGGGTTATTTCTGCGTTTTGACATTGGCGAATTATGTCTTGAAACTTTCATGAAAATGGTATCAAAAAAAGTTGCGGTTGCAAATTGGGGCGTGACCCATTTTGAGATGTCCATGCTCATTTTGACGCGCCTGCGACTTTTTTTAACACGCAGCGCAATAAACATGTTTTGCAGATTTTTCGCAGATTGGCTCAACCCTAGTTATGAAACTGTTTGTAAGGAGTAAGAGGCTTATTTATCAATTTTAATTTTTTTTAATTCAATTCGATAAAACACAAAATGTTACTAAACTTGAATGTTTGCTTATTTATTAACAACATAATCGAATGAAACCTTGAAAAAAAAAACTCATGCATCAAATTCGTGTTCTTATCATTTTTAGTGGTTTGCAAACTTTCGAAAACAATGAAAACTCGAAATTGAAAAAGCAACCCATACGTTTTGCCTGGGACAAATCACATTGGCTTCTACAGGAACTCGCCAGCTTTTAGCCTTAGTCGAAGTTTTACATTCGAGTTTTTCCTAATTGTTTTTAACCTTAAAAGGCGACCTTTTACCATAAGGAATAATTCAAAATGATTTTCTATCGTGTTTGTTAAGCAAAATAAACTTCAGTTACTCTATGTAAGTTATTTGTATGTATGTGTAACTTTATTTATAAAGCACCACAAGGGTACGCAGCGCTGTACAATATACAGAATTACACACAGGCAGGACAAGTGTTATAATAAATACAATAAATATATATAAATACACAGGGAATAAGTGCCATGAGGTATGAGACACAGTAGGAAGGAGGTCCCTGCCCCATAGAGCTTACAGTCTAAGTGATTGGGTAACATACAGGCACAAATCTTGTTTTCTTCAGTCCTGGAATTCACAATCCCAGCAAACAGGAAGGCGCCATTTTGTGGACACTGTTATTAAGGCAAGTTTTGTATCACCCCAAAATCTTGTTTATGTGCCAGAATAGGGGACCTGATGTACATGTCTATGCACTAGCTACACAAATAGATGGTGAGGAAGGAGGGGGAATAAGAGGAGGGCAGTGACATCTAGGAATTGCTAAATGGAAAGGCCTTTATGCCTCAGGCAATGAGGCGGGGCAGGCAATATTTTAGCCACTAGTTGGAAAGTACCTTTTTGCTGCCATTTTTTTAATGTAGGAGGTGGATAAAAAGATAACTATATACGCGTGTATAGAAAAATATGCAATTCAGATTTCAATTTTAAGGTTTTGAGGTTTTAAAAGGAAGCCAATGCAAATCTTCAGGTCACATATCTGCATTATTACTAACGTTGATTCCCACCAGTTTACAGTTATGTATATTTTAACAAAACTTCCCAAATTGATTCCGTCCCTCCCACATAAACCCAGATTTTTTAGAAACCTGCAAGGGGAAGCCCCGGTTGTGGTAACCAAACAGCAGTCAGTCAGCTGTCTCTTACTGGTTGCTAGTAGTAAGTTACTCCCATTAGGTATCTCTATTTGTTACCGGAACAAAATGCTTCTTCTATTTTGAGTAGTGTTGATATTACTTTGAATCATTGCTCTGTATTGGGATCATGCTCATTGGCCTTAACACTTAAATAAATCTAATTAAACAAAAATTATTTCCTTTCTCTCTGTAATAATAAAACAGTACCTGTACTTGATCCCAACTAAGATATAATTACCCCTTATTGGGGGCAGAACAGCCCTATTGGGTTTATTTCATGGTTAAATGATTCCCTTTTCTCTGTAATAATAAAACAGTACCTGTACTTGATCCCAACTAAGATATAATTACCCCTTATTGGGGGCAGAACAGCCCTATTGGGTTTATTTAATGGTTAAATGATTCCCTTTTCTCTGTAATAATAAAACAGTACCTGTACTTGATCCCAACTAAGATATAATTACCCCTTATTGGGGGCAGAACAGTCCTATTGGGTTTATTTAATAGTTAAATGATTCCCTTTTCGCTGTAATAATAAAACAGTACCTGTACTTGATCCCAACTAAGATATAATTACCCCTTATTGGGGCAGAACAGTCCTATTGGGTTTATTTAATGGTTAAATTATTCCCTTTTCTCTGTAATAATAAAACAGTACCTGTACGTGATCCCAACTAAGATATAATTACCCCTTATTGGGGCAGAACAGCCCTATTGGGTTTATTTCATGGTTAAATGATTCCCTTTTCTCTGTAATAATAAAACAGTACCTGTACTTGATCCCAACTAAGATATAATTACCCCTTATTGGGGGCAGAACAGCCCTATTGGGTTAATTTAATGGTTAAATTATTCCCTTTTCTCTGTAATAATAAAACAGTACCTGTAATTGATCCCAACTAAGATATAATTACCCCTTATTGGGGGCAGAACAGCCCTATTGGGTTTATTTAATGGTTAAATGATTCCCTTTTCTCTGTAATAATAAAACAGTACCTGTACTTGATCCCAACTAAGATATAATTACCCCTTATTGGGGGCAGAACAGCCCTATTGGGTTAATTTAATGGTTAAATGATTCCCTTTTCTCTGTAATAATAAAACAGTACCTGTACTTGATCCCAACTAAGATATAATTACCCCTTATTGGGGCAGAACAGCCCTATTGGGTTTATTTAATGGTTAAATGATTCCCTTTTCTCTAATAATAAAACAGTACCTGTACTTGATCCCAACTAAGATATAATTACCCCTTATTGGGGGCAGAACAGCCCTATTGGGTTTATTTAATGGTTAAATGATTCCCTTTTCTCTGTAATAATAAAACAGTACCTGTACTTGATCCCAACTATGATATAATTACCCCTTATTGGGGGCAGAACAGCCCTATTGGGTTAATTTAATGGTTAAATGATTCCCTTTTCTCTGTAATAATAAAACAATACCTGTACTTGATCCCAACTAAGATATAATTACCCCTTATTGGGGGCAGAACAGCCCTATTGGGTTTATTTAATGGTTAAATGATTCCCTTTTCTCTGTAATAATAAAACAGTACCTGTACTTGATCCCAACTAAGATATAATTACCCCTTATTGGGGGCAGAACAGCCCTATTGGGTTTATTTAATGGTTAAATGATTCCCTTTTCTCTGTAATAATAAAACAGTACCTGTACATTCATCAAAATGCATTGAATTCATATTCGTCATTTTTAATGGGTCTACAAACTGAAAAATATATTTTTTTTTAATATTTACATTCAAGACTAGTGATGAGTGAATCTATCCCGTTTCACATCAGTGAATAATTCGTGAAACGACAATAACATTTGAGAAACTGCGAAAAGCCGTGAAACGCATTTGACGCGTAACTTTTTTGTTGCCCCCTTTTTTTTTTACACGCCCATGACTTTTTTTGCCCTAAAATATTTGAATTACGGAGAAAATCTGAATTCAATCTGAAATCAGCTCTTTAATATGAAATGTAAAAAAAATCTGGCTCAAAGACACCAAGCAGTGGGTTTTTCCTGGAAAGCAAATCACCAAACCAGTCAGCCCAGAATGGCTCTACTTCCTTGTTATGTCTACAAATTGCCCTGGATTCAACTGTATAAAATGGGCTCTAGGCACACTGAGAACTCATCTTATTTGTTCCAGTGCCAGGAGCTTTACATGCCGCAGGCATGGACTTTGCCTACAGATTAACCTTATTGTTTTCCATAGCTGCCTTTGTGGGGACTGCAGATGCCGAGAACCCGGGGTTGGTGGTGAGAGTCACACAGAAAGGACTGGACTATGGTAGGTTTGATATTCCTCCCAATAGAAACAACATAATGCAGAGACTTGTTATTAAATACTTAGGGTAAATACTGCGTTTCAGTCTGGAAGGCTTTATTTTGCTTTTACTTATGCTATGACTTTGTTTTTATCACTGCAATCCCCTATAGTTGGTTCATTGCAGATACATTGGTTTTGGAGGAAACCACAGTGGTCAGAGGAAACCCACACAGACAAGGGGGGACATAGCTCCCGGATTGGATTTAAATTAGGACTTAGCCCCTATTCCAGGCCTTTACATTGGAGTTTAGTACTAAGCAGCCCTTCATGCTGATAAATCAGTTGTAAATTTTTACTCCAGAAGAGTAACTCATACCAACCCAACCAGATTTTTTCTATGGTTCACTGGTCTAGAGCACTGTTCATCATTCTCATGAATTCCCTTGTTTCTTTCAAAATATATTCAAATCTACTTGATTTTGACTTTCTGGGAGCAGAGAGTAAGATAGACTTTTGCCCTGTTTTGAAAGTCTTCATTTTTAAAAGCACTGTTTTTGTATTTTTTTCCCATTTATCTCTTGTTTTTGTGCCGCCCGGTAGCTTTTTTTCACCAGCTTGATTTTGGTATTGATTTTTTGTCCTTTGTGGAGTTTCTATCCATCTTTTTTTTAAGCAACTATGTCATCTAGTCTGGAACACTTGGTTCTGGATATTGCTGCTCCTCAGGGTCTTCAGGCTCCTCACCCACATCTGAGCTGCATTGTTGGGATATTGGCTTTAGCATAAGGTTATTCTTGATGCCTGTTTACCTTTGCCTGTTGCAACTTCTTTCACAAGGGACCTTCCTCTGTTTTATAATAGGGTTAATTATATGGAGGCTAAGTAACCTATCATTTCATATTTAACTAGACTAAAATGTTTGGGATAGTAACCTCAGTAGTTTATGGTATTTGGCAATTGATTAAACAGGCTATGTGTCATGTGACTGTATTTATTGTTGCAAATTATTACCAAGTGGCAACATTTCACATCACAGTAATGTAATCAGTATTATAATAACAAATGTCTCACTAATATAATAAATGCATTATCTCAACTACAGCCCTTCAGGAAGGTGTGATTGCATTGCAGCAGCAACTATCCCACATTCAGCTGAAAGATATATCAGGCACCTATGGCCTTGGGTTCCTCGGACATGCAAATTACAAATTTTTTAGGTGAGTGGAAGAAGGTTCTCGCCTACATTGGTAAATAAAAAAACCAAATAGGACTCCATGCTTGACCAAGGCAACAAAGAGCAAAGCAGCAATGCATAGAAGCAATACATGTTGAGCAACTTTCCTTACAGTTGTGCTGATAAAATTTAACTTACCTATGTTTAACATCTACATGGTATTAAACAGTATCTCCAGCTGTTTAATTCACTCAGGAATGCACGTATATAGTTACGATTAAATGCATGCCTCTCCCTCTTTACAGCTTTGTTAGGGCAATGGCAGATTCGATGTTTGGTTGCCTCTTGCAGCACCTTTGAGAGGTAATTTCATTATGCATATGTTCTACCACTGATAAATTACATTCATTCTGCTAGGAAAGTAAACTTGGGTGTTTTCTCATCTTCTCTGGATGAGATTAAGCATGGACATCAAAACATCCCATCTGCAATAGTCCTTAATGGGTATAGAACGTCTGCTAAGATCTGAATAAAGGACATCAAAACCACTGTACGTTGCTGTTTATGTGAGAACCAGTTGGATTATGTCTTTTTTGGATGTATACATTCCTTCTATGGGCAGCAGGAGCACCGAATAGAGCCGCACTTACATGTTTATACAGTCATATTGCTACATGCAGGGACTTTTGTTTCTAAATTGAAGATAGTTACTTGTTCTTTCAACATTGTTTTTTGGCAGCATGAATTTAGGAAATGTCCAGTTGCCCGGTTTCCAAGTCAGTCCCATTCCAAATGTTGGTCTGAAGCTGTCTACGTCTGGAGGTTTTTTCGAAGTTAATGGACGATGGGATGTTCGCTATTCATTTATGTAAGACATAACTGTACTACTATAAATCTGCATGTTATATGGCTTTTAAAGCAGATACAATAGAGAAAGCTTGCTAGAAACCTTGTAGATATGGCTTGGCAAATTGAGTGGGAGCTCTGAAAATTGTTCTGTATCCCCTGAGGGCAATACTGTTTTATTTAGATGCAGGGTTATGGCTGTAGATCCAAGTTATGCTATAAACACAGACTTTAATCAAAGTTAGTGTATAATAAGAAAAGTTATTAAAATGTGTTGATCCCTTAATTATTATTATTCCTAACAGATTATGCAATCATACACAGATTTTACTTGCCCCTACTCATTATAACCTACTGATTTTGGTCCATCTGACATTTGACTTTGTTATGTCTTTGTAGACTAGGGGTATCACCTACTATAAAGGCCTGACATAGGATAAAACTAGACCACCTCCTTAACATCAATCGAATGGGCACCTACCTAAACTTTCATGCATGGTTTGTACAGGCTACATCTGATCACTTCTCAGTCATGTTCTTTATTGGTAGACATGAAGACGGCACTTTTAATCTCAAAGTTGGGGGGCTCGGCATGTCTATTGGACTTAATTTGAGAAATATTGAACATGGAAAACCAACAGTTTCCGTAGCAGACTGCAGCTGCCGTATTGCCAATGTTGAGGTGCACATGTCTGGAACCATAGGGTAAGTCATATTTCTAAGGTGGTCAGCCACTTAATACATTGATTTGAGTAGAACTGGGGTGTGAGTCCACTGTGGTGTTAAATATTTAGATCATTTTTATGTTACAAATTGAAGAGAGGAGGAGAAAGAGAGGAGCACCCAACACCCTGCGACCCCCTCCCCCAAGCACGCATAAATGAAACTCACCTGTGGTGCATCATCGGGGGGGGAGACCGGCAGATTGCAGGAGTGCCGGGGACGTTCGGGTCTGGCCCGGGTTTTTCCCAGTGCCCTAACGGTCCAATCTGACGATTTCCTTGTGTCATCGGCGTGTAAGGAGTAAAGATTAATGGGAAGACACATGTATTACTTTCATTTCACAAAGCATCAAGGTCCCATATACACAGCAATTCTTGTCTTTGGTGCTTAAATGGGATATAATTTGAAGTCAACAAAGCTGATAAAGGGAATGGTAGGTTTCAGCTATGAGAAGGGGTGGCCACGTTGCATAGGGTTAAAAAAGGACCATGAAGTTCAACCCTTCCAAGTAAACCCAGCACACACAACCTATACTAACCAATCTATACACTCACATACATAAACTATATATACAACTACTAATACTAACTGTAGATATTAGTATCACAATAGCCTTGGATATTCTGATTGTTCAAGAACTCATCCAGGCCCCTCTTATAGGCATTAACAGAATCTGCCATTACCCCATCACTAGGAAGGGCATTCCCCAACCTCACTGCCCTCACCGTGAGGAACCCCCTACGCTGCTTTAAATGGAAGCTCCGTTCCTCTAATCTAAAGGGGGGGCCTCTGGTGCGCTGATTGTTTTTATGGGAAAAAAGAACATCCCCCATCTGCCCATAATCCCCTCTAATGTACTTGTACAGAGTAATCATGTCCCCTCGCAAGCGCCTCTTTTCCAGAGAAAACAAACAACCCCAACCCTGACAGTCTAACCTCATAGTTTAACCCTTCCATCCCCTTTACCAGTTTAGTTGCAGTCTCTGCACTCTCTCCAGCTCAGTAATATCCTTCCAAGGACTGGAGCCCAAAACTGCCCCCCATACTCAAGGTGAGGCCTTACCAGGGACTTATAAAGAGGCAAAATTATGTTTTCATCCTTTGAGTCAATGCCCTTTTTATACAAGTCATTTTTTTTTAGTAGCCACAGAATGACACTGCCTTGAATTAGACAACTTGTTTTCTAAAAAAGACCCCTAGATCCTTCTTCAGTAAGGTTCCCCCTAAGACACTACTATTTAGTAGATAGTTCGCGTTTATATTATTTCTACCAAAATGCATAATTTTACACTTGTCCACATTGAACCTCATTTTCCAGTTTGCTGCTCAGTTTTCCAATTTAATCAAATCTCCCTGCAAAGTGGCATCATCCTGCATGGAACTTATAGTTTTGCACAATTTAGTGTTGTCAGCACCTCTAGGTCATTAATAAACAAGTTAAAAAGCAAAGGACCAAGGACTGACCCCTGCGGTACCCACTAACCACACTGGCCCAATTAGAAAATGTTCCATTTACCCCCACTCTGTGTAATCTATCCTTCAGCCAGTTCTCTATCCAATTACAAATATTATGTTCTAGGCCAATATTCCTCAATTTGATCATTAACCTTCTGTGAGATACTGTATCAAACGCTTTAGCAAAGTCCAAGTAGATGACATCAACTGCCATTCCAGCATCGAGGTTCCTACTCACCTCCTCATAAAAGCCAGCTAAATTAGTCTGGCAAGATCTGTTAAAGTAGAAGGAAAGGCTAACAAAGAGTCAATCTCAAGCTGCAGACATACCTTCAGTTGTCTCAATAGTGCCCTTAAGTCTCCCCATATTTCACCTGTTCAGATGATCAGAACAGGAAGAAAAAACACTGAGCTGTTTAAATAAAGTTCCCATAATGCCTCACTCCTGCACAGACACCCAGACCAAGTGAACATGCTCAGTTAGTAAGACTGTGAGTCAGCTTCCTGCTGATTGGCTCAGATCCACATTCCTAAGGGGGGGGAGTGAGTTCTTAGCATTCTTGATGGAGGGGGAGCAGGAGAGAGAACAGAGAGCTGTGTGTCTCTAGCAGAGGAAAACAGACACAACTAATCTTTTGACAGAGAAGTCAGTGCAGCGTTTCTGTGAATGCTTATGGCCATATTTACATAGACCTTTCTCATAAAGTTTACTTTTTATTTATTTTTATTGTGAACTGCAATGAATTCAAGTACCCTATGCCTTATTACCCCTTCCAAAAGCTTTCCTACTACTGATGTCAGACTAACAGGCCTATAGTTTTCAGGCTGAGAACGGGATCCTTTTTTAAATAACGGCACCACATTAGCAATTCGCGAGTCTCTTGGCACCATGCCAGCCCATGGCAATCACAGCGCTCAGTTCGTTTAATACCCTTGGATGAATCCCATCCGGTCCTGGACCTTTGTTTACCTTTACATGTTCAAGTCTCTTTTTAATTCCCTCCCGAGTGACCCATGCGTCAGTAGCTAAATTACTAGAGCTGGGCATATTAAAAGGGAAGCCTTTATTAGCTGGCTCCTCAGATGTATAATATATACAGAAAATTAAATGATTATTCTTTATTTTTCTGTAGCTCCAATCTATTAGTTGTTTACAAAGATTACACATTATTTACATCAGGCCTTGCCCCAGGAGAGCTTACTATCAAAGTCATCTACATTGACACACTCTATGGTTAGTTTCATTATCAGCCAATTATTGTAGGGATAACACAGGGAGAACATACAAACTCCTTGCAGTGACTGCTCTGGATTTGAACCCTGGTGTTTGTTGAAAGCCATCTTATTTAGGTTATAAGTACAAAGCAAGTGTATGATATCTGTCAACAAACAGCATGTTTCCTTTCATTGCAGTTGGTTGGTTGAACTTTTCCACGGTGCAGTTGAATCGGAAATAAGAAAAGAATTGGAGAACAAGGTACCTGTAACGGATAAACTACAAAATATGGAATTTGATCCTTTTTGTGCAAAGGTTAAGTGAACTAACAAGGCTGTAACTGGCATTGTAGGGCTCATTAACTAATGACAGGGCAGGGTGCCGAGTGCAGAACACGAGTGCCAAGTATGGACACAGGCCTGACATCCACTATATAAGAAGAAAGTACCTACTGTTTTGTCCTTTCCTACTCCAGAGTCATTTTTGTAGGTTTGGCGACAGTCTATGTTAAAGGATTAGTAACTTAAAAAAATGAAAAAATACTGTTCTATTTTATATGAGAAAAGTTTTCAGTCTTTACAGCCTGTACGGAACCATTTACAAATGGCATCTGACCCTATATCTTCCTGTGTAAGAACATACCCCATGGTATTATATAGAGCTTATCTTTTATTTGTCTTTACTCCTTTTACAGATTGAATGTCCCCTGCTTATGTATATAAACTATAGTAGTATTTTTGAAACATATTTTTAATCACTTACTAAAACTCTCATTTTTTGTTGTTAATGTATATTTATAGCATGATTGTACATCAATGTACTGTTGACTGCTAATTTAGATAGTAAGCTTTTAGTACTGTGAACTGACTCAGTAACCAGTAAGCCCTAAATCAATAGAACCAACTATTTATCAGTTACAACAGTGCTGTCCAACATCTGTTGTACCGAGGGCCAGAATTTTTCCGACCTACGTGGTGGAGGGCCGATAATGGAAGCCAGTTTTGACCACTCCCCTTTTTGAAACCGCACCCACTTGAAACCACACCCATGTTATCACATGACCATACCCATATTAATGGTTATAGTACAGCAAAAACCTGCCATACTCTGCCTGCCCTACCCTGCCTGTGTGTGCCATACTCTGCCTTCCCTACCCTGCCTGTGTGTGCCATACTCTGCCTTCCCTACCCTGCCTGTGTGTGCCATACTCTGCCTTCCCTACCCTGCCATACTTTCACTGTGTGCCATTCTTGGCTGGTTTGTGCCATACTTGGCCTGTGTGTGCCATACTCTGCCTTCCCTACCCTGCCTGTGTGTGCCATACTCTGCCTTCCCTACCCTGCCTGTGTGTGCCATACTCTGCCTTCCCTACCCTGCCATACTTTCACTGTGTGCCATTCTTGGCTGGTTTGTGCCATACTTGGCCTGTGTGTGCCATACTCTGCCTTCCCTACCCTGCCTGCGTGTGCCATACTTTCACTGTGTTTGCCATTCTTGGCTGGTTTGTGCCATACTTGGCCTGTGTGTGCCATACTCTGCCTGTGTGTGCCATACTCTGCTTGCCCTATGATGCCTGTGTGTACGGCACACACAGGCAGCCTACAGTGACACAATGCTGGCAATGATCCTACAGTCTGCACAATAACTATATATTAAACAACTTTTTAATTGCAGTACCACCTCAGTATGTGTTCTTTTTGTAGTGTGCAGGGATTATTTGTGGGTTTCTACTGCTTCTGAGGTGTGAACAGGGGAACAATATGGGTGATTACAGCCTGAGCCTGAGGTGTGAACACTGCAGGGGGTGAACAATGCAGAGATTAAAAGGTGTAAACAACACAGGGGATTACATATTTAAACAATACAGCCTGATTACAGCCTTAATCTGAGGTGAGAACCATGCAGGGGGGGCAGTTAATCACAGTACTGATACCATTTAAAGCTTACACAAGAGTAAGCCATCAAAGCAGCCAGACAGGTGGGGGGCCACACAGAGGGGGGTCGCGGGCCGCCAGTTGGACAGCACTGAGTTACAAGATTGTATCTAGTGTAGTTAGAATTTATCTAGTGTAGTTAGCGATTTACATTCTAGCCGGTGGTATGGCATCGCGGTGAGATTAGTTGCCCATGACAACGAAGATTTGTTGCGGGGCGACTAATCTCCCGTGTACCCCTGCCCATAGTAACCACCAATCAGGCTGTTAAACCCACTCTTTTTTTCTTTTTAGATCTGCCCAGAGGTTAATAAATTTATTAATTCTGACGTGTCATCCTTTCTCCGCAATCAACCAGGTAATCCCCCACAATGGTGGGACCAAACTCCATACTTATTGAAAATAGGATTAAAGTTTTGGGTATAGGCTGAGAATTTTTTATTTCCTGTTTATTTCCTTATTGTAAAAATATACCCTGTATTATATAATAACAATCAAAACAAAAAAAACTGTATTAGAAAAAATAAAAATTGTCAGTAATGTGGAATCTATTTTTTAAGGTCAAAATATTCATTATTTTTTTTAATGTTTCTGTTTTACAGTGAATAAAAAAATTGACCACATATCTGGCCTTGATTACTCTCTGATGGGACCTCCTTCTGTGATGGCAAATTGGGTTGATGTTTTTGTAAAGGTATAGTTTGAATGAAATGACATTCCTAATTGGTTAAAAACACTTATATGGTAACATTGAGCTTATTTGTATACTTAATTATGCTTTATAAATATGGAAGGTTCTTGTTTAATAAGATTTATTACTCATTATTCCCAAATTAAATTCTGCTTGATCCACTGTGTAACCACCAACGTATATCTTTAATGACTGTTTCCTCTTACAGGGGAAATTCTACGGGATGAGTCATATCCATCACCCTCCAATATTTGCTCCGCCCCTCACACCCCCGGCGATGTCGCTGCCTCCAGAACAAGATCACATGGTTTACTTTGCCGTCTCTGACTATGTGTTCAACACCGCTCTTCTCACTTATCAGAGGGCTGGGGCTCTTGTCCTCACTTTGACTGATAATATGGTAAAAAAGATAAAATTCAACTCAAATCTGCCATTTTGTAAATATATTGATATTAATGTTTTTGTGCATGGGTGAGTATTGTGTTCCATGATTGTTTTCAGTCTCTGATCGTTTTTACCATTAGCACTTTTTCCATTCCCTGAACAGCACTCACTATAGACATATATTGTAAGGAATAGAAGACCAATGGCAACAGGCACTCACGTTAAAGAAAATACTGCATGCCTGGGTGCAGTATCAAAACGAATATCCACATGCAAAAAATGAGCCGCACTCACAGAACTTAGTATGAAATAAAAATAGAGAAAATTTATTATAGCATACAGCTAACGTTTCGGCTGCTTCCACTTTGAAAAAGGCTGTGGAAGCAGCCGAAACGTTAGCTGTAAGCTGTAATAAATTTTCTCTATTTTTATTTCATACTAAGTTCTGTGAGTACGGCTCATTTATTGCATTGTAAGGAATAAGTATTTCCCAATGCCTTTTAAATACAAATAAAGGGGATGTTCCTTTCAACACTTTTGTTCTGCTTTACTACTAAGTTTGACCAGAACTCTTAACAGTACCCCTAACCCCTCTCATAAAGTAGTAAAGGATCCATATGATCTTCCAGCAGTGACTCTATGCAACACTACGGGGGCGAACTCTCAACATTCAGATTCAGTTTGAAACGTGTTGCTCCCAAATTCGAATTGTGGTTTCAAAAACGTAAATATTAGATATTTATTTAGCACAAAAAATGTAAAAACCTAAATGTAAAACTTGCAACTTTATATAGACATCAATGGGAGTTTTTCTAGGCAAAATACATGCTCTCTACACACTACAATGAAAACAGGCCATTTAAAACCTGGCGAGATCAAGTAGAAGTCAATGGCAGGTTTCTCTTTTACTTCTGGAAGATCTTTCTTTGCTTTGTGGTTTTAGAGGTTTCGGGGTTTTTTCATTCTGGCAATTGTGCGACAGTATAAAAAAGTTGCCCTAGTTATCTTCCATGTTTTTTTCTGCGTCTTTTTTGGTTCGTGCTCTTTTAAATTCGAATCATTTGATAAATGACTGACATTCGTGGAAATTAGTTTAGTTGCGGTTTCTAAAACTTCTAAAGGCAAGAAAACAAAAATGTTGATAAGGGGCAGATTTATGAAAATGCGAGATTAGTGCTTAGTTACAACTCACCCACGTTCTAGTCATTACTATGGGATTTTTAGAAGCGTATTTATCAGTGGGAGTTCAACAGTTAAACTTTTTAAAATCCTATAGGATTGAATAGAATGTACGTGAGTAGGTTTTTATGGATTTAGCTCACCTACTAAACTCACCTTTTGATAAATCTGACCCTAAGTTTCATTAAAGGAGAAGGAAAGGTAAAAACTAAGTAATCTTTATCAGAAAGGTCTATGTAAATACAGCCATAAGCACTCACAGAAAAGAAACACAGGATTTCTTGTCTGATTTTTTGTCAACAAAGGTAGCTACTTAAAGAAGAAGGAAAGGCTAAGTCACTTGGGGGTGCCAAAATGTTAGGTACCCCCAAGTGACTTAGATCGCTTACCTTCTACCCCGGGCTGGTGCCCCTGTATGGAGAAAACAGCACCAGCCCGGGGTAGCAGCGATCGCTTCCTCCTTCCTCTCTCGCTGGGCGCGCATGCGCAGTAGAGTGAAAAGCCGAACTTTAACCGAGAAGTCGGCTTTTTCACTCTACTGCTCATGCGCCGGACTCGGAGTCACAGGTAATGGAAGCCGGAAGGAGGAAGCGAATTGCCTCAGGTGCCCCGGGCTGGTGCGGTTTTCTCCTAATAGAGGCACCAGCCTGGGGTATGAGGTAAGCGATTCAAGTCACCTGGGGGTGCTTAACATTTTAGCACCCCCAAGTGACTTAGCCTTTCCTTCCCCTTTAAAATGGCAGCTGCTGTCTTAGGCAAATGGAGAAAGCTTCTAGGGCTATTTACTCAGGTACAGTAAAGGTTTCTGCAGAATAAATATAGCGTTCTAGGTGGCACTAACGTGGCGAATCTATTGGCAATAAAATGCCTTTTCTTCTCCGTTAGGTTGTATAATTAAATTATCCTACTACTGTATAAAACTGCATTACTTTTGGTCTACATTTTGGCAACAAACTAAAATGTCCTTCCGATAAGATGCAATAGCATTTTTCTTTTTTTTTTTTGCTATAGATCCCAAAGAAATTCGGCATTCATTTGGACACTAATTTATTGCAAAGAGTAATACCGTCGGTACTGTATGCAGTCATCTGTTTTCTGTTTGAAATGGTGTCAGTTTCACTGTTTTGACTCTAAGTAAATGATATATATGAATCTATAGGTTTCCAAGATGTACCCCAATATGCCCATGAAGCTGGAGATGTCAGCTGCCTCAACGCCAGCTCTGAATATTAACCCAGGAGGTGTGACTCTTTCGCCAGTGGGAAACATCCAGGCTTATGCCATTCTGCCCAACTCCTCCCTGGCCCCTCTATTTCTCCTTCAAGCGGTGGGTCTGCACTTTCTGAAATGTAAAAATTTGTTGAAATGTTTTACACCAAGTAAGCAACAGAGTTAGGCAGGTATAGACACTAGACATATTGCACGCGGCGGGAAGTAAGGTACGTGGCGGGGAAATAACGCACGTGGCGGGAAATAACGCAAAGAACATCGCGTCTTATGACACCTGTCCTTTTAGTGAATCCGAGCGTTACATCGCAAAAAATAAGCGATTAAATTTTTACCGCATGCTATAAATATCACTTGTTTTATTGACCTTCTGCCCCTAAGTCTTAGTTATACAACAAAAATGTTTCATCAGAAACCTAATTCCAAATGCAAAAACCTCATTCAGTTGATGGCTGGGTATTACCCTGTACTTAAGTTGATTTAGTAACAGTTCAGTGATCAGTAATATTTAGTTAGTTGTAGAGGATGTATGGTTGGGGTGAATATTCCTATACATTCATATTTTCATTTTCACCAAAAATCATAAATTTGAATCATGGTTTAAAACAGTCGAATTTTCAATATCTATTAAGCATGCCCGCGAGGTCATGAAGTCAATGGAAGTAAAATTTAAAGCACTTATTGAATTGTTGACTCTTTCCTTGAGCCTGTGGACCCATTCAAAAATTATGAGCAAAAAACGAATTCAAGGTATTCAAATTTGTTTTTTTTAATGGTATTTTTCACTTGTGTTGTTTTTATTTGGAATTTTGAATAAATAAGCGTACAGGTTTTTTAAGATTTCGAAAAGTAGAAAAAGTTATGAAATTTCACAAATGAGAATTTTGGTAAGTCCGGCCCTTATAGAGCAGTGAATTAGTAACATCAGAGAATAAAGAGGGTCCTAATGAGAGCAGGTATGACTAAAGGTGACCATACACGCTAAGATCCGCTCACTTGGCGAGGTTGCCAAGCGAGTGGATCTTTTCCCGATATCCCCACCTACCGGTAGACAACATCGGGTTAATTCTGTTGTTTGGCCCTGGGGCCAAATGATATAATTAGAACGGTGGGTATAGGCGCCCGTCAGTTCAAGGACTGCATCAATGAGCTGAAGCGGTCCCCGATCCGACGAAAAATCAAACCTACCCAACCAAGATCTTGCCGATTTCAGGCCAGATGTCGGTCGGGCAGGCCTGTCGTTAGTGCTCATACACAGGCAGATAAGCTGCTAATTCAGTCTAAGGGACCAATATCGGCAGCTAGAATAGACCTGTGTCTGGCCACCTTTAGGCTAGGAGCAGAACAGGATGACCCGCACCCTTTGGTGCAAAAATGCATACATTTACAGGGAATGGAGAAAATGCCCCGTGCTCCCCTACCCTTAAGCTGTAGGTAATAATGAGCTTTCATTGTTTCTAAACCTTCACTAACACCGCCGTGTTTCCTCTCTAGAAAACAAATGCCTTTGCAAAGGTGGCAGTGAATTCTGGGAACGTAGTACTCTCTCTAGAGAATGGCAAGTAAGTATTTTAAAATTAGCATTTAAATGTAAAATGTAAATATAATCTATACAATTATAATAGATAATATATATATATATTTTTAATAAGAATTATATAAAATGTTCTCACATTAATGTGATTTCTGTTGTTTCTAGCGTGGAAGTTTCTCTGTCTCACTCTGATGTTGGACCTTTTTCAGTGAGTCCTGGGCCATGAATTATTTGCCCAACAATATCAACATATTCACTAATCTTTACATACTTTTCAGCTGACAGAGAGAACCGACAGTTGAACCAAATCAGCCCTTCTGTTCGGCACTTTATAACTGTATAATTGTGCTTTGTCAATAAGTAAAGGAAAACTGTTGCTACTATAGACAATCCACTAAACTGTAGTTAATAATTCTATTTCACAAACACTTTTTTAAAAAATCATACACTTTGGGGCAGATTTATCAAAGTTTGACATTAGAACTCACCATAGTAAATTCTGTTCTATTCCTATGGGATTTTTAGAGGTATATTTATTAATCGGTGAATGTTAGAATTCACCATTGGATATACCGGTATGGAATCCCTTATCCGGAAACCTGATATCCAGAATGCTCCGAATTACGGAAAGCCTGTCTCCCATAGACTCAGATTTTGAAAATTGATTTCTCTGTAAAAGTAAAACAGTACCTGTACTTGATCCCAACTAAGATATAATTACCCCTTATTGGGGGCAGAACAGCCCTATTGGGTTTATTTAATGGTTAAATGATTCCCTTTTCTCTGTAATAATAAAACAGTACCTGTACTTGATCCCAACTAAGATATAATTACCCCTTATTGGGGGCAGAACAGCCCTATTGGGTTTATTTCATGGTTAAATGATTCCTTTTTCTCTGTAATAATAAAACAGTACCTGTACCTGATCCCAACTAAGATATAATTACCCCTTATTGGGGGCAGAACAGTCCTATTGGGTTTATTTAATGATTAAATGATTCCCTTTTCTCTGTAATAATAAAACAGTACCTGTACTTGATCCCAACTAAGATATAATTACCCCTTATTGGGGCAGAACAGCCCTATTGGGTTTATTTAATGGTTAAATGATTCCCTTTTCTCTGTAATAATAAAACAGTACCTGTACTTGATCCCAACTAAGATATAATTACCCCTTATTGGATGTAAAGTAATCCTATTGGGTTTAATTAATGTTTTATTGATTTCTTAGTAGACATAAGGGATGAAGATCCAAATTAAGGAAAAGGTCACTTTGCTTTTCCTCCACTACACTTCCAAGGAGCTGCAAAATAATACTTCATATTTAAAGAAGGAAAGTCATTTTGGCATTTTACTGCCAATAGATTCGCCATATTAGTGCCAGTTAGAACGCTATATTTATTCAGCAGAAAGCATTACCATACATGACTAAAGAGACCTAGAAGCTCCATCTGTTTGCTCAAGACAGCAGCTGCCATCTTAGCTTGGTCTTTATAGCTTCCTGCTGCAGCTCTAGTCGTTATAGCTTAGATTACACATTCCTAAGGGAGGGGGAGTGAGTTTTATGAATTCTTATGAGAGCAGGAGAGGAGAGAACTGTGTAGATTCTGGCCCCTGGAATGAAGTATTTTTCTGAGAGAGGAAGTTAGATACCCTAAGAACATGTTTACAAAAAAGGAAACAAGAAATCCTGTGTTTCTTTTGATAGAGGACTCAGTGCAGCGTTTCTGTAAGTGCTTATGGCTGTACTTACATAGACCTTTCTGATAAAGCTTACTAAGTTTTTACCTTTCCTTCTCCCTTAATATTTATGCAATAAGTGATATGAAATATCAACTTGTTAAAATATGCAACCATTTGATTGACATTGTTGTCTGTATGACTTTAGGCCTAGTTATAGAAACCATTTGAGACCAAAATGTCCATATACTTATAATAAGGCCCATGAACTCCTCAAACACTTAACACCGAACTCAGATAATTCCCCATGTACCACAAGGTTAGTAAGAAAGAGAAAGACATTTCTAGACATTTCTATCTCTGTAAAGAGACCTACAGGAACCATGTTGCACATATTTAGAGAATGTAATCTGTTTCTATTGCTCTCTAGGTTTCGGAAATTAATAAGCTCATGAACTTATTTGTCCCAGTGGTCCTTCCTCATGTTAATGGTACGTAGCAAGATAATAGGGCTCATTTATGAATGGGTGTGGTATACAAAGTGCAAATTTCCTGTGCAAATCCCCATGTTTTCTTACCCACAATGCAGGGTTTTAACCCGAATGCCAGTATAATTGTGTTCCCGTGAGAAAAAATGCTGACTTATGTTGCTAGACTACAGCTCCCAGCATGCTTAAAGCATTGATACAGTGTTGTATGAAACAGTTTGGTTGAGCAAGCAGTGTTTACAACATAGTTTAAAATATAAGGATATTAGAAGTTTAATGACCAGTCGAAGAGCACTCGGCCTGTGGTGTCATGTCTGTATATTTTTATGGAACACTTGGTTACTCCTATTAACCTAATTATAATTATATATATATTGTTTTCATATAATACTAAGTTCAACCAAGCTGACATTTTGTACTGCTGACAATATATAAAATATTAGTAAAAGCATATCGGTGGTCCTCATGTAACCAAACTTTTTATTCCTTCAGACTTCTTGAGGAATGGATTCCCACTAACTTTCATTGAGCACATCCAGCTCAGGGATATTGTGATTAAAACATATGAGGTAAGTACACATTTTCCTTTCAGCCAGTGGGGTAACTACCGTGGGGGCAGGGAGTGTGACTGCACCCAGACCCAGCGCCACACCGGCCAGACTAGGGGGCACATTTACTAACCCACGAACGGGCCGAATGCGTCCGATTGCGGTTTTTTCGTAATGATCGGTAATTTTGCGATTTTTTTCGGCGTCTTTACGATTTTTGCGTAAAAACGCGAGTTTTTCGGCGTCTTTACGATTTTTGCGTAAATTTTGCCGCGTGTGATATTAGCGCACGATTTTAGTGCACGATATTACGCACGTAGCAGTTACTCTGAAAACTACTGTTCTGAAATTACCATTTCCCTGGAGGCTGCATCACTCTAGGGCCAACACATACCGTATATACTTTAACTAAAAGTTCAAGGAGAGCCTGTTTTTGACAAAAAAAAGTTAACTAAGGGGCTGATTTACTAAGACATGATTTCGAATCCGAATAGGAAAAATTCCGATTGGAAACGAACATTTTGCGACTTTTTCGTATTTTTTGCGATTTTTTCGGCGTCTTTACGATTTTTGCGTAAAAACGCGAGTTTTTCGGCGTCTTTACGATTTTTGCGTAAAAACGCGAGTTTTTCGGCGTCTTTACGAAAGTTGTGCAAAGTCGTGATTTTTTCGTAGCGTTAACACTTGCGCGCAAAGTCGCGCCTTTTTCGTAGCGTTAAAACTTAAAAGGCGCGACGTTTCGCGCAAGTTTTAACGCTACGAAAAAATTGCGACTTTGCGCAACTTTCATAAAGACGCCGAAAAACTCGCGTTTTTACGCAAAAATCGTAAAGACGCCGAAAAACTCGCATTTTTACGCAAAAATCATAAAGACGCTGAAAAAAATCGCAAAATTACCGATCATTACGAAAAAAACGCAATCGGACGCATTCGGCCCGTTCGTGGGTTAGTAAATGTGCCCCTTAACATTAATAAATCATGAATGATTTTCGAAAAACTAACATTTTTCAGGGAACAACAGTGAAAAAATCGAGTTCTGGCTAAAACCCATTCGTAAATCTCAAAATTATCTAGAAGTAAGGCTTTATCTCCAAATTTCTTAGTAAATGTGGCCCTAAGTTTCTGTGCTTTCACTTTCATATCTATAACTATAATTCTTATTTTTGTTATTGAACTTTTACATGATGTCACATTTTATCTTTTCAGCACTACCTCCTGTTTGGGGCAAATGTACACTATCATTAAGAAAGAATGGCAGTCAAGGAGCTGGATGGACATGGGGAAATGGATAATGAAATGAATGAAACTAATGTAACATCAGGTCGTGTTCCTGGACCTCAGTGACTCTCCATAACTTTGTGTAATTATATGTCCTATGTATAATGGGCTGTTCTTTAGCTCAAAATATAATGGGCTGTAGCTTGGGGAAGGGAGGGGTTTGTTTATATCTAGAGTGGGCTCAGTGGGCTTCTGGTTGTTTGACTTTTCTGCTTGGGATCAGGAAGTAGAATGGGACTTTAGTTTCATTTTCAAAATGTTTTATTTTAAAATGTTGTTTGGTAAATGGAAAAATAATTTGCACAATGAAGAACAACGATTCACATTTTTTTAAGGGGTGTAGTTCAACTTTAAGTTAAATCGGTCATTCAGTCTTTATTTTTTATTTCATATAGTTTTTGAATTATTTGCCTTTGTCTATTTCCAGCTTTCAAAAGGGGGGGAGGGGGGTCACAGACCCCCAGCAGCCAAAAACTATGGCTCTGTGACACTACCATTTTATTGTTATTTCTACTTTTTATGATTTATCCCTCTATTCAGCCCCTCTCCCATTCATATTCCAATAAGAGAATCAAGTTAGTGATCTCCCTAGAGTGATGCATCCTGGAGTTTTCAGGGAAAGATCAACTCTAGAGGGATTATCAGAGGGGGAAATAGTGAGGCGCTATAGGTTAAATAGAGCAGCAATATACAGCCTGTATGGGGTACTGGGGCCTTACCTGCGCCCACTAACACACAGAAGCCACGCTGTTCCTGGCATTGTCAATTGTTCATTTTTTCGGCACAGGAAGTTTTCAGAAAGTTGGAGGGATCTACGAGGATTGTCACAGCCCACATTTTCACATTGCCTTGGTTACGTGCATAATAGCGTGCACTAATATTGCTTGCTACGAAATAACGCATAAATATATTGCATGCTTTAAATTAACACTTAAAAATATGTCATTGCAGATAAATAACGACAATAAAAACGCTTCTTAATTCAGACAAGTGTCCTTTTTGTGAATTGATCATTAATTCTCCAAATATAAGTGATAATATTTTTAGCGCATGCTCGTTTTTTCGGCCTTTAGTGGATTGACCCCTATGTCTTAAATATCGTATCATGCCATATTGCAACTGTCTCTTCATTAGCACAGCACTCGTTGTCTATACACTGTTCTCGTAAATGCGGAAACCTGATGAATGTTCCATGATCGTCAGTTGCATTTGTCCTATTAGAAAGTATGACGCTTCTCTCCCCATAGCTAAACAAACTCTTTTTGCTACACTGCTATTATACTCCTGGTCGTCCTGTCCAAGAATTAGCAAAGAACACACTGTTTGATTACCCCCGGTATGTACAGCACTTACAAACACTGCGGGGAGACTAGCCAGAGCTGTTAGTATCCAAATACACGCGCAGGTCCTGTAACAAACAGAACGAGTTATAAACTTGTGATGCCACAATGGTTTGGCCACCGATATTGCACGGTCAACATTGAGGGCCGCCATGATGAAAATACTTGTGTACATGTTGAATGTTGAACACATATGATAAACTTTGCACGCGTAGGATCCGAAAGGCCAGTTGCCTGTTATCGCGTTAGTCGCATCAAGTGGCAACCACAAAAGAAAAAGGAAATTGGCAACGGCCATGTTGAGGAACCAGATTTTGGATTTCTGCTTTATTTTGAACCCGGTGATGTAGATGACAATGCCATTGCCTAAAAGTCCTATGACGCACGTTAGAACAAAGATCCCAAAAGTGACATAACTTACAGCTGCTTGGTCACTGCTTTCTTCTGCGCCATTAGCATACATATAGTCCCAAAGAAAAAAACAATGAACATTATCAAATTGTCATATTTATATATCAGTCAATATATATCAGTGACTTGAAGGCAATCTCCCATTTTAATCAAATTTTTGAAACCTATTTCCTTTTTCTCTATAATAATAAGACAGTACCTTTTGTAGCTGATTCCAGCCAAGATATAATTAATCCTTATTGGGGGCAGAACAGCCCTATTGGGTTTATTTAATGGTTAAATGATTCCCTTTTCTCTGTAATAATAAAACAGTACCTGTACTTGATCCCAACTAAGATATAATTACCCCTTATTGGGGCAGAACAGCCCTATTGGGTTTATTTAATGGTTAAATGATTCCCTTTTCTCTGTAATAATAAAACAGTACCTGTACTTGATCCCAACTAAGATATAATTACCCCTTATTGGGGCAGAACAGCCCTATTGGGTTTATTTAATGGTTAAATGATTCCCTTTTCTCTGTAATAATAAAACAGTACCTGTACTTGATCCCAACTAAGATATAATTACCCCTTATTGGGGGCAGAACAGCCCTATTGGGTTTATTTAATGGTTAAATGATTCCCTTTTCTCTGTAATAATAAAACAGTACCTGTACTTGATCCCAACTAAGATATAATTACCCCTTATTGGGGGCAGAACAGCCCTATTGGGTTTATTTAATGGTTAAATGATTCCCTTTTCTCTGTAATAATAAAACAGTCCCTGTACTTGATCCCAACTAAGATATAATTACCCCTTATTGGGGCAGAACAGCCCTATTGGGTTTATTTAATGGTTAAATGATTCCCTTTTCTCTGTAATAATAAAACAGTACCTGTACTTGATCCCAACTAAGATATAATTACCCCTTATTGGGGGCAGAACAGCCCTATTGGGTTTATTTAATGGTTAAATGATTCCCTTTTCTCTGTAATAATAAAACAGTACCTGTACTTTATCCCAACTAAGATATAATTAATCTTCATTGGGGGCAGAACAGCCCTATTGGGTTTATTTAATGGTTAAATGATTTTTTTTAGTAGACTTAAATTATGGAGATCCAATTTACAGAAAGATCCTTTATTTGGGAAAACCCAGGTTCCACGCATTCTGGATTACAGCCATACTTGTATGTTATAAAAATGCTAGTAGTAACCTTTGTTAATCATTCTGTAAAACGGAAGCAGTTGTCATTTTTGTTTCCATTTTTTTGACAACCACTAGGTGCCAGTCAAGATTGTTATTTTGCCTATACAGGTATGGGGTTATAAGGAAAGTCCATTATCTAGAATATTCAGAATTAAAAGAATGGTTTTTTTCCATTTCTATTTAAGCAAACAATTCTTATTTATTTAATAATAAAACAGTTGTCTGGACTTGATGGAATCAAATCTACCATAAATCCCTGTTGGGGGCAAAATAATCCTACTAGGGTTTTTATTGTCTAAATCAGTGATCCCCAACCAGTGGCTCTGGGGCAACATGTTGCTCCCCAACCCCTTGGATGTTGCTCTCAGTGCCCCCAAACCAGGGAGTTATTTTTGAATTCCTGTCTTAGGGGGAAGTTTTGGTGGCATAAAAACCAGATGTACTGCCAAACAGAGCCTTCTATAGGCTGCCAGTCCTAATAGGAGCTACCAAATAGCCAATCACAACCCTTATTTTGCACCCCTAGGAATTTTTCATACTTCAGTTACTCCCCAACTCTTTTTACATATGATAGTGGCTCACAGGGAAAAAAGGTTGGGGATCCCTGGTCTAAATGATTTCTATTTATTAATCCCAATTAATAGAAGATTCCTTATGAAGAAAGCAATCGGCAGCTGCTCCCTAAAGAAATGTTTCTGCGACTTGTCTTAAATAGGTTCACAAGGAAATTAAATAATATGTTCCCACCTGATTCCAGGACTCAGTAGGTTATGTCGTTGCAAATCATCAGAGAATTCTTGCTATTGGCTGCTGTTTCTATCAGTATCTTGTACAGTGCCATGCAAGCGCTCTGTGCTGCTCAGTGATTGGTTATGTGTCTGGGGAATACTTGCCATCTACGCCAAACACTCCATTTTGAAAAACACAGTAATTAGGGATTAGGCAAAAATACAATTTCTGTAATACATATATGGGACCTGTTATCTGGAAACCTGTTATCCAGAAAATTCCTAATTACGGAAAAGCCATGTCCCATAGTCTCAATTTTAGTCAAATAATTTACATTTTAAAATGATTTCCTTTCTCTCTGTTATAATACACAATAGCTTGTACTTGATCCCAGCTAAGATATAATAAATCATTATTAGAGCTAAAACACACCTACTGGGTTTAATTAGTATATATTTTTGTAGACTTAAGATATGGAGATCTGAATGATGGAAAGACCTGTTATGCAGAAAACCCTAGGTCCTGAGCATTCTGGATAACAGGTCCCATACCTGTAAAAAGACATTTATTGGAAAATGATACGTTTATTAACTAATGGAATGTCAAAGTTCATGCTGAGCAAATAATTCTCTAAAGGGATAATGAGATTTAATGCAATTAGTAGTTCAAATTCATTAAGGATGTATAACAACTCTCATGACAATTATTGTTCATTTTTCCCTGCCTCTAAGAAAAAGTTAGCAAAGAATTTAAACATTTTTGCATGAGTGACGGCATATTGTTCTACCCTAATAAATATATTAATGACTATACTTCTGAGAATCGCTTCAGCCTAGTTTGCTTTTAATTTCCTTCATTCAAAGACCATTCCAGCAAAGACTTCTATGGTTGGTACTGACAACCGCATACCTCCCAACTGTCCCAATTTCTACCCGTAGCTCTGGATTCTTACTGAAAAGTCCCTCATTGATCTCCTGCACTGAATGCCAAAAAAGATACAGTGTTTCTCAAACTTAATTAAATAAGGAGGGAGAGATCCCAGAAAACATAACAAGCTACACCTGCACTTATTCCGTTGTAACTAATAAGCTAAATAGGTCGCTTGGGGAAACTAAGACTTGCAGCTTAAATGACAATGTCACCTTTTTTAGCAAAACTGTAATAACACATAAAACAAGACCCCAAAACCCACAGAAATGTGTTCAAACTTTAAATAATCTGTCAAATTTTGTCAAAATGGGAGTGGTATTTATGGGGTGTGGTTGCAAAAATGGGCGTTGTAACTAAAAATTCACTGCACCGTGCACTTTATTACTTTCTGTCCCTCTTTACACTTCTCAAATGTTGGGAGCTATATAACCAAACTTAGAACCTATGTTTGTAAATGAGCCCTATTGTCATTTGAGAATGGGTGGAACTGTTCCTTATTGTTAAATGTTGTCAGAAAACCACCACGTGTTCTATGGGAACAGGAACCATTGCTTACAATAGCAAGTAAGAGTTACAGTTGCACGCACTACAATAAATAGGAACCTAAACAAATACAGAAATATTCATTGGTTTAATATTTTCATAATTATTTTCATAATTATGTTACATGCATGTAGAATGTGATTATATTGTCTTTCTGTACCTTTATTTTTAGACAAAGTAGAATAATTTTGAGTCATAGGAATAGGACTGTCGAAGAGAGTCCGTGTATGTTATAATTAGTAATTATAATTTTGCAAGAGCGATAATTAAGCAGAAAGTAATATAAACAAACAATAGAAGATGACAAATGTCGCCTTGGGTCTAGGAAAACTGAGAGGCTTGTTCTATAGAAGTCCTTCTCTCGCTCTTACTCTTCTGATACCAAAGGTTGAAGGAAGTCAGTGGGGAGACAATTAAAGCTTTTCATTAGATTTAGATGTTTATAGCAACCAATAAGCAGCTGCCATTAACTGTCTCTGAAAACAAGCATTGTTCTGTTGGGTTCTAGAGGCAAACGGTGCAAATTTTTTTATATTATGCCTTTAGTCTTAATATACTATTCCAACACTGTCCAACTATAAGTATATGCGAAAAAAGTGGCCCTTTAAAAGAGTTGTGTGGCTCGTCTTTATACGACATTGTACATTTATAATTTGGAACTTAAGGGACAGTGGTGGTATATGTTTTTTTTTTTACTTAATGGGGTGCAGAGGTGCAAAGCCCCATTTTTTGTATACAGTGCACCCCGTATTTCCTGCTGTTAAGATTTGTACTTCATAAAAAGGGCAGGTTACATGTGTTCTAATTTACAGGCAAAAGAGCCAGTGGGTACATGGTGCACCAGGATCCCATCCAGGGTCGGAGTTGGCCGCCGGGACACCGGGAAAAATCCCTGTGGGCCCCAGCGGCCTACATCCGACCCTTGCCGGTGCTCCCTCTGCCCGACTGTTCTTCCCCTGGCGCGTTAAATTTACACGTGCTCAGGGGAGCAGGTCGGGTGTGGGACACTGTGGGGGTTGGGGTGAGGGACCCTGCGGGGGGCATGGTGGGGGGGACCTGCAGGGTCCCTAGGGTGGGAGCCCCGGTGGGCCCTGCACCCCCCAGTCCAACCCTGATCCCATCACTAAAGTAGTCATGAAATACTGTGCTCCATTTGTTCCTTGGAGCACTTTTCTCTGCACCAACAAAGGTCGATTGCAGACTGCTCCCTTACTGCACCCATGCTAGGCACCCACTTTCATTGCATTGCACTACCCACTCCCCTAATCCTAGGGGATTTTAGCGCCCAGCCGGCTCAGAGTGTAACACAAACTCAAAAACTAAAATGAAAAACTTGGTAGATTAAAGGGGATGAGCTTCCGTAGAAGTCAATGGAAAAATGACAGTGTTTGCAGTATATTAATTTTCACATGAACATTTACAATTTAAATAATGACATTTTTAATTTCAGTAAGTCTGCCTGTACAATATTGGGGAGAGAATTTGCTTTGCCTTAAAAATATGCGGAATGGCAAATATTCAGGAAACACATTGAAGTCAATGGGCGTTTTATATCTGCGACTTTTTCCATACTGCACTTTTTTGGAGTCTATGGCAAAACGTATTTAAAAATTCATCTTGAGTTTGGATCCCTACTAGGAGCAGCCACTGGGTCTCTTCAATCTTTACTCTAAACAATATTGAGCATTAGTCTATAGCAAGTGATGGAGAATTGAGTCTAAGCACCAGACCTGGAATTAGATCAAAACAGGCCCTGGCATTTCAAGTACACAGAGGCCCAAACAGCCCCCCCAGCCCAATAAATAGTGAGTGTCTATGGCATCTTACAGCAGCCCCTCTGGCATTTGCCTGAACCCACAGATTGCCAGTCTGGGCCTGGGTCCTGGCATTCCAAGTACCCAGAGGCCCAAACAGCCCCCCCAGCCCAATAAATAGTGACTGACTATGGCACCTTACAGCAGCCCCTCTGGCATTTGCCTGAACCCACAGATTGCCAGTCTGGGCCTGGGTCCTGGCATTCCAAGTACCCAGAGGCCCAAACAGCCCCCTCCCCAGCCCAATAAATAGTGACTGTCTATGGCACCTTACAGCAGCCCCTCTGGCATTTGCCTGAACCCACAGATTGCCAGTCTGGGCCTGGGCCCTGGCATTCCAAGTACCCAGAGGCCCAAACAGCCCCCCCAGCCCAATAAATAGTGACTGTCTATGGCACCTTACAGCAGCCCCTCTGGCATTTGCCTGAACCCACAGATTGCCAGTCTGGGCCTGGGTCCTGGCATTCCAAGTACCCAGAGGCCCAAACAGCCCCCCCAGCCCAATAAATAGTGAGTGTCTATGGCACCTTACAGCATCCCCTCTGGCATTTGCCACAGATTGCCAGTCCGGACCTGCCCAGCAGTGCCAAATCCTATGTAGCTGGAAGGCTGCTTTGATAAAGCCCGACATAATAAGGCAAAACGTGTGATTGAACTTGATTTTATTTTCTTTTGGGCACCAATATTCTCAGGGGCATGTGATATTACCAGCAGGTTATTACTCAGGTTTATGGGCGCATACCCTATGGCTACACTGCACTGACACCCCCTTTCCTAGGCTCTAATCTGGGGGCTGTGACGGGAGTTAGGCAGGGTTCTCATAAGTTGTAGTATGGGTTTCCTCATTGTCACCAGTGACCCATAACTTTACTTTGATTTTGCTGGTATTATGCCCATTTTTATCTTGGGATATTTGTTTGCCTAAATGTATTTTCAACTATGTGAAGCTCGCTGGAACCAATTTAAACTATTTGGGCAGCACAGGCAGGCATGGTTATATCGTATAGGGATTTGAATCCCAATTTGCTACCATTATGACTGTGGCTGCACCTTGATACTCTTGTGAGTCTGTTGCTTATTTTTATCTTACAATAATCTTTTTGCTCTCTAATCCCCAAAAATGCATTAATGAATTTATATAAAAGTTAGGTTTTGGCATCTCCTGGGTACCCAGATAGTGATTTTTTAGGTGGTGCGATCAATAACTCAGCTTGGTTTGTGGTAGTCTTGATAGTACCCAATTAATAGCGTATAACATTGGATATAGGTCTTTTTGTGTGACCAGCTTACTGTCTCCCCATAGCTGACACTGTTAAACTCCTTGTCTCTGGTTTGATATGTTTTTGCTCCTTAATAACGGTGACATTAACTGGCACGGGCACAGGTACAGTCTTTTCTATTCTGGTTCTAGAATGGAAGCTAAAGAGAGAGTAACAGTCATGTTCTCCTGGTTTATTCTTGTATGTAGTCTTTGTCTGTACCAAATGTAAGAGTCAGATCTGCTCCCATTTCCATATAATACAGAGACAGTGACAGCAGCCTTAAATAATAACCTCCGCTGGGCTGATATGGGGTTGATTCTTTCTATTTAATTTCTCTCATTTCTCTTTGAACATATATTCACGAGCCTCTAAAGGTACTGTCTCGTAGAAAAACTCAAAATGCCATCATGGCCAGTGCTAGGAATGTCCCGCTTACAGCCACGTGGCTGAACTACATATTCCAGCATCTCTCAATAGACTCCAGCTATAGTGTTAGTTAGGATATCCCAGGTCTGGCAAAGTTTCTGTGCATTGTCTAGGCTGCAACGGTCATATGACAAGCACAGCAGAATGACAGTTGGCCCAACTGTCTTCACTTTGCTTAGGTCTTGAGAGAGTCTAAGTGCGATTTTTGCCAGTGAATTTTTGAC
Source organism: Xenopus tropicalis (assembly GCF_000004195.4). Taxonomy (NCBI): domain Eukaryota; kingdom Metazoa; phylum Chordata; class Amphibia; order Anura; family Pipidae; genus Xenopus; species Xenopus tropicalis. The sequence continues at coordinate 39,136,370 of NC_030686.2, read as the reverse complement.
AGCGATTTCAAAGCAAAATGTCTTCGAGGAGCATTTCAATTGAGTTGGAGGAAATGAGAAGAAGGAAGAAGCTGAAAAGGAAGATCGAGAGCGACGAGGAAGAAGAAAAAGAAGAGAAGAAGAGGAAATGCAGCGGCATTGAGGAGAAGAGAGAATGGAGGCGCCTAAAGAGATGTGTTGACAGCTCTGATGGAGAAGGAGGAGAGCAGAAGAACACATCCGGCAGCTTTGTGGAGGAAAAGCGAGTTCGGAGGAACATCAAAAGGCGCATCATCACCTCTGAAGATGAAGAAGGGAGAGAGAGGAAGAGAAGGAAGGAGACCAACACCTTCATGGTGGAAAAAAGCAGCAGGAGCCTTGAAGAGAGTGTATTCAGCACTGGTAACTGACAAAATAGGCTTCACAATTGTCTTTATTATTTTTTAATTCAAGTTAATTATACATTTCTAGACTACAAAATAGTCAGCTGGATCACCCCCCCCCATACTCACACATAGACAAACAGCCATCTTTCTACTCTAGTGAATCTTAACTGTCTCCTCCCAACAGAGGATCAACTTGTTATGGAATAAAAGAACCAAGCCCTTTATCTCCCTGTGCATCAGGCAACACAAATCATTCTTATAATTAAGCCCAATATTGACTGTTAGATCCAATGATGTAGCAAATTAAAATCTTGGGCTGAACTTTATGAATGATATACATGTTGATATTCTGGGACAGTTTGCAGTTGAGCTAAAGTACCACAACCATTACAATAATATCTATATTATACTAAACGTTTATAAGTGGAACATTGCTTTTAAAGATTCGGGGCTAATTAATCAACACTGGACAAATTTGCATGTGGGCAGTAATCCATAGCAACCAATCAGTGATTGGCCTTTTTTAGCCAGCTGCAGGTATAACAATGAATGCAACAGTTTGATTGGTTGCCAAGGGTTACTGTCCATAGGCAATATTGCCCAGTGTTGATAAATGACCCCAGTGTATTTTTCAGTATGTGCGATTAATAGAATTTTCCCTTTCCCAGCAGAAGGAAGCAGCCAGGTGAGATCTTGTATTGAAGGTAGGAGGCCTCTCTCTGTGGACATCACCAAGTTTACCTTCCATTACCAACTTGGAGAAGGTGGATTTGGAAATGTAAGTGATGGGAAGATGCTTTTTTTTATTTATTAGAGGGCAAGGGCAACAAAATTGGCACAGTTTTCCTTATAATGCAACCTGCATTTCCTTATGGAGAGGGGGGGGACATGGCCATCCCAGTTCCTTTCCTTGCACATCATTCTCCCAGAGCAGGGAGGGTGCACCAGGGGATGGAGTTGGGCCCCTGTACTTACCATTTGCTAAAGCCACAACTGTGAATAAACATGTTCTTATATTATACTGACCCTTCGGCTCATTATTCCTGCCACTGACATTGAGACACAGTAGTGACTGTAAATTAAATCCTGCAATATTTTCTAATGCCCCTGCCTTTCTTAGGTCATGTTGGCTTCCACCCCGACGGCCAAACAACTTGTGGCCATTAAGATCATCAAGAAGGAGCCGGACAACATGGATTCCATCCAGAAGGAGGCGCGGTTACTGAGGGTGGCTGCAGGGCATCAGCTCTTGTGCCACGCTCATGCAACATTCCAGAGCCAGGTATGAAATCATGTCAGTCATGTCATACTATTTATTTGACTACAGATATAGGATCCATTATGTAGAAGTCCCTTATCCAGAAAGCTCTGTAAATTTCATTTTTTTCCATGTTTTGTAAAAATAATTTCCTTTATCTTTGAAATAATAAAACATTATGGTTACTCAGCTGCATAAATCCCATTGCTGGCAAAACAATATTGCTTTTCTGTACCTGCTATGTGTTTTATATCACTATGATGTAGGTATTTTAATTACAGAGAGAGATCCCTTATCCAGAAGGATCTAGGCCCTAAGCATTCCCATACTGTACATGTTCTAAAGAGCTTCCCCCAGTCATTATTAGCTTATTAGTTTAATGTTTGGGATGAAGTCACAGCCACATCATTTTATATTAACAACCAGGAGCCATGTACAAGTATTCAGTGTCATGAATCATGTCTCCATTATAAAAGTCCTTACATAACTGCTGAATATATGTAGCAGATTGAGTATCTGAAAAGCCATTTATATTCCCTAATATATATATACAGTATACTGTTTTGTATATCATTGTATAACTCTATCTGTGAAACAATTATTTATAAACCTGTTCTCTGCTGTTCAGTGTTGCGCTGCCCGTATATCTGGCTAAACCTCTTCCTCTCTGTCTCTATAACCAGTTCCATGCCTTCTTCATAATGGAATATGCCAGCGGTGGAAGCCTTCATGATATCCTCATGGACAGACCCATGAAACAGAGAGAAGTGATGTAAGGGACAAAATATTTATTGCACTTAGTGCTGAAACAAAAGGGTTAATGTCAATATAAAAATGTAATAGTATAATATACTGGCACCCTATAGGGAATAACCCAAAATATCTGTACCCAGAAGAGCACAAATTGGTGTTTTATAAAAGAACCATTTCATGTGCCCAGTGCAGGGGTAGAATACAGTATAAGTACCAGTATTAGGGTTAGGTAGAAGTAATTTGGGACCTGTCTAACAGAGCTGTATGATCTTGTACATGAACGGCCTCATAAACCAATACATTTAACAAAAGGGGGAACTTTCTATTTCACATCACGGGATGTCACTAAATAAATGTGTTTGTGACGTGTGTGACTGGTGCGGGTGCTGTCATTTAAAAACAAGGACTAAATCATTTATTAAATTTTGAATAACACAGGGATATAGGGGTATGATATGTATTTAGCATAAAGATGACTAAAATGTCCTTTTTGCAAAAGCTTCTACTCGGCGGAGATGGTTTGCGGCCTGCAGTACCTACATTCTCGTGGGATTATACATCGGTAAGTGACATTGGCCTCTCATCTATATAAGGTCTTCATTTTCTTTTCCCCAATTGATATGTATTTCCCTGTTCCCTTAACTCAGATTGGGTTCTTATAGGATTCCCTTCCAGTGATCTGTCAGTGTAAATGGATCACATCTGATCCATTATATGTATTTTACTGTATGTTACTTACCGTGAAAGGATTTTGTCCAGGGTTTGGACGGGGGTGTGAGATGCCAACTGAGCCTGCTACCCCAGGGGCCCTCACACCCCTTCTGGGGCCCCCTCCTGCCTGCCCACTTACCCACCGCCAGACCCTTCCCGCACCCACCTAATACTTTGGCACAATAGGGAAGGGCAGTGGGGAGCAATTGGGGATGGCAAGCAGAGATCAGGTCTGGGCCAGTGGGATCCTCCGGGTTTTGTGCAGTGTCCCGCTGGCCCATTCCAACCCCAATATTGGCCCAGGTTAGTCTTTTCTATTCTGTTGTAAGACAATAGCCATATTTATATTTATATATTTGCAATTTCTACCTCAATTCAATCTTGCAGAGACATCAAACCGGGAAATGTCTTACTGAGCAGCGAGGGACACATCAAGCTCGCTGACTTCGGTGCGGTGGCAGAAGGGGTGTTCGGCCATAATACAACCCGTGGCTACGCAGGAACATACACCTACATGGCACCCGAGGTGAGTAACTCATTTCAGTGAACTTATAACATGTATTTTAGGGCTGACAAGATTTTTTAATCTTTCTCTAAATGTAAAAGGGATAATTAAGATGGATAGCTTAATGGTGAAGCACCCCTTTAACATCTGCTTATGGCAAGCTTTAAGGATAAGGCTTCTTTGTTCCTGTGGGAGATCCTGACCTCCCTTTGTTGCTGTTACTAGGTGCCAGCAGTACATAGAAACTATCTACTTTAATACTTCCATCCTCCGTTTGCAAATCAATATGTAATACAGAAGTATGTTGGAAGAAATACTCAGAGGGTGGTACATACATATTTTGGGGGAAATCTGAAGAAGGAATAGTTTACATGTTTGTAACTAAACTGATGTTTATTATGAAGGTGCTACTGGACCAGCAGTACACTGCAGCTGTGGACTGGTGGTCATTCGGCATTACCCTATGCAAAATGGCCACCAGAAAATCCCCATTCCAAGATGGACGTGACCAGGCCAGTGTGGAAAGATCGATCCTCGAGGATAAGCCCAACATTCCAAGGCGGATCCGCTCAGAATTACGGGATATTCTGAGGGAGGTGGGTCTGGGCAGCTATTTTGTCAGCCTCTCCCCATAGCAACGGTGTTTCCATCTCTTCTAATAATATATATGGGCTTTTAGAAGTCATTCCATATACAGGGTACCCGGGCTCTTACACATCAGAGAATAGATAACTCACAGCTATTAAACACAATGTTACTGAGTTAATTACCCAATAAGCATTGTAATTTATGGCATATAATAAAAAAATACCTTGGCTTTTCAATTCCTGTAATGTATAATTGACAGTAACTTCTTAGCAGTTAATTGTAGCTGAGAGTAATGATTAGTTCTGGGGAAAGATCTGAACCCTATATGCTGATTATATGCGCACTAGGGATGACCAATTGGGGACTTCTGATATCCACATATTTTATAACAGGGGGTTAAATGAATCCCTATTTTACTTAAATGCGCCGGGCGAATTTTTGTATGAGTTTAAACAATTGCTCTATTCTATCTTTAGCTTCTGAAAAAGAAGGCCCACAGACGCCTTGGTCTTAATGGAAATATCCGGCAACATCGGTTTTATGCTTCCATCGACTGGGAAGAACTGGAGAACATGAGGATCCCACCACCTTTCCAGCCAGGCCCTGTAAGTACATGAGTACACAATACAGGTATGGGGTCCAGGGCCGTATTTATATTAAGGCACCCGAGGGCCTTTCACTAGGGCAGCCTACATATTCATTAAACAAAATAAAATAATATATGCTCCTAGATTTCCATAAGAAATATGGCTACTGTAAGTTTTAGATCCTATGGTTATATTTTTATAGGCTAATATTTTTATGGATATTAATATTGTCAATAATAAGTAATCTTACACTGCTGACCTGGGGGGTAAGGTGTTGGGGTGCTGGGGATTGATGTATGTGCACATGACTTCACATGTACGGTGTAGGGCCTATTTAGTTCTAGGGCGGCACCGGACCTAAATACCCCCCTGATGAGATCCATTATATAGAAAACCCATTATCCAGAAAGCTTCAAATTACGGGAAGGCCATCTCCCAAAGACTCGATTTTAATCAACTAATACAATTCAATTTTCTTTGTAGTAATAAAACAGAACCTTTTGTTTGATCCTAACTAGGATATAATGAATCCTTATTGAAGGCAAAACAATCCTATTGGGTTCATATAATGTTTAATATTAATTTAGCATTCAAATATGAAGAGGCCCAGACTGGCAATCTTTAGGTTTTGGGGAATGCCAGAGGGGCTGCTGTAAGATGCCACAGACAGTCACTATTTATTGGGCTGGGGGGGCTGTTTGGGCCTCTGGGTACTTGGAATGCCAGGACCCAGGCCCAGACTGGCAATCTGTGGGTTCAGGCAAATGCCAGAGGGGCTGCTGTAAGATGCCATAGACGGGGGGGATGTTTGGGCCTCAGTGCACAAGTAATGCCAAGGCCTATTTTAAATCCCAGTCCAGACCTTAAGACCTTGAAGATCCAATATACAGACCAATTATCCAGAAAACCCCAAATCCCAAGTATTCTGGATATCAGGTCCCATATCTGTACAACAGGAAACCACTTCTTTATGTGAAGACTCGCTATTCACCCAAGTTCCAAAGGGGCTGATTTACTAAAAGAGGTGCTAATTGGCACCAGTGTAGCTCCCCAACACAAACAATTAGATCTTTGCTTTTATTTTCTAACTGGTAGCGTGACCTTATGGAATACTTGATTGCTTCCTACCCAGTCTCTGGGTACCACATAAGTTAAAGCAGCAAACGAGGTAGATGGCAACTTAATTATTATTATGACTCAAATAAAGTTAACCCTTTAAATGAGGGGAGATTTTTAGCTATTAGGATACAGCAGTATTAGAATAGTATACTAAGTAATAGTACTGCTTTGGTCTCTACTTCCATGGGCCATAACACATACAGTGGGAAACCATATTGTATAGTGATGTACAGGTCACTAAACATTCAGACGGTTACAGATGTTTGATATTTTAGATAAATATATTTAGACTGAAAGGAAAAGTTAATGCTAAAATCAGAAGTTCTGTTTTTCAGGAATCATCTGAGGATTTACAGAAGATGACACCATCGTTCATAGGGGACCTAGAAGAGCCATCAGAGGAAAATCTTATTGAAGGGTTTTCCTACAAAAGTCCCAGCTGGATGGAGTAGAAGCTGAGCCTAGCCAGGGGCTGATAGGGATATGATTTCCTCATTCCCTGAGTTTTACATTGGGCTTCCTTGCTCGCCCCAGTGGGAGTCTCTGGATTCTCGGGTAGTAAGACCTGGAGAAACCCGAGTAGCTGAGGGCTAGGCCCAAAGCCAAAGGTGGCTGTTATTGGCAGAACAGCATGTCCAGACTAGAATCCAGTTACTTCCCTGGGGTTTGGGGTTGCCTTATGTAACACCGACCAACTTTATCTTTCTCAACCACCTACTTCTGGTTGTCTTGGCTTCTACTCCACCCAAGTGTACCTTCTGCCTATACCATCACCACCACAGGGATTTACCATCTGTCCCCAAAAGCAGGCCTAATCTGTCCATACCACCGCTTCCAATAGCCATTTACTGCACCGCCAGTCTCCACCTGTCACCTGCTTCCTCTGCCCAAACTATCGGCTCCTTCAACCAATCAGCATTTAGTGCTGACATTGGCAGCTCATAACATCTAGTTTGCCTAAACATAGCATGTGTACCATCTGTCATGGCCATACCATCTGCTCCTGTCATCTGCACCTGAGAGGCCACAATTTAAAAAATGCTATGCATAACATCTTAACTTTATATTTCTTTAGACCATCCCTAGTTAGTTTCCCATCTCTCCCCAGTTTTACCTCCTCTCTTCCCAGATATAATGCCACCTTTCCTATCCTATTAATGACACATCTTACCCCCAATTATTATGCCCCTTCCTCTACTCCATAATATGCCATCACTCCCCTCTTATCCATTTATAATAGCAGATCTCCCCTTCCCCATCAATATGCCCCTCACCAACTCCCCAGAAAATCTACACTCTGCTTCCCCACTGTCACTTAAATAGCCACCTTTCCTCCATTAATAGATTACCTCTAAAAGCCCATTTGCCATCTTTACATTTCCCCAATTTTAAATGCCACTTTTAATATTTGCCAATGAATATGCCATCTCCCCCTCATTAAATATACCACCTCTCAGCATTCACCAATATCCCCACTCTCCCAGGAAATATACAATATCCTTCCTTCACCTCAGTTAATATCCCACCCCCAGTTTAACCAAAAAAGTTCTCCCCCCCATAAAAATTGAATGAGTGAATTGTTATGGTTATGGATAATAGGAATGAATGAGTAGTATGAATGAAAAGTAAATACCCCCCCAAAACAGAGAACAAATTAATAACTCCCCTAAAAACAGTGAATGTTGATTGATTGTATAGAAATGAAAGGAGTGTGAATGAAGAGTACATGGTGTGAATGAGAATTGAATATGCTTGAGAATTGTTTAGTAACACCTAACCTTAACCTAAAAGGGTTGCTTCCATACATGTCAGGCTCCGGTCACACATGCAGGGAGATCAGTATGCACGCCCTTTAGCAAGTGAATACAGGGTTACTGCTATAAACTCTTAGTGCCAGGTTGATCCAGGGACTGGTCCGATTGCCGTTAAGGAGTCAGGAAGGAATTTTTCCCCTCTGAAGCAAATTGGCCATGGCTACAGATTGGGGTTTTCGCCTTCCTCTAGATCAACCAATAATTAGGCAGGACATACAAGAGTAAAACACTAAAAATGAGTGATTGGTGTGTGATTGTGTTAGGGAAATAGGTGTGAATGGACAGTAACAAGGGTTGAAGCCTTGACGTGGCGTTACTGCTCACATGTTTAAACGTGTGCTAATTCAACCCATGGTATCACTGTACATATAGGGATGTGCTTTCTTAATACTCATAATGAAGGCATAATAGGCAGCTATGCACAGCCCCCACTGCTTTATGTCGATAGCCGATAAACCAAAATCATTTGTGCGGCTGTGACCTCCGGTGTTTGGGCAGCTTCTGTTTAGCTGTCTCAATATAATTAGAATCTTAGCCATACTGCTTGACAGTTTAGTGACAGATATCGTCATTTTTGGCATAGCTAATGTACACTAGATACTACAACTTGTTTTTACAATTAAAATGACAGGGGCCACCATTTAGTACAATTATCTGTGTGTGTATGGCATCCTGCAAATCCTGACCAATATCCATGTACTATGGCTATCATACGGTTTTGGACACTGTACTGTGGACCCCGGGCCAATACGTGTAAGGGAACTGTGTCATCTGACATATTAGACACTGCAGGGTGACACATTTTGTATTTATGATTATTGGGACATTCTATGGGGCCAATGTGTCTGTGCAGGCAGTTAATGTACCTGTAAGGAATTTTGGGTCCCGTAAATGCTGCTGCTCATGTCCCAAACAGCTCTGTTTAACCCCAATCTGTCTACATTCTATAGAATTTATAGAATCTATAAAATAGAGAAAAAGGTGAAAGGGAAGAGGATAGGCGACGTCCTGTGGGTAGAACTTTTTCAAATTGGCTACAGGCATTTTTCAGATATGCCAATATATTATGTGAAAAATACCCACAATTTGGTTCAGGTTTGTTTAAACATCTGGACATAATTTTAGAAGCTACGAGGGAGTGGCTTGGTTTATATGTGAGGACAGATTCCGTCAAAAGATGTCTGTACACAAATCTATGACTTGGGGATCCAAGAATATAGATGTGTGGATGGGTATGCTTACACCTAGACCACAAACAATTAACCCTGCTAACAAGAATGCTACAGGGAAGCCCAACGCTTGTTGGGCTTTCAATGAGAATTTTTGTAAATGGCAGAATAGCTGTCGTTACAAGCATGAATGTTCCATTTGTCGCGGCGCACATACTGCCTTTCGCTTCGCCAAAAGGTTCCTCAATGTCACTAACAAAGCAAATGCCAAAGAACCCGGAGCTAGAGTTGATAACTCCGACGAGAATCGGCTAAATGTTACTCTACCTAAAAATTTACCCAGACAAACAGACAGGAGAAATAATTGAATTTTGATTTTCCTTTGGGCTCCTCTGAATAATCTGTCAGCTGGTTTGCATCCAGATATAGTTTCAAATAAGTTAGAGAAAGAATTTTCAAATAGGATCGCTGGTCCATTTCCAGTTAGGGGTAGTTCCCAAAAGAGAATTGGGTGCATTTCGCTTTATTCATCATTTATCCTATCCCAAAGGTCTCTCTATGAATTACGGTATTTCCCCAGAGCTATGCTCAGTAGAGTAAACTTCTTTTTATAAGGCGATTAAATTAGAGCATTTAAGTGGTCGAGGCTCATTTTTGGCTAAAATAGACGTTGAATCTGCCTTTCGGCTTCTGCCTATACATCCTAATTCATATTATCTGTTAGGTTTTCATTTTCAAGGAGCTGTAGCATTTTTCTCAATACTTTTCCATACTATTCGCAAATAATTGGAGTTCCCATTGCAAAGGAAAAAACTGTTGCCCCCAACAACTTCCTTGCAAAACCACAGTTTCTTTAATACAAATATGGGACCGCATATCTGGAAACCTATTATCCAGAAAGTTCCTAATTACGGAAAAGCCATCTTCCATAGACTCAATTTTAGTCAGATAATTTTGAGACATAGGGAGGAGTCATAGGAATAGGACTGTCGAAGAGAGTCCGTGTATGTTATAATTAGTAATTATAATTTTGCAAGAGCGATAATTAAGCAGAAAGTAATATAAACAAACAATAGAAGATAACAAATGTCGCCTTGGGTCTAGGAAAACTGAGAGGCTTGTTCTATAGAAGTCCTTCTCCGCTCTTACTCTTCTGATACCAAAGGTTGAAGGAAGTCAGTGGGGATACAATTAAAGCTTTTCATTAGGTTTAGATGTTTATAGCAACCAATAAGCAGCTGCCATTAACTGTCTCTGAAAACAAGCATTGTTCTGTTGGGTTCTAGAGGCAAACGGTGCAAATTTTATTATATTATGCCTTTAGTCTTAATATACTATTCCAACACTGTCCAACTATAAGTGGTTCTGTCAAAGAGTTGTGTGGCCCCCGCCTGACTAAGGTTTTACTAATGTCTGTAAACAACATTTTACATTTATTATAATTTGGACCTTAAGGGACAGTGGTGGTATATGGTTTTTTTTTTTTACTTAATGGGGTGCAGAGGTGCAAAGCCCCATTTTTTGTATACAGTGCACCCCGTATTTCCTGTACTTCATAAAAAGGGCAGGTTACATGTGTTCCAGTTTACAGGCAAAAGAGCCAGTGGGTACATGGTGCATCCGGATCCCATCACTAAAGTAGTAATGAAATACTGTGCTCCATTGGGCCTGGGAGCACTTCTCTCTGCACCAACAAAGGTCGATTGCAGGCTGCTCCCTTACTGCACCCTTACTGCACCCACTTTCATTGCATTGTATTCCAATAAATGCAAAGGAAGGTTGTACAGCACTACCCACTCCCCTAATCCTAGGGGTTCTTAGCGCCCAGCCGGCTCAGACTTGCCTAACACAAAGTCAATAACTAAAATGAAAAACTTGGTAGATAAAAGGGGATGAGCTTCCGTAGAAGTCAACGGAAAAATGACAGTGTTTGCAGTATATTAATTTTCACATGAACATTTACAATTTGAAACTTTTGTAGATACGCTGGCTATTTAGAAAAACTGCATTCAAGTTCAAGGTTTTCCCGAAATTTAAAAAAAAAATAATGACATTTTTAATTTCAGTAAGTCTGCCTGTACAATATTGGGGAGAGAATTTGCTTTGCCTTAAAAATATGCGGAATGGCAAATATTCAGGAAACACATTGAAGTCAATGGGCGTTTTATATCTGCGACTTTTTCCATACTGCACTTTTTTGGAGTCTATGGCAAAACATATTTAAAAATTCATCTTGAGTTTGGATCCCTACTAGGAGCAGCCACTGGGTCTCTTCAATCTTTACTCTAAACAATATTGAGCATTAGTCTATAGCAAGTGATGGAGAATGGAGTCTAAGCACCAGACCTGGAATTAGATCAAAACAGGCCCTGGCATTTCAAGTACCCAGAGGCCCAAACAGCCCCCCCAGCCCAATAAATAGTGACTGTCTATGGCATCTTACAGCAGCCCCTCTGGCATTTGCCTGAACCCACAGATTGCCAGTCTGGGCCTGGGTCCTGGCATTCCAAGTACCCAGAGGCCCAAACACCCCCCCCAGCCTAATAAATAGTGACTGTCTATGGCATCTTACAGCAACCCCTCTGGCATTTGCCTGAACCCACAGATTGCCAGTCTGGGCCTGGGTCCTGGCATTCCAAGTACCCAGAGGCCCAAACAGCCCCCTCCCCAGCCCAATAAATAGTGACTGTCTATGGCATCTTACAGCAGCCCCTCTGGCATTTGCCTGAACCCACAGATTGCCAGTCTGGGCCTGGGTCCTGGCATTCCAAGTACCCAGAGGCCCAAACAGCCCCCCAGCCCAATAAATAGTGAGTGTCTATGGCACCTTACAGCAGCCCTTCTGGCATTTGCCACAGATTGCCAGTCCGGACCTGCCCAGCAGTGCCAAATCCTATGTAGCTGGAAGGCTGCTTTGATAAAGCCCGACATAATAAGGCAAAACGTGTGATTGAACTTGATTTTATTTTCTTTTGGGCACCAATATTCTCAGGGGCATGTGATATTACCAGCAGGTTATTACTCAGGTTTATGGGCGCATACGCTATGGCTACACTGCACTGACACCCCCTTTCCTAGGCTCTAATCTGGGGGCTGTGACGGTAGTTAGGCAGGGTTCTCATAAGTTGCAGTATGGGTTTCCTCACTGTCGCCAACAAAAGGAATTTTGGGAATGAATTCCAAACTCTTAAAAAAAATCCATTTACACGGGGTTTATCCTATAGGCTACAGCTCACCCACTGTGTTTAAAGCAGAAGCCAGGATAATAGCTGATCAGATTCCAACTACAGTCGCCAGTGACCCATAACTTTACTTTGATTTTGCTGGTATAATGCCTATTTTTTCCTGGGATATTTTTTTTGCCTAATTGGTATTTTCAACTATGTGAAGCTCGCTGGAGTAAATTTATATGGATTTGAATCTCAATTTCTGACCCCAAAATATGTGTTAATTAATATAAAAGTTACGTTTTGATGTTGGCATCTCCTGGGTACCCAGATAGTGATTTGTTAGGTGGTGCGGTCAATAACAAGCTTTTCCATTGGCTTGTGGTACTCTTGATAGTACCTAATTGATAATGTTTAACGTTGGATATATGTATTTTTGTGTGACCAACACACTGTCTCCCCATAGCTGACACTGTTAAACTCTGACACAGGGTGCAGGGTCTGTCTCCTTGTCTCTGGTTCGATATTTTTTTGCTCCTTAATAATTGACATTATCTGGCACGGGCACAGGTACAGTCTTTTCTATTCTGGTTCTAGAATGGAAGCTAAAAGGGATAGAGTAACAGTCATGTTCTCCTGGTTTATTCTTGTATGTAGTCATTGTCTGTACCAAATGTAAGAGTCAGCTCTGCTCCCATTTCCACTATGGAAATAGGGATTTATATCACTGGACGGGTTCATATAATACAGAGACAGTGACAGCAGCCTTAAATAATAACCTCCGCTGGGCTGATATGGGGTTGATTCTTTCTATTTAATTTCTCTCATTTCTCTTTCAACATATATTCATGAGCCTCTAAAGGTACTGTCTCGTAGAAAAACTCAAAATGCCATCATGGCCAGTGCTAGGAATGTCCCGCTTACAGCCACGTGGCTGAACTACATATTCTAGCATCTCTCGATAGACTCCAGCTATAGTGTCAGTTGGTCTAGGCTGCAAAGGTCTTGTGACAAGCACAGCAGAGTGACAGTTGGCCCAACTGTCTCCACTTTGCTTAGGTCTTTCGAGAGTCTGAGTGCGATTTTTGGCTGTGAATTTTTGACAGTGATTTCAAAGCAAAATGTCTTTGAGGAGCATTTCAATCGAGTTGGAGGAAATGAGAAGAAGGAAGAAGCTGAAAAGGAAGATCGAGAGCGACGAGGAAGAAGAAAAAGAAGAGAAGAAGAGGAAATGCAGCGGCATTGAGGAGAAGAGAGAATGGAGGCGCCTAAAGAGATGTGTTGACAGCTCTGATGGAGAAGGAGGAGAGCAGAAGAACACATCCGGCAGCTTTGTGGAGGAAAAGCGAGTTCGGAGGAACATCAAAAGGCGCATCATCACCTCTGAAGATGAAGAAGGGAGAGAGAGGAAGAGAAGGAAGGAGACCAACACCTTCATGGAGGAAAAAAGCAGCAGGAGCCTTGAAGAGAGTGTATTCAGCACTGGTAACTGACAAAATAGGCTTCACAATTGTCTTTATTATTTTTTAATTCAAGTTAATTATACTTTTCTAGACTACAAAATAGTCAGCTGGATCACCCCCCCCCCCCCCCCATACTCACACATAGACAAACAGCCATCTTTCTACTCTAGTGAATCTTAACTGTCTCCTCCCAACAGAGGATCAACTTGTTATGGAATAAAAGAACCAAGCCCTTTATCTCCCTGTGCATCAGGCAACACAAATCATTCTTATTATTAAGCCCTATATTGACTGTTAGATCCAATGATGTAGCAAATTAATATCTTGGGCTGAACTTTATGAATGATATACATGTTGATATTCTGGGACCGTTTGCAGTTGAGCTAAAGTACCACAACCATTACAATAATATCTATATTATAGTAAACATTTTTAAGTGGAACATTGCTTTTAAAGATTAGGGGCTAATTTAACAACACTGGACAAATTTGCATGTGGGCAGTAATCCATAGCAACCAATCAGTGATTGTTTTTTTTCAGCCAGCTGCAGGTTGAACAATGAATGCAACAGTTTGATCGGTTGCCATGGCTTACTGTCCATAGGCAATATTGCTCAGTGTTGATAAATGACCCCAGTGTACTTTTCAGTATGTGCAATTAAGATAATTTTCCCTTTCCCAGCAGAAGGAAGCAGCCAGGTGAGATCTTGTATTGAAGGTAGGAGGCCTCTCTCTGTGGACATCACCAAGTTTACCTTCCATTACCAACTTGGAGAAGGTGGATTTGGAAATGTAAGTGATGGGAAGATGCTTTTTTTATTTATTAGATGATATAAGAGACACAGGGGCAACAAAATTGGCACAATTTTCCTTATAATGCAACCTGCACTCCCTTATGGAGAGGGGGGGCCCATTCCAGTTCCTTTCCTTGCACATCATTCTCCCAGAGCAGGGAGGGGGCACCAGGGGATGGAGTTGGGCCCTGGTACTTACCATTTGCTAAAGCCACAAGTGTGAATAAACATATTCTTATATTATACTGACCCTTCGGCTCATTATTCCTGCCACTGACATTGAGACACAGTAGTGACTGTAAATTAAATCTTGCAATATTTTCTAATGCCCCTGCCTTTCTTAGGTCATGTTGGCTTCCACCCCGACGGCCAAACAACTTGTGGCCATTAAGATCATCAAGAAGGAGCCAGGCAACATGGATTCCATCCAGAAGGAGGCGCGGTTACTGAGGGTGGCTGCAGGGCATCAGCTCTTGTGCCACGCTCATGCAACATTCCAGAGCCAGGTATGAAATCATGTCAGTCATGTCATACTATTTATTTGACTACAGATATAGTATCCATTATCTAGAAGTCCCTTATCCAGAAAGCTCTGTAAATTTCATTTTTTTCCATGTTTTGTAAAAATAATTTCCTTTATCTTTGAAATAATAAAACATTATGGTTACTCAGCTGCATAAATCCCATTGCTGGCAAAACAATATTGCTTTTTTGTACCTGCTATGTGTTTTATATCACTATGATGTAGGTATTTAAATTACAGAGAGATCCCTTATCCAGAAAGATCTAGGCCCAAAGCATTCCCATACTGTACATGTTCTAAAGAGCTTCCCCCAGTCATTATTAGCTAATTAGTTTAATGTTTGGGATGAAGTCACAGCCACATCATTTTATATTAACAACCAGGAGCCATGTACAAGTATTCAGTGTCATGAATCATGTCTCCATTATAAAAGTCCTTACATAACTGCTGAATATATGTAGCAGATTGGGCATCTGAAAAGCCATTTATATTTCCTAATATATATATACAGGTATAGGACCCATTGTCCAGAATGCTCGGGACCAATGGTATTCCGGATAAGGGGTCTTTCTGTAATTTGGATCTCCATACCTTAAGTCTACTAAAAAATCAATAAAATATTTATTAAACCCAATAGGATTGATTTGCATCCAATATGGATTATTTATATCTTAGTTGGGATCAAGTACAAGGTACCGTTTTATTATTGCAAAGAAAAAAATTCTGAATCATTTGACTAAAATCGAGTCTATGGGAGACAGGCTTTTCGTAATTCGGAGCTTTCTTGATAACGGGTTTCCGGATAAGGGATCCCATACCTGTATACTGTTTTGTATATCATTGTATAACTCTCTTTATCTGTGAAATAATTATTTATAAACCTGTTCTCTGCTGTTCAGTGTTGCGCTGCCCGTATATCTGGCTAAACCTCTTCCTCTCTGTCTCTATAACCAGTTCCATGCCTTCTTCGTAATGGAATATGCCAGCGGTGGAAGCCTTCATGATATTCTCATGGACAGACCCATGAAACAGAGAGAAGTGATGTAAGGGACAAAATATTTATTGCACTTAGTACTTAAACAAAAGGGTTAATGTCAATATAAAAATGTAATAGTATAATATACTGGCACCCTATAGGGAATAACCCAAAATATCTGTACCCAGAAGAGCACAAATTGGTGTTTTATATAAGAACCATTTCATGTGCCCAGTGCAGGGGTAGAATACAGTATAAGTACCAGTATTAGGGTTAGGTAGAAGTAATTTGGGACCTGTCTAACAGAGCTGTATGATCTTGTACATGAACGGCCTCATAAACCAATACATTTAATAAAAGGGGGAACTTTCTATTTCACATCACGGGATGTCACTAAATAAATGTGTTTGTGACGTGTGTGACTGGTGCGGGTGCTGTCATTTAAAAACAAGGACTAAATCATTTATTATATTTTGAATAACACAGGGATATAGGGGTATGATATGTATTTAGCATAAAGATGACTAAAATGTCCTTTTTGGAAAAGCTTCTACTCGGCGGAGATGGTTTGCGGCCTGCAGTACCTACATTCTCGTGGGATTATACATCGGTAAGTGACATCGGCCTCTCATCTATATAAGGTCTTCATTTTCTTTTCCCCAATTGCTATGTATTTCCCTGTTCCCTTAACTCAGATTGGGTTCTTATAGGATTCCCTTCCAGTGATCTGTCAATGTATATGGATCACATCTGATCCATTATATGTATTTTACTGTATGTTACTTACCGTGAAGGGATTTTGTCCAGGGTTGGACTGGGGTGTGAGATGCCAACTGAGGCTGCTACCCCAGGGGCCCCCAAACCCCTTCTAGGGCTCCCTGCCCACTCACCCACCGTCAGCCCCTCCCCCCCCCGCACCCACCTAATACTTACTTTGGCACAATGGGGGAGGGAGGGCATCGGGGAGAAATTGGGGATGGCAAGCAGAGATCAGGTCTGGGCCGGTGGGACCCTCCAGGTTTTGTACAGTGTCCCGCTGGCCCATTCCAACCCTAATATTGGCCCAGGTTAGTCTTTCCTATTCTCTTGTAACACAATAGCCGTATATATTTGCAATTTCTACCTCAATTCAATCTTGCAGAGACATCAAACCGGGAAATGTCTTACTGAGCAGCGAGGGACACATCAAGCTCGCTGACTTCGGTGCGGTGGCAGAAGGGGTGTTCGGCCATAATACAACCCGTGGCTACGCAGGAACATACACCTACATGGCACCCGAGGTGAGTAACTCATTTCAGTGAACTTATAACATGTATTTTAGGGCTGACAAGATTTTTTAATCTTTCTCTAAATGTAAAAGGGATAATTAAGATGGATAGCTTAATGGTGAAGCACCCCTTTAACATCTGCTCAGAGGGTGGTGCATACATATTTTGGGGGAAATCTGAAAAAGGAGTTGTTTACATGTTTGTAACTAAACTGATGTTTATTATTAAGGTGCTACTGGACCAGCAGTACACTGCAGCTGTGGACTGGTGGTCATTCGGCATTACCCTATGCAAAATGGCCACCAGAAAATCCCCATTCCAGGATGGACGTGACCAGGCCAGTGTGGAAAGATCGATCCTCGAGGATAAGCCGAACATTCCAAGGCGGATCCGCTCAGAATTACGGGATATTCTGAGGGAGGTGGGTCTGAGCAGCTATTTTGTCAGCCTCTCCCCATAGCAACGGGGTTTCCATCTCTTCTGATAATGTATATGAGCTTTTAGAAGTCATTACTTATACAGGGTACCCGGGCAGAGAATCAGAGAATAGATAACTCACAGCTATTAAACACAATGTTACTGAGTTAATTACCCAATAAGCATTGTAATTTATGGCATATAATAAAAAATAACTTGGCTTTTCAATTCCTGTAATGTATAACTGACAGTAACTTCTTAGTAGTTAATTGTAGCTGAGAGTAATGATTAGTTCTGGGGAAAGATCTGAACCCTATATGCTGATTTTATGCGCACTAGGGATGACCAATTGGGGACTTCTGATATCCACGTATTTTATAACAGGGGGTTAAATGAATCCCTATTTTTACTGAAATGCGCCGGGTTAATTTTTCTATGGGTTTAAACAATTGCTCTATTCTATCTTTAGCTTCTGAAAAAGAAGGCCCACAGACGCCTTGGTCTGAATGGAAATATCCGGCAACATCGGTTTTATGCTTCCATCGACTGGGAAGAACTGGAGAACATGAGGATCCCACCACCTTTCCAGCCAGGCCCTGTAAGTACATGAGTACACAATACAGGTATGGGGTCCAGGGCCGTATTTATATTAAGGCACCCGAGGGCCTTTCACTAGGGCAGCCTACATATTCATTAAAGAAAAAAAAATAATATATGCCCCCAGATTTCCATAAGAAATATGGCTACAGTAAGTTTTAGATCCTATGGTTATATCATTATAGGCTAATATTTATATTTATATTACTATTGTCAATAATAATAATCTTACACTGCTGACCTGGGAGGTAAGGGGTTGGGGTGCTAGGGATTGATGTATGTGCACATGACTTCACATGCACGGTGTAGGGCGTATTTAGGTCTAGGGCGGCACCGGACCTAAATACCCCCCTGATGAGATCCATTATCTAGAAAACCCATTATCCAGTAAGCTTCAAATTATGGGAAGGCCATCTCCCATAGACTCGATTTTAATCAAATAATACAATTCAATTTTCTTTGTAGTAATAAAACAGAACCTTTTATTTGATCCCAGCTTGGATATAATGAATCCTTATTGTAGGCAAAACAATCCTATTGGGTTCATATAATGTTTAATTTTTAATTAGCATTAGAGGCCCAGACTGGCAATCTTTAGGTTTTGGCGAATGCTAGAGGGGCTGCTGTAAGATGCCATAGACACTCACTATTTATTGGGCTGGGGGGGCTGTTTGGGTCTCTGGGTACTTGGAATGCCAGGACCCAGGCCCAGACTGGCAATCTGTGGGTTCAGGCAAATGCCAGAGGGGCTGCTGTAAGATGCCACAGACACTCACTATTTATTGGGCTGGGGGGCTGTTTGGGCCTCTGGGTACTTGGAATGCCAGGACCCAGGCCCAGACTGGCAATCTGTGGGTTCAGGCAAATGCCAGAGGGGCTGCTGTAAGGTGCCATAGACAGTCACTATTTATTGGGCTGGGGGGGCTGTTTGGGCCTCTGGGTACTTGGAATGCCAGGACCCAGGCCCAGACTGGCAATCTGTGGGTTCAGGCAAATGCCAGAGGGGCTGCTGTAAGATGCCATAGACACTCACTATTTATTGGGCTGGGGGGGCTGTTTGGGTCTCTGGGTACTTGGAATGCCAGGACCCAGGCCCAGACTGGCAATCTGTGGGTTCAGGCAAATGCCAGAGGGGCTGCTGTAAGGTGCCATAGACAGTCACTATTTATTGGGCCGGGGGGGCTGTTTTGGCCTCTGGGTACTTGGAATGCCAGGACCCAGGCCCAGACTGGCAATCTGTGGGTTCAGGCAAATGCCAGAGGGGCTGCTGTAAGATGCCATAGACACTCACTATTTATTGGGCTGGGGGGGCTGTTTGGGTCTCTGGGTACTTGGAATGCCAGGACCCAGGCCCAGACTGGCAATCTGTGGGTTCAGGCAAATGCCAGAGGGGCTGCTGTAAGATGCCACAGACACTCACTATTTATTGGGCTGGGGGGCTGTTTGGGCCTCTGGGTACTTGGAATGCCAGGACCCAGGCCCAGACTGGCAATCTGTGGGTTCAGGCAAATGCCAGAGGGGCTGCTGTAAGGTGCCATAGACAGTCACTATTTATTGGGCTGGGGGCTGTTTGGGTCTCTGGGTACTTGGAATGCCAGGACCCAGGCCCAGACTGGCAATCTGTGGGTTCAGGCAAATGCCAGAGGGGCTGCTGTAAGATGCCACAGACACTCACTATTTATTGGGCTGGGGGGCTGTTTGGGCCTCTGGGTACTTGGAATGCCAGGACCCAGGCCCAGACTGGCAATCTGTGGGTTCAGGCAAATGCCAGAGGGGCTGCTGTAAGGTGCCATAGACAGTCACTATTTATTGGGCTGGGGGGGCTGTTTTGGCCTCTGGGTACTTGGAATGCCAGGACCCAGGCCCAGACTGGCAATCTGTGGGTTCAGGCAAATGCCAGAGGGGCTGCTGTAAGATGCCATAGACAGTCACTATTTATTGGAAAAGTTAATGCTAAAATCAAAAGTTCTGGTTTTCAGGAATCATCTGAGGATTTACAGAAGATGACACCATCGTTCATAGGGGACCTAGAAGAGCCATCAGAGGAAAATCTTATTGAAGGGTTTTCCTACAAAAGTCCCAGCTGGATGGAGTAGAAGCTGAGCCTAGCCAGGGGCTGATAGGGATATGATTTCCTCATTCCCTGAGTTTTACATTGGGCTTCCTTGCTCGCCCCAGTGGGAGTCTCTGGATTCTCGGGTAGTAAGACCTGGAGGCACCCGAGTAGCTGAGGGCTAGGCCCAAAGCCAAAGGTGGCTGTTATTGGCAGAGCAGCATGTCGAGACCAGAATCCAGTTACTTCCCTGGGGTTTGGGGTTGCCTTATGTAACACCGACCAACTTTATCTTTCTCAGCCACCTACTTCTGGTTGTCTTGGCATCTACTCCACCCAAGTGTACCTTCTGCCTATACCATCACCACCACAGGGATTTACCATCTGTCCCCTAAAGCAGGCCTAATCTGCCCATACCACCGCTTCCAATAGCCATTTACTGCACCGCCAGTCTCCACCTGTCACCTGCTTCCTCTGCCCAAACTATGGGCTCCTTCAACCAATCAGCATTTAGTGCTGACATTGGCAGCTCATAACATCTAGTTATAGCATGTGTACCATCTGTCATGGCCATACCATCTGCTCCTATCATCTGCACCTGAGAGGCCACAATTAAAAAAATGCTATGCATAACATCTTAAATTTATATTTCTTTTGCCCATCCCTAGTTAGTTTCCCATCTCTCCCCAGTTTTACCTCCTCTCTTCCCAGATATAATGCCACCTTTCCTATCCTATTAATAACACATCTTACCCCCAATTATTATGCCCCTTCCTCTACTCCTTAATATGCCATCACTCCCCTCTTATCCATTTATAATAGCAGATCTCCCCTTCCCCATCAATATGCCCCTCACCAACTCCCCAGAAAATCTACACTCTGCTTCCCCACTGTCACTTAAATAGCCACCTTTCCTCCATTAATAGATTACCTCTAAAAGCCCATTTGCCATCTTTACATTCCCCCAATTTTAAATGCCACTTTTAATATTTGCCAATGAATATGCCATCTCCCCCTCACTAAATATACCACCTCTCAGCATTCACCAATATCCCCACTCTCCCAGGTAATATACAATATCCTTCCTTCACCTCAGTTAATATCCCACCCCCAGTTTAACCAAAAAAGTTCTCCCCCCCATAAAAATTGAATGAGTGAATTGTTATGGTTATGGATAATAGGAATGAATGAGTAGTATTAATGAAAGGTGTGTGAATGAAAAGTAAATACCCCCCAAAACAGAGAACAAATTAATAACTCCCCTAAAAACAGTGAATGTTGATTGATTGTATAGAAATGAAAGGAGTGTGAATGAAGAGTACATGGTGTGAATGAGAATTGAATGTGCTTGAGAATTGTTTAGTAACACCTAACCTTAACCTAAAAGGGTTGCTTCCATACATGTCAGGCTCCGGTCACACATGCAGGGAGATCAGTATGCACGCCCTTTAGCAAGTGAATACAGGGTTACTGCTATAAACTCTTAGTGCCAGGTTGATCCAGGGACTGGTCCGATTGCCGTTAAGGAGTCAGGAAGGAATTTTTCCCCTCTGAAGCAAATTGGCCATGGCTACAGATTGGGGTTTTCGCCTTCCTCTAGATCAACCAATAATTAGGCAGGACATACAAGAGTAAAACACTAAAAATGAGTGATTGGTGTGTGATTGTGTTAGGGAAATAGGTGTGAATGGACAGTAACAAGGGTTGAAGCCTTGACGTGGCGTTACTGCTCACATGTTTAAACGTGTGCTAATTCAACCCATGGTATCACTGTACATATAGGGATGTGCTTTCTTAATACTCATAATGAAGGCATAATAGGCAGCTATGCACAGCCCCCACTGCTTTATGTCGTTAGCCGATAAACCAAAATCATTTGTGCGGCTGTAACCTCCGGTGTTTGGGCAGCTTCTGTTTAGCTGTCTCAATATAATTAGAATTAGCTGCTGCTCATGTCCCAAACAGCTCTGTTTAACCCCAATCTGTCTACATTCTATAGAATTTATAGAATCTATAAAATAGAGAAAAAGGTGAAAGGGAAGAGGATAGGTGACGTCCTGTGGGTAGAACTTTTTCAAATTGGCTACAGGCATTTTTCAGATATGCCAATATATTATGTGAAAAATACCCACAATTTGGTTCAGGTTTGTTTAAACATCTGGACATAATTTTAGAAGCTACGAGGGAGTGGCTTGGTTTATATGTGAGGACAGATTCCGTCAAAAGATGTCTGTACACAAATCTATGACTTGGGGATCCAAGAATATAGATGTGTGGATGGGTATGCTTACACCTAGACCACAAACAATTAACCCTGCTAACAAGAATGCTACAGGGAAGCCCAACGCTTGTTGGGCTTTCAATGAGAATTTTTGTAAATGGCAGAATAGCTGTCGTTACAAGCATGAATGTTCCATTTGTCGCGGCGCACATACTGCCTTTCGCTTCGCCAAAAGGTTCCTCAATGTCATTAACAAAGCAAATGCCAAAGAACCCGGAGCTAGAGTTGATAACTCCGACGAGAATCGGCTAAATGTTACTCTACCTAAAAATTTACCCAGACAAACAGACAGGAGAAATAATTGAATTTTGATTTTCCTTTGGGCTCCTGTGAATAATCTGTCAGCTGGTTTGCATCCAGATATAGTTTCAAATAAGTTAGAGAAAGAATTGTCAAATAGGATCGCTGGTCCATTTCCAGTTAGGGGTAGTTCCCAAAAGAGAATTGGGTGCATTTCGCTTTATTCATCATTTATCCTATCCCAAAGGTCTCTCTATGAATTACGGTATTTCCCCAGAGCTATGCTCAGTAGAGTAAACTTCTTTTTATAAGGCGATTAAATTAGAGCATTTAAGTGGTCGAGGCTCATTTTTGGCTAAAATAGACGTTGAATCTGCCTTTCGGCTTCTGCCTATACATCCTAATTCATATTATCTGTTAGGTTTTCATTTTCAAGGAGCTGTAGCATTTTTCTCAATACTTTTCCATACTATTCGCAAATAATTGGAGTTCCCATTGCAAAGGAAAAAACTGTTGCCCCCAACAACTTCCTTGCAAAACCACAGTTTCTTTAATACAAATATGGGACCGCATATCTGGAAACCTATTATCCAGAAAGTTCCTAATTACGGAAAAGCCATCTTCCATAGACTCAATTTTAGTCAGATAATTTTGAGACATAGGGAGGAGTCATAGGAATAGGACTGTCGAAGAGAGTTCATGTATGTTATAATTAGTAATTATAATTTTGCAAGAGCGATAATTAAGCAGAAAGTAATATAAACAAACAATAGAAGATAACAAATGTCGCCTTGGGTCTAGGAAAACTGAGAGGCTTGTTCTATAGAAGTCCTTCTCCGCTCTTACTCTTCTGATACCAAAGGTTGAAGGAAGTCAGTGGGGATACAATTAAAGCTTTTCATTAGGTTTAGATGTTTATAGCAACCAATAAGCAGCTGCCATTAACTGTCTCTGAAAACAAGCATTGTTCTGTTGGGTTCTAGAGGCAAACGGTGCAAATTTTATTATATTATGCCTTTAGTCTTAATATACTATTCCAACACTGTCCAACTATAAGTGGTTCTGTCAAAGAGTTGTGTGGCCCCCGCCTGACTAAGGTTTTACTAATGTCTGTAAACAACATTTTACATTTATTATAATTTGGACCTTAAGGGACAGTGGTGGTATATGTTTTTTTTTTTTACTTAATGGGGTGCAGAGGTGCAAAGCCCCATTTTTTGTATACAGTGCACCCCGTATTTCCTGCTGTTAAGATTTGTACTTCATAAAAAGGGCAGGTTACATGTGTTCCAGTTTACAGGCAAAAGAGCCAGTGGGTACATGGTGCATCCGGATCCCATCACTAAAGTAGTAATGAAATACTGTGCTCCATTGGGCCTGGGAGCACTTCTCTCTGCACCAACAAAGGTCGATTGCAGGCTGCTCCCTTACTGCACCCACTTTCATTGCATTGTATTCCAATAAATGCAAAGGAAGGTTGTACAGCACTACCCACTCCCCTAATCCTAGGGGTTCTTAGCGCCCAGCCGGCTCAGACTTGCCTAACACAAAGTCAATAACTAAAATGAAAAACTTGTTAGATAAAAGGGGATGAGCTTCCGTAGAAGTCAACGGAAAAATGACAGTGTTTGCAGTATATTAATTTTCACATGAACATTTACAATTTGAAACTTTTGTAAATACGCTGGCTATTTAGAAAAACTGCATTCAAGTTCAAGGTTTTCCCGAAATTTAAAAAAAAAAAAAAGACATTTTTAATTTCAGTAAGTCTGCCTGTACAATATTGGGGAGAGAATTTGCTTTGCCTTAAAAATATGCGGAATGGCAAATATTCAGGAAACACATTGAAGTCAATGGGCGTTTTATATCTGCGACTTTTTCCATACTGCACTTTTTTGGAGTCTATGGCAAAACATATTTAAAAATTCATCTTGAGTTTGGATCCCTACTAGGAGCAGCCACTGGGTCTCTTCAATCTTTACTCTAAACAATATTGAGCATTAGTCTATAGCAAGTGATGGAGAATGGAGTCTAAGCACCAGACCTGGAATTAGATCAAAACAGGCCCTGGCATTTCAAGTACACAGAGGCCCAAACAGCCCCCCCAGCCCAATAAATAGTGAGTGTCTATGGCATCTTACAGCAGCCCCTCTGGCATTTGCCTGAACCCACAGATTGCCAGTCTGGGCCTGGGTCCTGGCATTCCAAGTACCCAGAGGCCCAAACAGCCCCCCCAGCCCAATAAATAGTGACCGTCTATGGCATCTTACAGCAGCCCCTCTGGCATTTGCCTGAACCCACAGATTGCCAGTCTGGGCCTGGGTCCTGGCATTCCAAGTACCCAGAGGCCCAAACAGCCCCCCCCAGCCCAATAAATAGTGAGTGTCTATGGCACCTTACAGCAGCCCCTCTGGCATTTGCCACAGATTGCCAGTCCGGACCTGCCCAGCAGTGCCAAATCCTATGTAGCTGGAAGGCTGCTTTGATAAAGCCCGACATAATAAGGCAAAACGTGTGATTGAACTTGATTTTATTTTCTTTTGGGCACCAATATTCTCAGGGGCATGTGATATTACCAGCAGGTTATTACTCAGGTTTATGGGCGCATACGCTATGGCTACACTGCACTGACACCCCCTTTCCTAGGCTCTAATCTGGGGGCTGTGACGGTAGTTAGGCAGGGTTCTCTTAAGTTGCAGTATGGGTTTCCTCACTGTCGCCAACAAAAGGAATTTTGGGAATGAATTCCAAACTCTTAAAAAAAATCCATTTACACGGGGTTTATCCTATAGGCTACAGCTCACCCACTGTGTTTAAAGCAGAAGCCAGGATAATAGCTGATCAGATTCCAACTACAGTCACCAGTGACCCATAACTTTACTTTGATTTTGCTGGTATAATGCCTATTTTTTTCCTGGGATATTTTTTTTGCCTAATTGGTATTTTCAACTATGTGAAGCTCGCTGGAGTAAATTTATATGGATTTGAATCTCAATTTCTGACCCCAAAATATGTGTTAATTAATATAAAAGTTACGTTTTGATGTTGGCATCTCCTGGGTACCCAGATAGTGATTTGTTAGGTGGTGCGGTCAATAACAAGCTTTTCCATTGGCTTGTGGTACTCTTGATAGTACCTAATTGATAATGTTTAACGTTGGATATATGTATTTTTGTGTGACCAACACACTGTCTCCCCATAGCTGACACTGTTAAACTCTGACACAGGGTGCAGGGTCTGTCTCCTTGTCTCTGGTTCGATATTTTTTTGCTCCTTAATAATTGACATTATCTGGCACGGGCACAGGTACAGTCTTTTCTATTCTGGTTCTAGAATGGAAGCTAAAAGGGATAGAGTAACAGTCATGTTCTCCTGGTTTATTCTTGTATGTAGTCTTTGTCTGTACCAAATGTAAGAGTCAGCTCTGCTCCCATTTCCACTATGGAAATAGGGATTTATATCACTGGACGGGTTCATATAATACAGAGACAGTGATAGCAGCCTTAAATAATAACCTCCGCTGGGCTGATATGGGGTTGATTCTTTCTATTTAATTTCTCTCATTTCTCTTTCAACATATATTCATGAGCCTCTAAAGGTACTGTCTCGTAGAAAAACTCAAAATGCCATCATGGCCAGTGCTAGGAATGTCCCGCTTACAGCCACGTGGCTGAACTACATATTCTAGCATCTCTCGATAGACTCCAGCTATAGTGTCAGTTGGTCTAGGCTGCAAAGGTCTTGTGACAAGCACAGCAGAGTGACAGTTGGCCCAACTGTCTCCACTTTGCTTAGGTCTTTCGAGAGTCTGAGTGCGATTTTTGGCTGTGAATTTTTGACAGTGATTTCAAAGCAAAATGTCTTTGAGGAGCATTTCAATCGAGTTGGAGGAAATGAGAAGAAGGAAGAAGCTGAAAAGGAAGATCGAGAGCGACGAGGAAGAAGAAAAAGAAGAGAAGAAGAGGAAATGCAGCGGCATTGAGGAGAAGAGAGAATGGAGGCGCCTAAAGAGATGTGTTGACAGCTCTGATGGAGAAGGAGGAGAGCAGAAGAACACATCCGGCAGCTTTGTGGAGGAAAAGCGAGTTCGGAGGAACATCAAAAGGCGCATCATCACCTCTGAAGATGAAGAAGGGAGAGAGAGGAAGAGAAGGAAGGAGACCAACACCTTCATGGAGGAAAAAAGCAGCAGGAGCCTTGAAGAGAGTGTATTCAGCACTGGTAACTGACAAAATAGGCTTCACAATTGTCTTTATTATTTTTTAATTCAAGTTAATTATACTTTTCTAGACTACAAAATAGTCAGCTGGATCACCCCCCCCCCCCCCCCCCATACTCACACATAGACAAACAGCCATCTTTCTACTCTAGTGAATCTTAACTGTCTCCTCCCAACAGAGGATCAACTTGTTATGGAATAAAAGAACCAAGCCCTTTATCTCCCTGTGCATCAGGCAACACAAATCATTCTTATTATTAAGCCCTATATTGACTGTTAGATCCAATGATGTAGCAAATTAATATCTTGGGCTGAACTTTATGAATGATATACATGTTGATATTCTGGGACCGTTTGCAGTTGAGCTAAAGTACCACAACCATTACAATAATATCTATATTATAGTAAACATTTTTAAGTGGAACATTGCTTTTAAAGATTAGGGGCTAATTTAACAACACTGGACAAATTTGCATGTGGGCAGTAATCCATAGCAACCAATCAGTGATTGTTTTTTTTCAGCCAGCTGCAGGTTGAACAATGAATGCAACAGTTTGATCGGTTGCCATGGCTTACTGTCCATAGGCAATATTGCTCAGTGTTGATAAATGACCCCAGTGTACTTTTCAGTATGTGCAATTAAGATAATTTTCCCTTTCCCAGCAGAAGGAAGCAGCCAGGTGAGATCTTGTATTGAAGGTAGGAGGCCTCTCTCTGTGGACATCACCAAGTTTACCTTCCATTACCAACTTGGAGAAGGTGGATTTGGAAATGTAAGTGATGGGAAGATGCTTTTTTTATTTATTAGATGATATAAGAGACACAGGGGCAACAACATTGGCATAATTTTCCTTATAATGCAACCTGCACTCCCTTATGGAGAGGGGGGGCCCATTCCAGTTCCTTTCCTTGCACATCATTCTCCCAGAGCAGGGAGGGGGCACCAGGGGATGGAGTTGGGCCCTGGTACTTACCATTTGCTAAAGCCACAAGTGTGAATAAACATATTCTTATATTATACTGACCCTTCGGCTCATTATTCCTGCCACTGACATTGAGACACAGTAGTGACTGTAAATTAAATCTTGCAATATTTTCTAATGCCCCTGCCTTTCTTAGGTCATGTTGGCTTCCACCCCGACGGCCAAACAACTTGTGGCCATTAAGATCATCAAGAAGGAGCCAGGCAACATGGATTCCATCCAGAAGGAGGCGCGGTTACTGAGGGTGGCTGCAGGGCATCAGCTCTTGTGCCACGCTCATGCAACATTCCAGAGCCAGGTATGAAATCATGTCAGTCATGTCATACTATTTATTTGACTACAGATATAGTATCCATTATCTAGAAGTCCCTTATCCAGAAAGCTCTGTAAATTTCATTTTTTTCCATGTTTTGTAAAAATAATTTCCTTTATCTTTGAAATAATAAAACATTATGGTTACTCAGCTGCATAAATCCCATTGCTGGCAAAACAATATTGCTTTTTTGTACCTGCTATGTGTTTTATATCACTATGATGTAGGTATTTAAATTACAGAGAGATCCCTTATCCAGAAAGATCTAGGCCCAAAGCATTCCCATACTGTACATGTTCTAAAGAGCTTCCCCCAGTCATTATTAGCTTATTAGTTTAATGTTTGGGATGAAGTCACAGCCACATCATTTTATATTAACAACCAGGAGCCATGTACAAGTATTCAGTGTCATGAATCATGTCTCCATTATAAAAGTCCTTACATAACTGCTGAATATATGTAGCAGATTGGGCATCTGAAAAGCCATTTATATTTCCTAAGATATATATACAGGTATAGGACCCATTATCCAGAATGCTCGGGACCAATGGTATTCCGGATAAGGGGTCTTTCTGTAATTTGGATCTCCATACCTTAAGTCTACTAAAAAATCAATAAAATATTTATTAAACCCAATAGGATTGATTTGCATCCAATATGGATTATTTATATCTTAGTTGGGATCAAGTACAAGGTACCGTTTTATTATTGCAAAGAAAAAAATTCTGAATCATTTGACTAAAATCGAGTCTATGGGAGACAGGCTTTTCGTAATTCGGAGCTTTCTTGATAACGGGTTTCCGGATAAGGGATCCCATACCTGTATACTGTTTTGTATATCATTGTATAACTCTCTTTATCTGTGAAACAATTATTTATAAACCTGTTCTCTGCTGTTCAGTGTTGCGCTGCCCGTATATCTGGCTAAACCTCTTCCTCTCTGTCTCTATAACCAGTTCCATGCCTTCTTCGTAATGGAATATGCCAGCGGTGGAAGCCTTCATGATATTCTCATGGACAGACCCATGAAACAGAGAGAAGTGATGTAAGGGACAAAATATTTATTGCACTTAGTACTTAAACAAAAGGGTTAATGTCAATATAAAAATGTAATAGTATAATATACTGGCACCCTATAGGGAATAACCCAAAATATCTGTACCCAGAAGAGCACAAATTGGTGTTTTATAAAAGAACCATTTCATGTGCCCAGTGCAGGGGTAGAATACAGTATAAGTACCAGTATTAGGGTTAGGTAGAAGTAATTTGGGACCTGTCTAACAGAGCTGTATGATCTTGTACATGAACGGCCTCATAAACCAATACATTTAATAAAAGGGGGAACTTTCTATTTCACATCACGGGATGTCACTAAATAAATGTGTTTGTGACGTGTGTGACTGGTGCGGGTGCTGTCATTTAAAAACAAGGACTAAATCATTTATTATATTTTGAATAACACAGGGATATAGGGGTATGATATGTATTTAGCATAAAGATGACTAAAATGTCCTTTTTGGAAAAGCTTCTACTCGGCGGAGATGGTTTGCAGCCTGCAGTACCTACATTCTCGTGGGATTATACATCGGTAAGTGACATCGGCCTCTCATCTATATAAGGTCTTCATTTTCTTTTCCCCAATTGCTATGTATTTCCCTGTTCCCTTAACTCAGATTGGGTTCTTATAGGATTCCCTTCCAGTGATCTGTCAGTGTATATGGATCACATCTGATCCATTATATGTATTTTACTGTATGTTACTTACCGTGAAGGGATTTTGTCCAGGGTTGGACGGGGGTGTGAGATGCCAACTGAGGCTGCTACCCCAGGGGCCCCCAAACCCCTTCTAGGGCTCCCTGCCCACTCACCCACCGTCAGCCCCTCCCCCCCCCCGCACCCACCTAATACTTACTTTGGCACAATGGGGGAGGGCATCGGGGAGAAATTGGGGATGGCAAGCAGAGATCAGGTCTGGGCCGGTGGGACCCTCCAGGTTTTGTACAGTGTCCCGCTGGCCCATTCCAACCCTAATATTGGCCCAGGTTAGTCTTTCCTATTCTCTTGTAACACAATAGCTGTATATATTTGCAATTTCTACCTCAATTCAATCTTGCAGAGACATCAAACCAGGAAATGTCTTACTGAGCAGCGAGGGACACATCAAGCTCGCTGACTTCGGTGCGGTGGCAGAAGGGGTGTTCGGCCATAATACAACCCGTGGCTACGCAGGAACATACACCTACATGGCACCCGAGGTGAGAAACTCATTTCAGTGAACTTATAACATGTATTTTAGGGCTGACAAGATTTTTTAATCTTTCTCTAAATGTAAAAGGGATAATTAAGATGGATAGCTTAATGGTGAAGCACCCCTTTAACATCTGCTCAGAGGGTGGTGCATACATATTTTGGGGGAAATCTGAAAAAGGAGTTGTTTACATGTTTGTAACTAAACTGATGTTTATTATGAAGGTGCTACTGGACCAGCAGTACACTGCAGCTGTGGACTGGTGGTCATTCGGCATTACCCTATGCAAAATGGCCACCAGAAAATCCCCATTCCAGGATGGACGTGACCAGGCCAGTGTGGAAAGATCGATCCTCGAGGATAAGCCGAACATTCCAAGGCGGATCCGCTCAGAATTACGGGATATTCTGAGGGAGGTGGGTCTGAGCAGCTATTTTGTCAGCCTCTCCCCATAGCAACGGGGTTTCCATCTCTTCTGATAATGTATATGAGCTTTTAGAAGTCATTACTTATACAGGGTACCCGGGCTCTTACACATCAGAGAATAGATAACTCACAGCTATTAAACACAATGTTACTGAGTTAATTACCCAATAAGCATTGTAATTTATGGCATATAATAAAAAAATACCTTGGCTTTTCAATTCCTGTAATGTATAATTGACAGTAACTTCTTAGCAGTTAATTGTAGCTGAGAGTAATGATTAGTTCTGGGGAAAGATCTGAACCCTATATGCTGATTTTATGCGCACTAGGGATGACCAATTGGGGACTTCTGATATCCACATATTTTATAACAGGGGGTTAAATGAATCCCTATTTTACTTAAATGCGCCGGGCGAATTTTTGTATGAGTTTAAACAATTGCTCTATTCTATCTTTAGCTTCTGAAAAAGAAGGCCCACAGACGCCTTGGTCTTAATGGAAATATCCGGCAAC
The DNA here is from genome assembly GCF_000004195.4 of Xenopus tropicalis. Classification (NCBI taxonomy): domain Eukaryota; kingdom Metazoa; phylum Chordata; class Amphibia; order Anura; family Pipidae; genus Xenopus; species Xenopus tropicalis. Next base: position 39,105,021 of record NC_030686.2, on the reverse strand, counting down.
ATCGGTTTTATGCTTCCATCGACTGGGAAGAACTGGAGAACATGAGGATCCCACCACCTTTCCAGCCAGGCCCTGTAAGTACATGAGTACACAATACAGGTATGGGGTCCAGGGCCGTATTTATATTAAGGCACCCGAGGGCCTTTCACTAGGGCAGCCTACATATTCATTAAACAAAATAAAATAATATATGCTCCTAGATTTCCATAAGAAATATGGCTACTGTAAGTTTTAGATCCTATGGTTATATTTTTAAAGGCTAATATTTTTATGGATATTAATATTGTCAATAATAAGTAATCTTACACTGCTGACCTGGGAGGTAAGGGGTTGGGGTGCTAGGGATTGATGTATGTGCACATGACTTCACATGTACGGTGTAGGGCCTATTTAGTTCTAGGGCGGCACCGGACCTAAATACCCCCCTGATGAGATCCATTATATAGAAAACCCATTATCCAGAAAGCTTCAAATTACGGGAAGGCCATCTCCCAAAGACTCGATTTTAATCAACTAATACAATTCAATTTTCTTTGTAGTAATAAAACAGAACCTTTTGTTTGATCCCAGCTTGGATATAATGAATCCTTATTGAAGGCAAAACAATCCTATTGGTTTCATATAATGTTTAATATTAATTTAGCATTCAAATATGAGGCCCAGACTGGCAATCTTTAGGTTTTGCGGAATGCCAGAGGGGCTGCTGTAAGATGCCACAGACAGTCACTATTTATTGGGCTGGGGGGGCTGTTTGGGCCTCTGGGTACTTGGAATGGCAGGACCCAGGCCCAGACTGGCAATCTGTGGGTTCAGGCAAATGCCAGAGGGGCTGCTGTAAGATGCCATAGACAGTCACTATTTATTGGGCTGGGGGGCTGTTTGGGCCTCTGGGTACTTGGAATGCCAGGACCCAGGCCCAGACTGGCAATCTGTGGGTTCAGGCAAATGCCAGAGGGGCTGCTGTAAGATGCCATAGACACTCACTATTTATTGGGCTGGGGGGGCTGTTTGGGCCTCTGGGTACTTGGAATGCCAGGGCCCAGGCCCAGACTGGCAATCTGTGGGTTCAGGCAAATGCCAGAGGGGCTGCTGTAAGATGCCATAGACAGTCACTATTTATTGGGCTGGGGGGGGCTGTTTGGGCCTCTGGGTACTTGGAATGCCAGGACCCAGGCCCAGACTGGCAATCTGTGGGTTCAGGCAAATGCCAGAGGGGCTGCTGTAAGATGCCATAGACAGTCACTATTTATTGGGCTGGGGGGGGCTGTTTGGGCCTCTGGGTACTTGGAATGCCAGGACCCAGGCCCAGACTGGCAATCTGTGGGTTCAGGCAAATGCCAGAGGGGCTGCTGTAAGATGCCATAGACAGTCACTATTTATTGGGCTGGGGGAGCTGTTTGGGCCTCTGGGTACTTGGAATGCCAGGACCCAGGCCCAGACTGGCAATCTGTGGGTTCAGGCAAATGCCAGAGGGGCTGCTGTAAGATGCCATAGACAGTCACTATTTATTGGGCTGGGGGGCTGTTTGGGCCTCTGGGTACTTGGAATGCCAGGACCCAGGCCCAGACTGGCAATCTGTGGGTTCAGGCAAATGCCAGAGGGGCTGCTGTAAGATGCCATAGACGGGGGGGATGTTTGGGCCTCAGTGCACAAGTAATGCCAAGGCCTATTTTAAATCCCAGTCCAGACCTGAAGACCTTGAAGATCCAATATACAGACCAATTATCCAGAAAACCCCAAATCCCAAGTATTCTGGATATCAGGTCCCATATCTGTACAACAGGAAACCACTTCTTTATGTGAAGACTCGCTATTCACCCAAGTTCCAAAGGGGCTGATTTACTAAAAGAGGTGCTAATTGGCACCAGTGTAGCTCCCCAACACAAACAATTAGATCTTTGCTTTTATTTTCTAACTGGTAGCGTGACCTTATGGAATACTTGATTACTTCCTACCCAGTCTCTGGGTACCACATAAGTTAAAGCAGCAAACGAGGTAGATGGCAACTTAATTATTATTATGACTCAAATAAAGTTAACCCTTTAAATGAGGGGAGATTTTTAGCTATTAGGATAGAGCAGTATTAGAATAGTATACTAAGTAATAGTACTGCTTTGGTCTCTACTTCCATGGGCCATAACACATACAGTGGGAAACCATATTGTATAGTGATGTACAGGTCACTAAACATTCAGACGGTTACAGATGTTTGATATTTTAGATAAATATATTTAGACTGTGGGTTCAGGCAAATGCCAGAGGGGCTGCTGTAAGATGCCATAGACAGTCACTATTTATTGGGCTGGGGGGGCTGTTTGGGCCTCTGGGTACTTGGAATGCCAGGACCCAGGCCCAGACTGGCAATCTGTGGGTTCAGGCAAATGCCAGAGGGGCTGCTGTAAGATGCCATAGACAGTCACTATTTATTGGAAAAGTTAATGCTAAAATCAAAAGTTCTGGTTTTCAGGAATCATCTGAGGATTTACAGAAGATGACACCATCGTTCATAGGGGACCTAGAAGAGCCATCAGAGGAAAATCTTATTGAAGGGTTTTCCTACAAAAGTCCCAGCTGGATGGAGTAGAAGCTGAGCCTAGCCAGGGGCTGATAGGGATATGATTTCCTCATTCCCTGAGTTTTACATTGGGCTTCCTTGCTCGCCCCAGTGGGAGTCTCTGGATTCTCGGGTAGTAAGACCTGGAGGCACCCGAGTAGCTGAGGGCTAGGCCCAAAGCCAAAGGTGGCTGTTATTGGCAGAGCAGCATGTCCAGACTAGAATCCAGTTACTTCCCTGGGGTTTGGGGTTGCCTTATGTAACACCGACCAACTTTATCTTTCTCAACCACCTACTTCTGGTTGTCTTGGCATCTACTCCACCCAAGTGTACCTTCTGCCTATACCATCACCACAGGGATTTACCATCTGTCCCCTAAAGCAGGCCTAATCTGCCCATACCACCGCTTCCAATAGCCATTTACTGCACCGCCAGTCTCCACCTGTCACCTGCTTCCTCTGCCCAAACTATCGGCTCCTTCAACCAATCAGCATTTAGTGCTGACATTGGCAGCTCATAACATCTAGTTTGCCTAAACATAGCATGTGTACCATCTGTCATGGCCATACCATCTGCTCCTGTCATCTGCACCTGAGAGGCCACAATTTAAAAAATGCTATGCATAACATCTTAAATTTATATTTCTTTAGACTATCCCTAGTTAGTTTCCCATCTCTCCCCAGTTTTACCTCCTCTCTTCCCAGATATAATGCCACCTTTCCTATCCTATTAATAACACATCTTACCCCCAATTATTATGCCCCTTCCTCTACTCCATAATATGCCATCACTCCCCTCTTATCCATTTATAATAGCAGATCTCCCCTTCCCCATCAATATGCCTCTCACCAACTCCCCAGAAAATCTACACTCTGCTTCCCCACTGCCACTTAAATAGCCACCTTTCCTCCATTAATAGATTACCTCTAAAAGCCCATTTGCCATCTTTACATTTCCCCAATTTTAAATGCCACTTTTAATATTTGCCAATGAATATGCCATCTCCCCCTCACTAAATATACCACCTCTCAGCATTCACCAATATCCCCACTCTCCCAGGTAATATACAATATCCTTCCTTCACCTCAGTTAATATCCCACCCCCAGTTTAACCAAAAAAGTTCTCCCCCCCATAAAAATTGAATGAGTGAATTGTTATGGTTATGGATAATAGGAATGAATGAGTAGTATGAATGAAAAGTAAATACCCCCCCAAAACAGAGAACAAATTAATAACTCCCCTAAAAACAGTGAATGTTGATTGATTGTATAGAAATGAAAGGAGTGTGAATGAAGAGTACATGGTGTGAATGAGAATTGAATGTGCTTGAGAATTGTTTAGTAACACCTAACCTTAACCTAAAAGGGTTGCTTCCATACATGTCAGGCTCCGGTCACACATGCAGGGAGATCAGTATGCACGCCCTTTAGCAAGTGAATACAGGGTTACTGCTATAAACTGTTAGTGCCAGGTTGATCCAGGGACTGGTCCGATTGCCGTTAAGGAGTCAGGAAGGAATTTTTCCCCTCTGAAGCAAATTGGCCATGGCTACAGATTGGGGTTTTCGCCTTCCTCTAGATCAACCAATAATTAGGCAGGACATACAAGAGTAAAACACTAAAAATGAGTGATTGGTGTGTGATTGTGTTAGGGAAATAGGTGTGAATGGACAGTAACAAGGGTTGAAGCCTTGACGTGGCGTTACTGCTCACATGTTTAACCGTGTGCTAATTCAACCCATGGTATCACTGTACATATAGGGATGTGCTTTAATAATACTGACAATGAAGGTATAATAGGCAGCTATGCACAGCCCCCACTGCTTTATGTCATTAGCCGATAAACCAAAATCATTTGTGCGGCTGTGACCTCCGGTGTTTGGGCAGCTTCTGTTTAGCTGTGGTTTAAAGTCTCAATATAGTTAGACTCTTAGCCATACTGCTTGACAGTTTATTGACTTAAATCATCGTTTTTGGTATAGCTAATGTACACTAGATACTACAACCTTTTTTTTTTAATTAAAATGACAGGGGCCACCATTTAGTACAATTATCTGGGTGTTTATGGCATCCTGCAAATCCTGACCAATATCCATGTACTACGGCTATGACTAAAGAACACTGTCGATGGGGACGTCCATCACACATCCATTGTTGAGACGACTGATACATTAAACAGAAAGGGTATGTTTAATGAGAATAATTTCCTTGATACAATACATGCAGGAGCATCAGTACATCTGTACACAGTGCAGCTCTCCTGGCCCTATTTATAAATAGGATTTACAGAGTCCAATAAGTAACACTGCACCCCTACCAATGGGGATTGTCAACTTCATCTGATGAAAAAAATCTAATATGCTGAAATTAAAAAGTAATCATAGATAAAGGCAGGTTCTGAACAATGGGATCAGATCAGCCTAATCAGAGAGCCTGACTGAGCAGGGAAGACGAGTTAGAGAATGTATGTAGCCAGGTGATGAGGGGTGATACAAACATGGAGATTGTAAGCAGTAAAGTCATCTTATAGTTAAAGTTATGAGCTGTATTTTAAAAATCAATAGAACATGTCGTGGCTGGATGCCGGTCCTACCTGAATTATTAGTCCCGCTGCGATCCAAAGTATTCCCTAATAACACGTATTCCATTTCCCCATTATTACAGGCAGGGTTTTCCCCTTGCTTTGCATATTTCTATTTAAAGAACATCATAAAAAAAATTCAGCTGCCAAAGCAGAACCTCAACCATTTTGGAGTACTCAATAGTTAATGCAGTGTGGGCATGGTCCTAACTTTGGGAAAACCTCCATTTTGGCTCAGGTGGTAGAACTGCATGTGTAAATAGTTATATAGTTGCATAGGGTTGAAAAAAGACCAGTGTCCATCAAGTTCAACCCATCCAGCACACACAACCCACACCTACCAATCTATACACTCACATACATAAACTATAAATACAACCACTAATACTAACTGTAGATATTAGTATCACAATAGCCTTGGATATTCTGCTTGTTCAAGAACTCATCCAGGCCCCTCTTATAGGCATTAACAGAATCTGCCATTACCCCATCACTAGGAAGGGCATTCCCCAACCCCCTCACTGCCCTCACCGTGAGGAACCCCCTACGCTGCTTCAAATGGAAGCTCCGTTCCTCTAATCTAAAGGGGTGACCTCTATGAAAAATTGGTGCAAAATAAATTCAGATTTCATTAAAATTGCCTCTGGTCCTGTTACATACAATATTACACAAAGCAACACATGTAAGGGGTTATGTAATAAAAGGCACTACGTTTGCCCAGGTACAGTAACCAATCAGCAGGAAGCATTCACAGGTCACCTTTTTAAACGTAATCACCTTATTGGTTGCTATGGGTTATTGGACCTGGGCAAACGTAGTGCCTTTTATTACATATGGGGGGTAGAATCTTTTTAATACACTAATTATAAGTAGGTTTTAGGCTTAGCAATAGGCCCCTTAGGTCTGCTCCCAACAAAACAATTCTTCCACTAGAGAATCCTAATTTTATTAGGGATACAGAAGGGTTATGGCTAGCGATGAGCGAGTCTTTTCGCCAGGCATGGATTCGCAGCGAATTTCCGCATTTTGACATTGGCGAATTGTTTCACGAAAATGTGGCAAGGAAAACTTTATCACTCGTCAAAAAAAGTTGCGGTCGCTTCAAAAGAAGACAACTGTGTTTTACGGATTTTTGGTCGTTTTGCGAATTTTTCTGTTGTTTCGTAATTTTTCCGGCGAATCGTAACGGGACAGATCCGCTCATCACTATTTGTAAGGAGTTAGAGGCTTATTTATCGATTTTCATTTGTTTTATTCAATTCTATTAAACGCAAAATGTTACTGAACTTGACTGTTTGCTTATTTATTCAAAAATGTTAATATGAAAACTTGATCGAATGAAACCTTGGGAAAAAAAAACTTGAGTTCATCAAATTCGTGTTCTCGTCGTTTTTAGTGGGGTTTCAAACTTTCAAAAACTTTAGAGAACACTGAACACTCAAGATTGTAAAAGCAACCCATACATTTTGCCTGGGACAAATCCCATTGGCTTCTACAGGAACTCGCCAGCTTTTAGATGTCAAAGTTTTACATTTCAGACCTGTCACCATAAGAAATGATTCCAAATTCTTTTCTATTGTGTTTGTTAAGCAAAATAAACTTCACTTACTCTATATTAGTTATTTAAATCTTGATTTCTTCAGTCCTGGAATTCACAATCCCAGCAAGCAGGAAGGCGCCATTTTGTGGACACTGTTATTAAGGCGGCTTTGTATCACCCCAAAATCTTGTTTATGTGCCAGAATAGGGGACCTGATGTACATGTCTATGCACTGGATACACAAATAGATGGTGAGGAGGGAGGGGGAATAAGAGGAGGGCAGTGGCATTTAGGAATTGCCAAATGGAAAGGCCTCAGGCATAGAGGCGGGGCAGGCAATATATGATTGACAGCTGGGATTTTTAAATGCCTTTATAATGGGTATGGGTGTGTTATTAACAAAGGAAGTTGGAATATCTGTTTAATTTAAAAAGGACTTTTATTATACAGCATTTTATATCTGTCTGACAAGTCCCCTTTAGTGATGAGCGAATCCATCCCATTTCACCCAAAAATGAACGAAACGGCAAGAAAATCCACTAAACGCATTAGTTGCGTGACTTTTTTGTTGCGACTGTGCCAATTTTGACATGACTGCACCTGATTTGACGCGATTGCGACTTTTTTTGACCCGCAGCAAATTTTTCCACTGCGATTTTTTACGAATCCACGCCTGCCAAAAAAATTTGCTCATCACTAGTCCCCTTCAATAAATATGGAACATTCGTGTTTTGGACAAATTAATTTCAGTCTGGGAGTTTTTGAGCAAAATCTGGAGAAAATTTGAATTTGAACATTGATAAGTCTTTCCCATAGTTCCTTGAATAGTTATAAAGTAAAAATAATGTTTCTAGCGAAACTGGTGGGATGTTGAATTCATCATGAAAGTAGTAATGAAAGCCTAATGGAAACGCCAATGATTCTGACCATGTGATCGGTGGGAATGAATATACTGAAGACAATATATTTTTCATCTTTCCAAAGGAAACAATGGATCTGGTTGGTGTGAGCCTATGAAGCAAATGCCAGTGTTATTTTGGTCAACCAGGGTCTTGTTGGTCTTTATAAAAAGGTTCAAGTCAGACCGAAATTACAGTAAAGTAATAAATGAGACTATGGCCAATTCTCCAACGTTCCACATGAGAGGGCTGCAGGCAGGAAATGCACATTTTAGTATTTCCTAAATCAAAAAACACCTGTGACACAGGTGGAGAATAAGCCCCTTAAGCCATCAGCCTAATTTAGATCTTATTTTGTTTTGCAAAATAGCCACTAGTTGGAAAGTATCTTTTTGCTGCCATTTTTTTTAATGTAGGTAATAAGTACCGTATATACTCGAGTATAATCCGATCCGAATATAAGCCGAGGTACCTAATTTTACCTAAGAAAACTGGAAAAACTTATTGACTCGAGTATAAGCCTAGGGTGGGAAATGCAGCCGCTACTGCTAAGTTTCAATAATCAAATTATTTAATAAAAGGACACTCACAAGTCCTTACATGACTACCATATTAATAAACACAAGGTATGGACTGGAAAATGAGGCGCATCCAACATAAGATAACCACATGTAAGGTTGTACAGGTTAATATCTCAATTTAATTGCTACATTTTTGCACACAGGCACCCGGCACCACACACACACACAACTACAGGCACCCGGTATAACCCACAGTATAAACCACAGTATAGCCCACACTATAACCCACAGTATAGCCACAGTATAGCCCACAGTATAGCCCACAGTATAACCCACAATATAACCCACAGTATAGCCCACAGTATAACAATTTGAGTTAACTGAATAATTAAATAATCCTAGTTTTTAATTTTGTTAAATAAAAATGATCATACCATGTTGGGCACTGCAGGACTACTTGTCACTGCGGCGGATCCAGCACCCGAGCACAGCCCTAAATCCTAAAATATTCCCAGCTTTAATAATTGCACTAAGATAAGACATAAATGTTACAGGCACAATGGGAAAATGTTTCTCCGATCCTGTTGACAAAGAACAATTATGGCAATGTTTGTTTAGATAAGGAGACCTCAACACACACAAACACCTACTGTATGCTCACTTTTACCTCCATTTATGTTGGAAAAGTTTCTTACACCCTACAGGGTATCATTTAGCTTTCTCTGTTTTGCCATTGTGTCATGGAATTATGAACTAACAAAATTCATTAACCAGAAGTGATAAACTTTTTGTACTGTCAACTTAGAGAGCAATGTACTACCTCAGGGAAGCAATAGAACCTGATCCATATGAATATACCTGGTAACTTGATCCTGCAAATCTGTGCAGCTGTACAGTGGGCTGGGTCTTATTTACCCAGACTCACAGGCCCTTAAAGTTGACAATTGGTGTAGCCTAGTGATTTTAAGCGCACGTATGCATCCCCGATCCCCATGTAACAGGCAGGTAAACACATTACATGCATGCTGTCGCACCACCGCCGCACGTCCCACGTAGCGCCGCAGAACTACTCGTCGCAGCGGCGAATTCGGCGCTTGAGCGCGCCGCGCGCACCCTCGTGCATCATACCAACAAGACGCCCACAGATGCACACAGGCCGGGGGGGGGAGTGGCAGCGCACGACTCGGGCGCCGAATCAGCAGATCAGCAGCTGTGACGACTAGTCCTGCAGGGTCCGGGCGGCGCTACGTGTGACGTGCGGGGGGGTGCGACATGCGTGTGTACCTGATTGCTACATGGTATGATCATTTTTTCATTTTTATTTAACAAAGTTAGTTGACTCGAGTATAAGCCGAGGATTTCTTTTTTAGCACATTTTGAGTGCTGGAAAACTCGGCTTATACTCGAGTATATACGGTATAACTATTCCTAAATCTTACTTAAATAAATATAAATATATGTGTATATAGTAAAATTGTGAGCTTTGGTCAGGTCTTAGGTATGCTATGTCTTTAATTTGGCATCTAAGGAATGAGAATAAGAGACAATCATAATCTCAACTTTAATTTATTTATTAGTTTGGATGGCAGCCAGTGTTGTTTAACAGGTGACATTTCTGCATTATTACTAACGTATGCCATGCAGATTCTTTGTGATATAATTTTTACTGAGGTTTAATTTGTAGCTTAAAAGGAAGCCAATGCAAATTTTCAGGTCGCATATCTGCATTATTATTAACTAGGGATGCACTTAATCCAGGATTAGGTTCGGGATTTGGCCAAGATTTGGCAGGACTTGATCCCAACTAAGATATAATTACCCCTTATTGGGGGCAGAACAGCCCTATTGGGTTTATTTAAGGGTTAAATGATTCTCTTTTCTCTGTAATAATAAAACAGTACCTGTACTTGATCCCAACTAAGATATAATTACCCCTTATTGGGGGCAGAACAGCCCTATTGGGTTTATTTAATGGTTAAATGATTCCCTTTTCTCTGTAATAATAAAACAGTACCTGTACTTGATCCCAACTAAGATATAATTACCCCTTATTGGGGGCAGAACAGCCCTATTGGGTTTATTTAATGGTTAAATGATTCCCTTTTCTCTGTAATAATAAAACAGTACCTGTACTTGATCCCAACTAAGATATAATTACCCCTTATTGGGGCAGAACAGCCCTATTGGGTTTATTTAATGGTTAAATGGTTTCCTTTTTCTCTGTAATAATAAAACAGTACCTGTACTTGATCCCAACTAAGATATAATTACCCCTTATTGGGGGCAGAACAGCCCTATTGGGTTTATTTAATGGTTAAATGATGCCCTTTTCTCTGTAATAATAAAACAGTACCTGTATTTGAGCCCAATTAAGATATAATTAATCCTTATTCAAATTAATATTAAGTTTTTTTTACAACCCGAAAAAACTCAAACGTTTACTAAACTTAAATGTTTGTAAACGTAAAGTGCTTATTTATTAAAGAGTTTGAATATGAAAAACTTGATATTGAATTATACTGTGAAAAAAACTCAACTGCATTGAATTCATAGTCTTCTCATCATTTTCAGTGGGTCTACAAACTCAATAATGTGATTTTTTCGAAATTTTTACATTCAAGACTAGTGATGAGCGAATCTGACCCGTTCCGCTTCACTCATCACAAACATTCAAAACCATTGTTCGAATTTGGGAATATTTGCCCTAAAAAAATTTGAATTATGGAGAAAATCTGAATTCAAACATTAATAAATCAGCCCTTAATTATTAAAATGAAAAAAAAAATCTGGCTCATAAACTGTAGCACCAAGCAGTGGGTTTACCCATGTAAGCAAATCAGCTGCACCAAAACCAGTCAGCCCAGAATGGCTGTACTTCCTTGTTAGGCCTACAAATTGCCCTGGATTCAACTATATAAAATGGGCTCTAGGCACACTGAGAACTCATCTTATTTGTTCCAGTGCCAGGAGCTTTACACGGCGCAGGCATGGACTTTGCCTACAGATTAACCTTTTTGTTTTCCATAGCTGCCTTTGTGGGGACTGCAGATGCCGAGAACCCGGGGTTGGTGGTGAGAGTCACACAGAAAGGACTTGACTATGGTAGGTTTGATATTCCCTCCCAATAGAAACAAGATAATACAGAGACTTGTTATTAAATGCTTAGGGCATATATAGTGTTTCAGTCTGGAAGGCTTTATTTTGCTTTTACTTATGCTATGACTTTGTTTTTATCACTGCAACCCCCTATGGTTGGTTTATTGCAGATACATTTATTTTGGAGGAAACCCACACAGAGAACATAGCTCCCGGGTTGGATTTAAATTAGGACTTAGCTCCTATTCCAGGCCTTTACATTGGAGTTTAGTACTAAGCAGCCCTTCATGCTGATAACACAGGTGTAAATTTTAACGCCAGAGTAGTAACCCATACCAACCCAACCAGAGTTTTTCTACGGTTCACTTGTTTAGATCACTGTTCATCATTCTTATGAATCCTCTTGTTTCTTTCAAAATGTACTTGCAGTTTTGACTTTCTGGGAGCAGAGAGTAAGTCTAAGTAAGAGCCCCGTTTTTAAATTCTTCATTTTTTAAGGCACTACTTTTCTACTTTTTTCCCATTTATCCTTTGTTTTGGTGCCGCTTAATAGATTTTTTGACCTGGTTGATCTTGGTATTGTTTTTTTCTATGTGATTCAAGTTTGGGGAGTGTAGCCTCAAAGCTGTAAGATTGGCAGCAGTTTCAATTTCCCCATTAAAGTCAATAGGTGACATCTGATTGGCTGTTGTTGGTCCCTCCCCAACAAATGTTGCTGTTTCATTAGGGGTAACCCCATGATTATGTTCAAGTGTGTGGGGTGTAGCTTCAAAGCTGTAAGAGTTGCAGCAGTTTGAAAATCTTCCCTGTCATAGTCAATGGGAAAATTGGGGTGTTCGGAGCGGCGCCACAAAAAGACAACCTGCTCCGCTATAGGGTGAAGAAGTGTGGAGAGTTTGGGTGTTGTTCTCCTAATAACTATAGGAGGAGTAGCGTTTAGAAAATGGGGGAGCGTGAACAAGAAAAAGCCAAAGAATAAGCTGAAGTCGAAGAACAGTCTGTTGGGTTTCTCAACCCAACATAATTATATGGAGGCCTAGTAACCTATCATTTCATATTTAACTAGACTAAAATGTTTGGGATAGTAACCTCACTAGTTTAGTGTATTTTGATCAAACAGGCTATGTATAATGTAACATTTCACTGCACAGTAAAGTGAGCAGTAGAATAATGACAAATGGCTCACTAATATAATAAATGCAATATCTCCCCTACAGCCCTTCATGAAGGTGTGATTGCTTTGCAGCAGCAACTATCCCACATTCAGCTGGGAGAAATATCGGACACCCATAGCCTTGGGTTCTTCTTAGGAAAAGCACGTTACAAAATTTTTGGGTGAGTGGCAGACGGTTCTCGCCTACATGGGTAAATAAAAAAAACCAAATAGGACTCCATGTGTGACCAAGGCAACAAAGCGCAAAGCAGTAATACATAGATGTGGAGCAACTTTCCTTACAGTTGTGCAGAAATGATGTCAGATAAGATTTAACTTACCTACGTTTAACATCTACATGGTAGAAGGGTTTCCTAATTTCATTATACATATGTTCTACCACTGACAAATTACATTCATTCTGGTAGGAAGGTAAACTTGGGTGTTTTCTCATCCTCCGTGGAGGAGATTAAGCATGGACAATAAACGTCCCTTAGTGGGTAAAACACTACTTTAAAGCAGTGGTTGGCCCAGATGAAATAAACAGCGATGGGATTTTTTTAAAGAAAGTTCAAGTTATAAAAATAAAAGACAGCTCTTTTCCATCTTTTAGTGTGTGTGTGGGTTGCTATATTAAAATGTGTTACACATTAAGTTGGTGTCCTGTTGGGCACTGTCCAAATACCACCTTTACCCATGTTTTATAGCAGCCATGCATACAGTATAACCTTTCCTTAAAGGAGAAGGAATGGATAAATCACTGGGGGGGCAAATGTTAGGTGCCCCCAGTGAGTGTAACCGCGTTACACTGAGTGTTACCCCTGGCCGGTGCTCCTGTTAGAAAAAAACAGCACTAACCCGGGGTATATGCGAGTGATCTTCCTGCAGGAAGAAGGTTCGCTAGCTCTCATAGTTAGCCTTTCCTTCTCCTATAAGTTAGGGTTATTGGCCAACACTATTTACAGTTTCATAGCAACGTGCAGTGGATTTTGGGGGCAAACCTCCCCTTCTTTTATAGAACGTCTGCTTAGATCTGAATAAAGGACATCAAAATCTCCGCACGTTGCTGTTTATGTGAGTATCATTGGGATTATGGTTTATTGGAGGTATACATTCCTTCTATGGGCAGCAGGAGCACCGAATAGAGCAGCACTTACATGTTTATACAGTCATATTGCTACATGAAGGGAATTGTATTTCTGAATTGAAGATAGTTACTTGTTCTTTTAACATTGTTTCTTGGCAGCATGAATTTAGGAAATGTCCAGTTGCCCGGTTTCCAAGTCAGTCCCATTCCAAATGTGGGTCTGAAGCTGTCTACGTCTGGAGGTTTTTTCGAAGTTAATGGACGATGGGATGTTCGCTATTCATTTATGTAAGACATAACTGTACTAGTATAAATCTGCATGTTATATGGCTTTTAAAGCAGATACAATAGAGAAAGCTTGCTAGAAACCTTGTAGATATGGCTTGGCAAATTGAATGGGAGCTCTTAAAATTGTTCTGTATCCCCTGAGGCCAATACTGTTTTATTTAGATGCAGGGTTATGGCTGTAGATCCAAGTTATGCTATAAACACAGACTTTAATCAAAGTTATTTTATAATAAGACAAGTTATTAAAAGTTTGTTGATCCCTTAATTATTATTCCTTACAGTGTATGCCACCCTATACAGATCCTACTTGCCCCTACTCTTTATAACCTACTGTTTTTGGTCCATCTGATATTCGACTTTGTTATGCCTTTGTAGGCTAGGGGTGGTACCTACTATAAAGGCCTGACATAGGATAAAACTAGACCACCTCATTAACATCAATCGAATGGGCACCCACCTAAACTTTCATGCATGGTTTGTAGAGGCTACTTGTGATCACTTCTCAGTCATGTTCTTTATTGGTAGACATGAAGACGGCACTTTTAATATCAAAGTTGGGGGGCTCGGCATGTCTGTTGGACTTAATTTGAGGAATATTGAAAATGGAAAACCAACAGTTTCTGTAGCAGACTGCAGCTGCCATATTGCCAATGTTGAGGTGCACATGTCTGGAACCATAGGGTAAGTCTCTGTCATGTTTCTAAGGTTGTCAGCCACTTTATACATTGATCTGCGTAGAACTGGGGTGTGAGTCCATTCAAACTGTGGTGTTAAATTTTTAGATCATTTTTATGTCACAAACTGCAGATTCCTACAAAACTGATTAGTAGTTGTTAATATATTTCCATAACTGTATTCCTGGATTACTGTGTTAGTTTCTAAAGGGGTTCAAATTGAGTATTAGAATTAGACAGCAGGAAATAGGTCAAGGAATTCAATCTGGTTAGGGATATTCCACAAATAACTAGCGACTTGGAACAGAGACAGCATGGTTGAAGTATTTATATGGGTGGAAGACTGGAATTACTATTGTAAGTTGATCATAAGTTAAGGTAAAGCATCACTTCTACTGGAAGGGGACTAATTATATTTTATTTATCTTAAACCAATGTTATCAACTTATACACAGACAATGAAATGATTATTCTTTATTCTTCTGTAGCTCCAATCTATTAGTGCTTTACAAAGATTATACATTATTTACATCAGGCCTTGCCCCAGGAGAACTTACTATCAAAGCCATCTACATTGACACACTCTATGGTTAAGGTCCCCATACACGGGCCGACTATAGCTGCCGATATTGGTCCCTTGGACCGATTCGGCAGCTAATCGGCCCGTGTATGGGCAGAACAGAGCTGCCTGGCCGACCGATATCTGGCCTGAAATTGGCCAGATCTTGATCGGCCAGGTTAGAAAATCCGGTCGGATCGGCTCGTTAATGCGATCCCCGAACCGACTGCCCCATAAGCTCAAATGTAATCCGATCGTTTGGCCCCAGGGCCAAACGATCAGATTATTTTTTTTTTAAGTCCCTTGCTACCCGATATCGCCCACCCGTAGGTGGAAAATCGGGTGAAGATCCGCTTGCTTGGCGACATCGCCAAGCGAGCGGATCTTATAGTGTATGGGCACCTTTAGTTTCATTATCAGCCAATTATTGTAGGGATAACACAGGGAGAACATACAAACTCCTTGCAGTGACTACTCTGGCTTTGAATCTAGGACCCTGGTGTTTGTTGAAAGCCATCTTATTTAGGTTATAAGTACAAAGCAAGTGTATGATATCTGTCAACAAACAGCATGTTTCCTTTCATTGCAGTTGGTTGGTTGAACTTTTCCACGGCGCAGTTGAATCGAAAATAAGAAAAGAATTGGAGGACAAGGTACCTGTAATGTATAAACGTCAAAATTTGGAATTTGATCATTTTCTGTGCAAAGGTTAAGTGAACTAATAAGGCTGTAACTAGCATTGTAGGGCTCATTAACTAATGACAGGGCAGGGTGCCGAGTGCAGAACACGAGTGCCAAGTATGGACGTAGGCCTGACATCCACTATATAAGAAGAAAGTTAAGTCTGGCGGCAGAAGATCCGACCCAAACAGGGCGATATCGGGGAATGTGTAGGCTTATTCGATCGTTTGGCCCTGGGGCCAAACAATTGAATTATGTTGGCGGCAATGGGGCAATCGGTACGGGGACCGCATCAACGAGCCGATGCGGTCCCCAATCCGACTAGATTTTTTAACCTTCCCGATCGATATCTGAATGATTTCAGGCCAGATGTCAGTCAGGCAGGCCCGTCGGTAGTGCCCATACACGGGCCGATTAGCTGCCGATATCGGTCCCTTAGAGCGATAACGGCAGCTATAAAAGGAAAGTGAAGGAAAGGCTATCACCTTTGGTTATTTATCCTAAAACCTTATTACTTTTTAGTTCACATCTTCACGGTTTACTCAAAATAAGGACAGTGGTGTGGCAGTCTATGTTAAAGGATTAGTAACTTGAAAAAAAAATGAAAAAATACTTTTCTATTTTATATGAGAAAAGTTTTCATTCTAATGGCATTTGATCCTTTATCTTCCTGAGTTTACACCATGGTATTATACAGAGCTTATCTGTTATTTGTCTTTACTCCTTTTACAGATTGAATGTCCCCTGCTTATGTATAAAAACTATAGTAGTGTTTTTGAAACATTTTTTAACCACTTTCTAAAACTCTTATTTTTTTTGTTAATGTTTATTTATAGCATGATTGGCATCAGTGTACTTATTGTTGACTGCTAATTTAGAAAATAATCTTGGGGGTAGGTCGTGTGAACTGACCCAGTAACCAGTAAGCCCTAAATCAATAGAACCAATTAGTTATCAGTTACAAGATTGTATCTAGAGTAGTTAGAGTGATCAAAGCTGACGCATGATTGCTTGCTATGGGTTATTGCAATGGCCTTAGTAACCACCAATCAGGCTGTTAAACCCACTCATCTTTTTCTTTTTAGATCTGCCCAGAGATTCATAAATATATTAATTCTGACGTGTCACCCTTTCTCCGCAATCAACCAGGTAATCACCCACCTGCACACAATGATGGGACCAAATTCCATACTTATTGAAAATATGATTAAAGCTTTGGGTAAAGGCTGAATCAGTTCCTGTTTATTTCCTTATGGTATATACCGTATATACTCGAGTATAAGCCGATCCGAATATAAGCCGAGGTACCTAATTTTACCTAAGAAAACTGGAAAAACTTATTATCTCGAGTATAAGCCTAGGGTGGGAAATGCTGCAGCTACTGTTAAGTTTCAAATCAAAATAAATACCAACAGAATAACATTAATTGAGGCATCGGTGGGGTATATGTTTTCAAATATAAGAAAAACAGTTAAACTAGCTCTGTAAGTGGAGAAGAGGGTCAACAAAAACAATATGAGTACTACCCCATGCTCATTGTGCATTGGCAAACTGGCAGCAGAGGACACGTAAGGGGAAATAAGTATGGAAGCGGGCCAGGGCACTGGAGGGTCTGGTTGCGGGTGGCTAATTTGCACACAAAGGACAGAGGTTGCTAGTCTGGAGGGACCCATGGCACCCGACTCGAGTATAAGCCGAGGGTGACTTTTTCAGCACATTTTGGGTGCTGAAAAACTAGGCTTATACTCGAGTATACACAGTAATAAATATCAATATAAAAAACTATTATTAGAAAAAATATAAGAAAAATTGTCAGCAATGTGGAATCTATTTTTTAAGGTCAAATTATTGATTTTTTTTTTTTTAACATTTATGTTTTACAGTGAACAGAAATATTAACCCAATATCTGGCCTTGATTACTCCCTGACTGGGCCTCCATCTGTGATGGGAAATTGGCTTGATGTATTTTTAAAGGTATAGTTTGAAAGAAATGGCAATGCCTAAAAGGTTAAAAAATACTCGTGGTAACATTCATCCTATTTCTATAGTTAATTATGCTTTATAAATATGGAAGCTTCTTGTTTGGTAAGATTTATTACTCGTTAATCCCGAATTGAATTCTGCTTGATCCACTGTGTAACCACCAACATATATCTTTAATGACTGTTTCCTCTTCCAGGGGGAATTCTACAAGAATGGTGAAAACCCGCATACTGCTCCGCCCTTCGCACCCCCGGTGATGTCGCTGCCTCCAGAACAGGATCACATGGTTTACTTTGCCGTCTCTGACTATGTGTTCAACACTGCTTTTCTCACTTATCAGAGGGCTGGGGCTCTTGTCTTTGATTTGAGAGATGATATGGTAAAAAAAGATAACATTCAGCTCAAATCTGCCATTTTGTAAATATATTTAAATTAATATTTTTGTGCATGGGTGAGTATTGTGTTCCATGATTGTTTTCAGTCTCTGATCGTTTTTACCATTAGCACTTTTTCCCTTCTCTGAACAGCACTCACTATAGACATATATTGTAAAGAATAAGAATTTCCCATTGCATTTTACACCCATACAAATAAAGGGGATGTTCCTTTCAACTAAGCATCTCTCCCCTCTCTCTTGCTCCCCCTCCCATAAGAATGCTAAGAACTCCCTCCCCCCTCCCTTAGGAATGTGTGATCTGAGCTACAATGGCTAGAGCTACAGCAGGAAGCTACTTAGAATGGCAGTTGCTGTCTTAAGCTAATGGAGAAAGCTTCTAGGGCTCTTTACTTCTGTATAGTAATGCTTTCTGCATAATAAATATATTGTTCTAGGTGGCACTAATGTGGCGAATCTGTAGTAGTAAAATGGCAGTAAATTTGGCAGTAAAATGCCAAAATACATTTCCTTCCTTTCCTTCTCCTTGAAGTTGTATAATTATATTATCATATTATTCTATTAAACAGCATTACTTTTGGTCTACAGTTTGACAAAAAACTAACAAACTAAAATGCATTTTTTACATTTTTTTTTTTGTTGCTATAGATCCCAAGGGAATTCGGCATTCACCTGAACACGAACTTATTGGAAAGAGTAATACCGTCGGTACTGTATGCAGTCATCTGTTTTCTGTTTGAAATGGTGTCTGTTTCCTGACTCTTAAGTAAATGATATATATGTATCTACAGGTTTCCAAGATGTACCCCAATATGCCCATGATGCTGAAGATATCAGCTGCCTCAACGCCAGCTCTGAATATTAACCCAGGAGGTCTGACCCTTTCGCCAGTGGGAAACATCCAGGCTTATGCCATTCTGCCCAACTCCTCCCCGGCTCCACTTTTTCTCCTCCAAGCGGTGGGTCTGCACTTTCTAAAATGTAAAAATGTGTTGAAATGTTTTACACCGAGTAAGCAACAGAGTTAGGCAGGTATAGACCCTAGGGCTCACCTATACTAAGCAATTTTACTTCTAGATAATTTCGAGATTTATAAATGTGTTATTGCCAGAACTCGGTTTTTGCGTTATTGTCCCTCGAAAAAGTTTCCCCGAAAATAACTCTCATAATTTGTGATTGCTTAATGTTTACTTTGTAAAAATTTGACTCGTTTGACCTCTCGAGTACCATTGAGTCCTGTGGAGGCTTAGAATAGTAGAGGAATAAAATAGTCAGCGACAGCCTGTCATATTTTCAAGGGCAAATGAATCCCCTCATTGTTTTCAGTTTCACCCAGCTTCAAGGGGAACTTAATCCCCTCATTGTTTTCAGTTTCACACATTTTTAAGGCATAGTTAATCCCATGATTGTTTTCAGTTTCATCCAGTTTCAAGTGAAATTTAAACCCATTATTGTTCTCCAATGCTCCAAAAATGGCGGCTGGAGCAATTCCTGTTTGGGAGAAATAAAACGAATTTAAGTAAATGTGCCTGTAAATTTAGTTAAGTTTTGCTTGCTTTGCCTCTTATACACTCAGGGGCACATTCATGTGTTCCAATCCCAAAATGGGTAAAATTCGGATTAGATACAATTTCTGATGATAGCAAAAATCACGAAAATACTTACGTTTTAAAATCGTATTAGTCACGATAATATCGTATTGGTGATCTGAAAGTCACAAAATTTTCATATCCAAACGATCGTAAACGGTGGGAAAACGTTTCCGACTTTGATCCTCCTGTGCATGATTTTGAAAGCCTCTGCAGCTCCAACCTGGCCCAAGGAAAGTCACAATACCGAAGCTTGATTGAATCCGAAACCTTTGTACTCAGCGCGACAATACGATTTTGTCGAAGAAAATACGCACAGTATGAAAAAATACGAATTTTTTGTATTTCGTACCTGTCGTACTTTGATAAATCAGCCCCTCGGTCTTAGTTATATAACATAAAAGTGTTAACAAAAACCTAATTCCTAATGAAAATCCTTAAATATTTTTTACTAAAAAGCTTTATATAATATATATAATAGGTTGGCAAAACAGGGTGCACTTCAAAGGTATGGCTCAGAGGTGCCTTTTGAATGAGATTCAAGATCTTACGCTTCTAGTATTACAATAATCTATTTAGCTCATTCAGTTGGTGGCTGGGTATTACCCTGTAATTGATTTAGTAACAGTTCAGTGATCAGTAATATTTAGTTAGTTGTAGAGGATGTATGGTTGGGGTGAATATCCCTATACATTTTCATTTTGCACCAAAAATCAGAAATTTGAATCATGGTTTAAAACAGTTGAATATCTATGTAGCATGCTTGCGAGGTCACAAAGTCAATGGAAGTTGTAGGCAAAATGTAAAACACTTATTGAATTTGACTCTTTTTTTAACTTTCTTTCAAAAATTATGAGCAAAATACGAATCCAAGATATTCAGATTTGTTTTTTTAATGGTTTTATTCGCTTGTGTTTTTCTTATTTGGATTTTTGAATAAATAAGCTAACATTCAGGTTTTTTAAAAAGTAGAAAAAAATATGAAATTTCACAAATGAATTTTGATATAGAGCAGTGAATTAGTAACATCAGAAAATAAAGAGGGTCCTAATGAGAGCAGGTATCACTAAAGGAGGCCATACACAGTAAGATGTGCTCGTTTGGCGAGGTTGCCAAGTAAGGGCGTCTTCTCCCGATATCCCCACCTACGGGTAAGCGAGATGGGGCTAATTCAATCGTTTGGCTCTGTGCTCCCTTAGCCTTAAGCTGTAAATCAGGGGTGGCCAATACGTCGATCGCGGTCCTCCAGTCCATCCCCAGGGGATCACTAGTGGGCCGCGATCAAGCCAAAGATGCGGAAGTGCTGCGTGAATGTGTACGTACGCCGTGTCGCGTACGTATGCATTCACGCTGCACTTTCGCATTCCGAGGTCATCAGTTGACCGCGGAATGGAAAAGTGTGGCTACCCCTGCTGTAGATAATACAGGTATAGGACCCATTATCCAGAATGCTCGGGACCAAGGGTATTCCAGATAAGGGGTCTTTCCGTAATTTGGATCTCAATACCTTAAGTCTACTAAAAAATCAATAAAACATTAATTAAACCCAATAGGATTGTTTTCCATCCAATAAGGATTAATTATATCTTAGTTGGAATCAATTACAAGGTTCTGTTTTATTTCTACATAGAAAAAGGAAATCAGTTTTAAAATTCTGAATTATTTGATTAAAATGGAGTCTATGGGAGACGGGCATTCCGTAATTCGGAGCTTTCTTTATAACGGGTTTCCGGATAAGGGGTCCGATACCTGTAATAAGCTTTCATTGTTTCTAAACCTTCACTAACACCGCCGTGTTTCCTCTCTAGAAAACAAATGCTTTTGCAAAGGTGGCAGTGAATTCTGGGAACATAGTACTCTCTCTAGAGCATGGCAAGTAAGTATTTTAAAATTAGCAATTTAATCTATACAATTATAATAGATAATGTCTTTAATCTCATAAATATATATATATTTAGAATACGTATTATATAAAATGTTCTCACATTAATGTGATTTCTGTTGTTTCTAGCGTGGAAGTTTCTCTGTCTCACTCTGACGTTGGACCTTTTTCAGTGAGTCCTGGACCATGAATTATTTGCCCAACAATATCAACATATTCACTAATCTTTACATACTTTTCAGCTGACAGAGAGAAGCGACAGTTGAACCAAATCAGCCCTTCTGTTGGGCACTTTATAACTGTATAATTGTGCCTTGTCAATAAGTAAAGGAAAACTGTTGCTACTATAGACAATCCACTAAACTGTAGTTAATAACTCTATTTCACAAACACTTTTTAAAAAAACCATACACTTTTGGGCAGATTTATCAAAGTTTGACATTAGAACTCACCATAGTAAAATCCGTTTCATTCCTATGGGATTTTTAGAGGTATATTTATTAATTGGTGAATGTTAGAATTCACCATTTGATATATATGCCTGTAAAAATCCTATAGGAATGAATAGAGAATGGTGGAATTTTAATGTGCTGAGCTCTATGACCCATTCAGTTTGTTATTATGATGTGAAACAAAAGACACTTTGCTTTTCCTCTCCACTACACTTCCAAGGAGATGCAAAATTATACTTAATATGTAAAATTACTTTAAAGGAGAAGGAAAGCTTTGCCACATTAGTGCCACCTAGAACACTATATTTATTCAGCAGAAAGCATTACCATACCTGAGTAAAGGGACCTAGAAGCCCCCTCTGTTTGCTTAAGACAGCAGCTGCCATCTTAGCTTGGTCTTTGTAGCTTCCTGCTGCAGCTCTAGCCGTTATAGCTTAGATTACACATGCCTAAGGGAGGGGGAGTGAGTTTTATGAATTCTTATGAGAGCAGGAGAGGAGAGAACTGCACAGACTCTGGCCCCTGGAATGAAGTATTTTTCTGAGAGAGGAAGTCAGATACCCTAAGAACATGTTTACAAAAAAGGAAACAAGAAATCCTGTGTTTCTTTTGATAGAGGGCTCAGTGCAGCGTTTCTGTGAATGCTTATGGCTGTATTAACATAGACCTTTCTGATAAAGCTTACTTAGTTTTTAGCTTTCCTTCTCCCTTAATATTTATGCAATAAGTGTGCAACATTGAAATATCAACTTGTTAAAAAACATTTTATTTAAGTTGTTATCTGTATGACTTTAGGCCTAGCTATAGAAAACATTTGAGACCAAAATGTCCATATACTTATTATAAGGCCCATAAACTCCTCAAACACTTAACACCGAACTCAGATAATTCCCCATGTACTACAAGGTTAGTAAGAAAGAGAAAGACATTTCTAGACATTTCTATCTCTGTAAAGAGACCTACAGGAACATATTTTAGAGACTGTAATCTGTTTCTATTGCTCTCTAGGTTTCGGAAATTAATTCGGTCATGAACTTACTTGTCCCAGTGGTCCTTCCTCATGTTAATGGTACGTAGCAAGATAATAGGGCTCATTTATGAATGGGTGTGGCATACAAAGTACAAATTTTCAATGCAAACTCCCATGTTTTTTTACCGACAATGCAGGGTTTTAACCCGAACCCCAGTATAATTGTGGGCCCTTGAGAAAAGTTCTATTGCACTGAGCATACTGCCCTGATGTTGCTAGACTACAGCTCCCAGCATGCTTAAAGCATTGATACAGTGTTGTATGAAACAGTTTGGTTGAGCAAGCAGTGTTTACAACATAGTTTAAAATATAAGGATATTAGAAGTTTAATGACCAGTTGAAGAACACTCGACCTGTTGTGTCATGTCTTTATATTTTTATGGAACACTTGGTTACTCCTATTAACCTAATTATAATTATATATATATACAGGTATGGGACCTGTTATCCAGAATGCTCGGGACCTGGGGTTTTCCGGATAAGGGGTCTTTCTGTAATTCGCATCCCCTACCTTAAGTTTGCTAAAAAAAATTATTTAAACAGTAATTAAACTACTAGGATTGTCTTGGCTCCAAAAAGGATGAATTCTTTCTTAGTTGGGATCAAGTACAGGTACTGTTTTATTATTACAGAGAAAAGGGAATCATTTAACCATTAAATAAACCCAATAGGGCTGTTCTGCCCCCAATAAGGGGTAATTATATCTTAGTTGGGATCAAGTACAGGTACTGTTTTATTATTACAGAGAAAAGGGAATCATTTAACCATTAAATAAACCCAATAGGGCTGTTCTGCCCCCAATAAGGGGTAATTATATCTTAGTTGGGATCAAGTACAGGTACTGTTTTATTATTACAGAGAAAAGGGAATCATTTAACCATTAAATAAACCCAATAGGGCTGTTCTGCCCCCAATAAGGGGTAATTATATCTTAGTTGGGATCAAGTACAGGTACTGTTTTATTATTACAGAGAAAAGGGAATCATTTAACCATTAAATAAACCCAATAGGGCTGTTCTGCCCCAATAAGGGGTAATTATATCTTAGTTGGGATCAAGTACAGGTACTGTTTTATTATTACAGAGAAAAAGGAAACCATTTTTAAAAATGTGAATTATTTAATAAAATGGAGTCTACGGGAGATGTCATTTCCGTAATTCGGAACTTTCTGGATAATGGGTTTCTGGATAAGGGGTCCGATACCTGTATATTGTTTTCATATAATACTAAGTTCAACCAAGCTGACATTTTGTACTGCTGACAATATATAAAATATTAGTAAAAGCATATCGGTGGTCCTCATGTAGCCAAACTTTTTATTCCTTCAGACTTCTTGAGGAATGGATTCCCACTAACTTTCATTGAGCACATCCAGCTCGGGGATATTGTGATTAAAACATATGAGGTCAGTACACATTTTCCTTTCAGCCAGTGGGGTAACTACCGTGGGGGCAGGGAGTGCAACTGCACCCAGACCCAGCGCCACACCGGCCAGACTAGGTATTCCCCTCTACAAGAAGATTGCTCCAAGAACCCAATAAACCTTTGTGGCTACAGGAAACAGATATTGTCTCCCAACACTAGAACCCCCTAAGGAGTATGTGTTCTGTATGAAGTGTCCCAAGGATACTAAAAAGACTCTTATTTCCTATCCATGTTTTGTTATTGTTCAACACCTGTAAATTTGAGGAGTGTAACATATTCTAGAAGCATTGGCGCTCATTCTTGTGTTAAAGCTTCACTTGAAACTGGGTGAAATAGAAAACAATGATGGGATTAACTTCCCTTTGAAAATGTGTGAAATAGAAAACAATGAAGGAATCAACATCCTTTGAAGATGGGTGAAACTTAAAACAATGAGGGGATTAACTTCCCCTTGAAGCTGGGTGAAATGGATAACAATGAGGGGATTAACTTCCCCTTGAAGCTGGGTGAAATGGATAACAATGAGGGGATTAACTTCCCCTTGAAGCTGGGTGAAATGGATAACAATGAGGGGATTAACTTCCCCTTGAAGCTGGGTGAAATGGATAACAATGAGGGGATTAACTTCCCCTTGAAGATGGGTGAAATGGATTACCATAAAGGGATTAATTTAACATTAATTAACTAAACATTAATAAATCATGAATTGTTTTCGAAAAACTCTCATTTTTTGGGGAACAATAACAAAAAATAATAGCGCTCTGGCTAAAACCCATTCGTAAATCTTGAAATTATCTAAAAGTAAGGCTTTATCTCAAAATTGCTTAGTAAATGTGCCCCTAAGTTCTGTGCTTTCACTTTCATATCTCTATAAGAACTAAAATTCTTATTTTTTTATTCAGCTATTACATGACGTCACATTTTATCTTTTCAGCACTACCTCCTGTTTGGGGCAAATGTTCACTATCATTAAGAAAGAATGGGAGTCAAGGAGCTGGATGGACATGGGGAAATGGATAATGAAATGATTTAAACATCAGGTCGTGTTCCTGGACCTCAGTGACTCTCCATAACTTTTTGTAATTATATGTCCTCTGTATAATGGGCTGTTCTTTATCTCAAAATATAATAGGCTGTAGCTTGGGGAAGGGAGGGGCTTGTTTATAAATAGAGACTTTTCAGTGGGCTTCTGGTTTGTTTGACTTTTCTGCTTGGGATCAGGAAGTAGAATGGGACTTTACTGTTGTTTTCAAAATGTAAGTTTACTTTTAGTATATGATAGAACGAAACGATTCTTAGCAATTTTTCATTTGGTCTTACATTTTTATTTCCTATAGTTTTTGAATTATTTGCCATTGTCTGTTTCCAGCTTTTAAAAAGGGCGGGGGGGGGGGGGTCACAGACCCTCAGCAGCCAAAGACTACTGCTCTGTGAGGCTACCATTTTATTGTTATTTCTACTTTTTATGATTTATCTCTATTCAGCCCCTCTCCCATTCATATTCCAATTTCTCATTAAAACCACTGCCTGGTTGGTAGGGTAATTTGAACCCTAGCAACTATATACCTGCAGAAATTCCAAACTGGAGCTACTGAACAGATAGCAAAATAATTCGAAAAACCACAGAAAATTAAAAACGAAGACCAACTGCAATTTGTCTCAGAATAAGGTGAACAATCCCTTTAACGAGGGTTTAGATTTTGACTTTTGCAGTAAGAAGCTTTATTATTTGCACTAGTACAAACTATTTGGGTTCTTTCCTCTACTCTGATGGGGTCGCTAATTAATATTTTTTATCTTCTCCCAGATTGTTGTCTTTTAATAAGGAACCTGTTATCTTCCAACTGTTAATGTCTATAAATAAAAATCCTATATAAATATTAATGTGATACATGGATTTATGAACAATCAATAAACCACTGCTTGGACCTTTGCCTATTTTTGGGCAAATGTGTTAAACATTCAAAGGAAAGTGCAGTTTAAACCGATATGCGGTTAATAGTTAGAGTGTGAGAAAACTTATTGTAGATTTGGTATGATATTTACTCTGTATTGTGTGATCCCTTATTAGTCCTAGTACTGCTCAGTGTTAATTTGTCTGTATTCTCTGCATGCTTGCTCATTCTCCCCTGGGTACTGGTGTTTGTTAAACTCTTTATGGAAGCCGCCAACACATCTCGAGCTTGCTTGCCTATCAGCACGTACATGATGGGGTTTAGGCAGCTGTTGGTATAGGCAATGCTATTCAAGAGAACCAGAAACGCACTCACCTTAAAGACTAGTAAAATATTCATAGTGGAAATAGCTATCAAGAAGATAATGTAAGCTATAATCAGTGGTGTCCATGCTTTAAAATAGACCAGGACCACTGAAACCGTGATTCGATATAATTTGGAGGTCTTCGTTGACTGAGATCTCCATACCTGACAAACAATGACTCCACTGGAGATCAGGATAACACAGAATGCGATAAAATATCCAATGACCACAACAGAGACTATAAAACAATATGGGGCAGATTCACTAAAGGTTTCCTCCAGTTTTCAGGGAAATGGTAACTTTAGAACATTAGTTTTCAGAAAGTAATGGTTACGTGCGTAATAGCGTGCGCTAATCTCGCGTGCTACGAAATGAGGCATAAATATATTGCATGGTTTAAAATATTGCTTAAAAATCTGTCATCACCAGATATAGTCCCAAAGAAAAAAACAAAGAACATTATCAAATTGTCATATTTATATATCAGTCAATATTGTCCTTTTACTTCCTTCGCCTTGAACCTCCGTTTGGTGATGTTTCAGGTTCTATAACAGAAAGTGTGCAAGTAAAGGACACCGGTCTGTCT
Source organism: Xenopus tropicalis (assembly GCF_000004195.4). NCBI lineage: Eukaryota > Metazoa > Chordata > Amphibia > Anura > Pipidae > Xenopus > Xenopus tropicalis. The sequence goes on along the minus strand of NC_030686.2, from coordinate 39,077,787 downwards.
ATTTATTGCCTGATTAAACCAGTCACATGTAATTGCTCTTTGGATGTAAGAAATAATGGCCAAAGGTAAATTTCAACCATGTTTCTTATATGAAGTAATCAAACCTATATTATAACAGTGCACTGCTTTATCCCATAGTGCAACTGCAAGTTTCTTGGCCCCACGGTAAGAATCTTTGTACCCCCCTAAACTCTGGGAATAAGTCTGGGACTGTTTATAAATGTGTATAGCATTGCTTCTTCCTTAATAGTTCACCCCCTGGTTGTGTCTGTTAGGTTAAGCTGGCTACAATTGAGAACCTTATATATCTTTGACACACTCTTTATCTCTTTCATGATCTTTAATGGGTTGATCAAAAGATAAAAATTAAACTTAACTTCAGATAATACCCTCCTACCTGATATATCTCATAATAAGTCTATGGGATCATATGGACACAAAGGAGACATATGTCCATAAAGACCTATAGAGACAAGGGGATCTCCATAATCCAGCACCTACATTCCCATGGTTTAATTGGTAAGATATAACAGAAATCCAGAGATTTTCAAGATCTGAATATTAACTATTGCAGAGTGGGGTCATTTTGTGATAGGTCCAGACTGGGCTTCAAAATAGGCCGTGGGTGCAAAACAATCCTCTTGGTTTAATTAAGGGTTTATTGATTTTTTAGTAGACTTTAATGTAGCTCAGATAATGATAAGTGTGCGTATGTAGGTACTTACAGGCAAAGTAATTGTTTACGATTTCTTCCTGTACTCGATTGCCACGAGGCATTTGTCCGCTTTTAAAATCAGCATAAAGTCCGGACTGCTTCAGGATGTAAGCATCTTGTCAGGAGCCTGGAAATCGAGACACAATGCTCCTGATGTTCATGCTAGCGTCACAGACGACTTGGATATTTAGGGAATGGTAACTTTTTCTGTTGCGGAAATATGCTCCTTGTTTAGAGGGGGATTTAATGCCACATGGGTGCAATCTATGGCACCTAACACATTGGGGATGCCACTCACACCATAGAACTGTCTTTTGACGGTGTTCCACTCATTTCTATTGGTGGGAAAGTTGTTATAATTGGCAGACACTGAACGAATGGCATCCAGGACCTGGCCAAGGCACCGTGAAAATGTGGGCTGTGACACTCAACCATAGATCCCTCCAACTTTCTGAAAACTTCCCGCGGCAAAAAAATGAAGGGAGCACAGAAGTTTGACAGTGCCGGGAACAGCGTGGCTTCTGCGTGTTAGTGGCTGCAGATAAGGCTCCTGTACCCCATACAGGCTATAGTTTGCTGCTCTATTTAACCTATAGCGCCTCACTATTTCCCCCTCTGATAATCCCTCTAGAGTTGATCTTTTCCCTGAAAACTCCAGGCTGCATCACTCTAGGGCGATCACTAACTTGATTCTCTTCTTCCCAATCCAACAAAAATCCGACTGCAAACTCCATCTTGTCTTCACAAACGCTCACCCACCACAATGTTTTTTGAGTAACGCCTACTCTACTTCATATATGTTTGTAAATGATGCGTTAGTATTATTTCTATTAGCTAATTACCGCAATGTGATGGAAATAACGCCTTGCGATAATTGGATTTTTTGCACATGCGATATGAGTAGTAACACATGTGAAATGAGTTTGATGAATCGGTACTTAATTATCGAACACTTTTTAACGCATAAAACTATTTGTTATACGTTAACGACCTTTAGTGAATCGGCCCCTTAGACTCTTAGCCTTACTGCTTGACAGTTTAGTGACAGAAATCATCATTTCAATCATCACTGCGGACCCCGGGCCACTACGTATAAGGGAACTGTGGCATTCTATGCTGGGGGCACTGTATCATCTGACATATTAGTCATTCCAATTTTGTATTTATGGTTATTGTGACATTGGGGCCAATGTACCGGTTTGTCAAGGCAGAACCTGTAAGAAATTGTGGGTCTCATAAATGCTCCTGGCTCTGTTTTACCCCAATCTGCCTAAATTCTAATCTGGATCCATACCTGCCCCACCTTTCATTATATTCTGCATCCCCTGCTTTAAAAAGGCCCCTAACTGGAGTCCTATGTTTATACCACCCCGGATGGCAGCCATGATTCTATGTATAGGGGTTCACTGGTATTCTTATCAGGGATCCTATGTGCTGTCTCTGTGTATAGCCTTAGGGTATAAGCCATCCACTGAATATCTATCTATGTTCCTCATGTAATGAGAACAAATTAAAAAACAAAAACACCTTGTACTGTTTGTGTAGATGGTTTGGTTACCTTTAAATGTTAGAGAACACAAAACCAATCACAGACAAACAAACTCAACCAATTCAGATCTCTTCTTATTTCATTTAAAGAGAAATGCTATGGCAGATGTTGGCAATGGCAGACAGTGACCTCACAAACTAAATCCCAGCATTTACAAGGAAAGTGACATTGGGCTCCAAAGGAGATTCCCCTACTCCCCATAAAAGCCCCCCAGCATGCAATGTTTTTTAGGGGTCATTCACTTGTGCCCCAGATGTAATGCAAGAGCACCAAGGAGTGCAAACAACTACAAGGGCAAACAAGGTTGTATTCTGTATTAAAAGGGGCATACGTTTACGGGAAGAGAGGGAAATCTTTAATATGCCATGCAGTTTTGGTCTCCAGTGCTCAAATGGGCTATTATTGAATTAGAGAGATTTTAAAGAAGCTCAACTAAGCTGGGAAAGGATATAGAAAGACTCAGTAATGAAGAAAGACTGGCCACGTTGGGTCTGTTTATCTTGGAGAAGAAGCGCTTAAGAGGGGATATGATAATTATTTTCAAATATATAATGGTTCCATGTATTAAACTCGTTATTTACCTCCTGTAGCAACTCCCATCAACCTTAGATCAAGCAAATTGTGATTTAATCCCGGCTGTGTAGCTTCTGACTGTACTTTGCCTTTTAAGTTGTCTAGATACAATATATTTTACAAGAAGATCTTGCATTATTATCATTATGTTATTTATTTTTATGATAATATATGTTGCATTGTATTTAAGCATTACTAAAGAACACATCCATCACACATCCATTGTTGAGACGACTGATACATTAAACAGAAAGGGTATGTTTAATGAGAATAATTTCCTTGATACAATACATGCAGGAGCATCAGTACATCTGTACACAGTGCAGCTCTCCTCGCCCTATTTATAAATAGGATTTACAGAGTCCAATAAAAAACACTGTACCCCTACCAATGGGGATTGTCAACTTCATCTGATAAAAAAGAATATTTTACAAAATCTAATTTGTAGATAAAGGCAGGTTCTGAACAATGGGATCAGATCAGCCAAATCAGAGAGCCTGACTGAGCAGGGAAGACGAGTAAAGCTGGCCATACACGCACCGATACTATCGTACGAAACCTCGTTTCATACGATATTCGGTGCGTGTATGGCATGTCGGCGAGTCGACCGATATTGCAGGAAGCTGCTGATATCGGACGACTCGCCGATCGGCCAGGTTAGAAAATTTTGATCGGGTGCCATAGAAGGTGCCTGACCAAAATCTGCCGTCAGGGCTGAATCGGCAGAAGGAGGTAGAAATCTTATTGTTTCTACCTCCTTATCTGCTGTTTCAGCCCTGACTGTGTGTGGCGGATCTGACGATGTTTCGTGCGACCGATGGTCGCACGAAACATCGTCAGATCGCCATGTGTATGGCCAGCTTTAGAGAATGTATGTAGCCAGGTGATGAGGGGTGATACAAACATGGAGATTGTAAGCAGTAAAGTCACCTTATAGTTAAAGTTATGAGCTGTATTTTAAAAATCAATAGAACATGTCGTGGCTGGATGCCGGTCCTACCTGAATTATTAGTCCCGCTGCGATCCAAAGTATTCCCTAATTACAGTATTCCATTTCCCCATTATTACAGGCAGGGTTTTCCCCTTGCTTTGCATATTTCTATTTAAAGAACATGATAAAAAAAAATTCAGCTGCCAAAGCAGAACCTCCGAGATTTTCAAGTACTCACTAGTTAATGCAGTGTGGGCATGGTCCTAACTTTGGGAAAACCTCCATTTTGGCTCAGGTGGTAGAACTGCATGTGTAAAGAAAAATCTACATCTGCAAAAGAAATTCAAATTTCAATGAAATTGCCTCTGGTCCTGTTACATACAATATTACACAAAACAACACATGTAAGGGGTTATGTAATAAGAGGTACTACGTTTGCCCAGTAACCAATCAGCAGGAAACATTCACCTGTTTAAACGTAATCACCTTATTGGTTGCTATGGGTTATTGGACCTGGGCAAACTTAGTGCCTTTTATTACATATGGGGGGTTGAATCTTTAATACACTAAGGGGCACATTTACTAATGCACGAATGCGTTTTTTTCATAATGATCGGTATTTTTGCGACTTTTTCGTCGCCGTCACAACTTTTTCGTATTTTCCGTGACTTCTTCGTCGCCGTCGCGACTTTTTCGTATTTTCCCTGACTTTTCGGCACCTTAGCGAAATTTTAGGATTTCGCGTTCTTTCGTGCGCAAGTGCACTGAACGAGCCCATGTGGACAGCAGACACCATTACAGGGAGGCTTACAAAATCATGTGTTTACGATCATTCAATATGAAAAATTTGCGACGGCGACGAAATAGTCGCGCAAGATACGATAAAGTCACGACGGCGATGAAAAGTTGTGAAAAATACGAAAAAAGTTGCGACGGCGACGAAAAAGTTTCGTTTCCAATGCGAATTTTTGCCGTTCGGGATTCAAATTCGTGGATTAGTAAATGTGCCCCTAATTATAAGTAGATTTTAGGTTTAGAAATAGACCCCTTAGGTCTGCTTCCCACCAAAACATTATTTTACTATAAAAGCTTAATTATATTAGGGATACAGATGGGTTATGGCTAGTGATGAGTGCATTTTTTTTTAGTAATGAAAGCCTAATGGAAACGCCAATGATTCTGACCATGTGATAGGTGGGAATGAATATACTGAGGACAATATATTTTTCATTTTTCCAAAGGAAACAATGGATTTGGTTGGTGTGAGCCTATGAAGCAAATGCCAGTGTAATTTTGGTCAACGAGGGTCTTGTTGGTCTTTAGAAATACGTTCAAGTCAGACCGAAGTTACATTAAAGTAATAAATGAGACTATGGCCAATTCTCCAACGTTCCACATGAGAGGGCTGCAGGCAGGAAATGCACATTTTAGTATTTCCTAAATCAAAAACACCTGTGACACAGGTGGAGAATAAGCCCCTTAAGCCATCAGCCTAATTTAGACCTTATTTTGTTTTGCATAATCTTCTTTAAGACACTATTTGGAAAGTACCTTTGTGCTGCCATTTTTTTTAATGTAGGCAGTGGATGAAAAGGTAATAAGTACCTAATAAGTAAATTGTGAGGTTTGGTCAGGTCTTAGGTATGCTATGTCTTTAATTTGGCATTTAAAGTCATCTAAGGAATGAGAATAAGAGACAATCATAATCTCAACTTTAATTTATTTAGTAGTTTGGATGGCAGCCAAATTGTTTCTGTCCCTCCTACATAAACCCATATTCTCCCCAGTAGCAGATCTTTGGAATAAAGACTAAAGTCACCATTTATCTAATATCCCAAACCATAAAGGGTAACAACGTGTTAAAAAGTAATCAGATTGTTTAGAAACCTGCAAGGGAAAGCCCGGTTGTGGTAATCAAACAGAAGTCAGCTGTCTCTAGTTGCTAGTAGTAACTAGACCAGGTATAATTTACTCCCATTAGGTATGTCTATTTGGTACCGGAACAAAATGCTTCTTCTATTTTCAGTAGTGTTTATATCATTTTGAATCATTGCTCTGTATTGGGATCATGCTCATTGGCCTTAACATTTAAATAATTCTAATTTAAAAAAAAAATAAATAAAAATGTTCCTTTTTCTCTGTAATAATAAAACAGTACCTGTATAGATCCCAACTAAGATATAATTACCCCTTATTGGGGGCAGAACAGCCCTATTGGGTTTATTTAATGGTTAAATGATTCCCTTTTCTCTGTAATAATAAAACAGTACCTGTACTTGATCCCAACTAAGATATAATTACCCCTTATTGGGGCAGAACAGCCCTATTGGGTTTATTTAATGGTTAAATGATTCCCTTTTCTCTGTAATAATAAAACAGTACCTGTACTTGATCCCAACTAAGATATAATTACCCCTTATTGGGGGCAGAACAGCCCTATTGGGTTTATTTAATGGTTAAATGATTCCCTTTTCTCTGTAATAATAAAACAGTACCTGTACTTGATCCCAACTAAGATATAATTACCCCTTATTGGGGGCAGAACAGCCCTATGGGGTTTATTTAATGGTTAAATGATTCCCTTTTCTCTGTAATAATAAAACAGTACCTGTACTTGATCCCAACTAAGATATAATTACCCCTTATTGGGGGCAGAACAGCCCTATTGGGTTTATTTAATGGTTAAATGATTCCCTTTTCTCTGTAATAATAAAACTGTACCTGTACTTGATCCCAACTAAGATATAATTACCCCTTATTGGGGGCAGAACAGCCCTATTGGGTTTATTTAATGGTTAAATGATTCCCTTTTCTCTGTAATAATAAAACTGTACCTGTACTTGATCCCAACTAAGATATAATTACCCCTTATTGGGGCAGAACAGCCCTATTGAGTTTATTTAATGGTTAAATGATTCCCTTTTCTCTCTAATAATAAAACAGTACCTGTACTTGATCAGCTGCACCAAAACCAGTTAGCCCAGAATGGCTCTACTTCCTTGTTAGGCCTACAAATTGCCCTTGATTATATAAAATGGGCTCTAGGCACACTGAGAACTCATCTTATTTGTTCCAGTGCCAGGAGCTTTACACGCCGCAGACATGGACTTTGCCTACAGATTAACCTTATTGTTTTCCATAGCTGCCTTTGTGGGGACTGCAGATGCCGAGAACCCGGGGTTGGTGGTGAGAGTCACACAGAAAGGACTGGACTATGGTAGGTTTGATATTCCTCCTAATAGAAACAACATAATGCAGAGACTTGTTATTAAATACTTAGGGTATATATAGTGTTTCAGTCTGGAAGGCTTTATTTTGCTTTTACTTATGCTATGACTTCACTTTAAATGCTGGTTGTTTTTATCACTGCAAACCCCTATGGTTGGTTCATTGTAGATACAGTGGTCAGAGGAAACCCACACAGACAAGGGGGGAACATAGCTTCCAGGTTGGATTTAAATTAGGACTTAGCTCCTATCCCAGGCCTTTACATTGGAGTTTAGTACTAAGCAGCCCTTCATGCTGATAACATGGGTGTAAATTTTTACTCCAAAGTAGTAACTCATACCAACTAGAGTTTCTATGGTTGACTGGTCTAGAACACTGGTCATCATCCTCATGAATGTGCCTGTATCTGCATTTACAAAATGCATTTGACTCTACATACAGTTTTGACTTTCTGGGAGAAGAGAGTGAGATAGACTTCAGCCCTCATTCGGAATTCTTCATTTCGATATGTACTGTTTTTCTATTTTCATTTTGTTGCCTCCCAATAGACTTTTTGACCTTCTTTATAGAGCTTCCAGCCATCTTTTTTTAAGCAACTATGTCATCTGGTTTGGAACAGTTGGTTCTAGAGATTGCTGCTCCTCAGGGTCTTTAGGCTCCTTACCCACATCTGAGCTGCATTGTTGGGATATTGCCTACTTTAGCATATGGTTTTTCTTGTTTCCTATTTACCATAGCCTGTTAAAGAGGTTGTTTACCTTTAAATTTACTTTTAGTATGATGTAGAGTATACTATTCTGAAACAATTTGCAATTGGTCTTCATTTTTTATTATAGGCAGTTTTTTTTAATTATTTTACATTTTGTTCCGCAGCTCTCCAGTTTGGAATTTTAGCAGTTATCTTGTTGCTAGGGTCCAGTTTACCTTAGTAACCAGTGAGTGATTTGAGAGAGTGACTGATATATGAATAGCAGAGGGGCTGAAGAGAGAGATAAGTAATACAAATTATCAATAAAAATGTAGACTAACAGAGTAATAGTATTTTGGCTGCTGGTCCCCCATTTGAAAGCTGTAAAGAGACAAGAAGAAGGCAAATAATTCAAAAACTATTAAAATAAGTTATTCTATAACATTAAAAGTGCTTTATAACTAAGAGTATAGGGGTAATTATATGGAGGCCTAGTAACCTATCATTTCATGTTTAACTAGACTAAAATGTTTGGGATAGTAACCTCACTAGTTTAGGGTAGCAATGTGAATGTATAATGTGAATGTATTGTTGCAGATAAATACCAAGTGGCAACATTTCACTGCACAGTAAAGTGAGCAGTAGAATAATGACAAATGGCTCAGTATTATCATAAATGCATTATCTCTCCTACAGCCCTTCAGGAAGGTGTGATTGCATTGCAGCAGCAACTATCCCACATTCAGCTGAAAGATATCCCAGGCACCCATAACCATGAGATTGTTGGAAAAGTGCATTACAACATTTTTAGGTGAGTTGAAAATGGCTCCAGCCTACATGGGTAAGAAAAAACAAACAGGACTCCATGCTTGACCAAGGCAACAAAGAGCAAAGCAGCAATGCATAGAAGCAATACATGTGGAACAACTTTCCTTTCGGTTGTACAGAAATGATGTCAGATAAGATATAACTTGCTTACGTTTAACATTTACATGGTAGAAGGGTTTCCTATCTCCAACTGTTTAATTCACTCATGAATGCAAGTATATAATTAAAAGTAAATGCATTCCATTCCTTCTTCACATCTTTTTGGGCAATGGGCATATTGGACAGATTTGACAATGTATTATTATTATTAACACTTATTTATAAAGCGCCAACATATTCCGCAGCGCTGTACAGTAAGTGGGTTTCATACATTGGACATACAGAGTAACATATAAAGCAATCAATAAACGATACAAGAGGCGAAGAGAGCCCTGCCCAAAAGAGCTTACAATCTACAAGTATTAAAACCATGCACACAGTATATCCTGTCTTTAAATTAGCGTTATTGGCCAATGCTATTTACATTCCAGTTTCATAGCTCTTCACCATTATTTCAGGCTTTAGTGAGAATTGTTCTCTACTAGTTACTAGTTCAATAAACCATTACCCAGTTGGCACTCACATAAACAGCAAGGTGCAGTGGTATTGATGCTTTTTATTCAGATCTCACGTTTTGGGGGAAACCCCCCTTTTTCAAGTGCTCTTGAAGAACGTCTGCTGAGATCTTAATAAAAAGCGTCAAAACCACCGCACATTGCTGTTTATGTGAGTGCCATTAGGATTATGGTTTATTGGAGGTATACATTCCTTCTATGGGCAGCAGGAGCACCGAATAGAGCCGCACTTACATGTTTATAGTCATATTGCTACATGCAGGGACTTGTATTTCTGATTTGAAAATACTTACTTGTTCTTTTAACATTGTTTTTTGGCAGCATGAATTTAGGAAATTTCCAGTTGCCCGGTTTCCAAGTCAGTCCCATTCCAAATGTTGGTCTGAAGCTGTCGACGTCTGGAGGTTTTTTCGAAGTTAATGGACGATGGGATGTTCAGCATTCATTTGTGTAAGACATAACTGTACTACTATAAAAAGATATGGCTTGACATTGAATGGGACCACGGAGATTGGTTCTGTATCACCTATGGGCAATCCTATGTTATTTAGAAGCACAATTACTCCTGTAGATCCAAGCTATAGTATACTTACAGACATTTACCACTGAAGTTAGTTTATAAAAAGACAAATTATTAAAAGTTTGTTGATCCCTCAATTATTATTCCTTACAGTGTATGCCACCCTATACAGATCTTACTTGTCCCTACTCTTTATAACCTACTGTTTTTGGTCCATCTGACATTCGACTTTGTCGTGTCTTTGTAGGCTAGGGGTGTTACACAATATAAAGGCCTGCCATAAGATAAAACTAGACCACCTCACAACCAAATGGGCACCTACCTAAACTTTCATGCATGGTTTGTACAGGCTACTTCTGATCACTTCTCAGTCATGTTCTTTATTGGCAGACATGAAAACGGCACTTTTAATATCAAAGTTGGGGGGCTCGGCATGTCTGTTGGACTTAATTTGAGGAATATTGAACATGGAAAACCAACAGTTTCCGTAGCAGACTGCAGCTGCCATATTGCCAATGTTGAGGTGCACATGTCTGGAACCATAGGGTAAGTCTCTGTCATATTTCTAAGGTGGTCAATACACTTTATATATTGATCTGAGTAAAACTTGGCTTGAGATTCCATTCAAACCATGGTGTTACATATTTAGATCATTTTATGTCATAAATTGCAGAGATTCCTACTAAACTGATTAACAGTTATTAAAATATTTTCTTAACTGTATTCCTGATTGTTAGTTTGTCAAGGTTCAAACTGAGTAGTTAGACAGCAGTAACTACAGGGAACGGCAGGGAATCCAATCTGTTAGGGAAATTCCACAAGTATATAACTGTGCTAATTGCATGTTAGATAATTGCAATTAATACTGTAAGTTAATTATAGGTTAAAGTACAGCATCACTTCTACTGGATAGGGACTAAATTAGATTGTATCTATCTTAAACCAATGTTATAGGCATATATATCAAATGATTATTCTTTATCTATAGCTCCCAATGTAGCCAATGTATTGCTTTATGAGGATTATACATGATCAGTCCTTGCCCCAGCAGAGCTTACGATCGAAATCATCTATGTTGACATACTCTATGGTTAGTTTAATTAGCAGCCAGTTACTGTCGTTGTGGGAGTAACCCCTTGCAAACACAGCGAGAATATACAAACTCCTTGAAGCCTTGGCATCGAACCCAGGACTCTGGTGTTTGTGGAGAGCCATCAAGTATAAAGCAAGGGGTGTGATATCTGTCAACAAACAGCATCTTTTCTTACATTGCAGTTGGTTGGTTAAACTATTCCATGACGCAGTTGAATCAAAAATAAGACAAGAATTGGAGGACAAGGTACCTGTAACGGATAAACGGCAAAATTTGGAATTCAATCCTTTTTGTGCAAAGCTTAAATAAACTAGCAAGGCTGTAACTAGCAGTGTAGGGCTCATTAACTAATGACAGGGCAGGGTGCCGAGTGCAGAACATGAGTGCCAAGTATGGCCATAGGCCTGACATCCACTATACAGGTGTCGGATCCCTTATCCGGAAACCCATTATCCGGAAAGCTCCGAATTATGGAAAGCCTGTCTCCCATAGACTCCATTTTACTCAAGTAATTCAGAGTTTTAAAATTGATTTCCTTTTTCTCTGTAAAAATAAAACTGTACCTTGTATTTGATCCCAACTAAGATATAATTACCCCTTATTGGGGCAGAACAGCCCTATTGGGTTTATTTAATGGTTAAATGATTCCCTTTTCTCTGTAATAATAAAACAGTACCTGTACTTGGTCCCAACTAAGATATAATTACCCCTTATTGGGGGCAGAACAGCCCTATTGGGTTTATTTAATGGTTAAATGATTCCCTTTTCTCTGTAATAATAAAACAGTACCTGTACTTGATCCCAACTAAGATATAATTACCCCTTATTGGGGGCAGAACAGCCCTATTGGGTTTATTTAATGGTTAAATGATTCCCTTTTCTCTGTAATAATAAAACAGTACCTGTACTTGATACCAACTAAGATATAATTACCCCTTATTGGGGCAGAACAGCCCTATTGGGTTTATTTAATGGTTAAATGATTCCCTTTTCTCTGTAATAATAAAACAGTACCTGTACTTGATCCCAACTAAGATATAATTACCCCTTATTGGATGCAAAACAATCCTATTGGGTTTAATGAATGTTTTATTGGTTTTTCAGTAGACTTAAGGTATGAAGATCCAAATTACGGAAAGCCCCCTTATCTGGAATACCCTTGGACCCAGAGAGGACTTTCTTTACATTTAAATCTAAAGTTTGTTTCTGTTAATCCAGCATCTAGAAATAGACTATTTCTTGGCTACAAAAGAGTTTTCAGTCTGTAGCCCTGTAGAGAACCATTTGCAAATGGCATTTGACCGTTCTTGATCTTCCTGTGTAAGAACATACCCCATGGTATTATATAGAGCTGATCTGTTATCTGTCTTTACTCCTTTTACAGATTGAATGGCTGTCCCCCTGCTTATGTATATAAACAATAGTAGTATTTTTTGATCACTCTCATATTTTGTTGTTAATGTTCCTTTGAAGCAGATTGGCATCAATGTAATTACAGTTGACTACTTATGTAAAGTAGAAAAGAATGTTTTGGGGGTGGGGGCTTTTGTGTGATATGGCCCATTAACCAATAAGTCCTAAACCAATAGGATCAGTAATAAGATTGTATCTAGTGCAGTTAGAGCAGGGGTGGGCAAACTACGGCCCGCGGGCCACATCTGGCCCCTTGGCCTTTTTAATCCGGCTCGCAGACGACGCCAAGTCTCATCACGCGAGACTTGGGGGCCCATTTACTTACTCACGAACGGGCCGAATGCGTCCGATTGCGTTTTTTTCGTAATGATCGGTATTTTGCATTTTTTTCGGAAAATTATCGCGACTTTTTCGTTACCAATACGATTTTTGCGGAAAAACGCGAGTTTTTCGTAGCCATTCCGAAAGTTGCGATTTTTTCGTAGCGTTAAAACTTGCGCAAAAAGTTGCGATTTTTTCGTAGTGTTAAAACTTGCGCAAAACGTCGCGCCTTTTAAGTTTTAACGCTACGAAAAAAGCGCAACTTTTCGCGCAAGTTTTAACGCTACGAAAAAAGCGCAACTTTCGGAATGGCTACGAAAAACTCGCGTTTTTTCGCGCAAATCGTATTGGTAACGAAAAAGTCGCGATAATTTCCGTAAAGGCGCCGAAAAAATCGAAAAAATACGAAAAAGTCGCAAAATGTTCGTTTTCCAATCAGAATTTTTCCAATTCGGATTCAAATTCGTGGGTTAGTAAATCAGCCCCTTGGTGTCATTGGCGTGCCGGAATTAAAGAGACGAAGGGGGCGTAACGCTGGCCTGGCCCTGCCCGCCCTGGCCCGGCCTGGGGGTGAGTAAATGTGGCCCGTGAGCCAAAAAGTTTGCCCACCCCTGAGTTAGAGTGATCAAAGTTGATGAATGATTGCTTGCTATGGGTTATTGCAATGGCCTTAACCAATCAGGCTGTTAAACCCACTCATCTTTTTCTTTTTAGATCTGCCCAGAGATTAATGACATTATTAATTCCAAACTGTCATCCCTTCTCCAAACTCTACCAGGTGATCAACCACTTATGCACAAAGGGGGGGGGGGGACCAAATTCTATAGTATAATTAATTAAAGTCAAATTGATTATTGTTTTTAATGTTTCTGTTTGACAGTGGAAACAAACCTTGACCACATATCTGCCCTTGATTACTCTCTGATGGGACCTCCTTCTGTCATGGCAAATTGGGTTGATGTATTTTTAAAGGTATAATTTGAAAGAAATGACATTCCTAAATGGGTAAAAACACTTATATGGTAACATTGAGCTTATTTGTATACTTAATTATGCTTTATAAATATGGAAGGTTCTGGTTTAGTTAGATTTATTATTCATTATTCCTAAAGTTAATCCTGCTTTTTTCATTGTGTAGCCACCTACATATATCTTTAATGATTGTCTCCTCTTTAAGGGGGAATTTTTTTATAGGTCACACCGTACTGCTCCGCCCTTCGCACCCCCGGCGATGTCGCTGCCTCCAGAACAAGATCACATGGTTTACTTTGCCGTCTCTGACTATGTGTTCAACACTGCTCTTCTCGCTTATCAGAGTGCTAGGGCTCTTGTCCTCACTTTGACTGATAAGATGGTAAAAAAGATAGCATTCACCTGTCAGATCTGCCTTTTTGTTAATATATTCTAATTAATGTTTTTGCACATGGGTGAGATTTGTGTTTTATAATTTATTTCAGTGAATGTTCTTACCTTTAGTAATTTTTCCCTTTTCCTTGTATAATACTCACTAAAAAAGATCTATATTGTAAAGAATAAGAATTTCCCATTGCATTTTACACCCATACAAACAAAAGGGATGTTCCTTTCAACACTTTTGTTCTGCTTTACTACAAGTTTCCCCAAAACCCTTAAAGCGGACCTGTCAACCTAAGAAAATAACTCCAAATTATTTTCTATATTGTTAGTTGGGCAAAATAAACATTACTTACTCTATATAAATAATATAAATCTTGTTTCCTTCCGTCTTGGAATTACTCAATCACAACAAGCAGGCAGGCACCATTTTGTGGGCACTGTTATTAAGGCAAGCTTTGTATCCCCCCAAAATCTTGTTTATGTACCAGAATGGGGGACCAGATGCCCATGCACTGGCTACACAATTAGATGAGGAGGAGGGAGGGGAAACGTTAGATGTGCAGTGACATCTAGGAAGTGCTGAATGGAAAGCTAAAGTTATTGTCTGCCCCTCCTCTATGCCTAAGGCATAGAGGCGGGGCAAGCAATATATGATTGACAGCTGGGATTTTTAAATGCCTTTATAATGGGTTTGGATGTGTTAATGTAAAAATTAATTTGGGTTTCTTGTTTAATTTGAACAGGACTTTTATTAGACAGATTTTCATGTCTGGGTGACAGGTCCACTTTAACAGTACCAGAGGGGGTTAGGGTCTTCCCATAACCCCCCCTTCCCCTAACCCCCCCTTCCCCTAACCATTCAGTGCTCAGAAGCACTGTATTTCGAAACAGAATTCAAAGACCTGCATCAATTCTTTTCCATGCAACCCCCCCCCAAAAAAACGGCAGATTATGCCCGTTTCTTGCACTTTGCACCCTACCCGTTGGCAGTAGTAAATTCCATGATTTATCAACATTTGAATGCACCTAAACTATTTAACTCAAATGTTCCGATAAGATGCAATAATATTTTTCTTTTTGTTGCTACAGATTCCAAAGGAATTCGGCGTTCACCTGAACACTAACTTATTGGAAAGAGTAATACCGGCGGTACTGTATGCAGTCATCCTTATTCTGTTTGAAATGGTGTCTAAGGGGCTGATTTACTAAGACACGAATTCGAATCCGAATTGGAAAAATTCCGATTGGAAAACGAACATTTTGCGACTTTTTCGTATTTTTTGCAATTTTTTCGGCGCCTTTACGACTTTTTGGAAATTATCGCGACTTTTTCGTTACCAATACAATTTGCGCGAAAAAACGCGAGTTTTTCGTAGCCATTCCGAAAGTTGCGCAAAATCTTGCGATTTTTTCATAGCGTTAAAACTTGCGGAAAAAGTCGCGCCTTTTTCGTAGCGCGACGTTTCGCGCAAGTTTTAACCCTACAAAAAAATCGCCAGATTTTGCGCAACTTTCGGAATGGCTACGAAAAACTCGCGTTTTTTCGCACAAATCGTATTGGTAACGAAAAAGTCACGATAATTTCCGAAAAAAATCGCAAAATACCGATCATTACGAAAAAAACGCAATCGGACGCATTCGGCCCGTTCGTGGGTTAGTAAATGTGCCCCTAAGTAAATGATATATATGAATCTATAGGTTTCCAAGATGTACCCCAATATGCCCATGAAGCTAAAGATATCAGCTGCCTCAACGCCAGCTCTGAATATTACCCCAGGAGGTGTGACTCTTTCGCCAATTGGAAACTTCCAGGCTTATGCCATTCTGCCCAACTCCTCCCTGGCTCCACTTTTTCTCCTTGAAGTGGTGAGTCCTCTGCTTGTTCTAAAATGGAAAAATGTGTTGGAATGTTTTTATTTACCAAGTAAGCAACAGATTTAGGCAGATATCAAGCACTTGATTCTTCAATCATTTACTGCTTATTAAACAACTGAGTTGGGTTTTGCTTGCTTTGCCTATATACCCTCGAATCTATTGGCAGTAGAATGCCAAAATGACTTTCCTTCTCCTTTTAGCTGTAGATTATAATGAACTTTTATTTTCATCTCTAGAAAACAAATGCCTTTGCAAAGGCGGCAGTGAATTCTGGGAAAATAGTAGGCACCCTAGAGAATGGCAAGTAAGTATTTAAAAATTAACATTTAAATGTAAAATGTAAATATAATCCATACAATTATGAGAGATAATGGGCCTGATTCACTAAAGTGCGATAAAATTTATTGCACGCTTTTTTGCGTTAAATTAGACACGATAATTAGCGCGCGATTCACCATAGTATTATCGCGTGCGTTAAGTCGCCATATCACATGCGTTATTTTTCATGCAACCACATGCGCTAGTTTTAATGCATGCGTTAATTTCCGCAATGAAAAGAATACGATCGCATGATTCACAATCACTTAGGCGCGCTAAATATTGCATAAGGCTATGCGAAAATTAACACCTACTTCAAGCAGGCGATAATTATAGAAAAGTACAGTAAATGAGCTTTTGGCAATAAAATATGGACTTTGCAGTGGGATTTATTCAAGTATGTGTTTCCCCTAGAGTGACGCAGCCGCCAGTTTGCAGCGAAATGGTCGTTTTTAATACAGTAATTTTCCGCAAGTATTGTGGATGGATAACATGGCGTGCGTTCATTCGCATGACTATTTATATGCGGCTACAAGTGATGAAATGCTTCGCCAGGCATGGATTCGCAGGAAATTTTTGGACGTGCGGCGAATTTTTCCGCGGCGAATTTTTTCATGCGTTTCCAAAACAATCTGCCAATGGCAAAACACATGAAAAAATTCACCGCACGTCCAAAAATTGACACAGGCGTCAAAAAATAATAGTCGTGGGCAAAAAAATTGTTGCCCGCGACTATTATTTTTTGACGCCTGCAATTACAACATTTTTGCCGTTTCGTGGATCTTTCGAAAGATTTGCTAATTTTTCACCAAAGATAACCAGAACACATTTCTCATCAATAGTGGCTACTATTTATAAGCATCTACTATTATATGCTACCATTTATATGTGGCTAATATTTATATATACTATTTATATGCTACCATTTATATGTGGCTACTATTTATATATACTATTTATATGCTACCATTTATATGTGGCTACTATTTATATATACTATTTATATGCTACCATTTATATGTGGCTAATATTTATATATACTATTTAAATGCTACCATTTATATGTGGCTACGGCTAATATTTATATATACTATTTATATGCTACCATTTATATGTGGCTACTATTTATATATACTATTTATATGCTACCATTTATATGTGGCTACTATTTATATATACTATTTATATGCTACCATTTATATGTGGCTAATATTTATATATACTATTTAAATGCTACCATTTATATGTGGCTACGGCTAATATTTATATATACTATTTATATGCTACCATTTATATGTGGCTACTATTTATATATACTATTTATATGCTACCATTTATATGTGGCTACTATTTATTACACTATTTATATGCGGCGACAATTTATATACACTATTTATAAGCTACTCTTTATATCCGGTAACTATACGCGTGCGTTATTTAGCGCATGTACCGGCAAATACCGCTTGAAAATAGTCTTCGCGAGTTAAATAACGCATGCAATATCGCGCGTGAAATAGCGTAAGTATGTTTATAGTGAATCGTGCGAAAAGTCGCGAAAATTAAGACGCGATAAAATTTTTAACGCACGTTTTATCGCACTTTAATGAATTGCCCCTAAGGCCTCTAATCTTATATATATATATTTTTGTTTAATAAGAATTATATAAAATATTCTCACATATTAATGTGATTTCTGTTGTTTCTAGGGTGGAAGTTTCTCTGTCTCACTCTGATGTTGGACCTTTTTCAGTGAGTCCTGGGCCATGAATTATTTGCCCAACAATATCAATATATTCACTAATCTTTACATACTTTTCAGCTGACAGAGAGAAGCGACAGTTGAACCAAATCAGCCCTTCTGTTCGGCACTTTATAACTGTATAAATGTGCCTTGTCAATAAGTAAAGGAAAACTGTTATACTACTATAGTCAATCCAGAAAACTGTAGTTGATGGTTAATAAATCTATTTTGAAAACACTTTTTTAAAAAAATTATACACTTTGGGGCAAATGTATCAAAATGTGACATTAGAACTCACCATAGTAAAATATTTATGAATCGGTGAAAGTTAGAATTCACCATTAAAGTTCACTCTTATAATTCCATAGGAATGAATAGAGAATGGCGGAATTTCACTCTGCTGAGCTTTAATTTGACACTTCGATACATTTTTGGCTTTATTTCATTATTATACTCAAATCTCAAAGCAGCGGACTCACATTTTACCAATCATTTGCAACGACTCGAGCTGAACTTGCTAGTACACCTTCCATTGACTTCTGCTGTATATGAACTTGTCTGTTTTCAGAGGCCAAATGTTTATATTTGAGTAGCATCTAATAAATTTCAGAGACCTGCAGGAACCATGTTGCATGTATCGTAGAGAATGTAATCTGTTTCTATTGCTCTCTAGGTTTCGGAAATTAATATGGCCATGAACTTACTTGTCCCAGT
Organism: Xenopus tropicalis; assembly: GCF_000004195.4. NCBI lineage: Eukaryota > Metazoa > Chordata > Amphibia > Anura > Pipidae > Xenopus > Xenopus tropicalis. The sequence continues at coordinate 39,059,310 of NC_030686.2, read as the reverse complement.
GATCCTTCCTCACATTAATGGTACGTAGCAAGATAATAGGGCTCATTTATAAATGGGTGTGGTATACAAAGCGCAAATTTCTGATGTGAATCCTTATTTTTTTTTTTTACCCACAATGCAGGGTTTTAACCCGAATGCCAATGTAATTGTGTTCCCGTGAGAAACGTATTATTGGTTGCTGCCCTGATTTTGCAAGACTACAGCTCCCAGCATGCTTTAAGCATTGATGCAATGTTGTATGCAAAAGTTTGGTTGAGCAAGCAACAGTGTTTAAAATATGGGTCTCCTCAAAGTTCCATGACCTGTAGAAGAGCACTTGACCTGTGGTTTCATGCCTGTACATTTTAATTGAATGCTTGATTACTCCTAATATTGTCATATTTATATAAATAATATTAATCGGTGGTCCTCATTTAGCCAAACTTTTTATTCCTCCAGACTACCTGAAATATGGATTCCCACTACCCTTGATTGAGCACATCCAGCTCAGTGATATTGTGATTAAAACATATGAGGTTAGTACACATTCTCCTTTCAGCCAGTGGGGTAACTACCGTAGGGGCAGTGAGTGTGACTGCACCCAGACCCAGCGCCACACCGGCCAGACTAGGTATTCCCCTCTATAAGAAGATTGCTCCAAGAGCCCAATAAACCTTGGTGGCTACAGGAAACAGATATTGTCTCCCAACACTAGAACCCCCAAAGGAGTATGCGTTCTGTATGAAGTGTCCCAAGGATACTAAAGAGACTCTTATTCCCTATCCATGTTTTGTTATTGTTCAACACCTGTAAATCTGAGGAGTGTAACATACCCTTCCTGTTAAACCCATCACTTGTACAGCTCAATCAACTCGACATGGTATAAATTCGAACTAAACTCATTCATTGCTGTGTTTATAAAATTTGAGTTTAAACGGACGTTCGTTTCCGTGAATCCTCTTTATTTTTCACAAACAGGAATTGCTCCAGCAGCCATTTTAGGAGCATTGGCACTCATTCTTGTGTTAAAGCTTCACTTGAAACTGGGTGAAGTAGAAAACAATGATGGGATTTATTTCCCCTTGACAACGTGTGAAATAGTAAACAATGAGGGGATTAATTTCCTTTGACGATGGGTGAAACTGAAAACAATGATGGGATTAACTTCCCCTTGAAACTGGGTGAAACTGAAAACAATGATGGGATTAACTTCCCCTTGAAACTGGGTGAAACTGAAAACAATGATGGGATTTATTTCCCCTTGACAACGTGTGAAATAGTAAACAATGAGGGGATTAACTTCCTTTGACGATGGGTGAAACTGAAAACAATGATGGGATTAACTTCCCCTTGAAACTGGGTGAAACTGAAAACAATGATGGGATTAACTTCCCCTTGAAGCTGGGTGAAACTGAAAACAATTAGGAGATTAATTTCTCATTGAAAGTTCCAGGACAGGCTGTCACTGACTATTCTATTCCTCTACTATTCTAAGCCTCCATAGGACTCAATGGTACTCGATAGATCAAACCTGCCCAATACTTTTTTGACAAACAAAGTTAACTAAACATTAATAAATTGAACGAATTATGGGAGTTATTTTCAAAAAATTGATAGGGGAACAATAAAGAAAAAATCGAGTTTCTGGCGGAAACCCATTCGTAAATCTCAAAATTATCTAGAAATAAGAAAAAATCCGACTTTATCTCAAAATTGCTTAGTAAAGGTGCCCCTAAGTTTCTGTGCCTTCATTGTCATATCTATAAGTATAATTCTTATTTTATTGTTGTACTGTTACATGATGTCACATTTTATCTTTTCAGCACTACCTCCTGTTTGGGGCAAATGTACAGTATCAGTAAGAAAGAATGGCAGACAAGGAGCTGGATGGACATGGGGAAATGGATAATGAAATGATTTAAAGTATTTGAAACTGTAACATCAGGTCGTGTTCCTGGACCTCAGTGACTCTCCATAACTTTGTGTAATTATATGTCCTATGTATAATGAGCTGTTGTTTATTTCAAAATATAATAGGCTGTAGCGTGGGGAAGGGAGGGGTTTGTTTATATAGAGGCTTCTCAGTGGGCTATTGCTCTGTGAGGCTACAGTTTTATTGTTATTCCTACTTTTTATGATTTATCTCTCTATTCAGCCCCTCTCCCATTCGTAATCCAATTTCTCATTAAAACCACTGCCTGGTTGGTACGGTAATATGAACCCTAGCAACTATATACCTGCAGAAATTCCAAACTGGAGCTACTAAACAGAAAGCAAAATAATTTGAAAAACCGCAGAAAATTAAAAACGAAGACCAATTCCATTTTGACTCAGAATATCCCTTATCCCTTTAACGGGGGTTTAGATTTTGACTTTTGCAGTAAGAAGCTTTATTATTTGCACTAGTGGGATCTTCCCTCTACTCTGATGGGTTCGCTAAATACTTTATTTAACTATATTTAATATGTTTTAATATTTTATCTCCTTCCCAGGTTGTTGTCTTTTAATAAGGAACCTGTTATCTTCCAACTGTTCATAAAAATGATATATAAATATTAATGTGATACATGGATTTCTATACAATCAATAAACCACTGCTTGGACCTTTGCCCATTTTTGCAACATGTGTTAAACATTCAAAGCAAAGTGCAGTTTAAACCGATATGCAGTTAGACGGTTAATAGTTAGAGTGTGAGAAAACTTATTGTAGATTTGGTATGATATTTACTCTGTATTGTGTGATCCCTTATTAGTCCTAGTACTGCTCAGTGTTAATTTGTCTGTATTCTCTGCACGCTTGCTCATTCTCCCCTGGGTACTGGTGTTTGTTAAACTCTTTATGGAAGCCGCCAACACATCTCGAGCTTGCTTGCCTATCAGCACGTACATGATGGGGTTTAGGCAGCTGTTGGTATAGGCAATGCTATTCAAGAGAACCATAAACGCACTAACCTTAAAGACTAGTAAAATATTCATAGTGGACATAGCTATCAAGAAGATAATGTAAGCTATAATCAGAGGTGTCCATGTTATAAAATAGACCAGGACCACTGAAACCGTGATTCGATATAATTTGGAGGTCTTCGTTGCCTGAGATCTCCATACCTGACAAACAATGACTCCATTGGAGATCAGGATAACACAGAGTGGGATAAAATATCCAATGACCACAACAGAGATTATAAAACAATATGCCTTAAATATCGTATCATGCCATATTGCAACTGTCTCTTCATTAGCACAGCACTCGTTGTCTATACACTGTTCTCGTAAATGCGGAAACCTGATGAATGTTCCATGATCGTCAGTTGCATTCCTATAAGAAAGTATGACGCTTCTCTCCCCATAGCTAAACAAATTTCTTTTTGCTACACTGCTATTATACTCCTGGTCGTCCTGTCCAAGAATTAGCAAAGAACACACTGTTTGATTACCCCCGGTATGTACAGCACTTACAAACACTGCGGGGAGACTAGCCAGAGCTGTTAGTATCCAAATACACGCGCAGGTCCTGTAACAAACAGAACGAGTTATAAACTTGTGATGCCACAATGGTTTGGCCACCGATATGGCACGGTCAACGTTGAGGGCCGCCATGATGAAAATACTTGTGTACATGTTGAATGTTTAACACATATGATAAAGTTTGCACGCATAGGATCCGAAAGGCCAGTTGCCTGTTATCGTGTTAGTCGCATCAAGTGGCAACCACAAAAGAAAAAGGAAATCGGCTACGGCCATGTTGAGGAACCAGATTTTGGATTTCTGCTTCATTTTGAACCCGGTGATGTAGATGACAATGCCATTGCCTAAAAGTCCTATGACACACGTTATAACAAAGATTCCAAAAGTGACATAACTTACAGCTGCTTGGTCACTGCTTTCTTCTGCGCCATTAGCATACATATAGTCCCAAAGAAAAAAACAGAGGTATTCAGAGGCTTTTTTTATGTCCATAATTGATCTGAAAATGTGAAACAAAGAAAGTTACCTATGCCTATTATAATAAGAGACAAATAAAGAATGTTATCAAATTGTTAATGAAATGGCTATAAAATATATATTTTTTATGCAGACCTGTAAAGTACAGTATATGTTCCCTTTAACTGCATTGGACATGTCACATGTAATTGCTCTTTGGATGTAAGAAATAATTGCCTAAGGTAAATTTGCACCATGTAACTTATCAAAACTATATTACAACAGTGCACTGCTTTATCCCGTGGTGCAACTGTAAGTTACTGGGTCCCACAGTAAGAATCTTTTTACCCCCTTAAACTCTAAGAATAAGTCTGGGACAGTTTATAAATTTGTATTGCATTGTTTATCAATCATTGTCCCCACTGGGCCCCCAGTGGTTGCAAAGTATTCTTCCTTAATAGTTACACCCCTGGTTGTGTCTCTTAGGTAAAGCTGTTTGCAATAGAGAACCTTTCATATCTTTGACACACTATTCATCTCTTTAATGGGTTGGAAAAGGATAAAAATTGAACTTTGTATCTTCAGATAATACCCTCCTTCCTGATATCTCTCTGATATCACATAATAAATCTATGGAATCATATAGAAACAAAGGAGACATGTGTCTATGAAGACCTATGGAGTCAAAGACAAAAGGATCTCCATGATGCAGCACCTAAATTCCCATGGTTTAATTGGTAACCCCACCCTTTGTATATTATATGCTTTCTTCACGGCATCTGTAACAATAAGTTATAACTTTACTGCTTTTATTCAAAGTATTAGATGGTAAGCTTCAGTGACTAGAATCCTCCTATGTTTAATGTTATGAGTTGCATTTTAAAATATAAATATCGCAAGTTGTGACAGGTCCTACCTGAATTATTAGTCCCGCTGCTCCTTCTGGCATTCCAAAGTGTTCTCTAATTACGTGTATTACGTTTCTCCATTTATATACGCAAGGTTTTTTTCCTTGCTTTGCATATTTAATCAGTATGACTACTATTTTTTGTTTATATAGTCTTGGATAGTTCTTAACTGGAAAATGGAACATTTCCTTAATTAAATTATGAAAAACTCAAATTCACGAAAACAAGTATAATATAGTGCTAAGTGTTTTTTTTATCACTTTTTATAATAATTTATTAATGCATTTTATTACGCTAGAGTGCAAAGTGCTCTCCAGTTAAAGAAGAACAGAAACCCAGAGATTTTCAAGAACTGAATATTAACTATTGCAGTGTGGGTTCATTTTTTGATAGGTCCGGACTGGGCTTCAAAATAGGCCCTGGCATTCCAAGTACACAGAGGCCCAAACAGCCCCCCAGCCCAATAAATAGTGAGTGTCTATGGCATCTTACAGCAGTCCCTCTGGCATTTGCCTGAACCCACAGATTGCCAGTCTGGGCCTGGGTCCTGGCATTCCAAGTACCCAGAGGCCCAAACAGCCCCCCCAGCCCAATAAATAGTGAGTGTCTATGGCATCTTACAGCAGTCCCTCTGGCATTTGCCTGAACCCACAGATTGCCAGTCTGGGCCTGGGTCCTGGCATTCCAAGTACCCAGAGGCCCAAACAGCCCCCCCAGCCCAATAAATAGTGACTGTCTATGGCATCTTACAGCAGCCCCTCTGGCATTTGCCTGAACCCACAGATTGCCAGTCTGGGCCTGGGTCCTGGCATTCCAAGAACCCAGAGGCCCAAACAGCCCCCCCCCCAGTCCAATAAATAGTGAGTGTCTATGGCATCTTACAGCAGCCCCTCTGGCATTGCCCGAACCCACACATAGTAACATAATAAATTACGTTGAAAAAAGACACACGTCCACCAAATTCAACCATAATGCCTATATATAACCTGCCTAACTGCTAGTTGATCCAGAGGAAGGCAAAAAACCCATCTGAAGCCTCTCTAATTTGCCGCAGAGGGGAAAAATTACTTCCTGACTCCAAGATAGTAATTGGACCAGTCCCTGGATCAACTTGTATTAAGAGCTATCTCCCATAACCCTGTATTCCCTCACTTACTAAAAAGCCACCCAGCCCCTTCTTGAAGCCCTAATCTAATGTATCAGCCAACACGACTGATTCACAACCTCACAGCTCTCACAGTAAAATATCCTTTCCGAATATTTAGACGGAACCTCCTTTCTTCTTACTGGAATGGGTGCCCTCATGTATTATTATATGATCCCCACACATTTGCCAACTGGGCCTGGTTGGGGAAACCCTTATAGCTCAGGTGATTGACCTGCAGGTGCAAAAATGTTTAAATGTTTGCAGTACAAAATAAGTCAGACTGGCCCACCAGGACACCAGGAAAATTCCTGGTGGTCCCGAGTCCTTGTGGACCCTGGCCCCTGCTCTGCCACTTTTCTAATAGTATCTACCTAGGATCATTGTTACCCAGTAACTAGACCAGGCATCATCATGTACACCCATTAGCGATCTCCGTTTATGACTGGAGCAAAATTCTCCTTCCACTTAAATGTGTAGATATACTTTGTTATCACTGTTCAGAACATCTCTCATTTGCTGTACAATTCATGTTTGTGGCCAAGCAACCGAAATAAAAAAAAAATAACCTATAGATTTGATGGTCGGGTCCACATTTGCTTATATTTGTAAACAAACAGCTATAATTGTAGTAATTGAATTTATCTTGCAGTTTTGATCTGTACATAAAACTGTTTACATTTTCCAAGTACAGGTATGGGACTAGGTATCCAGAATGCTCAGGACCTGGGGTTTTCTGGATAAGGGGTCTTGCCATAATTTGGATCTCCATACCTGAAGTCTACTAAAAAAAATATTTAAACATTAATTTAACCCAATAGGATTGTTTTGCCTCAAATAAGGGGTAATTATATCTTAGTTGGGATCAAGTACAGGTACTGTTTTATTATTACAGAGAAAAGGGAATCATTTAACCATTAAATAAACCCAATAGGATTGTTCTGCCCCCAATAAGGGGTAATTATATCTTAGTTGGGATCAAGTACAGGTACTGTTTTATTATTACAGAGAAAAGGGAATCATTTAACCATTAAATAAACCCAATAGGACTGTTCTGCCCCAATAAGGGGTAATTATATCTTAGTTGGGATCAAGTACAGGTACTGTTTTATTATTACAGAGAAAAGGGAATCATTTAACCATGAAATAAACCCAATAGGACTGTTCTGCCCCAATAAGGGGTAATTATATCTTAGTTGGGATCAAGTACAGGTACTGTTTTATTATTACAGAGAAAAGGGAATCATTTAACCATTAAATAAACCCAATAGGGCTGTTCTGCCCCCAATAAGGGGTAATTATATCTTAGTTGGGATCAAGTACAGGTACTGTTTTATTATTACAGAGAAAAGGGAATCATTTAACCATTAAATAAACCCAATAGGACTGTTCTGCCCCAATAAGGGGTAATTATATCTTAGTTGGGATCAAGTACAGGTACTGTTTTATTATTACAGAGAAAAGGGAATCATTTAACCATTAAATAAACCCAATAGGGCTGTTCTGCCCCCAATAAGGGGTAATTATATCTTAGTTGGGATCAAGTACAGGTACTGTTTTATTATTACAGAGAAAAGGGAATCATTTAACCATGAAATAAACCCAATAGGGCTGTTCTGCCCCCAATAAGGGGTAATTATATCTTAGTTGGGCTCAAGTACAGGTACTGTTTTATTATTACAGAGAAAAGGGAATCATTTTTAAAAATTTTAATTAAATGATTAATATGGAGTCTATGAGAGATGGCCTTCCCATATTTCGGAGCTTTCTCGATTTCTACGGGTTTCTGGATGACGGATCCCATACCTGTTCACACTGCTTTTAAGAATGTGTTTTTTTTTATTCCAGTAACAAGAAAATAAGAACAGCCTGGAATTACTGTAAATAAATATCTCTGTTATAATAATTTATTAATCATACATTAATAATACATTTTTTTAACCAAAGGAATTTACCATTAAAAGCTAAAACACCATTAATGTTTTGTTTTTGTTTTTTTTAAATTAAAAACAGCTTGAACTTTGATGTTTACTTCAAAGTAAAAAAAAGTACTAAGAAACTAAAACCAATTTATCTACAAGAAAGCAATGCTAGTGATTCCTGCATTTGTTATCCCATGGGGATAGGAGATACAGGTATGGGATCCCTTATCCGGAAACCCGATATTCAGAAAGCTCCGAATTACGGAAAGCCTGTCTCCCATAGACCCCATTTTAATCAAATAATTCAGATTTTAAAAATTGATTTCTTATTTCTCTGTAAGAATAAAACAGTGGTTTGTATTTGATCCCAACTAAGATATAATTAATCCTTACTGGATGTAAAATAATCCTATTGGGTTTAATTAATGTTTTATTGATTTCTTAGTAGATTTAAGGTATGAAGATCCAAATTACGGAATGACCCCTTATCCGGAATACCTTTGGCCCCGAGCATTCTGGATAACAGGTCCTATACCTATACTATATATAATGCATACTACCAATTAATAATTTGGCTTGCAGCCTTTTTTTATTTAAGGGCGAAGAAACACGGGACGATTAGTCACTGTGACTTTTTAAAAAGTCTGTCACCGCGACTAATCACAGCGACTTTTCTGCCATAGGCTATAATAGAAATCACAGTGACTAAACGCTTGTGAATTTTCACTGCGCAGATTAGTCGCCACAACTTTTTAAAAAGTCACAGCAACTAATCGCCCCGTGTGTCTTCACCCTAAAATGTCGGCCTTCAGGTTTGGACTGCAAGCAGTGAGGTCACTTGGGGGTGTGCAATGATGTCATGGGTGGCTACCCTATTAATAATTAGCTTTTTTGGGTCACCTTTCCAGATCAGTTTGGATCACCTTTACCGATCAGTTTGGATCACCTTTACCGATCAGTTTGGATCACCTTCACAGATCAGTTTGGGTCACCTTTACAGATCAGTTTGGATCACCTTTACAGATCAGTTTGGATCACCTTTACCGATCAGTTTGGATCCCCTTTCCAGATCAGTTTGGGTCACCTTTACAGATCAGTTTGGGTCACCTTTACAGATCAGTTTGGGTCACCTTTACAGATCAGTTTGGGTCACCTTTACAGATCAGTTTGGATTACCTTTACAGATCAGTTTGGATCACCTTTACAGATCAGTTTGGGTCACCTTTACAGATCAGTTTGGATTACCTTTACAGATCAGTTTGGATCACCTTTACAGACAGTCACAGCCACATAAACGAGGAACAGGAGATACAACTCTCAGTCCCTTTGTTTACTTTGTAGATTGTAAGCTCTTTTGGGCAAGGCTCTCTTCACCTCTTGTATCGGTTATTGATTGCTTTATATGTTACTCTGTATGTCCAACGTATGAAACCCACTTATTGTACAGCGCTGCGGAATATGTTGGCACTTTATAAATAAATAATAATAGTACTCTCCTGCCCCTTGTCACATCTCTCACATTCAGAGCAGCTACACTGGGCTGTGAGCAAATGTTCCTCTGGTAAATTTGGGCAGAAATAAACCTCAAAACATTAAATATTGAAAAGTAAATATCTGTTTTAAAATCTGTAGCACCGGGGGGGCGTGTCCAACCACGCACAGGAGCAGACGCAAGGCTCGGCGCTCCCGGGGTCTGTACCCAAAAAACCCACCTCACAAGCCCCAAGACGCAAGCTGATACCTGCAATACCGAGCAGGAAGGCTCCCCAACAGATCCGCATCGCTCTCCAGCAAAAATCATCTCGCTGGGGGCGATCGCGGTAGAGACCCGACCGCGGCCTAGTAGCGCCGCCGAAGCCGCGGGCTAAATTTTTGCCGCGCCCGCTCGCGACTTCCGGGAGAGCGGAGATCGGCGCAAAAAGACCCGAAATTGGCGCCAAACTTGAGAGACTGCCCTATAACCTTAGGTGAGTGTGCCTGGGACCCCGGGGGCGTCAGGTACTGGCTCCAAACTTCCACACAACCCCATACAGCTCTATACAAGCCACAAACAGCTACACCCTGCCAGCATTGCATACTACTCACACTGGCAGAATCAGTACTGTGTGCTGGAGTTTCAAGCAATCACATAAGCAGCTAGCAACTACAAACAATCCCACGCTTGGCATCTTGTAATTAACCAGAACCTGGACTTACCCCTCAGAATGGAGAATTGAGGGATAATATGTAATACTACCTTCCACAGAGCGCTCTCCTACTGTATATCCTAATATCTAAACCCACAACCAACAACAATATACCTTGTAGAAAACCAGCATCTGAATCATTAAGGCGGGGGTAAAATGGGGAAACATTCACAGAAACAAAAACCAGATGCAGCGGCGAGACTGGAGCGATTTGCACGCACAGAATCGCAGGAATCCCAGCCCACCACAACTGGTGACTCACTTCCACCATCACCCCTTTCGCCAGGACTAGCAGCAGAGACACCACAACCCACGTCAAGTGAGCTCCTGGCAGCTATACTAGAAAGCCGAACAGCCACTACAACACAACTAGAGGAAATCAAGATAGACATTTCTCTCCTGCGCCATGACCTCCAGAACCTTAGAGAGCGCACCACTGAAGCTGAGGCTAGAATTTCCACACTAGAGGACATGGTGACACCACTCCCAAACGATATTGCATCTATCAAACAGCAACTCCAGCAGGCGCTAGATAAATCAGATGACCTGGAAAACAGACTCCGCCGGAACAATGTTCGTATTGTGGGCCTACCAGAAAGGACAGAAGGACAGCACCCTGAGACCTTCATAGAAAGCTGGCTTAAACAAACTCTGGGCAACGAAACCTTCTCTAACGCATTTGTGGTTGAGAGAGCCCATAGGGTCCCCACCAAACCACATCCTCCGGGGGGCCCCCCAAGACCACTCCTCCTGCGCATGCTAAATTACAGAGACCGTGACGCGGCCCTCAAAGCTGCAAGACTCAAAGGCCCTATTAGTCACAACGGCACAATAGTCTCGCTATACCCGGACTTCTCACCAGCTGTGCAAAAACAAAGGGCTACATACACAGCTATCAAGAAACGCCTCAGAGAGGCACAAATCCCCTACAGCATGCTATACCCAGCACGACTTCGGATACAAGACGGAGACAGAATACAGTTTTTTAACACGCCAACCGAAGCCGATCAATGGTTAAACCACAAGAACCACAGAAGGTCACCACCTCGCAACTGAGGGCAGATTCATTGGGCTCCATGACCTACTCCCTCCTCAGCCGGAATATATAAAATACAATATACCAGTCACACCGCAGCAGAGAGGAGGAGGAAAATGGCTAGAAATGGATACCAAAGACCTACCTCTAAAAATACCCTCAACTCCTAACACCCCAGCAGTAACGGATAAATGACTGGCCCATAAAACCAAGCGCAACCACAACCCTGTAATGGCGATTTGGCGCACTAGACACTTTGAACTATTTACTCTACAATTGGAATCTACAAGGGACATGAAACGTTCATCGTACAAGGTTAAAAGAGTGACTATACGTAGCTGCCGGACAAATCCAATATTAACTGGGCCACTAAATCCACACTGAGGATAACGTAACAGTTGAATATACACCTCATGCAAGCCTTCACAACAATATGGGTCTACCCCTAATACAGAGCTCTGAGGCAATGGTAGTTCCTGTTTAGTTTGTTTTAATTTTTATTCACGCTGAAGTTATCTTTATCAACCTGATCTCACTTTAAAATGTTAAGTAAAGTGGTGTAGACACACCCCCTAGAAGCTTCTATAAGCACGACACAGTTCTGGGTAATAGACCCACCTGAGTTGGGAAGGTGGGTAGGGTGGGATAGGGGTTTTTTGTTTGGGATGTTGTATTTTTTGTTTGTTTACAAAATGCTCAGCGGCAACAAGTCACATTGTAATGCATTTACAGTTGGTATGATAAGTAATTTCCAGAATATAGAGACCTACTCACTGGATTGCGACCCCCCAAATTACACCATCCTACGTTTCCTTTACATACCTATAATCAATGACTGACATTACACTTATTTCCTGGAATATCCGGGGTCTAAACGACAAATTTAAGAGAGCCCAAATGTTTAATTACCTTAAGAGGCACCCCCCATCTATACTCATGTTACAAGAAACTCACCTGACAGGACAAAAAATCTTAGCATTAAAGAGACGATGGGTGGGCTATGCCTTTCACTCTACATACTCCACATATTCCAGAGGGGTCTCAATCCTAGTGAAGAGGTCAATTCCGTTTAACCTGATTACACTTAAAACTGACTATTACGGAAGGTTCATCATCGTACATTGCACTATAGCCAATTTTCCTCTAATTATAGTTAACCTATATATACCACCCCCATTTACCACAACCACGCTAGATATTATTAATAAAAAATTAGCTGACCTCCCTACAGTTCCCACCTGTTATATGGGTGATTTTAATGCCTTAATGAACCCGCAAATAGATAAATTAAATCCTCCCTTTCCCACTGGAAACAAACTAATGTTGTGGGCAAAAACACTAGGACTCACAGATGCATGGAGATGGAAAAATCCTAACCAAAAAGTTTACTCCTGCCACTCCACTACCCATCATTCTCTCACAAGAATCGATTTAGCTTTAGTAACACCTGAACTCCTACCCAGGATAACAAAGACACAATACCTCCCTCGAGCCTTGTCCGACCACTCTCCCCTCTCCCTCACTCTAAACATAATAGGTACCCCTCAAACTAATCTCTGGAGACTCAGTCCAATTTGGCTCAAGAACAACACAGTGCTAGAAAATGCAACCACAGCTGTAACTGAATATTGGGAGACAAATGAAGGATCAGCCTCTCCACAGATGGTATGGGATGCATCAAAGGCATATATGAGAGGACAACTCACTAGTGCAATTAAAAAAGCCAGAATAGAATCCAAAGCTCAAGTGGTAGAGGCCGAAAAAGACCAGGAAGAGGCAGAATCAGCATACGCAGCCAATCCAAACCCAACCAACTACAGCAAAATGGTAAACTCCCACCATACCCTAGCTAGGGAACAAACTCTCCTCACACGTAAAGCTCAACTATATACACACCAACACATATTTGAAACTGGGGACAGGAGTGGCAGGACACTAGCCTATCTAGCCAAATTACAAGCTCCCTCAACTGCAATTCCTCTGATAGTAGACTCAGATGGCACCCACCACTCTACACCTCAAGAAATAACAGAAGTTTTTGCAACATACTTTAAAACATTATATACTACCAGAGCCACCTATAACGAGGCAGAAATACAGCAACACCTTAGCAACATTCCCATACCCGCATTAACAGCAACCCAAAGAGGCACTCTAGACTCCCCCATTACCAAACAAGAACTCCAACAGGCTATTAATGGCTTAGCTCCCGGTAAGACTCCTGGTCCTGATGGCCTACCAGCAGACCTATATAAGAGTCTTACTGATGAAATAACCCCTCACTTGCTAAACACACTCACAGTAGCGACTCAAAACTTCTCTCTCCCACCTTCCTTTATGGAAGCCATTATTGTGTTGATACTGAAACCACAAAAAGACCCACACACCTGTAATTCCTATAGGCCAATCTCCCTACTTAATACGGATGCTAAGATACTAGCCAAGATTCTTGCAAATAGACTAGCCCAGGTCATGCCAGACCTCATTCACCCTGACCAAACTGGGTTCATGACTGGCAAGACAACAGATATCAACCTAAGGAGATTATTCTTTAATTTACAAACGATACATGACAATGCAGGCTCACGGGTAGTACTCTCACTAGACTCTGCCAAGGCGTTCGACTCGGTAGAGTGGACCTACCTATGGGCTGTGCTTTCCAAATTTGGCTTTGGGCCCAATTTTATAAAATGGATCCGCATGCTATATCAGAAACCCACAGCTAAGGTCAAGGCAAATGGAATAACATCAAACCCCTTTCCACTCACACGAGGCACTAGACAGGGATGTCCACTCTCCCCCCTATTGTTCGCCCTGGCTATTGAACCCCTGGCCATCCTAATTAGACAAACCACAGCACTGGAGGGTTGGCGATTGGGACCATTAGAAGAAAGAGTCTCCTTATATGCAGACGACCTGCTGGTCTACTTGGCAGACGCAGGCCCCTCATTAAATACACTGGCCAATATCATAACACATTTTGGGAAACTCTCTGGCTTGCAAGTCAATTGGGATAAATCCGCCTTGATGCGTGTAGACCCGACCCCCCTCCCTGCTCTACCACAAGATATCCCCGTAATGACAGTAGATTCATTTAAGTACTTGGGAATCCAAGTCCACCTAGACCTAAACACCTATACGACAAGAAACCTAGACCCAATCATATCCTCCCTAAATAATATCCTACCCATGTGGTCCAAACTTCCCTTAACACTTTGGGGGAAAATTAACATTTTTAAGATGATTTACCTGCCACGCTTTCTATATACCTTCCACAATTCTCCTATTCATATCCCAAAAAGCTTCTTTAAAGCCGTTAACCAGACCTTAATACATTTCATATGGGGAGGAAAAACCCCTAGAATTGCTTGGAAAAAACTAACCCCCCCCACCAAAGAAGGGGGATTGGGATTACCAGATCTGTACCTCTACTACCTAGCTAGTCAGTTGCACTATATTAAATGGTGGTTCGACCCTGACCCATACAACCCAAATATGAATCTGCAAGCAGTAACAGTAGGGTCAGTGGAGGGCCTTAGACATCTCCCATATAGAGCAACCACAGACCACAAAAACCTTCCAGCAGTAATGGCAACTCCGAGGACAGCCTGGAACCTAGCACTCAAGATATATCCACAACACTCCCCAACTTTAACACCCAATATACCCCTATGGGCAAACTCTCGACTCCCCCACTTCTATAAGTTCCCTGATTTCTTGTACTGGCCTCGTAAACAGATCAGGCGTCTGCAAGACACACTTGATGGCTCTACACTGGGAACATATGAGTTCTTTAAAGAGAAGCTTGCAGAACCCACTCTCTCCCAATTCCGATACTTCCAATTTAGGCAGGTATTTCAAGCACAGTTTGGGGGAGTCGACATACAAACCTCCCAACCACAGTTTGAAACTGTACTCTGGTCCCCCACTTTAACCAAACCTACATCGACACTGTATAAAACTCTACTACAAACAACTCCATCCCCATTCAAAACAGCACACCGCAAATGGTTGGTCAACGTTCCAGACCTTACAGAGGAAGACTGGGAAGAAGCAACAGACAGAGGGTATTATTACTTATTTTCAGTAAGAGATAAACTTGTCCAATTTAAATGGCTGCACCAATTTTATCTCACACCTATACGACTGAGGTCCATGGGACGTAACCCCGGTGCACGATGCCATAGATGTGGAATGGAGGAGGCAAATTTCCTACACATGGCCTGGTTGTGCCCACATGTAGCCAAATTTTGGTCTGAAGTTATGTGCATCTTAGCAGACAAACTAGAATTCCCCAAAATTCTGACGCCCCAGGTATGTATACTGGGAATCCTGGACGAATTTATAACGACCAACCATGCTAGAACTAGATACAGAACACTCTTATACTACGCAAGGAAAATTATTGCAATGGCTTGGATGGGACCTGAACCTCCTACAGTTCAAAACTGGATTACCCTGGTAAATCAAGTTTTGCCCCTTATTAAACTCACTTTACTAGCCAGAGGTTCCCAAAAGAAATTTGAGAAAATTTGGAATCCATGGTGGGAGGCAGGCTTAGGTGGACAAGGAACCTTGACGTAAAATGCAATACCCAAATTTGCACATACAGATTACCTTAATTTCCTAGCTAGTCTCTCCAGGTAACAGTCACCTTAAAACGTCCACACTATATGCAAGACCTAGTATAATATGATTGAATGGACCAGCGCTGTACAATTGAGAATTTTGTCATACCTACCAAACCTATTTTATAATATTGCTATTGCCATATCAGAACTGAAACATGTTTAATATGTTACCGCAATACTGTATATAACCTCTCGTCCTATTTTCTTTTTTTTTTTTTTTTTTCTCTCCCCTTCTTGTTTTGTTTTTATGTTTATGTATGTTATATAAAACAATAAAAGGTTAAACTATAAAAAAAAAAAATCTGTAGCACCAAGCAGTTTGTTTTTGTGGTAAAGCAGAGCAGCTGCAGCAAAACCAGTCAGCCCAGAATGATTCCACTTCCTCATTCATGTTTACTTCCTTGTTGGGCTGTCACGCTGCCTTGGCTGCAAGTACATATAGAATGAGCTTTAGGCACACTGAAAACTCTTCTTATTAGCGTGCGCCACAAGTATTACACGCCGCAGGCATGGACTTTGCCTACAGATTAACCTTTTGGTTTTCCATGACTGCCTGGGTGGGGGCAGCAGATGCTGGGAACCCAGGGTTTGTGGTGAGACTCACACAGAAAGGACTGGACTATGGTAGGTTTAATACTCCCCCAAAGAGAAAATCCTATTTTCCTGACTGTATCTATTATCCCTTATTAATACGGTGGCAGCATGTTGAATAAAGCTTTACACACAGACTCCTTGCACATAGTGCCAAGGTTGAGACTGAAGTTATGGTGCTGCTCCTGTTCCTTATAGAAATATGGGATCCCTTATTCAGAAAGCTCTAAATTACACGATGATCATTTCCCATAGAGTCCATCAGTAAAAATAATTTAATTTTTTAATAATGACTTTTGTTTCTGTGTAATAATAAAATAGAAGCTTGTACTATTATACTACAAGAATCCATATTGGAAGCGAGGCAATCCTATTTGGGTTTATTCATGGTTGAACTGTGCCGACAGCTCAGCATTAAAAACATGGTGGGCCCCTTTCCTTGTGGGCTCTGCCGATCCAGGCCTGCTATTGGTTCCCTGCGAGGAACTAGAGAGGAAGTAGAAGCTACACAGCATGCTCAGGGGGTGGAAGAGTTTGTAACTAGGGTTGGGGACCAATGAGGTTGCAGCCCCAGTGGGTCTCGTACACCCCAGTCCTACACTGGTTTTATATCATGTTTAAATGATTTCTAGCAGGCTTAATGTACAGAGTTCCAAATTACAGAAAGATCCCTTATCTGCAAGCCCCCAGGTCCCAATTATTCCACATAATTGATCTTATGCCTGTACTTAGGGCCTTAATTATAACATTGTGTAAATGTAATTTTGTAGGTAAGTAAAATATACGTTCTTACACAGTTTTACTTATGCAGTTTGACTAATTATTCTGCTTCCAAGACTTGTGCCAGTTTAATCCCATGCATTTTGGATGCTATGGTCCACTACACCAGAGCTGTGTTCATCAGCTTTGTGAATGAGCATTTCCAAAATGTATTTCAAACTACTTGCAGTCCTGGGTTTCTATGAACAGAAAGTCAGCTTTAATTTTGACTCCCTTCATTTTTCTTATAGCACTTTTTATTTCCCCTTTACTTTGGTGCTGCCCTTTGACCTGCACGATCCTGGTATTGATTGTTATTGCTTTATAAACAGTTTTTGTGGCTTAATTTGTTGGCTTTTTACCTCTTAGCTTCACAGAACAAGGGGCCTTTTCATGTTTTATAACTAAGAGAATAGAAATCATTGCATGAATACTGCCTAGTGTCTGAGTAGGTTTATATTTCATTTAGAACTTGTCCAAAATGTTTGGCATTGTACCAGTGTAGCAATTAATCAAAATTAAACAGCACTGTATGCTATGATTAAATTCTTGTTTAAAAACAACACTTAGTGCCAACATTTCCAACTGCACAGTAAAGTAAGCAGCAGAATAATGACAAATGGATCACTCATATAATTAATTCATTATCTCCCCTACAGCCCTTCAAGAAGGTATGATTGTACTGCAGCAGCAACTATCCCAGATCCAACTGCCAGATTTCTCAGGTACCTATGATGTTGGGTTCCTGGGAAAAGTGGAATACAAATTTACTAGGTGAGTGCAAGAAGTTTTAGGTTTTCAAATACAGGGGCCTAACTACAGAGGAAGCGGATATTGCTGTTGCGGGTGGGGGGGGGCAGGAGTGTAGGGGACAAATAAGGCTATTTGTAGGGGACAAATAAGGCTCTAATTAAAGTACATTTCAATATATCTTAGTAGAATGTGTCAACTTTAGGGGCCCTAAACTGAATCATCTGTAGAGCCCAGTGTTCAAGTATATGTCAGGACTCCATGCATGACCAAGGTAACAAATCTCTTATTGGTTAACAGTACCGACCTAACCCAACTTAATACACATATTTGTTTATAACAGGGCAGTCTGCCAGGAATTCTATTAACTGATTATTATTATGATAATACCATGGAAGTATTTGTTGATGGTGAAGAAAAGGAAATCCTTAATTTTTGGATCTGTCCATAACGTGCCTTGAATGAGCATTTGCCCCTTTTTTAAAGCATACAGGGCATACAGTATCTTTAATTTAAAGTTATTGACTATTGCTATTTACATTCCAGTTTTTACTAAAAATTGTTTTTCAAAACCTTTTTACTAGTTCTTCTGAAATTGTTTCTTTGCAGCATGGCTATAAGCAGTGTCCAGTTGCCCAGTTTCCAAGTCAGTCCCGTTCCAGATATGGGTCTGAAGCTCTCTATCTCTGGGGCTTTTATTCAAGTTGATGGAAGATGGGATGTTCGCTATCAATTTATGTAAGAACTGTATTTCTATAAAAAAAAGCTGCATAATGCATTTTATTTAAATGTTATTACCCTAGTGGGAGCCTGCTAGAAACCTTGACTTTCAATTCAATGGGACTTCTGAAAAGGCAATACTATGTTATATAGAAGCAGGTTAATGGCTGTAGAGCTCTAGAAATATACTCTCACTATATATAATACAGTATAATCTGTAGAAGTTGTACTATAAATGCAGACAATGTAGAACAGTGATCCCCAACCAGTGGCTCGTGAGTAACATGTTGCTCCCCAACCCCTTGGATGTTGCTCCCAGTGGCCCCATGGATTAAATAAAATTTGATACTTTTTTTATCTATACTTCAAGCTGCTTCTTGATAACATTTTTTGATACTGAAAAGGAGTTCCAGAAGTGCCTGCCTGCTGTTGTTTTGTATATTATGTATGACTCCCCAAGCTGAAGGTCTGGGGCATGAGCACCTGGACCCATCTGTACAGGGGGTAAGATTTCATTTATTACAGCAAGATGTTAGTCTGTGTTATTTTTGAAAGAGTTTATTCCCAGTGGCCTTCTTGACTTGAAGGCAAGTTTTGGTTGCATAAAAATCCAATATAATGCCAAACAGAGCCTTCTGTAGGCTGCCAGTCCATATATAATTATAGCTCTTATTGGCACCACCAGGAACCTTTTTCATACTTGTGTTGCTCTCCAACACTTTTTCCATTTAAATGTGGCTCACGGGTATAAAAGGTTGGGGATCCCTGATGTAGAAATATACTCTCACTATATATAATATAGTATAATCTGTAGAAGTTGTACTATAAATGCAGATATTGAATGTAGGGATGCACCGAACCCGTTTTTTTGGGTTTGGCCGAACCCCCGAATCCATCGTAAGGGATTCAGGCCAATACCGAACCCTAATTAGAATTTGGAAGGGTTAAATCTCGCCGTGCGCTTTGCGTGTGGCAAAAAATATTTCACTTCCGTGTTCACGGGACGACATTAACCCTTCCATATCCTAATTAGTATATGCTAAATCAGATTCGGTTTGGCCAGGACCGTGGATTCGGCCGAATCCAAAAAGGCCGAATCCTGGCTGAATACCGAACCGAATCCTGGATTGAATGATTAAATTAGTTTATAATAAAACAGGTTTTTAGAAGTTTGCTAATACAATAACCATAATTACTGACAGTGTATACCACCCTACACAGATCTTATTTGTTCCCGCTAAGTATAACTTACTGATATATGACATTCTGTGATTTTACATGCCGTTTTAGGCTAGGGATGTCATATATCATAATGGCCTGGGGTGGCATAAAATAAAATGGACTAAAGTCAACAGAACAGGCACCTACTTAAACTTCCATGCATGGTTTATACAGGCTAATTCTGATTGGTATGGCAACTTTGCGACCAAACAGTCATAAAATATATGAGCCTTTGCTCATACTCTCTATAACGTTCTGTATTCTCATGCCTGTTCTACCAACATTTGCTGTTCAGTACTAGAATGTCTTTGAAAAGGATGTGTACCACAGAATGTTTCTTTATTTTTATTGGTAGACATGAAGACGGCAGTTTTAACGTCAAAGTTATGGGGCTCAGCATTTCTGTTGGACTCAAACTGGGCAATGATGAATCTGGTAGACCAACAATTGCCCCAACAGACTGCAGCTGCCATATTTCCAATGTTGAGGTGCACATGTCTGGAACTATAGGGTAAGTCCTATAAGGTATTTGAGAGGTTGCCAGCCACTTTATATATTGATTTGAGTAAAACTAGGGTGTGACTCCATTCAAACTGTGGTGTTAAATATTTAGATCATTTTATGTCACAAAGGGCAGAGATTCCTAACACACTGATCAGCAGTTAACAAAATATGTCATTTACTATATGCTTGACTATTCTGGATAACTGTTTTGGTTTCTGAAGGTTTATATTGAATAGTTGGACAGTAGGAAATAGGGCACAGAACCCAATGTGGATCAGCTGGGATTGTTCACATAAGTCCCTATCCCTGAGGAGCTATTATACTCACACAAATACTATGGCCAGTTTAACCAGGATCCAATTAACCTACCTATTTTTTATGTGGGAGAGCTTTCAGACTCCTTCCACATAGTGCCCTGGTGATGCAAAGCAGCACTGCCAGCCAGAGTCTTTGTGGGAAGCAGTCTTGTTTAGGTTTCATGTATAAAGTAAACTTGTGGTATCTGTAAACAAACAGCTTGTTTTTATTATATTGCAGTTGGTTGGTTGACCTTTTCCATAACAACGTTGAATCAGAATTGAGACAATCTATGGAGGACCAGGTACCTGTAGCTTAGAAACTGCAATATAGCATTTGATCCTTTTTGTCCAAGGGTTAAATCAGGTAGCAAGGCTTTAAACAGCTTTTTTAATCTTTAAAGGTCGTGGTTTACTAAACATTAGGTTGGTTAGGTGTCCAGTGTTACAGTAGTTATTTTATTTCCTTTAGTATAGTGCTTTGCCTTCGAAATCAGATATAAGATATTTTCTAGTCTAGTCAGAATGATTAAAGCACGTGCCTGATTGGTTGCTATGGGTTATTGTAATGGTCCCAGCTTTTACTACATACGGCACAACCATTTTGCTTTCTCCAAAATCTGGCTTCTTAAAGGAATACTGTCATGGGAAAACACATTTTTTTCAAAACCCATCAGTTAATAGAGCTTCTCCAGCAATAGCCTGCATTGTAATCTGTGTTTAAAAACACAAACAGATTTTTTTTATATTTTATTTTGAAATTTCACATGGGGTTAGCCACATTTTACTGCTGCGCTGCAAGTTGGAGTGATATGACCCCCCTCCCAGCAGCCGATCAGCAGAACAATGGGAAGGGAGCAAGATAGCAGCTCCCAGTAGGTATCAGAATAGCACTCAATAGTAAGAAATCCAAGTCCGGCTTGGGACTCCTCCAGTTACATGGGAGTAGGAGAAACAATAGGTTAGCTGAAAGCAGTTCTAATGTGTAGCGCTGGCTCCTTCTGAAAGCTCAGACTCAGGCACAATGCACCTACACACAAATATTATAGCTAAAAATACATTTGTTGGTTCCAGAATAAAATTATAAATGGGAGTGAATTATTTTCTATGTAAACAGTGTAATTTAGAAATAATAATAAAAAGTACCCCATAAAAATCATGACAGTAAACCATCTCTTCTTTTTCCCTTCTAGATCTGCCCAGAGGTTACTCAGTCTATTACTTCAAAACTGTTACCGCTTCTCCAGACTTTACCAGGTAATCAATTACGTATGCACAATGGTGTGACAAAAGACTGTATTTTCTGGAAATATGACCATACTACTAAGAAGTTTTTGTTATGGGCTACAAATGCAGTAGTGAGAAACATTTTGAAGGGGATTTTTTTGTAAAAATATAGCATGTATTATATAAAAAAAAGCAAAACAAAAAAATCAGCATGTGGTGCTCTCTGCTGTTTGATCAAATTGCTTTATTGTTGTTTTAATGTTCCTGTTTTACAGTGACTGCAAAAATTGACCAGATATCTGCTATTGATTACTCTCTGACGGGACCTCCATCTGTGATGGCAAATTGGGTTGATGTGTCGTTAAAGGTATAGTTTCAAATAAGGTTGAATATACTCATATGGTAATAGAACAGTGAGAATATATTGCCATACTTAATTATAACTAATAAATATTACCCAGGTCCCCTGGTTTGATAAAGAGGTATAGGATCTACTATCTGGAAACCTGTTTACCAGAAAGTTCCGAACTAGTAGAAGACCATCCCCCGTAGACCATTTTAATCAAATAGCTGAAATTTTAAAAAAATAATTCCCCTTTTCTCTGTATTAATAAGACAGTACCTGTACTTGGTCCCAACTATGGTATGATTTATCCTTATTGGGAGCGGAACAGCCCTATTGGGTTTATTTAATGGTTAAATGGTTCCCTTTTCTCTGTAATAATAAAACTGTACCTGTACTTGATCCCAACTAAGATATAATTACCCCTTATTGGGGGCAGAACAGTCCTATTGGGTTTATTTAATGGTTACATGATTCCCTTTTCTCTGTAATAATAAAACAGTACCTGTACTTGATCCCAACTAAGATGTAATTACCCCTTATTGGGGGCAGAACAGCCCTATTGGGTTTATTTAATGGTTAAATGATTCCCTTTTCTCTGTAATAATAAAACAGTACCTGTACTTGATCCCAACTAAGATATTATTACCCCTTATTGGAGGCAGAACAGCCCTATTTGGTTTATTTAATGTTTGAAAGATTTTTTAAGTAGACTTAAGGTATAGGGTTCCAAATTATAGAAAGATCTCTCTCTCCAGAAAACCACAGGTCCCGAGCATTCTGGATGACAGGTCCCATACCTGTGTTATTCATTATTCCTGCACTGATATTGACTTTATTCTCATATAGTATAGTCTATAACAACTGTCTCTTTTCACAGGGGGAATTCTTTGATATCTCACACCGTACTGCTCCGCCCTTCGCACCCCCGCTGCTGTCTTTGCCTCCAGAACAGGATCTCATGGTTTACTTTGCTGTCTCGGAATACTTGTTCAACACGGCTGGTTTAGTTTATCAGAGCGCTGGGGCTCTCGTCTTTAATTTGACTGATGATATGGTAAAAAAGTAGACATTCACCTGGCATGTCTGATTTCTGTAAATATATTGTATTAATGTTATCTATTTTCTGTTTATGGGGTATTGCTCTCTGTAAACTGCTTTCAGTCTCTCTGAATGTATTTACCATCAGTGCATATTCTTTTCTCTGCCTTAAATTGTACTTTCTGTATACACTGTATATTGTCAAGAGAAAGTAAGTGCCTTAAAGGAACAATGTAATGGGAAAACATGTTTTTTGCACAACCCATCAGTTAATAGAGCTTCTCCAACAGAATCCTGCATTGAAATTCATTTTTCAAAATCACAAACAGATTTGTTTTCATTTAATTTTGAAATTTGACATGGGGCTAGCCATATTCTTCATTTCCCAGGGTGCCACAGCCATGTGACACATGATAAATGATGATACATTTCAGTTACATGGGAGTAGGAGAAACAATAGGTTACGTGAAAGCAGCTCTAATGTGTAGCGCTGGCTCCTTCTTACATAGCAAAAAGTCACTCTATTGTAAAATTGTATTCTTGAACCAAGAAATGTATTTATAGCTGTAATATTGGTGTGTAGGCGCCATCTCAGTGCATTGTGCCTGAGTCTGAGCTTTCAGAAGGAGCCAGCGTTACACATTAGAACTGCTTTCAGATAACCTATTGTTTCTCCTACTCCCATGTAACTGGGGGAGTCCCAAGCCAGACTTGGATTTCTTACTATTGAGTGCTATTCTGATACCTACTGGGAGCTGCTATCTTGCTCCCTTCCCATTGTTCTGCTGATCGGCTGCTGGGGGCGATATCACTCCAACTGGCAGCTCAGCAGTGCAAGACTCGATGTACCCTAAGGACATGGTTATTATTATTATTAACATGGTCGACATGGTTTTATTTTGCTGTAAGGAAAGAAGGCATGCTATTGCATATGAGATAAGTGATTATTTATTTGTTTATATTTAACAGTCCTGATATTGGCATTTTGTGGTGGGAAGAGCTCCACTCATTTTAATTTGTGTAATATATTATGCAATAGTTTTTTAGATAAATAAAGCAGTTGGATTTTAGTGTGAGTGTCCATGTGTTTAGCCTGATAGGACACAGGGGATGGATTTTTTGCTGTTTGCCAAACTTATTAAATAGTTTAAATAGTGTTCTTCTTTTTTTGCTCTAGATCCCTAAGGAATCCAGCGTACACCTGAACACTTCTTCATTTGGATTACTAATACCCTCGGTACTCTAAGCATCTTCATTGCCATTTGAAATGATATCTATTTCACGACTCTGTTCTAAGTATATGATATATGAATCTATAGGTTTCCAAGATGTACCCCAATATGCTCATGAAGCTGGAGATATCAGCTGCCTCAGCACCGGCTCTGAATATTAACCCAGGGAACCTGACCCTTTCGCCTGTGGGAAACATCCAGGCTTATGCCATTCTGCCCAACTCTTCCCTGGCTCCACTATTTCTCCTTCAGATGGTGGGTCTTCTACTTTTTCCAGAATGTAAAAATGTGTTGTAACCTTTATGTTAAGTTTAAGAATGCTATAGAATGTACTATTCCTAGTAACTTTTCAATAGGTCTTCATTATTTATCTTCAACTAACACTTTCCAACTTTGAAATGGGTATCACTGCCCCCAGTTGAGGTTGAGGCTACAATTTTATAGTTATTGTTACTTTTTATTCCTTATCTCTCTATTCAGGTCCTCTCCTATTCATATACCAGTCTCTCATTCAAACCACACCCTGGTTGCTAAGGTAATTTGGACCCTAGCAACCAGATAGCTGCTGAAACTCAAAACTGGAGAGCTGCTGAACAAAAAGTAAAATAACGAAAAAACTACAAATAATAAAAAATGAAGACCAAAATGCAGATTGTTTTTGAATAGCACTCTGTACATCATACCTAAATGATACCTTTTATAGGGGAAACAGAGGGGAGATACCTTATGAATGACTTGTGAGATGCAAAGCTTACACTTTCACTATTGCAATAATCTATCTTACTTCATTCAGCTGATGTCTGGGAACTATTAACATGACTCACTATGTTCTCACTGTTATCAATCCAAAACAGTTTGCTGAGCAATAACATTTGCAGATTGTTGTAGAGGACTATACAGTGGTGTGAAAAACTATTTGCCCCCTTCCTGATTTCTTATTCTTTTGCATGTTTGTCACACTTAAATGTTTCTGCTCATCAAAAACCATTAACTATTAGTCAAAGATAACATAATTGAACACAAAATGCAGTTTTTAAATGAAGGTTTACGTTATTAAGGGAGAAAAAAAACTCCAAATCTACATGGCCCTGTGTGAAAAAGTGATTGTCCCCCTTGTTAAAAAATAACTTAACTGTGGTTTATGAATTTCAATTTTCAATTTCAATATCAATTTCTGTAGTCACCCCCAGGCCTGATTACTGCTTCACCTGTTTCAATCAAGAAATCACTTAAATAGCAGCTACCTGACACAGAGAAGTAGCCCAAAAGCACCTCAAAAGCTAGACATCATGCCAAGATCCAAAGAAATTGAGGAACAAATGAGAACAAAAGTAATTGAGATCTATCAGTCTGGTAAAGGTTATAAAGCCATTTCTAAAGCTTTGGGACTCCAGCGAACCACAGTGAGAGCCATTATCCACAAATGGCAAAAACATGGAACAGTGGTGAACCTTCCCAGGAGTGGCCGGCCGACCAAAATTACCCCAAGAGCGCAGAGACAACTCATCCGAGAGGCCACAAAAGACCCCAGGACAACATCTAAAGAACTGCAGGCCTCACTTGCCTCAATTAAGGTCAGTGTTCACGACTCCACCATAAGAAAGAGACTGGGCAAAAACGGCCTGCATGGCAGATTTCCAAGGCGCAAACCATTTTTAAGCAAAAAGAACATTAAGGCTCGTCTCAATTTTGCTAAAAAACATCTCAATAATTGCCAAGACTTGTGGACCGACGAGACAAAAGTTGAACTTTTTGGAAGGTGCGTGTCCCATTACATCTGGCGTAAAAGTAACACAGCATTTCAGAAAAAGAACATCATACCAACAGTAAAATATGGTGGTGGTAGTGTGATGGTCTGGGGTTGTTTTGCTGCTTCAGGACCTGGAAGGCTTGCTGTGATAGATGGAACCATGAATTCTACTGTCTACCAAAAAATCCTGAAGGAGAATGTCCGGCCATCTGTTCGTCAACTCAAGCTGAAGCGATCTTGGGTGCTGCAGCAGGACAATGACCCAAAACACACCAGCAAATCCACCTCTGTATGGCTGAAGAAAAACAAAATGAAGACTTTGGAGTGGCCTAGTCAAAGTCCTGACCTGAATCCTATTGAGATGTTGTGGCATGACCTTAAAAAGGCGGTTCATGCTAGAAAACCCTCAAATAAAGCTGAATTACAACAATTCTGCAAAGATGAGTGGGCCAAAATTCCTCCAGAGCGCTGTAAAAGACTCATTGCAAGTTATCGCAAACGCTGATTGCAGTTATTGCTGCTAAGGGTGGCCGAACCAGTTATTAGGTTCAGGGGGCAATTACTTTTTCACACAGGGCCATGTAGGTTTGGATTTTTTTTCTCCCTAAATAATAAAAACCCTCATTTAAAAACTGCATTTTGTGTTTATTTGTGTTATCTTTGACTAATAGTTAAATGTGTTTGATGATCAGAAACATTTTGTGTGACAAACATGCAAAAGAATAAGAAATCAGGAAGGGGGCAAATAGTTTTTCACACCACTGTAGCTATTAGTCTGATTTATTGGTGTTAAAAGTGTGCTTGGAGTGGTTATTCCCATGCACTCATAGATCAGTCAATTATGTCAATTACAGAGAATGGATTACAGTTATAGCTTCTAATGCTAACAGACTACTACTGCACAAATAGGGCAGACATGTCATAGAGGAGCATGGGGATTGGTTGTGTAATGTTAAAGTATTGGGAAAATACTATTAAGGCAAAACTATAAAGAGCAAGCAAAGACAGTGTTATAACTGTTAATTTCTCTTTAAGCTGTAGATAATAATGAGCTCACATTGTTACTAAACCCTGACTAATACAGCCACGTTTCATCTCTAGAAAATGAATGCCTTGGCAAAGGTGGCAGTGAATTCTGGGAAAATAGTAGGCTCTCTC
Source organism: Xenopus tropicalis (assembly GCF_000004195.4). NCBI lineage: Eukaryota > Metazoa > Chordata > Amphibia > Anura > Pipidae > Xenopus > Xenopus tropicalis. The sequence goes on along the minus strand of NC_030686.2, from coordinate 39,031,991 downwards.
GAGCTCGGCAAGTAAGTACTTAATCTATTAAATCTACTTTCTTACTGCAGAATTCTTTACCCTTTTCATTGAGCTGTCTTAAAATTTAATTTGGAGCCATGGTAAATACAAGCATGGGATCCATTATCCCGAGACCCATTATCCACAAAGTTCCAAATTATGGCAAAGCGATGTCCCTAGACTCCATTTCATAAAGTAATTCATTTTTTTTTTAAATAAATTCCTTTTACTCTGTAATAAGAAAACAGTACCTTTTATTTGACCCCAGCTAAGACACAAGTAATCCTTATTGGAGGCAAAGCAATTCTATTGGGTTTTAATCAATGTTAAGATGATTATAGTAGACATAAGTTATGGAAACCCAAATTACAGAACAATTCTTCTCCAAGGAAGGCATCCTGAACAACAGGACCCATACCCGTAGTACTGTTTTAGCACATAAGTTTTAATACAATGAGTGAAACACCTGCATCCTTCCCTATATTCTGGCCTAACACTAGGGCAATTAGGTTTACTTTAATTGAAATAACACTTATTTCAGACAATAGGGATCATTTACCATACCAGATCGCTAAGGGGCACAAGGGCTGACAATAAAGATGGAAAAATGCAATTAAAATAAGTACTTTTTAAAGTTCCTATTCACAAATTGCACAGATTTGAAGTAAGGTGATTGACACTGGGGGCTGCAGTTAAATGCCAAACCCCCTTTGTTAGCAGTGCAGCATGGGAATGCACTTAACTTACCCTTTAACTCTCTACCTGTTAATACATGTGCTATAAATGCTCAGCTTAAAGTGCCTGGAAAAGTGTAGTATTATTTTGTCTTTTTATATGGCTTCAGTATAATCATTTTCCCAACCGCTCTATATATTCTGTACCTGTATTTAGCTCCAACTGTCAATATATAAAGTGCATACATCTACACAGCAGTGGTAGTAGATTAGACTGTTCAGACCTCTACAGCTCTTTACTTTGTGCTTTCTATGAGTAAAATGTATTATTATTGTTTTGTTCAGATTAACAAAAACAAAGATAGAACACCCCATTTTACTGTAGGTATGCACAGAGACACAAATTGGGGATGTACTACATCTATTCATTGTTCTCTGGCACAAATCAGCAACCTCCACGTATGTAGGTGAAAGTCACAGAGCTACAAATGAAGGAAAGAACAGATACAACTTATTATGCATTAACAATCATTCAGATCTGCAAAGCACCAATGTCTGGGAACAAATAAGTATCTCTCTATTGCACCCATCACAGGGGTTGTAGTATGATGTAGAGAGTAATATTCTGAGACAATTTGCAATTGGTCTTCATTTTTTATTTGTAGTTGTTTTAGTTATTTTCACTTTTTGTTCAGCTGCTCTGCAGTGTGGAGTTTCAGCAGCTATCTGGTTGCTAGGGTCCAAATTACCCTAGCAACGAGGGAGCAGGGTAAATGAGAGGATGGTAAATGAATAGGAGATAACCTGAATACAATAAAACTGCAGCCTCGCTGAGCAATAGTTTTTTGGCTGCCAGGGTCAGTGACCCCCATATGAACGGTGCAAAGAGTTAGAAGAAGATGGCAAATAGATCAAAAACTATAAGAAATAAATAATGAAGACCAATTGAAAAGTTTCTTAGAATAGGCAGTTCATACTAAAAGTTAACTAAAACCCACAGCCCAGAAAGCCATTGTTGTAACAGGTAATGCCCCATATATATACATATAGAAGTTGCTCCTTACCTAACACAGAATGTAGCTTGTTCGTATTGAAACCACACGTGCCAGTGCAAGTAAATAATGATATCTTTTACTTCAGTATTGGGAGTAGCAAGCCAATGGCCTTAGGGCCTGTCAATATAGGCCCTGCCTTTGTGCGCTTTGTTTAGATTTCCCATTCAATTCTATCTGCAGAGAGCACTGTAACCACAGCTTTGAAGTTCTTTAGTTTTTCCTATAAGGACTGATAAAGCATTGTCCTATCAAAATTCTCACGGTGCTGTTACTGAAAAACCCTTCTCACATGTTATTCTGATTTCTTTTGCTTCTAGGGTGGAAATATCTCTTGTTCACTCTGATGTCGGACTTTTTTCAGTGAGTTCCAGTCTGTGGACCATGAACTGCAATTACATTTCAGCATTAACTTGATACAAATATGATAACATTTTATTTACTATTATTTCTATTTTTATTACTGTTAGAAGCAGATTTATTAAAGTACGATCGGTCCGAATCCGACTTTTTCGTACCTTTGCTAAATTGCGCAACTTTTTCGTACTGTGCGTCAAAAATTACACGACAAAATCGTATTGTCGCGCCGAGTACGAAGGTTTCAGATTCATTCCAGCTTCGGTATGGTGACTTTCCTTGGGCCAGGTTGGAGCTGCAGAGTGCCATTGAGCCCTATGGGAGACTTTCCTTGGGCCAGGTTGGAGCTGCAGAGTGCCATTGAGTCCTATGGGAGACTTTCCTTGGGCCGGGTTGGAGCTGCAGAGTGCCATTGAGCCCTATGGGAGACTTTCCTTGGGCCGGGTTGGAGCTGCAGAGTGCCATTGAGCCCTATGGGAGACTTTCCTTGGGCCAGCTTGGAGCTGCAGAGTGCCATTGAGTCCTATGGGAGACTTTCCTTGGGCCGGGTTGGAGCTGCAGAGTGCCATTGAGCCCTATGGGAGACTTTCCTTGGGCCAGGTTGGAGCTGCAGAGTGCCATTGAGCCCTATGGGAGACTTTCCTTGGGCCGGGTTGGAGCTGCAGAGTGCCATTGAGCCCTATGGGAGACTTTCCTTGGGCCGGGTTGGAGCTGCAGAGTGCCATTGAGCCCTATGGGAGACTTTCCTTGGGCCGGGTTGGAGCTGCAGAGTGCCATTGAGCCCTATGGGAGACTTTCCTTGGGCCGGGTTGGAGCTGCAGAGTGCCATTGAGCCCTATGGGAGACTTTCCTTGGGCCGGGTTGGAGCTGCAGAGTGCCATTGAGCCCTATGGGAGACTTTCCTTGGGCCGGGTTGGAGCTGCAGAGTGCCATTGAGCCCTATGGGAGACTTTCCTTGGGCCGGGTTGAAGCTGCAGAGTGCCATTGAGCCCTATGGGAGACTTTCCTTGGGCCGGGTTGGAGCTGCAGAGTGCCATTGAGCCCTATGGGAGACTTTCCTTGGGCCAGGTTGGTGCTGCAGAGTGCCATTGAGTCCTATGGGAGGCTTCCAAAATCATGCGCCATTTACGATCGTTCGGATACGATAATTTTGTGACTTTCGGATCGCCAATACGATATTATCATGACTAATACAATTTTTTCGTAAGCATTTTTGTGATACTTGCGATCATCAAAAATGATTGTATCCAATACGAATTTTAGCCATTTCGGTACTTAGTACTTCGGTACTGCCCCTTCCCTTCCATTTGAAACACCTTTGCCCAAAACTTTAAAATACTTATTTTATTATAATGAATTAAAATAAGCTGTGTATGGCCTCAAGCTCCTTCTACCGGTCACCCCATGGTTAGTAAGACACTAGAAAGAGTTTTCTAGCCATTTCTATCTCTTTGAATAGACCTGCAGGAACCATGTTGCACAATCATATTGTTTCTGTTGCTTTCTAGGTTTCGGTAATAAGTATGGCCGTGAACTATTATGTCTCAGCAACCCTTCTTCCCCGTGTTAATGGTATGTAGCAAGATGACAGGGCTCATAAGGCAGTGCAGTATACAAGCTGTAAAATTCACACGCAAATCAATGTTTTTTTCCCCTAAAGGAGAAGGAATGGTACAATTACTGGGGGTTGTCAATATGTTAAGCTTACCTTATACCCCCGGTTGGTGCTCCTATTAGAAGAAAACTGCACCAGCCCGGGGTAACTGTGAGAGGGCGATCCTCTTCCTTCTTCTGTCTTTTTCCTGTTTATGCCTAACAATTTGGCACCCTCCAGTGATTTTATATGTGAGCTATTACTACTACTACTACTACTACAGTTAGTATTGATGTTCGTATATATGGTTTACACACAGTGTGTGAGTGTATAGATAGGCCAAGATAGTTTATGTGTGCTGGGGTTCACTTGGAGGAGTTGAACTTGATGGACCTTGGTCATTTTTCTACCCTATGTAACAATGTATGTAACTATCTAAGCTTTCTGCATCATGGGTTGAATGTTATGGAAATACATGTACAAGGGGGTTCATTCTGTCTGCCGTTCAGTCACTTATCCTAAATTTAGCAAAGCTGACGTTTTATAATACAAAAAATATATAAAACATTAGTAAAATAATATCTTGTTTATCATTGTTGGTACTCATGTAGCCAAATGTTGTATTCCTCCAGAGATCTTAAAGAACGGATTCCCCCTGCCCTTGATTGATCATATACAGCTCACTGATTTTGTGATTGAAACATATGAGGTCAGTACCTGTTTTCCTCTCTGCCACACACACAGGAAACCTGGGGGGACAGAACTATTGAACAATATATGAATACAACAAACAGGGGTCATTGCAATAATAGATAAATAAATACAGAGTACGATTATAAAAAGGAAAGTACAGTTGCACTAAGAATTCCACAGAGCTAAGTGTCAAGGAGACGTGGATGGGTGTGCCTGTCCTGTGGAGCTTACAATCGAAATCAGTTCTAGTTTTTTCTGTAGACACAAAGGTTTATTGGGTTCATTGAATATTTGTAGGGCAAGTCTTCCATTTCTTTTCCCCGTGCCAGTACCTAAGTTATGTGTCACCACATACAGAAAAGGGAAAAAATTAAAGAATAGCCCTAGGAATATCTAATGAACCCAATAAACCCTGATGGCTACAGAATATTCTATTGTTAAAATATATTGTTAAATAGTCTAATGTTAAAGACAACAAATATTATCAAATATCAAATAACGTATATACTCGAGTATAAGCCAATCCGAATATAAGCCGAGGTACCTAGTTTTACCTAAGAAAACTGGAAAAACGTATTGACTCGAGTATAAGCCTAGGGTGGGAAATGCAGCAGCTACTGCTAAGTTTCAATAATCAAAATAAATACCAACAGAATTATATTAATTGAGGCATCGGTGGGGTATATGTTTTTAAATATATGTTTCAAAGAAAAACAGTTAAACTAGCTCTGTAAGTGGAGAAGAGGGTCAACAAAAACAATATGAAAAACAATACCCCACGCTCATTGTGCATTGGCAAACTGGCAGCAGACCCAGTTCTGGAGGAGATGTAAGGGGAAATAAGTATGGAAGCGGGCCAGGGCACTGGAGGGTCTGGCTACGGGAGGCCTAATTTGCACACAAAGGACAAAGGGTGCTAGTCTGGAGGGATCCAAGGCACCCGACTCGAGTATAAGCCGAGGGTGACTTTTTCAGCACATTTTGGGTGCTGAAAAACTAGGCTTATACTTGAGTATATACAGTATATCAAATATATCTGTATTATTAAAGAATGTAACACACCTGTCCTCTTAAAACCACCAGATTCAAATTGTTGCAAATTAAGTTATTTTTATTTTTAATTTGGTGAATATCTTTAACTACAATACCTATTTTATTGTTGAACTACTACATGATGTGATATTTTATCTCTACAGCACTACCTCCTGTTTGGGGCAAATGCACATTATGAATAGGAAAGAAGGACAGTCAAGTTGCTGAATGGACATGGGGAAATGGAAAATAAAATATGATTTTCACGTACGTGGACTTAATGACTCTCCTTAACTGGTTTATGCATCCTATGTACTTTATTATTTGTGTTTGTTCACTTTGTAAAAATTCTAGGGTTCTACTTTTAATTAATTTGTAGATGAGGATATTGGTAAATCAAGGTTGAAGCTAAATGTAGCATATCCATGGTACCCTGCCATTCTGTACTATGGCTGTGTGAGGGGGTAATATATTTCCCCTAATCAAGAAAAGTTAAAGTTCTGTCATGTGACTGTGTAACAAAGCAGGGAGGTTGCAGCCTATAAAGAATATTAAAGTTAGTAGGCCTGTTGTATTGGCTTTACCCTGACTTGTGCATGGTGACTTGTTATCTATATCACCATGATATTGATATAAATGAGAAAAAGCCACACGATGGAATAGATCATTTTTATTCAATAAACTTTGGCTAACAGAGCAGGTAGATATTATTTGGAGAGAAAAGACAAGGGCACCACAGTCAAACTGCATACATATAGGTCATACTTAGTTGGACGATGCAGGAGGTTTTGCAATATAATATTATAATATAATATTTCTCCCAAACAGTAGTTGAATTAGGATTACGCATGCAGGTATTCTGAAATAAGCATTTTATGCCCCATACAGAACTCCGTCGATATATTAAAACCAATTTTTTCAAGTGCTTATGGATACTTGGCTTGACTTTGGCTGTGCATTTTTGCATTTGAACATTAACTATTACTGGACACCAGCAAATATTTTACACAAGACTTTCTTTACTAACCCAGATATATTTCTAATCAATTATAGAGAATATCTGTACAGGTATGGGATCCGTTATCCAGAAAGTTCCGAATTACGGGAAGGCCATCTCCTATTGACTCCATTATAAGCAAATAATTCTAATATTTAAAAATGATTTACTTTTTCTCTGTAATAATAAAACAGTACCTTGTACTTCATCCCAACAAAGATATAATTACCCCTTATTGGGGGCAGAACAGCCATATTGGGTTTATTTAATGGTTAAATGATTCCCTTTTCTCTGTAATAATAAAACAGTACCTGTACTTGATCCCAACTAAGATATAATTACCCCTTATTGGGGGCAGAACAGCCCTATTGGGTTTATTTAATGGTTAAATGATTCCCTTTTCTCTGTAATAATAAAACAGTACCTGTACTTGATCCCAACTAAGATATAATTACCCCTACTGGAGGCAAAACGTGCCTATTGGGTTTATTTAATGTTTAAAAAATCTTTTAGTAGACTTCAGGTATGGAGATCCAAATTACGGAAAGATCCCTTATCCAGAAAACCCCAGGTCCCGAGCATTCTGAATAATGGTTCCCATACCTGTACACCTATATTGTTGTTACCCCATCTGATCAAACAGGAGAAACCTCTGCATGTTTCCTTACATATCACTTTGAAAACCTGATGCACGGCGTGCTGTTTAGTATTCAGTCATGCAGTGTGCATCTGGGCTAATCAGAACTGTAGTGTATATAACTGTTTGGCATGTGGTTCTAAAGCAGTATTTATTATTTATTGAGTGATAAAGGAAAACATTCCCATATATATTTACATTAGCACCCCAATTTTACATTCCCGGATTTTATATTTTTCTGGAATTGACTGAAAACTGGCATGTTTTTTCAGATGTTACGTTCTGCGTACTCAGATGTTACATTCTCCTGGGATTTATGGCGTTTTGACACAGTCCCCTGGCAAACATAAAATTGGGGTTCTAGTGTATACACCCCAAAAATAACAATAACCACGGTTTTCCTCGTAACAGGCCACACCCATGTAAAAGTCAAGGTAAACATTTCTTCTTATTAGGCTACTAAACATATTGGGAATAGTGGGTTTTCTGAAACCCACAGTAAAACTACACAAAAACATTCTGTTTAATTACTGTGTAAGTCTGAAGTCCTTGAAAATGTCAGACGGGTGTTGCTCATGAAATCTGAGAGTGCCCCCCTAACCCGTGTCCCAGCCAGCACATATATAATAGGGTTTAGGAAGCAGTTAGTATTAGCGATGCTTATCAACACAGGCATTATCATGTAGACCTTATATACCAGTTCAATGTTCCGTTTGCGTAAAGCAGCTAACAGTATAATCTCAGAGCTCACCACTGGAGTCCAAGTTAAGAAGAAGAATAATATTACAGCAGTTATAATCCTGTATAGTGTTGGGGACCTCATTCCCTGAGATTTGCTTCCTTGCAGAGCAATGGTTACATTTGAGAACACAATCACGACCAATGGGATAAAGTAACCCATAACCAGACAAGGAATTAAAATACATTCTGTTATAAACACTATATCATCAAGGTCAATTTTACACCACCCCAATGGCTTTGGAAGAGGAAAAAAAAATAAGGTTATATTAAAAAGCTGCATGCCTATATCCCCAAAGGGGGTATCCTCTTCTACATTGTGACTCAGCTCCTCTTTATTGTCATGGAGTCTCTTCATGGATTGTTCAACACTGATCATTCTGCATTCTGTTTTGTTGTCATACATCTGTTCATCACTTAAAAATAACACAGGAAGGCTTAATAAAGCTGTCAGTGTCCAAATGAAAGCACAAGTCCAGAAACAAGCACGTTGCGAGAAGAACTTCAAGTGCCATATTGGTTTAGCTATGGATAAAACCCGGTCAATATTTAGGGCCACAATTGTAAAAATACTAGCGTATAAGTTACATGTAGAAGAGTAATTATGTAGTTTGCATAAATGAGATCCAAAGGGCCAGTTCCCTGTCCACAGAGCGACAGCATGTAGTGGCAAGCTCAATGTAAAGGCTAGATCTGCTAAAGCCAGGTTCAGAAACCAAATTTTACATTTATGTTTTTTCATGATGGTTCCTGTGACACCAATGACAATGGCATTACCAACTATACCTATGGCACAGGTGAGGACAGTTAACACAAAGCTAGTGTACTGAACAATCCCCGAAGTTTTATTGAAGTCTGTGGGTAAGTTAGTGTTGCAGTTATCGTCGAAGTCCATTGTTTGAACCTGCAAATGTAGAGAATGGGTTGAAAGTAAGCTGTTTTTCTTATGCATTTAAAACCAAAAGACATGAAGGCAGAAGAACACTAAAGGTGGCCATACACTGATCTGCTCGTTTGGTGAGGTCGCTAAGCAAGCGGATCTTCTCCTGATATGCCCACCTATTGGGGCATTCCCGCATCCCCCTAATTCTGCAGGCAAAGACGCCATTGGTTCGGAGACTGCATCAAAGAGCCAATGTGGTCCCTGATCCGCCGGAAAAATCAAACCTGCCCGATTGAGATCTGGCTGATTTCAGGCCACATGTCGGTCGGGGAGCCCTGGCAGTGGTGCCCATACACAGGCAGATAAGCTGCCAAATCAGTCTAAAGAACCAAAATCAGCAGCTGAAACCTTTAACCCTCAGGTTTCCCTAATGAGATTCTCTTCACACTTTGTGAAGGAAAATAATGTGTGTATTCTTCTTGTTTTATAGCCCAGAACTCTATGAGACTCATCAAATTTCTTGTGTTCTTTGCAGAGCCCTGTGAGGTTGCCCAGTGAGGTTAGTTCTTTGTGCTGGTTACCTACCTTATACTTAAATTGATGCTCTGGTGCAGATGAATGATAAGGTTAGACCCAGTAGCTACTTTAATTTCCTACCCAAAGCACTCCTTATATTTACCACCAGTATCCTTGTCGTGCTGCCAACTTCACATGGGCTTAGCAAATCAGAATATGGTATAGGGTGTGTTTTGATGACAGTTGTAGAGCTGACCCATTCTCACTGACCAGTCAGCATAGGTGGATCCGTGCATACAACACTGAATTATATCAGCTGCATGAAGAGGAAGGTGCAGAGAAAAATAAGTTGCAATGGACATAATGAAGAAGTAATAAAAGTTATATATATTGGGAGAAGCATCAGTTTCTTGGCATGCCAACATAATCACTTATTTGCCCCAGAGTGATAATATCCATTTGTATACATTTTTATTTCTTCAACAACCAAACTCGTGTATTGCATTTTGTGCTTATATTTATTTTGTGATAAATGATATTTAATTTTTGTCTGCACAAAAAAAAGTCTAACCACAAAATTATTTTGTCTGTGGATAATGAAAGTGTTTTTGTGTTTTTGTACCAACAAAAATGAATTTGTGACAAGAATAAAGTTTGTTGATATGCACGCTGCTCCCTAATCTTTTCACTTCTAGCTAAAGCTCCATTTTAAACCCCACCCACATCCCAGCTTAAAAGTCATATTATTATTATTTATATAGCGCCATCAATTTACGCAGCGCTTTACAGAATAGAGGGGTACAAAAGACATAACAGTTAACATGTACATATAAACAATACACAAAAATGGTTTGCAGTTACATTGAATGAGGATCATACCAGTCAGTATGCTCGGTGTATCCAGTACAGCAAATAAACATGTACTTACAGTGTCCCCTTATTATGTCTTTTGCTTTGGTCCCTCGTCTACTGTTTTGGGACCTCCCTAGAGAATCCAGCCCTATAGTTTGGGATCCTTTGCACTTTATTCAGAGTTGACACAAATCTGCCCCCTCTCTGTCCTTTCAGTTTACCTTCAAATCTTCCTTCATAAGGACATTCAACTGATCTATCCAGTATTTATTCCAATCCCGCTACCCTTTTGTATATATGTATATTTGTATTTATCTAGTGCTACTTGTATACACATCACTGCACTCACAATCTTCATCTACTCTCTCCTCATCTTCCCCTACCCTGTCTGAATACCCACAGATCTTGACCTATACTTACTCTTATATAGTATTTTTCTTCATTGACCCTTTATATGCACCCCGAGTATTAAGCCATGCATCTTATCTCTGATATTTATCCAATACCATCCACATGTTCCCTAATATCTTTATCTATCTACATCCTCTACATTTGCTCTTAAGATAGATAATTGCTTTGTTACTTAAGAAACTATGTACCAGGCATTGGTCTCCTAAGATGTAATCACTTACCTGGTAGGTAGCCTAGACTTTCCTGTTCCTTTGTCCTCAGCCAGATGTGATCACCCAAAATCCTGATTCCTCCTCAGTATCAGACTGTACCACTATGTACCACTCCTTCTTCTGTCTTACAAGTAAAAGTGTTTCCCCTGAGTTTTTAGCTAATGGAAATACAACAAACTGACTAATGCTGCATAATTAAGCATTTTCTGTAATCTAACAGATATTTCTCATAATGGAATCGGATTTTTTTGTGAGCCTAGTAACATTAATGAGGATTCAACTAGTATATGTGCTCTTCTTCATTCTACTTAGAATCAATTTGTGGTTTAGGCAAAGAGAATAGCATTGGTGGCATCACATTTCATTTTGATCAAACGGTATAGGCACCTATTTGCTTACTAACTGGAACATATGCACTTTCTTCCAGTTACACCATTTCAGCCAAATCTCCCCTTAAAAGAGATGCTAGAAACTTATTTCTCTAATATAACAATAATGTACCCTGATGATTTTTTGCACATGAAAACTGCAACTCACCGAAATTCACAGACACTTAGTGGCACATTTATCAAAGTACGATTGAGTCTTAATACAAAAAAAATTGTATTTTTTCGAATTTATAAAACTGCATAATTTCTGTGATTTTTTTCGTTAATTTGCGCAACTTTTTTGTACTTTGTGACAAAATGTACACGGCAATCGTATTTGTCGCAACAAGTACGAAAGTTTCGGATTCATTCAAGCTTCGGTATTGTGACTTTCCTTGGGCCAGGTGGGAGCTGCAGAGTGCCATTGAGCCCTATGGGAGACTTTCCTTGGGCCGGGTTGGAGCTGCAGAGTGCCATTGAGCCCTATGGGAGACTTTCCTTGGGCCAGGTTGGAGCTGCAGTGTGCCATTGAGCCCTATGGGAGACTTTCCTTGGGCCAGGTTGGAGCTGCAGAGTGCCATTGAGCCCTATGGGAGACTTTCCTTGGGCCAGGTTGGAGCTGCAGAGTGCCATTGAGCCCTATGGGAGACTTTCCTTGGGCCAGGTTGGAGCTGCAGAGTGCCATTGAGCCCTATGGGAGACTTTCCTTGGGCCAGGTTGGAGCTGCAGAGTGCCATTGAGCCCTATGGGAGACTTTCCTTGGGCCAGGTTGGAGCTGCAGAGTGCCATTGAGCCCTATGGGAGACTTTCCTTGGGCCGGGTTGGAGCTGCAGAGTGCCATTGAGCCCTATGGGAGACTTTCCTTGGGCCAGGTTGGAGCTGCAGTGTGCCATTGAGCCCTATGGGAGACTTTCCTTGGGCCAGGTTGGAGCTGCAGAGTGCCATTGAGCCCTATGGGAGACTTTCCTTGGGCCAGGTTGGAGCTGCAGAGTGCCATTGAGCCCTATGGGAGACTTTCCTTGGGCCAGGTTGGAGCTGCAGAGTGCCATTGAGCCCTATGGGAGACTTTCCTTGGGCCAGGTTGGAGCTGCAGAGTGCCATTGAGCCCTATGGGAGACTTTCCTTGGGCCAGGTTGGAGCTGCAGAGTGCCATTGAGCCCTATGGGAGACTTTCCTTGGGCCGGGTTGGAGCTGCAGAGTGCCATTGAGCCCTATGGGAGACTTTCCTTGGGCCAGGTTGGAGCTGCAGAGTGCCATTGAGCCCTATGGGAGACTTTCCTTGGGCCGGGTTGGAGCTGCAGAGTGCCATTGAGTCCAAAATCATGCACTGAAGGTTCAAAGTCAGAAAGGTTTTCCCGCCGTTTACGATCGTTCAGATACGAAAATTGCGTGACTTTCGGATCGCCATTGCGATATTATCGCAATTATTACGTTTTTTTCGTTAGCATTTTCGTGACATTTCCGATCATCAGAAATTATCGTATTTAATCTGAATTTTACCCATTTCGGGATTCAAACTCATACTTTGATGAATGTGTCCTTTAGTATTAGTTTCCCTTTTTTTGTCTCCATAGGCATCAGGGTTGTGCAAGAATGCAAGAAGAAGCAAGAATGCCTAGTGCTGTAGATAGAAGCCCTGCAGAAGGGGTTCTAATACCTTCTAACTTCTGGGATTATATAAATTCAGCACAAGCTGAATAAGTGAAATCTGCTAGAATAAACACTCGGGGGCAGATGTTTGACTTCTTATTCTTAATTTACCGGCATAAGTATAGCAATTTAAATTTACCAATTCATAGTAACATGGAAAATTATTCCTACCAATGTGGCATGACCCTCAGACCCCAATAAAAATGAACACAATAGTCATACTTTTTTGTAGACCTCTCATATCAGCCTGGTGTTATATTGCAGGGCTGATTCTGAATATTAGAAGTCCCTGACCTATAGAAAAGCTCTCAGCCTTAGGCCTGGTGAGCCGATTATGTGAAATTTCTTGCTTTGTTTGTTTATATTTCTAGCACTTCATTATAATGGGTGTTTTCATTTAAAGTAGACCAACTGCATTAAAGGAACAGTAACACCAAAAAATGAAAGTGTATAAAAGTAACTAAAATATAATGTGCTGCTGCCCTGCACTGGTAAAAGTTGTGTGTTTACTTCAGAAGGTCTACTATAATTTAAATAAATAAGCTGCTATGTAGCCATGGGGGCAGCCATTCAAAGGAGAAAAGGCACAGGCACATAGCAGATAACAGATAAAACACCATTGTATTCTACAGAGCTTTTCCGTTATCTGCTATGTAACCTGTGCCTTTTCTCCTTTTTTCCAGCTTGAATGGCTGCCCCAGAGGCTACACAGCGGGGTATTTATATAAACTATAGTAGGGTTTCTGTAGCAAACACCCCAGCTGTACCAGTGCAGGAACGGCTGCCTCCGGGGCTACACAGCGGGGTATTTATATAAACTATAGTAGGGTTTCTGTAGCAAACACCCCAGCTGTACCAGTGCAGGAATGGCTGCCCCCGGGGCTACACAGCAGGGTATTTATATAAACTATAGGGTTTCTGTAGCAAACACCCCAGCTGTACCAGTGCAGGAATGGCTGCCCCGGGGCTACACAGCGGGGTATTTATATAAACTATAGTAGGGTTTCTGTAGCAAACACCCCAGCTGTACCAGTGCAGGAATGGCTGCCCCCGGGGCTACACAGCGGGGTATTTATATAAACTATAGTAGGGTTTCTGTAGCAAACACCCCAGCTGTACCAGTGCAGGAATGGCTGCCCCCGGGGCTACACAGCAGGGTATTTATATAAACTATAGTAGGGTTTCTGTAGCAAACACCCCAGCTGTACCAGTGCAGGAATGGCTGCCCCCGGGGCTACACAGCGGGGTATTTATATAAACTATAGTAGGGTTTCTGTAGCAAACACCCCAGCTGTACCAGTGCAGGAATGGCTGCCCCCGGGGCTACACAGCAGGGTATTTATATAAACTATAGTAGGGTTTCTGTAGCAAACACCCCAGCTGTACCAGTGCAGGAATGGCTGCCCCCGGGGCTACACAGCGGGGTATTTATATAAACTATAGTAGGGTTTCTGTAGCAAACACCCCAGCTGTACCGGTGCAGGAATGGCTGCCCCGGGGCTACACAGCGGGGTATTTATATAAACTATAGTAGGGTTTCTGTAGCAAACACCCCAGCTGTACCAGTGCAGGAATGGCTGCCCCGGGGCTACACAGCGGGGTATTTATATAAACTATAGTAGGGTTTCTGTAGCAAACACCCCAGCTGTACCAGTGCAGGAACGGCTGCCCCCGGGGCTACACAGCGGGGTATTTATATAAACTATAGTAGGGTTTCTGTAGCAAACACCCCAGCTGTACCAGTGCAGGAATGGCTGCCCCCGGGGCTACACAGCAGGGTATTTATATAAACTATAGTAGGGTTTCTGTAGCAAACACCCCAGCTGTACCAGTGCAGGAACGGCTGCCCCCGGGGCTACACAGCAGGGTATCTATATAAACTATAGTAGGGTTTCTGTAGCAAACACCCCAGCTGTACCAGTGCAGGAATGGCTGCCCCCGGGGCTACACAGCGGGGTATTTATATAAACTATAGTAGGGTTTCTGTAGCAAACACCCCAGCTGTACCAGTGCAGGAACGGCTGCCCCCGGGGCTACACAGCGGGGTATTTATATAAACTATAGTAGGGTTTCTGTAGCAAACACCCCAGCTGTACCAGTGCAGGAACGGCTGCCCCCGGGGCTACACAGCGGGGTATTTATATAAACTATAGTAGGGTTTCTGTAGCAAACACCCCAGCTGTACCAGTGCAGGAACGGCTGCCCCCGGGGCTACACAGCGGGGTATTTATATAAACTATAGTAGGGTTTCTGTAGCAAACACCCCAGCTGTACCAGTGCAGGAATGGCTGCCCCCGGGGCTACACAGCGGGGTATTTATATAAACTATAGTAGGGTTTCTGTAGCAAACACCCCAGCTGTACCAGTGCAGGAATGGCTGCCCCCGGGGCTACACAGCGGGGTATTTATATAAACTATAGTAGGGTTTCTGTAGCAAACACCCCAGCTGTACCAGTGCAGGAATGGCTGCCCCCGGGGCTACACAGCAGGGTATTTATATAAACTATAGTAGGGTTTCTGTAGCAAACACCCCAGCTGTACCAGTGCAGGAACGGCTGCCCCCGGGCTACACAGCAGGGTATCTATATAAACTATAGTAGGGTTTCTGTAGCAAACACCCCAGCTGTACCAGTGCAGGAATGGCTGCCCCCGGGGCTACACAGCAGGGTATTTATATAAACTATAGTAGGGTTTCTGTAGCAAACACCCCAGCTGTACCAGTGTAGGAATGGCTGCCCCCGGGGCTACACAGCGGGTTATTTATATAAACTATAGTAGGGTTTCTGTAGCAAACACCCCAGCTGTACCAGTGCAGGAATGGCTGCCCCGGGGCTACACAGCGGGGTATTTATATAAACTATAGTAGGGTTTCTGTAGCAAACACCCCAGCTGTACCAGTGCAGGAATGGCTGCCCCCGGGGCTACACAGCGGGGTATTTATATAAACTATAGTAGGGTTTCTGTAGCAAACACCCCAGCTGTACCAGTGCAGGAATGGCTGCCCCCGGGGCTACACAGCAGGGTATTTATATAAACTATAGTAGGGTTTCTGTAGCAAACACCCCAGCTGTACCAGTGCAGGAATGGCTGCCCCCGGGGCTACACAGCGGGGTATTTATATAAACTATAGTAGGGTTTCTGTAGCAAACACCCCAGCTGTACCAGTGCAGGAATGGCTGCCCCCGGGGCTACACAGCAGCTTATTATATAAATTATAGTAGTGTTACTGTAGCAAACACACCAGTTTTACCAGTGCAGGGCGACAGTGCATTATATATTTATTAATTTAAAGCTCTTTCATTTTTTGGTGTTACTGTTCCTTTAAACAGATCTTTTATAAATACAGTAAGAATATAAGCCAGTTATGAAATAGCTAATATTAGTGGCATCTCAGTATTTTAGTAGGCCAAGTGCAATAAGGCAAAGATTTTAAAGAGTCAATAACAGCCCGATTTCTAAAAGTAAAAAAATATCACGAAACAAGTTTATGAACGGAATAAAACAAAAGGGTGAATTCATACTTCCCTGGGCAAAATGGAAAAATCAAACAAACACAGAAGAGTCATGAAGAACAATTCCAGAGAAACAGATAAATGAATTTCCTTTTTAAATACTTCATTTATTTTTTTAAACCCTTAGGCGCTCAGGTTTGTAAATGCAAAATACAGAAACGCTCTTGTTGCAGTTGTTTTGTCCCAAAGTCAATCCCTTGGTGTCTTTGTACCTCTCTAGAGAAGGCCATCTCGGTAAAACTGGTTTATATTGATGTAAAGTAAGTCATATTTAACCCATAATAACGTAAAAAAGTAATGTAAAAAAGACAGGCAAATTATGTAGGTTAGATGTATATTTTTATTTATATAGCATGACTTATGTATGCAGCACAGCAGAACAATAGAGTAATAGAACAAACAAGGGGTCATTACAACAAAAAATAACCTAAATATAAAGCAGAGTTACATAAAAGATTAAGGGCTAAGTGGGAGACAGCTTACAATATAAGACAATAGATAATAGAGGGTCCGGTTTCAAATGGGGGTCACTGACCCTGATGGGCAAAAATACTGTTGCCCTGGGGGCTACAATTCTATTGTTATTGTTACATTTTATGATTAATTTGGCTATTCTGGTCCTTTTCTGTTTATATTCCAGTCTTTCACTGAAACCACTGCCTGGCTTCTACATTAAATTAGACTACTGAAATTCCAAATTAACTCCATCATACTAAAAGTTTATATAAAGAAACACTAGCCCCTGGAACTACTCAATCTATCTATCTGGCTGTGCCTCCAGTGATGTTATATCTCAACTTACTCCCTGCTGACTGTTTGCAAGAACTACAATATAGGAGGTCATATGAAAGTTTATAGCCAGTCAGTCCTAACAATGGAGGTTTACGCTAGTCTGAAACAGCATGCAAGTCTGTATATGAGAATAATCATAAATGTTTTCTCTTTATTTTTCCCATCCCTATACTTTAGCCAAAAATGTACAGGTATGGGACCTGTTATCCAGAATGCTCAGGACCTGGGGGTCTTTCTGTAATTTGGATCTCCAAGTCTACTAAAGACCATTTAAACATTAAATAAACCCAATAGGGCTGTTCTGCCCCCAATAAGGGGTAATTATATCTTAGTTGGGATCAAGTACAGGTACTGTTTTATTATTACAGAGAAAAGGGAATCATTTAACCATTAAATAAACCCAATAGGGCTGTTCTGCCCCCAATAAGGGGTAATTATATCTTAGTTGGGATCAAGTACAGGTACTGTTTTATTATTACAGAGAAAAGGGAATCATTTAACCATTAAATAAACCCAATAGGGCTGTTCTGCCCCCAATAAGGGGTAATTATATCTTAGTTGGGATCAAGTACAGGTACTGTTTTATTATTACAGAGAAAAGGGAATCATTTAACCATTAAATAAACCCAATAGGGCTGTTCTGCCCCAATAAGGGGTAATTATATCTTAGTTGGGATCAAGTACAATATACAGAGGGAAAGGAAATATGTTTGAAAATGTTGTGTTATTTGATTAAAGTGGAGTCTGTAGGAGAAACACTTTTCTGGATAATGGGTTTCCAGATAATGGATACCATACCTGTTAAATGAATACTTTATCAGCCTGAAGGCAACAGAAATGTCAGAATATACCCCTTTGTTTAGGGAGCATATATGTTCTTCTTGGGAAAAACAGACATTTTATTATGGGGCAAACAGACATATTATTATGAGGAAAACAGACATATTAGGACATTATACACTATATTATCATGTACCGGTAGAGCTATTTGTATTTGAACAAGTGAGCTCATTTCTCACCCTTTGGTCGACCAACACATAGATTGGGGGACTGAGGCAGCAGTGGGAATCAGATATAATTTCCAGCAGTGGCAGGTAACTACCAATCTTAACAAGCATTGGGAAATCCATGCTGAAAATAGCTTTAACAAAAATAATCAGCCCTATGACATTTGGAGTCCAGGTTAGGAAATAAACCAGGACCACAGTAATTACAATTTTATACAGTCGCGGAGGCTTCATGGTTTGGGATTTACTTATCTGTATGGCAATAATGAGGTTGGAAAACACTATAAAACACAGAGGAATAAAGCAGCCAAATAGGATCAATGGGATAATTACAGACTTTGCTAAAAAGATAAGGTAAATCCATAATTCATTCATCTCTGCACTAGAACAGCAATAGCTTTCTTTACAATGCTCACGCATACGTGGCAGCCACTCATATTCATTATTGGGGTTATAAAACGCTGTGCTGTATTCTCCAGAGGCCATGTCATATTCCTCTTGACTAGTATTTTGCTGGGTGCTTCTAAAATCAAACCATCGGCACTCATTCTTTCCATCTTCAGCAGCAGAGATACTGCTAAATAATAACACAGGAAAGCTAAAGATCACTGTTACTAACCAAATGATTGAGCAGATCCAGAAGCAAATGCGTCGAGAGAAGAACCTCAGGTGCCATATTGGTTTAGCCACGGCCAGAACACGCTCAATATTCAGGGCAGTAATGATGAAAATGCTGGAGTATTTATTGCACGTGTAAAGGAAATGATATGTTTTACAAAGAGCCAACCCAAAGATCCAGTTCCCTGTAAAGTCAGCAACAGCGTCAAGTGGCATGCACAGGAGGAAGGCCACATTGGCAAAGGCCAAGTTCAGAAACCAGATTTTGCATTTATGGGTCTTCACAATAAATCCGATAACATAGATGACTAATGTATTCCCAGCCAAACCAATGACGCAGATTAGAACCGATGCCGCAAACAATCCGTATGATTGGTCACTGCGGTCTTCTTTGTCTTGAAGGTTGTTTTGATCATGATATCGGTCCCAGAAGTAGTAACAGAGATATTCAGAGAGCAGCCTTTCGTCCATTGTGAGAGTCTGAAAACATTAAAATAAGGTTCTGTCACGTCCAAATTAAATCGGTTTCATGGTTTTGGGCAACCAAAGAACGATTGCTCTTTGAGATTATGATTTATTTTCTATTACAGGTATCGGACCCCTTATCTGGAAACCCATTATCCAGAAAGTTCCGAATTACGGAAAGGCCATCTCCCATAGACTCCACTGTAATCAAATAATTCACATTTTTTAAAATGGTTTCCCTTTTTTCTGTAATAATAAAACAGTACCTGTACTTGATCCCAACTAAGATATAATTACCCCTTATTGGGGGCAGAACAGTCCTATTGGATTTATTTAATGGTTAAATGATTCCCTTTTCTCTGTAATAATAAAACAGTACCTGTACTTGATCCCAACTAAGATATAATTACCCCTTATTGGGGGCAGAACAGCCCTATTGGGTTTATTTAATGGTTAAATGATTCCCTTTTCTCTGTAATAATAAAACAGTACCTGTACTTGATCCCAACTAAGATATAATTACCCCTTATTGGGGGCAGAACATGCTTATTGGGTTTATTTAATGGTTAAATGATTCCCTTTTCTCTGTAATAATAAAACAGTACCTGTACTTGATCCCAACTAAGATATAATTACCCCTTATTGGGGGCAGAACAGCCCTATTGGGTTTATTTAATGGTTAAATGATTCCCTTTTCTCTGTAATAATAAAACAGTACCTGTACTTGATCCCAACTAAGATATAATTACCCCTTATTGGGGGCAGAACAGCCCTATTGGGTTTATTTAATGGTTAAATGATTCCCTTTTCTCTGTAATAATAAAACAGTACCTGTACTTGATCCCAACTAAGATATAATTACCCCTTATTGGAGGCAGAACAGCCCTATTGGGTTTATTTAATGGTTAAATGATTCCCTTTTCTCTGTAATAATAAAACAGTACCTGTACTTGATCCCAACTAAGATATAATTACCCCTTATTGGGGGCAGAACAGCCCTATTGGGTTTATTTAATGGTTAAATGATTCCCTTTTCTCTGTAATAATAAAACAGTACCTGTACTTGATCCCAACTAAGATATAATTAATCCTTATTGGATGCAAAACAATCCTATTGGGGTTAATTGCTGTTTAAATATTTCTTTTAGTAGACTTAAGGTAGGAGATCCGAATTACGGAAAGATCCCTTATCCGGAAAACCCCAGGTCCCAAGCATTCTGGATAACGGGTCCCATACCTGTATTCCCCTTCTATTCAGGCCCTCATCTGTTCATCTTCTAGTATTTTGTTCAAACCACTGCCTGGTTACTAGGTCAAACTGTACCCTAGCAACCAAACAGCTGCTGGAAAGATGTTGAACAAAAAGCTAAATAATTCAAAAACCATAAACAATAAAAACCAGTTGCAAATTGTTTTAGAATATGAATGCCTACATCACAAGTTATTTTAAAGGTCAACTACCGCTTTAAACAAAGAAATATGAAGACACTGGGACAGCGTCATTCAAATCTAATGAAGAAGAGGTTCACATTACTTTTTGGTTGGTTGTTCTTGGCATTATTATTATTCAGGGATAGAGAGGGGTGCCATACTTATTCTGGCTCAAAGCCATAAGAGGAACCGGCTGGATGTAACCTAGCACTTCTTCCCTTGGCAACGGGCTGTTCTATTTGCTAAAACACTTGCAAAATGTCTAGTTACTAACAAGCTTGTTTATTTGTCCTAATAAAGTTCCTCTATTTTCTTGGACAATAGAAAAAAAAGCTGTTTGGGTGAAACACCCCCCCCCCAAATAATGAAAAAAAAAAAACCTCTAACTTTAAATATTTTCAGTGGTTTTAGAGTTATTTCTAAATGCAATTATTATGTAAACCAGTATCTGTTTGTTCCTTGCTGTTTCAGAATGGGGAAAGAAAGTAGCAGAATCAGCTCTGCAGAGAAACTCCAGTTCCCATAATGCCTTAAATGTTGTGTGATTAACAGACTGGTAATGAAGCATGGAGAGCATTGTGGGAACTGGAATCCTAACTGGAAGGGAGAGACTTGCTATGTGGTTACAGTGTAGAAGAGAACACTATCAAATTTGTAATGAATATGAGTTGGAAAGTGTTGGGGGTGAGAGGGGTTAAACCTACCTGAAGCCTTTGACAAATGAGCTGCTGGGGGAGGCTTTTTAGAGACCTTGCCTCTGTGCTCTTGTTGCCTGAGCAAACGGGTTTTGTGGCTTCTAATGGGGAGTTGTGGGAAGCTTATTTCCATAGTGTTTGATCTTGGCCTGTCCAACTTTGATTCATGTTGATCCCTGGGTACCTATTTAATCCCTGATACTCTTGTGTATGACTTTACTAGCCAGAGGGGCTGCTGTAAGATGCCACAGACAGTCACTATTTATTGGGCTGGGGGGGCTGTTTGTGCCTCTGGGTACTTGGAATGCCAGGACCCAGGCCCAGACTGGCAATCTGTGGGTTCAGGCAAATGCCAGAGGGGCTGCTGTAAGATGCCATAGACAGTCACTATTTATTGGGCTGGGGGGGGGGCTGTTTGTGCCTCTGGGTACTTGGAATGCCAGGACCCAGGCCCAGACTGGCAATCTGTGGGTTCAGGCAAATGCCAGAGGGGCTGCTGTAAGATGCCATAGACAGTCACTATTTATTGGGCTGGGGGGGCTGTTTGTGCCTCTGGGTACTTGGAATGCCAGGACCCAGGCCCAGACTGGCAATCTGTGGGTTCAGGCAAATGCCAGAGGGGCTGCTGTAAGGTGCCATAGACAGTCACTATTTATTGGGCTGGGGGGGCTGTTTGGGCCTCTGGGTACTTGGAATGCCAGGACCCAGGCCCAGACCGGCAATCTGTGGGTTCAGGCAAATGCCAGAGGGGCTGCTGTAAGATGCCATAGACACTCACTATTTATTGGGCTGGGGGGGCTGTTTGGGTCTCTGGGTACTTGGAATGCCAGGACCCAGGCCCAGACTGGCAATCTGTGGGTTCAGGCAAATGCCACAGGAGTTGCTGTAAGATGCCATAGACAGTCACTATTTGGTTCTGCATCCAGCTATACTCACAAGCAAGGAGCTGGGGCTCACTAATACAATTACTGGCATGTTGTGAGTTATAGTTTTACCTTTCCTTCTCCTTTAAGAGAGTTCATTATATTATGATCTTCATTTACTACCACCTACCCCATATGCCCTAATCACTGCCATGCACACTTCTAACAGTGGCACAAGAACATGAAGAAGCCATTCTGATCCAAATTGTCCTCCATTTTATGGATATTAGGGTGAATGAATCTCTGTATCTCAGGTTAGTGATGGCCATATCCATATTTTCTATCTGGCCTAGTGTATTACTAAGTTAGAATAAGGTCTTGAATTTTGAGAAGGCAATCCACTGGTTTTTCTCCCATACTTATATTCAAATTAGGGTTCAAAGACTTGAATGTTTGCTAATTATTAAGTGCAAAAAAATCTGAAAACTCAAATGTAAAACTTCGGCATCTAAAAGCTTGCGAGTTTATGTAGAGGTGAATAGGAGAAGGCAAAATCCAATACAGGTATGGGATCCCTTATCCGGAAACCTATTATCCAGAAAGTTCAGAATTATGGAAAGGCCATCTCCCATAGACTCCATTATAAGCAAATAATTCCAATTTTTAAAAATGATTTCCCTTTTCTCTGTAATAATAAAACAGTACCTGTACTTGATCCCAACTAAGATATAATTACCCCTTATTGGGGCAGAACAGCCCTATTGGGTTTATTTCATGGTTAAATGATTCCCTTTTCTCTGTAATAATAAAACAGTACCTGTACTTGATCCCAACTAAGATATAATTACCCCTTATTGGGGGCAGAACAGCCCTATTGGGTTTATTTAATGGTTAAATGATTCCCTTTTCTCTGTAATAATAAAACAGTACCTGTACTTGATCCCAACTAAGATATAATTACCCCTTATTGGAGGCAGAACAGCCCTATTGGGTTTATTTCATGGTTAAATGATTCCCTTTTCTCTGTAATAATAAAACAGTACCTGTACTTGAAACCAACTAAGATATAATTACCCCTTATTGGAGGCAGAACAGCCCTATTGGGTTTATTTAATGGTTAAATGATTCCCTTTTCTCTGTAATAATAAAACAGTACCTGTACTTGATCCCAACTAAGATATAATTACCCCTTATTGGGGGCAGAACAGCCCTATTGGGTTTATTTAATGGTTAAATGATTCCCTTTTCTCTGTAATAATAAAACAGTACCTGTACTTGATCCCAACTAAGATATAATTACCCCTTATTGGGGGCAGAACAGCCCTATTGGGTTTATTTAATGGTTAAATGATTCCCTTTTCTCTGTAATAATAAAACAGTACCTGTACTTGATCCCAACTAAGATATAATTACCCCTTATTGGGGGCAGAACAGTCCTATTGGGTTTATTTAATGGTTAAATGATTCCCTTTTCTCTGTAATAATAAAACAGTACCTGTACTTGATCCCAACTAAGATATAATTCATTCTTATTGGAGGTAAAACAAGCCTATTGGGTTTATTCAAAATTTAAATTCTTTTTAGCAGACCTAAATTGTGGAGATCCAAATTACGGAAAGATCCCTTATCCGGAAAACCCCCAGGTCTGGATAACAGATCCCATACCTGAGCATTCTGAATAACAGGTCCCATACCTGTACATATTTTCATTTCCCTTCCTCATCATTCTACACACTACTTTCCTACCTTGCAGTCCACAGAACTTTTCACAGTCACGGCCGAAGTGTGTGCTCACGGGGAGAGAGAGGGTAAAAACACTTTTGGGAAGGAAGGGGGGGTTATTATAAACTTGGCACTGAGCTAATTAGCAAGCCCATTGCATATATATCAGTAGAAGAAAGCGGAACCAAAGTGGAGAATTGAGACCCATGATTTCAGATAAAGGGAAGAAAAATAAGTTGGCTTATTTGCAATATTGTCACTTGAAAGTCATAGAAACTCATTGCTGTATTAATAAAATGTCAGAATAATGCTTGAATTTTTTGAGTCGAAAGTATTGTTAGAATTAGATTTTAAACGGACAATCATTTCCATGAATCCTCTATTTCTCCCAAACAGGAATTGCTCCAGCAGCCATTTTAGGAGCATTGGCGCTCATTCTTGGAAAACAATAATGTGTTTAAGTTTCACTTGAAACTGGGTGAAATAGAAAACACTGATGGGATTAGCTTCCCCTTGAAAACATGTGAAATAGAAAACAAGGGGATTCATTTCCCATTGAAGCTGAGTGAAACTGAAAACAATAAGGGGATTGATTTCTCATTGAAGGTTCCAGGACAGGCTGTCACTGACTATTCTATTCCTCTACTATTCTAAGCCTCCATAGGACTCAATGGTACTTGTCAGATCAAACCTGCCCAATTATTTTTTGACAAAAAAAGTTAACTAAACATTAATAAATCAAACGAATTATGGGAGTTATTTTCGAAAAACTCTAATTTTAAGGGGGAAAAAATCAAGTTCTGGTGGAAAGCCATTCGTAAATTTTGAAATGATCTAGAAGTAAGAAAAAATCCAACTTTATCTCAAAATTGCTTAGTAAATGTGCCCTGTAGTGTTGTGTCTTCCCTGTCTTACAGAATGCTCAGGAAGTTTTTCTGGATAAGGGGTCTCTTTAAACATTAATGAAACCTAATAGGATTGGGCTAATTATGTCTTAGTTGGGATCAAGTGCAATTTATAATTTATAAAAATTGGAATTATTTGATTAAAATAGAGTCTATGGGAGATGGATAATGGGTTTCCAGATAACGGATGCCATACCTCTATAGGGTTAAACTACTGTATGTGCTGTTATCTTATATCTTCCCCGTCTTACAGAATGCTCAGGACCTAAGTTTTTCTGGATAAGGGGTCTTTTTAAACATTAATGAAACCTAATAGGATTGGACTAATTATGTCTTAGTTGGGATCAAGTATAATTTATAAAAATTAGAATTATTTGATTAATATAGGGTCTATGGAAGATGGATAATGGATTTCCAGATAACGGATTCCATACCTCTATAGTGTTAAACTACTGTATGTGCTGTATTTTATAACCAGATGCCAGAAATGTACCTTATATGAGACAGATAAATAAGAAGTAGCCGAGTCAATGAGAGGAGGTGTGGCTCCTGTGTGAACTCATCACTTTTACAAGCCAATGACACGCCAAGGTGGGCAAATAATGCAGGATGGTAAAGTTAAAAGAACAATCTGAGCCAGTAACTCATCATATCTGCTAACAGAAATAATAGCATATGTTTCATATGTCTTAAAACGATGTTTGAATACAAAGGACAGGAATTAATACCAAACCTTCATGTTTAGGGCCATTTATAGAAGTACCGTGCCTTATATATATATATATATATACAAAACCAAAAGAGGAGCACACCCTATAAATAAAGCAAATGCCCTTGGTGCTGGTCAAACAATTTAGTAGACAGACAGAGTACCGCACACAAAGGGACTTTGTAGAAAAAACAAAATTATTTATTGAAAAAAATCCGACGTTTCGAGCACCAAACTGTGCTCTTCCTCAGGGACAAACGTCGGATTTTTTTCAATAAATAATTTTGTTTTTTCTACAAAGTCCCTTTGTGTGCGGTACTCTGTCTGTCTATATATATATATATATATATACAGTGGTGTGAAAAACTATTTGCCCCCTTCCTGATTTCTTATTCTTTTGCATGTTTGTCACACAAAATGTTTCTGATCATCAAACACATTTAACTATTAGTCAAAGATAACACAAGTAAACACAAAATGCAGTTTTTAAATGAGGCTTTTTATTATTTAGGGAGAAAAAAAATCCAAACCTACATGGCCCTGTGTGAAAAAGTAATTGCCCCCTGAACCTAATACCTGGTTGGGCCACCCTTAGCAGCAATAACTGCAATCAAGCGTTTGCGATAACTTGCAACGAGTCTTTTACAGCGCTCTGGAGGAAGTTTGGCCCACTCATCTTTGCAGAATTGTTGTAATTCAGCTTTATTTGAGGGTTTTCTAGCATGAACCGCCTTTTTAAGGTCATGCCACAACATCTCAATAGGATTCAGGTCAGGACTTTGACTAGGCCACTCCAAAGTCTTCATTTTGTTTTTCTTCAGCCATTCAGAGGTGGATTTGCTGGTGTGTTTTGGGTCATTGTCCTGCTGCAGCACCCAAGATCGCTTCAGCTTGAGTTGACGAACAGATGGCCGGACATTCTCCTTCAGGATTTTTTGGTAGACAGTAGAATTCATGGTTCCATCTATCACAGCAAGCCTTCCAGGTCCTGAAGCAGCAAAACAACCCCAGACCATCACACTACCACCGCCATATTTTACTGTTGGTATGATGTTCTTTTTCTGAAATGCTGTGTTACTTTTACACCAGATGTAACGGGACACGCACCTTCCAAAAAGTTCAACTTTTGTCTCGTCGGTCCACAAGGTATTTTCCCAAAAGTCTTGGCAATCATTGAGATGTTTTTTAGCAAAATTGAGACGAGCCATAATGTTCTTTTTGCTTAAAAGTGGTTTGCGCCTTGGAAATCTGCCATGCAGGCCGTTTTTGCCCAGTCTCTTTGTTATGGTGGAGTCGTGAACACTGACCTTAATTGAGGCAAGTGAGGCCTGCAGTTCTTTAGATGTTGTCCTGGGGTCTTTTGTGGCCTCTCGGATGAGTTGTCTCTGCGCTCTTGGGGTAATTTTGGTCGGCCGGCCACTCCTGGGAAGGTTCACCACTGTTCCATGTTTTTGCCATTTGTGGATAATGGCTCTCACTGTGGTTCGCCGGAGTCCCAAAGCTTTAGAAATGGCTTTATAACCTTTACCAGACTGATAGATCTCAATTACTTTTGTTCTCATTTGTTCCTGAATTTCTTTGGATCTTGGCATGATGTCTAGCTTTTGAGGTGCTTTTGGTCTACTTCTCTGTGTCAGGTAGCTCCTATTTAAGTGATTTCTTGATTGAAACAGGTGTGGCAGTAATCAGGCCTGGGGGTGACTACAGAAATTGAACATTGAATTGATAAACCACAGTTAAGTTATTTTTTAACAAGGGGGGCAATCACTTTTTCACACAGGGCCATGTAGATTTGGAGTTTTTTTTCTCCCTTAATAACGTAAACCTTCATTTAAAAACTGCATTTTGTGTTCAATTATGTTATCTTTGACTAATAGTTAACGGTTTTTGATGAGCAGAAACATTTCAGTGTGACAAACATGCAAAAGAATAAGAAATCAGGAAGGGGGCAAATAGTTTTTCACACCACTGTATATATATATATATATATTATAATTTTTTTTTTCTCCCATGGCACCTCCACAGCTGCTCCAATGGTCAATGAATCTTTCTCATTTCTGAAGATCCCCTTTTATATTTGTTTCCTGATGTGCAAATTGCTTTCATTTGATTCATTTTATAGTTACATAATGTGTTTATTATCTCCAAATGATTTATTACTTTTTTCATCTACATCAGTGATCCCCAACCAGTGGCTCAGGGCAACATGTTGCTCCCCAACCCCTTGGGTGTTGCTCTCAGTGCCCCCAAACCAGGGAGTTATGTTTGAATTCCTGACTTGGGGGCAAGTTTTGGTTGAATAAAAACAAGATTTACTGCCAAATAAAGCCCCTGTAAGCTGATAGGGTGCATAGAGGCTGCCTAATAGCCAATCACAACTCTTATTTGGCTCTTCCATGAACTTTTATGGTGCTTGTGTTGCTCTCCAAGTCTTTTTACATTATGCCATTAGATGGACCAATAAACCACTAACTCTGTCTAAAAAGACCACACCAGCAGCTAATGTTGGCCTGTGTCGGTGACCTTTACATGAAGCATTCATAAAATCTCACATATATTTTATGAATTGTAAATACACTTTTCAACCATTTATCAATATGACTGAGTATATGGAATGTTTCCAAATTCCAAATGGGAAAATATTTTTTGGAGCTGCTATGTAATAATAATAATCATCTTCATAAAATAAGCTTTTCATTACTCTTCACCCTCGCACAAGTAAGTACTAGTGATGAGCGAATCTGTCCCGTGTTTTCGCTCATCACTATTAAGCACATATAATAGATTCCCTGCAACTACACAAGAGAATAATTAAAGAGCCATGGTGTTAAGACCACACTTAATGTTGAACTCATGCTTTAATATATATATATATTTCATTCCTAGCTATGACATTAAGAGAAAATCAAAGGCGTTGTCAGTGCAAGACCCAATGTAAAAGAAATACGACTGTTACAAAAAATCTGTACAGCAGTGCGACACACAAGGAGCCGGGATTAAATGGAATTATTTGTTTCATGTCTCTGTGCAGCGCTTTGTTAGCCTGAATGCTAATGCCAAAGGCAATAAAGCAGCAAATAAAATAGAAATATAATCCTTGCATGTCTTGTGATATCAGAGGTAATGACAAAAGTACAACCGCAACAAACAGCCCCCAGCCTAGCTTATTAAATGATTGTATACTCTGTTTAAATGTATTACGCGCACAAAACTGTTTATTTGTACCAAAGCAATAGTAACAGGGCCCCTAAAGTTCTTTCATTCACTTCCACCCTACCTATAGGACATTGGTGCTTATATAAAGGACAGATGTTGTATGAACTGCACAATGCTCTGTGCAATCTGCTAGGGAAGCCATGGAGCTTCATTTAGAGCATAGTGGCCTATGACTTGGTGTAGGGCAGAATGGGTATGGATAAGTTAAGATGGTTATTGAGCAGGTAGTTATTTTACAGAGTGGCACGTGAGAAAATGGACAATATTTCGTTATTACAGTTGTATTCAGAGTGGTGATGGCTTATTCTCTAAGAGTTTAATAAGTAGTTTTATATATTGGTGGTGGCCTAGCATTCCCACTGTGCTGGGGATATTAAGCAGCAGGTGGAATTGGCTTTGCTCATTTCACCAGGAGCCAATAACTTTACTTGGGGGCATTAATGAATTGGGATGATATAAATAGAAAAATATCCTGGTGCCTGCTGTCCGGAAGCATTTTTGGCCTTTTGCCAGTTATGAAGCAATGCACAGCCCATGGGTTCCATGCCAGGCGAAAATCTTTAATGTATCCATAAAGTCTGGCCTTTATACCCTGACAAAAAAGGCTGGATCTTGGCCAAATACCGAACTGAATCCTGGATTCGGTGCATCCCTATTAAATATAGTATAACTCTTTATTATTGTTCTACATAAGATCTGCCAGAGGTTGAACTTTTTGAAAGTGACTTTCTTGTGCTACTCATGAAACCTGAAATTTCTTCTCTAAGCTGGGTACCAACCAGTGCGTATATGAAAGGGTTTATACAGGAGTTAGTATACGCTATGCTGGTCATCAGAGGCATAATCCTGTGTATCTGGGACATGAGTATTAAGTTGCGATTGTTCAGAGAGACCAGCAAAATAATCTGTGCTATAACCACCGGTGTCCATGTCAGAAAGAAAAACAGAATCACCATTATTATAATTCTGTACAGTCTGGGAGACTTCACTGACTTGGAGTCCCTCACTTGCCTAGTGATAATTATATTGGAGAATAGTATGACAAGCAACGGGATGAAGTAACCAACCACTAGGAAAGGAATTAGAATGCTTTTTGTTAAAAAGTAATTTTCTGCAATATCCACGTCACATGATGTTTCGGGGACAGATAAAGTTTCTAGAGAGCTTGAAAACCTTGGCACGTCTCTTTTCCTAATGCCGAGTGTAGTTGAGCTCTTTTCAGCATTTACCAATTTGCACTGCACTTTTTCACCATGAATCACTTCTTCACTTAAAAGGAATACCGGAAGGCTGGACAGAGCCGTTATTACCCAAATCACTGCGCAGGTTGAGTAATAAATACGGCGAGAGGCAAACTTATGGTGCCATATTGGTTTAGCCGTTGCCAAAACTCTGTCGATGGTTAGGGTAGTTATGATAAAAATACTTGCATACATATTACACGTAGAGACATAATTATACACTTTACATGAGTATCGTCCGATTGGCCAGTTGTCTGTAAATAAGGCAACACAATAAAGAGGCAAGCAGAGGACAAAGGCAAAATCTGCCACGGCCAAGTTCAGAAACCAAATCTTGGACCTGTGTTTCTTCATGTGGAATCCGGTTACCCAGATAACAAGAGCATTGCCGACTAAGCCCAGGGCACAGGTGAGGACGGATAGCACAAAACTGGCGTAACGGACCGGCTCTGAGATTTGAGTGAAGTTTGCTTGGAGTTTAATGCTGTCACGGCAAGGGTCTGCTGTAAGACTCTCTGTCTTTGGCATCCAGGGTTCCTCCGTAGTTACCACCAGTCCTTCTGTCTGAAAAAGGGATAAACTGACAGTTACCGGTGTAGCCTAAAATGCTGCCCATTATAAAACTCTTATATAGATGGCACTTAACACCAGGTCGACTCCACCACATCTCAGCAACATATCCCACCACGTGCTGGAGAAGATGTGACCACCAAGGGACTTACACATGTGGTGGCACTGCCCAAGAGTAAGCAACATATGGCAACAAGTCTTTACAATAAAATTACCAAAAACACCAGAAGCAGCACTGATAATGCATTTCCCCGAAACTATCCCTAACCCCCAAAGAAAAACTCCTATTCCACATTTTATATGTGACCCCCACACTCATAGCAAAAGGGTGGAAAACAGGAGGCCCCTTCGAAATTAAACAAATACTACAAAACATGGACGTAAGAGCCTCAATGGAACAAATGGCAGCCTGGAATGACATTAACAAAAAGGAGCAATACAATAAAATATGGGCACAATGGAATGTATACCGTGAAACTACAGTACCCACCCCGCAAGATGGCCAACAATAATAACCAACAAAAAGGGGAAAAATCCTCAACCTAAAATAAAGCAATATGGCTTATAGACAATGGACTTACATGGTATTATCTCCTTATCTCAATTTATTCCCTTACTAATCCCTCTCTTCCCTTTTCCTACCTAACTAAAACCTACCGACAATACCATAGCTATACCTCTAACCTATTCCTATATATCTCTCTTTATCAATAATATATGAATCAAAGACAGCAATATTACATGTTTTTTTTGACTGAAACTATGTAAACTGTCATTACTTATTAGACTTTTTTTTTTAATATAAACATAAAGGATTTTTAACCTGCATGGCTCCAATTGTGGTTTGGGAGTACCGTATTTTCCGGCGTACAAGACGACTGGGCGTATAAGACGACCCCCAACTTTTGCAGTTAAAATATCCTCAATCTCTCCCCCTCAGCATCCTAAAGCTCGTCCTCCCCAACATCATCCAGCTCCCCCTAGCGTCCTCCCCAACATCATCCAGCTCCCCCTAGCGTCCTCCCCAACATCATCCAGCTCCCCCTAGCGTCCTCCCCAACATGCTCCAGCTCCCCCCAACATCCTCCCCCACATACTTCAGCTCCCCCCAACATCCTCCCCCACATACCGGGACCTGGGATTTCCTAGATCAAATGAAATCCCTTTTGATATCTATCTGCATCAGCAAGTGTTTTAGTGTTTTGCCAGCGGTTGCTAAATACTACCATATTTTCCGGCGTATAAGACGACTTTTTAACCCAGAAAAATCTGGGTTAAAGTCGGGGGTCGTCTTATACGCCGGGTACTTGCTTGCAGGGCCCCTCAGCGTCCTCCACCACCCCTCCCGCTTGCCTACTGCTTCCTCCGGCTGCTTAGGTTGCGCCCCGTGCGCGCTGACGTGACGCGTATGCACGAGGCGCAACAAATAAAATTAACCGCTGACCACCAATGAGCCTGTAACGCTTTAAAGGGGTCAGCGATTAATTTTATTGGTTGCGCCCCGTGCATACGCGTCACGTCAGCGCGCACGGGGCGCAACCTAAGCAGCCGGAGGAAGCAGCAGGCAAGCAGGAGGGGTGGTGGATAAAGCCGGATGAATCAGCCGGACGCAGCAGGCGAGCGGGAGGGGTGGTGGAGGACACTGGGGGGCCCTGCAAGCAAGTACCCGGCGTATAAGACGACCCCCGACTTTAACCCAGATTTTTCTGGGTTAAAAAGTCGTCTTATACGCCGGAAAATACGGTAGTATTTAGCAACCGCTGGCAAATCACTAAAACACTTGCTGATGCAGATGCAGATAGATATCAAAAGGGATTTCATTTGATCTAGGAAATCCCAGGTCCCAAGTGTATCATAAATCCCATACCTGCATTACTTTTTGGAAGGTTACGGCTTTCAATGTAAGATATCTTGCTCTTCAAAATATTTTTTTTCATGTGTAAATTATCAGAAGCCAAGAGGGGCTATTAATTGCCCTGTGACTTGGATGCACAAAGCTAGAAGGTGCCAAGAGCTTTACAGCTCAAAGGGACAGTTCTTTAGTTGTGAGTGAATTTGTATGCCTTCTGGGTAGCCTCATAATCATTTCTTAGTTTCTAATATAATATATTGTAACAGCTGGCACATATATGCATGTAATCAAACATTTTTTAATGGAAAACATATAAACATGTCACCAAGCACACAGCACTCAAAAAGTATCTTGTGCAATTTGAAGTGGAATAAGTGTACTTACCAAGGTGTTCATTATTCTGTTGGCAAACAAGTTGTATAACTGCTCTTATCCGAGGCTGTGCTTGTTATTTGATCCTTTTCAGGCCTTAGCTAGTGACCAGTGTTGCTCCTTTGCCTCCTCAAGCTTTTCTAGTATCGGGACATCCAGAGAATTTATATGCATCAAGCAGAGCAAACTGAAGATCCGAGCACTGTTTGCATTCAGTAGAAAAAGGAACCGAGAAAGGATTCCTAGGGGGCATAATAAATGGTATAAAAACCACAAACACGGATGATAATTGCTTCGCATAAAATGTGTTTGTTGATGTCCTGTTGTTTATACAAAAGCCCTAAGGAGCTAATATTGTTCCTAGTCATTTTCTATTGCTGCAAACAGCACCATGTTTGGTATTGTTCTATTTGCCAGTTATCTCCTTCCCATGGCAAAATATCAACAGAGAACATCTTGGCTTTAGATCTTTATTAATGCTTCCAGAAGATAATAACTAGTTGCTCACACGTTTCCATGTAAGGTTCCCTGGCAAAATGCATCATCATCACATGATTACGAAATTAAAGAGGAAAACCCTTTTCCTTGGAAAAGGAATATCCTACACTAAATAAACATTCACTCTTTATATAAAACATTAGTTCTGATTGTTGCTTGGGGCATTATACTTGCTTCAGTTGCCAGAGCCATTGCCCTCTAAATAACACTACAGGGTAAATAAGTGGCACTGGGCAGCATTACAGGTTGGTGACAGGTTTCCCCTGGGGTTTTACTAGGACTCAAAGAGGGGCAATGGCTAGCACTTATTATGGCATATTGAAGAAGCCTTATTCAAGTATCCAGTGTGGTTTCCCCCTTTACACCAGCAGCAGAAGAGAAGGTAACAGAGAGGAGTCCCATAAGGGCATTCGCAGTGCACATAGGAGCACTGGTGACTTTTTTGCCTTTCCCCCTTGGTTCTGGGGGCTATTTCCTGCTTCCATTTGCCTCTATACCAAGTCTTGTATACTCCCAATTCATAGAAGCTTTGTTTAAACCAGTGATCCCCAACCAGCGACTTGTGAGCAACATGAGCTGACCATTCCCATCGATGTTGCTCCAAGTGGCCTCAAAGTAGGTGCCATTTTTACATTTCTGGTTTGGAGTCAAGTTTTGAAAGCACAGAGACACAGTTTTACTTCAAGCAGAGCCTCCTTCAGACTAGCAGTCCATATGGGGCTACCAAATAGCCAATCACAGCCTTTATTTTGCATCTTTTAGGAATTTTTTCTATGCTTGTCAATAATTGCTTGTCAATAATTGTACACAGCATGAATAAGCCCCTTAAACTAACTCTACACTGGAAAGGCAACTTGTTTAGTGAGACTTCCAAATTTGCCCCATTTGATTCCTCAGGCGGTGCACCAAAATGTGTTTTTGTCTTTGGACCAATAGTCCAATCAATTTGGTGCCAGTGCAGACCTGTTGGGAGAGGAATGCATCCATGGGCCAGCATGATACTTCCCTGACACTATTCTTCAGCCACCACTAATGAAATCTGGCTAAACCTTGACCAGGTCTTGGTTCGAGAAGACCAATGTTTTGGCCCCATGCCTGGGTCAGCACGTTGCTAACTCAGAAGTGGCAAAGTTGGCTACTTATATTAAGCCATGTAGGGCCAGCCTACGTTCTTTAGGGATGGAATTGAATACCAGCTATAACTCCCACATAACTGGGTTGATCAAGTTTTTCTAGTAATTACCCCTGTAAGCGTTGAAGAAGCATCCAGATTCTTAGACAAAGGGAGTACCGTATATACTCGAGTATAAGCCGAGTTTTTCAGCCCCAAAAATGTGCTGAAAACGTCACCCTCGGCTTATACTCCAGTATATGGATTTGAAGGATTTCAAGATGTACCTTAACTGGCTGACATCCATTATGCACGCACACCCCCAACGGACATATGCATGCGCAGAGCAGAGGTACCTACAGAACACCCAGAAAACCCGCCGACTCACCTTTGTGCTGCTCCAGCAGAGGGGTCAGATCGTACACCCTGCCCAGGTAGGACACCCACAGGTCGCTGACGATGCAGCGCCAAGACACTTCCCGTGGGGTGTAGAACCAGGGCCGTACGGGACTCATGGCTGAAGCGCTTCGGCTGCTCTGTTGTTACGGCAACCAGACGCGCTGCGCCTTGACTTCCGTGTTTCACTGCCTGTGCGTCGGCCTTCTACTACTGAGTGTCATGCCTCACTTTGAAGTTACGGGGCGTGGCTTGTCTGTAGCGTTCTGCCCTATTGCTAAGACAGGCTGGCTGATGTCACCGGCCTCTCGTTTGTCATTGGCCAGCGGGTATTAAAAGTTGTGCAAGGAGCAATGGGAGTTGTAGTTTTAGTTTCTTTCCATGTGTGATCTGGACTACAAGGACCGGAAGACTATGCGGACTGTGCTATGGCAGCTGTGCTGGAGGAGAATGGCTGTAGCAGGCAGAGCAGCCCCTGGGCTGGGGTAAGTGGCCTCCTTCTGCCCTAACTTGTGGCATATTGCTGTGTGGTGTCTGGTCTCCTTCTTCTACTAATATCTACCTATATATGCACGCGCGTGCGCTCACTTGCGTGTATTTTGTGTGCCCACATGGCGAGTGTTTCTGAGCACCCTGGCTTGGATAAGTGCATGAAGGCAGTAATGATGTGAATAACATGGCTCAAAGCTACTGTGGGTGTTGCTCATGTAACATTATGTGGGGCTCCGTGGACTTATTGCTTTTTAGCTGCCTGTGCGATCAGGATGCTCCTTTATTAAACATACCAGACCTTGAGCCAAACACCCATACATAGTGTGAGAGATACAAGAAGTAGGAATACTGTTTGGGGGTATTTTCCACCATTGTTAAAGGTGTTAAAAATGCCGCAGTAGCTGCTGCATTTCCCACCCTAGGCTTATACTCGAGTCAATACGTTTTTCCAGTTTTTTTCTTAGGTAAAATTAGGTACCTCGGCTTATATTCGGATCGGCTTATACTCGAGTATATACGGTAATTATAAAATACAGCAGATAAATTTAAGGTAGCTTAATGAGTCTTTAATACAGAGGAATATATCTATGAAGATTCTAATTCATCCAGGTCATGATATACAGTATCTAGTAGAGCTTAAAGTCTAAAACAACTGGACTGAGGGATATATGTGATTGTAACAAGAAGCCCCTTGCCCTGGGGCCCTATTACAATACCCTATAACCTATCTCTCTATATAATAAAGATGCTCTGAGTTACATGATAAAGTACCAAACGTTAAAAGAAGTATAAGCTTAAATATCCTCAGTAAGAACCATGATAAAATAAAAGTGCAATACCATACCTGAGTCTACAGTGCAGCTGCCCAGGGTCCTGTCTTTCCACAGTCTCAGAGCTAAATATCCACAAATTCACTGTAAGGGGGGCAATTAAGATCCTAATTCGTTGTTGATGTTGTTGTTTTCCTATCAAATGGAAATGGGAATAACCACAGGAGCTATTAACAGAGGAAATTGATGATTACGTAACCCAACTATATCTTCTGCTGAGGGTGAAGCTCACAGAGTAGATTTTTGAGGGGAAAACAGTTTACAGAGCTTTCCATTTGACCCAAACAGTTTCAGTAGTTGTTTTGCTTAAAGATATACAAGCAATGAAAGTGTTTACCTGTGAGAAGCGTTGGGGAGAAAAGCCTCTTGAAAAGCAATATGTTTCTTTTGCAATTAGCACTTTTAGTCTTGATGATGCTCAACCGCATAAGTGTTTCCAATTTCTCTAGATCATAATAAGTCTGTAACTGTACCGATTTCTTGTTAGACCCCAGTTTGTCATAACGTTTTTGTTATGTGCTTTGTAAGTCGCCGGTGTAATGCTAATGATAGTAAAGGCAACCTAGACACCTCACCATTTTACCAGATATGATATCATTTTCAAGGTTGCCATTTAAGTTGTTCTTTATTAATATTGTGAGAATATTTATCATTTGCCATTCTACAAACTACAGAAATTCCTCACCCAAGGAGCTGTTAGCAAACAAGAAATTCATGAAAACTTCAGGAAAACAGCATTGTTGTTGTATGTCTATGAATATTCTCATTCATCCAGGTCATGATATACAGTATCTAGTAGAATTAAGTCTAATACAACTGGACTTCTCATTTACAGATGAAGTAAAATGCCATGTGACATTGCACTTACCCCCATATGTAATAAAAGGCACTTAGTGTGCCCAGAAGCAGTAACCCATAGTAACCAGTAAGATTTGCTTTTTAACTGGTAACCTGTAAATGCTACCTGCTGATTAGAACAGGCAGCAAATAGTAAGAGCAGGGACTTTAATGATGCAGCCATTTAGTTATGGATTGCCCGGGTGTTACTTTTATGTCCAGGGTTGGACTGGGCCTGATGCTTGATGACCTGATGCCTTTTGCCGCTCCCCCAGGCTGCCGGTGTCCTCCCCTGATGCGTTTCACTTATGCTCGCTATGGGGTGGGTGACTGGAGGGGTCCCCTGCGGGGGTTGGGGGAGTGTGGCGGGGCACGTGGCCGGCAGGGGTACCCTGGGGGGTGCGGGGCCCCTGGGGCGGTAGCCCTGGTGGGCCCCCCAGTCCGATCCTGTTTATGTCTAGGAATAAGAAAAGCAACAAGGACACGTTGAGATAAAGTTTGCTTACTTTTGCTTATGCAGACTGCACTAGATAAGCACCATATGTATGTATGTATGTATATCTTTATTTATAAAGCGCTACTTATGTACGCAGCGCTGTACAGTAGAATACATTAATACAAACAGGGGGTTATTAAGATAATAGATAAATACAAAGTATAACAATACATACAGATAAATACAAGATAAATACAGTTGCAATAAGTTAAGAGTCAAAGACACAAGAGGATGGAGGTCCCTGCCCCGTAGAGCTTACAATCTATATGGGATTCCCAGAATCACTTCCCAGTTCATCTTGGTGACACTCGCCTGGTCCCCACAAGAACAAATGGCTGCTCCTCCATGTTTGGTTTTGCATTTTTGAGCAACAACTGTCTGACCTGACTGTTCAGCTCCAAACTATTGCTAATGATATCAAAAGGATGTGGTAAATTGCTGTTAGAGGGAAAATCTGGTCATCTGACTAAATGGACATTATAAGGCACCATAACCAATAATCTGCTGGGATCTAGGAAAACTGCAGCTACAGTATGTGCAGCTTATATGGGAGGATCACTTGTATTTCTATGTATTTCTCTAGTCCTAGACCCTGTGAAAGAAAGGAAATCGAGCGACCAAATCAAGAATAAAAATGTTGTTTTCTGGCCCAAATAGATTACAGTTTGATATTAATTTTATTCACATATACAACAAGATAGAAGTGTATTAAAAGAAAAGACTGTTCCTTTGGGTTTGGGTCTATTTAAAGATACTCATTTATTTTTTCAACAAAAACCTGATCTGTTTGGGCTGTGAATATAGAGGGGTAACTGTATGTTTTCCAAGGTGCCAGGGCTAAAAAACTGAAGGCAACTAAACAATAAACCCATGGACATCTCTGATATAGTTTTGCATTTCCCCAACCAGACCTGATGCTCCTATACTTTTGCTCACCCTAATGGCTCCTCTCTATCATCTGTCCTAGTTCTCTGCTTGAGATGTACTTGATGATCTACTGATTCTCCTCTTTCTGGACACTGTGCCCCTGATACCCTCAAGATGACGTTTGAGCTTTTTACGTATGGTATGGTCTTTGCACCTTTTGTATTATGTGTGTATGAGATTATCATCAGAACTCACATAGTGGCATTTTGGTGTGTAATTTCCTAAATATGCCTTGGAACCCTCCTTTATCCTGTATGGCATCATCCACAGTTTCTTCACAAAGTATCAGAATGAAACCAAATGAAACCATTTGCTGCATACCTGTAATATCTACAAATGGAGCATGAGTAAATGCCAACCAATATGGCACCCCAACTCCATTCACAATATCTGTAACTACAAACAAACAGGGGAAGACGAGTTTGTGCACAGAATGTTATTCTACCCAACATGGCGCAACATTAGGAGCAGATGGAGGAGTATATTAAGACTGTATCTTATCAGCAACCTTAGCAATAGCAATGGGACATCTGTACATTAGTGAGGCTGTTATGAAATAATAAATTCTAAGTGCATTTTGTTTTTCTGTGACTTTGGTTTGGCTATTGCAGGATTCCTCACCATGTGCAGCAAATTGCCCAATTGTTCCTTATACAGTAGTTAATCAGGTTCCCTTTGTATGTATTACCATTCATAATGCTGTTATGTTATTGGGACATGTAAATATGCTGGGAAATACACAGACAAACAGTTATAAATGCACATATACAAAAACACACACATATATATATATATATAAGAACAAACAGGAGCACACCATCCAAAAGATCAGAGGCCCTGGGTGCAGGCAAAAAACAATAATAAAGAAGCACAGAGCCGCACACACAGGGACTTTGCAAAAAGATAAAGCATTTATTGAAAAAGATCCGACGTTTCGAGCACCAACAGTGCTCTTCTTCAGGGACAAACCATATATGATATAATTACCCCTTATTGGGGCAGAACAGCCCTATTGGGTTTATTTAATGGTTAAATGATTCCCTTTTCTCTGTAAAAATAAAACAGTACCTGTACTTGATCCCAACTAAGATATAATTACCCCTTATTGGGGGCAGAACAGCCCTATTGGGTTTATTTAATGGTTAAATGATTCCCTTTTCTCTGTAATAATAAAACAGTACCTGTACTTGATCCCAACTAAGATGTAAATAATCATTATTGGAGGCAAAACCATCGTATTGTGTTTAATTCATGTTTTATTGATTTTTTCTTAGACTTAAGGTATGGAGATCCAAATAACGGAAAGACCCCTTATCCGGAATACCCTTGGTCCCAAGCATTCTGGCTGTATATATATATATATATGTGTGTATATGTATTTGTTTTTCAAAATGCCACAACATATTTAAAGTTCTCTCTTTATTGTCAACTTTATTGTGTATTTTTGAAAAAACATGCATATATACACATATATATAGAGAGAGAGAGAGAGAGAATATACATTTCAAGTTCAAATTACTTGCTAAATCTTTTAAGAAACGTATTGTGTAAAACCATATTAAAGTAGAATAATTACCTGCAGCTATTTCAGAGATCTCCTAAAAGTTCCTGCGCTTCAGGTCTGACCAAATCCGCTGGAGCAGGTGGAGGTCCATTTCGATGCGAAAGCCCCTGCACAACCCAGCTATTAGGTTGCGCAGGATAGCCCTCTTGCGCTCATGGACCCCTATTGGCCCCAGCGGCAGCCTGTCATACCCTGAGCGCAGGAGGAACTCAATTATATATATTATACCTCCATTAGCAGCTCTGAAACCCCAGGCATGGTGCTCTCAGTGTGGTGACAGCATGACACAAAATGGCCACACATGTCACGAGATTCCAAAATCGCCACAAAATGGCCGCAAGTCGCGCGTGATTACAAAGTCGCGACACATCGCCAACATATACCTAGTAATGTATTTTGTGCGACTAAATATTTACCGCTATATTGTACTGTATATTATCGCGACTAAATTTTTACCACTATTGCACTGTATATTTTGGCGACTAAATTTTTACCACTATTGTACTGTATATTTTGGCGACTAAATTTTTACCGCTATAGTACTGTATATTAGTAGCGAAATTCCATACATGCCAAGACTTTAGTAAAATTGAGTAAAAAGACACATACTTGAATAAATAACACTGTAAGGCCATATTTTATTGCCAAAAACCCATTTACTGTACTTTTCTATAATTTTCGCATAGCCGAATACGATATTTAGCGCGCCTAAGTTATAGTGAATCATGCGATCGTATTCTTTTCATCGCGGAAATTAACGCATGCGGTTGCGCGAAAATTTACGCATGCGATATGGCAACTTAATGCATGCGGTAATGCTGTAGTGAATCGCGCGCTAATTGTTGCGCTAAATTTTATCGCACTTTAGTGAATCGGGCCCATAGTGTTTATTATCTCCAAATGTTTTATTACTTTTTTCATCTACAGCAGTGATCCCCAACCAGTGGCTCAGGGCAACATGTTGCTCCCCAACCCCTTGGGTGTTGCTCTCAGTGCCCCCAAACCAGGGAGTTATTTTTGAATTCCTGACTTGGGGGCAAGTTTTGGTTGAATAAAAACAAGATTTCCTACCAAATAAAGCCCCTGTAAGCTGATAGGGTGCATAGAGGCTGCCTAATAGCCAATCACAGCCCTTATTTGGCTCCTCCATGAACTTTTATGGTGCTTGTGTTGCTCTCCGAGTCTTTACATTAGATGGACTAATAAACCACTAACTCTGTCTGAAAAGACCAAACCAGCAGCTAATGTTGGCCTGTGTCGGTGACCTTTACATGAAGCATTCATAAAATCTCACATATATTTTATGAATTGTTAATACACTTTTCAACCATTTATCAATATGACTGAGTATTTGGAATGTTTCCAAATTCCAAATGGGAAAATATTTTTTGGAGCTGCTGAATTTCCCCATACACTTTTATATAATAATAATAATCATCTTCATATAATAAGCTTTTTATTACTCTTCACCCGGGCCACAAGTAAGCACTAGTGATGAGCGAATCTGTCCCGTGTTTTCGCTCATCACTATTAAGCACATATAATAGATTCCCTTCAACCACACAAGAGAATAATTAAAGAGCCGTGGTGTTAAGACCACACTTAATGTTGAACTCATGCTTTAATATATATATATTTCATTCCTAGCTATGACATTAAGAGAATATCAAAGGCGTTGTCAGTGCAAGACCCAATGTAAAAGAAATACGACTGTTACAAAAAAGCTGTACAGCAGTGCGACACACAAGGAGCCGGGATTAAATGGAATTATTTGTTTCATGTCTCTGTGCAGCGCTTTGTTAGCCTGAATGCTAATGCCAAAGGTACAGCGTAAAGCAGCAAATAAAATAGAAATATAATCCTTGCATGTCTTGTGATATCAGAGGTAATGACAAAAGTACAACTGCAACAAACAGCCCCCAGCCTAGCTTACTAAATGATTGTATACTCTGTTTAAATGTATTACACGCACAAAACTGTTTATTTGTACCAAAGCAATAGTAACAGGGCCCCTAAAGTTCTTGCATTCACTTCCACCCTACCTATAGGACATTGGTGCTTATATAAAGGACAGATGTTGTATGAACTACACAATGCTCTGTGCAATCTGCTAGGGAAGCCATGGAGCTTTATTTAGAGCATAGTGGCCTATGACTTGGTGTAGGGCAGATTGGGTATGGATAAGTTAAGATGGTTATTGAGCAGATTTTTCAGAGTGGCACGTGAGAAAATGGACACTGTATAATAGTTATTACAGTTGTATTCAGAGTGGTGATGGCTTATTCTCTAAGAGTTTAATAAGTAGTTTTATATATTGGTGGTGGCCTAGCATTCCCACTGTGCTGGGGATATTAAGCAGCAGTAGGAATTGGCTTTGCTCATTTCACCAGGAGCCAATAACTTTACTTGGGGGCATTAATGAATTGGGATGATATAAATAGAAAAATATCCTGGTGCCTGCTGTCCCGAAGCATTTTTGGCCTTTTGCCAGTTATGAAGCAATGCACAGCCCATGGGTTCCATGCCAGGCGAAAATCTTTAATGTATCCATAAAGTCTGGCCTTTATACAGGAAAATGATTACCACTACTTTTAAATACATAAAGACCTGGACTGGGATTCAAAATAGTTCCTGGCAATTCAAGTACCCAGAGGCCCAAACAGCCCCCCCAGCCCAATAAATAGTGACTGTCTATGGCATCTTACAGCAGCCCCTCTGGCATTTGCCTGAACCCACAGATTGCCAGTCTGGGCCTGGGCCCTGGCATTCCAAGTACCCAGAGGCCCAAACAGCCCCCCCAGCCCAATAAATAGTGACTGTCTATGGCATCTTACAGCAGCCCCTCTGGCATTTGCCTGAACCCACAGATTGCCAGTCTGGGCCTGGGTCCTGGCATTCCAAGTACCCAGAGGCCCAAACAGCCCCCCCCCCAGCCCAATAAATAGTGACTGTCTATGGCACCTTACAGCAGCCCCTCTGGCATTTGCCTGAACCCACAGATTGCCAGTCTGGGCCTGGGCCCTGGCATTCCAAGTACCCAGAGGCCCAAACAGCCCCCCCCCCAGCCCAATAAATAGTGACTGTCTATGGCATCTTACAGCAGCCCCTCTGGCCAAGGTCAGACTGGGGTATGCAAAGCCCACCGGGGCAGCTACCACAGGTTCCCCGACCCGATCGCTAACCCTCAGCCAGCCCCTCCACCTGCATACCTTATACTTCACCACAATCAGGGGAGGGAGGGCAGTGGGGGAGAGAGGGTCTGGGTCAGCGGGCCCACGAGGGCCAGGACCACTGGGTTTTCTCCTGGTGTCCCGCTAGCTCAGTCCAACCTTGCCACTGGCACTTGCTAGGATCCACAAATTGCCAGTCCGGGCCTGAAAATATATGTAATTAAATATTAGGGATCCACCGAACCCAGTTTTTTTGGGTTCGGCCGAACCCCCAAATCCATCCGTGGGATCTTATGTTGAACAATAATAAAGAGTTATACTATATTTAATAGGAATGCACTGAATCCAGGATTCAGCCTTTTTTGGCAGGGTTCGGATTTGGCCGAACCTAATCCTGATTAGCATAAATTAGCTAATTGCTAATTAGGATCTGGAAGGGTTAATCTTTTTTTTTTTTTTTATCTTTTTTCCCCCCTAACATTCAACCCCTATTTAGAATTAGAATTAGGTTCGGCCAAATCCTGCCAAAAAAGGCTGAATCCTGGCCAAATACCGAACTGAATCCTGGATTCGGTGCGTCCCTATTAAATATAGTATAACTCTTTATTATTGTTCTACATAAGATCTGCCAGAGGTTGAACTTTTTGAAAGTGACTTTCTTGTGCTACTTATGAAACCTGAAATTTCTTCTCTAAGCTGGGTACCAGCCAGTGCGTATATGAAAGGGTTTATACAGGAGTTAGTATACGCTATGCTGGTCATCAGAGGCATAATCCTGTGTATCTGGGACATGAGTATTAAGTTGTGATTGTTCAGAGAGACCAGCAAAATAATCTGTGCTATAACCACCGGTGTCCATGTCAGAAAGAAAAACAGAATCACCACTATTATAATTCTGTACAGTCTGGGAGACTTCACTGATTGGGATTTCCCGGCTTGATGAGCAATAATTATATTGGAGAATAGTATGACAAGCAGTGGGATAAAGTAACCAACCACTAGGAAAGGAATTAGAATGCTTTTTGTTAAAAAGTAATTTTCTGCAATATCCACGTCACATGATGTTTCGGGGACAGATAAAGTTTCTAGAGAGCTTCCAGACTGTGGCTCCTGTCTTTTCCTAATGCCGAGTGTAGCTGAGCTCTTTTCAGCAT
This sequence comes from Xenopus tropicalis, assembly GCF_000004195.4. Taxonomy (NCBI): domain Eukaryota; kingdom Metazoa; phylum Chordata; class Amphibia; order Anura; family Pipidae; genus Xenopus; species Xenopus tropicalis. Next base: position 38,987,880 of record NC_030686.2, on the reverse strand, counting down.
TTACCAACTTGCACTGCACATTTTCACCATGAATAACTGTCTCACTTAAAAGGAATACCGGAAGGCTGGACAGAGCCGTTATTACCCAAATCACTGCGCAGGTTGAGTAACAAATACGGCGAGAGGCAAACTTATGGTGCCATATTGGTTTAGCCGTTGCCAAAACTCTGTCGATGGTTAGGGTAGTTATGATAAAAATACTTGCATACATATTACACGTAGAGACATAATTATACACTTTACATGAGTATCGTCCGATTGGCCAGTTGTCTGTAAATAAGGCAACACAATAAAGAGGCAAGCAGAGGGCAAAGGCAAAATCTGCCACGGCCAAGTTCAGAAACCAAATCTTGGACCTGTGTTTCTTCATGTGGAATCCAGTTACCCAGATAACAAGAGCATTGCCGACTAAGCCCAAGGCACAGGTGAGGACGGATAACACAAAACTGGCGTAACGGACCGGCTCTGAGATTTGAGTGAAGTTTGCTTGGAGTTTAATGCTGTCACGGCAAGGGTCTGCTGTAAGACTCTCTGCTTTTGGCATCGAGGGTTCCTCCGTCTGAAAAAGGGATAAACTGACAGTTACCGGTGTAGCCTAAAATGCTGCCCATTATAAAACTCTTATATAGATGGCACTTAACACCAGGTCGACTCCACCACATCTCAGCAACATATCCCACCACGTGCTGGAGAAGATGTGACCACCAAGGGACTTACACATGTGGTGGCACTGCCCAAGAGTAAGCAACATATGGCAACAAGTTTTTACAATAAAATTACCAAAAACACCAGAAGCAGCACTGATAATGCATTTCCCCGAAACTATCCCTAACCCCCAAAGAAAAACTCCTATTCCACATTTTATATGTGACCCCCACACTCATAGCAAAAGGGTGGAAAACAGGAGGCCCCTTCGAAATTAAACAAATACTACAAAACATGGACGTAAGAGCCTCAGGGGAACAAATGGCAGCCTGGAATGACATTAACAAAAAGGAGCAATACAATAAAATATGGGCACAATGGAATGTATACCGTGAAACTACAGTACCCACCCCGCAAGATGGCCAACAACAATAACCAACAAAAAGGGAAAAAAAAAAGACCTCATCCTAAAATAAAGCAATATGGCTTATAGACAATGGACTTACCTGGTATTATCTCCTTATCTTAATTTATTCCCTTACTAATCCCTCTCTTCCCTTTTCCTACCTAACTAAAACCTACCTACCAATAAAGACAATACCATACCTATACCTCTAACTTATTCCTATATATCTCTCTTTAGCAACCGCTGGCAAAACACTAAAACACTTGCTGATATCAAAAGGGATTTCATTTGATCTAGGAAATCCCAAAGGAAGGAATTTTTTCCCCTCTGCGGCAAATTAGAGAGGCTTCAGATGGGTTTTTTTGCCTTCCTTTGGATCAACTAGTAGTTAGGCAGGTTATATATAGGCATTATGGTTGAACGTGATGGACGTGTGTCTTTTTTCAACCCAACTTACTATGTTACTATGTTACAAAGGGACAGTTATTTAGTGAGTGAATTCTAATAGAATATATTGTAACAGCTGGCACATATATACATGTAATAAAACATTTTTTTAATGGAAATTATATAAACATGTCACCAAGCACTCACCCAGCACCTGATCTGGGAATCAGCACTTATATTGTAGTGTCACCCACTGTGACCTAGAGCACTTATACTCCATTTTCCTATTTGTGTCTGTAAGTTACCCTCCCATATAGATTGTAAGCTCTACGGGGCAGGGACTTCCATCCTCTTGTGTCTTTGACTCTTAACTTATTGCAACTGTATTTATCTTGTATCTATCTGTATTTATTGTTGTACTTTGTATTTATCTATTATTATCTTAATAACCCCCTGTTTCGATTAATGTATTCTACTGTACAGCGCTGCGTACATAAGTAGCGCTTTATAAATAAAGATATACATACATACAAGCACACAGCATTTAAAAAGTATAAGTGTACTTACCGTGTTCATTATTCTGTTGGCAAACAAGTCGTATAACTGCTCTTATCCGAGGCTGTGCTTGTTATTTGATCCTTTTCAGGCCTTAGCTAGTGACCAGTGTTGCTCCTTTGCCTCCTCAAGCTTTTCTAGTATCGGGACATCCAGAGAATTTATATGCATCAAGCAGAGCAACCTGAAGATCCGAGCACTGTTTGCATTCAGTAGAAAAAGGGACCGAGAAAGGATTCCTAGGGGGCATAATAAATGGTATAAAAACCACAAACACGGGTGATAATTGCTTCACATAAAATGTGTTTGTTGATGTCCTGTTGTTTATACAAAAGCCCTAAGGAGCTTATATTGTTCCTAGTAATTTTCTATTGCTGAAAAAAGCACCATGTTTGGAATTGTTCTGTGTGCCAATTATCTCCTTCCCATGGCAAAATATCGACAGAGAACATCTTGACATTTAGATCTTTATTAATGCTTCCAGAAGATAATAACTAGTTGCTCACACGTTTCCATGTAAGGTTCCCTGGCAAAATGCATCATCATCACATGATAAAGAAATTAAAGAGGAAAACCCTTTTCCTTGGAAAAGGAATATATTGCACTAAATAAACATTCACTCTTAATATAAAACATTAGTTCTGATTGTTGCTTGGGGCATTATACTTGCTTCAGTTGCCAGAGCCATTGCCCTATAAATAACACTACAGGGTAAATAAGTGGCACTGGGCAGCATTACAGGTTGGTGACAGGTTTCCCCTGGGGTACTACTAGGACTCAAAGAGGGGCAATGGCTAGCACTTATGGCATATTGAAGAAGCCTTATTCAAGTATCCAGTGTGGTTTCCCCCTTTACACGAGCAGCAGAAGAGAAGGTAACAGAGAGGAGTCCCATAATAGGCATTTGCAGTGCACAAAGGAGCACTGGTGATTATTTTGGCTTTCCCCCTTGGTTCTGGGGGCTATTTCCTGCTTTCATTTGCGTCTAGACCAAGAATGTATACTCCCAATTCATAGAAGCTTTGTTTAAACCAGTGATCCCCAACCAGCGACTTGTGAGCAACATGAGCTGACCACCCCCATCGATGTTGCTCCGAGTGGCCTCAAAGTAGGTGCCATTTTGGAGACAAGTTTTGAAAGCACAGAGACACTTTTTTACTTCAAGCAGAGCCTCCTTCAGGCCAGCAGTCCATATGGGGCTACCAAATAGCCAATCATAGACCTTATTTTGAATCTTTTAGGAACTTTTTCCAGTTTTTACATCTGAGTGTGGCTCATGAGTAATAAAAGGTTGGGGGATCACTAATTTAAAGTCTTAGGGGGGTTATTAAAACAGAGACCAAATATACCACACATCACCATCCACTCACCAGGTACTGGCATGTAAAAAACAAGCCATAAAAGTTTTTCCTCATGAAATTCCAACATAAAGCAACATATCTTAGGCATTTACTTGCTGCCTACATTTTCCCCAGTGACTTCAGTCGGTTATGGCATAAATATAATGGCATTAAATAACTGCATGATATACAGCGATTAGGTTGCTTAAAAAGCGAACACAGCTTTGCAAAGTTTTCCTGGCGTCAATAATTGTACACAGCATGAATAAGCCCCTTAAACTAACACTACACTGGAAATGCAACTTGTTTAGTGAGACTTCCAAATTTGCCCCATTTGATTGCTCAGACGGTGCACCAAAATGTGTTTTTGTCTTTGGACCAATAGTCCAATCAGTTTGGTGCCAGTGCAGACCTGTTGGGAGAGGAATGCATCCATGGGCCAGCATGATACTTCCCTGACACTATTCTTCAGCCACCACTAATGAAATCTGGCTAAACCTTGACCAGGTCTTGGTTCGAGAAGACCAGTGTTTTGGCCCCATGCCTGGGTCAGCAAGTTGCTAACTCAGAAGTGGCAAAGTTGGCTAGTTATATTAAGCCATATAGGGCTAGCCTACGTTCTTTAGGGATGGAATTGAATACCAGCTAGAACTCCCACATAACTGGGTTGATCAAGTTTTGAAGAAGCATCCAGGGAGTAATTATAAAATACAGCAGATAAATTTAAGGTAGCTTAATGAGTCTTTAATACGGAGGAATATATCTATGAAGATTCTAATTCATCCAGGTCATGATATACAGCAGAGATCCCCAACCTTTTATACTTGTGAGCCACGTTTAAATGGAAAAAGTGTTGGGGAGCAACACAGGCATGAAATAGGTTCCTGGGGGTGCCAATAAGAGCAATAATTGGCTACTTAATAGCCCCTATGTGGACTGGCAGCCTACAGAAGGCTCTGTTTGGCATTATACTTGGCTTTTATTCAACCAAAACTTGCCTCCTTACCAGAAATTCAAGAATAAGCACCTGCTTTGAGGCCACTGGGGCAACATCCAAGGGATTGGGGAGCAACATGTTGCTCACGAGCCACTGGTTGGGGATCACTGATAAACAGTATCTAGTAGAGCCTAAAGTCTAAAACAACTGGACTGAGGGATAGATATGATTGTAACAAGAAGCCCCTTGCCCTGGGGCTCTATTAAAATACCCTATAACCTGTCTTTCCATATAATAAAGATGCTCTGAGTTACATGATAAAGTACCAAACGTTAAAAAAAGTATAAGCTTAAATATCCTCAGTAGGAACCATGATAAAATAAAAGTGCAATACCATACCTGAGTCTACAGTGCAGCTGCCCAGGGTCCTGTCTTTCCACAGTCTCAGAGCTAAATATCCACAAATTCACTGTAAGGGGGGCAATTAAGATCCTAATTCGTTGTTGATGTTGTTGTTTTCCTATCAAATGGAAATGGGAATAACCACAGGAGCTATTAACAGAGGAAATTGATGATTACGTAACCCAACTATATCTTCTGCTGAGGGTGAAGCTCACAGAGTAGATTTTTGAGCTTTCCATTTGACCCAAACAGTTTCAGTAGTTGTTTTGGTTAAAGATATACAAGCAATGAAAGTGTTTACCTCTGAGAAGCGTTGGGGAGAAAAGCCTCTTAAAAAGCAATATGTTTCTTTGCAATTAGCACTTTTAGTCTTGATGATGCTCAACCGCATAAGTGTTTCCAATTTCTCTAGATCATAATAAGTCTGTAACTGTACCGATTTCTTGTTAGACCCCAGTTTGTCATAACGTTTTTGTTATGTGCTTTGTAAGTCGCTGGTGTAATGATAGTAAAGGCAACCTAGACACCTCACCATTTTACCAGATATGATATCATTTTCAAGGTTGCCATTTAAGTTGTTCTTTATTAATATTGTGAGAACTAATGGAATATTTAACATTTGCCATTCTGCAAACTACAGAAATTCATCACCCAAGGAGCTGTTAGCAGAATCAATAGCACAATGGTAGTCTAGAAAAGTCTGGGAAATTAGAACCCATATACTGTATGTTCAAATACACAATGCTCTCTGTAATGATACTAACAGGCCAGGGCCGCCATCAGGGGGGTACAGTTGTGCCGGGCCAGGTGGGATCCTCTGCCGTATGGGGGCCCAGCCACGTTGTGAACATAGATATAAATTTACGGCAACACTTACACAATTTACAAGTCAAAAACTGCCTAGAATCTTACGTAACTAACCTATCAAGCTAGAAAAGCTAGAAAAACTAACCGCCAATGAACAAAAAACTGGAGGAAAAAATTCCAATGCCCCCATATTAATTATTCATTTTGACTATTTATATGAACTGCTTATTATAGAGTAACGTCAGCATGAACCCTCCAGTAGAGGAATGGTTATTGGGCCCCACAGCAATATCATTGGGCCCCTACGTTTACGTAACTTACATAACGTATGCAAAAACTTAAATTACTTTCAAAGAAACGTATGTATAAACTCCACCTAGTTAAAATACTGATTTAATAGCACATTCGTTATTCTTATGAGCAACTACTGACTAGTTATTGGGCCCCACAGCAGCATCATTGGGGCCCCTAAACCTATGTAACTTCCATATCAAGCAATGACAGCACAGAGCAGGGGCAGGAAGGGGTGTAGGGTTTAAAAAAAGAGAGGGGCGTGCTTCCATAGTATAAAATTAGTGATAAAAATTAAATAAAAAAGTATTGCGTTTACAAATTTCAGTAGTACAATCAGCTTATAAGTAATACAGTCCAGAGCAAAAGCCCAACGCGTTTCGCCTTGATTCAGACTTCATCAGGGGCATTAATGTTCATATTCCATATTACTGTGCAAATGGATCCTTGCCAATAGAAGAACAAAGGAAATGCCCATAAACCCACTAGGAAACTTCTTAGATGTCACCAACGGGGGGAGATTAATTCATGTCTCTCTGGAACCTACATTGAACTACCCGTTGTCGAGGTACAGAACCTTGGCAACATCAGTTGGCTATATAAAAATAACTAAAATGATATACATGTATTAATATGGGGCAAAGAAACGCTACTAAAAGGCATAATATGAACATTTTTTAAATAGTAGTCAAATCAGACATTTCATTAAGACCGTAAGGGGAGAGTGTCTGTAACTTATAGATCCAATGTCTATGAAGATTTTCATTCATCCAGGTCATGGTATATCTAGTATACATAAATTTAAAGCAACTGGACTTGTTAAGTAATCATTGAAGACGTTTCAGTACTCATCCGAGCAGCTACTCATACCAGTCAGTTGAACTGAAGAAGCTGCTCGGATGAGTAGTGGAACGTCTTCAATGATTACTTAACAAGTCCAGTTGCTTTAGATTTATTTATACTAGATATAGATCCAATAACTTTCTTTCTGTTGTAATAAACCAACATCTGCTCAGAATGGAAATCAACCATTTGCTTAATACCCATTACACTCAGCCCACTAAGTCCCTCTTGGTTTGCCCTACGTACTAAAGCCCACAACTAGGAGGAGGTAGAGCCTCGAGAGGAACAAGTTAATCTCTATTTTAATGGAACTGTTAGACCTGCCATTTTTGATGAAAAAGAATCCGTTTTATGGGCGACAAAAGCGCAGGTTATACATCTTCTTTCCCCACATTTGTACATTCCCACTTGTATTTCAGTTTTGCCTATAGGGTTAGGATTAACAAATCTACCCGGTGCTGATATATTACGTAGACTTTATGCTTTTTTGAATGCTGCTTTAGGTTTAGTGTCTAAAACTAAATGTAAATATAGCGTAAAAGAGTATTATGTACAACATTAGTATTATCATTGCTTGCCTTGTCTATGAGCCAAATAAGGAAAAGTAGATCAGTTTCCTTATAAAGGCCTCGAGGGGAGTATCATTTCTCCTTAATCTTAAAAACTGACTAAAGGGAATATTTGTCAGCCATTTTGGGTGATGATTGCTGGATCTATATAAATAGCTGTTTGCTGAGATCTCCTTAGAATGTTTATGACTGATTGCCAAGCCATTCTCTCCCCTTAGCACTAGATCCAGTACTATTATCTGAACTGGGTTTATAGTAGAGGTAAATGAGACCCCAATATTGTTCAGATTTAATTCAGCAATTAAAGCTTCTCCAGGGCCTTTCCAAATGACTAGAATATCATCGATAAAATGTTTATATAGAACCAGGTTCCCCCCCACCGGCCTGAGCCCCAATCCCAGACTTATTCCCAATGCCCCAGGAAGAGGTTTGCGTAGCTCTGGTTGAACCTGGTCCCCATGGCTGTCCCGCAGGTTTGGAAATAAATATAGTCCCGGGAATAATTATGGTTAATAGTGAGGATAATACTATCTAAAATAAACTGTATCTGGTGTGGAGGCAGGAAAGGATCTCTAGTAAGAATAATTGTTACTGCTTCAACTCCTAAATCGTAGTGTATATTTGTATAAAGAGATTGAGCGGCTACATCCAAAACCATTGACTTTATTAACAGGAGTATAATTAAGCCCTATGCCAAATAATGTGATATGATTTTTATTTCATTTAAAATTAGATCAATTAAATATACCCAAATCCTTTTCTTATTGTCTTCGGCTTTCTGGAAGTGGTAGGAGCTCCTATGCCGGTTTCTCTTAGCCTCACTCTCTTTTAGGTCCCTAATGGAGTAAAGAAGTGTTCTATCCCCCTTGGGCCAGTTGGATCTCTGGATAAAAGAGAAACAGAAACAGCATTGTTGTTGTATGTCTATGAATATTCTCATTCATCCAGGTCATGATATACAGTATCTAGTAGAATTAAGTCTAATACAACTGGACTTCTCATTTACAGATGAAGTAAAATGCCATGTGACATTGCACTTACCCCCATATGTAATAAAAGGCACTAAGTGTGCCCAGGAGCAGTAAACCATAGCAACCTGTAAGATTTGTTTTTTAACTGGTAACCTGTAAATGCTACCTGCTGATTAGAACAGGCAGCAAATAGTAAGAGCAGGGACTTTAATGATGCAGCCATTTAGTTATGGATTGCCCGGGTGTTACTTTTATGTCCAGGGTTGGACTGGGCCTGATGCTTGATGATCTGATGCCTTTTGCCTCTCCCCCAGGCTGCCGGTGTCCTCCCCTGATGCGTTTCACTTATGCTCGCTCAGGGGAGGGTGACTGGAGGGGTCCCCTGCGGGGGTTGGGGGAGTGTGGCGGGGCACGTGGCCGGCAGGGGTACCTTGGGGGGTGCGGGGCCCCTGGTGGGCCCCGGTGGGCCCTCCACCCCCCCAGTCCGATCCTGTTTATGTCTAGGAATAAGAAAAGCAACAAGGACACGTTGAGATAAAGTTTGCTTATGCAGGCTGCACTAGATAAGCACCATATGTATGTATGTATGTATATCTTTATTTATAAAGCGCTACTTATGTACGCAGCGCTGTACTGTAGTTATTAAGATAATAGTAAAATATAAAGTATAACAATACATACAGATAAATACAAGATAAATACAGTTGCAATAAGTTAAGAGTCAAAGACACAAGAGGATGGAGGTCCCTGCCCTGTAGAGCTTACAATCTATATGGGATTCCCAGAATCACTTCCCAGTTCATCTTGGTGACACTCGCCTGGTCCCCACAAGTACAAATGGCTGCTCCTCCATGTTTGGTTTTGCATTTTTGAGCAACAACTGTCTGACCTGACTGTTCAGCTCCAAACTATTGCTAATGATATCAAAAGGATGTGGTAAATTGCTGTTAGAGGGAAAATCTGGTCATCTGACTAAATGGACATTATAAGGCACCATAACCAATAATCTGCTGGGATCTAGGAAAACTGCAGCTACAGTATGTGCAGCTTATATGGATCACTTGTATTTCTCTAGTCCTAGACCCTATGAAAGAAAGGAAATCGAGCGACCAATCAAGAATACAAATGTTGTTTTCTGGCCCAAATAGATTACAGTTTGATATTAATCTATTTTTTGTTTAAGAACGGACGACTCAAGTAAGATTAGATCAAGTTTTCTTCCATTTTATTCACATATACAACAAGATAGAAGTGTATTAAAAGAAAAGACTGTTCCTTTGGGTTTGGGTCTACTCATTTATTTTTGCAACAAAAACCTGATCTGTTTGGGCTGTGAATATAGAGGGGTAACTGTATGTTTTCCAAGGTGCCAGGGCTAAAAAACTGAAGGCAACTAAACAATAAACCCATGGACATCTCTGATATAGTTTTGCATTTCCCCTACCAGACCTGATGCTCCTATACTTTTGCTCACCCTAATGGCTCTTCTCTATCATCTGTCCTAGTTCTCTGCTTGAGATGTTCTTGATGATCTACTGATTCTCCTGTTTCTGGACACTGTGCCCCTGATACCCTCAAGATGACTTTTGAGCTTTTTACGTATGGTATGGTCTTTGCACCTTTTGTATTATATGTGTATGAGATTATCATCAGAACTCACATAGGGGCATTTTGGTGTGTAATTTCCTAAATATGCCTTGGAACCCTCCTTTATCCTGTATGGCATCATATTGCAGAATTCCTCACCATGTGCAACAAATTGCCCAAGTGTTCCTCATACAGTACTTAATCAGGTTCCCTTTGCATGAATTACCATTCGTAATGCTGTTGGGGTAGTTATTGGGACATGTAAATATGCTGGGAAATACACAGACAACATTTATAAATATACATACACAAAAACATATATATATACTTTACTATGGTTCTACAGAAGAAGTTCTCGAGGCTGAGCTTTTTGAAAACAATTGGCTTATACTGCTTATGTATTCTGTAATTTCTCCTCTAACTTGGGTACCAGCCAGTGCGTATATGAAAGGGTTTATACAGGAGTTAGTATACGCTATGCTGGTCATCAGAGGCATAATCCTGTGTATCTGGGAAATGAGTATTAAGTTGTGATTGTTCAGAGAGACCAGCAAAATAATCTGTGCTATAACCACCGGTGTCCATGTCAGAAAGAAAAACAGAATCACCACTATTATAATTCTGTACAGTCTGGGAGACTTCACTGATTGGGATTTCCCGGCTTGATGAGCAATAATTATATTGGAGAATAGTATGACAAGTAAAGGGATAAAGTAACCAACCACTAGGAAAGGAATTAGAATGCATTTTGTTAGAAAGGATGTTTCTGATGTTATATCGGGTGGTGGTATAGTATCCAAAGAGCCCATTGTCATGAATTCATCACTGGAATTTACTGCTTTTTCCCTAATGCTGAGTGTAATTAACTCCTGTTCAACATATACCAATTTGCACTGCACTTTTTCACCATGAATCACTTCTTCACTTAAAAGGAATACCGGAAGGCTGGACAGAGCCGTTATTACCCAAATCACTGCGCAGGTTGAGTAACAAATACGGCGAGAGGCAAACTTATGGTGCCATATTGGTTTAGCCGTTGCCAAACCTCTGTCGATGGTTAGGGTAGTTATGATAAAAATACTTGCATACATATTACACGTAGAGACATAATTATACACTTTACATGAGTATCGTCCGAATGGCCAGTTGTCTGTAAATAAGGCAACACAATAAAGAGGCAAGCAGAGGGCAAAGGCAAAATCTGCCACGGCCAAGTTCAGAAACCAAATCTTGCAAGTGTATTTCTTCATGTGGAATCCAGTAACCCAGATAACAAGGGCATTGCCGACTAAGCCCAAGGCACAGGTGACGACAGATAGCACAAAACTGGCGTAACGGACCGGCTCTGGGATATCAGTGAAGCTTGCATTGAAATCCCAAGGACCTGGTTGAGGAATCTCTTCCATTGTCTCGTAGGAATCATATTCAGAGGTGCCATACTCAGCATATATTGGTCCTTCTGTCTGAAAATGACAGTTACAGATGAAGCCTAAAATACAGTAAAGGGTTGGTTTTAGGGTAAAATCATTTGGAGAGTAGTGCAGGCAGGCACTCTGGATACTCAAATATGTAGAGAGAAGCAGCCGATTGTGTATTAAAAAGTATAAGTTTTATTTAGTCCATATGTAAAAAACAAGGAAAGCCTTTACGCGTTTCGTACCGCAGGGTACTTAATCATAGGCTAAATTCTATTTACAACAGGCACATTATTTAAAGACAAGGTGGCCAATAGAAAGGCTTCTACAGTTGGCTTTTTAATACACAATTGGCTGCTTTTCTCTACATATTTGAGTATCCGGAGTGCCTCCCTGCACTACTCTCCAAATGATTTTTCCCATGAAGGCTCCCTAAGCTGAAAGGTCTGGTTCATGAGCACCCTGACCCATCTTCACTACTGGTAAGATCTACCACCTACTTGCGAAGATAGTGATCACCCCCTTAAGTGTTTCTTGGTTTTAGGGTAGTTTAGAGGCCAAGGGCAGCAGAATTGGTTTGGGCCCCTTCCCATACTGCAGTTAGTGTTCATAATGGCAGAAAAACAAGGTCCATGCTGATTGCATTATGCAAATAGATATCAAAAGGGAATTCATTTTATAAATTGCTCAGTGCCATATTAATCCAACTACAGATATGGGACCTCTTAACTAAAAACCCAACTAAGCTGCATTAATCCTTATTGGTGACAATACAATTTCTTTCTGAGTAAATAATCAAATGCCAAGAGGGGCTATTAATTGTTGTGTGGCTTGGAGGCACAGTGCTTTCCCTTATAGCAGTCAATGATAGGAGTTGTGAAAAGCTTGTTTAGAGCTCCAGGGGATAGTTCTTTGCAATGCCTTCTGGGTAGCAGCATAAACCTTAAAAGCTTATAATATGATATACAGGTATGGGAGCCATTATCTGGGAATCTGATACCCTAAAGCCCATCTCCAATAGACTCAATTCTAAGCAAAAAAAAAAAAAATGTCTATTTATTGATAAAACAGTACCTGTACTTGATCCCAACTAAGATATAATTACCCCTTATTGGGGGCAGAACAGTCCTATTGGGTTTATTTAATGGTTAAATGATTCCCTTTTCTCTGTAATAATAAAACAGTACCTGTACTTGATCCCAACTAAGATATAATTACCCCTTATTGGGGGCAGAACAGCCCTATTGGGTTTATTTAATGGTTAAATGATTCCCTTTTCTCTGTAATAATAAAACAGTACCTGTACTTGATCCCAACTAAGATATAATTACCCCTTATTGGGGGCAGAACAGCCCTATTGGGTTTATTTAATGGTTAAATGATTCCCTTTTCTCTGTAATAATAAAACAGTACCTGTACTTGATCCCAACTAAGATATAATTACCCCTTATTGGGGGCAGAACAGCCCTATTGGGTTTATTTAATGGTTAAATGATTCCCTTTTCTCTGTGATAATAAAACAGTACCTGTACTTGATCCCAACTACTGTATATGAAGAAGTGGCGCACACACAGGGACACAAAGAACAAAAAATCTTTATTAATCCACCGTTTCGAACACTAAATGTGTTCTTCTTCAGGGACAAACCACCCTATGCTATAATATATCATATTATAAGGGAGTGCTCCTTTTGTTTCTTTTATATAAATATATGCACACACACAATAGGATCAATCTTAGCACAATTGGCAATATTACATTGTCAACATTTACCTGTATAAGGGCATAAAAGAGTTTACATCCCCTCCTACCAAAAACCATTGTTAGCAGCAATGAGTTATAGGACTTTCTGTAGCTGAAAAACACAAACTGGGGATTCCCGTGCCTTTACTGGAACGTTTATGTATCTGGCCGCTCCGTTCTGCTGCCTTGCCTGCTGAGACTCTGTACAAAAACCCTATAATTTATAATTTTAAATGCTTGAGTTACATAACTAATAACCAAATATCAGGGGAAGTCTGAGCTAAAATGTCCCCAGCAGGAACTGTGATAAAATTCAATTTATCTAACTAAATATGCTCCTTGCGGAAAGCTTTACCTGGCTCTGTAGCGCCGATGCCCAGGGTCCTGTCATTCCTCTGTCTTATAGGCAAATACCCACAAAATCAGAGTGTGCACTGCATGGGTTTTTATGTACTTGCTTTCCTATCACATGGAAATGGATGTGGCCACAGGAGCTATTAGCAGAGGGAAATTATAATGGCATAAACCCAGCTAAATGTGTGCATATCTTGAGGTTGAGAAAGAAGTCATAAAGAAATATACATGTTAAAGACTATTTTATTTGATTTTGAACATAATTCAAAATTATGGGAAGGCCATATCCCATAGAGTCCTATTGTACAAATCCCTTGTACTTGATCCCAACTAAAATTCAATGAATTTGTATTGCAGGCAAAACTATCCTATTGGGTTTGTTTAATGTTTAAATTGACTTTAAATAGACTTATAGTATAGAGACCCAAATTAGGGAAAGACCCCTTATCTGGAAAACCCCAGGACCCAAGCATTCTGGATAACAGGTCCCATACCTATACAATAAAGTGTTTACCTATATTTTGAGAAGAACCAGGCAGACAGTTGTCTCACAAACTGCAATATGTACCTTTGCCATAAATGTTGGGGAGGCAAATTTATTTTCTCAAATTGGAAAAACCTTGAAAATCTCAAATGTGCACTTATTTATGTTGAAAGAATTCTGATCGCTTGAAACCATGAAAAATCATTTTAAACACAGTAAAATGTCATTCATTGGAATTGAAACTTTGGAATTACAAATCCCTTTGACTTCTATATGAACTTGGTAGCTTTTTGGCATTTTTTAAATTCAAATGCCAAATTCAAGTTTTTTGCACTTTACTTGCCTGATTAGAGATGAGCAAGTCAGATATTTTCAACCCAACTCTTAATCCACACTCAGCCCAATCCAAAGTACCTTCTGATTTTCATCTACACCCAGCCTGACTATGTTATAATGACTGAGGGGATTGCCCCCCCTCCCCCTGAACCTGCCCCTGGATCTCCCTTTCTTGGCTGAACCTGCCCCTGGAACTCCCTTTCTTGGATAAACCTGCCCCTTGAACTCCCTTTCTTGGCTGAACCTGCCCCTGGAACTCCCTCTCTTTGCTGAACCTGCCCCTGGAACTCCCTTTCTTGGATAAACCTGCCCCTTGAACTCCCTTTCTTGGCTGAACCTGCCCCTGGAACTCCCTCTCTTTGCTGGACCTGCCCCTGGAACTCCCTTTCTTGGCTGAACCTGCCCCTGGAACTCACTTTCTTGGCTGAACCTGCCCCTGGAACTACCTTTCCTGGCTGGACCTGCCCCTGGAACTCACTTTCTTGGCTGAACCTGCCCCTGGATCTCCCTTTCTTAGCTGAACCTGCCCCTGGAACTCCCTCTCTTGGTTGAACCTGCCCCTGGAACTCCCTTTCTTGGCTGAACCTGCCCCTGGAACTCCCTCTCTTGGCTGAACCTGCCCCTGGGACTCCCTCTCTTGGCTGAACCTGCCCCTGGATCTCACTTTCTTGGCTGAACCTGCCCCTGGATCTCCCTTTCTTGGCTGAACCTGCCCAACCTTCGCTCTTCACTATGCCTGATGCAATATAATAACAAATACCAATACATCAATCTTTTCAAAAAGAAGAATCCTTTATTGGGACAGTACAGAACAATAACATAATGATAGTCTGGAAATCTTTCAAAGGTTATAACATTTAATAAGCGACTATCAATTTTTTTATTATTAATATACAGATAAAGAACTATCTCGTGGTTAAATAAATCCTATATGCCAATCTTGCACTAATAATGTAAATGAATCAAAAAGCAAGTAAGGCATATTTAATCCATATAAACCAACAGACCATCAACCACTGGAAAATGAAGCCAATAGCCAGGCAACTTCATCTATGCAAGAACAGTACAGAGGGCCCTGCATGGAGGAGCCTTTATTGATGATTATATTAAATGTCCACAGATTTGCTGGTGCCTTGTGCTTAGTACAGAGAAACAAAGTATTCACCACTAAAAAAGACTTATATTTTTCATTAATTTGTAATTACTCTTATCAGGAAGGCCCTAATAAATTATTTATGAAACACATCTTTGGAGGAGAACCCAGAGATCATCTCCTGTCTCAGATAACCACTTATACAAGGAAAGAACTGCTGTGTTCCTATGTCAGGCCCAGCAGGCGATTGGATAGCCACTCATGAAATGGTTATTGGTTGGCATCCTACAGTAGAAAGCACCTAATGGTTCTCTAGAACAGTCATAGGAAAGCTGCCAGCAGATGTAAAATGTCTGGGTTGTGGGGAACTGAAGTTGGCAAAATGCCTCTTTCCACCTGTGATTACCCTGAATTCTGTAGAAATGAACAGAATAACGGACAGAGATGGAGCTCTGTAACATTCAATAGTAATGAGCGATGACAGGTGGAGAGGGACATTTTGTGTTCCACTGTTCTCCACCAGATGTCAGTGATGGACAAAAAACACTCTGTGCTATAGGCCTTTGAGTTGTATAATGCAAAGAAAAGAATATTTTGTTTAGCCATGTATAGTTTTAAGGGAGAAGCAGTACATCTTCCATTTGTCCCTATTTAGACACATAGTGCTTAGTCTTTGATCCTAAAAGGTATGGAGTTAGTTTCGGCACTGTTGCTTATAATTAGGTAGGACCTAAATCTTATATACTGTAGCATTGGTAGAGCTAAATCATCTTCATGAAAATCATCTGTGTAGGTTCAGAATGAGAACTCAACTTAATGTCCTCTCTTGTCTTCTTCCTCTTGAAACACGTGAGCAGGTTTCGTACTCTTTGGCCAACCAACACATAGATTAGAGGGTTGAGGCAGCTACTGATGTCAGCTATCATTCCCAGCAGAGGTAAATACACGCTTATTTTAGCCAGCAGAGAGTAGTCCATGGTAAAAATAGCATTGATAGCCAAATTCAACCCTATGACACCTGGAATCCAGGTTAGGAAATAAACCAGGACAACTGTGATTACAATTTTGTACAGTCGCGGAGGCTTCAGTGTTTGGGATTTGCTAACCTTTATGGCAATAGTGACATTGGAAAGCACAATAATACACAGAGGAATAATGCAGCCAAACAAGAGCATTGGAATCATAACAGTTTTTGCTACAAAGATCATGTGACTCCATATTTCAATCATTTTTGCACTAAGGCAGCAGTCACTGTATTTACATTGCTCACGGATATGTGGGAACCCCCCATTTTCATTGCTGGTGATAGAAATGACTGTTGTGTTCTCTCCGTAGGCCCCATAATCTTCATCTTCACCGATATCCATTTGGCTGCTTCTGAAGCCAAACTGCTTGCAAACTCTCTTCCCATCATCATCGGTAGAAATAGAGCTAAAAAATATTATGGGAAAGCTAAAGATCACTGTTACTGACCAAATGATTGAGCAGATCCAGAAGCAAATGCGTCGCGAGAAGAACCTCAGGTGCCATATTGGTTTAGCCACAGACAGGACCCGCTCAATGTTGAGGGCGGTAATGATGAAAACACTAGCGTATTTGTTGCACGTGGAGAAAAAATAATACGTTTTACAAAGAGCCAACCCAAAGATCCAGTTCCCTGTAAAGTCAGCAGCAATTTGAAGGGGCATGCACAGGAGATATATGAGATCCGCTACGGCCAAGTTCAGAAACCAGATTTTGCACTTATGGCTCTTCATGACAAACCCAGTAACATAGATAACCAGAGCATTTCCAATCAAACCTATTGCACAGATAAGAGTGGACCCCACTAACACTACATGGTGGGCGAGTGGCGGTGGTTCAAAGATGCTTTCTATGTCTTGGACACCACCCTGTTGGCTATGAATTAGGTCCCAGAAGAAGTAGCAGAGATTTTCAGAGAGGAGCCGTTCGTCCATTGGTAGAGCCTGAAAATAAAAGTTTAATGGATCAGTAAGACTTGTGTTGGACCCTCGCTCACATACAGGCTTCCCCAATACACATATTCTATGCTTAATAGAATAATATTTATCTATGAAAGTTCATGGATTCTGTGGACAATGTCAGTGACCACTGAGACCTAGCTTATCCAATTTCTTGCATTAACCCTCTTATTAAAGGGGCGATTCACCTTTAAGTTTTAGTATGTTATAGAATGTCCTATTCCCAGCAACCTTGCAATTGGTTTTATATATATTTCCAGCTTTCCAATGGGGGTCACTGACCCTAGTAAACAAAAGCTATTGCTCTATGATGCTACAATGTTATTGTTACTTTTTATTACTCATCTTTCTATTTAGTTCTCCCCCCCCCATAAGTATTCCAGTCTCTTTGTTAACCACTGCCTGGTTGCTAAGGTAAACAAGACCCTAGCAATCAGATAGCTGCTGAAATTACGAACTGAAGAGATGCTAAACAAAAAGCTAAATATTGGAAAAACCACAAAAAATGAAAACCAATTGCAAATTGTCTCAGAATATCAATGTCTACATCACAATATGGTATTAATGGTATTAAATCCCTGGCTTGCAAGAAGAGCTCAGATGATAAACCAAAGCTTTTATTCAGCAACTGTTATTGGTAGTAAACTAGTGAATGTCATTTTAGATATTAATACACCAGGGCTGTTTGTGGGAACTGTGGGGTTAGGGCAACTACACGCAGGGTACTTTGTACCATAGTCTGTAATACAAACTGCCACAGGTGTGTCATTCAAATTTTATATTTGTACAAACTGCCTGCTGAGGGCCATAATACTGCTGAGGGCCATAAGTGAATTATCCATGGTGATCGCTTGCTATGGCGAGGTATTTTGTTGTCCGTATGAAGTGCGATTACTGTGCGGGAACAACACGCTTTGTGAGCTACTGCCCTTATGCTTATTCTCTATTTCTAAGAGGAGAGTGATAAGTAGGACCCTGTGTGGAACTGTCAGCTTTTAGCAAGGACAGATACCCCTATATGTAATAAAAGGCACTAAGTTTGCCCAGGAGCAGTAACCCATAGGAACCAATAAGAAGTTTGTTGACCACTAAGTGCTACCTGCTGATTGGTTGCTATGGGTTACTGCTCCTGGTGCCTTTTATTACATAACCCCCATGTCTAGTTGAGAGGACAGCAGGACAACAGCTACAAAAATGAAATATTGCCTTATATTAATCCTCTGAGCCCCCCATTGCATTTTGCCAATAAAACCACATGGCACAGATCAAGCCTAAAGTCTGGGAATGTTGAATCTATGGTACTGGCCAATAGACTGACGCCGTCTTTCTGTAATTTAGAGCACCATACCTTAGCTCTACTAATAATAATTTTAAACTGTAGTTCAAGCACAAAGTACTGTTTTATTACAGAGTAAAAGCAAATTAAAAAAAAAAATGTAATTATTTGATTCAAATGGAGTCTAGAAGAGATGGCTTTCCCGTTATTGGGAGCTTTTTGGGGAACGGCTTGTCCCATCATTCGTACAAGTTGATTACAACACGGGCAATGATTAATCAAAAAGATTGTATATGATAAAGAAAGCTATAAAGAAAGCTATAAAGCCTTACCTAGATCCGCACAGGCTGTAATACTCTCACAGTTCAGCAGTCAGATGACACAATGGCTCTGGTAGCAGTTTGGTACTGACCCATTTATCTTAGCATTGCTTATCTACATTTACACTGAGAAGATAATGTTTCAGAGGAAGGAAAGCAGCGTTGTTAGATTCGTTTTCCTGTGTCAAATGTAAAATAAAGTTCTCTGTACTCTGTTTATTAGTAGTTAGTAACTATAGGCCTCATTTCTTATCAGCTGGGAGCAAGTCCTGTTACATTTACTAAAGTGATTATTCACCTTCAAACTAATCTTTACTATGACATAGACATTGATATTCTGAGACAATTAGTAATTGGTTTTCATTTTTTATTTTTCGTGGTTTTTCTGTTCTTTAGCTTTTTGTTCAGCAGCTCTCCAGTTTGGAATTTCAGGTTGCTAGGGACTTGTTTACCTTAGCAACCAGTTAGAGAGTTGAAGGAGACACTGGATTATGAATAGGAGAGGGAGTGAATAGAAAGTTAAGGAAACATAATTAACAAAATTATAAGATCACAGAGCTTTTCCATTTGATGATTAAAACTCGAGAAGATAAATAATGAAGACCAATTGCAAAGTTGCTAGGAATAAGACATTGTATAACATACTAAAAGTTGATTAAAAGTGAAACACCACTTTAGTAATGTATTACAGGGAGAATTTTCCATGGGAAAGAAAACCCTTTCCAGTTACTCAATGGGGTTGGACTCAGCTGGCGGGACACCGAGAAAAAACCCAGTGGGCCCCTCCATCCCAGACCTGATCCCCACCTTCTCTGCTATTGCTGTCCCTACTCTAGTGCCGTTACCCCCCCCCCCCCGCAGCAGTGGGAGGGGAAGGGGCTGGCGGTGGGTAAGCAAACAGGCGGGGCCCCTGAGGGGGTGGGTGTGGGGGCCCCTGGAGTACTTAAGGACATTGTCACATGAGTAAAAATCGTGGGCCACAAAATTCCCCAAAAAAAGGGTCACTTTACCTTAATGCATAGATTTTTGCCATAAACAATGATGTTTAGTAAAGGAATAATTTTTAGTAAATAAATCTCAAACGCAATCATCACATTGGGATATTTTTTGAATGGAAATAGTAGCAGCTCCTAATTCACAAATTTCAAAGCATAAAATAGTGATGGTTACTGTCAAAATGAACTCATCACAACAGAGCTTATACACACAGCGCAACTGGCACCGCTGAAGTCCAGACTTCCAAATAACTGCAGAAAGGGAAGCAAAGGGGCTTATAGCCCCCTGCGGTGGTGCTAGCTAGTTACATTGGTAGTATTTGCTGTGAAGGATATAGGAAGAGCCAATAACTTGATCTACATGACTTTCTGTAAACATAGCAACCAAAGCAGTGAGGGCCCAGACATATAAGACAGTAGTAAATTGTTATTTGAACGTCAGTCATAGCACAGCTCTTCCTCCTGCTAGTTAGGCTTGGGGTGGGTTGTTATTGCTGGTAATGTGTGGCCCCTCAGAACCCCTCATAGCTTTTATTTCATTCTCTGGGTGGATTTCACCTTTAACCTTTTGTTTGTTTCCACAGTGCTCTCTGTTGCCATCAAGTGGCCAGCATCTCCCCTATAAATACCTGCTGAGAAGGCCTGGCCAGCCTTTAGAAAATGGCTGCTCTGAAAGCAACAGGTAAGAACTCAGAACTTGAAATTGTTTATTTTATTAGTTGCATTCCATGTTTGATTCAAATACAGATGTTTGTACAGGTATTTGTACAGCTCACCTGTATTACAGGGCTCTCTGGTGCAATTAATGCACATGTGCAAACAACTGTAGCACAGGCTTCAAGCAGTGAGTAGGCCTCAGTTTGTATTAATACCTCAGGGCAGGAAAGTTCATTCAGCTTTACACTAAGCACATGTTACACATATACACAATCATTGTTGGGTTTGAATCAGGTTTCAAACCCAACAATTTTTTAGTAGGATTTTAAAAAAATGCTGTTCCTGTGGGCTGTGTATAACACATTCTTTTTTCCCCCTGAAGGTTTCTTTTTGGTAAAAGCCCAGAAATACATAGATAAAAAGAGAAGACTGAAATGAAGAGTAAAGGATCGGCGATTATCTCTAAAACAGGTGAGGTTTGTGTATATAAACTGCCTCCTACCTTAACATGCATAAACAAACCCAGACCATAAATATAAATATATCATATTGTCTTTTAAAAATCTTTAAATAGGTAAACTGGTTAAGTTCATGCCTGGCTAATGCAGTTTTTGCATTGATTAAAGTGCTACAAGCAGCACTGTACAGAGAGTTCTAGTGTGTCCTGGGAGCCAGAGGTCCTGGGAGCCAGAGGTCCTGGGAAGGGACACTTCTCAGTAAGGGAATCCATGTTGCGAGCAGTACAGCTGCTAGAGGTGGGGGCTGCTCCCTCTTGGAGTTTAGTCTGGATGCCGGCTACAGACCATCCCCTGGGGTTGTGGCTCTAAGGCTGCGGTTGCCTCTCCGCCTGACCAGTATGGCCACAGCCTAACCTTGATGATCAGCTGTACTAATGCCAGTGAAGGTAACCCCCTATGGAACTTCTGAAAGGTTGTGTCTGTTTCAGAACCCCTGGCTCCCAGGGCACACTAAGAACTCTCTATGCAGCTCTGTCCATATCACTTTAACTTATAAGGCAAATAAACAATATTTTAAAGGTCATAAGATAAAATATTAGCTTTATGCCTGGCACTTGTGTATCCTGCAAACAGGATTTACAGCCTGGCTAATGCAGATATTTGCACTAAAGTGTGGTACAGGCGGGGTGTACATGGAGGTGCTAGTGTGTCCTGGGAGCCAGAGGTCCTGGGGGGGACACTTCTCAGTAAGAGAATCCATGTTGCGAGCGGTACAGCTGCTAGAGGTGGGGGGGCTGCTTCCTCTGTGGTAGTTGCTCTGTAAGGGCCCTGCAGGTCATCTCTCACTGAAGTTGTGGCCCTTACTTTGATGATCCGCTGTGCCAATTCCAGTGAAGGTAACCCCCTGTGGATTTTCTAAATGGCTGTGTCCTTTTTAGAACCACTGGCTCCCAGGGCACACTGGGAACTTTGATCAGTCCTGTTGGTATCACTGTTAAATATCCTTAAGTCTGAAATGTTAGCACATAAGTAAAAGTATATAAAACTGACATACTGTCCTAGGCATATGTGGGCCATATGCCCCCTTAATATTCTTGGCTTCATTCTGGCAAATGCGTATTCCTGCCATCAATTCAAAAGGAATACAGGGCCATATGCCCTCTTCAGGAATACAGGGCCATATGCCCTCTTCAGGAATACAGGGCCATATGCCCTCTTCAGGAATACAGGGCCATATGCCCTCTTCAGGAATACAGGGCCATATGCCCTCTTCAGGAATACAGGGCCATATGCCCTCTTCAGGAATACAGGGCCATATGCCCTCTTCAGGAATACAGGGCCATATGCCCTCTTCAGGAATACAGGGCCATATGCCCTCTTTATATTCTTTGATTTATGCTGGCAAATGTGTATTCCTGCCATCAATTCAAAAGGAATACAAGGCCATATGCCCTCTTTAGGAATACAGTGCCACATTCCCTCTTTATATTCTTGGCTTTCTGCTGGCAAATGCGTATTCCTGCCATTAATTCAAAAGGAATACAGGGCCATATGCCCTCTTTAGGAATACAGGGCCATATGCCCTCTTTAGGAATACAGGGCCATATGCCCTCTTTAGGAATACAGGGCCATATGCCCTCTTTATATTCTTGGCTAAATGCTGGCAAATGTGTATTCCTGCCTTTAATTCACAAGGAACTCAGGGCCATATGCCCTCTTTATATAGCTAGGCACCCCTTTATATGCTTGGGTTCAGTACTTATCTTTAGTTTGCAAATGCATATTTTAGTCTCACTGTTGTCTGCGCTGGCTATTATATAATACATAACTGCCTTTTTAAACCATAATTCATTTGAGAGATTTTCATTCAGAGATATTTAAGCTGAATTATAAATGGTCGGTGTCTGTTTAAACCATATAATTTCAACTTTTTTCTTCTGTTCCTATTGTCATTGTGTTCCTAGGGCCCGGCCAATGAGCAATTACATTTGTATCACTGACCCCAAAGTAGATCTGCGCAATAGGGACGTCCTATGTGCCGTTTCCCTCAAAGGGCAGCTATTAGAGATGGCAGCCGCCTACGCATTTCCCCCTACCTGGTCCCTTGCACCACTTTAGATTTGACATACGCACTAAAGAACTGGTAGGAGGAGTTTTGTACTGTAACATTTAGTCACTGATGCACACAACTTCCCATTCCCTTCTTCCTTTTATCTCTCCCATTCCTTAGATGTTAAACACAGGAAAAATCAGTCACTAAAAGTCTATGGGAGTTGACATGCTGGTACGGCAGAGTGATTTGTTCTATGAAATTTACCATTTGCTTTTGCTGGCTTACTAATGTTTCCATTGCTTTTTCTTGCTGGGCTACTGGGCTGCCTTCCCATCACAATGACGGATTTTCTGTCAATTGTCTAAATTGTATTTCTGGAGAATGCAAGTCAAAATGTAAAAAGCATACTGCCCAATAGTCCTCCTATTGTTTAGTAAAAACGCCACACTTTTGGCTTATCTAAACAAATATTTACTCAGTCACACTTACTTCACATTTTCTAGAACAGGCAGCCATCTCTAAAAAGTTATTCTCCCTTCCTTTCCCTCCTTGCTTCATACTGCACATGTGTTTCATTCCCTCCCCCCCTCCCCTCTGCCAGATCCGCTTCTGATTGGCTGGTGGGCATGTGTAGCTCAGAACAGGAGACAGGATCAAGTTACACACATGCTCAGAGAATAGGCAGGCTGCCGCTGGCACCTACAGGAAGGGGAGAGAGATTTCAGTGGTGTCACTGTAGGCTTCACACCGCTGTAGGCTGCCAGCACCATATCTCAGAGAAGCAAGCAGGGATCTGGGAATTTAGATATGCAGTATGTACTTAAAAAGAATGCCTTTAGACTTTTAATTTATATTAACCTTTCATTGTCCTTTAGGGACTGTATGTTTTGGAAATTGTATTAAACCTTTTTACATTTTTTTTTTTTTTTTGTTCAGTGTTTGGTTCTAAAGGTTCATTTGTTTTGTGATAATAATGAGCTCCAGGGAATGGTATTTTCACTGGTTCCCTGATTTACACAAATAAACACATCCCTGTGTGTAACTGACAATATAAAAGGGATTCGCTTACTGCTGATTTGTTTGAGTTCTCTCAGCTAAAGGCAGAATATAATGGAGATGGGGCAAATTTCTAAATGGAGATGGGTAACTGTTACTTTTACCATAGGCTGCTAATTATAGTTTAGTTATAGCCAAGGTATATATAATATTATGGTCTGTAGTCAGCAGATATTCCCAGTGTAAAGCAGTGTTAGAATGCACTAGAAGCGCAGCTTTCAGACCTGTAATATTTGCCAATTGTACTATATTTAAGATCCTTCCTATGTTGTCTTTTGCCTCCCAGTCTTAACTGTTTATACAACCAGGCAGGATTTATAAGACCAATGTATAAAGCCTATTGGCACATACTTTAGCCCTTAATTAATAGGGCTACTTTGTCTGCAGTTGTTGCATATCTTTGCGCTACAATTTGGTTTAGGGAGAAATTTACCAGAATAATCCTGCTGCCACTTGTCAGCAATGAGTTGAATAACCAACGTGAAAAATGGGACCCAGTTAAAGCGCTATATAGGGTTTTTAGCACATTTACATATGCATACTGAGCATGTAAACATTAATATTGTGTTTTCTATGCATTTGGAACACAACTAAGTTGTTTGTTCAAATTGGAACAAATTTCAGCATTGAATAGTGTTTTGGCCATTTGTCTGCTCAAACCATTCCCAAAACAGATCTACTTTCTGCAAGAAAAACCTGCTATGGGTTTCATATTCTCACCCCTCCCTCAACCGCCATTATTGATTACTCCATTTTTGCCAGTCGGTAAAGGCGGCCATACACGTTCAGATTTTAGTCTTCTTCCAACAAATGTTTGGTTATCGATGGTATGTTTAACTGCAATAATCCTAAATGAACGTTCAGACTGAAATTGTAGCATAAAGCCCCATGAATATGAAATGGTAGGATGTTCTGAACATGAAACATGTAAAACTGTAAATGCATTGTAGCCCCCCCCAAGCAAAGGATATCATCATACACAATACATGCACAGATTTTATAGGTATCCGACCAAAATTTATGATATTTCCATACTGCTTTGAAACCTTCCATACTGTTCCTAATCACGTTAAATCATTAGATAGAGTAATAGACAGAAAAGTATATTATGCTTCCTTGGTTGCTTTATAAAATTTTTTTAGATGTGTTCTGGTTACAGTTCAGCTTTATTTTATAGTAATCAGAATCTATTATGCAGGAGTAAAGTTGTCATTTTTTTTTTTTTTAGCATGGACCCAGATGAATTACTATTATGTTATGAAATGACAAAGGCTTTATTTCTATTAATAAATCTTAAACCCATCATTTGAACCCAACGTCACATCCCAAGGCTGAGAATTCCCCATTCTATATGACCCAGTAGATCAGCCCGAGCAGAGTATTAATATTTATTCTCAATGTTTAGCAGTCACATGGTAGGACAATGGAGTTTTTCAGTTAACAGTCTGGCCCGACTCATTATCTTAGCATTGCTTATCTCTACTCTCTGAGCAGCTGGCAGTTTATAAGGCAGATTCAGCATAGATAATGGCATTTCTTATTTAACTCCGTTGTGTCTGCGACTGATATAAAGCAAGTTTAAAGTTAGACGGAATAAACCTGGGATGATATACTCGAACAAATACCCAAAATTAACATAACCACAATAGACCGCTACATACACGTTAAATTTCTCAGTAGGGTGTATCTAACCCCCCACAGGCTGGTGCAAATGTAACAGGGCTACCCAGGTGTGTGTGTGAAATGCAACCTAGACCAGGGCAATTACTTACATGTTTTCTGGCACTCCCCCAAAATTCAGCTGTTCTGGACTACGATACTTACCTACGTTAACTCCACACTGGGACTTCTAAATATTCAGACACCTGCATTCTGCCTACTGGGGCATACCGAAGGCCTTACCTTAACCTCCGGAGACAGGCCTGCAACAACTCCTGCACTATGCTAGAAAGGCCATCTTACTGACTTGGAAAGTCACAGAGCCACCTACTCTGGGATTCTGGACTAAGCTTGTGGACGACGCACTTCCACGACAGAAACTCATTTACCTGGCCCGAGGATGCCCAGGCAAATTTTAGAAAATCTGGAGCAGATGGCTAGCAGATCCATGACTGAGTAACAGGACAGATTTGCACACCCAGTTGACTTCCTAAAGACTTTAGTAACGGAGCCTTACAGTATGAACCAAGGCTGTATTGGTAAAATTTGGGATGCCCACCACCACCTTCTTACTTTCTATCTTTCCCTTCTAACCTTTCCTACATTTATTTCATATTTTTCTTTTGTGTTAATATAAAATCAATAAACAAAATCTTTCAAAAAAAAAAGTTAGACAGAATAATCTACCATGGCCGATTTCTTTTTCCAGGTGGAAGGTTGGTAATTTTAGTCCTTGGGGTGCCCAACAAATAGACATTTTGATTCTTGTAGCAATGTGCTAATAAGCAGCTTTACTGTTACAACTTGTTATTAGTGAACGTTCCTTGTAACTCTTTGTTAAATAATAAATACACCCGGTGGGCCCCTTCGGATATAAACAGCTATAGTGAAAGGACCAGCTTGCTTGCTATGTGTCTTATTGCTAATAGGACAAGAGGCACATTAGTGATACAGAGGCTGTAGGCTTGAATATAGTCTGAGAAAACGTCAGGGGCCTAAAATTGTGCTAGAAAAATGTTTCCAGATCCAGAACATTTATGATACAGATCTATAATATGATTTGGAAATGTGAGCGATGGACAGGAGAAAAAAAAAATCTGTGGCATATAAACTATATAATCTATATGTTAAACCTGTTCATTGTGGATAGCGGAGAGCTCCCTTTCCCTGTAAGCTCTACATTTTTAAATGGTGAGTTGTATATTGGGCATATGAATTAACTGCTGCCCGGTGGAGAGTTATATACATAAGTTAATTCTGATTAAAACCATTTTCATTGGTGCCCAGCAGAGAGCTCACTCTGCCTACCGGCTCAATGTTTATATAGTAATGGCAGAACTTCTCCGTCTCTGCTAGAGGGGTCAGGATATGTAACCATGCAGCACAAACTATACTACTTAAACTTCATTTTGTATTGATTTTTTGTGGGGGGCGTAGTAACCTAAGACTTGCAAATTTGGGTCTCCTCTAGGGTTGCCACCTGTCTGGTTTTGATCCAGACAGCCCTGTGTTTGTAAGGGATGTCGGGGTCAAAACTACCTGCCCGGTTTTTCAAATTAGAAAAGACGTGCAGGACTTGCTGAGATTGCCATGGTGATTACCCAATTGCCAATTGCCATGTCATAGACCCACCCCCATGATGTCACTGACCCACCACTTCCTTTCCCTCTGTGACGTCACCACCCGAGAAAGAAGCCGGCAGAGGTGGCAACCCTAGTCTCAAACCGGGTTAGAAAACACTGGATTAGAGGATCTGTGACTCCTGCTCTGCAGTCCCTTCAGTACAGATTTGATTGGAAAGAAGTAGGTAGGAAGGAACCAGACCCTGACAAATACATTCCTGGAAAATATTCTTCCATGCAAGAGTGTTTATTATATTTTAATTGTTTCTGTTCCTTTTTTGTAAAGGTATGGGACCTGTTATCCAGAATGCCTGGGGTTTTCCTCTAATCTTTCTGTAATTCAGATCTTAATACCTTAAGTCTACTAAAAACCATTTAAACATTAATAAAACCCAATTTTGCCCCCAATAAGGGGTAATTATATCTTAGTTGGAATCAAGTACAGGTACTGTTTTATTATTACAGAGAAGAGGGAATCATTTAACCATGAAATAAACCCAATAGGGCTGTTCTGCCCCCAATAAGGGGTAATTATATCTTAGTTGGGATCAAGTACAGGTACTGTTTTATTACAGAGAAAAGGGAATCATTTAACCATTAAATAAACCCAATAGGGCTGTTCTGCCCCCAATAAGGGGTAATTATATCTTAGTTGGGATCAAGTACAGGTACTGTTTTATTATTACAGAGAAAAGGGAATCATTTAACCATTAAATAAACCCAATAGGGCTGTTCTGCCCCCAATAAGGGGTAATTATATCTTAGTTGGGATCAAGTACAGGTACTGTTTTATTATTACAGAGAAAAGGGAATCATTTAACCATTAAATAAACCCAATAGGGTTGTTCTGCCCCAATAAGGGGTAATTATATCTTAGTTGGGATCAAGTACAGGTACTGTTTTATTATTACAGAGAAAAGGGAATCATTTAACCATTAAATAAACCCAATAGGACTGTTCTGCCCCCAATAAGGGGTAATTATATCTTAGTTGGGATCAAGTACAGGTACTGTTTTATTATTACAGAGAAAAGGGAATCATTTAACCATTAAATAAACCCAATAGGGCTGTTCTGCCCCAATAAGGGGTAATTATATCTTAGTTGGGATCAAGTACAGGTACTGTTTTATTATTACAGAGAAAAGGGAATCATTTAACCATTAAATAAACCCAATAGGGCTGTTCTGCCCCCAATAAGGGGTAATTATATCTTAGTTGGGATCAAGTACAGGTACTGTTTTATTATTACAGAGAAAAGGGAATCATTTAACCATTAAATAAACCCAATAGGACTGTTCTGCCCCCAATAAGGGGTAATTATATCTTAGTTGGGATCAAGTACAGGTACTGTTTTATTATTACAGAGAAAAGGGAATCATTTAACCATTAAATAAACCCAATAGGACTGTTCTGCCCCCAATAAGGGGTAATTATATCTTAGTTGGGATCAAGTACAGGTACTGTTTTATTATTACAGAGAAAAGGGAATCATTTAACCATTAAATAAACCCAATAGGGCTGTTCTGCCCCCAATAAGGGGTAATTATATCTTAGTTGGGATCAAGTACAGTACAGTTTTATTATTACAGAGAAAAGGGAAATTATTCGAAGAATTATTTTCTTATAATGGAGTCTATGGGAGATGGCCTTCCTGTAATTCGGAACTTTTCCGATAACGGGTTTCCTGATAACAGATCCAATACGTGTACTACTTATTATTCCAATATTACACACTTTTGAGACACAACAAGTGCAAGACAAACCGTTACATACTGTAGATACACACATGGGTTAGGTTATATTGGAAGAAAGAACACAAGGGACTCATGCACTAACCCCCTATGAAATAAATAGGGGCAATGTAACAAACATTTTTAAATGAATAATATTTGCAATGCAGTTATTCCTCTGTGCAAACAATTTTAGATTGGTCAGATTTAATAGAGCATTGGAATTCTGAAAGTATTTAGCAATTCCATCCGCCTGTTATTTGTCGGTTATCGGCAATGATATCGAGCTTTACTTTTTTCCCCCCAAACCGACCCATTCAGTCTCAGGTTTTGCTGTGAATAAAAAGGCCCATAGACGCCAATGGGTAAAAAAAAATGGTGTGCAGTAAAAAGATTGTCGCCACCCATTGACTAATGCATTTTGCGAAAACTGGACAGGTTCCCTTATCCCTAGTTGTGATCCTCAAAAACATTCAGAAAACTCAAATACATAGTTAAAATTTTAACTAGGACGGCTCCCATTCGTCGCCAATAGCAACCAATCAGCAGATAGAATTTACTGGTTACCTGTTTAAAAGCAAACATCTTATTTGTTGCTATAGATTACTGCTCCTGGGCAGACTTAGTGCCTTTTATGACATATGGGGGTTAATATTCATAGCTTGGAACATTAAACCTTAGAGAATAAAGTTATTTTGTTTAAAAGCATATTTATTGGGCCATATAAACATAGGCAACATTCATAGCAGTATAGATGACCTTAAGGAGGTCCTGACAAATAAACAATTTCAGTATCCCGGTACAAAACATTTTTGCAAGGTTTGGGAAAGTTCTAGGCCCTAGAATGCCCTTTATAGGAAGGGAAGGCATAACGGTTCCTTACTATACTGAATAAGGGAATTACTGTGGCCCCTCCTGTTTGACACAATTGGAATCGCTGTGCACAACGAGGGCAGGACTCCAAGAGAAGGACATTACAGTGGGCATGCATTATAAGAGAATAGTGTACGTCTGCAGAAGAAAAGCTAATGAACAGCAAGATATCACCCATTGCTTTGGGTGCCGCTTAAAAAAGACAGTATTGTACTCATAAAATCAGTAAGAGCCTTCCTAGCCTGTGTGCCAACCAATACATATATGATGGGGTTTATGCAGCTGTTGCTAAAGGCTATGCTGGACACGAGTGGCAGCACCCAATACATTTTATACATCAGTATGGCATCTTCACCATAAAGAGCAGCCAGCAGAATAACCTGCACTGTGATCAGCGGTGTCCATGTTAAGAAAAAGAACAGGATCACCATAATTATTATTCTATACAGTCTGGGGCTCTTCACGGACTGAGATTTCCCCCCTCGCTGAGCAATGATTAGATTGGAAACCAGAATGACGGCCAATGGGATCAAGTAACCAAGAACTAAGCACGGGATAACAATGCAGCCTGTTGCAAATGCCGTATCCCTGATCTCCCTCAGGTTAACAGTGCACAGTGTCCTCACTGTAATATTCTGATTATATGTGGAAATATTTGTTACATTAATAATATCTTCAGATTTTAACATAAAAATTGGTAGTGTGTAAACTTTTATCTCAAGCATTGGCTCTGGCATTGGATTTGAAAAACCGAGTATTGGCTCTGTTTCAACATAGGTTAGATTAAGGTTGTCTTTACTGCCATTTACTACTCTTTCAAAATTATCTTTATTTATAGCTCCTGAGCCAGAACCCTCGCTGTCTCTATACAATCCTGTTATGCCGGACTCCAGGCTGTCATTCGCTTCTCTTTTGTGAATATTGTGGGTAGCAGAGGAAGGTTTAACAATGACTATTCTGCATTGCATTTTGTCACCGTACTGAATTTCATCGCTTAACAGTAACACGGGAAGACTGAGCAGAGCTGTGACTATCCAAATAGCCGCACAGGTCCAGCAACAAATCCTCACAGAGAAAAACTTACGGTGCCATATTGGTGCGGCCACTGATAAGACGCGGTCAATAGACAGAGCCGTGATGATGAAAACACTTGCGTACATATTACAAGTGGAAACATAATTCGAGATTTTACATAAATATGATCCGAATTGCCAGTTCTCTGTAAGAACATAATGAGCATAAAGCCCGAGAAGGAGGCAAAAGGTAAAATCAGCCACAGCCAAGTGCAGAAACCAGATTTTACTGTTTTTTCTCTTCATGATGAACCCGGTAACAGCGATGACCACAGCATTGCCCCCTAATCCTAGCACGCAGGAAAGCGCAGTCAACGCGAAAGACGTGTAGCGGGCCGCTTCTAACACTCCCGCTGAGTACGGTCTGTAATTGCAAACCTCTTCTGGGACTTCCATCACTTCCATTATCTGAACCTGAATGATGATAAATGAGTGAGACATCACAACCAGCACTGGGTTAAATGACATTTACAACACAAGTATTCCATGGGGTAAGCCAACAGAACAAGGATATCAATATTAACCATATGAAGCAATACATTCATTTTAGAAATATTCAGCATTCATTAAGCCAAAAGTAGAATTCATACACTAATATAACACAACAGATAAATATATAAATGATTAAAGTAACATGATTTTTTAAATTATATAAATGAACTGATTATAAAAAGATAATGTTTGGGATATCAAGATAAAGGAACAGTGGACACTTTACATTTTAGATATAAGTAAAGAAAGGAATAGGAAGATATTTCAAGGTAGGGGTGGTACAGAAGATTGGCTGAATACTGAACCAAACCCCTATTCAACGTATCCAAGTTTGAGCAAAGGCATCGGATGACGGACACAGGACAAAGGGTTTGGCTGAATGAGCACAAACAGGCTGCCTTTTGACTGAAGCCACCATAGATGCCAAATAGGAAGGTGTTCCACAAGAGAAGGGAATTCAGAGGAAGGTTGGATTTCCCATGGCATGGGGGATAAAACCTGGTCATTTCAACAATAGGATAGCCTAATACTCAGTTTTTGTAGAACTTTTTGGTTCCGACCTCACAAGAAATGAATGTTGGTTAGGGCCACCCTTATATTAAATAAGTGTTTGCCCAAACTCCCAACCTTTAAAATGGGAGTATCAAGGAGGAAGAATTGGTATCCACCCCGATTCTCACCATAATTGCCCTTATTGTATCACTCTCATAAATACAAACAGCAACAAAACTTCCACACCTTTATAATGTCATAAACTCTACATATGTACATGGCAAACATCCACACTCACATTCCCTGGTATACTGTGTGCTCTCCCCTGTCTTTATCTCTTCTGATTTCCTAATTATTCCACCTGTCCTCTGTCTTTTGTCATTTTTCTCTGCTCTTTCTATAGCAACATTACGAGTGGTATGACTTATTAGCAGTACAGTTCCTCCCCCCACATTGACTTCAGTATTTATCACCTAGTAATATTCTTTTTATGGAATAGCACTTCTTTG
Organism: Xenopus tropicalis; assembly: GCF_000004195.4. Classification (NCBI taxonomy): domain Eukaryota; kingdom Metazoa; phylum Chordata; class Amphibia; order Anura; family Pipidae; genus Xenopus; species Xenopus tropicalis. The sequence continues at coordinate 38,955,468 of NC_030686.2, read as the reverse complement.
GGTTTAACATGCACACAGCAAGGCTCACCTTCCCCAAAAACATAAACCATCCTTTGGTGTTTGTGTATTACTGGTACAGTGACTCCCAGCAGTGACACAGTGACTCCCAACCCGCTGACTGGGCTGCACATCCTACAGGGGTACCGGTGCCCAATGGCTGCAAATGAGAGCAGTGCAGCCAAACATGAAATCAATTAGCTGAGCCTGATGAGAGATGGGGCATCTGCTGTGGAACGTGGTGCCTGTCTCCTAGATTTTCATAGCTAACAATTCCCCTAATTAACTCTTATTTCCCTAAGGTAACTATGAGAGACCGGTTTATATATATTTATAATACAAATTAAATTTTCCTTTAGTCACCTTTTTCCCTAATTACTTCTTTAAAATGATCTTTACACCACTAAAAAACCCAAGTATTAAGTAGCCCTTGCTGGTATCCCATATACCCAACACTTTACTGATCTATCCATCTAGTATCACAAACACAGAGGTAACATGAAATTGTACGAAAATTCATACTGTGTTCTGACTTCATTAATTAAGATTTTCTTGGCCAATTTTGGCAGTACTCACAGACTGTATAGGAACCTCCATATAAGATCTTGTTGAATAAGATGCTCTTACCTGGGAGGGAGGTTATAGTCGATTCCGATGTTTCTCTGTCCCACAGCCAGATGACATTGTACATATTATTTTCCAGTATGTGCTTTAATGTCTAATGACCTCCCCATCTATCAGCTTTGCTATTGCTTCTAACTGCTAAATCAGCCCATTGCTAATGAAGTAAATAATCAGTGCTACTTAGCTCAATATTTTATTCATGCTTGTTAATGATCATTTATTACGGAACTGAATATATGGCAGATTCTTCTAATAGAAGAATTCATCATAATGAGCAGAAACAATATTTGATGGCATTATTTATCGAATGATGTTTTATAAAGCTGAACATACAGTATAAGGCTTCCATTGTTTGGCATAAAATGGATATGTCACCTATGTCAAGACCACATCATTGGGTTAATACACTCCTTGCCCATTTCACAGCATTTCTTAAGCTGCCTGGGGTTCATTCGGCTCGATGGACTTTTTTCAACCCAACTTAATTATGTAACTGTGATATCTGGATGTTGGTTTCAGAGGCTGTTGGTTTAGCTCCATACACATGCCAATAAGCTTGGTAGGGATCAATTGGGGCAGTACTACTAATGTTATTAATACTACACATGTTATATGTTAATAAAGTTTGTTGAGGTTTGTGGGAAAAGGAAGTGAGGGGAGGAGTCAGTTGTGTGAGAGATAGGGAAAGAAGCAGAGGGATAGTTTAGGAAATAAATTGAAGGTGTAAAGTGTGAAGTTGTGGGAATCAAAAGAAAGATCTAAGATGTACAGCCTTCCATACATCTTATTGAATTTTACAAGCTATTTCTTTAGACTGCACCAGAACGTGCTTAAAAATAGACATCAGGTCCTTTAATAAGGGCTTCTTGTTAACATGGAGAAAGAGCTCAGTATTAAATGCATGAGGCTGATTACTTGTAGGCAGTGATTTCGTGTTAATGAATGTTTTCCCCCCAAACATGTCATGTGGTTACCCATAGGTTCGGCACATTTTCAAGAGCAATATCATTACCTTTCGGAACCAAATATAAGTCTGTATATATAACTTTTTTAGCTATAGTTCAGAGTCTCTCTTTTTAAGGCCCAACAGGGGGGGTTTAAATTTCCCCAGTGAATATATATGTGGGTTTGGGCTAGTGTGGCCATTTGGTCTTTGGGAGTATAGAAGACCTAAACTAAGGGTAAATATTTGGGTAATAACAGGGCCTGAAAATGATTTTGCTGAACGCAATTAACTCTATCAACCCCCCCCTCATGAAACCTACAAAACCTTTCCTAACTCAGCCAACCACCACGTACAGTATATAATCGGGTTGGTACAGCTGTTGGTATAGGCTATAATAGACAGCAGTGTTTTTATCCCATACATTTTATACATCAGTACAACGTTCTCACAATGAAGAGTAAAATAATTTGCGCTGTGATCTGCGGTGTCCATGTTAAGAAAAAGAAAGGAACCACCATAGTTCTAATACTGTACAGAGGACTTTGCAGATTGAGATCTCCTCCCTTGCTGAGCAATGATCAGATTGGACACCAGGATAACTCCCAATGGGATAAAGTAACCAACAATAAGACAAGGAATTACAATACAGGCTACTAAAAAGGCTGTATCCCTGATAGCCCTGGTATTACCAGTACAGTCATCACATGTTGTTTGCCGTTGTGTTATTACTATGGATTTTTGTTTGATCGCTATCATTTATATTGGTCGATTTCATCTCTGTTGTTAAGTTTTCATTCACATCCCTTTTATTAATATTGTGAATGTTCCAGGAAGGTTTAACTGACCCTTCTGCATTGTGTTGTCTCACTGTACTGAATTATATCACTGAGCACTAACACGGGAAGACTGACCAGCACCCAAATAACTGCACATGTACACCAGCAAGAAGAACATATGGTGCCATATACAGTTTAGCCACCAACAAGACTTGATCAGTAGTCAGGGCTGTAATGATGAAAACACTTACATACATGTTACACGTGGAAATGTAATTAGAGAGTTTACAGGAATATGATCCAAATGGCCAATTGCCTGTATGTACATCAACAGCATAAAATGGAAGAAGGAGGGAAAATGTGAAATCAGCCAAGTTCAGGAACCAGACTTTACTTTTATGTTTCTTCATGATGAACCCAGTGACAGCGATGACGATGGCATTGCCAAATATCCCTAGGGCACAGGTGAGCACAGTCATCACTAAAGTTGTATAGCGGGCTGCTTCAGTGAATCCAAACGAATAAGGGCTGAAGTGACAAAGTTCTATCACCTCCTCCATCGCCTATATCTGAATGATTAGAAATTGGCTATTACTGGTTATTACTGAGAAAATACAGGTATTAGTGCTAAGAGTTCTATGCACCTTTTTGGTCAAGGGTAAGGGGTAGCATCTGTGATTTGTTTTTAGGCTCTACCACTATACCGTGGGTGCCCATACAGAGTGTGTAAGGAGGTGATGTTAATTTTATTTTGAAATAATGTAGTGCTAGATAGCCAGGTCAGTCAGCAAGGATAGTCTGTTGTACCGAAGAGGAGTGAGTACTTTGGGGTAGAGCCCCGGGTGTCTGTGTGCCAGTTAGGGCACGGGAGCATTCAGGAGTAGGTCTGGGCCGCCATCAGGGGGGCACAGGGGGTACAGTTGTCCCAGGCCCGGACGATTTTAACTTTAAAAGGGGGCCCGGCGATGCTACAGTTTTCTTAGTAGCTCGGCGGGCCCCCTTAAATCAATTCCGGGCCCTGTCATTGGTGGTCAGCGGGTGATCCTATTGGTCGCGCCCCGTGCGTACATGCACGTCAGTACGCACGGGGTGCAACCTTATAAAAGGACCTGGCGTCTTTCGGCACTCAGAAGTGCAGTGCTATCGTGAACAGAGGAGCCGCACAAGACAAGGGGGGCTGTGCTGGCTACCAATGTACTAGGGTTGGGGCACAGCTGGCTACCAATGTACTAGGGTTGGGGCACTGCTGGCTACCAATGTACTAGGGTTGGGGCACTGCTGGCTACCAATGTACTAGGGTTGGGGCACTGCTGGCTACCAATGTACTAGGGTTGGGGCACTGCTGGCTACCAATGTACTAGGGGGGCCCTGCTGGCTACCAATGTCTCATGTCTGTGAGTCCTTTGTACTGGTGGGAGGGGGGCCCAGAAAATTTTGTTGTGAGGGGCCCCGTGATTTCTGATGGCGGCCCTGGGAGTAGGTTAGAGGGAACCTACAGAAGGTGAAGTGAAATGGCTCAGAAGAAGCCTGAGCACTGTATGCCAGACACCGCAGAAAATTAGGGGGAAGGTTTTATTAACAGCCCCCACTGAGTCCCCCTCAGTGGTTAATGGCAGTGATTTCCACATTACAGGAGCTCTGGAGTCTTCATAAGCAGAACACTGTGTATGTGAGGATTGGAAAGCATCCTCTGAATTAGTGTTTTATGTGTAACTGATCTACTTGGGGTCCGTTCCTATACCTTTCCCTGTAATGGGTGTCTGCCAGCCACGGGTAGCCTCATTACAAATATATCCAGTAGGAGTTCACACGCGTCCTGCATATTACTCATAAGGCACAGGAGAAACAGACAAAACAATAATATACAATACACACAATACTAAGTTTTAAATCCTCAGGAAAAGAATATACACAATCGCTCCATCAAGTATCCAATTAACCACTTATAAATAAAGTTATACATACATACATACATACAGTGCGGCTCTGCGCTGAAGGTGCTTTGATGGGTGCCCTTTTTTACGTCCACGCTAGCGCTTTCTGGTGGTGCCTTGAAGTGCAGAACACTCTGAAAAGCTTTACTTCTTTTCAAATGCCTTTATTGCACATTTCTTAGGGCATTACAGCAACATTTCAGGCCTTTTATGGTCTTTTATCAAGCTTACATTCCTTTTTATGCCCTTGTACACCACCTAGTGGATGCAACTATATATACAGTGTATCAAAGAACAATGTTTCCATGTATTATTTAATCCCAAAGGGTTAATGTTTCTAGCTTCGAATCCAGAAAGCTTCCCTATATACCAATTCTTTGTTATTCCCCTCTTATCAATAATGTCTTGGTTAATACTCATATCTGCCTCCCCATGATTCCACTCTTATTCCTTTTATTTATCTCTATTTAATGTTTCAGTTTCTCTAGGGCTCCTCCATTTAGACAATAACATACAATACTTGTAGGCCCATATCCCTGTACTGTGTTGCATGTTGAATAAAAACATTGTAACATTATAATAAATATTGTAGAAATAGCCAGTGACCCTGTGGCTTTCACTAAAATAAAAAATCTGTATTGTTTATATAAAAGATTATTGGATTATTGGATCTGTATTGTTTATATAAAAGATTATTGGATATCACATGAATGGATGGGAGTTCCCCCTTTGGTAGACTCCTTATCTAAAACCCTATACTGGGTGCTTATTCTTGTGCTCCTGTTATCCTTATCTAGTTCCGCTTCCAGTCCTGTCTGGTTTGCTGCTTCCCATTGGTTGTCCCTGCTATGTAGCTGGCCGTGCAAATTAAGATCTTCTCAACTTCTAAGGTTGCTAAATAAGTTGATCTTGGTATTAAGAAAGAAAGAAAATTAATCACCCCGGCGGTGAGCCCTAGCGGCTGATCCAGTAATTTAGCTCTATAGTCAACAGCTGAATCCAAACTTGAATTCCAAACTCTCTGGACCCACTCCAATTTGTGTATCGCCCAAATAGATCTACAGAAGATGCAGTTGCCTTAGGCTAATGCCAGACGAGGTGTAGGGTGGATATTTTCGGCAAGCGGAAAAGCACTTGCTGAAAATTCCGCCCTACGCCTCCTACATGTGCCTACACCCGAATTAATGGGATATATCCACCCTACGCCTCGTCTGGCATTAGCCTTAGCACTGCACTGCTTTATTACTACACCTGGAGAAACCTAACACATACTTACACATGCTGTTCCTAGACTACAGTTCTGCTGTCACTTTAAATCCATGCACACTCATTAACAAACTTGCTACACTCACTCTGCCCCAGCACCTCTGTAGCTGGATTCATGACTTTCTCACTAACAGACCACAGTTTGTCGAGGTTGGGAACTGGAAGTCTACCACAATCTTCACCAGTACAGGCACAAGGATGCTGTCTTAAGGTGGCCATACACGCTAAGATATGCTCGCTTGCCAACCTCCCAATATCCCCACCGACGGGTGGGTGATATTGGGCTAATTCAAATCAAAATGACGGGTATAGGTGTCTGTTGGTTCGGGGATCAACAAGCTAATGCGGTCCCTGATCTGACTAATTTTCAAACATGCCCGATCGAGATCTGGCCAATTTCAGGCCAGATGTCGGACGGGCAGGCCTGTTGTTAGTGCCCATACACAGGCCGATAAGCTCTAAGGGACCAATATGGGCAGCTAGAATCGGCCCATGTATGGCCACCTTTAGTCCTATTTTGTTCCCTTCCCATTGTTCTGCTGATGGGCTGATGGGGGGGATATCACTCCAACTTGCAGCGCAGCAGTAAAGTGTGACTGAAGTTTATCAGAGCACAAGTCACGTGGCACCCTGGGAAACTAAGAATATGGCTAGCCCCATGTCAAATTTCAAAATTAAATATTAAAAAACTCTGTTTGCTCTTTTGAAAAACCAATTTCAATGCAGGATTCTGCTGGAGGAGCACTGATAACTGCATTTTGTAAAAAACATGTTCTTAAAGAATCCCTTTAAATGAAAAGCCTTCCTTAGGTCTGTGCAGAGCAAGATGGGACCATGCCTATATTTGCATGCCGTCCAAGAGCTGCACCAATAGAAATCTGCATCGCAGCCACAGAAGGGAAATAATAGGGGCCTCCGTGGCTTTCATGACCCCCTGCAACTCCCCTTCTCCCTTATTAAAGTATATATTAAGGGATTGTAAAGGCAAATAATAAAATCCTATTTTTACTTTCTCTACTCAAAAACAAACCTACCTCCAGTATACTTTCACATCAAAAATCTGTACCATTTCTATTAACTGATTGTATTCTAACGCCCCCTTTGCTTTACTTGCTCCGACTGCTGCAGACACTATACAGATAAACAAACTCTAATGAATAAACCAAGCTAGCTGTAAACAGAATTGCAACAGATTGGAAATATACAGTGGTGTGAAAAACTATTTGCCCCCTTCCTGATTTCTTATTCTTTTGCATGTTTGTCACACAAAATGTTTCTGCTCATCAAACACATTTAACTATTAGTCAAAGATAACACAAGTAAACACAAAATGCAGTTTTTAAATGAGGGTTTTTATTATTTAGGGAGAAAAAAAATCCAAACCTACATGGCCCTGTGTGAAAAAGTAATTGCCCCCTGAACCCAATAACTGGTTGGGCCACCCTTAAGGTGGCCATACACGCACCGATATTATCGTACGAAACCTCGCAGGAAGCTGCCGATATCGGACGACTCGCCGATCGGACAAGTTTGAAAATTTTGATCGGGCGCCATAGAAGGCGCCTGACCAAAATTCTCCCTTCAGAGCTGAATCGGCAGAAGGAGGTAGAAATCCTATTGTTTCTACCTCCTTACCTGCCGATTCAGCCCTGAATGGTGTGTGGCGGATCTTACGATGTTTCGTGCGACCGATGGTCGTACGAAACATCGTCGGATCGCCACGTGTATGGCCACCTTTAGCAGCAATAACTGCAATCAAGCGTTTGCGATAACTTGCAACGAGTCTTTTACAGCGCTCTGGAGGAATTTTGGCCCACTCATCTTTGCAGAATTGTTGTAATTCAGCTTTATTTGAGGGTTTTCTAGCATGAACTGCCTTTTTAAGGTCATGCCACAACATCTCAATAGGATTCAGGTCAGGACTTTGACTAGGCCACTCCAAAGTCTTCATTTTGTTTTTCTTCAGCCATTCAGAGGTGGATTTGCTGGTGTGTTTTGGGTCATTGTCCTGCTGCAGCACCCAAGATCGCTTCAGCTTGAGTTGACGAACAGATGGCCGGACATTCTCCTTCAGGATTTTTTGGTAGACAGTAGAATTCATGGTTCCATCTATCACAGCAAGCCTTCCAGGTCCTGAAGCAGCAAAACAACCCCAGACCATCACACTACCGCCACCATATTTTACTGTTGGTATGATGTTCTTTTTCTGAAATGCTGTGTTACTTTTATGCCAGATGTAACGGGACACGCACCTTCCAAAAAGTTCAACTTTTGTCTCGTCGGTCCACAAGATATTTTCCCAAAAGTCTTGTCAATCATTGAGATGTTTTTTAGCAAAATTGAGACGAGCCTTAATGTTCTTTTTGCTTAAAAGGGGTTTGCGCCTTGGAAATCTGCCATGCAGGCCGTTTTTGCCCAGTCTCTTTCTTATGGTGGAGTCGTGAACACTGACCTTAATTGAGGCAAGTGAGGCCTGCAGTTCTTTAGATGTTGTCCTGGGGTCTTTTGTGGCCTCTCGGATGAGTTGTCTCTGCGCTCTTGGGGTAATTTTGGTCGGCCGGCCACTCCTGGGAAGGTTCACCACTGTTCCATGTTTTTGCCATTTGTGGATAATGGCTCTCACTGTGGTTCGCTGGAGTCCCAAAGCTTTAGAAATGGCTTTATAACCTTTACCAGACTGATAGATCTCAATTACTTTTGTTCTCATTTGTTCCTGAATTTCTTTGGATCTTGGCATGATGTCTAGCTTTTGAGGTGCTTTTGGGCTACTTCTCTGTGTCAGGTAGCTCCTATTTAAGTGATTTCTTGATTGAAACAGGTGTGGCAGTAATCAGGCCTGGGGGTGACTACAGAAATTGATATTGAAATTGAAAATTGAAATTGATAAACCACAGTTAAGTTATTTTTTAACAAGGGGGGCAATCACTTTTTCACACAGGGCCATGTAGATTTGGAGTTTTTTTTCTCCCTTAATAACGTAAACCTTCATTTAAAAACTGCATTTTGTGTTCAATTATGTTATCTTTGACTAATAGTTAACGGTTTTTGATGAGCAGAAACATTTAAGTGTGACAAACATGCAAAAGAATAAGAAATCAGGAAGGGGGCAAATAGTTTTTCACACCACTGTATGTCTATAATCATTGCAACATGCTCTTCAGTGCAATATGTAATATTTATATGGTAAACACTGAGCTTATTGATAATTGGACTCCATCAAGTGGACCAGTCATCTGTACGTATTTGACCTCATCATTCTCTGGTTCATCCAATCTCTTCTAGAGAGAACAATTATAATCCATAACATACTGAGTTAGTCACAAGGAAGTTCCTTGAGCAAGAGCATATGGGGCAATCTTTCAGGTTCATCACCTTTTCAAGTCGTGGGGTGGTACAGGTATGGGACCTGTTATCCAGAATGCTCGGGACCTGGGGTTTTCCAGATAAGGGGTCTTTCCGTAATTCAGATCTCCTACCTTTAGTCTGCTAGTAAAATTATTTAAACAGTAAACCCAATAGGAATATTTTGGCTCCAATTAAGATTAATTATATCTTAGTTGGGATCAAGTACAGGTACTGTTTTATTATTACAGAGAAAAGGGAATCATTTAACCATTAAATAAACCCAATAGGTCTGTTCTGCCCCAATAAGGGGTAATTATATCTTAGTTGGGATCAAGTACATGTACTGTTTTATTATTACAGAGAAAAGGGAATCATTTAACCATTAAATAAACCCAATAGGGCTGTTCTGCCCCCAATAAGGGGTAATTATATCTTAGTTGGGATCAAGTACAGGTACTGTTTTATTATTACAGAGAAAAGGGAATCATTTAACCATTAAATAAACCCAATAGGGCTGTTCTGCCCCAATAAGGGGTAATTATATCTTAGTTGGGATCAAGTACAGGTACTGTTTTATTATTACAGAGAAAAGGGAATCATTTAACCATTAAATAAACCCAATAGGGCTGTTCTGCCCCAATAAGGGGTAATTATATCTTAGTTGGGATCAAGTACAGGTACTGTTTTATTATTACAGAGAAAAGGGAATCATTTAACCATTAAATAAACCCAATAGGGCTGTTCTGCCCCCAATAAGGGGTAATTATATCTTAGTTGGGATCAAGTACAGGTACAGTTTTATTATTACAGAGAAAAGGGAATCATTTAACCATTAAATAAACCCAATAGGGCTGTTCTGCCCCCAATAAGGGGTAATTATATCTTAGTTGGGATCAAGTACAGGTACTGTTTTATTATTGCAGAAAAAAAGGAAATTATTATAAGAATTATTTTCCTGTAATGGAGTCTATGGGAGATGGCCTTCCTGTAATTCGGAACTTTCCAGATAATGAATCCAATACATGTACTACTCGTTTTTTCAGTATTACACACCAAACGCAAGACAAACCGTTACATACTGTAGATACACACATGGGTTAGGTTATATTGGAAGAAAGAACACAAGGGACTCATGCACTAACCCCCCCTATGGAATAAATAGGGGCAATGTAATAAACATTATTAAATTAACAATATTTGCAATGCAGTTATTCCTCTGTGCAAACAATTTTAGATCGGTCAGATTTAATAGAGCATTGGAATTCTGAAAGTATTTAGCGATTCCATCCGCCTGTTATTTGTCAGTTATCAGCAATGATATCGAGCTTTTCTTTTTTTTCCCCCAAACCGACCCATTTAATCAAATAAAAAGGCCCATAGACGCCAATGGGTAAAAAAAAAAAAGGTGTGCAGTAAAAAGATTGTCGCCACCCATTGACTAATGCATTTTGCGAAAACTGGACAGGTTCGCTTATCACTAGTTGCGATCCTCAAAAACATTCAGAAAACTCAAGTACATAGTTAAAATTTCAACTAGGACGGCTCCCATTCGTGGCCAATAGCAACCAATCAGCAGATAGTATTTACTGGTCACCTGTTTAAAAGCAAACTTCTTATTGGTTACTATAGATTACTGCTCCTGGGCAGACTTAGGGCCTTTTATGACATATGGGGGTTAACATTCATAGCTTGGAACAATAAACCCTAGAGAATAAAGTTATTTTGTTTAAATGCATATTTATTGGGCCATATAAACATAGGCAACATTCATAGCAGTATAGATGACCTTAAGGAGGTCCTGACAAATTCACAATTTCAATATCCTGGTACAAAACATTTTTGCAAGGTTTGGGAAAGTTCTAGGCCCTAGAATGCCCTTTATAGGAAGGGAAGGCATAACGGTTCCTTACCATACTGAATAAGGGAATTACTGTGGCCCCTCCGAACAGCAAGATATCACCCATTGCTTTGGGTGCCACTTAAAAAAGACAGTCTTGTGCTCATAAAATCAGTAAGAGCCTTCCTAGCCTGTGTGCCAACCAATACATATATGATGGGGTTTATGCAGCTGTTGCTAAAGGCTATGCTGGACACGAGTGGCAGCACCCAATACATTTTATACATCAGTATGACGTCTTCACCATAAAGAGCAGCCAGCAGAATAACCTGCACTGTGATCAGCGGTGTCCATGCTAAGAAAAAGAACAGGATCACCATAATTATTATTCTATACAGTCTGGGGCTCTTCACGGACTGAGATTTCCCCCCTCGCTGAGCAATGATTACATTGGAAACCAGAATGACGGCCAATGGGATCAAGTAACCAAGAACTAAGCACGGGATAACAATGCAGCCTGTTGCAAATGCCGTATCCCTGATCTCCCTCAGGTTAACGGTGCACAGTGTCCTCACTGTAATATTCTGAGTATATGTGGAAATATTTGTAACATTGATAATATCTTCATATAGTGGGTAATCTATTATGTCAAGCATTGGCACTGGCATTGGATTTGAAAAACCGAGTATTGGCTGTATTTTAACATTTGTTAGGTTAAGTTTGTCTTTAGTGCCAGTTACTACTCCCTTGAAATTATCTTTATTTATATCTCCTGAGCCAGAACCCTCGTTGTCTCTATACAATCCTGTTATGCCGTACTCCAGGCTGTCATTCGCTTCTCTTTTGTGAATATTGTGGGTAGCAGAGGAAGGTTTAACAATGACTATTCTGCATTGCATTTTGTCACCATACTGAATCTCATCGCTTAACAGTAACATGGGAAGACTGACCAGAGCTGTGACTATCCAAATAGCCGCACAGTTCCAGCAACAAATCCTCACAGAGAAAAACTTATGGTGCCATATTGGTGCGGCCACTGATAAGACGCGGTCAATAGACAGAGCCGTGATGATGAAAACACTTGCGTACATATTACAAGTGGAAACATAATTTGAGATTTTACATAAATATGATCCGAATTGCCAGTTCTCTGTAAGAACATAATGAGCATAAAGCCCGAGAAGGAGGCAAAAGGTAAAATCAGCCACAGCCAAGTGCAGAAACCAGATTTTACTGTTTTTTCTCTTCATGATGAACCCGGTAACAGCGATGACCACAGCATTGCCCCCTAATCCTAGCACGCAGGAAAGCGCAGTCAGCGCGAAAGACGTGTAGCGGGCCGCTTCTAACACTCCCGCTGAGTACGGTCTGTAATTGCAAACCTCTTCTGGGACTTCCATCACTTCCATTATCTGAACCTGAATGATGATAAATGAGTGAGACATCACAACCAGCACTGGGTTAAATGACATTTATTCCATGGGGTAAGCCAACAGAACTAGGATATCAATATTAACCATATGAAGCAATACATTCATTTTAGAAATATTCAGCATTCATTAAGCCAAAATTCAAATTCATACACTAATATAACACAACAGATAAATATATAAATAATTAAAGTAAGATGATTTTTTAATTACATAAATGAACTGATTATAAAAAGATAATGTTTGGGAGTTCAAGATAAAGGAACAGCGGACACTATACATTTTAGATATACTGTACTGTAAGTAAAGAAAGGAATTGGAAGATGAGAGATGGGGCATCTGCTGTGGAACTTGGTGCCTGTCTCGTAGATTTTCATAGCTAACAATGCCCCTAATTAACTCTTATTTCCCTAAGGTAACTATGAGAGACCTGTTTATATAAACTTAGAAGGTAAATTAAATTTTCCTTTAGTCACCTTTATTCCCAATTACTTCTTTAAAATGATCTTTACACCACTAAAAAACCAAGTACTGAGTAGCCTTTGCTGGTACCTTGGGGTGATTGCCAAATGTTCTTCTGTCTTATATATCCCATATACCCAACACTTTACTGCTCTATCCATCTATCCATCTAGTATCACAAACACAGAGGTAACATGAAATGCTATGAAAATTCCTACTGTGTTCTGACTTCACTAATTTAGACTTTCTTGACCAATTTCTTGGCAGTACTCACAGACTGTATAGGAACCTCCATATAAGATTTTGTTGCTTGTTGAATAAGATGCTCTTACCTGGGAGGGAGGTTATAGTCGATTCCGATGTTTCTCTGTCCCACAGCCAGATGACATTGTACATATTATTTTCCAGTATGTGCTTTAATGTCTAATGACCTCCCCATCTATCAGCTTTGCTTTTGCTTCTAACGGATAATTATTCCACTAAGATTCTAACACAGCCCATTGCTAATGAAGTAAATAATCAGTGCTACTTAGCTCAATATTTTATTCATGCTTGTTAATGATAATTCATTCATTACGGAACTGAATATATGGCAGATTTTTCTAATAGAGGAATTAATCATAATGAGCAGAAACAATATTGGATGACATTTTTGGTTTTTTATCGACTGATGTTTTATAAAGCTGGACATACATATAAGGCTTCCATTGTTTGGCATAAAATGAGTGGATATGTCACCTGGGCCAGTGATTGGATGAAAATGAGGGCCTATGCCGACCCACTGGGAGAAGAACACATCATTGGGTTGATACACTACTCACCCTTTTCACAGCATTTCTTAAGCTGCCTGGGGTTCATTCAAAGGGGTTAAACTCGATGGACTTTTTTCAACCCAACTCAGTTATGTAACTGTGATATCTGGATGTTGGTTTCAGAGGCTGTTGGTTTAGCTCCATACACATGCCAATAAGCTTGTGAGGGACCAGTTAGGGGAGTATTACTAATGTTATTAATACTAAAAATGTTAATAAAGTTTGTTGAGGTTTGTGGGAAAAGAAAGTGAGGGGAGGAGTCAGTTGTGTGAGAGATAGGGAAAGAAGCAGAGGGATAGTTTAGGAAATAAATTGAAGGTGTAAAGTGTGAAGTTGTGTGAATAAAAAGAAAGATCTAAGATGTACAGCCTTCCATACATCTTATTGAATTTTACAAGCTATTTCTTTAGACTGCACCGGAACGTGCTTAAAAATAGACAGCGGGTCCTTTAATAAGAGCTTCTTGTTAACATGGAGAAAGAGCTCAGTAATAAATGCATGAGGCTGATTACTTGTAGGCGGTGATTTCGTTTTAATGAATGTTTTTCCCCCAAACATGTCATGTGGTTACCCATAGGGTCGGCACATTTTCAAGAGCAATATCATTACCTTTTGGAACCAAATATAAGTCTGTATATATAACATTTATAGCTATAGTTCAGAGTCTCTCTTTTTAAGGCCCAACAGGCACTTTAAAATTTGGGGGTTTAAATTTCCCCAGTGAATATATATGTGGGTTTGGGCTAGTGTGGCCATTTGGTCTTGGGAGTATAGGAAACCTAAACTAAGGGTAAATATTTCGGTGATAACAGGGCCTAAAAATGATTTTGCTGAACGCAAGTAACTCTATCAACCCCCCCCTCATGAAACCTACAAGAGCTTTCCTAACTCAGCCAACCAGCACGTCAATAATAGGGTTGGTACAGCTGTTAGTATAGGCTATAATAGACAGCAGTGTTATTATCCCATACATTTTATATATCAGTACAACGTTCTCACAATGAAGAGTAAAATAATCTGTGCTGTTATCTGCGGTGTCCATGTTAAGAAAAGGAAAGGAACCACCATAGTTCTAATACTGTACAGAGGACTTTGCAGATTGAGATCTCCTCCCTTGCTGAGCAATGATCAGATTGGACACCAGGATAACTCCCAATGGGATAAAGTAACCAACAATAAGACAAGGAATTACAATACAGGCTACTAAAAAGGCTGTATCCCTGGTATTAACAGTACAGTCATCACATGTTGTTGGTCGTTTTGTTATTACTATGGATTTTTGTTTGATCGCTATCATTTATATTGGTCGATTTCATCTCTGTTGTTAAGTTTTCATTCACATCTCTTTTATTAATATTGTGAATGTTCCGGGAAGGTTTAACTGACCATTCTGCATTGTGTTGTCTCACTGTACTGAATTATATCACTGAGCACTAACATGGGAAGACTGACCAGCACCCAAATAACTGCACATGTCCAGCAGCAAACATAAACCAAGAAGAACATATGGTGCCATATACAGTTTAGCCACCAACAAGGCTTAATCAGTAGTCAGGGCTGTAAAGATGAAAACACTTACATACATGTTACATGTGGAAATGTAATTAGAGAGTTTACAGAAATATGATCCAAATGGCCAATTGCCTGTATGTACATCAACAGCATAAAATGGAGGGAGGAGGGAAAATGTGAAATCCGCCAAGTTCAGGAACCAGACTTTACTTTATGTTTCTTCATGATGAACCCAGTGACAGCGATGACAATGGCATTGCCAAATATCCCTAGGGCACAGGTGAGCACAGTCATCACTAAAGTTGTATAGCGGGCTGCTTCAGTGAATCCAAGCGAATAAGGGCTGGAGTCACAAAGTTCTATTGCCTCCTCCATCACCTACATCTGAATGATTAGAAATTGGTTATTACTGGTTATTACTGAGAAAATACAGGTATTAGTGCTAAGAGCTCTATGCACCTTTTTGGTCAAGGGTAAGTAAGTCTGTAAGGAGGTGATATTAATTTTATTTTGAAATAATATAGTGCCAGATAGCCAGCAAGGATAGTCTGTTGTCCCAAAGAGGAGTGAGTACTTTGGGGTAGAGCCCTGGGTGTCTGTGTGCCAGTTAGGGCACGGGGGCGTTCAGGAGTTGGTTTGAGGGAACCTACAGAAGGTAAAGTGAAATGGCTCGTAAGAAGCCTGAGAACTATATGGCAGACACCGCAGAAAATTAGGGGGAAGGTCCTCCTCAGTGGTTAATGGCAGTGCATTTCCACGTGACAGGAGCTCTGGAGTCTTCATAAGCAGAACACTGTGTATGTGAGGATTGGAAAGCATCCTCTGAATTAGTGTTTTATGTGTAACTGATCTACTTGGGGTCCGTTCCTATACCTTTCCCTGTAATGGGTGTCTGCCAGCCACGGGTAGCCTCATTACAAATATATCCAGTAGGAGTTCACATGCATCCTGCATATTACTCATAAGGCACAGAACGAACAAAATAATAATATACACAGAATACTAAAGTTTTAAATCCTCAGGAAAAGAATATACACAATCGCTCCACCAAGTATCCAATTAACCACTTACAGTGCGGCTCTGCGCTGAAGGTGCTTTGATGGGTGCCCTTTTTTACGTCCACCCTAGCGCTTTCTGGTGGTGCCTTGAAGTGCAGAACAGTCTGAAAAGCTTTACTTCTTTTCAAATGCCTTTACTGCACATTTCTTAGGGCATTACAGCAACGTTTCAGGCCTTTTATGGTCTTTTATCAAGCTTACATTCCTTTTTATGCCCTTGTACACCACCTAGTGGATGCATGCAACCATATATACAGTGTATCAAAGAACAATGTATCCATGTATTATTTAATCCCAAAGGGTTAATGTTTCTAGCTTCGAATCCAGAAAGCTTCCCTGTGTACCAATTCTTTGTTACTAGACATATATGAGTATTAAACAAGACATATTAATGATAAGAGTATCATTAATATGTCTTGTTTAATACTCATATCTGCCTCCCCATGATTCCACCCTTATTCCTTTTTTTTATCTCTATTTAATGTTTCAGTTTCTCTAGGGCTCCTCCATTTAGACAATAACATACATTACTTGTAGGCGCATATCCCTGTACTGTGTTGCATGTTGAATAAAAACATTGTAACATTATAATAAATATTGTAGAAATAGCCAGTGACCCTTTGTCTTTCACTAAAATAAAAATAATCTGTATTGTTTATATAAAAGATTATTGGATCTGTATTGTTTATATAAAAGATTATTGGATATCACATGAATGGACGGGAGTTCCCCCTATACTGGGTGCTTATTCTTGTGCTCCTGTTATCCTTATCTAGTTCCGCTTCCAGTCCTGTCTGCTTTGCTGCTTCCCATTGGTTGTTCCTGCTATGTAGCTGGCCGTGCAAATTAAGATCTTCTCAATTTCTAAGGTTGCTAAATAAGTTGATCTTGGTATTAAAAAAGAAAGAAAATTGATCACCCCGGCGGTGAGCCCTAGCGGCTGATCCAGTAATTTAGCTCTATAGTCAACAGCTGAATCCAAACTTGAATTCCAAACTCTCTGGACCCACTCCAATTTGTGTATTACCTAAATAGATCTACAGAAGATGCAGTTGCCTTAGGCTAATGCCACACGAGGCGTAGGGCGGATATTTTCAGCAAGCGGAAAAGCACCCTACGCCTCCTACCTGTGCCTGCACCCGAATGAATGGAATCTGTAACTGGATTCATGACTTTCTCGCTAACAGACCACAGTTTGTCGAGGTTGGGAACTGGAAGTCTACCACAATCTTTACCAGTACAGGCACGCCACAAGGATGCTGTCTTAAGGTGGCCATACACGCTAAGATATGCTCGCTTGCCGACCTCCCAATATCCCCACCTACGGGTGGGTGATATTGGGCTAATTCGAATTAGAATGACGGGTATAGGCGTCTCTTGGTTCGGCATCACATCAACAAGCCAATGAGGTCCCCGATCCGACTAATTTTTCCCGATCGAGATCTGGACGATTTCAGGCCAGATGTTGGACAGGCAAGCTTGTCTTTAGTGCCCATACACGGGCCGATAAGCTGCCGAATCGGTCTAAGGGACCAATATCGGCAGCTAGAATGGGCCCGTGTATGGCCACCTTTAGTCCCAAGCTTTCCTCCCTCTACACTTTGGATTGTTCATCTCCTTTGGATAACTGCAAAGTCTTTAAGTTTGCAGATGATACGACAATCCTTGGCCTCATTCAGAACAACGATATAACAGCTTGTTTATGACATTATCAAGTACAGTAGGAAACATGACCTGGTTCTCAAGCAGCAAAAACAAGAGTTTATCATAGATTTCATAGATTTTCAACATGAGCCGCTACAAATTGAAGATTGAGCAGGTTGAGAAGGCATAACCCAAAAAGCTCACCAACGTCTTCATTACCAACGTCTTCATTTCCTTAGAAGACTGAAGCGAAGACTTGGAGTCAACAAGTCGGCACAAATTACTTTTTATAGAGCAACCATAGAAGGCATTCTAACTGGCAGTATTTTAGTGTGGTATGGCAGCATCACTCAACAGGAAAAAGTATCTCTCCAAACTCCAACTGCTGAATGGATCATCTCCACCACACTTCCATCATTATCTGACCTAGATACTGGCAGATGCAAGAACAAAATCAAAGCCATTATTAGCGACCCAAGTCATCCAGGGCATAGACTGTTCATATGTAATAAGCCCAACTATTCTCTTAGGCACAAAAGGCCTGAAATGATAAAAGCTAGGAGTAAAAGTCTATTTAACAGCTTCTTTCCAAGAGCAGTCAGGCAAATTGCAAGCGAGCCCAGGCAACAGGAAATATATAACCACTAACCTCATTTTCTCTCATAAACTCTCTGTACTGTTTACATATTCTAATACATATCTACTCACTGTACTCAAGTATTATTAATATATCAATGTACTGTGTATCTTTGTAGCACACTCAGCACTTTACCATTGTTTTTGTAATTAGAGTGTAATTGTGTAATACATTGCATAATGTAATTGCGTCTTACTGCCCTATGCTGCACAATAATTCCCATGTACTTTTAGTACAAATGGCAATAAATCCCTACTTGACATGACTTGAATGAGATGGCAGTTCAGTGCCAGACCCTATCTGTAGGCTAGTGCTGTGCTTAACCAGACATGATTTTCCAGACAGCTAGATCAACATTTGGCTGAGCTCCAGTCACATATAGTTAGCAAGCTGTTGTTTTGCCCCCAATACAGAAAGCTGGAGACTGGACCATGGGTAGCTGAGCCAGTATTGGTCTGTTCATAGCTTTTATTACTAAATTACAATGTTAACACCTCAAATAATTCACTCTGCCTTTTTAAATTGTATTATTGAACCAACAAATGTATTTTAGCTATAATATTGGTGTGTAGGTGCCATCTCAGTGCATTGTGCCTGAGTCTGAGCTTTCAGAAGGAGCCGGCACTACACATTAGAACTGCTTTCAGCTAACCTATTGTTTCTCCTACTCCCATGTAACTGGAGGAGTCCCAAGCCGGACTTGGATTTCTTACTACTGAGTGCTATTCTGATACCTACTGGGAGCTGCTATCTTGCTCCCTTCCCATTGTTCTGCTGATCGGCTGCTGGGGGTGAGGGGGGGGATATCACTCCAACTTGCAGCTCAGCAGTAATGTGTTCCTGAGTCTGAGCTTTCAGAAGGAGCCGGCACTACACATTAGAACTGCTTTCAGCTAACCTATTGTTTCTCCTACTCCCATGTAACTGGAGGAGTCCCAAGCCGGACTTGGATTTCTTACTACTGAGTGCTATTCTGATACCTACTGGGAGCTGCTATCTTGCTCCCTTCCCATTGTTCTGCTGATCGGCTGCTGGGGGTGAGGGGGGGGATATCACTCCAACTTGCAGCTCAGCAGTAATGTGTTCCTGAGTATGAGCTTTCAGAAGGAGCCAGCGCTACACATTAGAACTGCTTTCAGGTAACCCAGCTGCTATATGCTCCCTTCCCATTGTTTTGCTGATCAGCTGCTGGGGGTGAGGGGGGGGATATCACTCCAACTTGCAGATCAGCAGTAAAGTGTTCCTGATTCTGAGCTTTCTTACTATTGAGTGCTATTCTGATACCTACTGGGAGCTGCTATCTTGCTCCCTTACCATTGTTCTGCTGATTGGCTGCTGGGAGGGGGGTGATATTTTGCACAGCAGCAAAATGTGTGACTGAAGTTTATCAGAGCACATGTCACATGGCTGTGGCACCCTGGGAAACTAAGAATATGTCTATTCCCATGTCATATTTCAAAATTAAATCTAAAAAAAAATTCTGCTGGAGGAGCACTGATAACTGCATTTTGTAAAAACCATGTTCTGCGACAGAATCCCTGTTGAGATGGGACCATGTCTGATATTAAGGGATTGTAAAGGCAAAAAATAAAATCCTATTTTTACTTTCTCTACTCAAAAACAAACCTACCTCCAGTATACTTTCATATCAAAAATCTCTACCATTTCTATTAACTGATTGTATTCTAACGCCCCCTTTGCTTTACTTGCTCCGACTGCTGCAGACACTATACAGATAAACAAACTCTAATGAATAAATAGTAAACCAAGCTAGCTGTAAACAGAATTGCAACAGATTGGAAATACTGTATAGGTCTATAATCATTACAACATGCTCTTCTATGCAATAGGTATTTATATTTATATGTTAAACCCTGAGCTTATTGATAATTGGAGTTCTCTAAGTGGACCAGTCATCTTTACGTATTTGACCTCATCATTCTCTGGTTCATCCAATCTCTTCAAGAGACAACAACTATAATCCATAACATACTTACTGAGTTAGTCACAAGGAAGTTCCTTGGACAAGAGCATATGGGGTAATCTTTCAGGTTCATCACCTTTTCAAGTCGTGGGGTGGTACAGCAGATCAACTGAATGGAAGACATGGTTACCAACTTGCCAATTTTAAACCAGACATGCACAGAATTCATATGCTGTGTATGACCAATTCATTTAGAAGCATTCTGCAAGGCTGCAGAGAGCAATGTAGTACAGGTTTAGGATCCGTTATCCGGAATGCTCGGGACCAAGGGTATTCCGGATAAGGGGTCTTTCCGTAATTTGGATCTCCATACCTTAAGTCTACTAAAAAATCAATAAACCATTAATTAAACCCAATAGGATTGTTTTGCATCCAATAAGGATTAATTATATCTTAGTTGGGATCAGTTACAAAGTTCTGTTTTATTACTACAGTCAAAAAGGAAATCCGTTTTAAAATTATGAATTATTTGATTAAAATGGAGTCTATAGGAGACAGGCTTTCCGTAATTCGGAGCTTTCTGGATAATGGGTTTCCGGATAAGGGATCCCATACCTGTACAGTGAATTATTTTATAATCAGCTATGCACAACGTGGTTCTTATTAAAGGGGATCTAAAGGCAAAAAATTAAATTGTAAAAATAATGATTTTTTTATATTAAACAGTATGCAGTCTCTGGGGTTTGATTCTATAAAGGGAAAACATACCCTCTTTTTTACATGCACTCTTTGGGCTTCCATAGCAGTGTCGGACTGGCCCCCCCAGGATACCAGGAAAACTCCCAGTGGGCCCAGGGGTCAGTGGGCCCTCCTGCTCCTGATCATTTGGCCTAACTCATGGTCATTTCCTATTTCTGAATGGGAAGAAAGAGGAGAAATAGATGGAAGAATAGATTTTAGCATGTAAATAAAAGACTAGGAGAAAAATTCTTTGGAAAGCGGGCCTAGGGTCTAAGGTTTTCTGGTGGGCCCCTGGGTTCCCAGTCCAACACTGTTCCATAGAAAACTTGTATAAAGAATTTTAGGCCTTCCAAAAAAAACAATATAATTGCATTTTTTACACAGACATACCTGATTTCACAGACGTAAATGTAACAACAATTTTACTGTGATGAACCATTTCCATAACCCCCCTTAGGCTCACAGTGTAAAACAGCTCCTCCCTCACCTTGTTTCATTGTCAAGTGATATATTCTGGGGCTTGAAGTCTCACTGCTTTCCAGAACATCTGTGCACCACCCACTATGGAGAACTGAGAAAGTCCCAGAATCCATCACTTCGCAATGGAACAAGAGGAGTTTGGGGACCGCATTACACTGTAGCATTAGGTCTGTATGTTGTCCCCATTGGTCCCCAGTATTGGCTCCCATATCTGAGATCATCCAGTTAACCCCCCTTTATATTGCATGGCTTTTCTCTACATTTTTTCACCTTTATCTTCACTTCTTAAATCCATTGGTGGAATGCAGAAAAGAAGGGCTCCTGTGCAAAGAAAACCATAGATCGGTGCTGTTGTGGAACGGAGGAGCGTCTGTGCATCTGACCCTGGTGATGAGAAATGCTGCCCATCTGGATGTTCCAGAGGTATGTTACTCGGATGGAAAAGGGGGAAAAGCTGAGTGCATCGTATGTGAATAAAGATCACTAGGAAACATGGGGGAGTCATTTATGAAGTGGTGCAACATGCCAAGATGGCACGTAGGTGCATACATTTTGCCTTCTCTGGCCCAAACTGAAACTTATTGCTTTTAGATAATATGCAGGTCATAGCTTGTATTTATCATGGCCACCTGTCCCAATACAGAAATGAGTGTGCCACACTACTTGCCTATACACTAGCACCACTGCCTGGCGTCTAAGGGAAAAATGAAGCACAGTGCCAGAAATAATTCGGATCTCCATGCCTTATGTCTACTAAAAAATCGTTTAAACATCATTTAAACTCAATAGGATTGTTTTGCCTCCAATATGGATAAATTATATCTTAGTTGGGATCAAGTACAGGTACTGTTTTATTATTACAGAGAAAAGGGAATCATTTAACCATTAAATAAACCCAATAGGGCTGTTCTGCCCCCAATAAGGGGTAATTATATCTTAGTTGGGATCAAGTACAGGTACTGTTTTATTGTTACAGAGAAAAGGGAATCATTTAACCATTAAATAAACCCAATAGGACTGTTCTGCCCCCAATAAGGGGTAATTATATCTTAGTTGGGATCAAGTACAGATACTGTTTTATTATTACAGGGAAAAGGGAATCATTTAACCATTAAATAAACCCAATAGGGCTGTTCTGCCCCAATAAGGGGTAATTATATCTTAGTTGGGATCAAGTACAGGTACTGTTTTATTATTACAGAGAAAAGGGAATCATTTAACCATGAAATAAACCCAATAGGGCTGTTCTGCCCCCAATAAGGGGTAATTATATCTTAGTTGGGATCAGGTACAGGTACTGTTTTATTATTACAGAGAAAAGGGAATCATTTAACCATTAAATAAACCCAATAGGGCTGTTCTGCCCCCAATAAGGGGTAATTATATCTTAGTTGGGATCAAGTACAGATACTGTTTTATTATTACAGAGAAAAGGGAATCATTTAACCATTAAATAAACCCAATAGGGCTGTTCTGCCCCCAATAAGGGGTAATTATATCTTAGTTGGGATCAAGTACAGGTACTGTTTTATTATTACAGAGAAAAGGGAATCATTTAACCATGAAATAAACTCAATAGGACTGTTCTGCCCCCAATAAGGGGTAATTATATCTTAGTTGGGATCAATTACAGGTACTGTTTTATTTTTACAGAGAAAAAGGAAATCAATTTAAAAAATCTGAATTATTTGATTTTAATGGAGTTTACGGGAGAAAGGCTTTCTGTAATTTGGATCTTTCTGGATAACAGGTTTCCGGATAACAGATCCCATACCTGTACACAGGGAGAACAAGTGAAGGCGGCAAATAATTTAAGTACAAAAAACGAGTAATGAAGGCCAATTGAAAAGGTTCTCTCCGATGCAAAGGAACAAAGCTGTGCTAACTCATGTGCCCTCATGCGGTGGATCATGGGAAAATAACAATGCACCCCATAGAAACACATGTAAACATGCTATGTCTAAGGGAGAAAATGTGCATTCTACCCAAATATCTCCTACCTGGCATTTAGCCACCCAGACAAGGCTCAGGCCCAGTTTGGGAACCACTCGAGCTAAGGGATGAAAGGGCACACACTTTAAGACTTTAGTTGACCTTTAACATAAGCAGCCCTTTTAATGTCAGCCGTCGGGAACAGCAATTAACACAATTAAATATATGACTGCCAGAATATTATAAAACACAAAAGGTTGTAATTAGATGCCTACACATAAAACTGGATGAGCTTGTCTTTTCTATGCAGTCATCAGGTGACTACAAAATAAATAAAGGTGCAATGTGGGAATTTTTGTTCAAGCTTTTTGATTTACGTATTGTGAAAGTCACTGCTCTTACCCAATGTACTGTTTGGAACCAGGATATAAATTGAGATGAACATCCTACAGCAGCACAGACTGATCTCATGATGAATACAGGACAGATCTGTGTAATTGGGCTGCTGCTCTGCGCTGTTGGACTATGCACATCAGGTAAGTACCACCAGCCTGGGCCGGGAGCTGGTACTGGTAAGATAACTAGCAATAGAGATAGTCTAACATGGCTACTGATAAATAGGTGTTAAAAGTGAAGAACTTCCCCAGGGATTATTATTGTTTACATGATACCCCAGGTTGGCCTTTCTGCCTGCTGATAATGGCACCAGTTCGGGGCCGGTGCCCATGCTAAATAGAGAAGCCAGCTTTTGGCCTTCTATGGCACATAGGCGCCTGGACTGGAGCAGTAGAAGAAGATCCAGGAGATGGTGGCATGGAGCTCCTGTAGTGGTTCCCTGGCCAGGGCACATTTCACTGAACTACAGCACTAACCTGGGGTATCAGTTAAGCAATTATAATCACCATAGGGTGCCTAACATTTTGTCTACCCCCCCCCATCCACTTCAGTGATTTTACCTTTCCTACTTCTTCAAACCCCAAGACACATGGATCTCCTATCCCTTCATCTTTAATAATAATGATGAAGTGAATAGAATTGTAATGATGCCTGTCTGACTTATATTGATTAATCCATTCAAAAAATATGTCTGAAACACCAATTATCGTAATGGAGGTTACTTTCTCTTCAAATGTTTAAAATGTAACAATTTGGTGGTGATGGTATAGACTTGGAAGTGATGTGACCTGGGTCGCCTTACTAAACACAGTTTACAACCCAAGACAACTATTTTGTTGGATATTTCTGGTGCTTTTATGATAATATATTATACATGTATTTGTAACAGCGGCCAAACCAGGAAGATGCCCACCTGAGGCGTTCTTGGCAGAAAAATATTTGTCCCACACTAACAGATGCAGATCTGACGGTGACTGTGGGGGAAACAAGAAATGTTGCATGGACAATGGTGAAAATTTCTGCAAACCTCCAGCGCATGGTGAGTGTGGGGCAAATAGAAAGTCTTGGGGGGTCTGTTCCGCCGTGCATCTCTTCTTCACCTGCTGGACCTGGGAAGGTGCCCTTGGCCCTATGTGTCTCCCTCTCAGAGGCACATTATTTGCCAGCACTGAGAACAGTAGCAGTAATGTGTGGCAGCACTTTACTGCATTACTGTTAAATACAGTACCTGGTCTGCCTTTTGTTTTCCTCTGCACTGCTGTTCCTGACTATATGTACCAATGGAAAAATGTACCAAGGTAACTAGTCAGCTTCTCTCTAGAGAAGAATCCCTTTCCCACATTACCGTGCTTGTTTTGGGAATACAAGACATCTGACTTCTGAATCGTTTTTTTTCAGTATAGGTACTCAGAACCAGCAGTTATATTTAAAAATCATTACAAAATCAATAACATATGTATTTAATGCCCATTGGAAATTTGCACAGTTTGCATTAATTCTGCGTAAAAGAGACAGCCGGTGTAGCTTCCCTGAAGTCACTAACTTGTCTATTTGTAACTAATAGAGAGGCCTGGCGCCTGTCCCTTTGGCACACGAGTACCACGCAAAACCGATTATTGCACCTCAGACAGTATGTGCCCTGTTGGATCCAAGTGCTGCTTCCGTGAAGGTGGAAGGACCTGCCTGCCTTCTGTGGGAGGTAAGAAATCGAATTGTACTTAAATGCTCTAACCTCTGTGTTACACAGCTCTGCTCAGGCAGCCCCACTCTATTCCCTAACTAATTTACTTTACCATAATCCCTTCTGACCACAGCCACTGAACAGCAGTGCCTTATTGCTTTGTGACCGCTTTTCCTAGTTGTGGAAAGTTCCTGGAGGAAAGGTGTTGTAACTTTTTTAGCTGTAATATTGGTGTGTAGGCACAATCTCCTGAGTGTGCCTGTGTCTGAGCTTTCAGAAGGAGCCAACGCTACACATTAGAACTGCTTTCAGCTAACCTATTGTTTCTCCTACTCCCATGTAACTAAAGGAGTCCCACGCTGGACTTTGATCTCATAACAAAAAAAAAACATTTCAGCAAGTGCATATGCTACAGGCCCACGGTGAGGCCGTAGCAACAGTTATTCTGATAAAGAAAATAAATTGAGACACAGAGCCACAGTTACTGGTTTGACACATACAATTCCTTTCTTCTATTCTTCCTTGTGTTCTCTGGACAGGGCTATTTGTAAGCCATGATCCAGGGAGGTCATGGACCCCTTTAAAAGGGACACCATTACGAAATGTATTCAGTTCCATCCCTCCTGAGAATTACCCCATTTTGTGCAAATTTCTACACACTGTTGCTCAGGCTTAGTCACTATGAAGCACTTAAGTAGCACTTTCTTCCTTATGGGACATGAAGCGTTCTGTTTGATGCCCGACTGTGGGTAGCACTTCTGCCTGGCAGCACTGGGGTCCTGAGTTCAATCCCAGTATCTACAAGGAGCTGTATGTTCTCCCCATCTCTATGTGAGATTCCTCCAGGTTACCCTGGTTTTCCTTCCAGGAAGGTTAATTGGCTTATGACCAAATTGAGCATAGTGTGTGTAAATGTGATAGGATTGTAAGCTCCTCTGGAGCAGAGACTGATGTGAATGATGTATCACCTATGTGGAAATATGTGCTATAAAAATACCAGGAAAATATAAAAAAAAAAAGAATTTGGGCTGCATTAGTTCTGCATGTTGTCTGCATTTATTTAAGTCTGAGATCATCCAGTTACCCCCCCCCCCCCCCACCTTTATATTCCATGCCTTCTTCTCTGAATAAATTCACCTTTATCTTGACTGCTCTTTTTAAATCCATCCAGTAAAAAAGGGTTCCTGTCCTCCTGGCATAATGATAAACTGCTTTGTTCCGATGAGGAGTGGGTGTCAGTCGGACTCTACATGTCCTGGTAATGAGAAATGCTGCCGATCTGGATGTTATAGTGAATGCAAGGTATGTAACTGGGAACTAGGTGTCTCCCTTCCCTCTTGAAGGGAGTGCTTGTACATGTCCTTTTTGTTCTATATGTACAGTAGAACGAAAAAAAATATACTCAATGCTAAAGATTTTCTAGACTACATTGAAATCTGTTGTATGTACAGTAAATGTGTATAAATACATATACAGGTATGGGATCCCTTATCTGGAAACCCGTTATCCAGAAAGCTCTGAATTACAGGAAGCCTGTCTCCCATAGACTCCATATTAATCAAATAATTCAGAATTTAAAACTGATTCCCTTTTCTGTGTAATAATAAAACAGTATCTGTACTTGATCCCAACTAAGATATAATTACCCCTTATTGGGGGCAGAACAGCCCTATTGGGTTTATTTAATGGTTAAATGATTCCCTTTTCTCTGTAATAATAAAACAGTACCTGTACTTGATCCCAACTAAGATATAATTACCCCTTATTGGGGCAGAACAGCCCTATTGGGTTTATTTAATGGTTAAATGATTCCCTTTTCTCTGTAATAATAAAACAGTACCTGTACTTGATCCCAACTAAGATATAATTAATCCTTATTGGGGCAGAACAGTCCTATTGGGTTTATTTAATGGTTAAATGATTCCCTTTTCTCTGTAATAATAAAACAGTACCTGTACTTGATCCCAACTAAGATATAATTACCCCTTATTGGGGCAGAACAGCCCTATTGGGTTTATTTAATGGTTAAATGATTCCCTTTTCTCTGTAATAATAAAACAGTACCTGTACTTGATCCCAACTAAGATATAATTACCCCAGGGGCAGAACAGTCTTTTGGGTTTAATTACTGTTTAAATAGTTTTATTAGCACACTTAAGGTAGGAGATCCGAATTATGGAAAGACCCCTTATACGGAATACCCTTGGTCCCGAGCATTCTGGATAACGGGTCCTATACCTATATTATATATATATATATTATATATATATATATATATATATTATATTATATATATATATATTATATATTGTATATATATATTATATATTATATTATATATATTATATATATATATAGGTATAGGACCCGTTATCCAGAATGCTGGATAGATATAGATATATATATATATGTGTAACGCTTTTCTGACCCTTTAGGAACAAACCGAGACTAGTAGTGATATAGAGAGCATGGGTTACATTGCGACACTTAATACAAAGGGGTGAGCCTCCGCTATATGGGAGAATCAGGATGGAGCGAGGGTGTAGTAGAACTACAACTAGCTGAGGTGTGTTGTGCAGATAGTAAATGATGGACGCCAGAGGATTCTTGCTGATCAACTATAGTACAAGTTTATTGGACAAGGCACAACTTAATAGTGCAGCAGGGTTATACTCACAGACACAGCAGATGTAATGGTCACAGAGGATAACAGCAGATGTGACACTTTAGGAACAGTATAACCCACTTGAAGGATTATGCAGAGTATTAGCTGTGAGCCCAGGAATGGATGCCCTTTACTGGAACGGATCCCCTCCAGCCAACTATGGTTCAGGGTAAGGAACTGCCTGAATCCTGCGTCTTAACTGTGGTCCCTACAGCAAGGCATACAGAGCCTGGGTTAGACTAAACCCTTACAGTCTCCTTTGATGGGGCCAGTGCTGCCCTTACTAAATAAGCTATCTATGCTCACCACTCCTAGAGGGTGCTATTACATATAACTGACTGTGCTGGCTTTATCTCATTCATGGGGCCCTGTCCCCGACTTACAAATGGCAGGTTCTCCTTACTGGGGCCTAATTGCCTCAGGCTCGATGACGTGCAGCCTTAGGACAACAGCAGCCAGAGAGGAAGACACTTCCTTGTGCCAGACACTATATAGTCTGCCAAGGGGAGTGGTCAACCTGGGCTAAACCTATAGGGGGTAGCCTAATAACTGAAACAGGAGTGCAGAGGGCTCTGCCCTATTACAGCACAGATAAGGAAAAGATAGGGGATAACGCCATAGGGAGCTTAACCCTATGGGTCCCTACATATACATATATATATATATATACAGGGTTGGAATGACAGCACACGCAGGATGTTTTTCAAGAAGAATCACACTCTGTGATTCTTCTTGAAAAACATCCTGCGTGTGCTGTCATTCCAACCCTGTGTATCTACGCTTTCAGCACTGGCACCCAGGTATTATCTTGCTCTTATGGTGTGCAGCTTTCCAGCAACTCGTTTCTATATATATATATATATATATATATATATGTGTGTGTGTGTGTGAGTTTTATATACATATTGCACAGAGATGTTTATTATATTGTCCTTTTCTTTTTTTTCTAGCCACCAAACTTCTAGAGACCAGATCTTAACACCAGAAAATCCACCATTGTGACTTTATGCCTCTAAAACATTATCTAGTTCATGTAATAAGAAGCACATTAATGATCACTATTGTCTATGTGGGTGCATTTATATACTAAAGAGAACGTACCTTAAATTCTCTGTATGCGTTTTTCTGTGTTTGGGGGAAAGGCAATAAAATATAAAGTGATGAAAAGGTGTAAGAAAAAGGAGGAGACTCTGGCTCATTTAGTGAAAAATAAATATATTGTTTACTCTGTAAAGTAGATAGAACTTCAATGGGGAAACAACATTTTTCTAACAAACAATGGAAACTTTAAAGGGGAAGAATTCCTCAGCCGATTACAGTGGGTTAATTTTATAACATCCTTGTGAGTGTAATATTTACATTTTTAAAAGTCTTAAAACCCCAGGTCCCAAGCATTCCAGATAATGGATTTACAGATAATAGATCCCACTACTTATAATAAAGAGTCTAAATCAATGGTGGGTACCTCAAAGGACATGTAAACCCCACACACCAAAATGTAATCAGTGAACAGCCTCTTTGAAATCTTTCAATACCTGCCACACTGGTTGTCCAGAGCAGTGTTTTTCAACCTTTTTTGGGCAAAGGCACACTTGTTTCATGAAAAAAATCACGAGGCACACCACCATTAGAAAATGTTAAAAAATTTAACTCTGTGCCCAGCAGCAGTGCCCCCCTAGTACACTGGTGCCCAGCAGCAGTGCCCCCCTAGTACATTGGTGCCAAGAGCAGTGCCCCCCTAGTACATTGGTGCCCAGCAGCAGTGCCCCCCTAGTACATTGGTGCCAAGAGCAGTGCCCCCCTAGTACATTGGTGCCCAGCAGCAGTGCCCCCCTAGTACATTGGTGCCCAGCAGCAGTGCCCCCCTAGTACACTGGTGCCCAGCAGCAGTGCCCCCCTAGTACACTGGTGCCAAGAGCAGTGCCCCCTAGTACATTGGTGCCCAGCAGCAGTGCCCCCCTAGTACATTGGTGCCAAGCGCAGTGCCCCCCTAGTACACTGGTGCCCAGCAGCAGTGCCCCCCTAGTACATTGGTGCCAAGAGCAGTGCCCCCCTAGTACATTGGTGCCCAGCAGCAGTGCCCCCCAGTACATTGGTGCCAAGAGCCAGCCCCCCTAGTACATTGGTGCCCAGCAGCAGTGCCCCCATAAGTCAGTGTGCCCCGTGGCCCCCCCTAATACATTGGTGCCCAGCAGCATTTTACTCTTCGGCGGCTTCAGCAGCATCTTCCCCTCACGCGCGCCGCCTCTGCACTTCTGCCTACACGCGACCGCACACAGGCCCTTTTATAACGTTGCGCCCCGTGCGTACTGACGTCACCCGTACACACGGGGCGCAACCAATGACAGGGCCCGGATTTTTTTTTAAAGTAAAAATTGCGGCCCTGCCTACGGCACACCTGGCCACTAGTGTGCCGCGGAACAGTGGTTGAAAAACGCTGGTCCAGAGGTTAATAGTAACCCTTTAGTAACCCCTTAGGGTGAAGACACACAGAGCTACTAGTATCTGCTACTTGTTGTGGCTACTAAAATAGTCATTTACTGATAATTGTCTCTATGTGTGTTTTAGCAGAGGCAATTCTCAGTATTGTCTATGGCAGGGGATTTTCTGGCTTCTAGTAGCTGTGAAAAAGTAGCTGCTACTAGTAGCTCTGTGTGTCTTCACCCTTAATCACCCTTCTCCTCCTGTAACCCACTCGGCAGCCAGTGAAAAAGATGGCACTGCTGGTTCCCATAGAAACTCAGCTCCAGCTGTCTGCTTCAATTTTTTTCTCCTAACCTCCTCTCCTGAGCTCAGTTCCAACAAAGCAGAACTTTTATCAGAGACAGTTGTGCCTGTGTAAGCCTGTATTCTTGATGAAATGTATGCTGAATAAGGGTTTGTGTGTGTGTATGCTGTTTGCAGATTTAAATGTATCTGATTAAGTATTACTGATTAAGTAACACTGTCAGGACAAATTGTCCAGGAGAGTTATGTATAACTGATGCCAACAAGTAGGTAACCGCCGCCAACATGGGATGGGAGGGTATACGTGAAAAATGAATTGGCTGGAAAAGCTCTTTTGCCTGCTGGAAGGATCTACTGATGAATAAAGAATCAGAGACTATAATGTATGGTCCCAGTGTAAGCAATAACAACTTGGCCACCCTTTCTTCATAACTGAGACCTTCCATTCCCTTTACCAGCTTAGTTGACTTTCAATAATATCCCATTTGAGCACTGAAGACCAGAATTGCTGTGTATATTCTAGATGGGGTCTTTCTAGTGCTTTGTTAGTGGATGACACACGAGGAGGTTAGTTACCCTGTGATTAACCTCACGTGGCAGTGGTGACTAGTGTCCTGGAATGCTTTCCTATCGGCAAGAATGTAAATCACCAGTGTCACAGCAAGAGGAAACTTCAGAAAGCTTTCCTACTGGCGATTTACCTTCTTGCCAGTTGGAAAGCATTCAAGGAGATTAGTTGCCACCACTAGAGGACCTTCCTGCTAATGAGGAGGAATAACCCCAGCAGGAAGTAGGGGGGTGTTGGCCTTTCTGGCAGTGATAGAGATAGGGAAAGAAGCCTGTTTGTTAGGGGGGGTTAGGCCTTGCAGAAATAAGGATTGAGAAAACACCCAGCCGGGGAGCCAGATTAGGAATCTTGTTGTATAGGACATGCTGTGAATAAAAAGACAATTCTGGTTTGAATGAAACTGAGTGTTCAAATCCAACTTTACAGACTGGCATTGATTGCTACAACTCTATCTATTATCCCACTCCCTGGTCCTTCTTCATCATAGATTTGCCTAACTTTATTGTTGAGCTATGTAGCAGACATTCCTAAGGTTGAACACCTAACCAGATCTAGAATAAATAAATCTATTCAGTCCAGTGTAGCCAGGAGTGCACATACCTTTACATTGGGGAGACAAAGCAACTGCTCTCCAAGCGAATGGCTCAGCATACGAGGGCGAACTCTACAGGCCAGGACTCTGCAGTATTTTTACACCTTAAAGACAAGGGACACTCCTTTGAAAACAGCAACGTCCAAATTTAAGACAAAGAAGTCCGCTTGTTTGAAAGAGGCCATTCATGTTAAAGTGGAGAAACCATCCCTAAACAGAGGCGGGGGCCTTCGACACCATCTGTCTGCTACATACAATGCTGTTCTAACATCTGTACCCCGGCAGTTTCAGGACTCACACATCCATTCATGCCACTCAAACAAGTAACACCTGTTTCTATGAGTTGCATGATACTTGTAACTCCATAACATTCACACCTCTCTGATGAGTTACAAGGTGCCATTGTGATTGGGTTAGTTCAGTTGAACTGAAGAAGCTGCTCGGATGAGTAGTGAAACGTCTTCAATGATTACTTAACAAGTCCAGTTGCTTTAGATTTATTTATATTAGATATACCATGACCTGGATGAATGAAAATCTTCATAGTCACTCCTAACCAGACTTATAAAAGTCAATGTATAATTTTATAGTGTAAGCATAAAGCTGAGCCTTCCATGTTTCAGGTTGTACTCAGCACTTAATCACAACCCTGCCTTCTTTACTGGCTTGTGAGATGAGAGGAAACCATATCTTCTGCCATAGAAAAATCAAACAAGTCAGAGATATTCTGTGAAATCAGACAACAGAAGGTAAAGGTTCCTGGTTCTTTTCTTACCTTAGACCAAAGCTCTGGGCTCCACTTGTGGACAAGGCACAGAGGCTGACTATTGAGATAGACCCAAACTGGAGCAATTGCCCCCCTGGCACTTCAGCTCAATTCCATGAGTAAGAAGTTCTGCCAGAATCTGATGATCCTGGCATTCTCCCTTTATAGAAAGCAATGTCATTGGACTTATCAGAGGGTAGCCACGGAGCAATGCAGCTGTCATGGTAACAACATGCAATAGAAATGGCATGTAAACCTTAAATCAGAAGAGATCAAAAATGAGGCTTCCAATACACAAATTAAACCACATTGTGCATAGCTGCTTGGAAAATAGTGAAATGTACAATGCATGTAGGTGTGACAATGGAAGTGCATGTAATTCATAAAGAAAAATAAAGAACAAAAAACATATAGTGCAATACATTTATAAAATAAACAGGGCAACCACTGTGCAGAGTGTAAACTGTGAATCCACTCCCACTTATGCTGTAATTCTATATGCTCACCAGATAACAATGGATAAAAGCCGAATATACGTGAAGTGAAACTTTGCTTGAAGAAGATGCCAAGGTCCTCAATATGGTGCAAGCAGAGAGGAGAAACAATGGATAGTGTGATATCATTTATTAAAACAAATACTGCATAAAACAGGCTACTCACAATTTGAAGCAGTCAACAAGGCAAAAAACGATGTAGCTCGACGCGTTGCGCGTGCTGAACGGCACGCTTCCTCAGGAGCAATAAGTAGTACACTGTCCCCCAACAATCATAAATAGTGAAATGTACAATGCAGGCTACCATCTTGCAGAATGAATTGGTCATACACAGCATATGTATGAATTTGGTATGTGACTGGTTTTTAAGGGGCAAGTATGTAACCACGTCCTCCCTTCCGTATCAGTGGATCTGCAATACCACCCCACTACTTAATAACAAGGTGATGAAAGATTACTAAAGGTACCCCTGTCATTATATCTTTCTTGTGACTCAGTATGTTATGGATTATAAATGTTTTCTCCTGAAGAGATTGGATGAACCAACCCAGAGAATGATGAGGTCAAATACATATTTGGACAGATGACTGGTCCACTTGATGGACTCCAACGTATACATAGTACATATTGCAGTGTGTTGTAATAATCATATGTCTCTAATCTGTTGCAATTCTGTTTACAACAAGCTTAATGGAAATATTATTCATTAGAACCTCGTTACACACGTCAGTGCTGAGCCACCCAGAATCTTTTACTGAAGTTAGAACACAGTGTTTATTCAGTTTTCATATTTACTGCATGTTTTCTAACATTGTAACCCCCATTTGTAAAAGCACTACCCTTTCCCCAGTAGCAGTAACTCATAGCAACCAACCAGTAGGTAGCATTTGCTGGTCACCTGTTTAAAAGCTAATATCTTATTGGTTGCTATGAGTTACTGCTTCTGGATAAACTTAGTGCCTTTTGTTACATAACTCCAAAAGGCTTAAAAGCAGTGATTTCTGAAATTTTTCGGGTCAAGGCACCACTTTTGCTCGAATCACTGCTTAGTAGACAACATATCAGCTGTTCATAGTTCCAGCAAAGCTCCAAGCCTTACTCAACATTCAAACTTGGTTTCCAGGAGGATCTAAGGGTTCTTACCAGTGTTGGACTGGCCCACAGGGATACCAGGAAAACTCCCGGTGGGCCCAGGTGTCTATTTAGTCTATATCATGGGCATTCCCTAGAAGAGGGACTAGGATAATAAAGAGTATGAGGGAGGAGAGGAGGAATTAAAGTTTTGAGAGTGTGCCCATGGTCCAGGGTTGTCTAGAGGGCCCTCTTGCTTCTAACTATTTAGCCTATATCATGGTCATTCCCTATTTCTTGATAGATGGAATAGAGTATAGTATGTACAGAAAAGAGACTAGGATAATAAAGAGTATGAGGGAGGAGGAATTAAAGTTTTGAGAGCCGGCCCATTGTCCAGGGTTGTCTGGAGGGCCCCTGGCATCTCAGTCCGACACTGGCTCTTACACACAGGCATTTGTTCATGCTTTTCCCGTGTGGTGGTATTTTTCTATGTTCTACCACAAAGGAACACAGGCATTATAACACAAACCATTCTTGTCTATTGTCCCTGTACCCACATGGTATGTTGTGGCTTCTCAGCCCTTATTGGTTCAGTGCAGTGCCGTGGGTGCACAAAAGAATGGGCTGCATCAACTAATGTTTTGAATTTCTTTCCCATGCAGTGAAACACAGACAAACCACCCCATGGGATTGCATGGAAAATATCCATTTACAGGAGCCCAAAGGACAAAATATTGTTTCTTTCCAAAAATCTCCAGACTGACGTTTAGTCTAGGTTCACCCAAGTAAGGCCCACACAGGGTCAGACTGGGGGGGTGCAGGGCCCACCGGGGCAGCCTTATCACTCACACCCCCCCCGCAGGGGCCATGCCCCCCTAACCCCCTACAGGGACCCCCGCCAACCACCCGACGTCCTTCCCTGAATGCGCATAAGTGAAACATGTCAGGGTAGGACATTGGGGCAGGGGAAGCGGCAACAGGGATCGGGTCTGGGCCACCAGTGCCCAACGGTTTTTTTCCCGGTGTCCCGGCGGCCCAGTCTGACCCTGGGCCCACAGTCAGGGCCACTTTAAGGTACCAGTAGGCCCAGGGCAAAGATCCCATTTATGGCCCTCCACAACTGCTCCAAAACTTAGGACTACCTTTTTTAGGGTGAACACACACAAAACTATTAGTAGCAGCTACTACATGACTACTAAAACAGACAATGTTGATCATTTACTGATAATTGTCTCTATGTGTGTTTTAGCAGAGACAATTGTCAGTAGTGTCTATGGCAGGGTATTTTTGGGAGTTTAGTAGCCATGAAAAAGTAGCTGCTACTAAGTAGCTCTGTGTGTCTTCACCCTTAAGCAGAGGAATATGAATACAATAAGGCAGGAAAAACAGAAAAAATAATCTGTGCTTACTGAAATAGACATCAGGTCCAAGCTTGCCAGCCTGTATAGCAGTGTTGGGAAAAGATAAACTGTGATTACAGATAACAGCTTTCTATTAAAAAATATATCTTTCAGGAATATTTGTTCTAACAGACAGTAAAAAAAATATGTTGAACTTAAACCAGCTGGTTAAAACGAGGGGGTCGGCCATTTCTGGGGAATCCTTCAGTCAAAAGTTATGGCAGATGGAAGGTCTGATGATGGGTCTTGTGCATTTGCCCATTTTGCACATTTGTTAAAAGGCCCTGCAGCAGCTTTAGTTGACCTTTAAAGTCTACTGCTACCATAAGCAGCCCCTATTAATGTCATCTGTTGGGAACAGTAAGGCTTCGACAATTAAATATATGACTGTGACAGTATTGTATCACACAGTGGGTGGGTCCCATTAGGGAGTAGTTAGATTTCTAAACCAGAACTGGATGTGCCGGTCTGTTTAGTGCACCAGGTAACTCCATAGCAATATCTGACGCTAAGATTTCATCCGTGGCTCAGACGCATCACCCTTTAGTATGAACATTAAAAGCAGAAAATAAAGGCGGTAACTGAGATTTTTTTATTTTGTTACAAGCTTTATGGGAAAATCCCTTAGGCATATTGTGAAATTCACAGGTCTTACCCAACGTACTGTTTGGAACAGGATATAAATGAAGATGAAGCTTCCCAGAGACGCACAGACTGATCTCATGATGAAAACAGGACAAATCGGCGTTTTGGGGCTGCTGCTCTGCGCGGCTGTATTTAGTGCATCAGGTAAGTACCACCAACCTCCAATCATGGTTAAGTATATTACTGATAAATGGGCATTGGCAAATCCAATTAGACTACTGTGAACATGGTGGAGGTGCTAGAAAATAGATTCTAATGTCTTCACTAAACACCGTTTAGAACTCAAAACGACCAAGAAAATATTTTACAAGGGCATTCCCGGTTCTTTTATAGAAATTATATATATTATATACATTTGTAACAGCGGATAAACCAGGAGAATGCCCACCTGAGGGGTACTTGGCAGAAAAATATCTCTCCACCTATACTGCATGCCAATCGGATGATGATTGTGGGGATAGCTGGAAATGTTGCACGGACAACGGCTACAAATACTGCAAACCTCCAGCGCAAGGTGAGTGCGGGGTACAGAGAAAGTCTTAGGGGGGTCTTAATAATAATTGTAAGCAACTTTGCAATTGAATTAAAAAATATGCAGCCTTTTCATAATTTTTAATGGAATAATATGGTAGATCTGGCTGACTACTTTGAGATTCAACAGTAATCTTCAGTCTGGCTTCAGCCTGCATCCCCCCAAGCCC
Organism: Xenopus tropicalis; assembly: GCF_000004195.4. NCBI lineage: Eukaryota > Metazoa > Chordata > Amphibia > Anura > Pipidae > Xenopus > Xenopus tropicalis. Next base: position 38,918,402 of record NC_030686.2, on the reverse strand, counting down.
ACAATTCCTTGCAAACATGATGTCAATAACAGGGCTGGATTTGTTGGCCGGGCGCCCCGAGGCCGCCCCCTCTCTGTCGCGCCCCCCTGCTCATGCGCGAACGCCCCCTGCGCATGCGCGAACGGCGAACCTCCCCCCGCGCATGCGCGAACTCGCGATTGCGCGGCCATTTTCAATCGCATACGGAGCAGTGGGGAAGAGGTCCCCATTGCTCCGTATGCGCAATAAACTTTAATATTTTGGTGCGGTGGGGCGGCATGCCGCCCCCCAATTTTTGCCTTTGTGGCCTTTCCACAAATCCGGGCCTGGTCAATAAGGAAAGAAGCATTGCAGTGCAATGCATTGTGGGTTATGTAGTTCCTGTAAGCTGTGGAGAAGTTGTTACAATTTATAACATCAATGTTTTAGTCCCTCCTCCCCTGCCGGGATTTCAAATGATGCAGAAAGAGAAGAACTGTTTTGCACCTGGATTTCAGCATATAAAAATGGTATTTATTCCTACTTTTTGAAGGAACAGATTACAGTGTTAGGTATATTAGGGTTTTTTGTGTTGTTTGGGGCTCTTTAACAAATTTTGGTTCAGAAGCCGGAGTCCCCCTTTAATGCATACTGGAACATTGGTTGGGATTCTGTTTTCTTCCATTGTGGCAAATTTTATTTTTGAACATGTGGTTGAATTTCCCCAGTGTGAAGGGCAGGACATGGCTGAATATATTTGGCCATTTGTGGATTAAAACTTTTTGCAGAATGTAGTGTGCAAAGTGTAAAAAAACCCATTAATTCTGTATGACAGAGACAGCCGGTGTAGCTTCCCTGAAGTCACTAACTTGTGTATCTATGTGTAACTGATAGAGAGGCCTGGCTCCTGTCCCGATTGTACAGATCAGCCACGCACCACCGATTATTGCACCTCGGACAGTATGTGCGCTGATGGATCCAAGTGCTGCACCCAAAATGGTGGAAAGACCTGCCTGCCTTCTGTGGGAGGTAAGAAACCTACATACACTTTGTGAAACATTACCGGTGATGTTGCTCATAGCAGCCAATCAGATGCTTTGCTTTGTTGAAATCTAATTGCTGATTGGTTGCCCTGGGCAACATCACCGCTAATACTTCACTCCACTTTTTTTTACAGCATGATAAATATACCTCTTTATGTACTTGTCTGTCTTATCTAAAATGCTCTGCTCAGGCAGCCCCACTCTATTCCCTCACTCCTTTACCCTCCCATATTGCCACTGCTAAGATACCTGATAGAAGGGGATGGGGGGGTTAAATGCTTCCCCTCATGACCACAGCCACTGAACAGCAGTGCCTTGTTGCTTTTTGACCCTTTTCTCAGTTGAGAAGGAGGGTCACAAACCAACAAGGCACTGCTGTTCGGCTACAACACCTTTATTCCAGACACTTCCATCACTGTTCTTTTTAGCTATTCCTGCCTGCCTATATGTAATGTAAGGTTGCCTTACATTACAATGAAACCAATGAGATGTTAGCTTTTAAACAGATGATCAATAAATGCTACCTACTAGTGATGTGTGGGCCGGCCCAATACCCACGGGACCCGCGGGTCGGGTGGGTTTGCGCAACCTCGCCACATCAACTGCGGGTGGGTTCGGGTTGAGCGCTTCCCTCACCCCCCACCCCCGCCCGCAACCTTACACTGACAGCTTCCTCTTCCGGTTTTCTAATTTATAGGTGCGCGCCTGGCACACCCCGCCCCCTTTTGTGATGTCATTGCAGGGCGGGCACAAGTCTATAAATAGAGGGAGGTAGCCGGGCCAGGTAGGGTTCGGGTTGGGAGTGGGCTGGATAGGGTCGGGCGCGGGTGGAGTATTTCTACTACCCACTAATTTGTTGCTATAGGTGACTGCACCTGTAGTTAACGTGTTACCTTTAATTGCATAAGCCCCTATACAACAGGAGTTACTTGCATAAGCCTCATTCACAGGGTCCCTGATCTCTGACTTCAATAAGAAATGGTTGCTGTAGTGCTTGAACTTGATCTTCTATAAGAAGGGCCCTCATCCACCGCTACAGGAAACAGGAAATACTGACACTCCACCTGGACCAGTGGGAAGCTCCTCCCTCCCTCAGGATATAGGGAAATAAAGGGGAGCTGTGGCCCCCATTTGCACTCCACTCTTGTGTATTATAATTAGTTTAGCATAGCACAGATTAGCCCCCTGCATAATGGTCTCCTGGGTAAAAAAAAACAAAGGGTGAGGGTTCGATTAGTAGAAATATAACTTTCAATTAAATAAAAGTTAGCTCAAGGTGAACTAGCCACTTTAAAGACCTGAAGTGATTACATTTATCCCCATTAAAAGGATGCCATTATGAAATGTATGCAGTTCCATCACTTGGACTTAATATACTGGGAAGCACCCCTTTTTGTGCAACAGCCTGAATTTCCAATCCCTATGGAGTACCTTAATTAGGGCTGCTGCACTTTCTTCTTTGCCTTTATTTTATAATGGTGCCAGTATTGGTTTCAGAGGGATCTTTCTCTCTGAGATCATCCATTTAATCCCCCTTAATGTTCCATGCCTTCTGTCTGAATTGCTTTACTTTTATCTTCCATGTATTGCAGACAAGAAGGGCTCCTGTCGTCGTAAAACCCCAATAATGTGCATTGTTGCAATGAGGAGCACCTGTTTGTCCGACTCCATGTGTAATGGTGATTATAAATGCTGCCCTTCTGACAACGGATGTTACAATGAATGCCAGGTATGTAGTTTGGATGAAAGGAGAAAAATATGCTTTGTACGTAGGGTTGCCACCTTTTCTTGTGATGCAATACCGGCTATCAGGTGAGAGAGTAGGAGATGGTCACATGAGGGCGGGGAAATGGGTGGGGTGGGGGAAATGGGTGGGGGTGAGGGTGGGGATATGGGTGGGGGTGAGGGTGGGGATAGGGGTGGGGCTGTCCTTTTAAAGGGGGAATCGAGCAGGGAAGGGAGGGATTTATGGGGTATTACAAATTTGTAATTGGAGCCCCGGCCCCTATTTGTACATGATAAGTGCATGGTGAGTAAGGCTTAATGTTTTATAACCACAGATGTGTTTATTTATATGAATTATACAGCAGGTCTTAGACCTTCTTCACCTTAGTATAGACCAGTGATCCCAACTAGTGGTTCATGACCAACATGTTGCTCCCAGTGGCCTCAAAGCAGTTTCTCAGTTTTGAATTTCTGGTAAGGAGGCAAGTTTTGGTTGCATAAAAACCAAGTATAATGCCAAACAGAGCCTTCTGTAGGCTGCCAGTCCACATAGGGGCTATTAAGTAGCCAATTATAGCTCTTAGCTTTTTCATGCTTGTGTTGCTCCCCAACACTTTTTGCATTTAAATGTGGCTCATGGGTATGAAGGGTTGGGGATCCCTGATATAGATCATAAAGGAAACACAGGGGCTCATTTGTTAAGTTGGTGCAGCATGCCAAGACGGAACATTGCTGTATTAATTGTGCCTCCTGTAGCCCAGCCTAGACCTTACTGTGCAGGCCAGGGCATGTAAGCATCATGCCTACCAGCAGTATAGAAATTATTACAGAAATGAGTATGGCTGGCACATATCCCTACACCACTCGCCTGCGCACTAGCGCCACAGCCTGGCATCTCAGGAATGAAAACGAAGCACAGTACCAGAAATTGTCTATGAAGAAGTCCCATGCTAATAAGCCTTTATAAACGCTTCAGCTCTTTAGAACAGGGATCCCCAACCTTTTTTACCCATGAGCCACATATATATGTAAAAATAGTTGGAGAGCAACACAAGCATGAAAAATATACTTGGAGGTACCAAATAAGGGCTGTAATCAGCTATTTGGTAGCCCCTGTGTGGAATGGTAGACTACTACGAGATTCTGTTTGGCAGTTTATCTGGTTTTTATGTAAGCAAAACTTGCCTCCAAGCCAGGAGCACCTTGGCATTGTCTTACTGAAGACTATGGTTGCCACCTATCCAGTTTTGATCCTAACAGTTTGGTTTTTCTTTGGTCTGTTTGGTTTAAATCTGTCTGTCCAGGTTTCAGCATTGTGCCCAACAGCCCTGCCCCCTGTATGTCACAAACAACCCCCCCCACATCTTGTCCCAGCCCCTATATGTCACAAATCCGTCCCCGTCGTCACTGCTCCATCCTGATGTTGTTAGCCCACCCCAGATGTCAGTGGCCCACCCCGACTATCTGAGGATCCTTTTAAGGACTGTATCCTGCTTAAGGGGATTGAACCCCAAAATAGGATTGAAAGATGCTGTATCCAGTCTCAAGATTTCTGTACTGAACGGATTTTTCACTTAAGTGTTTGTTTTATGGGCTGCACTTATAGTTATACATTGGAAAATATTTTGAAAGTAGCCCTGGTCTAAGAAAAGTGTAGAATGAAAGAAAATGCAAGATTTTCTAGATGCTTTCTACATGGAAATACATTGTATAGAAACATATTAGATATGTATTGCACAGAGCTGTTCATTATATTATCTTTCCTTTTTTCTTTTAGAAACCAGTTTAATAACACCAGAAAATCCAGCCTTATGACTTCAGAACATTATCTAGTTCTTGTGATAAGAAGCACATCCATGATCACATAGAAATGGTGCCTATTTGCACGTTGGAGATGGCTTGCCTCTGTATGTGGGTTTCTGGGTCCCCTCAGAGTCTTTACATGAATTTCTCTGAGCTTGGGGGGAAGGCAATAAAATAATAAAGTGTAAAAAAAAAAATGTTGTGTCCAATTTTAGTCCTTCCAGTGCAACAAAATATAAACAATACAGATTATTTTTATTTTAGTGAAAGCCACAGGGTCACTGGATATTTCTACAATATTTATTATAATGTTTTTATCCAACATGCAACACAGTACAAGGTATATGCGCCTACAAGTATTGTATGTTATTGTCTAAATGGAGGAGCCCTAGAGAAACTGAAACATTAAATAGAGATAAATAAAAGGAACAAGAGTGGAATCATGGGGAGGCAGATATGAGTATTAAACAAGACATATTAATGATAAGAGGGGAGTAACAAAGAATTGGTATATAGGGAAGCTTTCTGGATTCGAAGCTAGAAACATTAACCCTTTGGGATTAAATAATACATGGATACATTGTTCTTTGATACACTGTATATATGGTTGCATCCACTAGGTGGTGTACAAGGGCATAAAAAAGGAAGGTGTTTAATTGTTAGTAAGTTGATAAAAGGCCATACAAGGCCTGAAACGTTGCTGTAATGCCCTAAGAAGTGTATAAGAAAGGCATTTTAAAAGAAGAAAATCAGTGCTGTTCAGATTATTCTGCACTTCAAGGCTTAGGCACCACCAGAAATCGCTAGGGTGGACATAAAAAACGGCACCCATCAAAGCACCTTCAGCGCAGAACCGCACAATAAGACAAGAAAGCAATTGATTCACGGTGCTGCTAAATCCTTCTGTACCCGTGAGTCTCCTATAGCAACCGCCTAATACATAACTATACCCTGATCACTTATAGCAACTAATCAACAGGTACGACACACGTTTAAAAGCAAACATCTTACTGGCTGCTAGGGGTTACTGTACCTTTGCAAATGTGTTGCCTTTTATTACATATGGGGGTCAGTATGATGGAGCCCAGACATCTAAACCAAGTACATTTAGCTCCTTTAGCAGACAATGGGCCTATCAGGTAAGTTATTACCTTCACTTCCACTTTGTGCAATATCCTTTTGTACTCAGAATGTTGCTGAACTACACTACCAATCAGTCACACCACCAATCATCCTTATAACTTCTTATTGTCTGATCCAATCCAATTGTTCTGGAACAGGACTATAGATATTAATGTAGAGGAGTTCTAATGAGGGATAAGCCTAATAAAGGAATATCAATAATCCCATTACTAAAACATAACATTGAATTACAACTAAATGAAAATCAACTAAAAACAAAACGTTGAAACACAAAAGATGTGGGGCAGCAGCTCAGAGCAGTCAGGTCATTCTTATACTACAAACTGGGACTAGTAAGATTCCCCTAGCCTTGGTGGGAGGGATTGGCTTTATGCAATGCAAGGAGCCTATACAGCTAGTAGCCCAGGACCTTGTAGATTAGGACACGAGAACCACAACATAATGGAGCTTGAATTGTTTTTAATATTTTTTAATTTAGTAATGATTAAAATAATGTTTTATTAATGGTACTATTGGTATTCCCGGATAAGGTTGATCCCCCATCAGAACTCCTCTGAACGAATAACTTTAGTCTCTCTCAGGAACAATTGGAGGCAGCTGTTAAGAAATTAATTGGATACTTGGTGGAACGATTGAGTATCTTCTTTTCCTGAGTTTTTAAAACGTAGTATTGTGTGTATTGTATATTGTTTGTTTCTTCTGTGCCTTATGAGTAATATGCCGGACGCGTGTGAACTCCTACTGGATATATTTGTAATGAGGCTACCCGTGGCTGGCAGACACCCATTACAGGGAAAGGTATAGGAACGGACCCCAAGTAGATCAGTTACACAAAAAACACTACTTCAGAGGATGCTTTCCAATCCTCACATACACAGTGTTCTGCTTATGAAATCACTGCCATTAACTGCCAGTTATTTGGGTGCTGGTCAGTCTTCCCATGTTAGTGCTCAGTGATATAATTCCGTACAGTGAGACAACACAATGCAGAATGGTCAGAGAGATGTGAATGGTAACTTAACAACAGGGATGAAATCAACCAATATAAATGATAGCGATCAAACAATAACCTATACAGTATAGTAATAACACAACAACCACCAATGTTATATTGAAAACTGCAAACCTAATTCAAGCCCGTCTAGTGGCACCAATGCCAGTGGGAGAGAGAATAGCACCAATAATGAGTGTGACAGTGGGAGAGATATATTACTGCACCAACAATACCATATATAAAGCTTGATGACTGTACTGTTAATACCAGGGCTATCAGGGATACAGCCTTTTTAGTAGCCGGTATTGTAATACCTTGTTTTATTGTTGGTTACTTTATTCCTTTTATCCATGAATAAAATATTGAGCTAAGTAGCACTGATTATTTACTTCATTAGTAATGGGCTGTGCTGGAATCTTAGCGGAATAATTAGCAGTTAGAAGCAATAGCAAAGCTGATAGATGGGGAGGTCATTAGATACTAAAGCACATACTGGAAAATAATATGTGCAATGTCATCTGGCTGTGGGACAGAGAAACATCGGAATCGACTATAACCTCCCTCCCAGGTAAGAGCATCTTATTCAACAAGCAACAAAATCTTATATGGAGGTTCCTATACAGTCTGTGAGCACTGCCAAGAAATTGGTCAAGAAAGTCTAAATTAGTGAAGTCAGAACACAGTATGAATTTTCATACCATTTCATGTTACCTCTGTGTTTGTGATACTAGTTGGATAGATGGATAGAGCAGTAAAGTGTTGGGTATATGGGATATAAAAGACAGAAGAACATTTGGCAATCACTCCAAAGTACCAGCAAAGGCTACTCAGTTAGGAATAAAGGTGACTAAAGGTAAATATTTTGCCTTATAAGTATATATAAACAGGTCTCTCATATTTATCTCAGGGAAATAAGAGTTAATTAGGGGCATTGTTAGCTATCAAAATCTAGGAGACAGGCACCACGTTCCACAGCAGATGCCCCATCTCTCATCAGGCTCAGCTAATTGATTTCATGTTTGGCTGCACTGCTTTCATTTGCAGCCATTGGGCACCGGTACCCCTGTAGGATGTGCAGCCCAGCCAGCGGGTTGGGAGTCACTGTGTCACTGCTGGGAGTTACTGTACCAGTAATACACAAACAACAAAGGATGATTTATGTTTATTTGGGGAAGGTGAGCCTTGCTGTGTGCATGTTAAACCCAAAGAAGTGCTATTTCGTAAAAAGATTATTACTAGGTGATAAATACTGTCAATGGGGGGGGGGGGGGGAACTGTACCGCTAATAAGTCATACCACTCGTAATGTTGCTATAGTAAATCAGAAGAGATACAGACAGGGGAGAGCACACAGTATACCGGGGAACGTGAGTATGGATGTTTGTACATACAGTATGTAGAGTTTATGACATTATAAGAGTGTGGACGTTTTGTTGCTGTTTGTATTTGCTACATTAGGGGCAGAAGTTAATTATGGTGAGATTCGGGGTGGATACCAATTCTTCCTCCTTGATACTCCCAATTTAAAGGTTGAGAGTTTGGGTAAACATGTATTTGAAAATCTATAACCTCAATATAAGGGTGGCCCTAACCAACATTTATTTTGTGTGAGGTTGGAACCAAAAAGTTCTACAAAAACTGCTAGAGTATTAGGCTATTCTACTGGTGAAATGACCAGGTTTTATCCCCCATGCCATGAGAAATCCAACCTTCCTCTGAATTCCCTTCTCTTGTGGAACACCTTCCTATTTTGCATCTAGAATAGAATAGAATATATCTTTATTGTCATTGTCACATAGTAAACAACGAGATTTTACAAGAAGCAAGCAACAACTCAAAGCCGTGGCATAATAATAGAAAAAGTCATTCTACAGTTTCATATTTAAAGCCATAATTGCTCTTGGATAAAAGCTGTCTCTCAAACGATTTGTTCTGGCTTTCATTGCTCTATATCTCTTCCCCGATGGCAAGAGCTGGAAGAGACAGTGGCCAGGTTGGAGAGATGTAAATGTGTTCCAGGGTTGGAAGCGGACAATCAATTATTTTCTCTGCAGATCTAACAACCCTCTTAAGTGCCTTAGCATCTTTAGAGGTACAGGCACCAAACCACACACATAGTCCATACGTTAGTATGCTTTCTATGGAACAGTTATAAAAGGCACGAAGCAGATTTTTAGGTAGATAGTTTTTCCTCAGAACTCTCAGAAAGTCTTTGCTGCGCTTTCTTTAACAGCCCCTTAGTGTTTACACTCCACGTCAGATCATCCTCCAACTCCATATCTAGGAATTTAAACACTGAAACCCTCTCCACCTGCATTTTATCAATGAAGAGTGGTTCAACGTTGCTCTTATTTTTCCTAAAATCAATGACCAGTTCCTTGGTTTTTGCAATGTTCAGGAGCAGGTTATTTGCTTTGCACCATTCTGACAGCCGTTCCACTTCATCCATGTACTCCATCTCACTCTCTTTTCCAGAGATAAGTCCAATCACCGTAGTATCATCCGCAAACTTAATGATTTTATTGCCACAGTGGGTTGGAACACAATCATATGTGTATAAGGTATATAATAGCGGACTTAATACACAACCCTGGGGTGAACCGGTACTTAAACATAGAGCATTTGAGATGTGTGAGCCCAGTCTAACCCTCTGAGAGCGTCCGGACAAAAAGTCCAAGATCCAGCTACAGGTAAGTGTTGGAAGTCCCAAAACTGCCAATTTGGACACTAATCGCTGTGGAAGTATGGTATTGAACGCCGAGCTAAAATCCACAAAAAGCAACCTCGCATAACTCCCCCGTTGCTCCAGATGAGTCAAGGTAGCATGAAGAGCTGTGGCCACGGCATCCTCAGTAGATCTCTTTGCCTTGTAAGCAAATTGGAATGGATCCACGTCTACTGGCAGGCACGCAATGATCTATGGTGGCTTCAGTCAAAAGGCAGCCTGTTTGTGCTCATTCAGCCAAATCCTTTGTCCTGTGTCCGTCATCTGATGCCTTTGCTTAAATATGGATATGTTGAATAGGGGTTTGGTTCAGTATTCAGCCAATCTTCTGTACCACCCCTACCTTGAAATATCTTCCTATTCCTTTCTTTACTTATATCTAAAATGTAAAGTGTCCACTGTTCCTTTATCTTGATATCCCAAACATTATCTTTTTATAATCAGTTCATTTATATAATTAAAAAATCATCTTACTTTAATCATTTATATATTTATCTGTTGTGTTATATTAGTGTATGAATTCTACTTTTGGCTTAATGAATGTATTGCTTCATATGGTTAATATTGATATCCTTGTTCTGTTGGCTTACCCCATGGAATACTTATTGTGTTGTAAATGTCATTTAACCCAGAGCTGGTTGTGATGTCTCACTCATTTATCATCATTCAGGTTCAGATAATGGAAGTGATGGAAGTCCCAGAAGAGGTTTGCAATTACAGACCGTACTCAGCGGGAGTGTTAGAAGCGGCCCGCTACACGTCTTTCGCGCTGACTGTGCTTTCCTGCGTGCTAGGATTAGGGGGCAATGCTGTGGTCATCGCTGTTACCGGGTTCATCATGAAGAGAAAAAACAGTAAAATCTGGTTTCTGCACTTGGCTGTGGCTGATTTTACCTTTTGCCTCCTTCTCGGGCTTTATGCTCATTATGTTCTTACAGAGAACTGGCAATTCGGATCGTATTTATGTAAAATCTCGAATTATGTTTCCACTTGTAATATGTACGCGAGTGTTTTCATCATCACGGCTCTGTCTATTGACCGCGTCTTATCAGTGGCCGCACCAATATGGCACCATAAGTTTTTCTCTGTGAGGATTTGTTGCTGGACCTGTGCGGCTATTTGGATAGTCACAGCTCTGGTCAGTCTTCCCATGTTACTGTTAAGCGATGAGATTCAGTACGGTGACAAAATGCAATGCAGAATAGTCATTGTTAAACCTTCCTCTGCTACCCACAATATTCACAAAAGAGAAGCGAATGACAGCCTGGAGTCCGGCATAACAGGATTGTATAGAGACAGTGAGGGTTCTGGCTCAGGAGATAGAAATAAAGATTATTTTGAAGGAGAAGACAACCTTAATCTAACCCTTCTTACATGTAAGCAAATCGGTTTTTCAATTCCAATGCCAGTGCCAATGCTTGACGTAATAGATTACCCACTATATGAAGATAATATTAATGTTACAAATATTTCCACATATAATCAGAATAGTACAGTGAGGACACTGTGCACCGTTAACCTGAGGGAGATCAGGGATACGGCATTTGCAACAGGCTGCATTGTTATCCCGTGCTTAGTTCTTGGTTACTTGATCCCATTGGCCGTCATTCTGGTTTCCAATGTAATCATTGCTCAGCGAGCGGGGAAATCTCAGTCTGTGAAGAGCCCCAGACTGTATAGAATAATAATTATGGTGATCCTGTTCTTTTTCTTAGCATGGACACCGCTGATCACAGTGCAGGTTATTCTGCTGGCTGCTCTTTATGGTGAAGACGTCATACTGATGTATAAAATGTATTGGGTGCTGCCACTCGTGTCCAGCATAGCCTTTAGCAACAGCTGCATAAACCCCATCATATATGTATTGGTTGGCACACAGGCTAGGAAGGCTCTTACTGATTTTATGAGCACAAGACTGTCATTTTTAAGTGGCACCCAAAGCAATGGGTGATATCTTGCTGTTCATTAGCTTTTCTTCTGCAGACATACACTATTCTCTTATAATGCATGCCCACTGTAATGTCCTTCTCTTGGAGTCCTGCCCTCGTTGTGCACAGCGATTCCAATTGTGTCAAACAACAAATATAGTGCAGGAGGGGCCACAGTAATTCCCTTATTCAGTATAGTAAGGAACCGTTATGCCTTCCCTTCCTATAAAGGGCATTCTAGGGCCTAGAACTTTCCCAAACCTTGCAAAAATGTTTTGTACCGGGATATTGAAATTGTGAATTTGTCAGGACCTCCTTAAGGTCATCTATACTGCTATGAATGTTGCCTATGTTTATATGGCCCAATAAATATGCATTTAAACAAAATAACTTTATTCTCTAAGGTTTAATGTTCCAAGCTATGAATGTCTATATATGTCATAAAAGGCAAGTTTGCTCCCAGCTGATAATAAATGAGGCCTATAGTTACTAAATACTGATAAACAGAGTACATATCTTTCTAAAGCTGAACTTTATTTTACATTTGACACAGGAAAACAAATCCGTTATGTAAATGTAGATCTAAGTGTAGATAAGCAATGTTACGATAAATGGGTCAGTACCAAACTGCTACCAGAGCCATTGTGTCATCTGACTGCTGAACTGTGAGAGTATTACAGCCTGTGTGCATCTAGGTAAGGCTTTATAGCTTTCTTTAGTATATAAAATCTTTTTGATTAATCATTGCCCGTGTTGTAATCGACTTGTACAGGTATAGGACCTGTTATCCAGAATACTCGGGACCTGGGGTTTTCTGGATAAGGGGTCTTTCTGTAATTTGGATCTCCATAACTTAAGTCTTCCAAAAAATCATTTAAATATTGAATAAAACCAATAGGATTGTTTTGCCTCCAATAAGGGGTAATTATATCTTAGTTGGGATCAAGTACAGGTACTGTTTTATTATTACAGAGAAAAGGGAATCATTTAACCATTAAATAAACCCAATAGGGCTGTTCTGCCCCCAATAAGGGGTAATTATATCTTAGTTGGGATCAAGTACAGGTACTGTTTTATTATTACAGAGAAAAGGGAATCATTTAACCATTAAATAAACCCAATAGGGCTGTTCTGCCCCCAATAAGGGGTAATTATATCTTAGTTGGGATCAAGTACAGGTACTGTTTTATTATTACAGAGAAAAGGGAATCATTTAACCATTAAATAAACCCAATAGGACTGTTCTGCCCCCAATAAGGGGTAATTATATCTTAGTTGGGATCAAGTACAGGTACTGTTTTATATTAAAGAGAGAATTCAGAGCTTTCTGGATAATGAATTTCTAGATAGCGGAAACCCATTATCCCTTTTCTCTGTAATAATAAAACAGTACCTTGTGCTTGAACTACAGTTTAATGTTTAAATTATTTTTAGTAGACTAAAGGTATGGTGCTCTAAATTACGGAAAGACCCCCTATTTAGAAAACCAAAAGGTCCTGAGCATTCTGCTTAACAGGTCCCATAACTGATTCTATTTGTATTAGAAAACCCATTTCCCTTCCCTTGGTTGCTTTATAAGATATGTTCATTAATAAAAGCATTTGAAGAAAATATGATGTTTCTATTTAATGAATTTACAATAAAACTATGGGTCTGTTAGTAGCATTTGAGAGAGGCAGGGGTTAACTAAACTGGCACGCTGGAGTACAAAGACAATACATGGCATTCTGAGTGCAATAAAGAACATTAATTTGATGAAATCTCATAAAATATAAATATACAATTTGAATGTTAAATTTACATGGCTGTTTACAATGGTGTTGTCTTTTTGTCTTTTCCATTAGGTTAGAAAATGACTGTACTTTTACTTTGCTGTAGAAAGAATGAACGGCATCAGTCTATTGGCCAGTACCATAGATACAACATTCCCAGACTTAAGACTTGATCTGTGCCATGTGGTTTTATTGGCAAAATGCAGTGGGGGACTCAGAGGATTAATATAAGGCAATATTTCATTTTTCTAACTGTTGTCCTGCTGTCCTCTCAACTAGACATGGGGGTTATGTAATAAAAAGCACCAGGAGCAGTAACCCATAGCAACCAATCAGCAGGTAGCACTTAGTGGTCAACAAACCTCTTATTGGTTGCTGCTCCTGGGCAAACTTAGTGCCTTTTATTAAATATGGGAGTATCTGTGCTTGCTAAAAGCTGACAGTTCCACACAGGGTCCTACTTATCACTCTCATCTTAGAAATAGTGAATAAGGGCAGTAGGTCTCTAGGCGTGTTGTTCCTATGGACGACAAACACTCGAAAGTACTTCGCCATAGCAAGCAATCACCATGGATAATTCATTTATGGCCCTCAGCAGGCAGTTTGTACAAATATACAATGTGAATGACACACCTTTGGTAGTTTGTATTACAGACTATGACAATAGTTTACTACCAATGACAGTTTATCATCTGAGTTTATAGGAATGCCTCTTCTTGCAAGCCAGGGATTTAATACCATTAATACCATATTGTGATGTAGACATTGATATTCTGAGACAATGTGCAATTCGTTTTTATTTTTTTTTTCCAATATTTAGCTTTTTGTTCCGCATCTCTTCGGTTTGTAATTACAGCAGATATCTGATTGCTAGGGTCTTGTTTACCTTAGCAACCAGGCAGTGGTTTAACTAAGAGACTGGATTACTTACCGGGGGGGGGGGAATAGCCCCCCATTTGAAAGCTGGAAATATGTATAAGACTATTAAAAACTGTACAAAATTGTAATCACAGTTGTCCTGGTTTATTTCCTAACCTGGATCCCAAATGTCATAGGGATGAATTTGGCTATCATCGCTGTTTTCACCATGGACCCTCCTATATTTTCATAAAGATGATTTAACTCTACCAATGCTGGAAGAATACAGTATATAAGAAGTTTTCAAAAAAACATTTGCAATGTTTCTTAAAGCAGAGAGTGCCCCCTGACATGTTGTTGCCTTCATAATATACTTCTTCATAGATCAGAAGATTTAGGTCCTACCTAATTATAAGCAACAGTGCCAAAACCAACTCCATCCCTTTTAAGGTCAAAGAATAAGAACCAAATAACATCGTGAACAAGGTCCTAGACCAGGACCGAAACGTTGATGGAATTATCATGTAATTGTCTATAATAAAGTTAAATGATCGAGATTGGAGTGCGCATAATCCTTGAAGTGAGAGATATATGTATATGTTTTTGTGTATAGATGTCCCATTGCTATTGCTGTGGTGGCTGATTAATCATGTTACATTTAGTTAAACATCATGCAGTAAGATACTCACATACTCTTCCATCTGCTCCTAATGTTGCGCCATGTTGGGTAGAATAACATTCTGTGCACAAACTCGTCTTCCCCTGTTTGTTTGTAGTTACAGATAATGTGAATGGAGTTGGGGTGCCATATTGGTTGGCATTTACTCATGCTCCATTTGTAGATATTACAGGTATGCAGTAAATGGTTTAATTTGGTATTATTCTGATACTTTGTGAAGAATCTGTGGATGATGCCATACAGGATAAAGGAGGGTTCCAAGGCATATTTAGGAAATTACACACCAAAATGCCACTATGTGAGTTCTGATGATAATCTCATACACATATAATACAAAAGGTGCAAAGACCATACCATACGTAAAAAGCTCAAAAGTCATCTTGAGGGTATCAGGGGCACAGTGTCCAGAAACAGGAGAATCAGTAGATCATCAAGAACATCTCAAGCAGAGAACTAGGACAGATGATAGAGAGGAGCCATTAGGGTGAGCAAAAGTATAGGAGCATCAGGTCTGGTAGGGGAAATGCAAAACTGTATCAGAGATGTCCATGGGTTTATTGTTTAGTTGCCTTCAGTTTTTTAGCCCTGGCACCTTGGAAAACATACAGTTACCCCTCTATATTCACAGCCCAAACAGATCAGGGGGAGATGCTTTTCATTTGCAAAAATAAATGAGTCTCCTTAAATAGACCCAAACCCAAAGGAACCATGTTTTCTTTTAATACACTTCTATCTTGTTGTATATGTGAATAAAATGGAAGAAAACCTGATCTAATCTTACTTGAGTCGTCCGTTGTTAAACAAAAGCTAGATTCATATCAAACTGTAATCTATTTGGGCCAGAAAACAACATTTTTATTCTTGACTTGGTCTCTCAATTTCATTTCTTTCACAGGGTCTAGGACTACAGGAATAACAGCTCTGCAGTTTGGAGATTCAGCAGCTATCTGGTTGCTAGGGTCCAAATTACCTTAGCAACCAGGGAGCAGTTGGAATGAGAGGATGGTAAATGAATAGGAGAGGGCCTGAATAGAAATACAAGAAAGAAAAAGTAACAATAACAATAAAACTGCAGCCTCACCGAACAATAATTTTTTGGCTCCCGGGGTCAGTGACCCCCATATGAAAGCTGCAATGAATTAGAGAAAAAGGCAAATAGATAACTATAAGAAATAAACAATGAAGACCAATTGAAAAGTTGCTTAGAATAGTAAATTCTATAACATATTAAAAGCTATATATGTCTGGGATTGGGGCTCAGGCCGGTGGGGGCGGGCAGGTTCTATATAAACATTTTCATGATTTCATTGATGATATTCTAGTCATTTGGCCCTGGAGAAACCCTTAAAGCTTTTAGTGCTGACTTTTAATATGAACGATATTGGGGTCTCATTTACCTCTACTATAGATCCAGCTCAGATAATATTCCTGGATCTATTGCTAAGGGGAGAGAATGGCTTGGCAATCAGTCATACACATTCTAAGGGGGTCTCAGCAAACAGCTATTTATATAGATCCAGCAATCATCACCCAAAATGGCTGACAAATATTCCCTTTAGTCAGTTTTTAAGACTAAGGACAAATGATACTCCCCTTCAGGCCTTTATAAGGAAACTGATCTACCTTTCCTACTTGGCTCATAGACAAGGCAAACAATGATAATACACTGATAAACACTGAGGCAGCCTCAGTGGGGTGATAATTGGGTGCCTATATAATCACTAGGTTTTATAATTAAAACATTTCCCCAGCCACTGCCAGACACCAGCTGTGTAAATCTGGTGGTGGAGTTGGGGGGTCAGCAGTCAATTTTTGGTGGAAGTGACATCATGCACACTGGAAGTGATGTCATCCACATGTATGCGCAGGACTTCACTTCTGCAGATTGGGGGGCGCAGTTAGGTCTGGTGCCTAGGATCTAAGTGCCTACAAGAGACCCCGCCTATGAAAAGAGCTGCCCCCCCCCCCCGGCCTACTCATGCTTTGGTTTAGGACTGTACAGTATTATACAGAGTGTTATTAAGTGTAATGATCATTGACACTACACCTTCATTCTCGATTTTCCTTTTGTGTTTATCTAATGAAAAATAAATATTGTGAATTCTGAATGGATTTAAGGGCTGCCTTTGCCAAGTCCCTCTGTTCAGCCAACCCATTGCTGTTATTTGTGACTCTCCCCACTGGTTCCTGTGTGTTGTTCATGCAAGGTATTGAAAAACTGCTCCTTGACTGACTGACACACAGAAATATATTTAGTACAACAAATTCCTTTCATTTTTATTTACCCCCTTCTCTATCCTTTCCAGTCAGTCTGCCATGTTTGCAAATAAAGAACGGACTGGGCAAAGGGCTAGATGCTGGGGGGCATCATTGGTTTAGTTAATGGAACGTACAGGGCTGTATTGATTAATATATATGTACATATGTATAGGAGTTTGGCAAATTACTGAGGATGGGGCTAATTAGAGAGAAAAGAAAGTGAGACCAAACAGGAACAGATTTCATATCAGATTGTGGCCTTTTTATGCACTCAGCAAACTGTTTGGGGCACTGTAAATGAGCCCTTATTCTGTTTTGTACAGATACACTGAAACTGTAGATTAGTTGTGATTCGTAATATGCGAAATGGAAAAATTGAAGACACATTGAAGTCAAAGGGGAATTTTTTTTTGATGCGTCTTTTTCCCCATACTGCACCTTTTTTGTGTTTTTGCTCCCATTGGAGACTGTTGGCTTTTGCTGTGAAACCTGGTTGTTTGGGCCTCTGTGTACTTGGAATGTCAGGGCCTATTTTGAATCCCAGTGTAGACATGCTGCTGGGAATCAATTTTCCATTACTTGCTATATACTTAATACTGACCAGCTTAGCTGCCATTGTGACCAATACAATAAAAACAACCTTAATACACTTGTGAGTTTATCTGTTGTTGTTCATCTCCATTTGCCTCAGGGTGGGACAAAAGGGAAGACCCAGTGGCTGCTTCCAGTAGGGATCCCAACTAGTGAGTTGGCAATGGGGAGAGGAATTTAGAGCATCCTCTCCCCACTGTATGAGTCAAGTGGTGCATATGGGGGAGGGGGGCATGTGCGGTCGAGGTGGGTGGGCGTCCATAGGGGGTGGCCTCGGGGTGCCCCAATCAGAAATCTGGCCCTGTTGACGGTGACATTATCTGGCACGTCACAGTCAGCACAGGTACAGTCTTTTCTAATTAGAACAATTGGTTCTTGAGCAGAACCTAATGAGATAGAGTAACATGTTCTCCTGGTTTATTCTTGTATGTAGTCTTTGTCTGTACCAAATGTAAGAGTCAGCTCTGCTCCCATTTCCACTATGGAAATAGGGATTTATAGCACTAGATGGATTCATATAATACAGGGACAGGGGGAACATGGGAACAAGTTAAATGACTCCTTATGAAATTAGCACTAATATAAATGTGACTGCAGAATTAAATATTAAGGTCCACTGGGTCACGCTGGGCCCATATGGGGTTGATTGATTAAACACTATTCTGTCATTGGTTCTTGTTTATCTCTCTGAACACATATCCCTGTACTCATGAGCTCCAACCTTTCACTTTTGGAAAAAAAAAAAATAAAGAACTTTCTTTTAACTGAGATTTAAAGAGGAACATTATTTGTCTTTTCTTTAAGGTTTGCAGTATGAAGTATTGAAAAAATAACAGGTGTTTAATGTCTGTGGCTCTTAAATGGGGAGTAATAAAAATGTAAACTATCCCTGTATAAAATAGTATATTTGCTATTATTCGAATTATATGGATTAATGTAGCAGCAGAACCTTTATTAGTCACCTTAGAGTTTTTGATATAAATAATTCCTGCAGTCTTGTGCTTTTATATGCCATAGGTTCATGGCAGCTTTTACCCCTTCTACTGGTCAGAGTCTGACCATATACGTGGAGATTCTAGTGGAAAGGTTAAAGAAGAAAGGAAAGAAAAAATGGTCGTTAGCAGAAAGAGAAAAGCAGAGGAGAATAGCCCGAGCTAGAGCTCTATGCCGACCACGCTTTCCAAGAATATGTTTAACTTCTGCAGTGCTGTGGCTACAAGATAAAGCCTCAGATCAGGGGCGGGCCGAGGCGACCGGGCGCCCTAGGCGACCCGGTCGGCTACCTCGCCCCTGCACCGCTACATCGCACCCCAACGCACATGCGCAGTTCGAGCGCGGGGCACTGCGCGATATGAAGCGGTGCGACGCAAACTGTACTAGGGGTAGGCCCCCCAATCGTTGCGCCCTAGGCAGCTGCCTCTTCTGCCTACCCTTAGTTCCGGCCCTGCCTCAGATTGTATTGCCCAGGCAAGGCAGCATGCTGCAAGATGGTGGCAGAAAGCAAAAGGAATAAAGCATGAAAGATCAGAGGAGGAGGAACCTCAAGAAACAGTCAAAAGATTCAAAAGCACGAGCCAAGATGAGAAAGTGAACCTGGAACAAGTGTTGCTTTTGTTAATCCCATAGGTGGACATATTGTCATCTTGAAACATCAGCGCTTCTCAAGAGGTTTATCTACCACAGAGTCATTGGGGCCGGAGGCTACGGATTGGTATGTTATGTGCTTCCAAGATACATGTTGACTTTACAATTTTTTTACATTTAAAAATGAAGGTAATGTGACACCAATCATTGGGCTGGACACTGGACTTCTTTAACCTAACCTATCACATAACTTGGACCATTAGTGGAACTGATCTATAATTGAGAGAAAGTTCTATTACTGGCACCCATGCACTTCCATTCCATATTTCTATGGTTCTGTAATTCAAAAGGAAGAGTATCTCCTATCCAAAACCTCTTTTTTGGATTTCACCATCCATCCAATATTATCTATTCCTTATATTTGCAGTCATTTCTTCCTTCATGTGACCCGGCCTGTATCTTTATCTCTCCTTATTCCTTCTTTAGGTTTTCCTGGCCCAAGACTTAAGATAATAAACAAGAATGATCAAAACTATCATGAGAGCTTCTTGACGAGTGAGAAGAGCCTTCTACAAGCCGCGTGGAACTGTGAATTCCTTACGCGAGCCTATGCCGCCTTGAGGATGAGGTAGGGGGAATTTTTATTAAAATGACCCTTACATTTAGATTGAACAGGAGGGGGTCTCATTAGAAACATTATTGCAAAGTAACATTGTTGTCTTAATAAAGCTTAAGCCCAGCAATATATGCTATAATATCTCTTCTGTAACCTCTGCCCTGTGGGCTCTGCTTTCTCTAACAGGAATATGTCATATTTCTGATGGAGTATTTAGATGGAGGTAACTTAGAAGACTTTTTAAGACAGAGAAGACAGCTAGATATCAACACCACACGGTAAGCCCTGGGCGTTAGGAAGCAGAAATACCCAGAAGTTATAATATAACCATTAGTAATAGCAAGGACCAGCTGTTGCCTTGCTCATACCAACTCTTTACTCTTAATGAGGATGATGGGAACTGAGAGGGGAGGGGTCTGTCAGTGATATTTAAATATTAATTGCTATGCTTTAGAGGAATGTAGATTTTCATTCTGACAATGTTTCTTATTCATTAGGTTCCTAGCTGCTGAAATTATATGCGGACTGTGGTTTCTCCATTCCCTTGGATTTATCCATCGGTAAGTAGCATTGCTGCCTTATTGTCCATGTTCATAAAGTCAACAAGCCGATAGAAGACTTCTTTATATCCCACACTCCCATTTGATATCACCTGCTTGTGGGCTGAACCCTGTCCCTATGGGACCCATAGGGTTAAATGGCCCCTATGGCTTTAAATCCCTACAGGTTCAGTTCCCTTAGTTGCTGGGCAGAAGGGAATGTATCTAAGTGAGTTCTTTAACATATGTGTGCTATTGGTTAGAAGGGATGGTGACCACATCCTGCCTGACTTTGGTATAGTGTTGGGAGAGGAGTGGCACCTTCTGGTTTGCTTCCACCTGAGGAACACGGTGGGTGTTGCTGAGAGCCCAGGGCATGGGCCCAGGTCCATTGAAGTCAGGGAACAGGGCCCCATGAATGAGGCATTAGATAGTGGCAGGTGTAGCTCCCTTTATAGTATACTCTAGGAGTGTAAGGCAGTTAGGGTTGAGCTAGAAAGAGCAGTTCTGAGCTCCTACATAGGACTGGCAGTTTTGGAGGTATCTCTCCCAGGCCACATTGCCTGTAGTGTAGGGATCCAAGTGAATAGGGAATCAGGATAGATAATTCTTATGATAGAGTGTTCTTCTTATGAAGACTCCAGAGCTCCTGTCATGTGGAAATGCACTGCCATTAACCACTGAGGGGGACTCCTCTGTCAATAAAACCTTCCTAATTTTCTGCGGTGTCTGGCATACAGTGCTCAGGCTTCTTCCGAGCCATCTTATTTCAGATCCTGGAGGTTCCCTCTAACCATAATCCTGAACGCTCCCTTGCCCTAACTGGCACACTAACACCCGGGGCTCTACCCCAAAGTACTCACTCCTCTTCGGTACAACTCTATCCTTGCTGACTGACCCGGCTATCTCTCACTCCTAGAGCGATACCAACCTACTAACTCACTTCCTAGCCCAGGATACAGTCTCCCATCTTGTCTGGCCCTTACAGTCTTCAGTCCTGCCTGTTATATGTTCTTAGGTTAAGTGCCTAGCTCTTGCACCCTTACATAGGCTCCTGAAAGGAAATCCCCCTACAGGCCAACCATAAGAGTTGGTGCCACCTGCTAGACAAACTAAATACAGCCTATTTGCATTTCAAAATAAAATTAATATCACCTCCTTACACACTCTGTATGGGCACCCATGGTATAGTGGTAGAGCCTAAAAACAAATCACAGATGCTACCCCTTACCCTTGACCAAAAAGGTGCATAGAACTCTTAGCACTAATACCTGTATTTTCTCAGTAATAACCATAGCCAATTTCTAATCATTCAGATGTAGGGGATGGAGGAGGTGATAGAACTTTGTGACTCCAGCCCTTATTCGCTTGGATTCACTGAAGCAGCCCGCTATACAACTTTAGTGATGACTGTGCTCACCTGTGCCCTAGGGATATTTGGCAATGCCATTGTCATCGCTGTCACTGGGTTCATCATGAAGAAACATAAAAGTAAAGTCTGGTTCCTGAACTTGGCTGATTTCACATTTGCCCTCCTCCTTCCATTTTTTGCTGTTGATGTACATACAGGCAATTGGCCATTTGGATCATATTTCTGTAAACTCTCTAATTACATTGCCACGTGTAACATGTTCCTGTACATGTGCAGTTTTTTTGGGTGCTGGTCAGTCTTCCCATGTTATTGCTCAGTGATATAATTCCGTACAGTGAGACAACGCAATGCAGAATGGTCAGAGAGATGTGAATGGTAACTTAACAACAGAGATGCAATCAACCAATATAAATGATAGCGGTCAAACAATAACCTATACAGTATAGGAGTAACACAAAACCCACCAATGTTAAATTGAAAACTGCAAACCTAATTCAAGCCCGTCTAGTGGCACCAATGCCAGTGGGAGAGAGAACAGTGCCAATAATGAGCGTGACAGTGGGAGAGATATATTACTGCACCAACAATACCATATATAAAGCTTGATGACTGTACTGTTAATACCAGGGATACAGCCTTTTTAGCAGCCTGTATTGTAATTCCTTGTTTAATTGTTGGTTACTTTACCCCTTATATTCATGAATAAAATATTGAGCTAAGTAGCACTGATTATTTACTTCATTAGTAATGGGCTGTGTTAGAATCTTAGTGGAATAATTAGCCGTTAGAAGCAATAGCAAAGCTGATAGATGGGGAGGTCATTAGATATAAAAGCACATACTGGAAAATAATATGCGCAATGTCATCTGGCTGTGGGACAGAGAAACATCGGAATCGACTATAACCTCCCTCCCAGGTAAGAGCATCTTATTCAACAAGCAACAAGATCTTATATGGAGGTTCCTATACAGTCTGTGAGTACTGCCAAAATTGGTCAAGAAAATCTAAATTAGTGTAGTCAGAACACAGTATGAATTTTCATACCATTTCATGTTACCTCTGTGTTTGTGATACTAGATGGATAGATAGTGACTAAAGGAAAAATTTATTTGTATAATAAGTATATATAAACAGGTCTCTCATATTTATCTCAGGGAAATAAGAATTAATTAGGGGCATTGGTAGCTATGAAAATCTAGGAGACAGGCACCACGTTCCACAGCAGATGCCCCATCTCTCATCAGGCTCAGCTAATTGATTTCATGTTTGGCTGCACTGCTCTCATTTGCAGCCATTGGGCACCGGTACCCCTGTAGGATGTGCAGCCCAGCCAGCGGGTTGGGAGTCACTGTGTCACTGCTGGGAGTCACTGTACCAGTAATACACAAACATCAAAGGATGATTTTTGTTTTTTGGGGAAGGTGAGCCTTGCTGTGTGCATGTTAAACCCAAAGAAGTGCTATTCCATAAAAAGGTTATTACTAGGTGATAAATACTGAAGTCAATGGGGGGGGGGGGGGGGGGGGGGGGGAGACTATATTGTTGCTATAGAAAGAGCAGAGAGAAATAAAAAAAATACAGAGGATAGGTGGAATTGGGAATAATTGGGAAATCAGAAGAGATAAAGACAGGGGAGAGCACAACTCCTTCTCGAGCTTTATGCTCATTATGTACTGGCAATTCGGATCATATTTATGTAAAATCTCGAATGATGTTTCCACTTGTAATATGTACGCAAGTGTTTTCATCATCACGGCTCTGTCTATTGACCGCGTCTTATCAGTGGCCGCACCAATATGGCACCATAAGTTTTTCTCTGTGAGGATTTGCTGCTGGACCTGTGCGGCTATTTGGATAGTCACAGCTCTGCTCAGTCTTCCCATGTTACTGTTAAGCGATGAGAGAAGCGAATGACAGCCTGGAGTACGGCATAACAGGATTGTATAGAGACAGCGAGGGTTCTGGCCCAGAAGCTATAAATAAAGTAATATCAAAGGAGTTGTAAATGGCAGTAAAGACAATCTTAATCTAGAAGATCTTATAACAAAGGCAATACTCTGTACTTCAAATCCAATGCCAGAGCCAATGCTTGAGATAATAGATTACACACTACCACATGATATTATATCAAAATCTGAAGATATTATGAATGTTACAAATATTTCCACATATAATCAGAATAGTACAGTGAGGACACTGTGCACTGTTAACCTCAGGGAAATCAGGGATACGGCATTTCCAAATATACAATTTGAATGTTAAATTTACATGGCTGTTCCCAATGGTATTGTTTTTTTGTAATTTCCATTAGGTTAGAAAATGACTGTGCTTTTACTTTGCTGTAGAAAGAATGAATGGCGTCAGTCTATTGGCCAGCACCATAGATACAACATTCCCAGACTTAAGACTTGATCTGTGCCATGTGGTTTTATTGGCAAAATGCAATGGGGGACTCTCAACCAGACATGGGGGTTATGTAATAAAAGGCACCAGGAGCAGTAACCCATAGCAACCAATCAGCAGGTAGCACTGAGTGGTCAACAAACATCTTATTGATTGCTATGCGTCACTGCTTCTGGGCAAACTTAGTGCCTTTTCTTACATATGGGGGTATCTGTCCTTGCTAAAAGCTGACAGTTCCACACAGGGTCCAACTTATCACTCTCCTTTTAGAAAGAGTGAATAAACATAAGGGCAGTAGCTCACAAAGCGTGTTGTTCCCGCACAGTAATCGCACTTCATACGGACAACAAAATACCTCGCCATAGCAAGCAATCACCATGGATAATTCACTTATGGCCCTCAGCAGTATTATGCCCCTCAGCAGGCAGTTTGTACAAATATACAATGTGAATGACACACCTGTGGCAGTTTGTATTACAGACTATGGTACAAAGTACCCTGTGAGTAGTTGCCCTAAACCCACAGTTACCACAAACAGCCCTGGTGTATTGAAATAATATCTAAAATGACATTCACTAGTTTACTACCAATAACAGTTGCTGAAAAAAAGCTTTGGTTTATCATCTGAGTTTATAGGAATGCTTCTTCTTGCAAGCCAGGGATTTAATACCATTAATACCATATTGTGATGTAGACATTGATATTCTGAGACAATTTGCAATTGGTTTTTATTTTTTATAGTTTTTCCAATATTTAGCTTTTTGCTCAGCATCGCTTCAGTTCGTAATTTCAGCAGCTATCTGGTTGCTAGGGTCTTGTTTACCTTAGCAGCCAGGCAGTTGTTTAACTAAGAGACTTACTTAAAGGGGGGGGGGGCAAAATTGACCCCCATTTGAAAGCTGGAAATATGTATAAGATTATTAAAAGGATTATTAAAAAACAATACCAAATAATGAAGACCAATTGCAAAATTACTGGCAATAGGAAATTATATAAATATAATATTTATATTGTGGACAATGTCAGTGATCACTGAGACATAACTTATCCAATTTATTGCATTAACCCCTTTAATAAGAGGGTTAATGCAAGAAATTGGATAAGAAATTGGATAAGCTATGACACAAGTCTTACTGATCCATTAAACTTTTATTTTCAGGCTCTACCAATGGACGAACGACTGTTCTCTGAAAATCTCTGTTACTTCTTCTGGGACCTAATTCATAGCCAACAGGGTGGTGTCCAAGACATAGAAAGCATCTTTCAGCCACCACCGCCACTCACCCACCATGTAGTGTTTGTGGGGTACATTCTTATCTGTGCAATAGGTTTGATTGGAAATGCTCTGGTTATCTATGTTACTGGGTTTGTCATGAAGAGCCATAAGTGCAAAATCTGGTTTCTGAACTTGGCCGTAGCTGATCTCATATATCTCCTGTGCATGCCCCTTACAATCGCTGCTGAATTTACAGGGAACTGGATCTTTGGGTTGGCTCTTTGTAAAACGCATAATTTTTTGGCCACGTGCAACAACTACGCTAGCGTTTTCATCATTACCGCCCTCAACATTGAGCGGGTCCTGTCTGTGGCTAAACCAATATGGCACCTGAGGTTCTTCTCGCGACGCATTTGCTTCTGGATCTGCTCAATCATTTGGTCAGTAACAGTGATCTTTAGCTTTCCCGTAATATTTTTTAGCTCTATTTCTACCGATGATGATGGGAAGAGAGTTTGCGATTGGTTTGGCTTCAGAAGCAGCCAAATAAATATCAGTGAAGAGGAAGATTATGGAGCCTACGAAGAGAACACAACAGTAATTTTTATCCCCAGCAATGAAAATGGGGGGTTCCCACATATCCGTGAGCAATGTAAATACAGTGACTGCTGCCTTGATGCAGAAATGATTGCAATGTGGAGTCACATGATCTTTGTAGCAAAAACTGTTATGATTCCAATGCTCTTGTTTGGCTGCATTATTCCTCTGTGTATTATTGTGTTTTCCAATGTCACTATTGCCATAAAGGTTAGCAAATCCCAAACACTGAAGCCTCCGCGACTGTACAAAATTGTAATCACAGTTGTCCTGGTTTATTTCCTAACCTGGATTCCATGTGCCATAGGGTTGAATTTGGCTATCATCGCTGTTTTTACCATGGACTTCTCCCTGTTTACTAAAATACACGTGTATTTACCTCTGCTGGGAATGATATCTGACATCAGCAGCTGCCTCAACCCTCTAATCTATGCGTTGGTTGGCCAAAAAGTACGAAACCTGCTCATGTGTTCCAAGAGAAAGAAGACAAGAGAGGACTTTAAGTAGAGTTCTCATTCTGAACCGACACGGAGCCAATAAATAAAAGGGATACAAATGCTCCTATATTTTCATAAAGATGATTTAGCTCTACCAATGCTGGAAGAATACAGTATATCAGTTTAACCCTTTTTGAAAAAAACATTTCAAATGTTTCTTAAAGCAGAGAGTGCTGACATGTTGTTGCCTTCATAATATACTTGTTCATAACTCAGATAAGAAGATTTAGGTCCTACCTAATTATGTGCAACAGTTCCGAAACTGGAAGATGTACAGCTTCTCCCTTAAAACTATACATGGATAAACAAAATTTTATTTTCAATGCACAACTCAAAGGCCTATAGCAACCAGGGTTTTCTGTCCATCACTGACATCTTGTGGAGAACAAGTGGGACACAAAATGTCCCTCTCCACCTGTCGCTCATTACCACTGAATGTTACAGAGCTCCATCTCTGTCCGATAGATGGAGATACTACTTAATAATAATTATAATAATAATAATAGTAATAAATAATACTTTTTTTCTCTGTAGTAAGCACAATGCACCAGAAAATCTGTGGCCATTTAATATAATCATCAATAAAGGCTCCTCCAATGCAGGGCCCTCTATACTGTACTTGCATAGATGAAGTTGCCTGGCTATTGGCTTCATTTCCCAGTGGTTGATGGTCTGTTGGTATATATTGATTAAATATGCCTTATTTGCTTTGTGATTCCTTCACATTATCAGTGCAAGATTGGCAAATAGGATTTATTTAACCACAATATAGTTCTATATCTATTTTAACCTATATTATCTATTCTATATTAATAATAAAAAATGAGATAGTCACTCATTAAATGTTATATCATTTGGAAGATTTCCAGACTATTGTTCTATACTGTCCCAATAAAGGATTCTTCTTTTTGAAAAGTTCCACGTATTGGTATTTGTAATTATATTGCATCAGGCATAGTGATAGTTACATAGGGTTGAAAAAAGACCAGTGTCCATCAAGTTCAACCCATCCAAGTAAACCCAGCACACCTAACCCACACCTACCAATCTATACACTCACATACATAAACTATATATACAACTACTAATACTAACTGTAGATATTAGTATCACAATAGCCTTGGATATTCTGATTGTTCAAGAACTCATCTAGGCCCCTCTTATAGGCATTAACAGAATCTGCCATTACCACATCTCTAGGAATGTTCCACACATTTAGCTGGGTTTATGCCATTATAATTTCCTTTTGGAAAAAAAATACACTTTTTTTAAAATGAGATTTAAAGAGTAACATTATTTGTTTATTCTTTAAGGTTTGCAGTATGAAGTATTGAAAAAATAACAGGTGTTAAATGTCTGTGGCTCTTAAATGGGGAGTAATAAAGGGATGTCTGTTTTCATTGTTCAATATATTTTAATAAAATGCTCTCCTATCTACAGTGCACTCATGTAGGAGTGGGATCGCCCCAACCCCTTGGCTCAGCTAGGGGATTCCTTTAAAAAAAATCCTATTTATTGGGCTGGTGGGGGGCTGTTTGGGCCTCTGTGTACTTGAAATGCCAGGGCCCAGGCCTAGACTGGCAATCTGTGGGTTCAGGCAAATGCCAGAGGGGCTGCTGTAAGGTGCCATAGACAGTCACTATTTATTGGGCAGGGGGGGCTGTTTGGGCCTCTGGGTACTTGGAATGCCATGACCCAGGCCCAGACTGGCAATCTGTGGGTTCAGGCAAATGCCAGAGGGGCTGCTGTAAGATGCCATAGTCACTATTTATTGGGCTGGGGGGGCTGTTTGGGCCTCTGGGTACTTGGAATGCCAGGGTCTATTTTGTATCCCAGTCCCAACCTGCTACAGTATATAGGAGTAAAACCTACACTGAGGCCTCACACACCTTTGTGACCCACTAGGTTGGCCCCCAGGTCAGTACTTTACCAGCCAGGCCTGTAATAATGATCATTGATTTCAGTTTGAGCATTCTGTGTAAACATGCAGATTGGGCCGTACATTCTGTTAGATATTCATTCAGATCTTTAGTTAAGGCCCTAATATAAAGCCAGATGCAATACCATCAGTTCTGCACTTTCCTGTTAGAAAAAGCAATATATAGTGAGACTCAGCCCCTAGAGACACCCCCTTGCCCCAGCCACAAACAGCCCTATACACAGACATCTCTTCATAAAAGTCACACTCATAATAATTCCTAAATGCCCCCCCCATGTGTAAGGAAAAAAGTCCAGAGTTTAGTCGGATAAAGTAACTCATAGCAACCCTATAGTAACACTCAGACCCTCCATAAACAAAACACACCCACAATTATACACTAGTGCTTCCTACTGAGAAGTCATGTGAACAGCTGGTCTGAAAGCGGATTGGTCAGTCTCAGCCTGCTTACTCTATAGCTCCCAGCATCCCCCTGAAGGCCACTATGGCTGCTGTATGTCCTGCTTCTCCCCCACATCGAAGAAACACTGGGTTTATTATGCTTGTATAACCACTACCCTCATGACAATTTAGGATTTATATGATTTAAGCAGTTGATGAAATTAGGAGACTTGGGGGTTATATCACAAGAACAGAAATACATACAGGACACATGGAAGCTCTGTATAAACTATACATTCCATAACTAGTCCCTGCCATGTTTCAGTGAGATCCCAGGCTCATACCCACATGCTGCCCTCTGTATCTGTAGTCTCCTAGGCACTTGCAACCAGCAACCAAGGCTTCTGCTACATGGGCAACTTGTCAGTGTTTACTTGTAGTACAAGAAATATAAATATTATATTAAATATATATTACAAGTCAGGGAAGATACTAAGTCTTCGTTATTATGTGAGGAAAATGGAAATTGATGAGGCTGGACAGTCAGACACACTCACCAAGGGCCACATAAAACAGCCAGATGGGCCGGATATGGCCCCCAGGCCTTGTGTTTGACATGTGTGGTTTAGAAAATGGGGGTGCTAAGAAGAAAAAGAAGAAGAATTGGAAGAATAAGCTGAAGTGGAAGAGCAGTAGGCTGGGGGTTTCAAATGAAAACAATAAATGCAATACTGTAACCATAGTGGCGGGTCATATTTGGGCAGGGATTGCGCGGGGTAGGCGGGGCTCGAATAGATTTTGGGAGTGGCCTTTTGGAAAGATGAGGGCAAGTTTTAGGCAGATTTTTGGCATCACTTTGCGTACAGTGCCAATGATCTTTTATCAGGGTGCCATATTCCGAAAATATAAGGCTTTCTGGGCCTTCGCACCACATAAAATGCTGTAAATGGGTATGTTTTGCAGTAGCTGTAATGGCAGAAATAATAGAGCGTTTGGGATATATTCATCTTGGGGCCCCTTCATGCCAAGTACTTAAACCCTGCATCAAACAGTTGAGTGGACCCCTAGCATTCATATTTAAGGTGTTTCACCCCCATATGTTATGACATGTGGGAGATAAGCTGATGCAAAATGGAAGCTTTGAGGTGATTTTTGTAAAGCTTTGTGGCTTGGTACCTGGGAGTAGAAAGACATGAGTACCCATTTCAGATACGGGTGTGTGTGTACTTTCCAAAAATATATGGCTTCTTGGGACGAACTTACTACTTTTTATACCCCACATACAATGCTGCAACTGTGTTGCTTTTGCCTTAGCTGAAATGGCAAAAATGGTAGAGCGTTTGGGGTTCCTTCATCTCGGGGTCCCTGAATTCCGAATACCTAGGTAAATCTATGCACTGTTCAGTGGAACCCTGCCATTCATATTTAGGGTGTGTCATCTAACGATATGTGGGAGATAAAAAACTTTGAAGCGATTTTTGGAAACACAGGGTAGAAACACAGGTACCCATTTTAGATTTGGGGGAATGAGTACTTTACAAAAATACATGGCTTTTTGGGGTGAAGAATTAGAATTTTTATTTCTTGTTTTAAATAATAGGCAATTTTATTTGCTAGATGCTTCCTGAGTAGTGACGTTAGTCTCGCGTGCCCAAACCGACCCAACGTGGATGGGTGCCTCCATCTGCCACTTCGGTTATTTCAGCTACTGCAAAATCCACACTTTTACAGCATTGTCTCTGGGTTGAAGCTACCAAAAAGTAAACTCACCCCGGTGTAATAGGCATGATAAATATTGGTTACTGGGTAAGGGCATTATATATCATTACAATATCCCTTATAATAAAGGACTATACAACGGTCAGCTGAAAAGTTTGTGGGGCAAACTGCAAATTGTGCTTTAGCCACCAGAGGACACTATTGCTTTACAGATCTCAAAAATGAATGGCAAAGCCAGTGCAACAGTATGTATCAGCTCAAACTGGCCAGTAAGACAGGTATTTAGCTATTATTTAATTTGATTTTTTGATTTGTAAATATGTCATTCCCTCATTGGGATCTCTTATCTCTTGTCATTTGTCACAAGCATTCCCAGCTAGCAGCGCTCTATATATACAGTGACTATATAAATATATGTAAGGCAATATCACTGACTGCCTCCTATAGAAAGGTCATCTTCTATCTTAGATGACAGTAGCCCTTTAAGGAGACAACTTTGCCTTTAAGACAAGGAGCTTGGCCAGAGAGACAAGAATGTACCAAGCAGATATAGGGATTCCAAGTATAGGCATGCAGAGTCTGGGCACCCCCCAAGCAAGTCAATGGCACCCCCTAATAAAGAAGATCCGGTTGCAGGACTATATAGAAGACTACTGACCACATGACCTCCATTGTGGTTCTTCTCCTGACACATCTCCTGTTCTACACGGAATAGAACCTAGAAGAACATAAATGACAGGATCCACATAGGGAAGTTGTGGTTAGGGACAATATGCTAGATTGGTTAACACAATGCATTCCAGCTCACAGGCCATATCTGTGCGAACTACAAATCCCATGATGCTTTATGAACCAGCTTTACAATATTACTTCTGAAGTTCTATAACCAGTAAATTTCTCCCATCACTAGGGAAGCTTTGGTATTGTGTATTTGTGTCTATTCAAACAGGGCCCTTGCCTACATTTCCCAAGATCCCTTACCAAACGCCCTAAACAACAAAGGAGAGTGCAGTTAAGGGGCTATAATTAAAAACCACTTCAAGAAATAGCTTTACCTAACACAAGTCAAATAAAAACATTCCTTCGTTGGGAATACTTTACCTTTCAGCTACATTATTCTCTTTTTTCCCCCATTACCTTTATTTTATTTCTTTTTTTTCAACAATTTAATATCTGTAAGGAACAAATAATGTTAACGGAAGCAGCGGAGACTCCAGTTCATATTGAGACCCTTCGGCTGTTTAGACTCTAAACACCAGATCCAGTATGTTTCTTTTTGCAACAGAACCTTCTTGTTATCTAATGTACACCACCTCCTAGGGCTGCTGAGAATCTTGCCTTAGGCGGCAGTGAGTGTCCAGTTACCCAGGATGGCAAAAAGCCGCCTCTGGTTATTTTAAGAGCCAAATTTCTGGTTTTTAAAGGGCGATTCAACTCTTCTAGCGCAGAGAGTGCAGTAGTGATCCGGCCAGTGATGTAACTATATATACAGCAGACCCCGCAATCCTGGGGGGCCCGGCCAGCAGGGAGGTAAGGATTGCGGGGTCTGCGGTGCAGTCGGGGCAGTAGGGTTGCCACTTGTCCGGTTTTGACCTGGACAACACGGTTTTCAGAAGGGCAGTCCGGGTCAAGACCTCCTGTCTGGTTTCCCAAATTAGGAAAACTAGGCAGGACAAAATTGCTCTGCATTCGACTCATGCATGTTGTGTCTCATGCAACTCTATCCAATTTGGCAGACTGGATGCAACTGGGCATGTACTGTGCTGTTGCATCAGTTATTTTTGCAGTGTGCTGGGCGCCAATTCCGACAAGTGCACTGTGTCTATTGATGGAAAGCACTGGGGGGGGGGGGACCCTGGAGCTACTGCCTGGTCAGGAGTCGCTGGTAGCTCCAACGTTCCCACAGTGCCATACATCAATAAAAGCAGCAGCGCTTAATATGGACAGAAGGCGGGAAGGGCTGAGCGCAACTATAGCCAAGTGTGGAGAGTGCATTTGGACGCAAGTACCTTTAATAAAAGTGCTTTTTCAAAGCTGTTTATTTATGCATTTGTAACATAAAACATTTTGACATTGAATAAAAGTGCTTTTAGTTGCAACTTCGGGGAAAAGAAATCCAGCTATCAGTGTATTCTAACTAACCTACAGTAAGTTACGAATTCCCTTACCCATCAACCTCAGCAAAGAATTTCTGAAATGACAGGAACTGACCAAGCTAGTTGGAAGGACTGAACTTGGGAGCCACACTTAGATGTAAAAAGTGTTGGTGAGCCACACATAAATGAAAAAGTTCTTTGGGGGTGCCAAGTAAGGGCTGTGATTGGCTATTTGGTAGCCCTATGGGGAATGCTGGCCTGTAGGAGGCTCTGTTTGGAGAAACCAGTGTCTCTGTGCTTCTTAAACTTGCCTTCAAGCCAGAAATTTAAAAATAGGCACTTTGGCTGCACTTTAAGCAGATCCCAATCACCTTAGGGGATAAAGCTTACTCCCTCTCCCCTCAACTAGAGCTGCTCAATGGCAACATATAATAACGCAAGCACCAAACAGCTGCCATTTTGCATTTGGCAACAGGTGCCTTTGATATTTTTACTATCTGTATATATTTATCTGCCCACTAAAGGAATTCTGGCTTCTGGCTTCTGGCTGCCAGTCCGGAGCATTTTGCAAGGGGAACCACTATGTGCTGTTTTTATCCAGTAACACAGTTTTCCTTCCTATTTGTCATTTTTAAAGAGAAAAAAAAAAGGGGTAGTTTGTGGGAGAAATGTCTAAATACAGCAGTGATAAATAGCTGACAGCTCCACTTCAATAACAAGGCACCAAAGCTTTTAGGATACAGCAATTACATGAGAAGGAAGTGGGCTCCGGTATCTGTGGACATGAGGTACGTTGATGGTTTAACAAAACAGCCTGATGCCATATCATTTGTATAAATGGAACATAAGTGCTAAAATATAACTTGCAATCACAGGAAAGAGCAGGTTTGGTTATTCCCATCACTTGCTGCTTTCTAATATAAGAGAAAAGGCATGGTAATGCCCCTGTGAATAATATAGCACATAGGTGCAGGTAATTCAGCGGGCAGGAGCGGCCCTGACCTTGCTCATTTTAGGCATTTTACAAGATATTGGCACTTTATCCTGGCAAATGACATGTTCTTAGGAATTATACCTAGCAACATAGTGACATATATAACTGCTAGTTGATCCAGAGGAAGGCAAAACCCCATCTGAAGCCTCTTTAATTTGCAGCAGAGGGAAAAAATTCCTTCCTGACTCCAAGATGGCAATCGGACCCGTCCCTGGATCAACTTGTACTAAGAGCTATCTCCCATAACCCTGTATTCCCTCACTTGTACTGAGAGCTATCCCCCCTACCCCTGTATTCCCTCACTTGTACTGAGAGCTATCTCCCCTACCCCTGTATTCCCTCACTTGTACTGAGAGCTATCTCCCCTACCCCTGTATTCTCTCACTTGTACTGAGAGCTATCTCCCCTACCCCTGTATTCCCTCACTTGTACTGAGAGCTATCCCCCCTACCCCTGTATTCCCTCACTTGTACTGAGAGCTATCCCCCCTACCCCTGTATTCCCTCACTTGTACTGAGAGCTATCTCCCATACCCCTGTATTCCCTCACTTGTACTGAGAGCTATCTCCCATACCCCTGTATTCCCTCACTTGTACTGAGAGCTATCTCCCATAACCCTGTATTCCCTCACTTGCTAAGAATCCATCCAGCCCCTTCTTGAAGCCCTATTCTAATGTATCAGCCAATACAACTGATTCGGGGAGGGAATTCCACAACTCTCACAGTAAAAAATCCTTATATAATATTTAGACGGTGGTTTATTGTGGAATATATTCTGGAGGGCATTATATAGGATATAATTGTAATAATAATGTTTTATAGTGCTTTGCTGTATTATATATGGAATATATAATCATTCGAATATAATATACTGTATTCAAACTGATTTTATCACACTTCTATGGGAACAATACAGGATACTGATAATGTGTTCTGGGAGATGACTGGGACTGCATTTCTCCAGGTTGTGAATGAGTCTGTGGAGAGTACTGGACTGGCCAGACCAGGGATGACTGACGTAGTTGGCCAGCTTGAATATATTACAATATATAAACAAACAATCCCAGATTTGTTTAAAAGGAAAAGGGGGGGGGGGCATTTCTTAGCAGCTTAATGCACAGAATGTCTTGTCCTTGATAACGGGCGAAATCTTGTCTTTCCCTGCATGAATTTTGTGGTTACAACCTCATTGCACCCCTGTCTAATAGTCTGTTTCAAAATGAATGGTAAGCACAACTTGTGTTGAGTATAGCCCTAGACCAGGGATCCCCAACTTTTCTTTTTCATGAGCCACAGTCAAATGTAAAAAGACTTGGAGAGCAACACAAGCACCATAAAAGTTCATGGAGGAGCCAAATAAGGGATGTGATTGGCTATTAGGGGCCTCTATGCACACTATCAGCTTACAGGGGCTTTATTTGGTAGGAAATCTTGTTTTTATTCAACCAAAACTTGCCCCCAAGTCAGGAATTCAAAAATAACTCCCTGGTTTGGGGGCACTGAGAGCAACACCCAAGGGGTTGGGGAGCAACATGTTGCCCCTGAGCCACTGGTTGGGGATCACTGCCCTAGATAGTGTTGAATACCAGGAATGTAGCCTTCTAAGATGGTCATGGTAATGTTTTGAAGCCTTTCCTAAAAGCTTTGTGATTAACCATCATTATTTAGGTTCTTTAATCCATACAGTATATTATTCATTTCTGCAGACATGGCTTCCAAATCTGAAAGCAACATTCAAGCTGAGGTCTCATTACTGAGTGTAATCTCCCTCTTACTGCTATTACTACCCTTCCCCTTCCTATACAACCTATCATTTTGCTTTCTCATTCACATCACATGCTTTATGTTCCTTCACTTCTCCCTATAAGGCAAATGAAGCTGAAGGAACCTTAAGGGTAATGTTTGGGGTGTATATTATTTCTTTAGTCCCAGAAGGCTACTTATATACTTTTCAAGATGTTGTTGAGACCAAAGCAGTGAATAATAAGGGTCTTTGTTTTAATTCTGCTTTTAGGTTACAGTATATGATCTAAACTGTGATGTAAGGATGATGCAGATCATGGTTTTGCTTTGACCTTTAATACAATGGGGTTGTTATGATATCATCTAGAATGCCAAGCTAGGGTAACGAGAAAAGTTCTCACATGAAGCAACTTTCCTCTGATAATTGTGCAATAGTTGAACTTTTATGCAGTGGAAGATGATAGGGCTTCATTTAGCAATCCTGTGGGTGCAAGCAATGGAGTATAGTCTTAACCATTCCTAGGGAACATGTTATAGTGAGTCAGGGTGGACCTATATGTTTATCTTCTAGGTTATAGGAGAAACCTATTGTTTACTGAGGCAATGGCACTTACTGTAATCACCCAGTCTCTATGTAACCAGCTTGGCCATTGGAAGGGCTTGAACATTTAGATCATTGGTTCCCAAACTGTTGCTGGGCTGGGTCAAGATGAGTGGCTTGGGGGGGACTCTTTCTAAAAGCCATTTTGGATGATGTTTGGGGAAAATGCCTATTTACTCTCCTATATACTTTTTGAATGCCCAGCCTGATAGTCACTCAATATAAAATGTAAGGTATTTGCTGTCCTATGTATTGAAGACACGGTTGAATGGCAGATACAGCAGTGTTTTTGCATCTGTATACTTACACTAAGGAGGGCGAACCTCAACCAAACCAACCACTGAATGTTTACAGGAGCAAAGAACTAGATCAACCATCAGGGATGAGAATATTCCCAGGGCTAGCCAACTAGAATATTAAAATGGTCACAGTAAGGTAGCCTATCAGAGCATTACTTTTACAAGGCTTGACCAAACCAAACGATAGCCAGGGAGAAGGAATGTTGACATCCGATATTTAACAGACAATAAATGCACATAGTAATACATTTGTACATATACATTTTTTTTTTACAGGAAAATACGCTGGATGGTATGCCCATGGGTACTCAGTCCCCTCAAGAATGCCTGGTCTGCCTATTCAAATCCCATTCCTAAAAACAAGACCCAGCTCCTTTGGCTGATTGTTTTGTGCTGTGTCATTTCCATAGCCATTGGGCTTCTTCTCCATATCTGGCTGTTTAGCTCTCTTCACTACCATACTCTGCTAACCGTCGTTCTGTCATCCGTTGTTTCCACCATTATATTCTTCATACTAGTCCTAATGCACCCCATTCGCTGCATAGTGACTATCATGATGCCAGTAATGGGCACCAAGCAAGGCCGAAGGCTCCTGCTGAGCTCCTGTTTCATGCTGATAGCGTTCAAGATCATCCCTAATATCATTGCCAACATGAGAGCAGTGTTTCGCACGTTAGGGTGCCTCTCGCAGCACTCTTCCGAGAGGCTTTTAAATTCAACATTTTTTTTTCAAACCATGACCAGCGATACCAACGATATAGTGACAGAGATGAAAAACCTTTTGAGCTCCAAAAAAAGTGATGTAAAGATTTCCGCTCATACCAAAACATCGTTGGTCGCCGACCATATACTTCAAATAACAGATAATGTCAAAAAGGATCTAATGGCGGTGGAATTATTATTTAAGGATGGTGTGCTCATATCTAACAGAATTCTAGCCGGAATTTTTATTATGGTTCTTCTGTTCAATGCAACGTGGTATCTGAAGTGGTATCTGACCGATCTCAAGTTTGACAATCTGTACATCACCGAAAAGCTGGAAAAACTTGCCCTGGAGAAAGATGGCAGCCACCTACTCACTGCTTCCAGGGTGAAGCTCATAAGGTCAACGGGCCTCAAGCTTTCCAGAAGGGAAATCTTCCACTGCATCATTAGATCTCTGATACTTGTTTCTTTTGTGATGTTCACCACCGTGGTTATAGCCACTGACCATATCACGTATCAGTTTGCACTGACTGTTGGGGAGTGGGTAGTAAAGGTGCCCTCAGTACCAATTGTCTTTGAGATAGACTATCTCATAACTTATGTAAGTATGC
The DNA here is from genome assembly GCF_000004195.4 of Xenopus tropicalis. Lineage (NCBI taxonomy): Eukaryota > Metazoa > Chordata > Amphibia > Anura > Pipidae > Xenopus > Xenopus tropicalis. The sequence continues at coordinate 38,881,013 of NC_030686.2, read as the reverse complement.
TATAATGTGTGCCACAAACGATCACTGAATTCATGTTTTTACAAGAAGCTGCATTTGGTTCTTTTGGTGAAAGTCAGCTGTACCTATTGCCACAACCTGCTGTAGGATCCCTGGAATTAGCGGCACATTCAGCAGCTCCAGGGTTCCCCGGCGTCATTAGGCACACTTGCATGTGATTCAGCAGAATGGGCAGGATGGATGGAGCTCAGTGCACCAATACACAAGTGCAAGGGGTATGATTGGATGCAAGTACCTAGAATGAAAATGAATGAATGAATGATGAAAATGCGTCCATTTTAGCACTTGTAAGTGATCCTAAAGATTCCTTTGACAGATGCAACTCCATTTCTATTGGTCAAATTATGATATATATATATATATATATATATATATGTATGTATGTATATTATACAGGGAGGAGCACACCTTATACAAGTCCAATTGCCCTTGGTGCAGGTCAAAAACAAAAATATAATAGAAAGAGTGCCGCACACATAGGGACTTGATACAAAAGAAAAAGTGGTTTTATTGAACAAATTCGAGCACAATCTGTACTTTTCCTCAGGGACAAACTCAGGGTTTGTCCCTGAGGAAGAGTACAGAATGTGCTTGAAACGTTGGAATTTTTTCAATAAAACCACTTTTTCTTTTGTATCAAGTCCCTATGTGTGCGGCACTCTTTCTATTATATATATATATATTGCTTAGTGATGTAGTCTGACACATGACTCACTAAAACTTGTGTATTATATTAAAGTATCCCCTGTTGAAAAATATACGAATATTAGAAGTCACCTCAGAGTTCCATGACCTGGTTATGGTAACCCCTTAATATCCCTATACTTTACATTAGGGCATACGTTATTCACTATATATATTATATATATATATATATATACACACACACACACATATACAGGTATGGGCCCTGCTATTCAAAATGCTCGGGACCTGGGGTCTTCTGGATAAGGGATCTTTCCATAACTTGGATCTCCATAACTAATAAGTCTGCTAAAAATCATTTAACCATTAAATAAACCCAATAGGGCTGTTCTGCCCCAATAAGGGGTAATTATATCTTAGTTGGGATCAAGTACAGGTACTGTTTTATTATTACAGAGAAAAGGGAATCATTTAACCATTAAATAAACCCAATAGGGCTGTTCTGCCCCCAATAAGGGGTAATTATATCTTAGTTGGGATCAGGTACAGGTACTGTTTTATTATTACAGAGAAAAGGGAATCATTTAACCATTAAATAAACCCAATAGGGCTGTTCTGCCCCAATAAGGGGTAATTATATCTTAGTTGGGATCAAGTACAGGTACTGTTTTATTATTACAGAGAAAAGGGAATCATTTAACCATTAAATAAACCCAATAGGGCTGTTCTGCCCCAATAAGGGGTAATTATATCTTAGTTGGGATCAAGTACAGGTACTGTTTTATTATTACAGAGAAAAAGGAAATCATTTTTAAAAAAACACTTTCTTAGACTTAAAATTTCTTGATAAGGGGTTTCCGGAAACCCCTTATCCAGAAATTTTAAGTTTAAGAAAGTGGTTTTTTAAAAATGATTTCCTTTTTCTCTGTAATAATAAAACAGTACCGGAACAGTACCGGATCCCTTATATATATCTTTATGATCTTAATATTCAGAAAGCCAAATCTAATTTTATTGGATTTTATAATATAAATTATGACCTTAATTTCTTATTCCTGCCTTCTTCTTTGCAGTATGTATTAAGGGGGGTATTTTCCAAGAACCATGGAAACTCGAGATCTTTCCACTGGAATATGACTTTTGTCTCCTCACAATGTAGAACCCAAGCGACCCCTCCAGATGACTCTGTGGCCATCACCGTTGTCATCATCTGCGGTGTGATATTTGCCATGATACTTATGGAAGCGTATGCTCAACGCTTGTGCCGAAAAATCTCCGCTTCATTTTACAAACAGCGCGAAGACCAAAGAGTTTCTTATCTGTTTCAAAAGATTCTTCAGAAACAACACAAAAATGTTCCTGATTTTCCCAACTGATGGCTCATTACATGATCCTTCCCTACACTAGGAACCTGTGCAGAATGCAACATTTACAGGGTGGTAATGGTGAATTTATTTCTTTAATGTCTTTTGGCTCTGTAGAACTCCATTACCCATGGGCAGATATAAGTGATTGAAGATGAAAAAGTCTATCCATAATACTGAATATAAATATCTAAGAAAGCACTTGAATTTCTTGTAGGTGGGAGGTATATTGAGTGAGATCCTTATGATAATTGCAGTCTATGGGGCATGTTTACTAATACTGGAGATAAACATCACCAGTGATGAGCAAATTTTTTTGGCAGGCATGGATTCGCAGCATGAAATTTTGCACAGTTGCATCAAAAAAAGTGTGCGTCGCGTGAAAAAAGGCTCGGTTGCACACAAAAAGGCACGCGCGTCACAAAACGTTTCGCTAATTTTTCGGCAATGCATAATAGGACAGATTTACTCATCAGTACTGATTATGTTGCCCGTAGCAACCAATCAGAACTTTGTTTTTGATTTATAAATTGTAGGTGACTGTTCAAATCTAATGACTGATTGGTTGCTATAGGCAGTGATATTTATCTCCAATCTTAGTAAACAATTCTTTTACCTGATTTATTGAATATTTATCGATAGGATAAAAAATGGGATATTCCAGTAGGACTTGCTATATTTGTGATTGCCAACAGAATACAATGGAAAGCCAGGAAGTTTACAGATGCATTGTGGTTGGAATAAAAATAAAAAATCATTTTTCTCTTATTCAAGTCGGGTATGAAAACAAAGTGCTGGGTGGACTCCATGCTGCCATACCAGTGGAATAATAAATCATTGATGTATCTCCACCAGGTCAAACAACACATATTTAAGATAAATCAGAACAGTTATATATTGCCTCCAATGCATTTGGCACAAGAAAAAACACAGTGACAAAAGGCCAACTTGGCTTCAATGCTTTTGGCAAAATTTCAGTTAAATTTTGCTACTAGGCAATTCTTTTCCCTGCAGTTCTGGGAATTTTTTTCGGTGAAGCAAAATGGTGCTGGTCCTGCTCATCACAAGGTTCAAGAATGGAGAATGGAATCTATCCAGTGTCGGCCTGGGGGGTGCAGGGCCCACCGGGGCTTCTGCCTCTCCCAAATGGCCCCGCCATGGCCTTCACACACCTCCCCGCAGGCCCCCCCCACTCATCCGACCCCCTCCCCTGAGCGTGCATAAATAAAACTTACCTGGGTTGCATAGGGGGGAGGGAGACCGGAGAATTGGTGGCAGGTCCTGCGGGTATTGGTTCTGGGCCTCTGGACCCACCAGAGCCAGGACCCGGAGTCTCAGGCCAATTTTGCCACCCTTAGAGCTCCAGCAACCTTTGCACTATTTTCTTTATTTGTGTAAAAATGCCAAAAATAATAGGGATGTTGCTTCATTTTTTTGCACAACATTTTCTTCAAAATAAACATTTTTTTTCCTTTGGCCATTTGGGAGCAAATGTAGCCATTGTTGTACTAAGCTTCCATATGGTTTCCCTGCGCAATGAATATCAACCCGCATATATAAAGGAAGATAAGCCAGATTAGTATAATGGAGTGCATGTCATCCAAGTGCAAGTTGTAGAGCCTTCTAAATTGGACCCATAATCAAATCTTGTGTTTTGTCTCAGCCACGCACCTGGATCCAGCCCTTTTCAGCAGCCAAATCTCAAGGGTTTCCAGGCTGTCGGAATAAGTGGGTTGCTTTGGTTGCAGCAAATACGTCTTGATTAAAATTCAGATTCACATTAAGTGAAACATCTGTTCTGCTCCCATTCACTTCCACAAAGGCACTCGCATCTCTTGCATCCCTTGTGTCTCAGCCTTGAAATCTTTTTCTCGTTTATTTGGTATAAATATAAGATGAAGCGGTAAAGGGAGCAATTCTGATGTGGGACATGGCCGGGCCTCGCTGATCTGATCTGTTTAAATCTCTTGCTATAAATATAAAATGAAGCATCCACGGAGACCTCCGGCTCTTTTACTCATCAAACACTGGATCAGCACTTGCATTTGTACTTTAAAAGGGCAACTTTACTGTTATTGTTCCCTCTCTTTGCAGTGTTACACAATGGAAATATTAAGAGGTGAACATATAATTATTGCTCATCCCTCCCCCAGTCTGTTTAAACTCCATTACCCCCACAATGCCTGGCCACAACCTTTGTTATCACCAACCAGAGCCCTCCTGTAGAGTTAGTCAGTGGTGCAACTTTCAGGGGCTTGGGCCCCCCTACAAAATACATTTTATGGGCCTCCTGCCTTGTCCAAAAAGGAATCTTGCGCACCCAAAAATCTCAATTTGCTATCAAATGCCATTTTCTGTTCTATAGGGGTCACCCATGAGCCATGGGCCCCCTTCCCCCCCCCCCAGAATTGGGGAGTAATGATTCAAAAAGCAGTCAAACTCATTCATCTGGCAGCCAGGAAAGTAGTTTGGTAGATCTGCCCCTAACCAAGAATCAGTTTATAAATATTATATTGTTATATATGTGTAACAAGCCTACAGGTCCCAACTAGAGAAGGGTAACCCAACTCTGCAATGGATGTACTCAGTCAGGCCAATAAGTAGAGGTGCCAATGTCAATACTACTGCCCTGACTGCCCCCTTATCCTTCAATTCCCCTATTTGTTTGCCTCCTACTATACTGTAGATCCCTGATCACCACCCACTTGCGCTGCCACCCAAATTCGCTCCCTCCTCAGTTTTACCCAATATAATGGATTAAAACACAAAATATCAGAAGAAGAAGAAGAAGGAAGAAGAAAGGAGGAAGAAGAAGACGAGAGAATTCACTCACATTGCAGAACTGTTAACACCTTTTTAAAACTAAGAGACAGTGACACCCAGTGCAACTTCAAGCAGATATTGCCTGTGTTTTATTCCCACCAGGGTTTTCCCATAAAACAAGCCATTTCTTAATTAAACAAGCAAATGAAAGTCAACTCTTCAACTCTTACTTTATACGTATCTGGTTCTACCATTATAAAATAAACATACAGCAAGCAGAATAACCTCTATAAAGCTTTTCTTTTGCCCCTTTTCCTTTGATCCCTCCTTCAGTTTGCCCTTCTATGACTCCCTATCCCTGCCAGGTATTGTTACCCAAACTGTGCCTTTGACATTTGCCACTTGCATCCTTTGCATTTTAGTGAGAATTAAAAGAATGGAACTGGGGAAAGTTGGAACTACAGGAATCGAGAACATGTCGGTACATTATATTGAATACAATGGCAGAGCCTTCGATAGATGCAACATATTCTCTTCTGTATAGTTATTATGGAGTGAATGAACACTCCTGAACCCAGCGCTTCTTGATAAGAAATCCGTGCATGTGAATCTTCAATGTAGTAAAAAGTCAATGCTGCTTCCTCCTGATGTCAGCTCCCCTTAAGATGAGCCTCAAAGTATATGTGCAGTAGTGTTGGTGGAAGCGCATACAAATAAAAATAAAAATGAAATATATAGTGCAGATCAATATAATAAAGAAATCGAAAAATAGATTAAAGAGGTGTGTGCTTAATTAAAACACCAATGCTTAGGTAAAGTGACCCCAATACCATAGGCTAATATGGAATCTATATCTGCTCACCAAAGCAACTTATAAAGAAGCATGTAGAATCATCCCAACCGGGCATTGATAGAAGAGGGATCCAGTCACACAATATATATGGGATGGAGAACAAGGCAAAATATAGTGTAAAAACGTTTATTATATTAAAATCCTGAACAGTGCAGGCTACTTACAATGTAGTAGAAATATAAAAACATGGAACAGAAGAAGAATCAATGGTGAGCTACCATTGATTCTTCTTCTGTTCCATGTTTTTATATTTCTACTACATTGTAAGTAGCCTGCACTGTTCAGGATTTTAATATAATAAACGTTTTTACACTATATTTTGCCTTGTTCTCCATCCCATATATATTGTGTGACTGGATCCCTCTTCTATCAATGCCCGGTTGGGATGATTCTACATGCTTCTTTATAAGTTGCTTTGGTGAGCAGATATAGATTCCATATTAGCCTATGGTATTGGGGTCACTTTACCTAAGCATTGGTGTTTTAATTAAGCACACACCTCTTTAATCTATTTTTCGATTTCTTTATTATATTGATCTGCACTATATATTTCATTTTTATTTTTTTTGTATGCGCTTCCACCAACATATTCTCTTCTGCATGGCTGGAATGTGCAATGGCAGGAAATCCTTCAGAAATGTTTCATTCGGGAGAAATGTTTTATTCACACAAGAGTTTCTTTTAAGACTCGGCGCTAAGAGGGTCAGGCTACTTCAATGAAAAGCAAGAACAATTAACAGAAACCAAACAAAGTTGTGATTGTGGAATAAGCAAATTCCTGTAGAGAAGTTCATGGTGACACCTCTGATCTTCAGCTCAAGCTAATGATAATATTACCGTTCTAATGTCCTTGCACACAGTTTATTGCTATTATTTCTCTTATTAGTAATGTTTCAGAGATGTTTAATACCTGGAGCAATCAATAAAGGAATGTGAGTTTGATGTTACCCTTCAACTAAAGCCAAGGTCTTGAGACCTTCATTTGATCAGTCCCTTCTGTGCGTATAATAAATTCACAGGTACATAAAATCATGATAACTACATTCACTTTCTTAAAGTTCCAGGCAGATCCAAGTCAGCAAATATGCCTTCACCCTTAACTTTAACCATAACTGACCTTCAGACTATGACATCAAATAAAGGAAGAGCATCGAGAGGCAACGAGAAGACAATTTCCTGTACAAAAATAAAACCAAGTTCTGTCCTGATAAAAATAATAAGATGTCGTGCAGTACTGAAAAGGCCATCCTATATAAATTACCACTTGAGGGTATTTCAGCCAGAGAGGCTCTGGAAAGATACCACTCCATCCCTTTTTTTTTATAGAAACGGGGTCGGACTGGGTGGCCGGGGCACCAGGAAAAAAAACTTGCGGCCCAGACCCAATCCTATTGCTGCTCCCCCAGCCGCCGGTGTCCCTCCCCTGACGTGTTGAAAGTAAGTCTTGCGCTCAGGGGAAGACTTTTGACAATGGCAGGGGCCCCTGTGGGTGGTTAAGGGGGTGCAGCAGGGGCCCCTGGGGCGGTAGCAGGCCGACCCTGTATCAAAATGTACTAATTTCAGAATTAAGGTCACCATACCTTGTTGTTGCATGTATGTATGTATGTACTGTATGTATATCTTTATTTATAAAGCGCTACTTATGTACGCAGCGCTGTACAGTAGAATAGAGTAATACAAACAGGGGGTTATTAAGATAATAATAGATAAATACACAGTATTACAATAAATACAAGATACAGCTGCAATAAGTTAAGAGTCAAAGACACAAGAGGATGGAGGTCCCTGCCCCATTGTGGTTTGGATATGGTTACTTGTATGCCTGGGTCTTATGCTGTGAGGGACCATAAATGCATATTACAAAAAGGGACTAGTGTTGTGGATGTTTGCACTATAAATGCCTAAACTAGTAGCCATTTGTTAGCTGGCATAAAGCTGGTGGCAGCTGTATTCTGCACAATTGATTACATACAGGCAGCATGCAGTAAGGCCTATGGGGCATATTCTTGTGTGGCAGAGAATTTGCCCAGTGTTCCATTAGCCCAATAAACATTTATCTGTCTGTATTTTCCTGGTTTCTCATGAGACTCAAGTAGACTTCATTTGAAGCTTACTCATGTACTTTTGCGTCTTCCTTATTCACTTTTAATGAAGTTTAAAAAGGTAAAAATAGCTTTTGAGCTTTATCAGTAGAGCAGAAGTACATTCCATCTAAAGCTATGCCAGGATTATTTCTTGGTCTACTTTGGTTGTCCATGGCTCCAGTCAGGCCCAAACTGGTAATTTCAGGGGCTGCTGTAAGATGCCATAGACACTCACTATTTATTGGGCTGGGGGGGCTGTTTGGGCCTCTGGGTACTTGGAATGCCAGGACCCAGGCCCGGACTGGCAATCTGTGGGTTCAGGCAAATGCCAGAGGGGCTGCTGTAAAATGCCATAGACACTCACTATTTATTTGGCTGGGGGGGGGGGCTGTTTGGGCCTCTGGGTACTTGGAATGCCAGGGCCCAGGCCCAGACTGGCAATCTGTGGATTCAGGCAAATGCCAGAGGAGGCTGCTGTAAGATGCCATAGACAGTCACTATTTATTGGGCTGGGGGGGGCTGTTTGGGCCTCTGGGTATTTGGAATGCCAGGGCCCAGGCCCAGACTGGCAATCTGTGGATTCAGGCAAATGCCAGAGGAGGCTGCTGTAAGATGCCATAGACAGTCACTATTTATTGGGCTGGGGGGGGCTGTTTGGGCCTCTGGGTATTTGGAATGCCAGAGCCTATTTTGACTCCTAGTTCAGACCTGGCCCCAATATCAAAACAGGGCTCCTGACCAGCTATGCTGCTGCTTTTAATAAGAATATTATATATACAAGGTTGAAACTGCAAGGTCATCCAATATTACCCTTAAAAGAACAAGTGGGGGAAATGAATACAATCACCTCCAAGTATTCCCACTTGACAAATACAAACGGGACGTAAGCAAATGTAACCCTAGTGACCCTTTAACGACATTGTTAGTGAATATTCATGGTTCTTTCTCCTCCTTTCCATAAATTAAGAAGATTGCACTTTACGCTTTAAGAGTTAGCTGCTTCCTTGATAATCAATAGCGCCGGTGCCCGTAGGGAACAATTTAATGGAACACTTTCATCTTAACCCAACATGGGATATTTTGTCGAGTGTGTGCCTGCTATTAATTTCACTTTGCTTCAGCATAACTTTGCCCGGGGCAACTCTGTACCGACTGATAAACATAAATCATATATATATATATATATATATATATATATATATATATTTCAGTCCCCCAGGCATTCATTATCTGTTTATATACTATTTATGTATCTGTCTATGCAAAAGTCTAAATGTCAGGTCCAATACTCGAGCTCTTTCTCACTGTAATGAGACTTCACACAACATATAAACTGTTGGCTTGTTAGAACAATTTACAGACGCGGGAGGAGAAAACAAAGGCAGTATTTTATAGTCCGAGTAAGTAAACAGCTTCCAATTATTCCATGGCGGCTTACGCAACGGAGAGGCGGCATTAGTACAATTCCATGTTATTTTATATGATCACAGCAGCTAAAAACCAGCCTAAGTGAGATCTATGCTTGAATGTCACACATTTATTAAATATAGGCGGATTTGAGCTGTGATTCAGATAATAATACTATTCTAGCTTTTCTTTTTGAGGGGAAGTTCAGGCAAACTTTGTTGGATGTAATATCATGTGGTAGTGATGGGGGATCCAATTCAAAGGGAATGGAAAATAAAAATATTTGTGCCTGGTTAATTTAGAGCAGGTACAGGTATAGGACCCATTATCCAGAATGCTCGGGACCAAGGGTATTCCGGATAAGGGGTCTTTCTGTAATTTGGGTCTCCAAACCATAAGCCTACTAAAAAATCAATAAACCATTAATTAAACCCAATAGGATTATTTTCCATCCAATAAGGATTATTTATATCTTAGTTGGGATCAAGTACAGGTACTGTTTTATTATTACAGAGAAAAGGGAATCATTTAACCATTAAATAAATCCAATAGGGCTGTTCTGCCCCCAATAAGGGGTAATTATATCTTAGTTGGGATCAAGTACAGGTACTGTTTTATTATTACAGAGAAAAGGGAATCATTTAACCATTAAATAAACCCAATAGGACTGTTCTGCCCCCAATAAGGGGTAATTATATCTTAGTTGGGATCAAGTACAGGTACTGTTTTATTATTACAGAGAAAAGGGAATCATTTAACCATTAAATAAACCCAATAGGACTGTTCTGCCCCCAATAAGGGGTAATTATATCTTAGTTGGGATCAAGTACAGGTACTGTTTTATTATTACAGAGAAAAGGGAATCATTTAACCATTAAATAAACCCAATAGGACTGTTCTGCCCCCAATAAGGGGTAATTATATCTTAGTTGGGATCAAGTACAGGTACTGTTTTATTATTACAGAGAAAAGGGAATCATTTAACCATTAAATAAACCCAATAGGACTGTTCTGCCCCCAATAAGGGGTAATTATATCTTAGTTGGGATCAAGTACAGGTACTGTTTTATTATTACAGAGAAAAGGGAATCATTTAACCATTAAATAAACCCAATAGGGCTGTTCTGCCCCCAATAAGGGGTAATTATATCTTAGTTGGGATCAATTACAAGGTACTGTTTTATTATTACAGAGAAAAAGGAAATCAGTTTTAAAATTCTGAATTATTTGATTAAAATGGAGTCTACGGGAGACAGGCTTTCCGTAATTCGGAGCTTTCTGGATAATGGGTTTCCGGATAAGGGATCCCATACCTGTACTAGAATTTGAATGTACTTTTAGGACCTTATTATAGTGATGTGAGGCACAAAAAGAGGTCAGGGCTGGCTCAAGGGAAAGACAACCTGTTGCCATAAGGTGTACATACATTTGGAGATCCGCTCGTTTGGGGAGTTTGCCAACAAGCGTTGGTAGATATGGCCACATATGTATTGCACCATACCTGGCAGATCCAATCATTGACCTTGGTGCCAACGCAGACAGTCATGAAAGAACCAAATCAATGATCTGATGCGGTCCTTGCCCCAATTTGATTTTTAAACCTGCCTGATAGATATATGGCCTATTTGCAATCTTTAAATAAGAATTTCGGCTCTTCCACAGTAGCATGGGGTCCCCCGTTGCCCTACTCTGAGACTTGGAAAGGTAAGTGCAGGGGGGGGGGCACAGCCAAGGGCTCAGGAACACCCATGAATTAGGGTGACTGTTTCAGAGCACGGTGACTAGTAGTACTGCCTTGGGTGACAACACTTCTTGGCCTCACTCTGGCACTAAAAGTATGTGTGTCCCATTGTGGATTGAATAGCCATCTTTATTGTTTTTTCTGAGCACTTTTTTTTAGCAGACAGTGTTCATCAAGAGTATGGAATGGAAGAAAAGTCTGTGGTACTGTGCAGGTATGGGCAAGGAAATGTTATGCATCCATATTCTGCACTGATCTGACTTAGGGTGAAGACACACAGAACTACTAGAAGCAGCTACTTGGCGTGGCTACTAAAATAGACAATGCTGATCATTTACTGATAATTCTCTACATGTGTTTTAGCAGAGGCAATTCTCAGTATTGTCTATGGAAAGGGATTATCTGGAGTTTAGTAGCCATGAAAAAGTAGCCACTACTAGTAGCTCTGTGTGTCTTCACCCTAAAGATATGGGCCCTTATGGGGAAACAATTTTTCCACCATTTTATTGCATGGCTCATTTTTCAGGGGGCTAAGTTTAACATTCACCTCAGCCTCTATATCTTGTTGAAACAGGTACAAGTTGCTACAGTAAATCATATCAGCAACTATTGCAGAAATGACATTATAAGTTTAATGGAGCCCCGTGCCTAAAACCTGCTTTTTAGCACCCATCTGTGTTTGCATTTTGCTCTAAAGGGAAAACACCCGCAAGAAACTCACACAACTGACAGCAGTATGAAAATGATCAGTGTTAAAATTATTTACAATCGTTACTGCAACTAAAAAAGTATTTATCCCTTTATGTTCTCTGATTCAGGCCCTTGACACAATGTAGAAGTCCGTTCTGCTCCCGGCCAGTTGGTTTTTGCTACAGTATTGCTGGAGTCAGAACCAGCAGTGCGAAGAACATAAACAGCCAGACAGATACTGCTTTCAACAGCAATTACGTTTACAAATACTGTTTAAAACCATTGGAAATGTTTAATTAATATATATATTGGAATGTTGATTGGAATGTTTCATTATGCATTAAACCTAATGGATGGAGGACCCAGGCCCAGGTCATCAGGATCTCACTCATGGAACAATCAATGATCATCTATACTTGCCACCAAGTAAAGGCAGGTATTATATACACGATTGTAGCACTTATAGACAATTACTAATCCTTTATATGTCCTAGTGTGAATTCTTCTTCTTAGAGGTTATTTCCAACTGCCTCCAATATATTACAGCTACAGTGCAGGGATGGTTTGCATCTAATCCTCAGCCTGTGGCCGATAATCATCTCTGCAGCCCGAGAAATCCCTTTGGATACCTCTGGCTTCATCTGTAAATTAATCTAAAGATTCACATTCACCTAAGGGCAATGTTATCCTCATAACAAAAGACAAATCCACCTTCAGTACCAACTAGCCCAATGGAATGATCGATTCAGTATGGGGGATCTTGCTTAGGAGAGACTTCAGGGAAGCTTTATGGGATAGAAAAACATCTGTCATTATTAGACCTGTTATTAGCCAATCCCAAGGCCTATTTCAATCAGTATAAGCAGCTGGTATTGGTGTTTAACATATACAGTTTACTTTATGTGCTGATCCAATGCCTACCTGAACATCAATTTTCCCCTCCTATCTTAAGAGTGGCCATTTACTGTCTCTTTGATTCTAAACTTTTAATTTGATGGTGTCCTAGTAGATGAAATATTTTTCTTCATTGCACCAAATTATAATAATAATACAATAATATTATAATAATAATACAATATATATAATATAATATAAGACAGCCCATACAATATTATAACCTCTATGGCAAGTGGAAAGATCTGTGGACCATTAGGTCAACTCCTGGATTTGGACTTTGTGTAGAACCATCATGAGAAGATCACATCTATGATTTGATGTGGCCCTCATCATTCAGGATATGGGGGGATGGCAATGGGTTTGATCTTGTACCCATCTTGTGACTTGCATGATAGATTTTTACAAAGGGGCTACACTATTGAACAACTGATACCTAATGCTCCCGTAAAAGATGGTAAGTATAAAGAGAGAGTTTATTGAGACAACAAAGTATGGTGTGAGTAAATAGTAAACAAAAGTAAATAAAATAGGAGTGAAATCAAGTTTAATACTACATACAGTTGTCAGTTTTATCAGATAAGAAATATAATCTGGAAGTGTATGACCATCTTGTTAGGTGATCCATTGCTCTCATCAATAGTGGAGTTGAACCCGATTACATTTATTGCCAAGAGGGCTCCGACGTTAGGGAACTTTAGACCCAATAAAACAATAGATCAAAATCTAAAACACGTTGCTCAGCGTGATCCATTGGCTACTGGATTATATCACTGTCCATACCCATCTCTGAGTAAATCTAAAGGAGTCACTTAGCACTGACGGAACGATTGTATTTCAGCAGGAACTGTGTTAGTGAGTTTAATGGAATTCACTTTGAGAGGCTAAATGCTATTGTAACTGTGCACTAGAGGGTGAAATTATTCATATTCCCTGATAGCTTCATTATTTTTATAAATCACGCAGGAAAATTTCGATGACAGAACCTCACCTGAGCACGGATGTAAGACATACAGAACTGGTTCCGCTCATAGATACTGCATGGCACTTCATTACCGGTAACACCCTCTATTAATAAGTCATTCATTCTCCTTTATTGTTCTCTATTCTATATGTGCCCCTTGCCAACAAAAGCACGGTAAGCGTAAAGGAGAACAAAACCCTAAGTATTAGCTACTCCAGGGCCCCCACCGCATGAAATGCGCCACTTTACCCCCTCTAAACGCAGCCGTTTCTGCTACCTTGTCCTGTAAAGCAGAGTAGTGCAGTAGGGTTGGTCATTTGCACCACTTCAGGGCCTCTTCTTGACAATCAAGTGCAGTTGAAACTAATGAGGATCTGGCTTCATCTACACATCTCTTAATGTCAGTAATCACTGAGAAAAGACTTGAAGCAGCACAAAATGGCACCCAATGTGCTGCTTTGCTTTAATGCAGAAGAAATAGCTGCATGTCCTAAGACACAGATCAGGAGTGGGGAAATGGGGCTTTGGAGAAGGCCCACTTATTACAAAGGGTTTCATTCTTCTTTAAAGTACTACAAAAAAAGACCAATTCATTGAAAAGTTCCAATATGCTAGGCACCTCCAATCAATACAATTGCTAACCTTGAACCCTGAGCTGGAGCTCCCCTTCCCTAACAAATGGACTGGTCAGAAAAGCGCTACACCACCATCTTTGTCTATATGCCTGGTGTTTGCCAGTGTATGTATAGTTACTCTGATGACTTTGGTGGCATGGTGCCCTACTGACAAGGTTAAAAGGGCCTCTATAAAAACCGACGTTCTAGATCTTTTTTAGGTCTGCAAGATGCTATGATTTTCATTTAAGCAAAGATGTTTTACTAGGACAGTGATCCCCAACTAGTGGCTCGGAGGCAACATGTTGCTCCCCAACCCCTTGGGTGTTGCTCTCAGTGCCCCCAAACCAGGGAGTTATTTTTGAATTCCTGACTTGGGGCAAGTTTTGGTTGAATAAAAACAAGATTTCCTACCAAATAAAGCCCCTGTAAGCTGATAGTGTGCATAGAGGCCCCTAATAGCCAATCACAGCCCTTATTTGGCTCCTCCATGAACTTTTATGGTACTTGTGTTGCTCTCCAAGTCGTTTTACATTTGACTGTGGCTCACGAGTAAGAAAGGTTGGGGAACCCTATTCTAGGTGAACAGTTCTGTCAGCCATAGGTTCCTCAAGACTGCTAGGTCCTTACTTTTTTGGCTATGCTTAACATTAAAATCAAGCTATTTTATTCCCCACTGCACTGAACAAATCTTTTTAGTTTAGCAGAGCATTCAATGCATTGTAATTACTCATACTCAAAGTGGGCCATAATCTCATAAGATCTTGTCCAGTTACCATGTCAACCATTGTGAATTGCGCTGATTCTATTTATCAAACATGAGTAAGCAGCAGGGATAGTCGTCAGAACCGAGAAAGAAATGCTACCAAGGTAACTAAATGTTTGCCTTATTACTATTTCTATGTTCTGGCTAATTAGCGCAGATTCAAGGATTTGATGCACTTGGCTATAAAACGAACCCTCTCTCAGGCATATTTATAACCGATGAAGACTTCACTTGCAAATAAACCCTCCGTCTGAGGGCAACAGATAAAGGCAACATTGTCTTTAACGGGAGAAAGAGCCTGTGCTCAGTTGGACAACGCGCCCGCAGTTTGCTTTCAGCCTTCCATTACCGTTTCCCACTTATTCAGACCTGAAGAAATAGGAATAACAATAACTCATCCTGTTTTCTTATATATTGTTCAGCTGTATCTAAACAAGTATTGATTTCTTTACATAAGCCAAGATGTAAGATGGAATGGTAAATTAGTATTTATATAAGGAATAAGAGCACTTTAGGGGCACATTTACTAAGCAATCTTGAGAAAGTCGGATTTTTTCTTAATTGCGAAAACTGCGAGATTTACAAATTGGTTTCCGCCAGAACTCGATTTTTTCATTATTGTTCCCTGAAAAATTAGAGATTCTAGAAAATAAAGGTCCCCATACACGGGCCGATTCTAGCTGCCGATATGGGTCCCTTAGACCAATTCGGCAGCTAATCGGCCTGTGTATGGGGACTACCGACGGGCCTGCCCAACATATCTGGCCTGAAATCGGGCAGATCTCAATTGGGCAGGTTAAAAAATCTAGTTGGATCGGGGACCATATTGGTTGATGCAGTCCCCGGACCGACTTTGCCTACGCCCATAATGATAATTTATATAATATATATAAATTATAACTAGCCTGGATTCTCCCGATATCCTCCACCTACGAGTGGGCGATATTGGGAAAAGATCCGCTCGCTTGGCAACATCGCCAAGCGTGCGGATCTGAAGGTGTATGGGCACCTTTACTCCCATAATTTGTGATGTTATTATTTAGTTAACTTTTTGAGTCCTATGGAGGCTTAGAATAGTAGAGGAATAGAATAGTCAGTGACAGCCTGTCCTGGAACTTTCAATGAGAAGTGAATCCCCTTATTGTTTTCAGATTCACCCAGTTTCAAGGGGAAGTTAATCCCCTCAGTGTTTTCTATTTCACCCAGTTTCAAGTGGACTTAAACACTTTATTATTTTCCAAGAATGAGCGCCAATGCTCCTAAAATGGCTGCTGGAACAATTCCTGCTTGGGAAACATAAAGAGGATTCACAATACTTTCAGCCAGAAAAATTAAGGATTTTAGAATGTAACTCAAAGTTTTCATACAAACGATTCAAGCATTATTGTGACATTTTATAAACACAGCAATGATCAAGTTTAATTCAAATTTATATCATGTTGAGTTTATATGACTTTCAAGGCCAGAAGAAAACAGATTTTAGTAAACGTGCCCCACAGTGCTGTTAATGCTAGGAATATCTGCCAAGTTCACCAGTACCAATGATGAGAAGAAAGAGCTGGTGTATACAGTGCAGATAGAATTCTCATTGGAGGATTCTTTTGCAGTAACTGGCCTGCTGGAGATCCTGGAGAGCAGTGGAAAAGACCAAAAACCATTGATCCCTGGCAATACTACAATGGAATTCATGTACCCAACAGCCAGGCCCGGATTTGTGGAAAGGCCACAAAGGCCCGGGCCTAGGGCGGCACAAATTGGGGGGCGGCATGCCGCCCCGCCGCACCAAAATATTAAAGTGTTTTGGCGTATACAGAGCAATGGGGACCTCTCCCCCACTGCTCCGTATGCGACTGAAAAGACTGCGCATGCGCGATTGTGACTGTGCGCATGCGCGGGAGGGGTGGTGCGTGCGCCGGTTGCGCATGCGCACGTGCGGGGGGGGGGGGGGGACGCTGACGGACAGGGGGCGGCCTCGGGGCGCCCGGCTTATAAATCCGGCCCTGCCAACAGCCCAGCTGGTTAGTATCAGCTTATAAGGGTTTTATATTACAATGAACAGTTTTGAAGTGAACTACAACGTTGCTTAGAATTCCTGCTATTTATGTATTTGTTATTACTAGAAAAGAAACACTAAATCATCTGGTTCTGCCAGGATCTATTCCCATGATGCCATTTTACAAGGGGAACATACTGTACAGCGTCGTACATTGTTTATCTCAAAATATGAATATCACTTTTTGGAAGTTACATTTGCCATATTCTCATGGGTCACGTTCAAAACCCTCTCTGTGCCCTTTCTCTGCGTGCAGGTCAGAAAGTCATTTTCCCATCAGTTAATAGAGATTCTCTAGCAGAATCCCGCACAGTAATCTGTTTTTCAAAAGCACAAACAGATTTTTTTATATTTAATTTTGAAATTTTTACATGAGGCTTCATTTCCCAGGTTGCCACAGGCATGTGACCTGTGCTCTGATGAACTTCAGTCACCCTTTACTGCAAGTTGCAGTGATATTACTCCCCTCCCAGCAGCCAATCAGCAGAACAATGGCAGCTCCCAGCAGAATAGCACTCAATAGTAAGAAATCCAAGTCCAGCTTGGGACTCCTCCAGTTACATGGGAGTAGGAGAAACAATAGGTTACCTAAAAGCAGTTCTAATGTGTAGTGCTGGCTCCTTCTGAAAGCTCAGGCACACTTTACTGCTGCGCTGCAAGTTGACAGCCGATCAGCAGAACAATGGGAAGGGAGCAAGATAGCAGCTCCCAGTAGGTATCAGAATAACACTCAATAGTAAGAAATCCAAGTCCGGCTTGGGACTCCTCCAGTTACATGGGAGTAGGAGAAACAATAGGTTACCTAAAAGCAGTTCTAATGTGTAGCGCTGGCTCCTTCTGAAAGCTCAGACTCAGGCACACTTTACTGCTGCAAGTTGGAGTGATATCCCCCCTCACTCCAAGCAGGCGATCAGCAGAACAACATAGTAACATAGTAACATAGTAAGTTGGGTTGAAAAAAGACATACGTCCATCAAGTTCAACCATAATGCCTATATATAACCTGCCTAACTACTAGTTAGGGGAATGGGAAGGGAGCAAGATAGAAACTCCCAGTAGGTATCAGAATAGCACTCAATAGTAAGAAATCCAAGTCTGGCTTGGGACTCCTCCAGTTACATGGGAGTAGGAGAAACAATAGGTTAGCTGAAAGCAGTTCTAATGTGTAGCGCTGGCTGAAAGTTCAGACTCAGGCACAATGCACTGAGATGGCGCCTACACACCAATATTACAGCTAAATATACATTTGTTGGTTCAAGAATAAAATTTTAAATGGCAGAGGAAATTATTTGCTATGTAAACAGGGTCGTTTAGAAATAAAAAGTACCCCATAAAAATCACGACAGTATCCATTTAATTACACACAATAGAAGCACCTTTTCCACTGCCTGTGTGTGTGCATAACGAAAGCCGACTAGCCCCGCCAGTTAGTTATGTTAAAGGCAAGTAATGCTGATTTTTTTATCCATTCAAGTTTAAACAAACAAATTAAAGTGAATTTCTCCACAAGAACATAGCGCTCTGCTTATGCAAATACAAAGCCGATGATTTATTAATGCCCGGAAGAGTGAAAACATGTTATTTAAACACATAGCAGCCGCTGTTGCTTTCTCCCTTCATCCTCCCCGGACGGGCTTTGATTTGAGCATAAATAGGGAGAATTCATTAAGAGCAAATATTCTTGGGATAGAGAATCTGCATTCTTTTATAGTCATGTTACATAGTTACACAGTCAGCGGCGGATTTCACTGTAGGGCGCCCAGAGGCCTCCCCCATTCTCTAATTATATTTTATTTATTAGATTTTAATTTTGCTTTTTTCCCTTCATTTCAAATATCAGTAAATCAGCCTTCAAGTGTTAACCCTAAATCTCTTTCCCCAAATGCTTTCAGGTAGATTTATCAGAGCGATTAAGCATCCTCCTCCACACCTCAACCTCATTGACCTTCAGACTGGGCTTTCAGGTGTATCTGGGGCAGGGGTGGGCAAACTTTTTGGCTCAGGGGCCACATTGACTTACAGACGGGCTGGGCCAGCGTTACGCCCAGGGCCACCATCAGAAATCACGGGGCCTCTCAGCTCCCTCCCAGCATCCCACCCAGCATCCTGCAGCCCCCACCCCAGCATACTCCCCAGTATCCTCCAGCTCCCCCCCAGCATCCTCCCCAACATCCTCCAGCTCCACCCCCCCCTCAGCATCCTACCCAGCATCCTCCAGCTCCCCCGCCTCAGTATCCCACCCAGCATCCTGCAACTCCACTCCCCAGCATCCTCCCCAACATCCTCCACCTCCCCCCTCAGCATCCTGCAGCACCACTCCCCAGCATCCTGCAGCACCACTCCCCAGCATCCTGCAGCCCCCCACCCCAGCATACTCCCCAGTATCCCCCAGCCCCCCCCAGCATCCTCCCCAACATCCTCCAGCTCCCCCCAGCATCCTACCCAGCATCTTCCAACTCCCCCGCCTCAGCATCCCACCCAGCATCCTGCAGCTCCACTCCCCAGCATCCTCCCCAGCATCCTCCCCAACATCCTCCACCTCCCCCCCTCAGCATCCCACCCAGCATCCTCCCTAACATCCTCCAGCTCCCCCCCCAGCATCCTGCAGCTCCCCACCCCAGCATCTTCCAGCTCCCCCTCTTCAGCATCCCACCCAACATCCTCAAGCTCCACTCTCCAGCATCCTGCAGCTCCCCCCCCAGCATCCTTCCCAGCATCCTCCTCTACATCCTCCCTCCAGCTCCCCCCCCAGTGAATACACCTTCCTGCGGCTATGGCAAAGCAAATAGGTATTTTTCCCTAAATCTCAAATCTTCCCATTAAGCTGAGCAAACAGGAATTCTTCCCAAATCTCATCCTAACTGACCTTAAAAATGGGCTTTCAGGTGTATCTAGGACAGCAAATAGTCATTCTAGTAACTCATGTCAATTAAGTCTCAACCTGACCTTCAAGCTGGACTATCATGTGTATCTAAAGAGCAACAAGAGCGTTTAGTGTTTACAGCCAGGGATGGGTGTTTTCGCCAGATTTCACTGCAAAAAAGAAAATGCCTATAGATTGCAATGTATTAGGAACAATAGTGCACTGTTTGGCAAAAGTGCATTTAATGCATTTCATGAATTTTCAGTGAAGTGAAATGGGACAGATTTGCCCATCAGTAGCTTTCTCAGAAACCAGCGAGGAGTTTGTATAGACCGAAAGAAACACAAGTGTAGTACATGGAGCATCTCCTTATCATCTCCCTCTTGTAAATACTACTAATATACAGTATGCTGGAGGTGCTGAGAGATGTCATTAGATCAATGAGCCACTGATATCAATGAGCCACTGATATCAATGAGCCACTGGGGCTATTTCAGAAAAGGGAGAATTATCCAAGTAACTGAGAAGCCTAGAATATGCTGGGAATTAACAGAGATTATAACCGCTGTGGGACTGAGAACCCCCAAGGGACACAAATACATTTCTATGTTCTCTGGTGCAGCACCAAAAAAGCCAGAAACATCATAATAGTAAAATTTCTTTATTATATAATATATAAAAGGGATGTCCAACCTGTGATATTTCACTTAGATTCCTACAGCGCTTTGGGCTTTGACTCTGTCCCTACTTGTACCTACAGAGATTTGAGCACATTCATAGGAATAAGGAACGTATAGGAAACTACTCATGGCTTTAAGTGGAAATAATCACCCCATAAGCATTATAACAGCTGCGAATAGATGCACTTGGCTGCTTCACAGTTGCAGATGCAAAATTAATAGTCGCTAATGGCGAAAGATAAATGGAACATCTATAAAAGAGCGTGCTGCGAGAGCCGCCACTATCTGCAGGGGACAAATGGAGAACACGAGCACTTCCAATACGCTTTCTCTTTTTCACATAAATTCTAATTCTTGCAAAGAGCTTTGTGTCCCATGAGTGCTACATAAATAATATGTATGGGAAGATGCACGGATTTTCATTTCATGAAAAGACGTTAACTCCAAAAATGCAATCAGTTAGCAAAACAATGCAGGGAACATATACATAAAATAATATCTAACAGTTAAAACTATTATTCTACTATGAGATATGCTTAATGTGCCTAGAAAAATACAATTATTGGTAAAGACTTACCTGCTCTTTTAATGCTATTGTCAAAGTCATTTTAGAAGTATTATACCAGGACCCTGGCGCCCAGACCCGACCCTTGCCGGTGCTCCCCCGGCCGACAGTTCCTCCCCTGATGCGTTAAACTTACGCACGCTCAGGGGAGGACGTCGGGTGTAGGCCCCTGCAGGGGGCTAGGGAGGCTCAGCGGAGGCCCCTGCAGGGGGCTAGGGAGGTGGGCCCTGCACCCCCCAGTCCAACCCTGTACTATAGTATTATAGAAGGAATCTTACCAGCACAACAGAGCAAGCTTAAACCCTGCAGTGGTTTAGTAACTGGAACGGCTTTAGTAACTGCAACTGGTCCAGTAACCCATGGCAACCAGTTATCAGGTATAGGGATGAGCGAATCTGTTCCGTTTCGCTTCGCCGAAAAAGTCGCAAATCTTTCAAAAGATTTGCGAAAGGGAGAAAGTGGCGCCGAATGTTTTGATCCATTTTCTGAAACAATCCGCCAATGGCGAAACGCGGAAATTCGCTGCAAATCCATGCCTGGCGAAACATTTCGCCCATCACTAATCAGGTACTCATCTGACTGGTTGCTATGGGTTACCAGAAAACTTTGAAACATTCCTACATTACCCTATTTCTAAAAAAGGGAAAGTTGTGCTCATCCACTAAATTTTAAACCATTAAGTGGGGGTGCAATGAGGATGTGACCACAAAATTCATATAGACAACAACAAGAGATCCTCTGCACTATATATAGTATATTAAGACATTTTTGCATTAATCTACCCTTTAAACAAAACAGGGAATAATTGAAATGGCCAACTACATCATCCCCGGTTTGGCCAGTCCTACACTCAATTTCATCTGATTCATTAAGAATTCTATTGCTTCATTATATGTTTAACAAAAGGGACTGAGTTTAACCTGCATTTTGCTTGCTTAAAAAGGTTAAAACACTAAATGTTTGCCCTTTTATTGGCCCATTGGGATCACCTGACTTTAGCTGGGAATGATGGAAGCTACAGCATAGAACTGGCCACTGCTCCTGGATAAACTATAACAAAAAAGGCAAAGTTATGCTCGCCACTAAATTTTAAACCATAAGGCGGGGGTGCAATGAGGCTGTGACCACAAAGTACATACAGACACCAACAAGAGATCCTCTGCACTCGCCCATTAGCAATATATATAGGGCATTAAGACATTTTGTGCATTAAGATACCAAACAGGAATAGTTGGTCCATATAGTGCAATATATTTAAGCTGGCCAGCCACTGGCCTTATTTGCTCCCATCACATATGCCAAATATTGCCAGTATTTTAGAAAACCCCACCAAGGGGCCATTCATCCAGACAAGTGCAAAGTGCAGCTCTGAAATGTTTTTACCCATAATGCAGCATTTACCTCGCATAATTGTGCCCGTGCTCTCATTTCCCTTTACTACAATTACACCTAATGCACAAAAATGCAATTGCGTTGAAATTTTGAGTCCAGTTGTGTGCAAGTTGCATCTCCCATTTTCAGAGTGGGGGTTTCAACCACTAGGTCTCAGGGTTGTAGCATTAGCCCCAGGATTCCCCCGAATCATTGGTATAGTTGCACACCGTTCATCAGAAGAGGCAGGATAGACGCATTGGCGTGACATGAAGGAGTGTGTTTGAGCTCCATGAATTGTATGGGCTGGGCGAGGAATTGGATCACTATCAATATTGTTGTATTTGGCCATGTTTCTAGGGTCATCTTGGACAGCAAAGAGAATAGGTTGAGTTTTCACGTTTATCAGGAGGCAGCCCCTGCTCTAGAAAGCACTGATCTAGAATATAAATGGGTCATTTATTCCTACCCGGCCATCAGACTTGCATCCAATTCCTTGGGGGGGAGGGGGCAGTTCCACAGCTTGAGGACCAATGGATCCAAACAGTATCATTATTACTTATTGCTAGTGATGAGCGAATCTGTTCCGTTTTGCTTCGCCGAAAAATTTGTGAATCTTCCAAAAGATCCGCGGAACGGTGAAAATGTCATGCAACAAAAAAATTGTCGCCAGCGGCTATTCTTTTGTCGCCCCCGGCTATTCTTTTGTCGCCCCCGGCTATTCTTTTGTCGCCCCCGGCTATTCTTTTGTCGCCCGCGGCTATTCTTTTGTCGCCCGCGGCTATTCTTTTGTCGCCCGTGGCTATTCTTTTGTCGTCCCCGGCTATTCTTTTGTCGCCCGCGGCTATTCTTTTGTCGTCCCCGGCTATTCTTTTGTCGCCCGCGGCTATTCTTTTGTCGTCCCCGGCTATTCTTTTGTCGCCCCCGGCTATTCTTTTGTCGCCCCCGGCTATTCTTTTGTCGCACGGCTAATGTTTTGTCGCATCGCTATTATTTTGTTGCCCACGGCTATTATTTTGTCGCATAGCTATTATTTTGTCGCATAGCTATTATTTTGTCGCCTGCGGCTATTATTTTGTCGCACGGCTATTCTTTTGATGCCCGTGACTATTCTTTTTTTGACGCCGGCAACAATTTTTGGACATGCGGCGAATTGTTCCGCGGCAAATTTTTTCATCCGTTTCGCGAAACAATCCGCCAATGGCGAAATGTGGAAATTTGCCGCAAATCCATGTCTGGTGAAACATTTCGCCCATCACTACTAATTGCAGCAGCTCAATATTTACTTCCAAGTCTCCAACAGAAAACGTATAAATGTAGAACACTGAATAAACGTAGAACACTGAATGTCTCCAGCAGCCTGGGAAGCTGTCCCTGCAGCCAACAGAAGACGCACTGAAGCAACGCTGCGTAATTGAATCAGAATTAGTGTCTAACATGTTGTGCAAATTGCCATGTTCCTTGCCCATCAAGGCGTCGTCGCCCCAGGTTCCGCTTTCTTATTAATAATTAAAAATGGCAGATTTTTTAGACTCCCTAGAAATATATGTATTTTAAAAATGAAAGCTGTAAAACCCCAGCACCCTCCATGCCTTGGCTTTATGAATATGAATGTGTTCGTATTAGTGAGGCTGTGGGAGCACAGCGTGTCCGCAAAAACAATCTGAGCAAGGGATTTAAACTCCATGTAATAAGAAATCCTTCAGCCACATTAAAGGAAAGGAAATGAAACAGAGAAACACGAATTACTTTTGGAATAGAAAAGTTGCAGAAGTTAAACTACTCTGTACCCTTCCAGCACTGCTGGGAATGCAAAGACTATAACCCCCAGTAATGATTCATTGTAACCAACATACTGGGATTATTTACCCCCTTGGCCTGTGGTCGTGTTCTTTTACCCACTCATGGAAATTCTCAGCGCCTTCTCTTATCCTGCTAAATTCTAATAGTGCCTGCAGCCTTGTGCCTTTATATGGTCACAGAACCCCTCAGTGACTGCTAATATCCTTATCATTTACAGTAGGGGGTACATTATCCCTTATAATACATGAGTGATACTCAGAGTTCCCTGTATAACTCAGCCTGCAGCCTTGTGCCTTTATATGGGCACAGAACCCCTCAGTGACTGCTAATATCCTTATCATTTACAGTAGGGGGTACATTATCCCTTATAATACATGAGTGATACTCACAGTTCCCTGTATAACTCAGCCTGCAGCCTTGTGCCTTTATATGGTCACAGAACCCCTCCGTGACTTCTAATATCCTTATCATTTACAGTAGGGGGTACATTATACCTTGACAAGAAATTCTCTACACTTAATAATCATTTTAATAGTTTTAAATGTATTGGTTGAGCAGAACTTTCCCTTTTTTTGGAACATTATACCTTATGATACATGAGTGATACTCAGCATGGTTATCGGTGGTGGGGTAAAATATTTTTGGCCACATATACCACACACAGACAAAATTCCAGACCGATTAAAGCGGCAGCTCTTGGGAATTGTAGAAGGTTTAATAACCAGACTATGGCAGGAATTTATCATGCAGTCCCAGTCCCCCCCCCCGTCTGCTTCCTCGATTGTTATGCCACTAGTAAATACAGTTGGGGGTGGTCTATAAAGTAGGGTGATTCATTACAATATCATTTTCTTTAAAGGGGTTGTTCACCTTTAGGTCAACTTTATAATATGTTATAGGTCTAGTCTTAGCAAGTTTTCAATTGGTCTTCATTTATTTGTTAGTTATTTACCTTGGTCTTCTGAATCTTTCCAGCTTTCAAATGGGGGTCACTGACCCCGGCAGCCAAAAAAACTATTGCTTTGTGAGGCTACAATTGTATTGTTATTGTTACTTTGTATTACTTATCTTTCTATTTAGGCCCTCCTCTATTTATATTCCTGTCTCTCTTTCAAACCACTGCCTGGTTGCTAGGTTAAATTGGACCCAGGCAACCAGTTTGCTGCTGAAATTGCAAACTGGAGAGCTGCTGAACAAAAAGCTAAATATATAGCAGTCTTTACATCATACTAAAAGTGAATTAAAGAGCCTTTAAATAGAACAGTCCCTTTGTTGCTTAGTTGCCAGCCCATTACCCAACATACGGGGTTGTTATTATTGTTCTGGGTCAATAGATTGCCTCTGCTTTTAGCTGTAAAACTCATTTACGTTCAGCGATCCAGACCTGCTCATTGATGTTTGAATGTATTCTGCCCGTGTTAATTGCCATTATTACTGTTTAATCAAAGATTCCTTTACAGCTCCTCCTTCCCCCCGTGTCCTTTGAGTTTGGGCATCAATAAATATAATTAAAGAAATCAATATTATACAGAAATGTGTGACCTTCTAGCGCAGAGATTTCCTATCTGCAAATGAATGTTTGCCTGAAAGAGACAGATACCTTCATGGCTATACATTTGTTTTGGGGGGGTTGAAATAAAAATGGGGGATTAGTCTAGAATGATTAAAGTAAAATGAGAAACGGTCTATTGATATCATCGGTTCTTCTCTTTACATTTCTGCAGTTCAAACATTGCATAGGGTTTGTGTGATAGAGAACTGACATATAGTAAATGACAGTTCAGTTAGTTGCCCCTGGAGATAAAATATAACCTTAAACCGAAATTTGTAGCAATAATTCCTCCACCATCTACTTGATGTGTTCACTCCTTGCAGGGACGGACTGGGCCGACGGGACAAAACCTGGTGGCCCAGACCCAACCCGACCCTTGCCGGTGCTCCCCGGCCAACCGTTCCTCCCCTGATGCATTAAACTTATTCGCGCTCAGAGGACCTCGGGTGGGGGACCCTGTGGGGGGGGGGGGGGGTTTGGGAGCCTCAGCAGGGGCACCTGCGGGAGGTAAGGGAGGCTAAGCGGGGGCACCTGCGGGGGGTAAGGGAGGCTCAGCGGGGGCACCTGCGGGAGGTAAGGGAGGCTAAGCGGGGGCACCTGCGGGAGGTAAGGGAGGCTAAGCAGGGGCACCTGCGGGGGGTAAGGGAGGCTCAGCGGGGGCACCTGCGGGAGGTAAGGGAGGCTCAGCGGGGGCACCTGCGGGAGGTAAGGGAGGCTCAGCGGGGGCACCTGCGGGGGGTAAGGGAGGCTCAGCGGGGGCACCTGCGGGAGGTAAGGGAGGCTAAGCGGGGGCACCTGCGGGGGGTAAGGGAGGCTCAGCGGGGGCACCTGCGGGAGGTAAGGGAGGCTCAGCGGGGGCACCTGCGGGAGGTAAGGGAGGCTCAGCAGGGGCACCTGCGGGAGGTAAGGGAGGCTCAGCGGGGGCACCTGCGGGAGGTAAGGGAGGCTCAGCGGGGGCACCTGCGGGGGGTAAGGGAGGCTCAGCGGGGGCACCTGCGGGGGGTAAGGGAGGCTAAGCGGGGGCACCTGCGGGAGGTAAGGGAGGCTAAGCGGGGGCACCTGCGGGGGGTAAGGGAGGCTCAGCGGGGGCACCTGCGGGGGGTAAGGGAGGCTCAGCGGGGGCACCTGCGGGATGTAAGGGAGGCTAAGCGGGGGCACCTGCGGGGGGTAAGGGAGGCTCAGCGGGGGCACCTGCGGGATGTAAGGGAGGCTCAGCGGGGGCACCTGCGGGGGGTAAGGGAGGCTCAGCGGGGGCACCTGCGGGAGGTAAGGGAGGCTAAGCGGGGGCACCTGCGGGGGGTAAGGGAGGCTCAGCGGGGGCACCTGCGGGGGGTAATGGAGGCTAAGCGGGGGCACCTGCGGGGGGTAAGGGAGGCTCAGCAGGGGCACCTGCGGGATGTAAGGGAGGCTAAGCGGGGGCACCTGCGGGGGGTAAGGGAGGCTCAGCGGGGGCACCTGCGGGAGGTAAGGGAGGCTAAGCAGGGGCACCTGCGGGAGGTAAGGGAGGCTCAGCAGGGGCACCTGCGGGAGGTAAGGGAGGCTCAGCAGGGGCACCTGCGGGAGGTAAGGGAGGCTCAGCGGGGGCACCTGCGGGAGGTAAGGGAGGCTAAGCAGGGGCACCTGCGGGAGGTAAGGGAGGCTCAGCAGGGGCACCTGCGGGAGGTAAGGGAGGCTCAGCAGGGGCACCTGCGGGAGGTAAGGGAGGCTAAGCGGGGGCACCTGCGGGAGGTAAGGGAGGCTAAGCGGGGGCACCTGCGGGAGGTAAGGGAGGCTCAGCGGGGGCACCTGCGGGAGGTAAGGGAGGCTAAGCGGGGGCACCTGCGGGGGGTAAGGGAGGCTCAGCGGGGGCACCTGCGGGAGGTAAGGGAGGCTAAGCGGGGGCACCTGCGGGGGGTAAGGGAGGCTCAGCGGGGGCACCTGCGGGAGGTAAGGGAGGCTAAGCAGGGGCACCTGCGGGGGGTAAGGGAGGCTAAGCGGAGGCACCTGCGGGAGGTAAGGGAGGCTAAGCGGAGGCACCTGCGGGAGGTAAGGGAGGCTAAGCGGGGGCACCTGCGGGAGGTAAGGGAGGCTAAGCGGGGGCATCTGCGGGGGGTAAGGGAGGCTCAACGGGGGCCCTGCGCGTGGTTAGGGGGTGCGGGGGACATGGCTGGCGGGGGCACCTGCATAGCCCCTGGGGTGGCAGCCCCGGTGGGCCCTGCACCCCCCAGTCCGACCCTGACTCCTTGGCTCAGGTAACGGCAGCTAGCATATAGTGTAGCATTTCCATTAATTGTACAGTACTCATGGTATTATCTGTAATCTCTCAGACGGCATAAAGTACAGAGAGATGACATTAACAGTAAGCTTCAACCAACACTACATCGTTGTACTGGAATTATCTGGAACCCCACAGAGAGTTTATACTGCAAGGTGTTCTAAGCATGTTCTCTAAACCCGTAAAGCATGCATTCAAATTGTTATGCAATACAAATAATAGAACTACAAGCACTGTCGGCACCCAGTCAGTATAGAGTACAGGACACTTTACTGGGATTAATGAGCACATAGTCTTCATCATCCTCTATAGGTCTCACTGGGACTCTGGCAATGGGCATAAATCCAGTGCAGTGTTCTGTTGTATATTATGAATAGTGATGAGTTTCTTTTAAAAGAAACGGTGAAAAATTCATGAAATGGAGAAAATGTCATGCCGCAAAAAAGAAAAAAAACTGTTGCTTGTCAAAAAAAGTCACGTGCTGAATTTTTCTGTGCAAATGTTGTTGCTGTTTTGTGAAAAAAATTGCCAATGGCGAAACGCAGAAATTCTGCAAGAATCCATGCCAACAAACGATTTCGCCATCACTAACTGAAGAGTGGAACAGGTGGGACAAAAACAATGGCAACTTCCATGTACGATTTAAAAGCAAATATGTGCAAAAAACATGTTCACCTCTACCCTCGGGGCACATGTACTAAAATTTGTTTTTTTCTGGCCTTGAAAGTCAAACTCGACATGGTATAAATTTGATTTAAACTCAATCATTGCTGTATTTCTAAATTGTCACATTGACGCTTAAACCGTTCGTACATAAAATTTGACTTTAAATGGACGTTCATTTCCATGAAATTTATTTTTCCCAAACAGGAATTGCCAGGGCCGGAACTAGGGGTAGGCAGAAGAGGCAGCTGCCTAGGGCGCAATGATTGGGGGGCGCCAGGCAGGAGCCTGTCCTGCCTACCCCTAGTGCTACTTTGTCATTGCCTCCGCCGCATTAGCGGGGGAGGCAATGAGCAATCTAATCGCACCGCCCCCCCCCTGTGCTTTGGTGCGCATGCGCCGTTCAGGGGGGCGGGGAGGTGGGCGGAGTTGGCCAACCGGGTTGCCTAGGGCGCCCGGTCGGCTTGGCCCGCCCCTGGGAATTGCTCCAGCAGCCATTTTAGGGCTCTGGCACACGGGGAGATTAGTCGCCCGCGACAAATCTCCCTGTTCGCGAGCGACTAATCTCCCTGAATTGCCATCCCACCAGTGAAAATGTAAGTCGCCGGTGGGATGGCACACGCTGTGCAGGCGATTTTGGCAAATCGCCGAAGTTGCCTCGCGAGGCATTTTCGGCGATTTGCCGAAATCGTGCCGCCGCGTGTGCCATCCCACTGGCGACTTACATTTTCGCCGGGGGGATGGCAACTGATGGCAACTCGGGGAGATTAGTCGCCCATGAACAGGGAGATTTGTCAGAGGCGACTAATCTCCCCGTGTGCCAGAGCCCTTAGGAGCATTGAAACTCATTCTTGGAAAACAATAATGTGTTTAAGTTTCACTTGAAACTGGGTGAAAGATGGTTATCCGCTTGCTAGAATGTTTATAGGTTATTGCCCACAGTCCCTAAACAATATTCAGCCACTTCCAAATGTCATAAACATTTTGCCACTAGTGATGAGCGACTCTGTCCCGTTTTGCTTTGCCAAAAGATTCGCGAATCGGTGAAAAATTAGCGAAACGGTGAAAATGTTGCGCGTCAAAAAAAAATGTCACCCGCGGCTATTCTTTTGTCGCCCACAACAATTTTTGGACTCGCAGCAAATTTTTTCATCCGTTTCGCGAAAGAATCCACCAATGGTGAAACACAGAAATTCGCCGCGAATCCATGCCTGGCGAAACATTTCGCCCATCACTATTTGCCACCACTGTTTCATTAGCATCTCAGAGCCACAATCATAAAGCTGTGTAAATACCCTATGTTCCACTTCCATTTACACAACTAACTGGCACATAGAAAGTTATAAACCTGAAACCATAAGCAAAACTGTTTCTGCAAACCTGCCCAAGTCTACTAAACATGCATACAATCCAGCACATAGCCGTTGCTTTAGGTTGCCGAGTTTCCCCGCTCAATTTTACCGACTATGCCCATTTCTTCATATGTTTAATAGACTTGCAGCCAGTTTCTACCCATACACTTCAAGGGACTTTGTTAAGAAAAACAGAAAAAAATAAATGAATAGGAACATACATAATGCTGATAAATACAAAGCAGTTTCCCTTTAATCCATTGTATAAAAACACAGCATGGTGTTTGAGTCATGCCGAGAATCAGCGGTTACATTTAGTGAGTTTATTTATGGAAGGTGGAAATGAAAGAATGAGTAATGTAAGTGTAGTTCCCCTTGTCAGCCTAAGGATAAAATTTACCAGCGTCCTGGATAAATGACTTACCCATCAGTCATTAAAGGGATACACACCAGCTGACAGTTTGCAATTGGTGATCTTTTTTACAATTGTATTTTTTATCGACAATAATGCACCTCAGCGCTTTGTATCTCCATAGGACAAATAAAAGATGGAGGCACAGTGGCCGATTAGGGAAATAAACCAAATGTAAGTTCTACTAATATAACCAGGCTAGATCCCCAACCAAGGTTGTGGGTTAATTTAAGGTGGCCATACACGGGATTCGCCAAGCGAGCGGATCTTCACCCGATATCCCCACCTACGGGTGGCGATATCGGGGAGGCATGTCGGTGAATTCTGCCCGCGGCAATGGGGCAGTCGGTTCGGGGACCGCATCAACGAGCCGATGCGGTCCCTGATCCGACGGGATTTTCTAACCTGGCCGACCGATATCTGGCCAATTTCAGTCCAGATATCGGTCGGCCAGTCCAATCGTTTCTGCCCCTACACGGGCCGATAAGCTGCCGAGTCGGTCCAAGGGACCGATATCGGCAGCTTCTATCGGCCCGTGTATGGGGACCTTTAGGCTTCAAGAGACACCTCAACATATCAAAAGCATTCAACGTTGTGAGATATTAAAAAGCCATGAAATGTTGAGACAATGCCAATTACGGGGATTCTCTGTAGAAGGGCTTGTCTCTAACATATTCAATTTGCACTTGGTAAATATACAAGGCATAATTCAGGTTTTTGTCAGTTCAAACAACACTTTGATATTGATTTTTATCAGATGAGATGCATAAAAGAATATCAGCTAATAACCAGCCCTCTAATACAACATCAATCAGACTGGATAGGGGAAACCTCACTGTCAGCCTGTCTGCTGAGCAGCTTGTTTGTGCCCTTCTTCTGTAGACATTGTCAACCTTTCTTTATGCACCTTCATTACTATTCCCAAGGTCAGATTTGCTTCTAGCAAAGTCAACTTTTGGCAATTTATTAAGTATGTACACATGAACTTGGGGGGGGGGGGAAGGTTGGGTTTAATTAATACAAAGCAAGGTCATTTTGGTCAATCTTAGCATAAAGGTAGTGTAAACCCTCCACTGAATGATCCAATGTAGGCAGGCCAAATGGAAGGAAAGATAAAATGATGTCCTAGTAGGAATCCTACCTACCTGTCAGTATGTCAGTCATCTCCTTGTTATCTAACATAAAGAGATTACAGTTTGTTGACGTGCCATTGCAATCAATCATCAGGAAGGAAGAATATTAACTGCTCCTTGGCACACAATGCACATCATTTAAGTTTTCTTCTTCAAAGGAAAATATTATGGCGTTTCTTATGAAGAGTATAGACAGGCTGGTCAGGTTTGCAAGGTTGGTTTGCTGACTTTGCTGAAGAAGAAAGTTTTGAGGGATCCCTAGAAACTCTGTAGGTTCTGCCATTTAGTGGTAATGAATTTCAGAGGAAGGGAAATTCTAAAATCTAAAATGTATCTATTTGTGGGTATCATTTAGTCTCTCAATAAAGACTTCCCATAGCAGAGTAGGATATGCATCAGAGATGGATTCATAAAGCTTCTCAAATGCAAGACAATAAAACATTTGCCAAGTTCTCCAAGGCACTGACCACTTGGTGCAAGAGGATCCGCCAATAAAAACCCTGCCTGCTCGCTCAAAGGCATTAAACACAATTTTTCTAACTCTGAACAGCTAAGAAGTCCTTTATTCACCCTTCTGAATTTTGATTTCAGGGCAATATCTACAAGCAAGTCAACAGAGAGGCGATGGACAGCGCAGTGATGATTTTCACTGAAGAATCCTCTAGACTTTAACATCCATCTTTTGACACCGGATAATAACTGCACTTAATGTATTATCTAGAATGGACTTCATTTGTAAATCCAACCAATTAATTTTTCTTCTGCTTGTCCGCAAATGAGGCGTTCCATAACCTGATTCCCCTTATACAGGTATCGGACCCCTTATCTGGAAACCCATTATCCAGAAAGTTCTGAATTACGGAAAGGCCATCTCCCATAGACTCCATTGTAATCAAATAATTCACATTTTTAAAAATGATTTCCTTTTTCTCTATAATAATAAAACCGTACCTGTACTTGATCCCAACTAAGATATAATTACCCCTTATTGGGGCAGAACAGCCCTATTGGGTTTATTTAATGGTTAAATGATTCCCTTTTCTCTGTAATAATAAAACAGTACCTGTACTTGATCCCAACTAAGATATAATTACCCCTTATTGGGGCAGAACAGCCCTATTGGGTTTATTTAATGGTTAAATGATTCCCTTTTCTCTGTAATAATAAAACAGTACCTGTACTTGATCCCAACTAAGATATAATTACCCCTTATTGGGGCAGAACAGCCCTATTGGGTTTATTTAATGGTTAAATGATTCCCTTTTCTCTGTAATAATAAAACAGTACCTGTACTTGATCCCAACTAAGATATAATTACCCCTTATTGGAGGCAGAACAATCCTATTGGGTTGAATCAATGGTTTATTGATTTTTTAGTAGACCTAAGGTATGGAGATCCAAATTACGGAAAAACCCCATATCCGGAATACCCTTGGTCCTGAGCATTGTGGATAACAGGTTCCATACCTTTACTACAAACAAACTCTTTTCACTCTAGGATTATAAAGAAGGCAAATGCTGATATCTCTTACGAGTCTTACAATCCCCACCAAAACAGTGACCCTGCAGCAGTTCTAGAACTATCCAGTAAATTCCCATTCACCTCAGATATCCTCCTATCTAGATTTCAGGCTTGGGCATCTCATCAGCAACCCTGTTGGAACTAGTCCACTTGTTAGGGGACCTACAGAATCCTGTATTCTAATGAAAAACAATAACAAATCATCTGCTAGAAACATTAGCAAAAAAATATAAAGCCTTTGTAAGGCTGGAGAACTTTTATTTTATTCCCTGCTCTAAAACTGAAGTGTCTATTGATCATTTTATTTCCGCCGGTTGATGTTATGCTGCCAGGCTCCCAGGCGAGCGGTGCAGCTGCCACTCTCCATCCAGAACGTTTTATTGATGTTAAATTCAAGTAACTTGCTGGTGGTTTACAGATGTCCTATTTCCACAAACTCTTTCAAGCCTTCCGCTAAAAGTCTGGCGCGGAATGCATCGTTCCGCCTGCCTCATAATTAGTGGATGGAGTCCTGTTCTACCCGTTGCCCAGTTGTCAAATAGCAACAAGCGGAAATTCTCCTCCGACACAGTAAATATAGTTCTATGCAACACAAGCTGGCAGGAGGAACCTAATTAGTGTTGTTTATCATTTAATGATTAAAGTAGTGATACGAACAAGAACGAGTTGCAAGAGGCACCATCAGCATTTCTGGCATCTTTAGATCATGTCTAGTAAAGTAACAAAATGTTTTTATTTCTGGTTCCTTCTCCGTCTAAATCAGAAGTTTTTCAAATAGGGGAGGTTGGACCCCAAGATATAGATTGAAGTAGGGGACAGTTTGAAGTCAATAAAGTGTAAAGGTAGAATTGAAAGTTAATTTGCTCTATGAGATACTCTTGAATGCTTAGTCTGAAGGCCAATTAACAAGAGGCCCTGGTGAGATAACTTCTTATTCATAATATAGAGGTAATTTATGATAAACAATCATGTGCTGGCTTTCTTCTGTTTTACTATTACTTTTGCTATTCCATGGGTGCTCAATGGCTACCTTAGATTGGAGTAACTGCCTAGGTTGAAGGAGAGGCGACCTTAAGCAGAACTAGTGCTATGGAAGCTTCCAGCCTGTAGACATTGGTGAGCGCATAAGAGTGGCTGTTCTTTCCCCTGAGCTAGGGGGCATCCTACAACACAATGATTGGACCAAATGGAGTGAAAGAACAAAGTTTATCTTGGTTCCTGGCAACAAGGTCATGTTTGGTAAAGTGGAGTGGTTTTGGGACAAGTAGAATTATCAAAGAGAAAAACAACAGTGGCTTCTTTTACCAGGATTATGGTTTGGCAGTGGCCTTTGACAGGCAGGGGCACTTCTGGCCCCCGGGCCTTCTGGATGGCTCCCTACAACCCTTTGTGCTCAGAATATCAGCATTAGAACAGGTCAAAGGGGGCTGCATCACTAGTGCAAAGAGTACAATAGTACTCTCTGCACTAGAAGAGCTGAAATAAATAACCAGCATTCCGTCTCTCAAAGTTACTAGAAGTGGTTTACTCGCCCCACGACGGCAGTGCCCCTGGGGACAGGAGGCAAAAAGGGAGCAGTAATGGATTAACTTTGGCCTCCCATTATAAAAGGATACTCTAATCAGCAAAAAAGTAACGTTTCTGCAGGAACAACAATAAGTGCATTGGTGCATTTTGGAAACAAGGTATACAGTAAGTAAGGACTCATTTCACTTGGTTTCAAAACACTGGTATAAAGCATGGGGCAACTCTAATCATTTTGTTTCCCTGGCATATTTACAATATAACCAATGAGCTACAACAGACCTTTTGCACAGTTACCCTAGATGAACTGGTGAATAAAGTACTGGTGGCCTCTATAAGAACAAATGTGTTTGTTTACTTGAAGTGCTTTATATGGTTGACCCATGACCAAGGCATTTCTATTAAGCAGCCCTCATATTAACGTGCATTAGGAACAGAACTCACTCCGGCAATACTCTGACTTATTCACTCTTACAATTGTGCAAAAAGTGCTACTGAATTGGAACACAATGTTCAGAAAATACACTGAGCCCTCTGTAGCTGCACTGAAAGAGAAAGCCGACTGCTGCTGGTATGATCTATCAATTGAAATACAAAGTGCTCTTCAACAAGGTACTCCAAAGGGAAGAAAAAGATTCTAGGAAAATGAAACCACGAGTCTCATTCAGAAGCCGGAATAAAAGAGAGGTTAAAAGGAAGATAAAGTCACTTGGGAAACGTGTAACAGTAAAGTAAACAAACACTGGGACATAAGGAATAAAAGGTTTGAAGGACTGACAAGCTTTGATAGAATATCCGATACTGCTATATAATATTCAAATCAATCTGTCTATGCAGGTATGGGATCAGATATCCGGAAACCCCTTATCCAGAAAACTCAAAATTATGGGAAGGCCATCTGCAATTTTGATCAAATAATTCTGATTTTTAAAAATGGTTTCCTTTTTCTCTGTAATAATAAAACAGTACCTGTACTTGATCCCAACTAAGATATAATTACCCC